>NC_044040.1:112437632-113728274 GCF_901765095.1 Microcaecilia unicolor
AAACATTGTTGATAAAGCATAAAGCATCGCCACAAGAGGATCATATCCTTAAAGGGAGAAGTTGGCAACCATTTTCTCTCAAAGTCAATCATAAAGAGAGTTTGGCAGAGCACAGGTGGCCCTCATTACTACTCCTGACACTTGTAAAAAAAAAAAAAGATGCCCTGGAACAGAAATTGTTTTTCTCGCAATGCCAGTGTTGCTACTTTGAACAAACACTGAGAAGGAACTTCCACTGGTTTTGGTCTGATTTCTAAAGCATCCCAAATGACCTCCAAAGCTTGATCTTGAGGTATTGAAACATACAACGATTTAATATCAAGAGTAACCAAAAGGCGCTTGCTTTCTCTACATCCACAATACTTAAAACTGTCATTGTACATTGACTGTTGGAAGAAATAGGTTTTCAACAGGACCATCATGACCTGCAGGGTACAAATGGGACTGTTCCATGCATCTTGGTTATCGTGTGGGAGGAAGATAATGGTGTGAGCTGCCAGTGTCATCTAACAGGGAGAGGTGCCACCAACACTCAAGTGTGTTTCAGTCAGTGCCCTCACACGAACATCCAATGTGAAAGGTATCTCTCCACTGGTAGGGCAGGGGTAGTTCTATTTCCTATAGCCCCATCAGTACTGAAGTGCCTGTAATAGTGGCAGCCCATGGCCCTTGCTAGCACTGGCTGGTATGCCTGTGGAGGTGTCAGATCTCGAGTTTGCATAGTTTCTCCCTCCTCATCACTGTCATTGTCTTCCAACATGGCTTCCTCTTGTTCAGGTATGTGCCAAGTGATGGCTAGATTATGGAGCATGCAACAGGCAGTTAAAATGTACGTACTTTAGATGGTGTGGACAGAAATTCTCCTCCTGACTAGTTCAAGCACCTGAATCTGGACTTTCCAAGGTTTGTTCAATGACTGCCCATGTTTTCTGCTGTCTTGTTGTATTTCTGCTCTGCAGGCCCCTGGAGGTGGAAAATGGGGGTCATTAATCATGTCCATAGCTGATATCCTTGGACAGCTGCATGGACAGGAAAATAGGAGGCTAGTTAATGTGAGAACACTGTTGTGTGGGTTGGCATCTTCCACAAGTGGTCATTGTAGCAATTTCCAATTAGGTCCTTGCATTTTGAGGGACTAAACTGTGTGGAACAAGGAGAAAGGTGGGTAGTGACAGTAAGGGTATGAGTGGTTCTGTAGAGATCACCTCGTGGATGCCAGATTGAGACAGGATATAAGAATCATAGCAGGAACTAGGGTAGCATCACAGACATTCATAATCACATTTTAGGCATTGTAGATGACCTACATGTTCATAGAGTGGAAAGACTTCCATTTCCTATAGGTAGCCTCACTCCCTGCAGGTGGTCTCAGAGCTAAAGGGGTACAATCTATAGCCTGAATATCTACAAAAATGCTTTTATCAATAGAGAATGTTGAGTACCATTTATGCCAACATCACAAATATTACACAATTTGGAAAAGATGGGCAAGAACCTCAGACTCCTTCAGTTCTCCAAATAAGTACATAAGTACATAAGTATTGCCATACTGGGACAGACCGAAGGTCCATCAAGCCCAGCATCCTGTTTCCAACAGTGGCCAATCCAGATTACAAGTATCTGACAAGATCCGAAAACATTACAATACATTTTATGCTGCTTATTCTAGAATAAGCAGTGGATTTTTCCCAAGTCCATTTTAATAATGGTTTATGGACCTTTCTTTTAGGAAGCTATCCAAACCTTTTTTAAACCCCGCTAACTTACTGCTGTTACTACATTCTCTGGCAATAAATTCCAGAGTTTAATTACACGTTGAGTGAAGAAATACTTTCTCCTTTTCGTTTTAAATTTACTACTTTCTAGCTTCATTGCATGCCCCCTAGTCCTAGTATTTTTGGAAAGAGTAAACAAGTAATTCACGTCTACCTGTTCCACTCCACTCATTATTTTATAGACCTCTATCATATTTCACCTCAGCCATCTTTCTCCAAGCTGAAGATCTCTAGCCACTTTAGCCTTTCCACATAGAAGTCATAAAGAGCTTATACAGGATAGTGTTCTATCATTGGCTCAGTAGCTCTACTCAAAAAAAAAACATTTTTTCAAAACATTTTCAATATATCAAATACAAAAATTCAAAATAGTAATAAATTATTTATTTGTTTATTTGTTACATTTGTACCCCCCCCCCCATTTTCCCACCTATTTGCAGGCTCAATGTGGCTTACATAATACCGTAAAGGCGTTGACTTGCCAAAATTGTCTAAGCTAAAAAACTCCAGAAACTCAACTATCTTAGTTAAATCAGTAGGCAAAACTATAAATCATCAAAACCTTTTTTTAATTATGTTGCTAAAGATTAATGTAGCAAATACCTTAAATACTGAAGCCAAACATAGATCTCTTTGTTTAGCTTAACTTATAATTGCTCACAGTTGCAGCAAAACTTCACGCCCAGAGGTTACAGTTTTACACCACTTCTGTCTCCCAGACCCTATGGGTGCTGCCATCTTGGTTTGTGCATCCCATAGTCACTACTGCCTTGAAAAAGGGGTGTGTCCTGGTTAGAGTTATGTTGTCACTTCCTGCAGCATCACCAAAAGGGGCACTCGGGTACAATTACCACCAGGGGAGCCAACTTTTCAAAATTATTGGGGGTGCTAAACCAAATGGAAATTACCTCTCCCTGGAAACTGTCAAGGAATTTGTTCAATATTGGGGGTGCTCAAGCACCCACAGCACCCACAGAGCTGGCTCCTATGATTACCACCACATCTCCTTTATTTTGGATTGTGAGCCCTCCAGGAACAGAATAAACCTACTATATCTAACTGTACACTATTACAGTAGCCTTTCACTCAGCAGGTATCTCCTGTGTTTAGGTACAGTTGGTAATTTGGTGGTTTTGGAGGGCTCACAATTTTCCTCCATAAATGTACTAGGTAGAGTGGGATTTGGACCTGGATCCTCTTCTTCACAACTCAACTCAGTACGCAATAGCAGGTGCGCCAGTGCACTAACCACTAGGCTATACCTGGGAGCTACTTGCTGCTCTGTTGGGTATGTCCATAATACATGATGCTGTCATAGCACCTGGTATTGTCTTTCAGTTTCACCTCTTAACGGGAGACAACATCAACTGGGGGATTATTAAGGGGGGTTAAGCCTTAATCCCTCCACTGGTTAGCTGGTCAGTCAGAACACATTTTGTAACTTAGACCTGTTTGAAACAGGTCTAGATAAAAACATACTTATTTTGTTCTGTGGGCATTTCTTCTTGTTCCATTATCTCTAAAAACATCCTAATTTTGGGCCCACCCTAATCCTGCCCAAAACACACCTCCCTTTGCTATTTGGGCGAACTTGGTGAAAAATGACCCAATTCTGCCTTTTTGAAAATCATAATTTAGACTTTTCAAGCAAATTGATGTTTTGTTTGGCCATTTTGAGACATCTATCTGCTTTGAAAATGACCTCTGTAATGAATCCTTTGTGTCCTATGTTCCCGTAATAAGCCATATGGGAACAGATTGATGGGAACATTGGACACTAAAGGGTTTTAAACACCCTAATTTGGTTTTTGTATTCTGCCAGCTCCCAAAAAGCTTCAAAGCAGATAACAAAAATAAAATACAATTAACAGAAAATTATGACAAAAATTATTTAAACAAATGAGTCTATAAATGTTTCTGGAAAAGGTAATAGGAACTCATAGTTCTCAAATCTTCTGGCAAAAACTGCCAGAATTGAGCTGCCTGATAACAGCTTGAGCTTTTCCAACACTTTCTTCAATCAAACTCCAGAGAAAGATGAAAAATAGAATAAGCAAGAATTTTTGGCTTGAGAAGATCTAGTATGAGAAGGGAATGAAAGAAAGCTAAGCAGATACGAGTGGAGCCATCAAAATTTTTAAAGATTATACATGCCAGTTTGAAAAGAATGTATGCCTGCAAAAGCAACCAATGATCAGGAAGAGAGTAGCTCTATCAAATTTCTTTAAATGAAAAATCAGTTTTGTAGCTGTATTTTGCAAACTCTGAAGCTTAGAATGTAATTTAACAGAGAGAACAGTAGAGGCTATTACAATATTCCAAGGGCTTCTTTTACAAGTCTGTGCTAGCGATTCCCATGCGGCAAATGAGAGGAAGCCCATAGGAATTGAATGGGCTTCCTCTCATTTGCCACACTGAGAATAGGTAGTATGGCTTTGTAAAACAGGCCTTAAGTGAGATAGAATTAGAGCTTGAAATTGAGAAATGTTTATGTTCAAACAAGTGATGAATGGTGTGAAGCTGGCAAAGTTTAAAAAAAGACAACCAAACAGCAACAGCGATCCAAGGAAGGACAAACACAGCAAGAGTTTATCCAAATGTCAACTTTAATGGAAACAGGACTCGACCTGGCCAAGTTTTGGAAAAACCTTTCTCAGGGATCACATAGATTTATAATGCATGTATTGCAATACCTGTGTTTAAAAGAAAAATGAGGTCCAATATCAAAAGTAAAAGAATGCAGCCAACAGCATGTGCATAGAAAAAGCTCTGGTCCAATTCCAAAAGTAAAAAAAAAACAAAAAAACATTTGCACAACATGGTTAACCTGAAGTTTGAAGGACAGAGTGGGGACCAGAATAAAACCTAAAACCTTGGATATACATTCTGCCTTCAATGAAAGACCATCGGGTAGCAGTAAATTTTCTGGAATAGAATTAGTGGATTAATCCAACCATAAAAATTAGGTTTTTCTCCCTATTAAGCTTAAAGCCATGTATCAAACTGTATTTTTCGATCCTTGAAATATAAGTGGAAACTCTAGCTGAGGTGATGATCAAGTCCTTCATTGAGACTGAAATTTTTCTACAAGGATGGAAATCAGCCTATATCAGACCAAAGATAACGATCCAAAAATAGAGAAAATGATTATATCAAATTACTGGCCTATAGCAAATCTCCCATTTATCTCAAAATTGGCTGCATGCATTGTTGTGGATCAACTTAAAAAATTCTTAGAAGGCAGTAAGTGCCTCCACCCATATCTTGGCATCACTACTCTTATTTATTATTTATTTATTTACAGCCTTCTATCTGTACAAAGCTAGTCTAGGATAAAAGTGTATCTCATCTCTCTAGACCAGGGTTGTCTAACCTCAATCCTTGAGGGCCACAATCCAGTTGGGTTTTCAGAATTTTCCCAATGACTATGCATGAGATCTATTTGCATACGCTGCTTCCATTGTATGCAAATAGATCTCATGCATAATCATTGTCATCTATCAAGTAACTACCTCACACTTTATTAAATAACTAGTAAAAAAGCCCATTTTTCATTGAAATGAAACTGGCACTAGCAAGGTAATCACCTTCTGCCATTAATGTTTTTAAGGGAAGTTCCAGCGTCCCCCCTCCCTCCCTCCCTCCCAATTCCAGGGTCCCCCCTCTCTCCCTCCCTCCCTCCCAGTTCCAGGGTCCCCCTCCCTTCTTCCCAGTTCCAGGGTCTTCGTCTCTCCCTCCCTTCCAGTTCCACGCCCCCTCCCTCCGAATTTTAAAAGTCATCCTGACTTACCTCGTTGGGGTTACAGCGGCGAGCAGCAGCGGTAAAAAGCGTGCAGGCTCGGCACTTCAGTTTTCCCTTCTCTGTCTCTCAGCTCTGGTCCTGCCCTCATTTGTTGTTTCCGCAAGGGCGGGACCAGAGCTGAGAGACAGAGAAGGGAAAACTAAAGTAAGTGCCGAGCCTGCACGCTTTTTACCGCTGCTGCTGGCCGCCGTAACCCCGACGAGGTAAGTCAGGATGACTTTTAAAATTTGGACGGAGGGGGCCTTGAACTAGAAGGGAGGGAGGGAGGGACGATAACCGTGGAACTGGGAGGGAGGGGGGACCCTGGAATTGGGAGGGAGGGTGGACAGGCGACGACCCTGGAACTCGGAGGGAGGGAACGAACTTCCGGTGGGTGAATATTATATGCAGCCCCCTCCGAGGGTGGGGCACTGAGAGCGAGTGTGAGGCCTGTGGTTGGTCCCTTCTCCTTCTGACGTCGCGTTTCTTTCCCTGGCAACTATACAGAGTTCCCTCGAGGGTGGGGCGATTACGAACCCTACAAACACTACACGGCTTCACTGCCACTGAGTCAGCTTCAGAACTTTGGAGGTGCAAATTTTTATATTAGATTTCAACACCTTCTTTGTTGAAAACTCTCAATTATAAAATTATTTAAAATCATATCATTACCTAATTAATATTAACCCAGCACTCTAACTCATTATCACCGTTAATTCCACTCTCCCGTTTTAAATACCACCAATCATGTTAGTACAAACAAACATTGGGCTGTTTAAACTTCTAATTTCCTCAGTTCTTCACTATGTGAAATATATCTCCACTCAGTTGCAAAAAATTCACGTTTTCACACAGAAAGTTCCCCAATGATTGTCTACCATTTCTCAAATACTTTAACCTCAATGTTCATTTATCACTGTTACTTCCGTTCCAGTGATTGTAGTTCCCACACGTATCTCGAACAATGCCTTATCTCTCTGATGCAATCTTCTTCATATGGCAAAGATGCACATTGTTGTTCCCTTTTCGGTTCCCTTCATCTCTTATGTCCGTATTCTTATCCGCTTCACTTTTAACAATGTCAAACCCTACACAAGTCTGTGTTTTGCTGTATGCATCTTCAGGGGTTTTTACTGAAAAGTGCAGAAATTAGAAGTTTAAACAGCACAATGTTTGTTTGTACTCACATAATTGATGGTATTTAAAGTGGATGTATGGAATGAATGGTGTGAATGAGTTAGAGTACTGGGTTAATATTAATTAGGTAATGATATGATTTTAAATAATTGTGTAATTGAGAGTTTTCAACAAAGAAGATGTTGAAATTATTTAATACAATGTGAGGTAGTTACTTGATAGATGATATCTTGTACTGAAACTACAGTGGAAGAGGGATACTCAGAGATATGCATATTCATTGGGGACATCCTGAAAACCTGACCTGGTAAGGGCTGAGGTTGGACACCCCTGCTCTAGACCTACCAGCAGCATTTGACCTCATAGACCACAGTCTTCTACTCAATAGGCTTCACGAAATTGGAATCATAGATGCAATACTTGCTTGGTTACAATTATACATAAGTACATAGGTATTGCCACACTAGGACAGACCAAAGGTCCATCAGTCCCAGCATCCTGTTTCCAACAGTGGCCAATCCAGGTCACAAATACCTGGCAAAAACGTTCAATACATTTTATGCTGCTTATCCCAGAAATAAGCAGTGGATTTTCCCCAAGTCATTTAAATAATGGTCTAAGGACATTTCCTTTTAGGAATCCGTCCAAATCTTTTTTAAACCCCACTAAGCTATCCTCCTTTACCACATTCTCTGGCAACGGATGGCAGAGTTCCGTTACACATTGAGTGAAGAAAACTTTTCTCCAATTCATTTTAAATTTACTACTTTGTAGCTTCATTGTATGTCTCCTAGTCCTAGTATTTTTGGAAAGAGTAAACAAATGATTCACGTCTACCCATTCCACTCCACTCATTATTTTATAGACCTCTATCATATCTCCCTTTAGCCGTCTTTTCTCCAAGCTGAAGAGCCCTAGCCGCTTCAGCTTTTCTTATAGGGAAATTGTCCCATCCCTTTAGCAGTTTTGTCGTCCTTCTCTGTACCTTTTATAATTCCACAATATTGAGGTGTGGTCGCACCATGGACCGATACAAAGGCATTATAATGTCCTTATTTTTGTTTTTTACTAATAATACCTAACGTTCCATTTGCTTTCTTAGCCACCACAGCACACTGGGCAGAGGGTTTTCAATGTATCATCACTACGATGTCTAGATGCCTGTTAGGTAGATCGTGAGCCCTGGCCTAGGCCAAGTCCTAGGACAAACCTAGGCACGAGACCTAGGGCAGACCAAGCTCACGCTATACGTTACAATGGCTTCAAAGGTACCGCATACAATTCAAGCTTCTCTTATTAACCTACAAATGCACTCAATCTGCAGCTCCTCATTACCTCTCTACCCTTATCTCCCTTACCTCCTACCCTAACCTACGCTCACAGGACAAATCCCTCCTCTCACTACCCTTCTCCACCACCGCCAACTCCAGGCTCCGCCCTTTCTGCCTCGCCTCACTCTATGCTTGGAATAAACTCCCTGAGCCCATACACCAAGCCCCTTCCCTGCCCATTTTCAAATCCTTGCTCAAAGCCCACCTCTTCAATGTCGTTTTCGGCACCTAACCATTATTCATCTATTCAGGAAATCTAGACTGCCCCAATTTGATTGACTGCACTTTTTTGTCCTTTAGATTGTAAGCTCCTTCGAGCAGGGACTATCCTCTGTGTTAAATTGTACAGCGCTGCATAACCCTGGTGGCGCTTTATAACTATTAAGTAGTAGTAGTAGTCAAAGCCCAGCACACTCAGGGAAACCAGAAAGCACTGCCAGAAAGGGAACTAGACCACTCATACGGGCCACAAGGCCGAACTGGAACACACACGTACAGAGTCCAAGCGTATGGGCCGCAAGGCCGAACTGGGACCCAATCACACACAAGGGAAGGGAAAAGAACAGAGCAAAGTCCCGGTAGGGACTGGCGCATGGGCCGTGCACAGACACCAACGAAAGGTCACCAGACCCAACACACAGATATAGCAGGTAAAGGGTTAAAGCAGACTACAAAGAGAGACTGCTCTAGGTACACAGGTCAGACGAGGAGCAGTGCTCACGAGCCAAGCAACAGATACAGCAGATAAAGGGTTTAAGCAGACTACAGAGAGAGACTGCTGTTAGATACACAGGCCAGATGAGGAGCAGTGCTCATAAGAACCAATCAACAGGTACAGCAGGTAAAAGGTTAAAGCAGACTACAGAGAGAAACTGCTTCTGGGTACACAAGTCAGAAGAGGAGCAGGTCTCACAAGAGCCATGCAACAAACACGGCAGATAAAAGGTTTAAAGCAGACTACAGAGCGAGAGAGAGAGAGAGAGAGAGAGAGAGACTGCTTCTAAGTACACGGGACAGACAAGCAGCAGAGCTCAGAAGAACCAAGCAACAGATACAGCAGGTAAAGGGTTAAGGGGAAATCCAAACAAAGGAAGGACGTTCTTAGCATGGACACAGCCAGCACACACAGTAAAGCAACAGACACTGGAAAGCAGAACACAGGTGCACAGTAGCTAAGTAATCAGAGAAGAAGCTGGCTCCTACAGACTTGCAGAACAAATGGAGACAAGGGACTAGAGGCAACCAAACAACAGAGAATTCACCCTGTGCCACAGGCACAGACTAAGCAGAAAAAAGGAAAGCTCACAGTTGAAGGGAATAATGCTAGAGCATCCTAGGCAGGCCTAGAGGTATGATTAAATAGGGTCTGGCATCTGGCATCAGCTGCTTCAGATGTCAGCCCAGTCCCTGACATGGCCAATCAGGAGCGAGTCCCAGTCACTACCCTGCCTGTTCAAGTAGGATCATAACAGTGCCTTTCTTGGTTGGTGACTCCTAACGTGGAACCTTGCATTACGTAGCTATAATTCAGGTTCCTCTTTTCCACATGCATCACTTTGCACTTGCTCACACTAAGCGTCATCTACCATTTCGACGCCCAGTCTCCCAGTCTTGTAAGGTCCTCTTGTAAATTTTCACAATCCTCTTTTGATTTAACTTTGAATAACTTTGTGTTGTCAGCAAATTTAATTACCTCACTAGTTACTCCCAACTCTAGATCATTTAGAAATATGTTAAAAAGCAGTGGTCCCAGCACAGACCCCTAGGGAACCCCAATATCTACCCTTCACATTTGAGAAAACTGACTATTTAACCCTGTTTTCTATCTTTTAACCAGTTTGTAATCCACAATAGGACACTACTTCCAATCCTATGACTCTCCAATTTCCTCTGGAGTCTTTCATGAGGTACTTTGTGAAACGTCTTTTGAAAATCCAGAAACACAATATTAACCGGCTCACCTTTATCCACATGTTTATTCACCCCTTCAAAGAAATGTAATAGATTGGTGAGGCAAGATTTCCCTTCACTAAATCCATGTTGACTTTGTCTCATTAATCCATGCTTTTGAATATGCTCTGTAATTTTGTTCTTTATAATAGTCTGAACCATTTTGCCCGGCACCGACATCAAGCTCACCGGTCTATAATTTCCCAGATCTCTTCTGGAACCTTTTTTAAAAATTGGTGTTAGATTGGCCACCCTCCAATCTTCTGGCACCATGCTTGATTTTAACGATAAAGTACATATTACTACCAATAGTTCTGCAAGTTCATTTTTCAGTTCGATTAGTACTCTGGGATGAATACCATCCAGTACAGAAAATTTGCGACTTCTTCAATTTGTCAAATTGCCCCATTACATCCGCCATGTTTATATAAACCTGGAGGATGTAATGGGGCAATTTGACAAATTGAAGAAGTAGCAAATCTGGACCGGATGGTATTCATCCCAGAGTACTAATAGAGTTTCTCCAACTCATCAGCTTTGAATACCATTTCTGGCACTGGTATCTCTCCCAAATCTTCCTCTGTGAAGACCAAAGCAAAGAATTCATTTAATCTCTCTGCTTTGGCTTTCAGGGGCATTTTCAAAAGAGAAGGGCGCCCATCTTCGACACAAATCGGGAGATGGGCGTCCTTCTCTCAGGGTCACCCAAATCGGCATAATTGAAAGCCAATTTTGGGCGCCCTGAACTGCACTCCGTCGTAGGAGTGACCAAAGTTCACGGGGGCGTGTTGGAGGCGTAGTTAAGGCGGGACTGGGATGTGCTTAAGAGATGGGCGTCCTTGACCAATAATGGAAAAAAGAAGGGCGTCCCTGACGAGCATTTGGTCGACTTTACTTGGTCCATTTATTTTCACAATCAAGCCTCAGAAAGGTGCCCAAACTGACCAGATGACCTCCGGAGGGAATCGGGGATGACCTCCCCTTACTCCCCCATTTTTAGTTTTTTTTTGAGGGTGGGAGGGGGTTGGTGACCACCAACCCCCTCCCACCCTCAAAAAAAAAACTAAATTTTTTTTTTTTGCCAGCCTCTATGCCAGCCTCAAATGTCATACCCAGCTCCATGACAGTAGTCCCTGGAGCAGTTTTAGTGGGTGCAGTGCACTTCAGGCAGGCAGACCCAGGCCCACCCCCCCTACCTGTTACACTTGTGGTGATAAGTGTGAGCCCTTCAAAACTCACTGTACCCACATGTAGGTGCTCCCCTTCACCCCTTAGGGCTATGGTAGTGGTGTACAGTTTTGGGGGGGGGGGGGTTGGTGGGCTCAGCAGCAAAGGTAAGGGAGCTATGCACCTGGGAGCAATTTGTTAAGTCCACTGCAGTGCCCCCTAGGGTGCCCGGTTGGTGTCCTGGCATGTGAGGGGGACCAGTGCACTACGAATGCTGGCTCCTCCCACGACCAAATACCTTGGATTTGGTCGTTTTTGAGATGGGCGTCCTTGGTTTCCATTATGGCCGAAAACCGGGGTCGATCATCTCTAAGGTCGACCATCTCAACATTTAGGTCGACCATCTCTAAGGTTGACCTAAATGTTCAGATTTGGGCGTCCCCGACCGTATTATCGAAACGAGAGATGGACGCCCATCTTGTTTCGATAATACGGGTTTCCCCGCCCCTTCGCCGGGACGTCCTTAGAGATGGGCGCCCTCAGAGGTGGTCGTCCCCATTCGATTATGCCCCTCTTTGTCTTCACTGGTGGCCCCTTTTACCCCTCTGTCATCTAGCGGTCCAACTGATTCTTTTGCCAGCTTCATGCTTTTAATATACCTAAACAAATTTTTTACTATGTATTTTTGCCTCCAGTGCAATCTTTTTTTCAAAGTCCCTCTTTGCCTTCCTTATCAGCGCTTTGCACTTGACATGACATTTCTTATTATTTTCAGTCGATTCCTTCTTCCATTTTCTGAAGGATTTTCTTTTAGCTCTAATAGCTTCCTTCATCTTACTTTTTAACCATACCGGCTGTTGTTTGGTCTTCCTCCTTCCTTTTTTAATACGCGGAATATATTTGGTCTGGGCTTCCAGGATGCTATTTTTGAACAGCATCCACGCCTGATGTAAATTTTTAACCCTCGCAGCTGCTCCTTTAAGTTTTTTTTTCACCGTTCTCATTTTATCATAGTCTCCTTTTTTTTTCAATTGAAAGTTAAACACTAACGCATTTGATTTCCTGTGTATACTTAATCCAAAGCTAATATCAAATCTAATCATATTATGATCACTGTTATCAAGCGACACCATCACCATTACCTCCTGCACCAGATCATGCACTCCACTAAGTACTAGGTCTAGAATTTTTCCTTCTCTTGTTGGCTCCTGTACCAGCTGCTCCATAAAGCAGTCCTTGATTTTGTCAAGGGATTTTACCTCCCTAGCATGCCCTGATATTACATTTACCCAGTCAATATCGGGGTAATTGAAATCACCATTATTATTGTGTTGCCCAGTTTGTTAGCCTCCCTAATTTCCAATAACATTTCTACATCCATCTGTTCATCCTGGTGGACGGTAGTACACTCCTATCACTATCCCTTTCCCCTTTACATATGGAATTTCAATCCACAGCGATTCCAAGATGTGTTTTGTTTCCTGCAGAATTTTCAATCTATCTGATTCAAGGCCCTCCTTTACATACAATGCTACCCTTCCACCAATTCGATCCACCCTATCACTACGATATAATTTGTACCCTGGTATGACAGTGTCCTTCCACCTCCTTCCACCAGGTCCTCAGAGATGCCTACTATTTTTCATTTAGTGCAATATATTCTAACTCTTCCATCTTATTTCTTAGGCTTCCGACATTTGCATATAGACATTTCAAACTATGTTTGTTGTTCCTATTTACATCATGCTCAGTACTTGGCAGTATTAATTTGCAATCTTTTGTCTGATTTTTATTTTTATTTAAGGACACCTGATCTACTATGGTCTCTTTGCAACCTCTTTGCAACTTGTCTTTCCTGTTTTGGTGATATCTTCGAAAAATACCTTATTCCGAACCATGTGCTTTTGAGTGACTGTTGGCCTTCCCCCAGTTTCTAGTTCAAAAGCTACTCTATCTCCTTTTTAAATTGGATGTATTTGACAAACTTCTAATTTAGTTCTATATAACAACTCCTTATCGTTCCCCTATTGCCTCCACTGCATGCAACTATCCTGTGGGTATCCTGAAAACCTGACTAGCTGGAGGGCCTCCAGGATCATGTTTTGGAACCATTGCCCTTTTCACTCAATTGTGGTATCCCTCAAGGCTCAGCCCTAGCCCTTATTTTGTTCAACATCTTTTTGGAAGGGCTAATAGAAACACTGAACGTTTCATTATTCATCTATGCAGGTGATATGTAAATATTGACAACCCATCAAAAATACACAAGATCATAGCATTAAATGATAAGCTTACTTTCATTGCAAACAGGCTACAACAGCACAGGACCAAACTCAACCGTGATAAAATTAAAGAACTTATCTTCTCTTAACACCCTGAAATCAATCTCTCTACTCCCTTCTTAGTAGATAACACATCAATTGAGCCCACCGATTCATTAAGAATACTTGGAGTAATCCTTGATTATAAACCATTGTACCAACAATGTGTATCTTCATTAGTGAAAAAAATCTTTTTTTAAAACTTAAGATACTTTACTAAATATGATCCTTTCTTGATCAAAAATCTCTGTATACTCTCTTCTATTCCCTTCTTTTGAATCAACTGGACCACTGTAATGCACTTTTTCAAAGCATTTGTCCAACATCAAACACCTCCAACTGATTCAGAACACTGCAGTTAAACTAATAGAAGAAACACATAAATGGGATTATGTCACCCCACTATTAAAACAACAACACTGGTTACGAGTTGCATCCAGGATTCCATTTAAAATTCCAACACTGGTCCACAAAATACAGCATTCTGGTTTTCCATTATTTCTCTCTTGCCTCCCTACCAGCCCTTGTGGTCTTTTTGCTCTCAAAACCCTTAGTGATCCCTTCTTTATATTTATTTATTAGGATGTATTTACCGCCTGTTTGAAGGGATTTACTCAAGGCAGTGTACAGCAAGAATAAGTCAAACATACAGCAGTAAAAATATTCAAACAGCAATATAAAGTATGGCATAGTATGCTACATTATAATGCCAACATAATACACAATAAAACATTTTAATAGATAGCATCGGGCATAAGCAAAGATGGAACATATAGATAAGATAGAGTAACAGGAGTAAGAAAATAAGGGACTAGTTAAAGGGAGTTGCAAATGAGGTCAGAAAAGTGCTTGAACATTATCTTGGTTAGGGTAGGAGTGGATATTTTATTTTTGTTACATTTGTACCCCGCGCTTTCCCACTCATGGCAGGCTCAATGCGGCTTACATGGGGCAGTGGAGGGTTAAGTGACTTGCCCAGTGATAAACATGTCCTGCTATAATATGTGCAGCTGGTGTCATTTACTTCTTCCGTAAAAGGCCTGATTGAAAAGCCAAGCTTTCACCTGCTTCCTGAATCAGAGATAGGCTTATGTTAAGCAAAGCCTTTCAGGGCGTGCATTCCAGAGTGTGGGGGCTACTCTGGAGAAGGCTCCCTTTCGGGTATCACATCTTGTGATGTCCTTTGGAGAAGGTGTGGTTAGGGAAACTCCTTGGGAGGACCTTAGTGACCTTGAAGGTGTGTAGGGGGAGATCCTGTTCTTCAAGTACTCTGGGCCATTTCCTTAAAGGCCTTGAAGGTGAGAGAGTTTTAAATTTGGCTCTGAATTGTACTGGTATCCAGTGAAAATTATACAAAAATGGTGTGATGTGGTCACATCGCTTACAACCTTCTATTCTTTGTCATCAAGCAGATGAAGCCATTACGTATGGGTTGTGTCCATCAACGAGCAGGGGGAGATAGAGAGCACTCAACTTTTCACAGTGCCTCATGGCCAGCCAGCTCCACTGCCTCTTCAGTATTCTCTATCTCCCCAAGCAGGGTGGCTGCAGCTTCTTCGAGCTTCATCAAAAATCTGCCTGGGGGTGGCTCCTGGCTTGCCAGTTGTTAGCCGGGGTGTTAGAGGCTATAGCAGCTTCACTTTGAAGGCACATAGGTTAGCCCTTTCCCTGCCTTACCCATGCCCCCGTGGATGTGGACATATTAGCTTGCTTTTCCCTGTCCTTTCCCACTCAGTGGATGCAGGCACATTGGTTCGCCTTTCCCTGCCTTTCCCACTCATCTGAGCCTCCGGAGTTCTTATTACCTCTGCTTTCCTCACAGCATTTAAAAAAAAAAAATGGAACAGAGGTTTTCCTTTGATTCTTCTATGGGACCGGAGCGGTGATACTCGGTCCGGTGAGATAAGAGTGTTTTCTAACTCCTCCGGGGTGGGCCCCTGATCGGGGCGTTTTTGGCGCGAAACTGCCATTTTGAATTTTCCCGCCATTTTCGACGATGGCTGCAGAGAATGTAAAGCGCTGTTCCCGGTGTGGCAAGCGCAAATCAGCAGCGGGGCTCTGTAAATCATGCTGTACAGGTGTAAGAGCCGGCCCGAGCATGGCAAGCGATGATTCTTCCCGCTCAGAGCTGGCAGCGGACGCCATTTTGAATTCTCCACATGGCGCGGCCTCCGTAGAGACGGAGAGCCCTGAGCCGGGGGGGGGGGGGGACCTCGAATTGAGGCTATTCAGGGAGCGGCTAGCCCCGGACGGGATCTGGGTGCCCAGGGCGAGTTTTTCTCCCCTGATTTTGTGTTATTATTGCATAAAGCATACATGCTGAAAAGAGCTCTCCCTCAAGGGTCGTCTGAGGCCCCTTCTATTGTCCCCCCCTGGTGGATTCTGGCCTGGGACTGCCCACTGAGGGTATTTTCCCTGATAATTGGCATAAAGAAAAGCGTAGAAGGGCTAATTCCCCTTCAGATTGTGGTGCACCTCCTTTCCCCCCCCCCCCCCCCCCCCCCCCCCCCCCCGTGGTCGGGCTGTGAGGATTCGGAGAGTTCTGGCAGGCCTTCGTGGTCTGAGGAGCCAGAGTCAGGTGCAGAATTACCACAGGATCTGGATGATCCCTCCGCGGTGAGGATGTTCCACCGTGATGAGCTGCCAGCGCTTATTTCAGATGCCCTACAGGTCCTTTCTATTGAAGAGCCTGACTGTGGCACGGCCTCCTCTGTGAATCCTAGGATGGCTAGTACCAAAAAGCCTGCTCGAGCCTTTCCTTTGCATGACTCCATCCAAGAGCTTATTTCCGCTCAGTGGGCTGACCCCGAGGGACCTTTGAAAGTTTCCAGGGCTATGGGGCAATTATACCCTCTGCGTGAGGAGCATTTGGCTTGCTTTGCAATGCCTAAAGTAGATGCCCTAGTCACTGCGGTGACAAAGAGAACTACCCTCCCTGTGGAAGGAGGAGTTGCCCTGAAGGATATACAAGTCCATAGGCTGGAAGCAGCACTTAAACGGTCCTTTGAAATTGCAGGTCTTACTGTTCGGGCGTCTGCATGCAGTTGTTATGCTGCTAGAGCCTGCCTGGCGTGGTTGCAATAGGCAGTGGAACAGCCCGGAGATGGAGCGGAGCCCTTCTCGGATGTGGCTCCGCGGTTGGAGTCGGCCTTGTCCTTTTTGGCTGATGCCCTTTATGATATTGTCAGAGCTTCAGCTAAATAAATGGCAGTAGCAGTGGCGGCTCGCCACCTTATTTGGCTACGACATTGGGCAGCGGACATGGCCTCTAAGCAAAGGTTGGTGAAATTGCCCTTTCAAGGCCTTCTCCTATTTGGTGAGGAGTTGGAAAAAAAATTGTTAAAGGCCTGGGAGATCCTAAACCCCAGCACTTGCCCGAAGATAGGCCGAGGCCTTCCTCCAAGGGCCAGGCAGTCCACTTCTCTTATAGACCTTGCTTCCGTGAAGCTAGAAGGTACCGCCCGGGGCATTCTGCTGGGTTCACTTCTCGTTAGGGTTACCATTCGTCCGGATTTCCCCGGACATGTCCTCTTTTTGAGGGCATGTCCGGGGTGTCCGGCGGGTTTTGCCTGCATGCACGTTTGTCCGGATTTATGGACAAATGTGCGGGCGAGCAGCGCCATGAGTCTCCCCTCCCCTATCACTGTGTGAGATACAATACAGACACGCAAATAACACTTCCCAACTTGCTTTTTAGGTTGCTAGCGACTCCGAGACGAGTCACCAACACAGCTTTGCTTCTCCAGCCTCCTCCACTCCCCCCCTCCTCTGACGTTCGTTCACGTTCCTCTGACTTTTAACTTCCTGTTTCTGGCTGGGGGGATGATCGGACGGTGCTGGAGTAGGAAATTAGTAGGGCTGCTGCTGGCTGGCGATCTCAGACATGAGCTTGCTTAAAGGTAGGATTGGGTGGTAGCAGGGCAGTTCGAGACTGAGTGAGGGAATGGTGGAGGAGACATGCTGCACTGGGGAATTCCGGGATGAGAGAGAGACAGAGATGACAGTTCAGTGGGGAGGTGAGGGGACGGTATTTGTATTTCTGATGTGCCTTGAGTCACTCCTAAGCCTGTGTTTGTGGCTGCAAAGAAAGTCAAAGTGAAGCTCGAAGCCGGCTGTTGTTGGACATTGGTAGGCTTGTATCCGCTGCCAAATAAATAGCAGATTAAAAGCCCGAAGCCATACTGAACTGAAGACCAGCTGCAGCCAGCTCAGCTGTTTAACTCCTCCTGGGACTGGGGGGAAGCAGCGTTTGTCATTAGCCTGCCTGCTCAGTGCAGCCTGCTGCTGATCAGCGGATGAGTTAAGAAGAATCATATATGACTCCTAAATTCACAAACTCTAAGTAACCTGCTAAATCTTTTTGCCATCTGGATTCCTGTGATTCATCAATGATTAAAGAGATGAGTTATTTTTCATTCTAGGTGGAGATAAAGTGAAAAACACTGTGCAGGGAAACTTTGGGATTGACTTTCTAGTTTCTGAGTTTGTTTCAGGTCCCATTGTTTCTGAATCAGAAACTCACAAGCAGTACATGACAAACTTGCAGTAGACAAGGCTGCGTGTGTGCAGACAAAAAAAACTAAGGCTCATGAAATTTATTTTCACAGAGAAAGAGGACTACATCGTCTGGGCTGTAGAGCTCTGATGAAGAAAAGCAGCCTACAGCACTTCTATACTGTGAAATAACAGAACTAATTTCATGAGAAAATTAATTAAGAAAGGGTGGGGAGAGGATTCAAAAAGGATATGTGTGGGCGGGGCAGGGGGCATGGTGTGGATGGGGCAGGGGCGGGGCATGTGTGTGGTGTGGGCGTGGCGGGGGCGTGGCATGTGTCATCTTTTTCAGAGGACAAAATATGGTAACCCTACTTCTCGTGCCCGTTTTTCAGCAGAGGAACTCCTTTCACTCGGACAAGCGTTCCGCAGCCACCGGCTCTAGGCCTGAAGTTCAGGGGTGACCCTCTCAATGATGGTGCGCTGGCCCGCTCCTCGCTTCCTGTCATCAGAGGGCGTCTTTCCCTCTTTGCCGAGGAGTGGGCCAATATTTCCTCAGATCAGTGGGTTCTGGACCTGATCAGAGATGGCTACAGAATAGAATTCAACGCCCCAGTAAGAGACGTGTTTGTGGAGTCCCGATGCGGTTCTGCCGCCAAATGGGCGGCGGTAGAGGAGACTTTGCAAGGTCTGATTCAGTTAGGGGCCGATACTCCATCTACTTTGTGGTGCCGCAAAAAGGTGGGTCTTTTCGCCCTATTCTGGACTTAAAAGAATTAAACAAGTCCCTGAGAGTGCGGCATTTCCACATGGAAACCCTGCGCTCCGTCATTGCTGCGGTACAGCCAGGAGAGTTTCTCATATCTCTAGACCTGAAAGAAGCTTACTTTCACATACCAATTTGGCCCCCGCACCAGAGGTTTCTGAGGTTTGTGGTGTTGGGAAAACATTTCCAGTTCCAGACCTTGCCTTTTGGCCTCGCCACAGCTCCCCGAACCTTTTCGAAGGTAATGGTGGTAGTAGCTGCTTTGCTCAGGCGAGAAGGTATCAGGGTTCACCCGTACCTAGACGACTGGCTCATCAGAGCAGACTCTGTAACAGAGAGCTATCAAGCTACAGCCAGAGTGGTCTCAGTACTTCAATCACTAGGCTGGGTCGTCAATATGGCCAAAAGTCACCTGACCCCCTCGCAATCTCTAGAATATTTGGGGGCCAGGTTCGACACAGACTCGGGCTATGTATACCTACCCGAGCTAAGGCGGTGCAAGCTTCAGAATCAGATCCGTCTGCTCCTGAGGATGCCCCGCCCGCGAGCTTGGGACATTGTCCAGCTGCTGGGATCGATGACAGCCACATTGGAAGTGGTGCCCTGGGCGAGAGCGCACCTGAGACCTCTACAGTATTCCCTACTTCAAAGATGGTCTCCAGTTTCTCAGGATTATCAATGCAGACTTTCTTGGCTCCCTGCGGCCCAACTCAGCCTGGAGTGGTGGCTCTCAGACAGCATGCTGCAGCGAGGAATGCCGCTGGCGCTCCCCAATTGGTGTCTAGTAGTGACAGATGCCAGCCTGAAGGGCTGGGGCGCACATTGCAAGGGGAAGCATGCCCAGGGTCTATGGACACCCGAGGAGTCGGAGTGGTCCATCAACCGCCTGGAGTTGAAAGCGGTGTTTCAGGTGCTTCTGGCCTTTCAAGTGACCCTGGAAGGATTGGCTGTCAGAGTGATGTCGGACAACACGACAGCAGTGGCCTACATAAATTGACAAGGTGGCACTCAGTGCAGAGCACTGGCCACGCAGGCCGAACAGATTTGCCACTGGGCCGAGCTGCATCTTCAGTTTCTGTCGGCAGCTCACATTGCAGGTCAGAGCAACGTGCAACCCGATTATCTAAGCAGGCATCAGATTGATCCAGCAGAATGGAAACTAGCAGATGAAGTATTCCTGCAGATATGTGCCAAATGGGGCAAGCCCGTGATGGATCTTATGGCGACAAGTTCAAATGCCAAGTCCCGTGCTTCTTCAGCAGACGGCGAGCTCCTCGCTTGGCAGGGTTGGATGCCTTGACTCAGCCCTGGCCTCCGGGCATACTATATGTGTTCCCTCCGTGGCCCTTGATAGGGCGCGTGCTCCTGCGGATTCGGCTGCACCCAGGAGAAGTGGTCCTCATCGCCCCGGATTGGCCCAGGAGGCCTTGGTATGCGGACCTCCGACAGATGCTAGTGGAGGCTCCCCTTCCTTTACCTCTGGTACCGAACCTGTTGTCACAGGGCCCGGTAGTCATGGAGGACGCCTGCCGCTTTGGTTATGGCATGGCGATTGAGAGGGCGCAATTGAGGGAGAAAGGCTATTCAAACACAGTCATTTCCACTCTCCTGCAGGCCCGCAAGCGTTCAGCTTCTGTGGCTTATGCCAGGATTTGGCGCCAGTTTGAGTCTTGGTGTGCTTCAAAAGTGATCACACCCATGCGGGCTCCTGTCTCACCGATTCTGGACTTTTTGCAGGATGGTGTACAAATAGGCTTGGCCTCTAATTCCCTGTGGGTGCAAGTGGCAGCATTGGCCTCCCTTCGTGGTAAGGTTGAAGGCGTGTCTTTAGCTGCTCATCCAGATGTGGCACGGTTTCTTAGTGGGGTGCTTCGGCTCTGGCCTTCCGTGCGAGCACCCTGTCCAGCTTGGAACCTGGGGCTAGTTTTGAAGGCCCTGCAGGCTTCTCCTTTTGAGCCACTTCAGCGAGCATCAGAGAAAGATTTGACACTAAAGATCGTTTTTCTTGTGGCCATTACTTCGGCGAGACGGGTGTCAGAGCTCCAGGCGCTGTCCTGTAGAGACCCATTTCTGCAATTCTCAGAGTCCGGGGTCACGGTTCGGACCGTGCCTTCCTTCATGCCTAAGGTGGTTTCAGCGTTTCACCTAAACCAGCCTATTTTCTTGCCCTCTTTTGATAAGGAGGAGTTTCCAGAATCTTTTGGGCAGTTGCACCTGTTGGATGTGCGCAGGACTCTGCTGCAGTATCTGCGAGTTACTATCTCTTTCAGGATCTATGATCATCTGTTTGTTTTGCTATCAGGTCCTCGCAGAGGGTCTCCAGCGTCTAAAGCCACTATTGCCCGCTGGCTCAAAGAAACTATCTTTTCAGCTTATCTGCTTGCCGGCCGGTCTCCGCCTGTAGCCTTTAAGGCGCATTCTACCAGAGCAATTTCTTCCTCTTGGGCTGAAACTGGAGCACTCTCTCGTCAAGAGATATGCAGTGCAGCAACATGGGCTTCTAAGCTCTCTTTTGCCCGACATTACAGGCTGGATGTGGCTGCTAGGAGGGATGCACGTTTTGGAGCAGAAGTGCTAGCGCGTGGTGTGACCTGTTCCCACCCTATATAGGGATTGCTTTGTTACATCCCATACATAATGGCTTCATCTGCTTGATGGCAAGGAAGGGAAAATTAGGTTCTTACCTTGGTAATTTTCTTTCCTTTAGTCATAGCAGATGAAGCCATGAGCCCTCCCTGTATGATTGTCTGTATGCTGTGAATCTGTTTCAGGTTCTGTTCTTGTTTCCTGAATTTCCTTCCTTGGGAGAAAGTTGGAAAACAGTCTTCAGGATTCATGTTCACTTATAGGAGGATGAGTCCATTCCCTCCAGATTATGTTTTGGGAGGACGAGTTTATTCCCTCCAGGAGAATGTGTTCATTCCCTCCTTTTGAGTTCATGCCCTTGTTAAGGGGCCATCGTTCGCTGTGAGGAAACATAAGTACATAAGTAATGCCATACAGGGAAAAGACCAAGGGTCCATCGAGCCCAGCATCCTGTCCAAGACAGCGGCCAATCCAGGCCAAGGGCACCTGGCAAGCTTCCCAAATGTACAAACATTCTATACATGTTATTCCTGGAATTGTGGATTTTTCCCAAGTCCATTTAGTAGCGGTTTATGGACTTGTCCTTTAGGAAACCGTCCAACCCCTTTTTAAACTCTGCTAAGCTAACCGCCTTCACCACTTTCTCCGGCAACGAATTCCAGAGTTTAATTACACGTTGGGTGAAGAAACATTTCTCTGATTTGTTTTAAATTTACTACACTGTAGTTTCATCGCATGCCCCCTAGTCCTAGTATTTTTGGAAAGCGTGAACAGATGCTTCACATCCACCTGTTCCACTCCACTCATTATTTTATATACCTCTATCATGTCTCCCCTCAGCCGTCTCTTCTCCAAGCTGAATAGCCCTAGCCTCCTTAATCTTTCTTCATAGGGAAGTCGTCCCATCCCCGCTATCATTTTAGTTGCCCTTCTCTGCACCTTTTCCAATTCTACTATATCTTTTTTGAGATGCGGCAACTAGAATTGAACACAATACTCAAGGTGCGGTCGCACCATGGAGCGATACAACGGCATTATAACATCCTCACAACTGTTTTCCATACCTTTCCTAATAATATCCAACATTCTATTCACTTTCCTAGCCGCAGCAGCACACTGAGCAGAAGGTTTCAGTGTATTATCGATGACGACACCCAGATCCCTTCTCCATTGTGAATACTACCCATTTAACCCCACTCTCTGTTTCCTATCCTTCAACCAGTTTTTAATCCACAATAGGACATTTTCTACTATCCCATGACCCTCCAATTTCCTCTGTAGCCTTTCATGAGGTACCTTGTCAAACGCCTTTTGGAAATCCAGATACACAATATCAACCGGTTCCCCTTTGTCCACATGTTTGTTTACTCCTTCAAAGAATTGAAGTAAATTGGTCAGGCAAGATTTCCCCACACAAAAGCCGTGCTGACTTGGTCTCAGTAATCCATGTCCTCGGATGTGCTCTGTAATTTTGTTTTTAATAATAGCCTCTACCATTTTCCCCGGCACTGACGTCAGACTCACCGGTCTATAATTTCCCGAATCTCCCCTGGATCCTTTTTTAAAAATCGGTGTTACATTGGCCACCCTCCAATCTTCCGGTACCATGCTCGATTTTAAGGATAAGTTGCATATCACTAGCAGTAGCTCCGTAAGCTCATCTTTCAGTTCTATCAGTACTCTAGGATGAATACCATCCGGTCCAGGAGATTTGCTACTCTTCATGTTATTTCCATTGCGGTTTGCCATACTGCTTTGGAAGTTTCCAATACTGAAGAGGCAGTGGAGCTTGGCTGGCCATGAGGCACTGTGAAAAGTTGAGTGCTCTCTATCTCCCCCTGCTGGTTGATGGACACAACCCATACGTAATGGCTTCATCTGCTATGACTAAAGGAAAGAAAATTACCAAGGTAAGAACCTAATTTTCCCTTGCTGCAGCATTCTGAATCAATTGGAGTTGGTGCAGACCCTTTGTAGTCTGACCAGTGTAGGGTTCATTACAATAATCCAGTCTTGATGTTATCATGGCTTGCTTTCTCAGTGTAAGGAGACAGGCAGCATAGTTGTCGCAAGTGATAGAAGCTGCTCTTGAAGGTTGCTTGGATTTGGGGGATCAGAGTAAATGTGGAATCTAGCTGTATTCCAATGTTCCTGACTTGTGATTTGAGGGGGAGTTCATATTTCCAAAAGAGATTGATGTCAGATATGTCCCCAGTTGTGTTAGGGACCCATAGAAGCTCAGATTTACTTGGGTTCAGGGAAAGTTTGTTTGTTTTTTTAGCCCATTCTTGAATTGATGTTAGACAAGTAAGTAGTCAGTTTATTCAGTGCTGTGGGTAAGTCATGTTCAATGGGTATGAGTAGCTGCACGTCATCTCAGAGATGTAGAACTGAGTGTCCATTGACCGACAGGCTCGTTTTCAAAAGAGAAACACGTCCAAAAGTGACATAAGTCAGCATTTGGATGTTTTTTTTTTTCTGAAGTCCATCAGAAGTGCATCTAATTCTCAAGGAGGCGTGCCAGGAGTTTGTTCAAGGCGGGACTTGAGCGTTCCTAAGACTTAGATGTTTTTGGCCATAATGGAACAAAACAAAAACATCCAGGACTAAGACATATTGAGCTAGAAATTGAAGTATGAGGTCTCTCCCATTTTGTGTTTCTAGGATTACTCCGTGGTAGTGTCAATGGCGTGGAAGTCTTTTTCTCCTGTTTGCATAAAGTTGTGCGATCAGAAGATCCGCTTCACACTGGCCTGCCCCATGAAATTGCGCGTCTTCTATAATGGTACCACTCATGTTTTTGACTCGGCAGCTGAGGTGGCTGCATTTGTGGATCAGCTGGTGTCATCACGTTCCCCTTGATACCTTATTAGGCTTTGGTTTGGACATCCGCTTGCTATTTTTCTCACCTGCTGAGATAGCGTTTACTCCCTTTTTTACTCTTGGAGGTTGGATAGCCCTCCTGCAGGAACAGCCAGAGTAAACTCCAGGATAGCTGTTGTGACTCCTGTCTTTCATTGCTGCTGCAACATGCGAGTGGCTTTGGAGGTACAGTGTTTATGTTCCAACTGTTTAAAGCCCCCCCCCTTTTTTTCTTTTTTGGATCTTGTTCTGGACCTGTATGCTTGAAAGAAGATTACACATCTGGATTTGGATTGGCTACATAATGTTGTTCACTTGTTTGGTGTTATTATGTGTGAATGAGTGTTTCCTCCCCCCCCCCCCCCTTTTATTTTTTTACTTAGGGCTATGATGCTTTTTCATATGGTCTTGGGAGGTGGGTCCCTAGAGGTTGGGGGTGTGTGAGGGAGTGGGGAGGGGCGGTCTTGGGAGGGTGCTCTGGGGGAGGGTTGTGTTTTGAGGGTTTATTCAGGGGGTTCCTATTGTGCAGTCTGGGAATGCCTGGGATTAATTGGACTTTACATGGTTCTGTGGAGTTTGATAGTGTCTTTTGAGTAGTTGATATAATGAGGTGGAATTGAGAGGGTGGTGGCTAGGACGCCCTCCTGGTGATTGTTTATGGAGTAAGATTTTCTAGGAGGGAGCTATATGAGTTTTAAGGTAATTTTTTATTTTTGTTACATTTGTACCCCGCGCTTTCCCACTCATGGCAGGCTCAATGCGGCTTACATGGGGCAATGGAGGGTTAAATGACTTGCTCAGAGTCACAAGGAGCTGCCTGTGCCTGAAGTGGGAATCGAACTCAGTTCCTCAGGACCAAAGTCCACCACCCTAACCACTAGGCCACTCCTTCCACAATCACTTGGAATGTGTATATGGGGGGGGGGGGGGGGGGGGGGGGGGGGGGGGGGGGGGGGGGGGGGGGGGGGGGGGGGGTATTTTCTCCCTGATGAAGCACCAGAAAATTCTAAGAGTTCTGAATCAAAGATGGACCTCATTAGCTTTTTTGCAAGAGACCCACTTGGATACGGTGAGCATGGGAAGCTTAGCCGTTGGTGGGTGGATAAGTGCTTCCATGCTCCGGCGTGCCACAAAATGGCGGGGGTGATAATATTAATTAAAAAGGGGATGTATGTTACCACAGATAAGGTCATTTGTGACTCTCAGGGTCGTGTTCTGGTCGCAGTGGTCTCATTAGATCGGGTACATAAGTATAAGGATGCCCTATCAATGAAAGTGTTAAAAACAATGGTCAAAATCAGCGTAAAGACTAAAGGGGACAACGGAAAACCCTGACAAATGCCCTGCTGAACCTCTAAAGCTGAAGTAAGTTGACCATTGACCCAAAGTCTGGCCCTAGGTTAACAATATAATGCAGAAATGGCCTGTGCAAATAATCCCTGTATTCCATAGGCCCCCAACACCCCTTGGAGGAATCCCCACACCACCTGATCAAATGCTTTTTCAGCATCAAAACTTATGAATAGTTAAGAGATTCCCCTGAGTTTCTTCCCCTCCAATGCTGCAATAATTTTCCGCAAAATCTTGGACACCACCCTTCCACATACAAAGCCTGCTTGCGGTTCGGCAAACAAAGAATTGCTTCAAGGATGCCCTATCAATGAAAGTGTTAAAAACAATGGTCAAAATCATAAGTACATAAGTATTGCCATACTGGGAAAGACCAAAGGTCCATCAAGCCAAGCATCCTGTATCCAACCTGGCAAGATCCCAAAAAAGTACAAGACATTTTATACTGCTTATCCCAGAAATAGTGGATTTTCTATGGGTAAAATTTGTGTTATGTAATGTTTACGCTCCCAATGTATATGACAAGAATTTTTATTCCTCTTTGTTAAAAATCTTACATATACACGAGGGCCTTCTAATTCTAATGGGGTGCGATTTCAATGACGCCTATGATGTTTTTCTAGATAGGACTCATGAAGGGCAGAGACGAGGGAGGGTTCAACAAGGAGGTTGCGAGGCTGTGTAGAGCCCTTGACATGTTGGATATGTGGTACACATTGCACCCCATGAAGAGGTATTATACCCATCTCTCCAAGGCCCACTCTACCATGTCTCGAATAGACTATCGGCCTTATTTTCAAAAGTGATGGGCGCCCATATTTCGACCCAATCGGGAGATGGTGCCCATCTCACAAAGGCGCCCAAATCGGTATAATCAAAAGCCGATTTTGGGCGTCTTCAACTGCACTCCGTCTCGGGAACGAACAAAGTTTACGGGGGGTGTCGGAGATGTGTTGAAGGCAGGACTGGGGCGTGTTTATCGGCCGAGGAGAGATGAGCGCCTCCGGCCGATAATCGAAAAAAAAAGGGTGACAGAAGCGATAATTGGGGTCGCTTTTGCTGGACCCTTATTTTTCACGACCCGAGTCCCAAAAAAGTGCCCCAGCTGGCCAGATGACCACCGGAAGGAATCGAGGATTACCTCCCCTGACTCCCCCAGTGGTCACTAACCCCCTCCCACCACAAAAAAATAATTTTAAAAACTTTTTTGACAGCCTGTATGCGAGCCTCAAATGTCATACCCAGCTCCCTGTCAAGCAGTATACAGGTCCCTGGAGCAGTTGTTAGTGGGTGCAGTGGACGTCAGACAGGCGGACCCAGGCCCATCCCCCTCTACCACTTGTGCTGGTTAATGTTGAGCCCTCCAAAATCCCCCCAAACCCACTGTACCCACATGTAGGTGCTCCCCTGCACCCCTTAGGGCTATGGTAATGGTGTAGACTTGTGTGCAGTGGGTTTGGGGGGGATTTGGGGGGCTCAGCACACAAGGGAAGGGTGCTATGCACCTGGGAGCTATTTTAATTTTTTTTTTTAATTTGTTAAAGTGCCCCCTAGGGTGCCCAGATGGTGTCCTGGCATGTGAGGGGGACCAGTGCACTACGAATCCTGGCCCCTCCCACGACCCAATGCCTTGGATTTGTTAGGTTTTGAGTTGGACGCCTTCGGTTTCCATTATCGCTGAAAACTGATAGCGCCCAGCTCAAAAACGCCCAAATCCTAGGTATTTGCTCCGCACAACCCGTATTATCGAAAAAAAGATGGGCGCCCATCTTTTTTCAAAAATATGGTCTGTCCCGCCCCTTCACATGGTGGAGATGGGCGCCCACTTTCGATTATGCCGCTCCATGTCTTCCTCACTAGGGACATAAGTACATAAGTACATAAGTAGTG
Organism: Microcaecilia unicolor; assembly: GCF_901765095.1. Taxonomy (NCBI): domain Eukaryota; kingdom Metazoa; phylum Chordata; class Amphibia; order Gymnophiona; family Siphonopidae; genus Microcaecilia; species Microcaecilia unicolor. The sequence continues at coordinate 112,465,043 of NC_044040.1, forward strand.
CCATACTGGGAAAGACCAAAGGTCCATCTAGCCCAGCATCCTGTCACCGACAGTGGCCAATCCAGGTCAAGGGCACCTGGCACGCTCCCCAAACGTAAAAACATTCCAGACAAGTTATACCTAAAAATGCGGAATTTTTCCAAGTCCATTTAATAGCGGTCTATGGACTTGTCCTTTAGGAATCTATCTAACCCCTTTTTAAACTCCGTCAAGCTAACCGCCCGTACCACGTTCTCCGGCAACGAATTCCAGAGTTTAATTACACGTTGGGTGAAGAAAAATTTTCTCCGATTCGTTTTAAATTTACCACACTGTAGCTTCAACTCATGCCCTCTAGTCCTAGTATTTTTGGATAGCGTGAACAGTCGCTTCACATCCACCCGATCCATTCCACTCATTATTTTATACACTTCTATCATATCTCCCCTCAGCCGTCTCTTCTCCAAGCTGAAAAGCCCTAGCCTTCTCAGCCTCTCTTCATAGGAAAGTCGTCCCATCCCCACTATCATTTTCGTCGCCCTTCGCTGTACCTTTTCCAATTCTACTATATCTTTTTTGAGATACGGAGACCAGTACTGAACACAATACTCCAGGTGCGGTCGCACCATGGAGCGATACAACGGCATTATAACATCCGCACACCTGGACTCCATACCCTTCCTAATAACACCTTTTTATGGAGGTTCAGGCCTCCATTATTGGGCCCGTGGAAGTTTATGATCATGCTTGGGTGAAAATCACTTTGTGACTTTCTGTGGGTCAGGGGCGTCCACCTTGCTGGTAATTCCCAGAACAGCTATATCATGATGCAAAATTTTTTAAATATTTGGTTCAGAGGTGCACTTTTTATGAACAAATAATCAGGTACATCCCCCTGTTTTGTTTTGGGAGGCAGCAAGGGCATTCTAAGAGGAGAAATCCTGGCCTACTCGAGTTACCAGAAGCGAACTCAACAGAGAGAGGCTCTGCAATTGGAGTGGAGAGTCACCCAACAGTGGATACAATTCGGTTGACATCATACATTATATCATGAAACACTGCTCTTGGAGTTCCAACAGGCTCTCAATTCATATCTCCATCAGATTGCTTCAGTGGTTTGATTCTTATTACAAATATAATTTTTTTTATTTTTATTTGTACCCTGCTCTTTCCCACTCATGGCAGGCTCAGTGCGGCTTAGGTACCTGGGGCAATGGAGGGTTAGGTGACTTGTCCACAAGGAGTTGCCTGTGCCTGTGGTGGGAATCAAACCCAGTTCAACAGGACCAAAGTCCACCACTCTAACCACTAGGTCACTAGTGGCCACCTTTGGCTAATCTGGTAAAGAAATCTCAGGGGCAAAGAGTTTAGCTTTACGGGACGCAGCAAAACAAAGCAGGGGATCCCTCAACGACAAAGAGTCACAGCAAGCAAAAGTAGACGCTGACCAAAGACGAATCACCACTGGGGATATGGTCCAACAGTCTTTATTGAAACAAATAAGGAAAGGACCCGACACGGTCCGTGTTTCAGTGCATGTAAGCGCCTACATCAGGGGTCGAGTGGTAAACACCGGAAGGAGGCGCAGGTATTTCGCTCTGCATTTATACAAAGAATGGAGTATCAATGTATTTAAGCACTGAACGCTAGTGAACCAACACTTGCGAAGACTGTAGAAACAAAACTCGCAAAGCTTTATGGGACGAACATGGAGCGGTGGTTCATATAGATGCTGGCATAGCTGAACTGTTCTGTTCCTTTTTTGTTTGATTGTTTGAGCCTGCAAATAGGTGGGAAAATGTGGGGTATAAATGTAACAAATAAATAAATACTCAAAGACAGGGGACTCCTATCTTGGTAGTTCAGTGTATTTGTCTAGTCTGGATCTCCCTGAGGCTCTAGAAAAGCTGAACACCCATATTACTGAGGAGGAGGTGGATTGGGTCATCTGAAAAACCCATTGCATAAGACACCGGGTGCCGATAGATATATTGGGGTGAGTTTTATAAATTGCTTCAGGAACATCTTATATTGTAAGTATACATAGGAAATCAAATACGTTAGCGTTTAACTTTAAAAAAGGAGACTATGATAAAATGAGAAGAGCGGCGAAAAGAAAACTTAGAGGAGAGACTGCGAGGGTCAGAAATTTACATCAGGCTTGGATGCTGTTCAAAAACACCATCCTGGAAGCCCAGGCCAAATATATTCCGCATATTAAAAAAGGAGGACGGAAGACCAAACGACAGCCGGCGTGGTTAAAAAGTGAGGTGAAGGAAGCTATTAGAGCTAAAAGAAAATCCTTCAGAAAATGGAAGAAGGAACCGACTGGAAATAATAAGAAATGGCATAAGGAATGTCAAGTCAAATGCAAAGCGCTAATAAGGAAGGCTAAGAGGGATTTCGAAAAAAAGATTGCGTTGGAGGCAAAAACACATAGTAAAATTTTTTTTAGGTATATTAAAAGCAGGAAGCCAGCAAAAGAATCAGAGGAATAAAAGGGGCTTTCAGGGAAGACAAAGCCGTAGGGGAGAGATTAAATGAATTCTTTGCTTCGGTCTTCACCGAGGAAGATTTGGGAGTGATACTGGTGCCGGAAATGGTATTCGAAGCTGACGAGTCGGAGAAACTTAATGAATTCTCTGTAAACCTGGTGGATGTAATGGGGCAGTTCTACAAACTGAAGAGTAGCAAATCTCCTGGACCGGATGATATTCATCCCAGAGTACTGATAGAACTGAAAAATGAGCTTGTGGAGCTATTGTTAGAAATATGTAGGGGGTCACGTGATGACGTGGAGCTGAGCGGAGACCTCTGAAACGGGCTCCGACTCGAACGCTTAAAAATCAGCTAATTAACACCGCTCCCCCCCCCGGATTACCTTAAAATCCGCAACTGCAGACAGCGGAAAGTGAGAGGCATAACGAAAACGAATCGCAGAAGCGCTGCGATGAGAGAGCAGGAGGTTATGCCCGCTAAGACCCCGCGGGGGAAGCAAAACACTAACGCGATGCGAGGCAAGATGGCGGCGACTCCGCAGACAGAGACGGTGTCCCCACTACCAGCTGAAATGGTGAAAGACATGGTGCAACAAATATCTACAATGCTAGAAGACAAACTCACCAAATTGCAAACGTCGGTAGATCAAATCCGTGAAGCGCTGGAGCGCCAGAGCGCCAGAATACAGCACGTGGAGGATAGAGTCTCGACATGTGAGGACACAGCGGCGAACACAAATGAGCGAGTGGCAGCTTTGGAAAGAAGATGTGAGCAGCTGATTTAGAAAGCTGATGACCTGGAAAACCGCAGCAGAAGAAATAATTTACGAATTGTGGGCATACCAGAGTCAGTGAAAGCAATGGACCTAAGGAAGACGGTGGAACAATGGCTGCCTAAAGAGTTGGGCCTGGATGCTAATAAAATCCCCCTGCAGGTGGAGAGAGTACATAGAGTTGGTGTGATAAGAGAGACTGAGAGCAGGCCAAGGCAAGTGCTTGCAAAATTACTGAATTATATGGACAAGGAAGCACTGATACAAGCATACAGGAATAAATCGGGCCTTGTGTATGAAGGGGAGAAAATCTTGCTTTTCCAGGATTATTCGGCTACAGTTTCTGATCAGCGGAAAGCTATGGGCCGTCACTGTAAAAGATTGTATGACAAGGGAGTCCGATTCGCTCTACTATACCCGGCAAAGGTGCGGGTGGTGCATGAGAATAAAACTTTGTTTTTCAGCGAAGCAGCAGAACTGGAAAAATTTGTGACTACACTAAAATGAGAGGGAACAGTTGAAATTTGTTGGTGAAGCCTTTCTTCTTCTCTCTGGAATGTAAGAGCTGTGGAGATGGCAAGGACACCAGGCGTTCACAGAAGACAACGAATATGCAATGGAATAGAACAGTATGTAAGCGCAGTCATAGATATGAAAGGAAATCCTGTGCCATGAGTTGTTCAGTTTAAGTTACGCAGTTTGCAAGTTGGAACTTTAAGCATGCACAAGTTTTTATTAATATTCATGTTTTTCTCTTCTCTTAGGGGCATAAGTGTTTGGGTATAGGAATATAATGGAATGACTAAGATAAATCTGTGCTGCATGAGGTGTGGGATATCCCGGGGGGAGGGGGGAGGTAAGAGTAATGAGGAGGGAACTCGGGAAAGTTGGTGATGTGAAGGGGAGTGAGTATGTTGTGCATTGGTATGCAGAAGGGGGATGTGTGCTCGAGGGACAAGAACAGTAGGGGGGAAAGGGGGGGGGGGAGGGAAGCAATCAAGGGAGGGGAAAGGAGGGCGGGAAGGAGCAGAAGTTTCTCAAAGAACACCTAAGTGGAGATTGAGCAGGAGAAGTGATAAAATGAAAGTGGAGTGTGAGATCCAACAGATTCAGGTACAAGGTATTTTAAAACTGGGGGCTCAGCTGGGAGGCCCACAGATTGTGCTGGGAACTAGAGCGCGAGTTGAAAAGAAACACTTCATCCTTGGTGGCTAATCTTAAGATTGTATCATTGAACGTGGATGGAGTACACTCCCCAGTAAAGAGAACAAAGATACTACAGACTCTTAAGCGCCAAAAAGCGGATGTGGCTATGCTGCAGGAAACCCACCTAAACAAATTAGAACATCTTAAGCTAAAGAAAGATTGGGTAGGGGAGGTATTCTTTGCAGCATACAATGGAAGACAAAGAGGGGTGGCAATATTGATAAAGAAAAATGTGGTTTTTGACTTACATAACATGTATCAGGACCCTGAAGGTCGATTTTTAATAGTGACAGGTGAACTGCAAGGGAAAAGAGTGGGATTATGCAGTGTTTATGCCCCTAATATTTATAATCAGAACTTTTTTGTTACACTAATAGCCAAGTTGATAACCTTAGACAGCTACCAGCTGGTAGTTGGAGGGGACTTCAATATAACAAGCGATCCATCAATAGACTGTAAGCCAGCGCGGAGGGCGGGTAGAGATCAGGAGGAGAAGGGAGTAAACTTGCTAATGAAAGATTTAACATTAGTGGACATATGGAGGCAGCAACACTTAGAAGATCATGATTACACCTTTTTTTCCCACCCTCACGGGACCCATTCACGCCTGGACTACTTATTGGTATCGCATGCAATTAGTGTTGCAGCGACACGTTCGGGGTATTGAAGAGACAGCTGTGTCGGACCACGCTCTAGTGTGGGTGGAGTTAACCTGGGGAAAGAGGGAGGGAAGAACCCGATGGAGGATGAACCCAGCATTATATCAAAGCAGAGATTTTTGTACATATCTGAGAAGGTGCTGGTTGGATTATATAGGAGAAAATGATACAAAAGAGGTGAGCCCAAGAATATTCTGGGAAGCTGCAAAGGCAGTGTTAAGAGGGAGGATCATTTCATATGTAGCGTCCACAAATAAAGCTAGGGGGGAGAGGATGAAGGTGCTCACTATGCAATTATGGGAAGCACGCGGGGCACTGATAGGTTGCACAAATGAAGATAACAGAAAGGCATATATGGAGTGTAGGAAAAACATACAGGCTTTGTTGGAGGAAGGTGCGATGTATAATATTAAATTGTACAAATATAAATTACAACAATGGGGTAATAAAACAGGTAAAATGTTGGCGTCTCTTGTAAATCAGAGGTCAACGAGGAAATTTATAAGCAAAATAAAAAACGAACAAGGGAGATTATGTGCCACGACAGCAGAAATCCAAGGGGAATTTGAACAGTTCTTTACGTCCTTGTATGAAGAGGGATCCTTTCCAGAAGATAGATGCAGAAATTTCCTTGAGGGGGTGGGGTTGGCCAGGATGTCAGTAGAGCAGCAGCAGATGTTGAATGCCCCAATTCAGGGGAAGGAGGTACAAAATATCATTAAACGATTAACCCTGGCAAAAGCACCAGGCCCAGACGGTATGGGGGGGGAATATTACAAAATCCTTCAAGATATGATAGTGGGACCGTTCATTGCAATGTGTGAAGATATTAGAGAAGCGGGTAACATGGGGTCGGTGTTAAACCATGCACATATAGTAGTACTCCCCAAGCCAGGAAGAGATGGAGAATTGGTGAGTTCCTATAGGCCAATTTCATTGCTGAACCAGGACGTGAAGATACTAGCGGCAGTCCTTGCAGCCCGCCTGGGGAGTGTGGTGCCCTGTTTGGTACACTCTGACCAGGTCGGATTTGTGAAGGGAAGGTATGCATCGGCTAATATCTTAAAAGTATGTAGAGTTCTAATGGAGGGGAAGGGAAGGAGAGGAGATGCCATTTTGGCCAGTCTGGATGCTGAGAAAGCCTTTGATAAGGTGATTTGGAAATATATGTTCTGGATCTTGGGGCGTTTCGGCATCCAGGGGGAATTCATGGATTGGATTACGGCGCTATATAGCTCCCCGACGGCTCAAATACTAATAAACGACTCACTAACGGGCGAAATTGCTTTGGGAAGGGGGACTCGGCAGGGGTGCCCTTTGTCGCCTTTATTATTTATACTAACTTTAGAGCCACTGGCAGCTAAAATAAGACAGGAAGCAAGCTTGAAAGGGATAAGAGTGGGGGGAGAAGAACATAAAATAAATCTGTTTGCAGATGATATGCTCCTACTAATAGATGATGCAACTGAAGTTTTACCATTAGTAATGCAGATTATTCGTGAGTTCGGGGCCTTCTCAGGTCTTAGAATAAACTTTGAAAAGTCAGAGGCATTGGCGGTTAATAATGAGTGTCAATGTTTTGAATCACGGAACTTTCCACTACGACGGGCACAAAAAGGTATCAAATATCTTGGGGTATACCTCAGCGCAGATAAGGCCTGGGTATATAAAAGGAATCTAGTTGATCGTATAGAAGAGATAAAACGACTGTGTAAAAAGTGGAAGGAATTCCCAGTAAATTTCATGGGTAGGATTGCACTCACAAAGATGGTGCTATTGCCTAAGTTACTGTACCCAATGCAAATGCTGCCACTATGGGTGGGAAGAGCAGAAGAGAAGCAATATAAGAGCATAGTGAGCGCCTTCATTTGGCATTCCAAACGCCCAAGGATAGCATTCACTAAACTGATACACGGCAAAGCACAGGGAGGGCTTCGACTCCCAAATCTGAGGAGATATAATGTGGCATCGTTAATGCGATGGATACATGAGCTGATATCAGGAGAGGGACATTATGCACTCACGGGTTTTTGGGAGAGTTGGTGCAGTCCAAATGATCCCTTCACAATACTAGAGTCCTGGGCAGTGCGGGGAGCTAGGAAAATAGTGGGGAACCCCTATGTGGCTGCTCTACAAAGGGCATGGAGATGGTGGAGGGGTCACGGAGAGGCGGGCAAAGGGGTCAGTCCATTCATGCCATTAGTGGGAAACATGGCCTTCCCAGCAGGACAGGGTGTGTCGATATTTGGGAGTTGGCGAGACAAGGGATGTAGATTTATAGGACAATTCCGGAAAGAGGGAGACGACACCTTTCCAACCTTTGATATGGTAAAACATGAACTGCAGATAGCTGGCTCACAATTTTTCGCCTATTTGCAAGCTCGAGACTATGTGTTAAGTGAAGAACGTAGGACTCGGTCAATAGCTCGTTTCACTAAATTAGACCTAATGTTTCTGCAGACTAGCCCACTCAGTAACGGGTTGTCAAGGTGGCATCAAGTGATTAGAGATCATAAAAAAGTGCCTCATATGTCACATTTAGCAGAGGAATGGAGTAGAGACACAGTAGAAGAGGTCACAGTAGAACGATTGGGGGCAGTATTTCGAAGTCTGGGGAAGATAACACCAAATGCATCATTACAAGACATTCAATACAGGATTCTATACAGGGTACATATCACCAAAGCAAGAGGAAAGATATTGGGGATGTGGGAAGAGGATACGTGCAATAAATGTAGGAGGAATGTGGGCACTTTTTTACATTCCTTTATGGAGTGCCCCTCATTACATGAGTTCTGGACAAGGGCACTGCAATTGCTGGAAGAGATACTGCAACGTACAGTGGAATGGCAGTATTCAGTCACCTTGATGGGATGTGGGGAATCACTCCAAAAGCAGGGACTGGGTGCGGCCCAGTCCAAATTTTTATTATTAGCTATGATAATTTTGAAGAAGTGCATATTAAGGATGTGGGTTGAGGAAAACCCCCCGGATCTGGAGTTGTGGAAGTCATATATGGTAGAAATGGGAAGCTGGGTAAATATGACATATAAATCTGCTAATGCTCTCAGACTTCGCCAATACCGCGATCTTTGGGGAAGAGCTCAGGCTCGGTTCTCACAACACTGCTCTAAGCCTGAACAGTAGAAAATATGTGTAGTGTGGGAAACTCACAGAGGAGGGGGAGGGGAGGGGGAGGGGAGGGGGGTTGGGGGGGGGAGGGGGACAACAGGGAGAAAAGGGATAAGAACTAAAAGATGTGGAGATCAGATGGATTTAGAGTCATTACAAGTTGATGTATAAAGAGTGTTATTATATATGTTTGTATAGATTTTGTTTTGACGGTGATATAAGCTGTATGGTCACTGACTCTTCACGTAATAATAAAAATATTTTCAAAAAAAAAAAAAAAAAAGAAATATGTAATTTATCCTTAAAATCGAGCATGGTACCGGAAGACTGGAGGGTGGCCAATGTAACGCCAATTTTTTAAAAAGGTTCTAGAGGAGATCCTGGAAATTATAGACCGGTGAGTCTGACATCGGTGCCGGGCAAAATGGTAGAGGCTATTATTTAGAACAAAATTACAGAGCATATTCAAAAGCATGGATTAATGAGACAAAGTCAACATGGATTTAGTGAAGGGAAATCTTGCCTCACCAATCTGCTACATTTCTTTGAAGGGGTGAACAAATGTGGATAAAGGTGAGCCGGTTGATATTGTGTATCTGGATTTTCAGAAGGCATTTGACAAAGTACCTCATGAAAGACTCCAGAGGAAATTGGAGAGTCATGGGATAGGAGGTAGTGTCCTATTGTGGATTAAAAGGTTAAAGGATAGAAAACAGAGAGTAGGGTTAAATGGTCAGTATTCTCAATGGAAAAGGGTAGATAGTGGGGTAGATAGGAGGTAGTGTTCTATTGTGGATTAAAAACTGGTTAAAAGATAGAAAACGGAGAGTAGGGCTAAATGGTCATTATTCTCAATGGAGAAGGGTAGTGTAGAAATATGCTGTCACTTGCTTTCAGTGAAATACAGGCCAAGGGCTCAGGCTAAGAGCTAGGCCTCTAAGAATCAAAGATCACCTCTGACACAGATACATTTCACTGCAGCAAATGCTGAAGTAAGCAACTGAGAGCAGGCAGAGGGAGGGGGAATCTGCTCTATAAATAACAGCTGGATTGGCGCTAGCAAGAAAGTCATAGGCAAGGATGTTTTGGCTAGTGGAAGATAGTAGTGTGTCAGGTGCAAGTAGGGGGGGGGGTGCTGAAGGGAACGAAATGACATGTGAAGTCATTAATTAACAGATATTGACATCAACATCATTTGTTGATACTTAGAGCTTGGAAACATGTGAAGTCATTGTTATCACCTGATAATGGGCAAAGACTGCTGGTGAGAAAAGTGAGGGTTCATAGGAATGAATGGTACAAGAAATGTATAAAAAGGCAGTCGGGGCAGAAGGCAGAAGAGAGAAGTCAGACTGCACCTGCTGTGTGTCACGAAGCGCTGTTCCACCATGTTCCAGATATGAATGCCTAATTGCCTGTATTGCCTTTGGTAAGATACTAAATAGTTCCTATATCCACTGAATCTGGGGTGTCCTTCTGATTATGGAGCTTATAAGTACTCAGACTGTGTAAAATAGTCTGAGAAGATCCGAGGTCAAGGTAGTTAATTATTTAGTGGGAAAACGCAATTATTTACAGTAGTTAGTGGGGTTCCCCAGGGGTCTGTGCTGGGACCGCTGCGTTTTAACATATTTATAAATGACCTAGAGATGGGAGTAACTAGTGAGGTAATTAAATTTCCTGATGACACAAAGTTATTCAAAGTCGTTAAATCGCGGGAGGATTGTGAAAAACTACAAGAGGACCTTACGAGACTGGGAGACTGGATGTCTAAACGGCAGATGACGTTTAATGTGAGCAAGTGCAAAGTGATGCATGTGGGAAAGAGGAACCCGAATTATAGCTACGTCATGCAAGGTTCCACGTTAGGAGTCATGGACCAAGAAATGGATCTAGGTGTCGTCGTTGATGATACGTTGAAACCTTCTGCTCAGTGTGCTGCTGTGGCTAAGAAAGCAAATAGAATGTTAGGTATTATTAGGAAAGGAATGGAAAACAAAAATGAGGATGTTATAATGCCTTTGTATCACTCCATGGTGCGACCGCACCTTGAATATTGTGTTCAATTCTGGTCGCCGTATCTCAAAAAAGATATAGTGGAATTAGAAAAGGTGCAGAGAAGGGTGACGAAAATGATAAAGGGGATGGGACAACTTCCCTATGAGGGAAGGCTAAAGCAGCTAGGGCTCTTCAGCTTGGAGAAAAGGCGGCTGAGGGGAGATATGATAGAGGTCTATAAAATAATGAGTGAAGTTGAACGGCTAGATGTGAAGTGTCTGTTTACGCTTTCCAAAAATACTAGGACTAGGGGGCATGCGATGAAGCTACAATGTAGTAAATTTAAAATGAATCAGAGAAAAGTTTTCTTCACTCAATGTGTAATTAAACTCTGGAATTCGTTGCCAGAGAATGTGGTAAAGGCGGTTAGCTTAGCAGAGTTTTAAAAAGGTTTGGCCGGCTTCTTAAAGGAAAAGTCCATAGACCGTTATTAAATGGACTTGGGGAAAATCCACTATTTCTGGGATAAGGAGTATAAAATGTTTTGTACTTTTTGGGATCTTGCCAGGTATTTGTGATCTGGATTGGCCACTGTTGGAAACAGGATGCTGGGCTTGATGGACCTTTGGTCTTTTCCAGTATGGCAATACTTATGTACTTATGATTTTGACCATTGTTTTTAACACTTTCATTGATAGGGCATCCTTGCCGGATTCTTTATGTTTGGCGCAGATTGTCTTGTTGAAGCTGGGTCGTGACCCAGAATGTTAGCATCTTATTGCCCTATTTTGCTCTTAAATTGTGAAGCAATTCTTTGTTTGCCGAACCACAAGCAGGCTTTGTATGTGGAAGGGTGGTGTCCAAGAATTTGTGGAAAATTATTGCAGCATTGGAGGGGAAGAAACTCAGGGGAATCTCTTATCTATTCATTAGTTTTGATGCTGAAAAAGCATTTGATCAGGTGGTGTGGGGATTCCTCCAAGGGGTGTTGGGGACCTATGGAATACAGGGATTATTTGCACAGGCCATTTCTGCATTATATTGTTAACCTAGGGCCAGACTTTGGGTCAATGGGTCAACTTACTTCGGCTTTAGAGGTTCAGCAGGGCATTTGTCAGGGTTTTCCGTTGTCCCCTTTAGTCTTTACGCTCACTCTCGACCCTTTAATTAGAGAAATTCTTGCTAATCTGGGCATAGTTGGTCTGATTTTGGGGGACAGTACATTCAAGGTAGCGGCGTTTGCAGATGATCTCTTGGTGTACCTTCAGATGCTTGGACCTTTTACTCAGTTTATTGGAAAACTTTTAGGAATGTGGCAAATTTGCTGGGTTTCATCTTAATTTGGCAAAATCAGAAGCTTTGGCAAGTTCTGAGCAGATTGCGACAGGAGTGGGGGGGATATTTTCCTCTTTAATTGGCACCAGATTTGTTTTGTTATCTGGGAGTACATCTGGCAGTGGACCTTGCATGGTTGTATCGCTTGAAATGTTGATACTCTTGTATTATACTCGATGACAGCTCGATCTTTGGGCTCACTTCACCACTCTCCTTGATGGGCTGTATTCAGTTGTTTCTGATGCTACTGTTTCCTCTTGCATTTTGCGTAAAGAGATTCAGGCTCTGTATAAGATGATTAGTAAATTTTGTTGGGCTGGTAAACAACCTAAGATGCAGTGGGCACTACTTGTTTGGGAATTGGGGTCGTGGAGGTCTGGGGATACTAGATCTCTAGCTTTATAACTAGGCTTGCCTGTTGCGCCATCTGAGAGACTGGGTGTGGGGAGTCGTCTTGGTATATGGATTATTCTTTTGAGCTGGTGTTTTTTAGATCTTGGCATCCTCTTGCATATTCCGGGTGGCTGGCCCCATGTTTGCAGTAGCATTCTGGAAAGAGTTGCTTTTGAGTTGGGGTCAGCAGTGTGCTGCTGCTGCCGTGGGTTGAGAATGTGGCCTTCACCCCCAGCATGGACAGTGAAGTGTTTTGGCGTTGGCAATTGCAGGGTATCACATTTTTGGAACACCTGATGCACGTGGATGGTACTTTGCTGTCTTTTGCAAACTTGCAACATAAGTTTTCTTTTTCTGGTTGTGATTGTTTTGCCTACTATCAATTGGCTAGTTATTTTCGTAGTTTGCATACTGATATTATGAATCTCCAGTTTGTCTCGAAACTTCACCAATTTCTTGAAGGGGATGCAGCAGGTAAAGTGTCTATCGTGGTTTCATAAATTATTAACCACAGAACAGACAGCTCCCTCTTATGTGGTTTTGCAGGAGGCCTGGGCTATAGTTCTGGGGTACCCATTGTGCTGTACTGTTTAAACTCATCCCACAATTGGCTCACTAAGCTGAGCTTTGGGACTATCATTATAGGGTACTCCATCGGGCTTGTTTCTCACAGTGTCAGGTCTTTCTTGCAGTATGCTGTCTGAAGTGCCATGATTATGATAATACATTACCCACCGTATGTGGACTTGTCATCTGGTTCAGACCTTTTGGGTGGCATCTTCTTGGCCATTCCTTGTTTTTGTCATAGGAGGGGGTTCTTTTGACTCATCTTGCTCACTCCAGAGCCTGGGGCAATGGGGAGCACCTTTTTTTTTTTTAGAAAAAGCATACATGTTAGCTCAGAAATGTATTTTAAATCATTTGCTGCAGGCCTCAACAAACTTCATGCCTTGATGATGTGGGAATGTTATGGTGCACGAAATTCCCCTAAACCTCAAAAAGATTGTTTGGCTATTTGGACTCCATATTGTTTACTATTTCAGAAGCTGCTCGTCAAAAAGATTGTTTGGCTTTTTGGACTCCATATTTGTTTACTATTTCACCAGCTGCTCATGGTAAGGGCCATTAATAGTTTCCAGGATGGGACTCCACAGGGCTCTTCTGCTTAGAAAGGGTGAAGAAATTTGGGAAAGGGGGAGGGTTGGGAGTTGGTTTCTATAAGATGCTTGGGGGGAAAGTGGATTCTTTGTCATTCCATGTTGCACTGTTTGATTTGTTTGATTTTAACTTTACTCAATAAAAGATTTGATAATAAGCAGTAAAGTCTCCATGCATCCTTTTTAGGTAGAAATTACTTCCAGAAAATGGTTAGAGTGGTGGTGGCTGAAATTGAGTTTGGTGCAAATTAGTGCAGTTTATAGTCCAGTTCTTCTTCAGGAAACTCTGAAGGCAGTTGTGGGATGGAAAATTATTAGCTTCAGTTCATACTGTCAGCACCTAATCTGCAAAAGAGTGGTTTCTTGAAAGATCAATTGGCCTTTTGGAAGCTGTTCAAAAGGAAAATAAGTCCTTCTGCATTTATTTGGTTCTTTGAGGGTATATAAGTAAACTGCAGTAGCTTCAGGTACATAGGATAAAGTGATCTCGATATTCTAAGCAGAATTTTTTTTTATTAGTTTCCAATAACATAACATATACAAGAAATCTTGTTTCAGAAAGTCAGACAGAAAAATTCAGTAGGTTTACATCACCCCTTAGATACATTATATAAGAAAACATTAATGTCTTTTTTTATATCACAAAGAAGAGGGGGGGGCATTACTAAAGCATATGGGGAATACATCAAGAAAAAATAACCAAAGAACAGGCTTCGCACGCAATATCTATCCTATAATATTCAGTTTGAACCAATTGCTAGAGCGTGGACATTTATACCTTCCTTGAATCAATGAACACTCTTAACTGTTCCGGCTGGAAATATATATATTTTAACCCTTCATATTTCACTACGCATTTACTTGGATAGTTCAAAAAGAAAGAGGCTCCAAGTTCCTGGGTCTCTTTTCTCATACTCAAAAACTTTTTTCTAATCTCTTGTGTTTGTTTTGTAACGTCCTGAAATATACGTATTGTTTTACCATAGAATAAATCATTCATTTTCCGAAAATACAATCTTTTTATAGCTTCAACATCTTGCAGAAATACGAACTGCACCATTAAGTCATTCTTTCTGAATGTTCTGATAATGTCACTTCCAGCAATTCGGATAGATTTAAAGTTGTTCTTCCCACCTCATTTATAGATTTACCAGTTGTAGACACACCTTCAGGAAAACTCTTATTTCTTATATAATATATTTTATTAACTGGAGTCAAAGATTCTGAAGAATATTTCAATATTTCAATTAGATATTTTTTGAAGGCATCCAGAGCTGATATCCCTATCTCTCTTGGAAAATTTAGTATTCGCAGATTTAATCTTCGAATGTAGTTTTCGATTTGGTCAATTTTCTAGATATTATAATTTTGTCTTTTATCATTTCTGAGGAAAGATCTTGTAACTTTTTTACATCTTGATTAGTCTTTGTTATTTGAGTAGTAAAGTCTGTTTTATACCAGTCAGAGATTCAGAGAAAGTGTTCATTGTACTTACTAACGATGAAAGTTCTTAGTAGATTTTCCACACTCACAGCCAGTTGTTGGAGAACAACCCATATGTTCTCCAATGATACCGTCCCAGGAGCAGAATCTAATTGCTTCCAATCCATGCTTAGGCCCGCAGGTCCTTGCAAACCATCTGGCTTAGCCATTCCAGCAGCCTCGATATGGGGCTCAATAACGGCAACCTCTTCGGGTCCCGGTAGAACCTCTCTGGAGTTGGTGTCCTTCTGGGTGAGGCGGAGGTTCAAGTGCCGGAGGAGAAAGTGTGACTTCAAGGCCCAAGTCCTCCAGAGTTTCCCTATCTGGTGGACAGCGGGCTCACTCACGGCGTATGGGAGAGAATTTGCGAGGTGAAACTGATTGATCAACAGCTGACGTGGGGATGAGGTCCGGGGTGTCGAGGTTGCATTCCGGACCTTGCCCTTCCGTTTAGTATGTGGTATATTCAAAGGAATTTGTTTGCAGTGTGTCGATCCCAGAAGAGTTCAGAGCTCGCTCACCTGCGTGCCGCCATCTTGGAACGCCCCGGGGTCACATGATGCAAGAGGACTGATCGGACGCCTGTGAGCTCGGCTCCCTTCCCCTCAGCCTTTGTACCCTACTCACTGGTGCACACGGTGTCTCAGCACATTGAAAACGGTTCGGGTGGTGCCTGAAAGAGCGGGGAACCGGAGGGTGCTTGTTTGTAGCACAGGCGAAGCGGCATGCCCGTAAAACCACAGAGAGTGGGTAAAGAGAAGGGCAACTCACTGAAAGCCAAAATGTCGTCGCCGTCCCCGCCATTATCGTCATCACCACCTGCGGCAGCACAGACCCCGAACCCAGCAACATCGCATGAGGATATGGTACAGTTATCTATAAAACACATGTCACAGCTCCTGGATGAGAAGCTTGCTAAGCTTAATGTAGGCATGGACGAGATAAAGAATGTATCGCCGCCCATGCGGCTCGACTGCGAGAAGCGGAAGATCATCTTTCCTCTCAGGAGGAACACATGGAATCGGCAGAAGGACGGATTGGAGCCCTGGAAGCTCAGGTCCGCTTGTTGTCAGACAGAGTGGACGATCAGGAAAACAGAAGCCGAAGAAACAACAGTCGCATAGTTTGGAATTCCTGAATCTGTTCCTGATGCAGACTTAAAAATTCTCACTGAAAGATGGCTGCCGGTGCAGCTGGGGCTTGATCCGGAGATGTGCAAGGGGCAAGTGGAACAGGTCCATCGAGTTGGGCTGCGCAGAGAAGCGAGCGGGAAACCACGCTTGATAATCGCAAAGTACCTGAATTATACCACTAAAGCTACAATTCTCGACAAAGTCAAAAAGTTGCAATGTCTGGATTATGAAGGAACTAAGATCCTGCTCTTTTCAGAGATTTTCAGCACGTGTCATGGAACAGCGGAAGCTGCTGGCACCATTCTGCACTAATTTGTTTGAGAGAGGTGTTAAGTTTGCATTTCAGTACCCGGCTAAGGTGCGAATCACTCATAACAATAGTTCCTTCACTTTAACAAAAGCGGAGGAGTTGCAAGCCTTTTTGGACAAGTTACCTGGAAATATGATTCGGGATGCAGAAAGACGGTGAGATGCGAGGGATATCAAGCTTGGCAAGGACATGTGGTGGGACCTTTGTTACTATGGTTAGTAAGCATTAAAATGTGCATGCGGATCTTGTTGTTGTGTAATGGTTGCATGCTTTGCTGACAGGCGACATGAGCTAAAGCCCTTAAGAACCAGAGAGAAAGAGGTCCTCCTAGTTCGTGAGTTATGACCAAGCAACAATTGAGACTTATGTGGGAAGAGTCCCATGTTGTAGGTGGAGAGGAACGGGACTTAACGACAGAACCAGTGACAAGATAGTGTTTGCAGCTATGTGTGTTTAGATTGCTACTGAATAGCTCGGGCTAAGAAGAGCAGAGCTGCAGTGGTGGGATCCCGCAACCGGTAAAAGACCTCATACTTCTATTGTGGTACAAACGATGATAGGTCTCACATAGAGGTAGGATTTTGCTGGTGTGTTTTTGTTCAATGTGGGGTGTGATTGTAAACGGATCATTTTGGGTTTCAGGGATGTTTAATGTTGCTGTTAGTTACGTGGGATTTGAGACAGGAGAGGAGAAGTAGGAAACAAACAGGGAAGAGGTTCGTTATTTGGAGGGGGGGCGACAATGCATCTGAGTTACCAGGGGGAGGAGGGGGGAAGGGAGACGTGTGTTAGAAGTTATGTGGTTGTGGTTGAGAGGTCGCGGTACTCAACCGAAAGGGGGGGAGGGTTAGGGGGGGTGGGCATGGATGCTATGGGCTATGATAGGTTTGGTATGTTTGGGGTGTTGAAGTGGTGGCTGCATCTGTGTGCTTGGGGAGAAGATAAGGTGGGAGGGAATGGGTGGGACTGCTGGGGATTGCTGAAATTTTGTCAAATGTGGGGGGTGGCTGGATGGTTTGAGGAGGAGGGGAGGGATAGGGAGGGAAGGTGGGAGGGTTCAGTGGGGAGGGGGCTGGCACGAGAAGGAGACTGATGAGCAGTAATATTAAAAGGGAGCATATCAGAGTGCAGGATGAGTATGAGGTGGCATCTGCGAGGGACACATAGCTGGGATGTTGTCTCGGAGCATGCTCAAGACTTATTGGTCTGTTAAGAGTCTAATTTGGATATGGGAAAATGGGTAGTTTAAGAGTGGCTTCTTTAAACGCAGACGGAATTCATTCTCCGATTAAAAGGAAAAAGATACTGCATTATGGAAAACAACTACGTATTGATGTTTGATGTTACAGGAACTCATTTGTCTGCCCAGGAACACCTTAAATTGAAACAGGGTTGGGTAGGTGATTTAGTGTTTTCATCGTACAATAGCAGACAAAGGGGTGGGCTATACTTTTTGGCAAAGGATTAGACCTCATCTGCCACAGAGTAATCCAAGATCCGGAGGGCAGGTTTGTAATTTGGACAGGTGAAATCCAAGGGTTAAAAGTAGCCTTATGCTCGGTTTAACGCTCCAAATGTTTACTTCGGTAAATTTTTCTAAGGGCTCTTAGCTACCCTGGCAAAGCTACAGGAGTATCAGTTGCTTGTAGGGGGAGACTTCAACTTAACAGTGGATCCCTTGGTGGATTGTGAGCCGCCAAAGGCAAGGCCTAAGGGGCTGGGCAAGAGGGGCATAGGTATATTGCAACAAGATTGGGATTAGTGGATGCATGGAGGCCGTTGCACCCAGATGATAAGGATTTCACCTATTACTCGCATGTACACAAATGCTCTGTGAGGCTGGACTACATCTTGATGTCCCCATCTCTTTTTGTGGTATGTCAGATGGCTGCGATTGAGCCATGTGTTGTCTCTGACCACGGCTTGGTTAGGGTGGAAATAGGCCTAGTGGGTGATCGGAGTAAATCGGGTTGGCGTATGAACCCTACCTTATACTGTGATAAAGAATTTAAGGAGTTCCTTTCTCAAGAGTGGGAGCTCTATATGGCCGAGAATCAGAATGGGGAAGTTGATCTGCACGTACTTTGGAAGCGAGAAAGTGGTTATGAGAGGGAAAATTCCCGGCACAGGCAGCTCCTTGTGACTCTGGCAAGTCACTTAACCCTCCATTGCCTGCCACATTGAGCCTGCCATGAGTGGGAAAGCGCGGGGTACAAATATAACAACAACAAAAAAATAGCCTATTCAGCTAGTACCCGCAAGCAGAGAGAGAAGAGCTGCTTGACAAACTGCGTCAACTTACTGCTGTTAGGGCAGCGGCAGCACGGGGAGAGGGAGTAGCGAAGGCTAGGTTTAAGGGAGTTAAAAACTGAGATCAATTATATTCTCACAAGCGTGCCTTGCGAGATATCCAAATCTATAAGTTTCGTTTACACAGGTGGGGAATAAGACGGGGAAACTATTGCCAGCATGGTTAGAAATCGTCAGCAAAACAGGTGATCACTCGTATAAAAACGGGTTCGGGGACAGGCAGCAGTTGAGGAGAAGGACATTCAATGAGCTTTTGTGGACTTTTATAAGGACTTGTATGATACAGGGCAGTGCAACAGAGAAAAATAGAGACTCATTTTTTAGGGGTCTTGATCTCCCATCTCTCACACAAGCACAACGTGACTTTCTTAATGAGCCCATACAGGGGGGTGAAGTGATGCAAGCCATCAGTGGCTGAATTAGCCAAGGCCCCAGGACCTGATGGGTTGGGTCCAGAGTTTTGTAAGATTTAGGGGGGCGCATTGCAGGGCCATTCAGTGATCTATGTGAAACCTTAGTAAGGTAGGACAAAATACAGGAACCCTGACACATGCAACAATTATAGTCCTTCCCAACCGGGTCGTCATAAAGAGCTTCTGGACCTTACCGACCTATTTCCCTATTAAATCAAGATATTAAGATCTTCGGCGGGAATTTGGCTGCTAGGCTGGGGAAGGTGCTGCCATTTTTGGGTGCACGCCGACCAGACGGGTTTCGTCCCAGGGCGATACGCTTCTACCAACAGTACTGAGAGCGTTGAGTGCAATTTTAGAAAGGGAGGGAAACAAGGAGATAGCCTGTTAGGAAGTTCTAGACTTGGAGAAAGGCGGTCAACAAAATATTATGGGACCATCTCTTTTGGGCCTTGCGCAATTTGGGAATCTCGGGGGACTTTCTCCAGGGGGTACGAGCGCTGTATAGGAGTCCCACAGCACAAATTCTGATAAATAATAAATTATCTACGTCTTTTGCCTTACAGAGGGGGCACAAGGCAGGGTGTCCTTTGTCACCATGCTGTTTGTGCTGGCCTTGGAGCCCCTGGCATGCAAGATCAGACAGTCAGCGGCAGTGCAGGGTATAAAGGTCGGCAAGTGTGAGTACAAAATAAATCTTTTGCGGACGATATGCTCATATTTTTAGGTCAGGGCAAGCAAGGGGATACCCATACTCATAGAGCTCATACAGCAGGTTTGGGTCTTTTTCAGGGCTAAGAATAAATTTTGATAAATTGGAAGCAATGGGGGTATCTGAGCTTTGTGCTAGCAGGAGGAGTCTTGACTTCCCTCTCAAATGGGCTACAAGCCCGATGAAATATTTGGGAGTCTACTTACATTTAGACTTCAGTGTTATGTATAAAAACCAATATTTGTGATAAGTGAGAAAGATTAAGCAAATATGCAAGCAATGGAGGGAGCTGCCTGTCTCGTTTATGGGTAGGGTGCACTAGTCAAAATGGTGATATTCCCAAAAATT
The DNA here is from genome assembly GCF_901765095.1 of Microcaecilia unicolor. Lineage (NCBI taxonomy): Eukaryota > Metazoa > Chordata > Amphibia > Gymnophiona > Siphonopidae > Microcaecilia > Microcaecilia unicolor. The sequence goes on from NC_044040.1 coordinate 112,484,881, forward strand.
TTATATACCTTACAAATGATGCCCCTATGGGTGGCCGGTAAGGATGAGGCAGTTTATAGGGGAGTGATTTCGTCTTTCATCTGGGAGGGGCGTCGAGCTAAAATTGGATACGCAAGCTTATTCGAACTGGGAGTGAGGGAGGGGTTAATTTACCAGAGCTGAGATTGTATAATGTCTCCACACTCCTTAGGTGGATACACGAAGTGCACACGGGGCACTATGTGTTTGCGTCCCCGGAAGTGTGGGAAACTGCTTGCTCTCCCCTGGTCCGTTTCAATGCAATACATGCCAGGCATAAGTGGGGTAAGCTTCTCCCCTTTTGAAGCCCCTTCGGAAGCATGGGTGTGGTGGCGTCACCGGGTGGGAGGGGATAGAGGTCCCTCCCCGTTTATAGAGATGCAGGATAATCCAGAGTTCCCGTAGGGCAGGGTTATTCTCTTTTTCGAGGGTGGGCACAGAAAGGGATGTAGGTATGTAGGGCAGTGGGTTCAGCGGGGGGGGTTATCAATTATGACCTTTGCAGAATGTCAGGAAGATGGAACATACCTGGAGCTTTTTCTTTCTCATACCTGCAGCTCAGACATTACTTATTATCCATACGCATGGTGGATAAGCGATTCCCGGTATTTACAGGACGATGTGGTTTTCAAGCAGATGCCGGTGGAGAGCAACAAGCTCTCCCGTTGGTATTATCTAGGCAAAACTTGGGTGCCCAGTGCAACCCCAGTTTTCTTAGCAACCAAGTGGAGTGAAATGACGGGAATGGAGGGTCTCGGTATCCGAGCTTCAGCGTTGTTTTGATCTGGCTTACTGGATAACCCCAAATGTGAGTTGCCATGAAACTCAATTAAAGCTTCTGCATGGTGGCCTACCTCACAAGATGCAGGGGGAAGGTGATGGGAATATGGGACTCAGAAGAGTGTGATAAATGTGTGAACCACAAAAGGCACGCTGGTACATCATTTTTTAGAATGCCAGGTGTTGCAGCCATTATGGGCGGGAGTGTGGCACATTTAGAAGAAGTAGTTGGAATACCAATAACTTGGAATTACAGGATCTTGCTGATGGGTTTGGACTCAGATTTAGCTGAACAGGGGATGTCTGTCTTGCAATGCAGGTTTGTGCTCCTGTCCCTGGTGTTAGCTAAAAAAGTTATCTTACAGCACTGGGTGGACAAGTCCCCCCCTCCTTAGCTAAATGGTATGCAGCTATGAAACAAATGGCGGGCTGGAAGGGGGGAGGAAAATTGGAAATAGAGGATGAGAGGGAACATTTGTCTGCGGGCCATGAAATGTGGAAAAGAAGCGAATGTCTTATGAAGCTGCATTGAGTGTGTAATGTATTCCGCGTAACACTGCATTCACCAGTATTGGGGGGGAGGTTATATTGGTAAATAGTACTCGACAGTCTCCGGGGGGGGGGGGAATGGGAAGGGGATGGGAGGGAGCAGGGTGGATGGGGGGGGAGGGTTGGGGGGAGGAATGAGGGTGAAAACTGAAAACAAGTGCAAGAGGGAGTGCCACACATTATGTTATGGTTCAATTTTAGAACACGTTCTATGCATTGTAGATATGCTCGCACACCAGTGAATTGGATTGGATCTGTGGGCTTTTGTACTTCTCTGTATATGTAAATCTCATATGGAGTGTTACTGTGGTACATGATTCCTTTTTGGATGTTATTGTTGGTGTACATTCCTCTTGTCAATAAAAATTATTATATAAAAAAAAAAGGAACGCCCCCGTTTCTCTAAGCAGAAATTTTATGTGCATGATAATCAATTGTTGTCTCTGCTGTCATGTAAGAAACAATGCAGAGCAACGTTATCACAGGCATCCACGTGTCTTCTCCATGTAACGACACTAGTAACACATTTGCATCCGATTTCTCTGAGTTGTATGCTTAGAGGTGCATGTTCAGTTCAAGAGATAGAGGGAGGTGGTGCTGTGTCGCCTGTCCGAGGAGGACAGTAGGGTGTAGTTAGATCCAGTTTCACTCTCAGAAATACAGAAGGCTATGAATGGACTCCTAAACAAGCAAAGAAAAGCCCTACCCTGACAGAATTCCTAGTAGAATTAATTAAAAAAAAAAAATTCCAAGTTTTTCCCTATTAATGTGTTTAATCATCTGATCCAGATGGCCATATTGGTACTACATTCATGGTGATCCACAAAAGAGGTAAGGATACTTTGATTTTAACTCTTACCATCCCATCTCATTCTTAAATACAGATATTAAAATCTAAACCAGGTGCTGCAGCACCAGCCTGAAAAGGTTGTAGCTGCCCTTATACATACTGATCAGAGAGATTTTATTAGGAGCATTCTCCCCACACCATGCGGGGTTTACAACATTATGGCCATAGATGGGCAATCAGTACTAACAAACAAAAAAAAAAGCCCTACCCTGACAGAATTCTAGTAGAATTAAATTTTAAAAAATTCCAAGTTTTCCCCCATTAATGTGTTGGGCATTCCATAGCTGTGGAGGAGTGGCCTAGTGGTTAGAGCACTGGTCTTGACATCCAGAGGTCGGCAGTTCAAATCCCACTTCTGCTCCTTGTGATCTTGGGCAAGTCACTTAACCCTCCATTGCCTCAGGTACAAACTTAGATTGTGAGCCCTCCTGGGACAGAGAAATATCCATTGTACCTGAATATAACTTGCCTTGAGCTACTAATGAAAAAGGTGTGAGCACATCCAAATAAATAATAATCAATGATTGGGGGGGGAGGGATTTAGTCTTCCTCAGGGCTGAGAAAGCCTTTGATCAGCTTCAGTGGACTTTCTTATTTGCTGCCCCTGAATGATTCCCTGAAAAGTTTCAAACAGTTTGTGCATATCCAGTTTGGGCTATGGGAAAAAAACGTATCTATTGCTTCATATGTTAAATTGATAGACCCCTGTAACAGACAGAATAACACTGTATCAAATTCTGTATCACCAGCATATAAGTAATAAAGAATTTGATATGAGCAAAGATATGACCCCAAAATCTGAGATATACGTTAAAGGGACAATTCTATAAAGTGGTGCTTAGAGGTAGGTGCCATTGATTGACAGGTAGGTGCCTGTGTGCAGTAGGTGCTATTCTGTAAAGTAGCTCCTAAGTGCCATAGCACCTGACTGCAAGCAGGACGTATGCTTAGATGGACGTCTAGTAGCGCTGTAGAAATGATAAGTAGTAGTAGTAATATGGGCAGACAGTGTGTATGCCTCCCAGGTACGCGTATAGTTTATAGAGTACTATAAACTGTGAGTGTCACTAGCACACCTAGCCTTACCCAGGACCGCCGAGAGGCTGAGCTGGGCCTGGGGCAAGGCCGCCCCCAGCCCCCCCCCCAATGATCGCCCCCCCCCCCCAAGTGCTTCTGCTGTCGCCTCCCTCTCCTGCTCCAAGCCGCCTGTGCCACAGTCCCCAGTCTCCACCTACCTACCCTCAGCTTCCTTCTGTCTGCCATCCGAACCACCTTCATTTAAAAAAAAAACAAAAAAATCTCTAAATCGGCAGCGCCTTCTGTGTGAAAGTGCAGATCCACCTCAGGCGGGCCTTCCTCACTGTGTCCCAGCCTCGCAGAAATAGGAAGTTACATCAGAGGAGGGTGGGACATACCTGATGTTATAGTGGGTGATCACTGGATGAATGTGGTTGAATATTAAGACGCGTGGAGAGAGTTTAAGGTTCTAGACTTCAAAAAAACCTAAGAGGTCCTTTTACGAAGTTGTGGTAAAATGCATGCCTTAGCATGCCCTTACATGGGTCTTTTCTGTGCACTGAGACCATTTTGTTGCAGTCAGAAAATAGCCAGTTTTCCCCATTTTTTACATTAATGACCCTGTCCTGGTTTTGCCATTAATGCAAGGCCATTCCAAATATTAGTGCAAGAGCACTTACTGACACCTGTTTTGTAGGCAGTGAGGGCTCTCATGTGGTAACAGTGCGTTAATCAGAATGCAGTAATGTAGATATGCTGATTAGCTCAGAAATGTCCACTCCCCCCCTCCAAGACATGCTTCCTCCCAGCAAAATTTTAAAATATATTTTAGCACTTGGTTTGTGTGTGCAGATCCAAAACGTACTGCAGGACACCTAAGCATGTCCCGTGTAGATATGCTAATGATAGGAGGAAGTGCAAAGTAGAATTGCAAAAGTGGAATTGTGAGGCTCAAGGGTGGAAGGAGGAATATGTTGTAGATAAGGATAAAGTAGAATTGCTTTACAAATATTTCTGTTCTGTATTCACAGATGAAGGGCTAGTAGAAGGACCACAGAAAAACAAACACAAATAGGAATGAAAGTATGGTAGGCCTTGAATGATTTTAGTGAGTAACTAGCTGTCACCGCATGAGTTGGTAAGCTCTTGGGCCGCCAGTGGATACATTGGAACCCCCCCCCCCCCGCCCTGGAAACTGGGTGGATCCTACCGGTGGTAGGTGAGTCTTTACTCCCAGTTTGGGCTGGAGGATGGCCCTGAAAAGAGCCCTTGGGGGCAAGGCCAGTAGAACCGGGACCTGGGATGGCTCTGAAAAGAGCCCTTGAGAAGCAAGACCTGGGATGGCTCTGAAAAGAACCCTTGGGGGCAGACCCAGTAGAACCAGGACCTGGGATGGCTCTGGAGATACGAATGCAGAGGCAAGGGCTGGAGGCAGATGCATCGAGGAAAGGACTGGGTACAGGAATTCTGTGGCAAGAGCTGGATACAGGAACACTGAGGCAAGGGCTGGATACTGGAGCACCATTGCAAGGGCTGGATATTGGAGCACACAGCTAGACCAGACAAGGCAGACTGATGTTGCAAAGGCAGTGGGAGAGGAGAAATGGTTGCCTTAAAAAATGAGACTGGGTGCCTGTTGTCATCTGCGTGCACCCATCCCATCCCTAGGCAGTGAGTCCTTTAAATGAGTCTTCTGGCACACACGTGCACCTAGGAGTGCTGGTGGAGGAGAGCACCATTCCAGATGCGACACCGATGGCCTCCGGTACTGGATCTTAAATCCCGACCCCCGCTTCCTGCAGGTAAGTTGGGTGTGGGACATGACCCAGGGCCAAAACAGTACTCCCTCTTCTAGGGCACCCCCATATTGTCATGGTTTGGGTTTGTGAGGAAACATGTGATGGAATTTTCTGAGGAGCATGGACTTGGCTCACTGACTCTGAAGAGTTTTCTTCAGGTCCATAGCCTTTCCAGGTGAGGAGGTCTTGGAGCCTGCCCCATACTCTCCTGGAGTCAAGGATCTCTTGAACGTCATACTTGGCATCCAGATTCACAGATATAGAGGTCTGAGTCAGCGGTGTTCTACTTTTCTCTCTTAGTATGAGAGGTTTAAGTAGGTACACATGGAAGGTGTTATGAATGCGCAAAGTGGAGGGCAATTTCATTTAGTAAGTTAAAGGATCCACCTGGCAGACAACAGGGTAGGGGCCCATGAACCAGGGGTCAAATTTGGTGGAAGGCTTCTTGAGGCGTAAGTTCTGAGTGGATAACCAGACCAGGTCCCTGGGACTGAACCGTGGATGCCAGGCATCTCTTCTTATCTGCTTGTCTCTTGTACCTCTCTGAAGTCTGAATCAAGAGTTTTTTGTGTGAGTTTTCAGAGGTTGGAGAGGGATTCAGTAGTGGCCTTTATTACCGGCACCATAGAAGTTTGGGATACGGGTATGAACTTGAAGGGTGATGCCCCGGTGGACTCATTCATGTGGTGGTTATAGCAGAATGCTGCCCAGGGCAATAGCTGTGACCAGTGTTGTGTTGCATAGCTTCTTAAGAAGGACCTCAAGATCTGATTCATCCTCTCTGTCTTGCCATTAGTTCGGGATGATATCTTGAAGAATAATTCAGCTTAATCTGCAAGGACCCACAGAGGTTGTACCAAAATCTTGATGTGAACTGTACCCCTTATAGGAAGTAGTGGATTCTGGTAGACCATATAGGCAGAAGACTTCCTTCAAAAAATGGCATAGGGAATGAAATGAGCCATTTTTTTTAGTTGGTCCACAACGAACCAGATGATGGTGAATTCATCTGATTCAAGGAGATCCATGATGAAATCCATAGCTATATGACACCGTATTGAATTCTTTGATTGGGTAACTGGAGAATTGAATCATCGACATGCTATAGACGTAATCTACTTAGATTTTAGCAAAGCTTTTGACACGGTTCCCCACAGGAGGCTCTTAAATAAACTCGATGGCTGAAGATAGGTCCCAAAGTGGTGAACTGGATTAGGAACTGGTTGACAGACAGATGATAGAGGGTGGTGGTAAATGGAGTTCGCTCGGAGGAGAGAAAGGTGAGTAGTGGAGTGCCTCAGGGATTGGTGCTGGGGCCGATTCTGTTCATTATATTTGTGAGTGACATTGCCGTAGGGTTAGAAGGTAAAGTTTGCCTATTTGCGGATGATACTAAGATTTGCAACAGAGTGGACAAACGGGAGGGAGTGGAAAGCATGAAAAAAGGATCTGAGGAAGCTAGAAGAATGGTCTAAGGTTTGGCAATTAAAATTCAATGTGAAGAAATGCAAATTGATGCACTTAGGGAGTAGAAACCCAAGAGAGACTTATGTGTTAGGCGGGGAGAGTCTGATAGGTACTGAGGGGGGAGAGGGATCTTGGGGCGATGAAACAGTGTGACAAGGCGGTGGCCGTAGCGAGAAGGTTGCTAGGCTGTATAGAGAGAGGTTGTGATCAGCAGAAGAAAGGAAGTGTACAAGTCGTTGGTGAGGCTCCACCTGGAGTATTGCGTTCAGTTTTTGGAGGCCGTACCTTGCGAAGGATGTTAAAAAAATGGAAGCAGTGCAAAGAAAAGCTACGAGAATGGTACGGGATTTGCGTTCCAAGACATATGAAGAGAGACTTGCTGAAAGGCGCTTGGATACCACAGTCTTGCCTGGGTGAACTGGTACAGTGATGGCTGCCAGGATTTTGGTAGGGTCCAGAATGCCTCAAAAGGATGGGACAGGGCGTCAGCTCAGAAGTTCTCTGCCGGACGAAGGACTACCTTGAAGTCAAATCGAGTCTGATGGGGATTGTGCCTTCAAGCTTTTTGTAAATACAGGAGATTTATATAATCGGTGGTCACCGTGCACGGATACTTAGCTCCTTCCAACAGATGATGGCATTCTTCCAGGGCCAGCTTGATGGCCAGAAATTCCAGGTCTTCAATAGTATAAAAGAAACCCACACAAGCACAACTCGATACCATGGTTCTGCGATGAACTGAAAAAACTAAAAACGCATACCAGGAAACTCGAACGAGCTTGGAGGAAAACCAAAGATGAACATACACTCAACACATGGAAACATATACATGGAAAATACGAATACGCTATAAGACAGACAAAAAGATCTTACTACAAAACTAAAATAGGGACAGATTACAATGACACACAGAAACTATACCAACTCATGAACAAACTCCTAAACACCAGCTTGGTCACTACAACAAATACAGACATCCCATCTGCAGATAAACTTGCTAAATATTTCAATGAAAAAATCATAAAACTACGCAACACTCTACCTCAGGACAACACCGACATCAAAACCTTCCTTAACGAGTTGGACCCAACCACTGGAGAATACCCGGCTGATCGGACTTGGTTAAACTTCACCCTCCTTACCATCAAAACAGGTTCTCCAAATTCTGCACCCTGGTTCACAAAATCATCTACCGTGAAGTCCCGGGATACATGAAAGACCTGATCGACTTACCAACCAGAAACATATCCGAATCAACACGAACATTTCTAAATCTTCACTACCCAAGCTGCAAAGGTCTTGAATACAAATCAATCTATGCATCCAGTTTCTCCTACATAAGCACGCAATTATGGAGTACATTACCAAAAGCCTTGAAAACGACGAACTACCTAAACTTCCGGAAATCACTAACGACTAACCTGTTCCAAAAGGAATACCCTACCGACCCAACTAAATGCCTGAACTCTGCTACACAACAAAACTCAAGTACGTAATGGACATTACTCAACTCTTCCATTGTACGACTCCCTAATGTGACAGTGCTACATGAACTCTATCCTATCACAACATTACCTTGTATTTGTTCACCGAAGACTTCAAAGCCTCTCTGGTACTATGAAAGCCACATTGAGCCTTCAAATAGGTGGGAAAATGTGGAATACAAATGTAACAAATAAATAAATAAATAAATAACTCTTCTCTGCTGGCGAGAACTTCTGTGAAAAGAAGGCACAGGGCAACAGTTTACCTCTCTCATTCAATTGTGAGAGGATGGCATCATTTCCCACGGAGGATGCATTGACTTCAATGAAGAAGGTTTTCTCTGGGTCAGGATGTGAGCAGCAGGGCAAAGACAAAGGGTCACTTCAACAGGTCGAAGGCTGAGACAGCTTCTTCAGACCAATCTCGGGTATTAGCATCCTTCCGGGTGAGAGCTGTGAGTGGCGTAGCAATGATGGAATAGTTCTGGATGAACTTGTGATAATAGCGAAGCCCAAAAAATGCAGTAAAGCCCATCACCCCGGGGCCGAAGCCAATCACGAATGACTGACAGCTGTGCATGGACCATAGCCAGACCCCCGATTGGCTATGATATTGCCCAAGAAGGATAGTTCAGTGTGCTCGAAGATGCATTTTTCCAGTTTGACATACAGCTGATTCTCCTGCAGGCGCTATAGGACCTGCTTGCCTGTTCTCGGTGTAAGGCTAGCATCTTGGAAAAAATTTAAATGTCATCTAGATAAACCAGGATGCAGTTCTGCAGCAAAATCTTGGAAGATGTCATTGACAAGTTCTGGAAAATTACAGGGGCATTAGAGAGCCCGAATGGCAAGACCAGGTACTCACAGTGGCCAACAAGTAAAAAACATCTCAGGGTCTAAACAAGCAAAAAAGTATTTTGTCCATTAAAGATGTTATACTACAAGTTCCACTGTTTGTTGAGCCTTCTTCCACTTCCTACTTCTTTTTTCTGCTCTATTGTTCTTATCATGGGACTCTAGTGTTCAGTCCACTACGTGTTCGCATCTGTGAAAGAAACAGCCTATGCTTAGTTGTGCTTCATTTAGATTGTGAGTTTGAATCCCTGGCACTGTACCCTGGTGTATTGCAACCCCTGATGCAGCCCATGCATGGGCAAAATGTGGATCACGTTGGGTATTTTTAAATAAAAGCATCATTTTGTATTTGCTCTCTTTTTGTGGCTGCAACCTCCCTTTGTTTTTAGATAAAAGCAGCAACAGCTGGGAGATGTTGACCTTAAAGGATCACTCACACACAGTTCATGCCACTTACAAAAGAAGATCAATCCAATGTTTTGTTCCAAACTAGAGAATTGTACTGAAAGTCCAGAAATAAGACTTAAAATTTGGAGCGTCTAAGCACCATGAACTTTCAAATCCATCTAAAATAAAATTTGCCAATTTTCAAAGGTATTTAACTGGGTAGGAGAAGCACCTGCCTGTTAAATCACCTATGGCTACCTAAGCCCTGATATTCAGTGGCACTTAACTGGAGAATGATGTTGAATATCATCACAGACTTTACTCCTGGTGTGGTCTATCGCCAGAACTTGGGACAGAGCCTGGGAGGAGCTGGGAATTGTGGTTAGCATTCATATTCAGACCCTAGCTGGTTACGTAAGTGGCTAAAGTTAGAAAGAACTGCAAAAAAGAAGCCCTAACTTTAGCTGTAAAGCTAATTGCAAGTATCGCAAGATTGCCACTAGGAGTTACAGCAGCCATTTTATGGCCAGATCCAGACCGGGCAGGAGCAAGTTGGCCTCACTGGTGCCCTTATCACCTCAATACAACACCAGGGATTTTTCCATGTAGGCCCAGGTAGGTGTTTAAAAAAATTGCTGACCACCATATTGACTGGATGAAATAAAAATCAAATAGATGAGAATTTGAATATTTTGTGTAAATCATTTTTACTGAACATTGCGAGATGTCCAGTCATAATACCACATCATTGCAAACATTACACAACTATGATCAAGATTGACAGAACATAACATTTTCTCCCAATTCCGTCCCCCCATACACCAACCCTAATCCCAAACCCCAATAGCTGTGTGATAGTGCGAAAGGAGTAAACTGTCGCTAAGTGTACAGTCAATTCAGAATACGGCTTTAGGCTGCCGGCTGCAGGGTAGATCAAAAACGTTCCCAGCAACGCTGGAAGCTTCTCCCCTTGGCTGAGGTAATGTTTTGAATGTCCAGTCTCTCCATAGAAAGTAGTTTAATCATTTGCATTTGCCAACTGGAGAAAGATGAAGGAGTACGTTCACACCACTGTTGTAAAATCACTCTTTTAGCCATAAGGACCAGCCTACATAGGAAGGCCAATAAACCAGAAGGTGTAGGAGCAGTTATTTTTAATCCTTAAATAAAAGGGTAGTAGCCAATCGCAGAGGGTGACTCCACTGGGCCATCGTCATAATTCCAGAACATATGTCCCAGTGTGGCAGGGGTGTACTAGCATTTTGGGCACAATGCTGATGCTGCAGAAGCTGCCTGCCTGGCTTGATGTGGAGAAACATATAAGCATAGTACATATCTGTATTGTAATTCCCATAGGATGGCACTGATGATAGAGTCCTGCAACTGTTTCTCCGAGATAAACCAATAAATCCTCAGACCACTAAGTAGCCAATCTAGCATAATTTAAATCCTCCATAGTGTCTTGCAAGTATTTGTGGATGGTAGGCTAGTGGCACTTGATTCTGAGAACTCAGTGTAAAAGCCTTATTCAGCATCTCCTGTACATCCTCACATAAGTCAGCCCATGGGAGTCTCTTTACATAATGCGTAAGTTGCAGGTAAACAAAGCAATCTGATGGAGAAAATATTTCATGTGTAAACTAGCAAGGATTGTAATAGGTATTGTATGTTCAACAACCTCCATCAGTCTTTACTGGGGAGTCTGTGCTTGGGGGGGAAGTCAGGGTTATGCTGGAGAGCCAAATAGGGAGTCACAGCCGCAGAAAAATGATGCCGCTTATACACTCAGCAGCAAGCAGCCCATGCCGTTTGCATGAAAATGTTAGAGTTCAAAAATTGAGGAGTGCAATCCAGCATGGCGTGGATCTGCCAGCTAAAATGTACATTAGTAAACAAATTCGGCTCTAAATTAAGTACAGAAAAATCCCCGGTGTCTCAATCCCAATCATATTTAAATACCTTACATTTACTAGGCCCATCCCACCATGTGACCTAGGCATCAGCGTTGACGTCAATATCAGTGCATTGATACTCTATAAGAATGTTTATCTAGCCACCCCTTATCCTTACAGACCCGGCCCCCTTCTCCCATCTGAGTCCCTCCCCTCCCAGATCCAGTTCCCGTCCCCTTCTCCCATCTGAGCCCCTCCTCTCCCCACCCCACCCAGTCCCCCATCTCTCCTCCCCACCCAGACCCGGTCCCCTTCTCCCCTCCCCAGCCAGACCTGGTCCCCTTCTCCCATCTGAGTCCCTCTCCTCCCAGAGCCAGTTCCTGTCCCCTTCTCCATCTGAGCCCTCCTCATCCCCCACCCCACCCACCCAGACCCCTTCTCCCATCTGAGCCACCCTCCCCGACCCAGTCCCCACCTGCCTACCAGCTCCATCGACGGACAGATGACCCTCTTCTGCCACCCGGCACCCAGCCTTAAAAAAGAAAACCGAAGAAGCGCCTCGCGTCTGCTCTGCGCTGCTGTAAGGCAAGCAAATCGCCTCGTCGCGTCGGCCCTTCAATCACTGTGTCCCGCCCTCGCGGAAATAGGAAGTTACATCAGAGGGCGGGACATGTTTTAGATTCTGGCCTCAAAACTAACTCAGAGTACACTTGAATGCCTTTAGTGCTTTTCCCTCTAGGGTTGATAATAAACCAGTTTCTGTTGATCCCTTGATAATTAGATTCATGAAAGTTTTATTTACACCAAACCTCCTATTAAACCACCTCCACTGGTGTGGAATCTCAATGTCATTCTCACATCTCTATCGAACTTCCATTTGAACCCCTTCATTCCCATTCTCTGAATTTTCTCACATGTTGTCACGTTTTCCAAAGCAGGAACTAGGATTGTGAGCCCTTGGGCCACTGCCGAGGAGTGGCAGTGGCAGGCAGACCACCCCACACAGGGATAAGACAGAACTCTGACAGGGACGGCTAGACTTCACCTGCACTTGGCCACCGTTCCTCAGGAGTTGAGCCCCTGGGTGCAGGTGGCCTGCAGGACTTACCGGACAGGGCAGGAACTGGATACCAGCAGGATACTCACAGGGACTAGAGCACACAGGGAGTCTAGGCAGAATACTAGACTAGGACTCTCAGACAGACAAGGGATAGAACTGAAAGTTGCAAGCAGCCACTGAAACAGGGAAAAAACACTAATAGATAACAGACAGAACTGAAAGCTGCCAGGCAGCCACTAAACAAGAAACACAGACCACCAAGAACTTAGACAAAGAAATACAAACAAGAAACAAGACTGGGAAACAAGCAATACAGTACAAGATAAACTACACAAAGACTAAACTAGAATCAGGCAAGAATACAGACTATAAACTGGACTAGGCAGAAGTGCAGCAAGCACCAACAAACCAGGGCCTTAGGCAATGCAAAGGCAAAACAGAGAGTTTCCAAATGGCTAATAAGGCCAGCAGCAGCTGAGAGTGAGCTGCAGCAATCACAAGGCAGATGCAGGTGCTGTGCAGGCTCAAACAAGACAAGCAAGTCTGGCAGGCCGGAAGATCCGGACTGGACTGGGCTGAAGTCTGGAACGGGAAACAACACACAGAGTCATAGACAATCCAATGCAGCCACCAGGGGGCAAGATGACGGAGAGCCTGAAACCTGGGCACGACCATGACACATGTAAGGTATTAAGCTGTACACTGCCTTGGGTGAATCTCTTAATAAAGGTGGTTAATAAATCCCAATCAATCAATCAATCAATAAATAAATAAATAAATCTTAATAGCACTTGCTTCTACCAGAAGAGTAAGTGAACTTAAAGCCCTGGTGACAGACCCTCTGTACACAGATTCTACCATGATAGGGTTGTTCTCCAAATCCACCACAAATTTTTTTCCCTAAGCCACACTCACCCTGGAGAAGCAGCACTGCATACCTTAGGCTGCAAGCGTGCTCTAGCTTATTATTTGGAACGTACAAAACCTTTTAGGAAGTCCTCTCAGCTTTTTGTAGCCTTCAACCCTAACAGGTTAGGCTGACTGTATCTCTTACAAATATGTTCAGTCTGGGCTGACCCTTCATGGCTGTGTCACCATTCACAATGTAAGACTCATGGTGGCTTCAGTAGCCCATTTCCGCTCTGCCTCCATTGAAGAAATTTGCAGGATGGCAATGTGGTGTCCTATCCACACCTTCACTGCTCACTACTGTCTGGAGCAGCATTCTAGGCAGGATAGCTGATTTGGACAAAGAGTCCTGCAAAATCTTTTTACTACTTTTTATTTATTAGGATTTTTGTACCGCCTTTTTGATGGAATTCACTCAAGGTGGTGTACAGCAAGAATAAGTCAAACATAGCAATAGACAATTACAGCAGTAAAAGTATTCAAACAATAATACAAAGTGTGACGTGGAGGGGCATAATCGAAAGGGGCGCCAAAGTTTTCCTGAGGACGTCCTCACAGGATGTCCTGGCGAAGGGGCGGGGAAATCTGTATTATTGAAACAAGATGGGCGCCCATCTTTCGTTTCGATAATACGTTCGGGGATGCCCAAATATTGACATCTAGGTCATCCCTAGAGATGGTCGTCCTTAGACTTGGTCGTTTCTGATTTTCCGCGATAATGGAAACTAAGGACGCCCATCTCAGAAATGACCAAATGCAAGCCCTTTGATCATGGGAGGAGCCAGCATTCGTAGTGCATTGGTCCCCCTGACATGCCAGGACACCAACCGGGCACCCTAGGGGACACTGCAGTGGACTTCAGAAATTGCTCCCAGGTACATAGCTCCCTTGTGTGCTGAGCCCCCCAACCCCCCCCCCCCCAAATCCCACTACCCATCACTGTACACCACTACCATAGCCCTTACAGGTGAATGGGGGCACCTAGATGTGGGTACAATGGGTTTATGGTGGGTTTTGGAGGACTCACATTTACCACCACAAGTGTAACAGGTAGGGGGGGATGAGCCTGGGTCCACCTGCCTGTAGTGCACTGCACCCACTAAAACTGTTCCAGGTACTTGCATACTGCTGTCACGGAGCTGGGTATGATATTTGAGGCTGGCATAGAGGCTGGCAACAAATATTTTTAAAAATTCTTTTTGAGGGGAGAGGAAGTGACGTCACCGCTAAAGATGGCTGCCTAGAGCTCTAACTCCCACTCCTCGATAATAAAAATAAGCAATAAGAAGCAATCACCAGCCCTTTGGAGCTGCCTGCACTGTTCCACATTGTTCCTCATCGCCAGCAGATGAGCAAAGCGTCCTCGGCGCGAGCTAAAGACTCAGAGAAGTCCGCCGGCGGCGGGACGAGCAAAACCGCGAAACGCCACGAGGTAATGGCGCCGGTTTCCCCTTCGGACTCTGATTCTGCGCTGTCGTTGGCGGAATCGCGAAAACCGCCTGCAAAAAAAGGAATCTCAGGCGAACTTCGCCAGATACTGTCCGGTATACAAGCGGATATCAAAAAGTCGAAGGACGAGATTCTGGACCGGATGGAGACCCTAAGCTCTGACCTCCGCGAGTTGGGGAACAGAGTAGAAGAAGCGGAAACAAAGCTGGAAGAACAATCTGAATCCTTGCTAACGCACGAGACCCACCTTCAAGCGTTAGACCAAAAAGAATATAGAACTTACATATAAACTTGATGACCTAGAAAATAGGGGAAGGAGGAATAATCTCAGATTTCGGGAGTCCCCGAGGGAGGTGAGCCGAGGATGTCCTGATGATTGTACAAACACTGTGTACCACCCTGCTGGGACTGAGGCCGCAGCGGCGAAGATCGAGATAGACAGAGCACATAGAACTCTGGGCCAGCGCAGGACAATAGAATACGGGACATCATCACCCGTTCCACCGATATGAAGTGAAGGACAATTGCTTAACTGTGCCAGGAAAAAGCCCAATTTGGAATATGGCGGGGCCAAAATAACAGTGTACCAGGATCTCTCGCAGTTCACCTTACAACAGAGACGCCTCATGAAACCGGCTCTGGACATCCTAACTAAGGAGCAGATAACATACAGATGGGGCTTTCCTTTTTCCCTGAATTATACATTGCAGGGTGCTAAAATGAGAGTTACATCGCTGACCGAAGCCTGGACATCCCTGCTTGAAGCGGGAATGGTGCAAAAGAGCAAACCTCCAGGTGAATTAGCGTCAGCTACGAAGGCCAGGCTTCAAAAATGGCAACGGGTCCCTGCAACACCTAAAAGGAATAACACAAAAAGAAAAGCGGCCGTGGAAGAAACCTGATCGGATAGAGCAGCCTGGACATTATATTTTATTCAAGGTTCTCTCTAAGGAGCAGGCCAGAGGGTCACTGGCTGATATTGACCTCAGGATTGGTAAATATGCAGACAGTACCTAAAATCAAGCTCTGTTTCAGGTTTAATTGTTATCTTCTTTTTTTTTTACAAAGGAACTTATGTCTCTTAATTAACAGAGGATATGATATCTACAGCAGTGTGGAATATTGTTTATGATGTTATAAAGTTATATGCGATGTATGAAGGGGTAGTGTTAAGGAGATGGAGGGTGGGGGGGGCTAAGTTATTAGTTGTGCAAATGTGGAAAGTTATTAGGGAAAAGGCTCCTGGTGATGCTGTGAAGCAATCCGGGGGTGGGGCGGGCTGGGCTGCCTACGTGCTAGTGTGTTACTTTCTCACATCCCACTACTGGGACATGTGCCCGGTGGTTGGTGTTAGACAGGGGGGGCTGCAGTGGGTAAGAGAGAGGGGGGGGGGGTTAACAATAGGGGGGAGGGGGGAATGTGTGGGTTGGGGGCACCACTGGTATAGGGGAGCACAAATATGTGTATTAGATGGACCCTGTATAATGGGGAGAGAGCTGTTATATTGTCCCAGGCATGACTACAGACTTAAAAATTTTATCATATAATGTGAAGGGCCTGAACATGCCTCAAAAGCGGCAGAAGTTGTTCAGGGAGTTACAACAGATAAGGCCGCATATTGTCCTCCTACAGGAGACCCATCTCCGCAGGGTACATGAGCGACTCCTCTCCCATCCAGATTACCCTAGTGCTTTTTTTTGCCTCTTCCGCTGATGGCTCCAAAAAGCGTGGTGTGGCAGTGCTGTTCCATAAGTCTATAACAGCCCAAATATTGAGTGTCAAACGGGACCCGGGAGGGCGGTTTTTGTTCCTGCAAATTGTCCTAGACCACACAGAACTCACTCTTGCAACTTTATATGCACCTAATGAACAACAGGGGGCATTCTACACTAAAGTGAAGAACATACTAGCTACATTTACCCGGGGTTCCCTGATCATGGGGGTGATTTTAATGAGTTATGGATCATGTGATGGATAGGTCCGGGAGACCTCAACATCCGATCTCTAAGGATTCTTTGGCACTGAACTCCCTGGTCAACTCACTGGGGACTTTGGACGTCTGGAGGCTGGGTCATACGACAACTAGAGATTATACTTTTTTTTCTCCTGTACATAAGTCGTACTCACGCATCGACTATCTTTTTCTTGACGTTACACTAGTTGAGAGAGGCCCGACAGCAGGAATCGGTAGTGCCACAATCTCTGATCATGCCCCAGTTTGGGTCACTTTGCCGACCATTAGAGCAGAGGTCAAAGATAAAAAATGGATGCTTAACACAGAATTATTACAGGAGAAGGAGGTGGTGGAGGGTTGTAGGAGGGTCCTGAAGGAATACCTGGAGCTTAATATAGAATCGGGCCCACCCCTCAGTGTTGTATGGGATGCCATGAAGGCTGTCTCTAGAGGTTACTTTATACAGATAGCTAGTAGGCGTGCGAGGGTTCGTAGGGCCCAGCTGGCGCAGTGCATGGAAAAGATTCGGATTTTGGAGGCGCAGCACAAATCAGGCGGCTCCTCTGCAATTTTGGAGGAGCTGCGCGGGCAGAGGCTCCAGCTGGACTCTATCTACTCCGAACAATTAACCTGGTTACAATCTAGAAATAAAGTTCGAACATACGAATTTACCAATAAAGCAGGACGCCTCCTGGCCATAAAGTTACGCAGGCGAAAGTAGATCGAACAGTCACCCACATTAGGGACACGAGGGGCAACCTGCTGAATACCTCTGAGTCCATACGGAGGCGTTTTAGCGAATTTTACCAGGAGCTCTATGCACAGGAGATTAATCCTTCTGAGGACACTATATTAGACTACTTAGCTGAGAGTGACTTAGCATCCCTAAATACCCAACAGAGGACTGCCCTTGATGCACCAGTTACCCCAATTGAGATACAAAAAGCTATACAACACTTGCCCTCATGTAAATCACCAGGGTTAGATGGCTTACCTAATGAATTCTATAAGAAATTCACCCCCGAACTGGCCCCGTTGTTCGCGGATTTGTTAACATGATTGGGAAGGGGGAGTCGTTGCCTAGTTCCATGTTGGAAGCCTGGATTGCGGTATTGCCTAAACCGAATAAAGATCATACAGAATGTGGGTCCTTCCGTCCAATATCCGTCTTGAACGCCGATGTTAAAATCTTAGCTAAAGTTCTGGCCAACCGTCTGGCACCGTTGCTCCCAGCTGTTATCCACCCAGACCAAGTGGGTTTTGTTCCATATAGAAAAGCAACAGACAATACCAGGCGAGTGGTCGATTTAATATATTTGGCCAAAAAAATGAAGAGGCCTCTCTGTCTCCTTAGTCTGGACGCTGAAAAGGCCTTCGACAGGGTTCACTGGCCCTTTATGTATAAAGTGATGGAGGCCTTTGGGATAGGACCGCAGTTTAGTGGGTGGATCCAGGCGTTCTACAGCTCTCCTAAAGCCTGTGTTCGAGTAAATGGGGGTAACTCAGCAATGATCCCTTTACACAGGGGCACTAGACAGGGCTGCCCCTTGTCCCCCCTGCTCTTTGCCATGGTTATGGAGCCCTTTGCAACCAGGCTTAGAACCAATCCAGGTATCTCAGGACTTTCTATTGGTGGGAGAAATCATAAACTATCCCTTTTTGCGGATGATGTATTATTGTTTGTCACTAATCCCTTGACCACCTTCCCTGGGCTTTTGAAAGAGATAGAGGAATACTCTAATGTGTCGGGATTTAAAGTCAACATGTCCAAATCTGAAGTTCTGAACGTGACCCTTCCAGAGGAGCTCGTGGGAACGCTGGGGTCCTCCTATGCCTTTAGGTGGACCAGTGGGAGTCTTCGCTACCTGGGAGTAAACTTGTCGGCAGACCTCTCAAATCTTTTCTCAATTAATTATAGGGGCTTGGCAGGGGCGCTCATCGAGGACTTGGGAAAATGGGGTGATCTTGATCTTTCCTGGTTCGGCCGAATAGCGGCAGTAAAGATGAATGTTCTGCCGCGCCTGCTCTACCTCTTTCAGGCTCTCCCAATCAAAATGCCCCGTAAATTCTTATCATCATTACAGGACCGTATCATGCGTTTTATTTGGGCGGGAAAACGACCGCGTCTGGCACGCTCGGTCCTATACCAGGACAGAACGAGAGGAGGGTTGGGAGTACCCAACCTGGCTTGGTACTATAGAGCGGTTCAGGCACGCGCGGCAGTGGAATGGTTTCAGGACTATCCGGATCGGCAATGGGTGCAGCTTGAACAATACACCCTGGGTGAGAGGCCGCTGGAGGCCCTTATGTGGATCCCTGGCTCGCATAGATCTTTGGAGGCAGGACTTTGTCCTTCTATATATGTCACTCTCTTAAATTGGGACAGTCTGTTTCCCCATCGACGTACTACATTATCTCGTCTGTCTCCCATAGCTCACAACCCATTGTTTTACCCCGGAATGATAAAAGGAGTGTTCACAAGATGGTACACTGGAGGCTTACGAACATGGGGTCAACTGTTTGATGGGGAGCATTTACTGTCGTACACTGAGGCCCTTGAGAAGTTCCCGATAGTGGGGTCAGACCAATATGCCTATCTTCAATTAGCCTCTTTTCTTAAGACAAGGGCAGTTCGGGAGGTAGTGGCCAGGGAACAAATAGCACTAGAAACCATCTGTGAAGGCCCACCTAAGACAAGTGGGTTGGTATCGCGCCTCTACCACATTATAAATAGGCAATCCCCGACATATATACTTCACAGGAAGAGTTGGCAGAGGGAACTGGGCATGGAGTTGGAGGAGGCAGGGTGGGAAAAATTGGAGCGGGCTGTGATGGGGGTGTCGTCTCATGTGCCCTTTAAGGAGAATGCGGTAAAGGTATTGTACCGTGGTACCTGACGCCCGAACGTCTTCAGCGTATTTATCCCACATTGACGGGGGCTGTGCTGGAGGGGATGTGGGGTGCGGGGCACAGCGGGACACATTTGGTGGACATGCAGGAAGGTTAAGGCCTACTGGAGAGCGGTTCGTAGCAGGTTGCAGAGGTGGACGGGGAGCCTAATACCTTGCAGCCCGACTCTTTTCCTATTTTCTGCCCTAGCTGCAGGTCTCTCCCGTACCCAGCAAACTTTCTTGAGACAGGCCATAAGTGCAGCGAGAGTTACAATTGCTGCTCATTGGAAGCAGCCCATAGCTCCACCGATTAATAGGTGGATTCAAAATTGAGGCACATCTGCGAGATGGAGAGACTCCTAGCGGAACGGCACAATCAAATGGGTAGATGGCACTTGACCTGGGATCCCTTTCTCCTTCATGTATAATTTGTCTGATGACCTATGTTACGGTGGTGCCCGAAGGGGGGGAGGGGGGAGGGAGGGGTGGGGTGGGTTGGGGTTCTGAGTGACAAGAGTGATACGGAAGTGGGATTTCATAAAAAAAAAAAAATTATTTAAAAGTTGAAGTTCTGAAATGGTTATTCTGAATAATTTTCTAGGTATTTTACCACAGTTAAAAGTTTTCTTTTGTATAGCATGAGACTCTTACTACTCTTTGTATTACTTATGTGCTATGCTTCTGGAGACCTATGTTCTGCACAAGTGACATGTAATATTATACTCATGTTGTAATATGTTTCAGATTTTATGTACTAATAATCAATAAAGACTTCATGGAAATTAAAAAAAAATTCTTTTGAGGGTGGGAGGGGGTTAGTGACCACTGGGGGAGTAAGGGGAGGTCATCCCCGATTCCGTCCGGTGGTTATCTGGTCAGTTCAGGCACCTTTTCGTGGCTTTGTCATAAGAAAAAATGGACCAAGTAAAGTCAGCCAATGGCTCGTCAGGGACACCCTTTTTTTTCCATTATGGGTTGAGGACGCCCATGTGTTAGACACGCCCAAGACCCGCCTTCGCTACGCTTCTGACACGTCCCCGTGAACTTTGGTCGTCCCCGCAACGAGCAGTTGGGGACGCCCAAAATTGGCTTTCGATTAAGCCGATTTGGGCGACTCTGGGAGAAGGACGCCCATCTCCCGATTTGTGTCGAAAGATGGGCGTCCTCTTTCGAAAATAAGCCTGATAGTATGCTACATAACAATGTCAGCACAATACGCAATAAAACATTTTAATAGAAAGCATAGGATGTAAGCAGAGATGGAATATATCTCTCTATATAAAAGGCAAACCCCAACGTTCTAATGAAGCCTCACCGGAAACTTGAAGGGGGTGAGATATCCGGTTTGCCACAGACTGTGTGCCCCGCCCTCACGTCACAACGTGATGACGTCGAGGGCGGGCCAACGACGCGCCTCAAGCATGACGCGCCAACGGACCCGTCCATCTCGCCGTCGCCGGTCGCTCCCTCCTTCACTCGCCCCCCCTCCGTCCTGCCCCTCACAGCGCCTCTCACCTCAGAGTGAAGGCGCTGCAGCAGGCAACAGATGATCATTTCCCTTCGGGTCCTCCCTCCTTCCCTCCCTGTGTCCCGCACTCGCAGAATTTACTCAGGACAAGGGCGGGACAGGGAGGGACAGGAGGGAGACCCGAGGGGAAACGATCACCTGTTGCCTCTGCCTGCAGCGCTTTCACACGGAGGTGAAAGGCACTGTGAGGGGCCGACCCCCCCCAAGCAACACTGACCCCCCTCAATGCCCCTGAACCCCCTCCAAGCCCCCACCGTCGCTGCACATCCCACCCTGCCCCCTCCGAGTCCAACTGACTACTACACTAAGAAAGCTACAACATGTTCACAGCTCCTCCCACCACAAACAGGTGAGCCTATTTAGTTTCCTGTAAGCAAAGAAGCCAATTTGGTTGATCTCTATTTCCACTGTCACGCGCAGCCGTCATTGCTATACACTCAACATAAAGCAACCAAACGTATGAGCTGCTGCATCCAGGTTGTTGTTCTTTATTATTGCTCCATCTGTAACAACTGTGAAGCTGTTTCATTTGTACCCCCCTCCAAGCCCACAGCCACTCCCTCACAGTTCGCCATCCGCCCCCCCCCCCCCCCAAACATTCACACACACACACTCTCTAGCACACACAAAACAAAAAACCTACTGGTAGCCACCAAACACATGACCTGAAGGATCCCTCACTTTCAACCCATCACCACAGGAACGCAGTCCCCCCTTCAAAACTCCCTCGCCACTCCCTCACAGTTCACCATTCCACACCCCTCCCCCTAACATTCTCATTCACACACACCATCACACCCTCCCAACTAGCCTACCCTGCCCACCCCTCCCTTTCCCACCCCTCAAACAACATTCTGACAACAAAAACACAATATCTATCACACACACAAAACACTTCACTATTGCCAACAAGCCACAACACGACCTGAAGGCAGTGGGCCACCACAAGCAGGTGGCGGCCGACCACAAGGCCCTAGAGAACACCTGGAAACTTATGCACAAAGTGGTGAGTTGCAGCGGAGTGGGAGCGGGGAGGGAGGACGGCCTGCAAATCGGACGACAGGAAAGGGGGTTGTGGAACTTGGAGGGGAGAAAGGGTGGCGTAGGACTCGGAGGGGACAGAGGAAGACAGCAAGGGGGGGGGGGGACAATCTTGCTAGCGCCCGTTTCATTTCATACAGAAATGGGCCTTTTTACTAGTAGATAAATAAAAGAGAGTAAGAGGAGTAGGAAAATAAGGGGCTAATTTAAAGAAAGGTGCAAATGAGATCAGAAAGATTCTTGAATATTATCTTAGCTAGGATAGGAGTGGATAAACATGTCCTGCTATAGTATGTTCTGCTGGTATCATTCCTAGCAAGTTAGTTACTTCTTCCATTAAATGCTTTCACCTGCTTCCTGAAGTAGAGATAGTCTTGTGTTAAGCAAAGCCTTTCAGGGCGTACATTCCAGAGTATGGGGGCTACTCCTGAGAAGGCTTGCTTGCGGGTATCACATCATGTGATGCTCTTTGGAGAGGGTATGGTTAGGGTACTCCTTGAAGGACCTAGGTGACCTTTGAGGTGTGCAGAGGGAGATCCTGTTCTTTAAGTACTCTGGTCCATTTTTCCTTTAAGGGTCTTAAAGATCAAAGATAGAGTGAAATGTTTGCAAAAATGGTGTGATGTGGTCACATTGCTTACAACCTTTTATTAGTCTTTCTGCAGCACTCTCAATCAATTGGAGTTGGTGCAGACCCTTTGTATTCATACCAGTGTAGAGTGTATTACAGTAATCCAGTCTTGATGTTATCATGGCATACAAAACTGAGACAAGACTCTCTGCCATTACAGTCTTTGGTTTCGTAATGTCGCAGGAACTTAGGTTTTTATGTTGGGTCGGTGGGGTATGCCTTTTTGAACAGGTTTGTTTTTAGTTCTTTCCGGAAACTTAGGTGGTCATACGTTGTTTTTACTAAGTTTCCGGAAAGAACTAAAAACAAACCTGTTCAAAAAGGCATACCCCACCGACCCAAAATAAAAACCTAAGTTCCTGCGACATTACGAAACCAAAGACTGTAATGGACACACCTTAACCCTCTTCCCCCCTCCCTAACTTCCCCCAATGTATCTACCAAACAAGAACCTTCTTTTACCACAATAACACCTACATAAGTACATAAGTAATGCCACACTGGGAAAAGACCAAGGGTCCATCGAGCCCAGCATCCTATCCATGACAGCGTCCAATCCAGGCCAAGGGCACCTGGCAAGCTTCCCAAACGTACAAACATCCTATACATGTTATTCCTGGAATTGTGGATTTTTCCCAAGTCCATTTAGTAGCGGTTTATGGACTTGTCCTTTAGGAAACCGTCTAACCCCTTTTTAAACTCTGCCAAGCTAACCGCCTTCACCACGTTCTCCGGCAACAAATTCCAGAGTTTAATTACGTGTAGGGTGAAGAAAAATTTTCTCCGATTTGTTTTAAATTTACTACACTGTAGTTTCATCGTATGCCCCCTGGTCCTAGTATTTTTGGAAAGCGTGAACAGATGCTTCACATCCACCTGTTCCACTCCACTCATTATTTTATATACCTCTATCATGTCTCCCCTCAGCCGTCTCTTCTCCAAGCTGAAAAGCCCTAGCCTCCTTAGTTTTTCTTTATAGGGAAGTCATCCCATCCCCGCTATCATTTTAGTCGCCCTTCGCTGCACCTTTTCCAATTCTACTATATCTTTCTTGAGATGCGGCGACCAGAATTGAACACAATACTCAAGGTGCGGTCGCACCATGGAGCGATATATTGGCATTATAACATCCTCACACCTGTTTTCCATACCTTTCCTAATAATACCCAACATTCTATTCGCTTTCCGAGCCGCAGCAGCACACTGAGCAGAAGGTTTCAGTGTATTATCGACGACGACACCCAGATCCCTTTCTTGGTCCGTAACTCCTAACGTGGAACCTTGCATGACGTAGCTATAATTCGGGTTCTTTTTTCCCACATGCATCACCTTGCACTTACTCACATTAAACGTCATCTGCCATCTAGCTGCCCAGTCTCCCAGTCTCGTAAGGTCCTTCTGTAATTTTTCACAATCCTGTTGCGAGTTAATGACTTTGAATAACATTGTGTCATCAGCAAATTTAATTACCTCGCTAGTTACTCCCATCTCTATATCATTTATAAATATATTAAAAAGCAGCGGTCCTAGCACAGACCCCTGTGGAACCCCACTAACTACCCTTCTCCATTGTGAATACTGCCCATTTAACCCCACTCTCTGTTTCCTATCCTTCAACCAGTTTTTAATCCACAATAGGACATTTCCTCCTATCCCATGACCCTCCAATTTCCTCTGTAGCCTTTCATGAGGTACCTTGTCAAACGCCTTTTGAAAATCCATATACACAATATCAGCCGGCTCCCCTTTGTCCACATGTTTGTTTACTCCTTCAAAGAATTGAAGTAAATTGGTCAGGCAAGATTTCCCCACACAAAAGCCGTGCTGTATTTGTTCATACCGCAAATGACAAACGCCGATACAGTACCATGTAAGCCACATTGAGCCTGCAAATAGGTGGGAAAATGTGGGATACAAATGAAACAAATAAATAAATAAATAAATAAATAAATGTAAGGAGACAGGCAGCACAGTTGTTGCAAGTGATAGAAGCTGCTCTTGAAGGTAGCTTGGATTTGGGGGGTCAGAGTAAGTGTTGAATCTAGTTGTATTCCAAGGTTTCCAACTTGTGATTTGAGGGGGAGTTCATATTTCCCAAAAGAGATTTGATGTCAGGTGTGTGCCCACTTGTGTTAGGAACCCATAGAAGCTTGGTTTTACTTGAGTTCAGGCAATGTTTGTTGTGTTTAGCCCATTCTTGAATTGATGTTAGACAAATAGTCAGTTTATTCAGTGCTGTGGGTAAGTCATGTTCATTGGGTATGAGTAGCTGCACGTCATCCGCATAGATGTAGAACTGAGTGTCCATTGACCAAATTAATTTGGCTAGTAGCTTGAAGTAGATATTGAACAATAGAGGTGACAGCATCAATCCTTGTGGTACCCCTCAGGTCAGTGCCCATGGTGGTGATGAAATGCTGCTGAAAGTACGGACTGTTGTCTGTCTGATAGGATCTGAACCAGGCAAGTACTGTTCTACTGATACCTATTTCTGCCAGTCATGCTAGCATGATATCATGATCCACAGTGCCAAAAGCTGTTGAGAAATCTAACAGTATTAGCACTGAGGCAAATCCCCGTCTCGGTTTCTGTGAAGATCTTCTAGTAGGGATACAAGAACTGTTTCTGTTCCATAACTGGGTCTGAATCCAGATTGACATGGGTAATTAAACTCTGGAATTCGTTGCCAGAGAATGTGGTAAAAGCAGTTAGCTTATCTGGTTTAAAAAAAGGTTTGGATAATCCTCTAAAAGAAAAATCCATAAGCCTTAAGATGTGAAAATTCGACAGAGCCACTCCCTAGTTGAAACTGCTACACTGGCTTCCTATTCAGAAAAGAGAGGTGTGGTAGCCGTGTTAGTCCACTTTTAAAGGTAATCAATAGAAATAAAACAAAATAAAACATGGAAAAGAAAATAAGATGATACCTTTTTTATTGGACATAACTTAATACATTTCTTGATTAGCATTCGAAGGTTGCCTTTCTTCGTCAGATCGACGAAGAAGGGCAACCTTCGAAAGCTAATCAAGAAATGTTTAAGTTATGTCCAGTAAAAAAGGTATCATCTTATTTTCTTTTCCATGTTTTATTTTATTTCTATTGATGACCTATTCAGAAAAGAATCCTCTTCAAAACTACCTACCTATTCTACCAAGTTGTATATGGATCAACCTCAGAAGATTTTTAAAGACTTCATGTTCATGGTCACTCTGCAAGGTAGAAAATACCTCTTGATATTCTGTTCCCCAAGTGAAAAAAATGTCCGCTTCTTCAAATTCTTCAATGTTCTATTTTCTTTCATGGTCACTTCTCAATGGAACTCCCTGCCTACCACTATCCACCTGGAACTCTCTTACTCTACCTTTAGAAAAAAACTTAAAACCTTCCTATTCGACAGTTAATGGCTTAAGCAAATTTGTGATCCATTCTACATGCTTCGGGGCATTCATAATGAAGGCCTCATGTTAATTGTTTGTAATGTCTGTTGAATGTCATATGTAAAAGTATGTAATTACCAAGGAAAGTTTACTGTGAACCGTAGTGAACCCTTTTAGGGGATATGGCGGTATATAAACAATATATTGATATTGATCTAGGCACTTTCTCTCTTCTAGCCAATCATTGAGTTTAGACTGTTTTTCCGTGAAATGGGATGTTAGATACTGGCCAGTAAATTTCAAGTTTGTCCTGGTCAAGGTTGTTCTTCTTTAGCAAAGGACAAACCACTGCCCTTTTTAAAGTTGGTCTTCTATGAGGCCTGCATTCCTCCTGCATTATTTCTGATGGGCAGGGGTTGAGGGAGCAGGTAGTTGGTCGAAGGTCTTTTAGGATTTTGTCAAGGCCTTCCTCTGTAATTGGGTTAAAAGAGTCCCATATGTCTGTGTCAGGAGGGGGCAAGTTTGTGTTTTCCTGATTAGCTGATTGGAGACTGGGTGGGACTGCCTGTAAATCCTAGTAGAGACTTTTAATTTTGTTGGTAAAGTATGTAGCAAAATCACCGCAGTTCAGTTTGACTGGACAGGCTGGTTGCGTTGTGGGGGTTTCAGTAGTCTGTCTATTATGCTGAACAGGTGCTTGGTTGAATTGGCATCCTGTTCAATGCATTGAGATAAATATTATTGTTTGGCTGCTGTTAAGGCTTGGTGGTACTTTGTCATGTGATTTCTACAGTTTAGATTGCCCTCATCCAGGTGAGATTTATGCCATCTCCTTTCCAGTTTCCGTCCTTCGCGCTTAAGGGTCCGAAGTTCTGGAGAAATCCAAGGTGAGCATTTGTTAGTGGGGCACAAGACTTTTTTTTAGTGGGTACTGTTTTTTTCTAAGGTCTTAGCCAAGTGCCAAATATCAACCTTTTCTGGCACTGTAGTTGTCTTTTCATCCACATATAGATAGTCCAAGGCCTCCAGGGCATTCTCAGTAGTCAGCTTTTTCTTGTCTCTGATCTCCTTCCAAACTCTGGAGGTGCCATTTGTTTCAGGTGGTTACTTTGGGAAAACAGGTAGAAAATGGTTTGCCAATGATAGGGGTGTTATTTCACTACTGCTAATACCAAGTCTAGTATGTGACCCTTTTCATGGGTTGAAGAATCAATCACTGTGTGAATCCTAGTGCTGTAATCATGTCCAGGAAGGCAGCTGAGGTGGTATCTAGGGTTTCGATGTGTAGATTGAAATCTCCTATGATCACCATCCTAGGGTAACAGTGAGCTCCACCTTCTGGCCCTTTTTTTTCAGCCAGGCTCATATTCTACATAGGCACCAGGTTCATTATTATATTGTGAACCTGGTAGCTAGTGAGTCCCACATATGAGCATGTCATGCCTGCTTGTCCTCGGAGAAAACTAAAGGTGTTCTTCAAGGACAGCAGGTATATATTCTCACACCCCTCAGAAGATTAGCAGGTTGGATGAGCTCAAAATTATTGATTCTAAATGAGGAAAGCGTTCCGTAAATTGGCTTTCAAGTAATCGCAATGTTTTGTTTTTTTTTTAATCATTTTTTTATTATTATCAGAACACATTGTTTACAAGCAACGTCTCATGTTACAACCATGTATACTAGTTCATCACATTCAACTTCCCCAAGTTTTGTTTTCTCCCTCCCGCCCCTCCCCCACCTCCCCCCATCTTAGCTCAAGCATTCAAGATCTTGCTTTTAGCAACTGAAGTTAGTGTGTCCCAGTAGGGGGACCAAGTTCTACAAAACCGGTCCCCTGCTTCTGATGCCAAATCCTTGATACTTTGTCTTTCCAAAGCGCACATTTGTATCATCATCGACCTCCAACAACTGATTGTGGGCTGTTCATCTGTCAACCACACCTGTAGTATTGTTTTCTTTCCCATCAGGATTGCTCTCTGAAGAAATGTCCTCATGCCTGCCGGCATTTGTCCCTGCACTGTAAAAACATGAAACAGCTGTCTGGGAGAACTCTGCCATTGAATTCTCCACATGCCCGATACATGTTCCGCTAAGTTTTTCCAAAATCCCTGTATCCTCGGGCAGGACCAGAACATATGGCCCAAATGTGCGTTTGTGCGAGCACATTTCGGGCAGGAATCCGTGTCTCTCAACTTAGCTCTGAACGCTCTGTGCGGCGATATGTACAATCGAAAAATAAATTTATACTGAGTTTCCCGCCAGCTCACATTCTCAGTTAATTTATGTAGTCGTTTAATGCACATTTCCAGTTGTTCCTGTGTAAGTTGTATTCCAAGTTCTGATTTCCACTGTTGTAACACCTTAGAATAATTTGTTGCTTTGGTATTGTCTCTCAGGTGCGTGTGAAAATATTTCATTGGGACTCTAGCTTGTGCGTCCAGACCCAACAGTTCATTATATTTCCCCCAAGTTTCTATTGTTAATGTTTCTTTAGGCAAAGATCGCACATAGTGTTTTAACTGTAAGTATGCAAACAAGTCTGACTCAGGTACTCCAAACTCTCTACAAAGTTCCGCAAATGGCTTCATTATTCCTTGCTCATTCACCACATGATACACATATCTCACTCCCCTTGTTGCCCACGTCTGAAAGGCCCGTGAAGTGCTACCCGCGGGAAATTGGGGATTCCCCCTGATGGGCAGCATCGGGGAGCTTACTTGGCTAAGTCTTAAAAATTTACAGAGCCATCTCCAAGCACATCTCAGAGGTTGAAATATCGGGGTCACTGGCCCTAGCTTTTGTGCCTGTCCCCCAGGAGCCTGTAACCAACTTGCGAAATGTTGTTCCCGAAACCAGTGTGTCTCAGATAATGTAAGAGAAAAATATTCTGTGTTTCGGAACCAGTCAGAGAGATGTCGAATCCCACCAGCCAACGATAGTAGGCGCAGGTCCAACACTCCCAGACCTCCCTTCTCCCTAGGTAACATTGCCTTATGCATTGTCATCCGGGCCCTTTTACCCTGCCATAAAAATTTTGCTAGTTTATTCTTTAGCCACCTTTCATCTCTTCCTCTAAGGTACATGGGCATCATTTGGAAGGTATAAACCCAGGTTGGGAACAATATCATGTTGTATAATGCCACCCGTCCCATCAAAGATATGGGGAGCGCCTGCCACCCGCCCAAGGCACTCTCCACCTTTCTTTTTAAGGGTTCCATATTTAATGTGTAGATATGGGTTAGATCGATTGGAATTTTCACCCCCAAGTACGTCATTGTCTCCTGTGCCCATTGCATTGGGAAAGGACCCTCCCATCCCTCTTTTATCTCTGGGTCCGAGGGTAGGGCTAAGGACTTACTGGTATTCAGTGTAAACCCAGAATGAAACCCAAACTCTTCAATTACTTCTATCAATCGCCCTAGTGACTCTTGAGGCCTAGTCAATGTCAACAGCAAATCATCAGCGAAGGCTAGCACTTTTACCGTTTGGCTCGGGAGTGTGACCCCTTGTATCCCAGGGTCCTGATCAATCGTGCGGAGAAGCGGCTCTAGGTACAGGAGAAACAGCAAAGGGGAGAGGGGGCAACCCTGTCTGGTACCAGCTTGTATCTCTAATGGATCAGATCGCTTTCCATTTACTAACAGCCTAGCTGTGGGTGTCGTATATAAAGTCTTCACAGCTTCTAAAAACCAGCCCGACACACCCACATGCTCCAGTACCTGAAATAAATAACTCCATCTCACTTTGTCAAAAGCCTTTTCGGCATCAAGACTTGTCAGTAGCAGATGGGTATCTGTTGCACTGCACTGGGCAATAGTCAACAGGACCTTCCGTACGTTAAGCACAGAGTGTCGTCCCCTCACGAATCCTACCTGATTTTGTCCTATCAAATTGGGTAAGTAAGATGCTAGCCTGTTAGCCAATACCCGTGCTAATATCTTAAGATCCACATTAATAAGCGATTTGGGTCTATAAGAACCCACTCGATCTTCTGGCTTCCCTGGTTTGGGTATTAGTGTAATCCAGGCCTCATTCTCTCCCCTAGTAAAACTCCCTCTCTGCACCACCGCCTTGTAATATTCTAATAATGGGGCCCCAAAGTCTGCTGGGAGAAGTTTGTAATACTCTGCTGGATAGCCATCTGGCCCCGGCGCCGAGCCCTGTGGCAATGATTTAAGCACCTGCTGTATCTCCTGCACCTGTATCGGCCTTGACAACCCCTCACAAATGTCAGGCGTCAGGGTGGGCATCCCTGCATCCTCTATATAATCTTGTACCGGGGTCTCTTCTTCTTCTCCCCCCTTTGCATAAAGGCTCGTAAAAAATGCGTGAAACTCTCCCACTATGCCCTCTAGTGTCCTTATCCTAGTTCCCGAGGAAGATCTCACTGACGTAATTATCCTCTTCCGCTCTTGCGCACGGGCTACTTGTGCCAACATCTTCCCCGTTTTGTTCCCAAATTGTCTAAATTTCATCCCCCTCGCCCATAACCTTTTTTTTGTCTGGTCATGTATAAGGGAGTTAAGGGCCACTGAAGTTGCCACCATAACATCCTTGTGCTCCCTCGATGGGGTTTTTACATATTTCTTTTTCGCCTGCCTCAACTCTGTTTCTAGCCTGATTATTCCCGCTGCTATTCTCTTCTTCCTTGCGCTCATGTATGCTATGATACTACCCCTAAGAACCACTTTCGAAGCCTCCCAGAATACTATTGGGGATTCACAGGATTCTGCGTTTGTGTCCACATAGGCCATCCACTGTTCTTTAATGTACTTCCCGAAATTCTCATCTTTATATAGAAAGGCTGGGAATTTCCATATCCTATCCCAGTTCCCGGGCCCAGCAAAATCTACTTCCACCCAAATTATTGAATGGTCGGATACCTCCAAGGGGCCTATTTCAGCTCCTATTATGCGTGAAAATAATGATTGGGCCACTAGTATGTAGTCCAATCGGGACCATGTTAAGTGAACCTTAGATTGATGAGTATAGTCATTTGTGAGGGGATGGGTCAAACGCCACGGGTCCACTAAGGTTAAAGCTGTGCACATAGAGTCAAGCAACCCCTCCCTTTCTACCAATCGTCTTGTTCCCGATCGATCAGCTTGCTGATCCATAACTTCATTAAAATCTCCCGCCCATATCCATGGTGCATCATTGTATTTTAGACCCAGCGCTATTAGTTCTTGAAAAAAAAGGGAGGCTTGAGAATTAGGTCCATATATCGTGCATAAATAAACTATCTGCCCCTGGAGAGTTATTTTCAATAATAATGCCCTTCCCTTTTTATCTGAGTGAATCAATTCTGTGTGGCATGGGAGCCCCTTTCTGATAAGGACCGCTACCCCACTTCTTTTCCCTCCCGATGAGGAGTAGTAACAATCTCCCACCCACTGCTGCTTCAGCTTTTCGTGTTCCATGTCTGTTAGTTTGGTTTCTTGAATGCATGCAATGTCTGCTTTGTGGTGTTTAAGCTGGGCCAGTATTTTGGACCTTTTGATGGGGGATGTGATGCCAGAAACATTCCAAGAAACAATCCTAAGTGTCTTGTTAACATATGACATCACCCCTTTCTGTTGCGTATTTATGTGAAATCCATTCTATCATTTCCCCCCAGGAGCCCAGCCCCACTCCCAGGAGACAGCACCCACGCTTCCCTTCCAGCATCCCCCATAATCTCAGCGGTCCTACCCGCCACCAGGACACTCCCACTATTTTGCTTGAGCTGTTCCCCATACCCTCCCACCCCTCTCCCCTTCCACCCCCCTCCCCCCCCTTAATGCAAGCTATGTGCGGCGCCATTAAGCGTCACCTGGGTCACTTGTGTGCTGGGATCCCCCCTCCTCTCTCAAAGCATTTCTATTTACAACAATCAGTTCTATATCTTACCCACATATTCAGTCATATCACATTCATTCTCTATTTTCTGTGTCCAACGGACCTTTCCTAAATGTTCCAATCCTCAGCTCTTCTCGATCTCCCTCATGTGGGTGGTGTCTGTTCATTTAACTCTTTGTTCAGAAAGTCCATTGCCAACTTTTCTGATGAGAAGACAGACCATTTTCCATGTATTTGTATCTTTAAAACTGCTGGGTAGGACAGAGCAAACCAGATCTTCTTCTCTGCTAATGTTGAACATATAGGGTGGAATCTCTTCCTTTTCTCCTGTATCCCTGCTGAATAATCTGGAAAGATCAGGATTGCATTTCCCTCAAATTTCAGGGTATCTCTTTTTAGTTTATATCCATGCATGATCTCCTCTTTATGTATGAAGTTGTGTATTTTAATTATCACAACTCGTGGCTTTCTGCCTTCTTGGAATCTTCCAAGCCTGTGAGCCCTTTCGATACAGAGGCCCCCTCTGCTGTCTGAGAGTGCAAACTCTTTTTGTAGCCAACTTTCCAGCTTGGGCCCCAGCATTTTGTCCGATACAGCCTCCGGTATTCCCATCCTCAAATTAGAGCGACGGGCCCTGTTTTCTAAGTCCTCCAATTTTTCAGTTTGCATGTTAATCTTTGCTTCCAGCTCTTCTAGTTTTGGCGCGCTTGTGGCCCACGTGTCTTCCATGTCGGACATTCGTTGCTCTAGTTCTTGCGTGCGCTTCGAGATTTCCACGATGTTAGTATCCATTTTACTCAACTGGGTCGCCAGGGATTCAAATCGGGGCTCTAATGCTAGCTCGATCACCTTTGATATCTGCGCGAGCTGCCGCTCCGAAAACTCGGCATGCGTTCCCGGCTCCCCGTCCGCCATCTTGGAAATCGCTGGTGCTGGCGGCGATTTTTCTTTCTCATTCCGGACGCTTCTTTTTGTAGAGCTCGCTGGCATGGAGACTAAAAATTGGTCCATACACCTTTCTCACTTCGTTTCACCAGGTCAGGGATCGGCGAATTTTTATTTAAGCGCTGTTTTCAGGCAAAACGAGGAGTGGGGATCCCGGAGCTCAGCTGCTATGCTGCTGTTGCTCTCAGTGCATCACGTGACCTCCGTAATCGCAATGTTTTAAGAGTTTCTCCTGAGATTAATGGCCATCTTTTGTCACTCTCCCCAAATAGAATCACTCTGGGTTTTTGCTGTGACAGTGATCTGTCTTTTCATCTGCAGGTTAGCCATGCAGTGAAGTCATGCTTTTATTACTTACGCATGTTAAAACAACTGAAATCGATTCTTATTAAAGAGAATTTGACTAAATTACTCCTTGCATTCATTACAGTAATATTTTTGTTGATTGGTTTGGATAAAGTCATTATAAATGTTTAGAATTGGTACAAAATAGTGGTGCAAGATTGTTAATTATTATTATTATTACTAAAGTCTTATATCCTGCAACTACCAACCATTTCAGTACGGGTTACATAAGTACATAAGTAATGCCATACTGGGAAAAGACCAAGGGTCCATCGAGCCCAGCATCTTGTCCACGACAGCGGCCAATCCAGGCCAAGGGCACCTGGCAAACTTCCCAAACGTACAAACATTCTATACATGTTATTCCTGGGATTTTGGATTTTCCAAGCCCGTTTAGTAGCGGTTTATGGACTTGTCCTTTAGGAAACCGTCCAACCCCTTTTTAAACTCTGCTAAGCTAACCGCCTTCACCACATTTTCCGGCAATGAATTCCAGAGTTTAATTACACGTTGGGTGAAGAAAACTTTTCTCTGATTTGTTTTAAATTTACTACACTGTAGTTTAATCGCATGCCCCCTAGTCCTAGTATTTTTGGAAAGCGTGAACAGACGCTTCACATCCACCTGTTCCACTCCACTCATTATTTTATATACCTCTATCATGTCTCCCCTCAGCCGTCTCTTCTCCAAGCTGAATAGCCCTAGCCTCCTTAGTCTTTCTTCATAGGGAAGTCGTCCCATCCCCGCTATCATTTTAGTCGCCCTTCGCTGCACCTTTTCCAATTCTACTATATCTTTCTTGAGATGCGGCGACCAGAATTGAACACAGTACTCAAGGTGCGGTCGCACCATGGAGCGATACAACGGCATTATAACATCCTCACACCTGTTTTCCATACCTTTCCTAATAATACCCAACATTCTATTTTCTTTCCTAGCCGCAGCAGCACACTGAACAGAAGGTTTCAGTGTATTATCGACGACGACACCCAGATCCCTTTCTTGGTCCGTAACTCCTAACGTGGAACCTTGCATGACGTAGCTATAATTCGGGTTCTTTTTTCCCACATGCATC
This sequence comes from Microcaecilia unicolor, assembly GCF_901765095.1. Taxonomy (NCBI): domain Eukaryota; kingdom Metazoa; phylum Chordata; class Amphibia; order Gymnophiona; family Siphonopidae; genus Microcaecilia; species Microcaecilia unicolor. The sequence goes on from NC_044040.1 coordinate 112,519,023, forward strand.
ACCTTGCACTTGCTCACATTAAACATCATCTGCCATTTAGCCGCCCAGTCTCCCAGTCTCGTAAGGTCCTCTTGTAATTTTTCACAATCCTGTCGCGAATTAACAACTTTGAATAATTTTGTGTCATCAGCAAATTTAATTACCTCGCTAGTTACTCCCATCTCTAAATCATTTATAAATATATTAAAAAGCAGCGGTCCTAGCACAGACCCCTGTGGAACCCCACTAATTACCCTTCTCCATTGTGAATACTGCCCATTTAACCCCACTCTCTGTTTTCTATCCTTCAACCAGTTTTTAATACACAATAGGACATTTCCTCCTATCCCATGACCCTCCAATTTCCTCTGTAGCCTTTCATGAGGTACCTTGTCAAACGCCTTTTGAAAATCCAGATACACAATATCAACCGGCTCCCCTTTGTCCACATGTTTGTTTACTCCTTCAAAGAATTGAAGTAAATTGGTCAGGCAAGATTTCCCCACACAAAAGCCGTGCTGACTCGGTCTCAGTAATCCATGTCCTCGGATGTGCTCTGTAATTTTGTTTTTAATAATAGCCTCTACCATTTTCCCCCGGCACCGACGTCAAACTCACCGGTCTATAATTTCCCGGATCTCCCCTGGAGCCTTTTTTAAAAATGGGCATTACATTGGCCACCCTCCAATCTTCCGGTACCATGCTCGATTTTAAGGATAAGTTGCATATCACTAGCAGTAGCTCCGCAAGCTCATTTTTCAGTTCTATCAGTACTCTAGGATGAATACCATCCGGTCCAGGAGATTTGCTACTCTTCAGTTTGCCAGACTGCCCCATTACGTCCTCCAGGTTTCCCGTGAAGTCAGTAAGTTTCTCCGACTCGTCCGCTTGAAATATCATTTCCGACACCGGTATCCCACCCAAATCTTCCTCGGTGAAGACCGAAGCAAAGAATTCATTCAGTCTCTCCACTACGTCTTTGTCTTCCTTGATCGCCCCTTTTACCCCTCGGTCATCCAGCGGCCCAACCAATTCTTTTGCCGGCTTCCTGCTTTTAATATACAGAAAAAAAGTTTTACTATGTTTTTTTGCCTCTAATGCTATCTTTTTTTCGTAATCCCTCTTGGCCTTCTTGATCTGCACCTTGCATTTGCTTTGACACTCCTTATGCTGCTTCTTGTTATTTTCAGACTGTTCCTTCTTTTAGCCCTAATAGCTTCCTTCACCTCACTTTTCAACCAGGCCGGCTGTCTTTTGGAGTTCCGTCTTTCTTTTCTAATTCGCGGAATATGTATGGCCTGGTCCTCCAGGATGGTATTTTTGAACAGCGTCCACGCCTGTTGTACAGTTTTTACTCTCTCAGTTGCCCCCCTGTTTTTTTTTTACCGTTCTTCTCATTTTATCATAGTCTCCTTTTTTAAAGTTAAACGCTAACATATTTGACTTTCTGTGTACAGTTACTTCAAGGTCGATATCAAAACTGATCATATTATAGTCACTGTTATCAAGCGGCCCCAGTACCATAACGTCCCTCACCAGATCATGCGCTCCACTAAGGACCAAGTCTAGAATTTTTCCTTCTCTCGTCGGCTCCTGCACCAGTTGTTCCATAAAGCTGTCCTTGATTTCATCAAGGAATTGTATCTCTGTAGCGTGTCCCGATGTTACATTTACCCAGTCTATATTTGGATAATTGAAGTCACCCATTATTATCACATTGCCCATTTTGTTCGCGTCTCTGATTTCTTTTATCATTTCTGTGTCTACCTGCTCATCCTGGCGAGGCGGACAGTAGTACACTCCTATCACCGTTTTTTTCCCTTTTATACATGGAATTTCAACCCACAATGATTTAAAGGTGTGATTTGTGTCCTGCTGAATTTGTAATCTATCTGAGTCAAGGCTCTCGTTAATATACAATGCTACCCCTCCACCAGTCCGGTCCACCCTATCACTACGATATACTTTGTACCCCGGTATGACAGTGTCCCACTGGTTATCCTCCTTCCACCAGGTCTCAGTAATGCCTATTATATCCAATTTTTCGTTTAGTGCAATATATTCCAACTCTCCCATCTTATTTCTTAGACTCCTAGCATTTGCATATAGACATTTCAGAGTATGTTTGTTGTTCTTATTTGCATGATGCTTAGTACCTGACATTATTGATTTGACATCTTTTGTCTGATCTTTAGTTGTATTTAAGGGCACCTGGTCTACCACGGTCTGTTGTGCAACCTCACTATCTAGAAACCCTATCTTCCCTGTTTGTGAGGTATCTTTGCAAGATACCTTTTCCCGAACCATACGCTTTTGAGCGACTGTCGGCCTTCCCCCCATTTCTAGTTTAAAAGCTGCTCTATCTCCTTTCAAGATATTGAAGCATTCTTCAAGAGAATACATATACATTTAATATCCAACAAAGCATTTCAGAATTCAAACAGACGGTAACATAGTAAATGACGGCAGATAAAGACCTGTACGGCCCATCCAGTCTGCCCAATTCATTTTACATGGCATGTGTTACTTTATATGTATACCCGAGTTTGATTTGTCCTTGCCTTTCTCAGGGCACAGATCGTAGAAGTCTGCCCAGTACTGTTCTTGTACTAAGTTCTGAAGCTAATGTCAAAGCCCCTTAAAATTTACACTCTAGCCCATCCCTATCTATTCAGTCACGATCAGGGCGTAGACCATAGAAGTCTGCCCAGCTCCCCTTTTGTTTCCCCAATTACCGGCGTCACCACCCAATCTTTGCTAACATTCCATGGAATCATTCCTTCTAAACCAGATTCCTTTGTGTTTATCCCACGCATGTTTGAATTCCATTACCGTTTTCATCTCCACCATCTTCTGCGGGAGGGCATTCCACGTATCTACCACCCTCCGTGAAAAAATACTCAATAATAATCCGAACAATAATCAGTTCAGATGGTAATATTTCCTAAATAGGTTTTCAGCATCTTTCTAAATAAGCTATAATTTTCCAATTGCCTAATGAGCAGAATTAAATATTCTAATAAATTGTAGATTAATAAGGAAAAAATGCTTTAATGGGACTAAAAGCCTCACCTGAGTGATAGAAGGAAAAGTAACTGAAATGTAATTAACAGGAGCTAGAAAATCAGATTATGTTACGCCAATACTATACGAGCTACATTGGCTACTTGTTGAAAAATGTATAGAATTTAAGAAGCTGTGCTTTGTTTTAAAGCATTGAATTTGAATAGTCCTGAGTATTTGTCTAAGATGTTAATCAGGTATTCTCCTTTATGTGAGTTGCAGTCCTCTCAGAAAGGATTTTTGGAAAGTGTTGAAGACTCTTTTATTTCAGCAGCATTTCATTTGACTTTCAAATTGCATGATGTATTTAAGTCCACCACCCTAACCACTAGGCCACTCCTCCACTCCACTCCATATGCCTGCTGTTCTTGGAGATCACTTGCTGCAGGTAAGTAGCTTAGCTGAATCTATTGGATTTTTGCTGTACATGTTCAGAAAAAGTGTTATTTCTCACATAAGCAATGTAAAGTAAAACTAGTCAGAAACTACTGGGCCATACAACATTGAGGCCTGCTTTCATTTGCAGCTCCAAGCACCTTGCCTGGTCTTCATCTTCTGCTTTGGTTCCGTATAAGTTGCAGATTTGTACTTCACATTTGAGCTCTGAACTGGATAAAGTAAACTGTGCCAGGGAGGGAGCTATATTTAGTTACTTCAGCGGCATAACAGTAGCATTCCTATTTGGAGCATCCATTCCCAAGGGGACCCTTCTCCCCTTTCCCCATGGACAAGCCCAGGACATGTGATTGTCAGTCATACAGCCTACTGGAGTACATATCTTGCTGAAGCTCATTTTTCTGGGAAGGGTTGAAATCCTCTGGGTGTACTGCAGCTAAGACTGAATGTCAGTACTTGAAGAGTTGAAGCCTCAGGAGTCTATGATGCATTACTGTAGTGTGGCAAAAGAAGATACTAGATGTGGCTACAGCGAGACACGTTATGGTTTATTCTTGATAAACAACAAGGAAAGCAGCAAATAAAAAAATTTCAACCCTCATTCCCTCTCCAGCTGAGAGCAGACCTCTTCCCCATGTATGGAGTTATGGAGTTCAGGTCTCCAACACAGTGCCGGCACTTGTTTAGCTTCTTAGCTTTTCAAAATAATGATTAAGAAGATGTCTCTCTGGCAGGACCCAGACTTGCGAGGAGAACTTGCTTTTTTAGCAAAGGGCTGTGATTTTGTACTTCCATTTCGATTCAGGAAGAGGCTGAAGTCCTTCCAGCAGGCTCAGGTTTGGTGGTGGGTAGGGGATAAAAGGGTGATTAAATGAGTCCAGTATCTTTTTGCCCTTGCATTGTGCTTATGTGTACATCAATGCCAAGAGATTTAAAATTAGACCTTAGGACTGAAATGTCTTAAAAGGAAGAGGACAGAGAGACATTTGGGTTTTTTTCCTCCTTCTTCCTTTATGTCACAGAAAGCAGTTTGCAAACTGATTTATTACCTCAGTTTAAATCTCTCACATTTGGTACAGTGCAGGATGTGAATATTACACATGCCTCTCATATACCATGTGATTTCATGTACATTGCTTATGTATTTTATACTTTGCAGAACAAGATGAGCAAACTGTATATGCTTCTTAAATTATGTGGAGCAGAGTGAATGTGCTGTATGTGACTTTCATACCACTTGGAGGAAGGTGCTTATTAAATGTGCCTCTCATATAGTGGAATAATGTACTTATTTGTACGTATTTGTGTTACATATGATTTTTACAGTGTACTTAGTAGAGCTGTATTGAATGGCATATTTTACAATTTGGCTGAATAAGAATACTAAATAAAAATAATGGACATGGGAGGTTGAGGGAGAGGGGAATGGGGAGTAGGGTAGGTAATTAGATACGGGACTTTATATTTTCTTGGGGATGTTAGCTGCTCACTCTGTACTACAGCAGAATACTGGTTGTTTTTAAAATTGTACGCCTGTCAGTTATGAAGTTTATATTGTACTGTTATGCTTTAATTATAATAAAACGTTGAAATATAAAAATAATGGACATTGAGCTTTAGCATAAATAATAAAAGAAGCAAGGCGGAATCAGAGATCAAGTGTTTATTTCCGTAGGATGTAGCATTGTAGAGCCCCAGATTATTCATATTAAAAATTTAAACAACTATTCAGCTGAATAAAAATAATGTATTTGGGCAGTATTTGGGGCCGGATCGAATTGAATACGAATATTCAATACAGCCCTAGTACATAGGGTCCTTCTGAATCAGTTAAACCAATTTTTACCCTAACTTTAGGTCATCTAAAGCAGTGTTTTTGAAACTCTAATCACAGCCCTGGCCCCACTCTGGCTGTTTTAGATAGGAAGGAGGAAGCATAGAATGTTATGAGGCAGGGTTGTGTAACCAACACTTGGCTCTGTACAGTTCTTAGGAAGTTTGAGCTGCTATTCTGTTCCTGCAGTGGTTGATAAGAAGCATGGGAGTGGCTCAGAGTGACTGAGATCTGCATATGCTCCCCCTCTGTTATTCTAGTGCCATTGCTTCAGCCCCCATGCAGCACTAAAGGAGATAATCCCCCAGTGTTACTACAGTGACCTGCACATAAGAATACAAGACAGGTCACAGGAACAGCAATGTGAGTCACAGTATGGGGCAGACTGCCCACCTGCATCACCATTGATCTCTATAGCTATCTGTCCCCTGGGGTTTCACTATCTGGCCCTTCTCCAAAACTTATGCTGTCACCAGATATCTGGTCTGAGGGAAAGTTGGAGGTGATGCGGCTGCATGGTCTGTGACACAAGCATTGGCATACACCTATCATGCTGGTACCCCAGTCCAGCTGGAGGCTGGAACCTGGGTCCCATCACAGGTGTCCCTTGCCAAATAACCTAGGTATATTGTAGCCTTGCGACAGTTTCCAAACAACGCTAGACGGTCTAGGGATCCGCGCAAATGATCTGGAAACCAGGGTGTCCGCGCTTGAAGACGACTCCGCGGGTACGGCCCTGATTTACGCGGCTTGCAGCAGCAACTGAAAGAGCAAGGAGAGCGACTTGAAGACCTAGAGAGCCGCTCCTGACGAAACAACGTATGTATTGTAGGGCTGTCGGAACAACTTTCAGAAAGAAACCTGGAATCTTGGCTGGAGAACTGGTTAGCAAAAGAGTTAGCTCTCACAGACTCATGCGATCCTCTAGTCATAGAGCGCGCACACTGCGTGGGACGCAAAATGGAGGCGAACGCCAGGCCCCGGGTTGTGGTGGCGAAGATACTAAACTATAAACATAAAGTAGAAATACTCCAAGGTTTTAAACTTTGCAGGGACACGCTAAAATATGGAGGCCAGTCTATCCTGATTTTCCATAATTAGACACAAAAAGTTCAAGAGCAACGCAGAAAGTTCCATCCCCTCTGCGCCACACTTGTGGCGAAAAAGATAAAATTCACACTGCAATTCCCTGCAAAACTGCGTTTATTTATCCAAGATCGATGGCAGACCTTCTACACAGCAGAGGAGGCAAAAGCAGCGCTAACAGACTGGACAGAACCTGAGCAAAGGACTTTTTGGTAAACATGTATACCTAAGTTGTTTGGAATATGTTTATTACAGTTAAGTTGAATATAATTGTTACTTAGATCTGGGATGGGGGTCTCTTAGCGACAAGACGTGACACTCGCAATCTCACAGGCCCAAGCCTGCATAGATTGTAAGGGGTACATCAAAGGGGTGGAGGGCAGGATGGGATGGGGGGATGGAGCGGGGGAAAAGAGGGAGGGAGGGATCTTAGGTGACACAGTAGGCACACTGGCATTACAAAATCTGCTAACAGATGACACTAAGACACGTTGCAACTGGTTTATTATTAATAGGGAGACAGGCCAATTACAAGACCAGGGGAGGATAAAAGATAACCGCACAGAAACTGACTTCCAAATTAGTTAAAGAGGACAGAGAGCTCCCCTATGGTCTTGGTCGTGCCGGTACGAGTAGTCACGTGGAATTTGGGTGGTATCACATCGCCGGTTAAACGTGCTAAGATACTAGCGGCCTTACGCAGACATGGCGCTGACGTTGCCTATCTGCAAGAGACACGCCTCTCAGAAATAGAACATGGTAAACTGCAGAGAGCCTGGGTGGGCGAAGCTCTGGCTAGCTCCTCTCAAGGATGGAAGGGTGGTGTAGCAATATTGTTTTGGAAGGGGTTATCATACCGAGCGCACGTAATAACCAAGGACCCGGGTGGCCATTATTTAATGGTTAGACTCTGGTTGCAGGGACTAGAATTAAATCTGCTAGTGGTATATGGCCCTAATAAACATGACCCTGAATTCTACCAATCCATCCTTAAACTTTGCCATCAACATGGGGGGACACCATTGCTACTAGTAGGGGACCTCAACTTAATTATGGATCGAGAATTAGATTGCACAAATCCCACTTCAGCACATTACCAAGGTTACAGGCATAATACTCTCTCCTCCATGGTACAAATGCTAGATTTGGTAGATACCTGGCGGGCCTTACACCCGTCCGAGAAGGACTATACACATCGGTCCCGGGCCCACGGAACACATGCCAGACTAGATTACATATTAATAACCCGAGCCCTGTTCTACAGAGTGCAGAGAGCAAAGATAGGACCAGAAGAGATTTCGGACCACACCCCAATGTGGGTGGACATAGAAACGAATATAGATAAGCAGGGAGGACCAAAATGGAGATTCCCAGCTTACCTTTACACAGACTTGGCCTTTCGACGTTACATTACAGAAAAGTGGGAAGAGTATATAACACACAACTCGAGCCATAAAACACAATCCCAGTTGTACAAACCAGCTAAAATTGCACGAATTCTAACCACATACTTTACCTCCTTATATGAACGAGAACCCATGGGTAGGATGCAAGACATCCAGGAATATTTGGCAACGGCCGAACTTCCCACGCTGACAGAAGCAGAGACAGAGACTCTGAATGGCCCACTGACCTGGAAAGAACTACAGGCCGCATTAAAAAAATTAATATTGCATTCTGCTCCGGGGCCGGATGGATTTTCCGGAGAGTATTACAAGCTACTGCCGCCAGAAGCTGGGGGGGGGGGGGGGGCATTGTTACTATACTTTGAAGATGTTATAGAGAAAGGTTCATTCCTCCTATATGCCAATACATTAACCATTAGACTTATACCCAAGCCAGGCAAACCCAAGGAAGAGGCCGAGTCATACCGGCCTATTTCCCTATTAAATGTTTACACAAAACTGATAGCGAAAATTCTGGCAGACTGTTTAGCCCCAATCTTACCCTGTTTAATCGGATCAGATCAAGTCGGGTTTGTCAGAAATCGGCATGCAACTCTGAATGTAAGGAAAGCATTAATAGCTATGGCAAGGTGCCAGGAAGTGGGGGGTCCCGCTATGATGTTAAGCCTAGACGCCGAAAAGGCGTTCGATAGGGTTAGTTGGGACTTCCTTTTTCAAACATTAAAGCACAAGGGGTTTTGGGGCTGGTTTCACCAAGCGGTAACAGCATTATATGAACATCCGAGAGCGACAATTTTGGTTAACGGAGTGCTAGGCGTAGAATTTAATATAGAACGTGGTACGCGACAAGGGTGCCCATTTTCCCCGCTATTGTTTGTGCTTTCCTTAGAATCGTTACTACGTCATCTAAATCTTACCAAGACCGTGCAGGGAATACAAGTGGCAGGATCCCACATTAAAACCTTAGCTTACGCAGATGATATCTTAGTGATAGTATCAAATGTATACCGTTCCCTAGACCCCTTATTGGGGATCCTAGAAGCATACAAACATATAGCAGGCTTTTCGCTGAATTTTGCCAAATCTCAGGATTTACCAATAGTAGCAGACGGACGTATAAACAATTGGGGAGGTTTACCATTTCAAAGGGCAGATAGGATGTTAAAGTACTCAGGTATAATATTACCTGCGAACCTAACACATTTGTACACACAAAATATTCAGAGGCTATTAAGAGACACACAGCAGCGCTTACAGGGGTGGGAATCACTCCCGTTAAATTTACTGGGCAGAATAGCAATGTATAATATGTTTATAATCCCAAGATGGTTGTATGTATTCCAAGTGTTGCCTCTGGTCCTGTGACGCAGAGAGGAGACAAGTCTAAATAAAATGCTAAGGCGCTTTCTCTGGAAAGGGAAAGGCGCACGGCTTTCGCTACAGATAATGTGCACCCCAGTAGAATATGGTGGTCTGGGTCTGATAAATATGAAGAGTATAACGGTCGCCTGTGGAATGCGGCATATTAATGATTGGTTCCGCTCCAGGTCAGATTTCTCCAATACAGAGTTGGAATTGCGGCTTCTCCCACAAATACATTTTAGTAACTGTCTGCATACAGCTGGAGGGAAGATACCGAACATCTTGAAAGTCACAGGAATAATGAGCTCTGCAAAAACGACATGGAAATGGATATGTAGACTGCACTGGTTTTCCCCTAAAGTGACACCGTTCCTTTCAATTGCGGACAATCCGCAATTTCAGCCGGGTTGTATATACCCCGCCTTTTGGCGATGGAGAAAGCAGGGAATTTTATACTTGTTACATGTCCTAACTCTGGAGGGAGCACTCAGACCTTTTCAGGAATTGCAAAGAGACTACTCCATACCACTGACAGACAGTTTCCATTACACTCAATTACAGGCTCCAGGGGAGATCCGGGAAATTATAGACCGGTGAGTCTGACGTCGGTGCCTGGGAAAATGGTAGAGGCTATTATTAAAAACAAAATTACAGAGCACATCCGAGGACATGGATTACTGAGACCAAGTCAGCATGGCTTTTGTGTGTGGAAATCTTGCCTGACCAATTTACTTCAATTCTTTGAAGGAGTGAACAAACATGTGGACAAAGGGGAGTCGGTTGATATTGTGTATCTGGATTTTCAAAAGGCATTTGACAAGGTACCTCATGAAAGGCTACAGAGGAAATTGGAGGGTCATGGGATAGGAGGAAATGTCCTATTGTGGATTAAAAACTGGTTGAAGGATAGGAAACAGAGAGTGGGGTTAAATGGGCAGTATTCACAATGGAGAAGGGTAGTTAGTGGGGTTCCTCAGGGGTCCGTGCTAGGACCGCTGCTTTTTAATATATTTATAAATGATTTAGAGATGGGAGTAACTAGCGAGGTAATTAAATTTGCTGATGACACAAAGTTATTCAAAGTCGTTAAATCACGACAGGATTGTGAAAAATTACAAGAGGACCTTACGAGACTGGGAGACTGGGCGGCTAAATGGCAGATGATGTTTAATGTGAGCAAGTGCAAGGTGATGCATGTGGGAAAAAAGAACCCGAATTATAGCTACGTCATGCAAGGTTCCACGTTAGGAGTTACGGACCAAGAAAGGGATCTGGGTGTCGTCGTCGATAACACACTGAAACCTTCTGCTCAGTGTGCTGCTGCGGCTAAGAAAGCGAATAGAATGCTGGGTATTATTAGGAAAGGTATGGAAAACAGGTGTGAGGATGTTATAATGCCGTTGTATCGCTCCATGGTGCGACCGCACCTTGAGTATTGTGTTCAATTCTGGTCGCCGCATCTCAAGAAAGATATAGTAGAATTGGAAAAGGTGCAGCGAAGGGCGACTAAAATGATAGCGGGGATGGGACGACTTCCCTATGAAGAAAGACTAAGGAGGCTAGGGCTATACAGCTTGGAGAAGAGACGGCTGAGGGGAGACATGATAGAGGTATATAAAATAATGAGTGGAGTGGAACAGGTGGATGTGAAGCTTCTGTTCACGCTTTCCAAAAATACTAGGACTAGGGGGCATGCAATGAAACTACAGTGTAGTAAATTTAAAACAAATCGGAGAAAATTTTTCTTCACCCAACGTGTAATTAAACTCTGGAATTCGTTGCCGGAGAAAGTGGTGAAGGCGGTTAGCTTAGCAGAGTTTAAAAAGGGGTTGGACGGTTTCCTAAAGGACAAGTCCATAAACCGCTACTAAACGGACTTGGAAATATCCAAAATTCCAGGAATAACATGTATAGAATGTTTGTACGTTTGGGAAGCTTGCCAGGTGCCCTTGGCCTGGATTGGCCGCTGTCGTGGACTGGATGCTGGGCTCGATGGACCCTTGGTCTTTTCCCAGTATGGCATTACTTATGTACTTATGTACTTATGTACAGCATTATATTCACGCTTTACCATGGACTGATGTAACAGAAGACGTGCAAGAGGAGCTGTCCTCTGCTTATTCCCTGGAAGCACAGGCAAAGGTCTCTTTGGCATTCCACCATCGCCAAGTAAAAGACATGACTCCTGAAGTGGCATATGAACGATTGGCCTCGACTTGGGGAAAAGACCTTTCCCTGGAATTGACGCCAGACCAGTTGAAAGACCACATACTATCAATCCACAAGCATACTAATTATTCTGCACACTGGGAATTACAATATAAAATTGCCTTGCGGGTATATGTGGCCCCACGAAGAGCATTCCACATGGGAATATCCCCATGGGGGTCGTGTCCCAAGTGTGGCGTGGAGGGAGCTACACTGGGCCACATGCTTTGGACATGCAGGAGAATAAAGGAGTTTTGGAATGCTTTGGCCTCCCAGGTCTCAGAAATGTGGAAGGTGTATTGGCGGATTGAGGCCCGGATACTATTTGGACACTTTCTGCTCCCGCCCCAGAGCCCAAGAGGACTGAAGGCCTTCCTTCAAAAGACAGTCATTGTTGCAAAACAATGTATCCTTGTGGAGTGGATATCTAATAGAAAACCAACAACACAACAGTGGAGATTACGTGTAATTAACTTGGTACGAATGGAAAGGATAGATGTAAAAACTTTTTCATCAGCAGAGGGAGAAAGTTGGCAAAATTGCTGGATCCCGTTTCTGAACACATTAACCTCAGTAGCGAGGAGCAGACTTTTGAATAGATAATAACTAAGAAAATGTATAATACTGGTGTAGCCTATGTCATGACAGAAGATCATAAAAGGGAAAGGGGGGGGGGGAAGGGAAGGTTAGAGGGAAGGGAGGAAGGGAGAGGGGTTAAGATAAGGACAAGGAGAGAAGAGATACTGTTACATTTACAAATGATTCATGTTACATATAAAATATTGTTTGAGCGTTATTTTCATGTTTGCAATTTAATGATCAATAAAAATGATTGAAACATATTGTAGCCTTGCTGGGCCCAGGTAGAGGGCCCATGAACTGATGTGGGCCACAATTCGCCTACATGAAGCATTTCCCAGTCTGTTCCTTAGCGTGTATCAAGAGACCAGCCCCATAAACTCCCCCCTCACTCTTCAGCCCCCACACCCTTTTGACACATGGCATAGAGATCCTCAAAGTAAAGGTGTGTTGTCTTGTACTAGCAACCTGGCTCATACCAACCAATAGATATGCATTGGCAGTGCTTAGACTCTAATATACTTTTCTGCATGCTTTCTTACCCACAACTAACATGGTTGAGGGCTTGGGAAGATGCGCAAACAGCTGCTTCCTATATATACATTTACATATTTATAGCAACAGTGGACTTTAGAGGGGAGGGGAGGGAAGGGAATTCAACTATATACAACTATGGGAGATACATACATGAGGAGATAAAGGAACTGTTATACACATGTCTGTTTCCTCCCAATAACAACCAGTCAGGTAGTAACCACCAGGTGAGTTTGGCCTATAGAGAGACTAGACTGTGTTCAGCAGAGGGCAGGGGAATAGTGTGGGCACCAGCCAGGAGCCACCCTCGGGATGAAGAGCAGGAACTGTTAGTGCAGGAGCACCCCCCCCCCAACACACACATACATGGAATGTGCAGATGGCCCTGGAGAGGGTGAGGGGCCCAAACTCTGGCGCAACAATATGAGGACAGGGAGAAAGAGAAAAACTGCTGGAAGGGTGGTTATCAGGGGCCATGTCACAACAATTACATAAGGAGTACCAGTTGTGGGTGTCTCCAGGACATTCTTTGCTTCGGTCTTCACTGAGGAAGAAGTGGGGGAGATACCCAAGGAAGATTTTTTTTTTTATGGTGATATCTGAGGAACTGAAACAAATCTCTGTAAACATGGAAGATGTAGTGGGGCAGTTTGATAAAGTAATGAGTAGCAAATCACCTGGACCAGATGACATACATCCCAGAGTACTGACAGAACTAAAAAAAAAAAAAAAAGAACTTACAGAGCTATTATTAGTAATTTGTAGTTCATCTTTAGTAGAGAGGTGTGGTAGCCATGTTAGTCCACTCTTAAAGGTTATCAATAGAAAAGGGCACGTTTCCCTGCAACACAGCCAGCTGCAAACTATGCCAAAACGTTTCCCCACAAGACCCCACAGTCATTCACAAAGGAAAAATATTCAACATAAAGGACTATTTTACATGCTCATCTTCCAATGTGGTATATATCATTCAGTGTAAAAAATGTAACGAAGGATGCTATATTGGAGAAACAGGCCAGATGCTTAAGACAAGATTCAATCTGCACAGACATCACATGAAAATAGCCAGTGCCAGTAAAGCCCCCACCCCTGTGGGCCAACACTTCACAAGACCAGAACACTGCACCAGTGATTTCACAGTAAGAATACTGAAAGGTAATTTTAAAACAATACAGGAACGTAAGACCTTTGAAATAAGAATGATTGAATATTTTGACACCCAACAAACAGGACTTAATAAGAATCTGGGTTTTCTAACCCATTATAAACCATAAAGCTGTATTTCTCTGTTTATTTCTCTGTTTATTACCCTTCTCTCACCTACCAACACTCATCCTGTTAGAATATCAATGAAATGCTTTGATGTCCCCATGCATACCCCCACCCTCCCACTCTGTCAGACTGTCAAAGTAATGCTTTGATGTTTCTCTTATATATACTATCTGCTAACACATTTGCTTATTTCCGATCTGACGAAGAAGGGCAACCTTCGAAAGCTAATCAAGAAATGTATTAAGTTATGTCCAATAAAAAAGGTATCATCTTATTTTCTTTTCCATGTTTTATTTAGTTTGATTTCTATTGATAACCTAGTTCATCTTTAAAATCAAGTGTTGTCCTTGAAGATTGAGGGAGGTTTATATAATGCCAGTTTTTAAAATGGGTTCCTGAGGGGTCACGTGATGGCGTAGAGGAGAGCAGCAGCAAGTTGTCTTTCCTCCTGAGCCCCTTCCCGGTTCTCCAACTTAAACAATGCGAAGAGAGACGGGAAAGGAAGAAACAGTAAGCTTAACGTTTCGCTAGTATATGGATCCTTTCTTAATTCGCGCAGAGGCGGGCATGCCAAGCAAAACAGGGAAAAAAGAAGCAGCGAAGCCGCGCGGGCCTCCCGAAGCCAAGATGGCGCGGAGTCCCAGGGCCGAACCGTCATTGTTCAACGAGCCTCAACTGCAGCAAATAATAGCCGCAGTTAAGAGCGCGACGGAACCGCAATTTGCGCTTTTGACACAACAAATGTCAGTAATAGACAAAACGTTGGAGGAAACAGTACGGCGCACAGGAGAACTAGAATGCAGAGTGGCTGAGACAGAAGATCGAGAGACAACAATGGCGTCGTCAGTGCAGGCCCTACAAAAGTTGGTAAGGGAGCAGGGCCAACTGATAGACGAACTGGAAAACCGCTCGCGTAGATCGAATATCAGACTTGTGGGCTTTCCGGAATTCGTTCCGGACCAAAATTTGTCAGCGGTTCTGGAGCGCTGGATAAATGCTGAACTAGCGTTGACGGACAGCATAGGAAAATTATGCCTGGAACGGGCCCATAGACTCGGCCGCAAACAAGAAGGTGCGCAGCGCCCCAGAGTGATAATAGTGAAGATCCACAATTTTCTACATAAAGTGGAAATCCTCCGGGGCGCAAGGCAGAGAAAGGACGATCTTAAGTATGAGGGCCATACTGTGAAGATATTTCAGGATTACTCTTGGGCATTACAACAGCGTCGCCGAGAATTTAATCCTATTTGCAGTGTGCTACACACCAAAAAAGATAAATTCATGTTGGTATACCCAGCTACATTAAAGATCCATCATAATGGGAAATGGCATGCTTTCACAACACCTAAAGAAGCAGCAGTTTTTCAAAAAGCAATGCATGTAAAAGCAGAATCTCACTAAGACTAAAATAAGATTCACGAGCACAACACCCTGGGAAAGGAGACCATGTGGATTACAGTAAATGGAGGAAGTTCATGAGTCTAAGAGGCAGCGACCAGGAGTGTGGATGGTGGCAGGCATGTTCACAGCGATCCCCACCATAAACCAGATTTGGGAGGTGATGGAATATAATACCATTCTGAGTAAAGGATCGAGACTGTAAACGGAACAAGCTAAAGGTTCAAGTTTGAGTTACATGAAAGTGTTTGTTTGTTAAGTTAGCATGTTTAAAAATGAGAAATTGCAAATGTCTATAAATGTCAAAGATCATATGATGGGAGCATAAGGATTTGGGGGAGGACCGGGGGGGTTATCACAACGACCTATGATCACCCAAGATCTAGGGGGAGACGAGAAGGGTAAAGAGGGGCGTAAGGGAAGATTCGGGGTACTTCTGGGAGGGAGGGGAAGGAACTTAGAGAGAAGGATGGGGAAGGGATGGGAAAAGAATGGAGGGGGGGGGGGGGGATAAGGGAGGACAGGGACTACATTTAAGAGACCAGGAAAAGAACTCAAGTGAGCAGGGAAGGCTCTGTACACAATACAAGCCGATGTCCTCAGATCAGGCAAAACAAAATAGAAAGGATCAGGGCGAGGCTGGGCGCCCGATCCTCCATTACAGAACTTTTGCATACAGGAACCTAATAATGGATGTTAATGGCTAAAACTGTTAGATTTAATACCTGGAATGTAGGAGGAATTACCTCTCCTATCAAACGTGCTAAAGTGTTGACAGCGCTACGTAGGAAGCAAACCGATATAGCATGCATCCAAGAAACCCGCCTGTCCCAAGTAGAAAACCAGAAATTAAAAAGGAACTGGATGGGTGAAGTATATGCCTCTCCAGCAGAAGGTCGAAAAGGGGGTGTAACTGTTCTCATACGAAAAGGATTAGTATCAAAATCAGAACTAATAACGGTAGACTCGAAGGGTAGATATGTACTATTACATATATGGCTGCAGGGCAGAGAACTACTACTGCTAGCCCTTTATGGGCCTAATACATACGACAAAAACTTTTATAATCATTTGATACAGTTATGCAGACCGTACAGATCTCTGAAGCTTATGGTCATGGGAGATTTTAATTTGGTAGCGCGACCTATGGAAGACTGTTCAGATCCAAATAGGGCTCATAGGGGAGGCCCAAGGGCTAGGACATTATCATCATTCATGCGAGCCTTGAGCCTAGTTGATTCTTGGAGAACTCTACATCCGGGGCAGAAAGATTTCACTCATTTATCGAGGGCTCACAGGACGTATTCCAGGTTAGACTATGTCCTAGTGGCTCGCTCATTGTTTCCGAATGTGACCTCAGTGGAAATAGGGGCTGTGGACATATCAGATCACGCCATGGTTTGGTTGGACTTAGAGGCACCAAAACACTACCAACAGCATGGAAGGGGATGGAGGTTCCCGGCCTACCTATATAAAAATCAGGAATTTGTAAAATACATACAGGCAAAGTGGGATGAATATGAGAAATTTAATGGACAACATAGAGAAAACCCCGCATTGTTTTGGGCTACGGCAAAAGCAGTGATGAGGGGTGAGGTGATCGCATATGTAAATGGTAGAAATAAGAAAATCTCTAAAGCTATTATAGATCTAGAAATGAAATTACGAATAGCTAAAAGGAAAGTTATAAGATCACCAACAGGGGCAAATAGAGACAATATGCAGTCGGTGCAAGTAGCACTAAATTCCCTCTTACACGAGAGAGCTACACGGGGACTCTTATATAACAAATACAGACTCCAGAGATTTGGGAATAGGACGGGCCCAATGTTAGCGGGGATGGTTAAGACATGGGGGAATCACCAGGTAATCACAGCATTGAAGGATGACCAAGGGAAATTACATCATACGAGTGAAAAGATTGCAGAAATTCTTAGACATCATTTCTCGGGGATATATTCAACCCCAAGTAAGAGTGATGTAGGAGCAATAAATCAATACTTGAGACAGGCCCATCTGCCAGAACTAACTCAACAGGAGCTGGAGTCTTTGAATGGTCCAATTACTGGTAGAGAAGTACAGGAATGCATAAAGTTCTTAAAACTAAATTCAGCGCCCGGCCCGGATGGATTGTCGGGAGAGTTCTACAAATTGCTAAGTGCTAAGTTAGTTAAGCCATTGATATTAAATTACGAACAGGCAGTAAAGCGGGGACAGGTGGCGGATTATGCCAACGAAGCCCTAATAGTTCTTATAAAGAAACCAGGCAGAGCAGAGGAACTCCCAGACTCATATAGGCCGATATCCTTAATAAATGTAGATTTAAAAATATTATCAAAGATAATGGCAAACCACCTTTCTAGGATACTACCCAGGGTAATAAGTACAGAACAGGTGGGTTTTGTTAAAGGGCGGCAAACCGTAGGAAATGTCCGAAGACTTCTAATAGGAATGGCCTCATGCCAGGGATCTGAACAACAATCCTTGGCAATCAGCCTAGATGCAGAAAAAGCTTTTGACAAGCTGCACTGGGATTATTTGTTTGCCACCCTACAGACTATGGGATTCCAGGGCTGGTTTGTTCGAGCACTTCAAGTATTATACACAGATCCAACAGCCGCAGTGTTAGTTAATGGGATTAAAACACCATCATTCCTCATAGGTAGGGGGACACGCCAAGGTTGTCCGCTCTCACCACTCTTATGTATATTGTCCCTAGAACCGTTGTTAAGGAGGCTATGCCTCAGGACAGATATTATGGGAGTGGACGTGGGAGGTACTATAATTAAAACACTAGCATTCGCAGATGATTTACTAGTCCTTCTTAAGAACTCTAGATCCTCAGTACTGGCACTACTACAGGAGATAGAATCCTACGGGAGGCTCTCTGGGTTTGTGCTGAACAAACAGAAGTCACAGGCACTTCCAGTATATGGGATACCACCTGAAAGGGGAGGAGGGGAGATACCAGTGCTACCAGAGGGGACGCCCTTGAAGTACTTAGGAGTATATATCCCACAGAACTTAACTTATCTTTATGACAGTAACGTTCAAAAGCTGTTACGGGACACAAAAGATAGACTGACTACATGGCAGGGATACCCATTGTCATTGTTGGGCAGAATTTCCTTATATAATATGGCAATAGTACCTCGATGGTTATATGTTTTTCAGGTTCTGCCGTTGTATTTGAAATATAGGGATGAGAGGCAACTCAACAGGCAGTTGCAGAAGTTTCTGTGGAATGGGAAAAGGGCTAGACTCCCCTTGAGGACATTGCAGGTGCCTGTTGAGTATGGAGGCTTGGGCCTTTTAAGCATTAGGCAAATGACAATTGCAAGTGGGATGAGACACATAGCAGACTGGTATAGGAACACGCAGGATTTTTTGGCCACCTCGCTGGAGTTAGCTCTGACTGATAATGTACATTTTAGTTGTATACTGCATGAAACAGGGAGAACCCTGCCTTATGAACTTGGACGATCAATGATAATGACTACAGCGAAGAAAGTTTGGCGATGGGTCTGCAAACTCCATAGATTCAATGCGGAAGCAACTCCATTTTTGTCCATAAGCAGAAACCCAGCTTTCCCAGCAGGAGGTATGTATCAGATCTTCAAGAAATGGCAACAGCGAGGAATTAAATATGTGTACCAGATTATAAATGAACAGGGACGCTTGCTGCCCTTCAAGGAACTGCAAGATAAATATTCTCTTCCAAATACAGATCTCTTTCATTATAGTCAGTTGAAGCATTACATTGATAGCCTGAAATGGCAAAACTTGGCTGAAGATGTACAGGAAGAACTGGCCGCAGCATATTCCTTATCTGCTCAACAAAAAGTTTCCTTGTCGCTCTACCATAGACACATCCGAGACACGGCAGCAGAACTGCCTTATGAAAGGCTAGCTCAGGCCTGGTCAGATGAACTAGGGGTGACCCTATCAAAAGACATCTTCAAAATCCATGTTTTGAACTTGAAGAAATCTACAAGCTTTGTTTGGTGCTGGGAACTACAATATAAGTTTGCAGTCCGAATGCATATAGCCCCCAGACGGGCATTCCACATGGGCTTGTCCCCGGCAGGGGAATGCCCCAAATGCAATCATGTTGGGGCCACGTTGGGACATATGTTTTGGACATGCCCGCATATTACAAAATTTTGGAGACAACTGTTAACAAATATATCACAGATGTGGGATACTCGCTGGATTTTGGATTACAAATTATTGTTCGGTCACGTTAAAATTGTGGCCCCAAAACCTAAAGGACTTAAAGAATTCACAAACAGGGCGGTCATTGCAGCCAAGAAGGTGATTCTGCTGGAATGGATGGCATCGAAAGCTCCAACTTTACAACAATGGAGGACCCAGATGATAACTTTAATGAGACTGGAGAGACTTGATATAGTGCAGTTGGACAATAAAAGAGGACAGCAATTTGAACGGAGATGGGCACCATTCTGGCAAACGTTAACGCCAGCAGCACGGGGACATCTGTTAAATTTATAACAATGTCAAGGAAGGAGGATAGAGAAATATAGTGTAAAGTAGTCTCGGAGGGCATGGAAGGGCGGGAGGGAGGGTTAGGGAGGGACTGGGGGGGAAAGGGGTGATAGAGGGAGGGGGGAAACAGAAAAATGTATGGAACAGGATGATTATTGTATAGACAGCTGAAAGTGCTGGAACTATCGCAATAATGTACGCTTGAATTGGTGGATGTTTCTAGCTGATGTGTTAAGTTATGTCTTGTTTCAGAATAAATAGATTTAAATACAAAAAAAAATGGGTTCCTGAGATGACCTGGGAAATATTAGTCCAGTGAGCCTAATTTCGATGCTGGGCAAAAAGTTGGAGACTGTAATAAAGAACAAAATTACTGAGCATGTACGTAGGCATGTAGTAATGGGACAAAGTGTGCCCAAGGGAAATCTTGCCTCACCAATCTGCCACATTTCTTTGAAGGAGAGTATAAATGTTGATAAAGATGAGCTGGTTGGGAGCATAATCGAAACGGCGCCGGCCATCTATTTGGCCAGCGCAACAAAGAGCAGTCCCGTTCCGTATTATCGAAAAAGATGGCCGGCCATCTTTCGTTTCGATAATACCGTTTGGGCCGGCCAAATGTCAGAGATGGCCGGGTTTGAGATAGCCGGCATCGGCATTTGGTCGTGGGAGGGGCCAGCATTTGTAGTGCACTGGTCCCCCTCACATGCCAGAACACCAACCGGGCACCCTAGGGGGCACTGCAGTGGACTTCACAAATTGCTCCCATGTGCATACCTCCCTTACCTTGTGTGCTGAGCCCCCCAAAACCACCCCAAAACCCACTACCCACAACTCTACACCACTACCATAGCCCTAAGGGGTGAAGGGAGGCACCTACATGTGGGTACAGTGGTTGGGGGGGGGGGTTGGAGGGCTCCCATTTACCACCACAAGTCTAACAGGTAGGGGGGGGGGGGTGGGCCTGGGTCCACCTGCCTGAAGTGCACTGCACCCACAAAAAACTGCTCCATGGACCCTGCATACTGCTGTCATGGAGCTGGGTATGATATTTCATGCTGGCATAGAGGCTGACAAAAAATATTTTTCTTTTTTTTTTTTTTTTGTTGGGTGGGAGGGGGTTGGTGACCACTGGGGGAGTAAGGGGAGGTCATCCCTGATTCCCTCCAGTGGTCATTTGGTCAGTTGGGGCACCTTTTTGAAGCTTGGTCCTGAAAAAAAAAGGGACCAAGTGAAGCCGGCGAAATGCTCATCAAGGTCGGCTTTCTTTTTTCCATTATCAGGTGAAGCCGGCCATCTTGTACCACGCCCCCATCCCGCCTTCGCTACCCTACTGACACGCCCCCTTGAAGTTTGGCCGGCTCCGCAACGGAAAGCAGTTGGTGCCGGCGAAAATCGACTTTCGATTATACCAATTTGGCAGGGTTCAGGAGATCGCCAGCCATCTCCTGATTTGTGTTGGAAGATGGCCGGCGATCTCCTTCAAAAATAAGCTGGATTGTGTATCTGGATTTTCAGAATGCATTTCACAAAGTACTTCATGAACAACTCCAGAGGGAATTAGAAAGTTATGGGAGAAGAGGCAGTGGATTAAGAACTGGTTAAAAGATAGAAAACAGAGAGTAGGATTAAATGGTCAATATTCTCAATTGAGAAGGGTAAATAGTGGGGTTCCCTGGGGTCTGTGCTGGGACTACTGCTTTTTAACATATTTATAAATGACCTGGGAACAGGAGTAATGAGTGAGGTGATCAAATTACTTATGACATAAAGTTATTCAAAGTTGTTAAATCACAAGAAGATTGTGAAAAATTGCAAGATGGATTTTATGAGCCTGGGGGACTGGGCATCCAAATGGCAGATAACAGTGCAAGTGCAAAATTATACATGTAGGGAAAAGGAAGTTATGCTATAGCTACATGATGCAATTTTTCACTTTAGGATTCACTGCCTAGGAAAAGGATTTAGGTGTCATCGTTGATGATACGTTGAAACCTTCTGCTCCTTGTGCAGCAGCGGCTAAGAAAGCAAATAGAATGTTGAGAATTATTAGGAATGGAATGGAGAACAAAACTGAGAATATTATAATACATTGTATGGCTCCATGGTTCAACTACACCTCGAATATTCTGGTCACCATATCTCAAAAGAGATATAACAGAATTAGAAATGGTACAGAGAAGGGTGACAAAAATGATAACGGGAATGGGACGACTTCCTTATGTATAGGGTAACCATATTTGCCATGACAAAAAAGAGGACACAAAATATAATTCAGCCCCACCTCCTGTCACACCTCTGTCTCTCCCCTGTCATACCCCTGCACCTTAGTGTCACCTTGACCCACCCAAGAAAGTCAGATTCTCACCCTCTCCCCACATGTATGTCCCATCCCCAATCGGTTTTCCAGCCTCCCTCCACCCACCATTTTTTTTACAGCTCCCTCCCTCCCTCCGTCCCTCCCTCCCTCCACCCACCCACATAACTCCATTCATACCCCCTTCCCCTCCTGTACCTTATCGTCATGCTCTGGTGGTCTAATGGCCTCTGAGGTAGGAAAGAGCCCCCTCTTTTTTGCCTGGCTCTACCACAGACCTCTCGCTTCCAGTGCCACTTCAAAATGGCTGCCGAGAGTTCTAGAACACCCTGCCCTCCTACATACCCGGACAAACGGGCAGGCTGGCAAAACCTGCCTGCCCCACAGTGTCCTCAAAAAGAGGATATGTCCAGGTAAAACCGGACATATGGTAACCCTACCTATGTAGGTCTTGGTTTGGTCTTGGTTTGGGGGGATTTTACTCACTCTCTGGAGCCTCAGGAAAGCTTGGAGCTGCAGGTAGTGCCAAATTCTTGCAGCTGCTAATACTGGCAGTAAAATTGGCAACAGTTTCCAGAAGCCAGTGCCATGAGTCAATGGATAAAAATCCACAAAAAGCAGAAGCCCTACCCATATGTCAACAGACCACTCAGTTTATCACCCCCTATGTTCTCTCGCTCAGCTTTTTTGTCTCCAGTTTCTCTCGGTAAGTCCATCCCTAGAAGGCAGCCTATTCTCCTCACCAGACTTCGATCAAGCTATCAATCTCCCAACTAGGTAGCTGTCCTGAAACTTGTCTACCAGCTTTCCTTCCCTTTCTCAATTAAACAGCTTGCCTACTGTCTCCAGGTCACAATTCAACCTGCCTCCCACTTGAGTCAGTGAGCCTGCTCCCCCCCCTCCAGTCATTTTGCTCCCACCCTCTTCGATCACAGAAAGTAAAAGCTGCAGTACTCTTCATCAGCTAGTTCTTTTACTTTGTTCTGTTTACAGTCTTTTTGCAGTGCATGGAACACTCACTGTGTTTGATCCATGCTGTGTCTGTAACATAGTAGATGACGGCAGAAAAAGACCTGCACGGTCCATCCAGTCTGCCCAAGAAGATAAATTCCTATGTGATACTTTTTTATTTGTACTGTCCTCTTCAGGGCATAGACCGTATAAGTCTGGCCAGCCCTATCCCCGCCTCCCAACCACCAACCCTGCCTCCCACCACCAGCTGTGGCACAGACTGTATAAGTCTGCCCAGCACTATCCTCGCCTACCGACTACCAGTCCTGCCTCCCACCACCAGCTCTGGCACAGACCGTATAAGTCTGGCCAGCACTATCCCCGCCTCCCAATTACCAGTCCCGCCTCCCACCACCAGCTCTGGCACAGACCGTATAAGTCTGCCCATCACTAGCCCCGCCTCCCAACCACCAGCTCTGCCACCCATTCTAGGCTAAGCTCTATCCCACGCATGTTTGAATTCCGTTACCGTTTTCATCTCCACCACCTCCTGCGGGAGGGCATTCCAAGCATCCACCACCCTCTCCGTGAAAAAATACTTCCTGACATTCTTCTTGAGTCTGCCCCCCTTCAATCTCATTTCATGCCCTCTTGTTCTACCGCCTTCCCATCTCCGGAAAAGGTTTGTTTGCGGATTAATGCCTTTCAAATATTTGAACGTCTGTATCCAGGGTATACATGTTCAGGTCCGCAAGTCTCTCCTCATTCGTCTTGTAACGCAAATCCCATACCATAGCTTTTCTTTGCACTGCTTCAATTCTTTTTACATCCTTAGCAAGATATGGCCTCCAAAACTGAACACAATACTCCAGGTGGGGCCTCACTTTCATTAGTAGCTCTCCTTTCATAACATAGGCAACCGAGACCCCTCGGGCCTAAAGGTTTTTTTGATATTACAATAACAACGCAATAATAACATGACACATGGTATTTTCTTAACATGGCACAACTCGGCCGCAGCTTTATTTAGATACAAACATCTTAACCCTGGTTATACCCAAGCCAATCCAACCTCTGGCTTATTAGCCAACCCAGTCCGCCGTCATTAGCAAGACTGACCAATCATAAACAGACCCCCCCACTGCACAGCAAGAGAGCTCAACCATAAGCGCAGCTATCCCAGCTGCCTAGCTTACACCATCAGGCTTGGGTACCCCGCCAATGCTGCGACAAGATATATACAGGTACAATTCACACTAAACTGGGGAGGGGGGGTTGGGTGCATGCTGGTGCCAGGACGCCTGAAGAGGTCGTCCGGGCTCCGCCCAGGGGTTTTTAAACCCCTTTTTGCTCTCTGCCCTTATCAGCGGGGTGCCCTTGGGTGGTGAGAACATGTTCGCCACGCCTCGCTCGCACCCCGCTGGCATTGGCGCGCATGCCCGTCAGGGCACGGCACCATGTTATAGGCGGCTCCGTGCACCCGTGGGGCACTGCGCCTTGCTTTAACATAGGCAACCAAGACCCCTCGGGCCTAAAGGTTTTTCTGATATTACAATAACAACGCAATAATAACACGACACATGGTATTTTCTTAACATGGCACAACTCGGCCTCAGCTTTATTTAGATACAAACATCTTAACCCTGGGTATACCCAAGCAAATCCAACCTCTGCCTTACTAGCCAACCCAGTCCACCGTCATTAGCAAGACTGACCAATCGTAAACAGAGCTTCCCGCCGCACAGCAAGGGAGCTCAACCGTAAGCACAGCTATCCCAGCTGCCTAGCTTACACCATCAGGCTTGGGTACCCCGCCACCAGGCCGGGGTAGCAAGGCTTGCCCCGGGCCACCCCCACCAACAGCTGTGGCCTGTTGTGCCAAAATTACATCCTCTATCACATTCTGTAAATCATTATTAAATAGGTCATTTCCAATGGCGGATAGGTGGGTGCCATCCTTCCAGAAGAATCCTTCGCACATGTCATCTGCCCAATTGTGTGCGATCTGCCATCCGCCCCCGCCCATAACCCAAGCTGCGATTTGCCTGTTCACTTTCTTTCTGGGCCTGCCCCATATTTTCCAGTGTCTGTGCAGCCATCTAGGGAGTATGTCGGACCAGACTATGTCAGTATGGGGAAAAAGGTGAGAAATTATTGACAGATCGCGCTTAGCTGCCCGTACCACTTCAATGCAGGAAAGAGTTCCGATGTCATTCCTGCTTAGGTGTATGACAATGGCTACAGGGGAGGCCAAGTTGTCTGCTTGGCGCCGGAGTAATGGGACCAGCTGAGGCCATTTCATCCCTCCAACTCCTATCCAATGCATTCTCACTCCTCTTGTAGCCAGGCCTAAATGGGAGCCGCTGGGTCTTGCAGCAGCTCTTCGCGCAGCCCACTTAATGAACGAGTGGCCAACAATCCACACAGTTTGTGACCCTGCAATATAGAATAATGTGGATATTACATAGTTAAACGGGGCCCTGATGCCCGTGGGACTTTTCCCTGATGTATCCCCTGTAAGTCTCTGACTTCCATCTACCCAGCTTTTTAATGGATGGTGGTGGAAAACCTAACGCTGCCGCGCATGTGGCGGCTCCTATCCTAAAGGAATGCGTTCCAATGTTCCCCGGGTCGCGTCCTGCCTTCAACAAGCATTTGCGTAACACCGCAGAGAATTGGAAGAGGGTCAGAGGGGATCTATCCAGGTGCACCAGAAGAGCCTCAGTACCCGGAGGCCTCAACACTAGGTACTCTCTGATGCTTGCTACTTGGCAAGTCAGGAGCGAGTCCACCTGTGCTAGGGTGATTGTCTGCCCCTTGCCAAGTTGGTCCGTTTTAGATCTGTGGATTACGAGCCGCAGTGTATTACCCAACAGCTTGACCCCGTTGAGCTTAAGACCGCCCCTTGCCAGGTTTTTCTTGGATGGAGCTACCAATTCGCATACCCTCAATGCCCCAAAGAAGGCCAGAGTAAATGCTGCCCGGAAAAGTCGGGTCTCGTATTTTGATTTGCACACATTCTCCAGAGCGTGCCAAATTTCCAGGAACAAGTCATGCGTGATTGGTAGTCTCCTATCCGGTCTGGCTCCGCGTTCCCGCCGCCAACCTTCTAATAACTTAATGACCATAAACCTATTTTTTGGGTCTCCCCATCCCGCTATCTTCGTAAAAAATGAGAATGCGGTCAGATGTCTGGCTGTGGGACCCTCCCTCTTGTTTCGCATGTATGATGTAGTCCGCAATCGTGCTGTCTGGCACCGGGCCTTTATGCCATCCTTGAGTATACAGGAAGGAGCAGACTCTCTGGTAACCGACTGTATAAGTCGTCCATGTTTGCGGAGCCAGTGACTGTTTCAGCAGTCGCCAGGCGTCAGGGCTCCGAACCTCCATAGGTAACCGGGTACAGACTCTCCTTCCACCGTGGCTTGCGGGGCCAATTTCCGGAAAACTTCCCACTTTGAACGAGAAAGAGCATCAGCAATTGGGTTGCTTGCGCCGGGGACATGCTTTGCGCGCAACAATATATTGTTGAATAGACACAGCATTACTAGCTTGCGCGCCAAGTCGACCACCCGAGGACATCACACAGTTTGCCTATTTATTATGTCTACCACTACCCTGTTGTCCGACCAAAAGACTACCCTCCTGTTGCTTAGTCTCTCCCTCCAAATGGCCACTGCAACTACTATCGGGAAAAGTTATAGGAATGTGATATTTCTTGTGATGGGCTGTTCTTTCCAACTCGGTGGCCATACGTCTGCGCACCATTCTCCCTGGAAGTAAATCCCAAAACTGATACTGCCGGCTGCGTTGGTATAAGCTGCAAGTCGGCGATGGATATCGGGGCGTCTAGCCATACTACTCTGCCATTGAAGTTGCTCAGAAACATGTCCCAGACCCTCGTCATCCTGATATGATGGGAAGGTTTAAGCACCCCTGACATTGAGCTGGATAACCTGCGCAGGAACGTCCGGCCCATGACGATAACGCTGCATGCAAAATTGAGGTTGCCCACCAATGACAGCATTTCTCGCAGTGTGACCTTTTCTCTACTCAAAGCCCCTGCTACTAGTGTTTTCAGCTTTTCAATTTTATCAAGGGGGAGTCGAGACACCATGTCTCGGGAATCCAGCTCAGTGCCCAAGAACTGCAGTCGCATGCATGGGTCCCACGTTTTCTCTTTTGCTAAGGGGATACTGAAGGACTCTGCTACCGCGCGGAAATGGGTAAGTGTGGACTGGCAAGCTGGACTGGCTGCTGGACCAACAAACAGGAAGTCGTCTAAGTAGTGTATGATATTCTTGCTCCCCAAGGCTCTTTCTACTACCCAGTGCAGAAATGTGCTGAAACATTCGAATATGGAGCAGGACACTGAACAACCCATGGGCATGCACTTATCGTAGTAGTATTGCCCTTCAAACTTGAAACCCAATATGGGGAAGTTGTCCGGGTGCACAGGCAGGAGTCGAAATGCAGACTCAATGTCTGCTTTGGCCATGAGGGATCCTTGTCCTGCTCGCCTCAGCAACTGTACTGCCATGTCAAACGTGGCATATTGTACTGAGCTTACCTCGAGGGGGAGAAAATCATTCACAGAGTCGCCAGCCAGATAGGATAAATTATGTATGAGCCTGTATTTCCCAGGTTCCTTATTGGGGATGATTGCTAATGGGGACACGATGAACCTTTTGAAAGGCTGATAATGGAAAGGGCCTGCTACTCTCCTTAAGCTTGCTTCCTTAGTGATGCGCGCCCTAGCTTCCAGGTGCAGGCGCATCATTGAGGGGGAGTTCCAAGCTGCCCTCCTGAGCTGCGTGCCGTAATATGGAATTCTGAAACCTTGTGCAAAACCTTCTTCAATTATGCCTGCATCCTTCCTGTGTTACAAGGAATTAATTTATACTTGGGGATAGCTAGAGCACTCACTAATGTTTCTCCACCACTTACCTATAAGGTAAGAATGATTTACAATTGCAAGAATAAAAGGAATCTCTGTTGAAATGCAGTGTCCTGCGTTTCCAGATTTAAAGTCATGCACCCAGGACACAAAGGCCATCTATTTAGCTTCAGAAAAGCTTTATTTAAGGTACAAATCATGTAAATAATACTGCAAACCAAACGAGAGGTAGGTCTTACAGATCTTTACAGAGAATCTGTACTTAAGTAAAGTAAGGTAGCAGGTCTAGATCAAAAGTTATGTTACTTACAGGTCCTTGTTACATAGTATGAACAGCATGAGGTAGGCACATGGTTGCAGAAGAGGTCCTCATAGCAGGCAGGCAGGTGAGCTCCAGGTCCCAGGAAGATGCAGGCAGGATAGAAGAGAAAAAACTGGCTAGCTGGGCTGCTCCCAGGCTTTTATAATGTTCCCTGAGTCCTAGATATTGTAGTTTGCAGGGGATCTTGGGTATTGTAGTTTGCAGGGAAGCATGGTCACATGTTTCCTGGATATCTGCTGGCAAATGGCTTTTCTATAGCTTGAGGGCTTTTGCACAGGTTTCAGTCTGTTCATATGATCACATTACAAGTCTTTCCTTACTGCACACGTCCTCCCTGATAGCTGATGGGAGGGGGCAGATATACATATCTGAGGCAACAAGCAAATGCCTTGTTTATGCTTTTCCTCTGAAGTCTTTGTCTTCAATGGGTTCTCCAGACTTTCTGTCTCTTGGGTCTTTGGTTTTCAAGTGGGAGGGGGAGAGGAAGTTTGAAAACTTCTGAAGTAGTGCCTTTTGTCTCTGTAAAGTGTTTGTAATTGCCTAGCCCTGCTATCAGAAGTTCCCAGAAAAAGGGATGGGGAAAGAGGATGGGCTTGAAATGAAAGTCAGTTTCTGCTGCATTTTCAATATGTCTTTTAAAGCTGTATTTATATTGGTATAACTGATCCAGTAAAATCAATAACTCTGCTTACACATTTAATTCTGACAATTAGCTTATACCATAACACCTGCACGGGTAATGCGCCAATCACGGCCGCATAGCGGTCTGGTTGACCGGGGAAGGTGCTTTAACTCTGTTAGCTATGTTAGAGTTGGGCGGCTGTTCTGTCAGGGGCTTTCTTAACGCACTTGCTGGCGGGATGTGGGGCTCCGCAAGTGGCACAAACATGTTTGAATTTACAGCTCGGCAAGGGACATGTTGAATCGCCAACAAATCCCCTCTTGTGACCCAGACGCCCTCCCAGTGCCATGTAACCCCCCAGGCCGAAAGGACTTGCCCTGGGTGCCGACTACTGACCCTCTGTTTTGTCATGGTGTACAACCACAGGTCAACATCCTTCTACCCCCACCCTAATGTGGTGTCCTCATCCATCCTGTCCCTATATTCGTCGTCATATTTCAACCATCTGTATCCCTCGTAATCCCTGTAAGCCTGCATTATGCTGTGGGTTTATGCCAGCATCGGGCTATGTTGGGTGGGGTCGGCGTGACCGGCTGCATCTATCACCCTGAGGAAGGCCCACAGCCAGTTAAATAAGGATCTTGGTGCACCTTTAGCCCGTGCGTTTGTATTTTCTTTTGTGTCTTTACTCCTTTTCTTACCCCTCTTCCTCCCTTCAAGTACCTGAAACATGTCAAAATATTTTTTATTCTTTATCTTTTTTTGGGTGGATTTGGGAACTAGCCTCCATATGCAAGGTAGGGCCGCCAGTGGCAGGGGACGTTCATCCCTGGCACCCGCTACCGCTCCTTCAGCGTTCTGTGTTTCATAATCCTCATCTGACGAGGAGGTGGAAGATGAGGATGATGAATCTGAACTGCTCTCGTTGTCAGAGTCTCTCCGCCTACTCTTTTTCTTTCCTTTTCCTTTCTTTTTCTTTTTCCCTTTCTTGTCTTTCGCGGGCCTCGCCTCGTTGGCAGGCGTGTTTTGTCCCCCGCTGCCGCCCTCTCTGTGTGTGGGCCCTGCTCTCCCCCGATCGCAGCACTGCTCCCTTCCAACCAGCCCGCTCTCTCCCCCACATTCATATCAACGTTTACATTCTCGTGTCTGTGCATTCCGCTGGACGTACCTGCAGGTTCCAGCGGCAGTGGAATATCTCTGTGAGCAGGTTCCCGCATGGGGATAGTTGGTTTAGGGCACATGTAACTAGGTTCTGGGGTGCCCGAGGCCATTGTGGGTGATGGGTGTTGGGCAGCACTCTTCACACATGCCGTTTGCCATGAATGGCAAGGGGGGACCAAATCCTGGCCATGCCCCATATTATGGAGGTTGCTGGGGGTAGCCCCAGCCCATGCCATACGGCCACGGGGGCGCGACTGGATGCTGCCCCTGTCCCGCCACTGGCCTCGGACTGTCCGTCGCCTGAGTTACGGCACCCTGCAATGTTGATTGCGGTGGTGTCCATCCCGCGCATGTTGGCGGGTGCAGCCAGCATCCTGGTGTGCCTGGCCTCGGTTGTAAGGGGAGGCTGTCCAAAATGTCAGCTGCGTCGCTCCCTGACCCGGGGGCACCCTCTCCTGTCTGTGCATGTAGGGCGGCCGCCGCAGCTTGACGTCCTGTGGCCTTCTTCTTGTTTCCTTTCTTAATCTAGCTCGTGTCTACTGCTGCGGGGGCGGCTTGTCTGGCTGCTTTCTTGTTGGCTTGCTTTCTTTGGCCTTTTCCTTTGTCCGAAATGCTCGCTGGTCGCGTCTTCACTGCTGCGTTGATCAAGTCTTCCTCGTATGCTGCTGCCACGTCTGACTGCATGTGTGATGTGCTGTGTCCCTCTTCCGCTCCGATTTCTTGGGTGGGGCACGCTTCCGCAACATCTGTACTTGCTACCGCTTCCATTCTGAGCGAGGAAGGGGAGGGTAATAGTGTCGACATACAAAGGAATCTAAATAGACTTAAAAGATAGCCAGTTAATATCTCATCATAAAAGAAGACGAACAATTAAAAAAAACCCTTATATTAAATTTTTTTTTTTTTTTTTTTTTGCTGGGACATACCCATCAGTCCATTCCTAAGTTAAACCGATGGCATCCACTGGCGTGCTGTACTTCCAATGGTTGTTTTGAGCAACCTTATTATTATTATTATTTTTTTTTTTTTAGCCTGAATACAGTTTCTTTATTTCTTACTAAAATGGCTGCCACCTTCGTCTTGCGCCTGCTAACTGGTTCCTGCCCTCTCCAACATGGCCACCTCTCTCCCATAATCCCCTGCCAGAGGTCTATAATTCGATTTGCACCCTCCAAGATGGCCGCCCCCTGTGTTGATCATATAGAATATGCTCTATCCAAGATGGCTGCCTCCTGTCTTGCAATATGGCCACCTCCTGCTCGTAGTCTGGAGAAGACCGGCATAGGAGGGAGGAGGAGGAGGTGAGCATATTTTGTTTAACGAATGCAGGAATCAGACAGCAGGAGTGTGCAAACGATTTTTTTTTGGCTCATAGGTTGCGGGATCCCTGCCTAAGTTAATTCAGTGAACCGGGATGTTGCATAGACGAGGCAGAGGGGTGGCTCGCACTCCGGTTGTGCATGTGATCGCAAGAGTAGCCGGAGGATCCGTGTGTAACTACCCCTTCCTCCATAATCCCATCCACTCACCGTGAAGGAGCTGTATGACGCTCGACGCTTCCCCTGACTCACGACTGATATACTCGGAGCTCAGCCAAGACGCTGTGCACGCTCCTGCCTTCGCACCCGTTGCGTCGGGGGGACCGCCTGTCTCGCTCTCCGGTGCTTCTGGGAACCGCTTCTCTCGGGCTCGAATTTTGTTGCCTGTTGCGCCGGAAGGACTGCCTCTTTCGCGCTCCGGTGCTTGGGTTGCCAGTATTGCCGTGCTGCAGGTAGTCCGGGCTCCGCCCAGGGGTTTTTAAACCCCTTTTTGCTCTCCGCCCTTACCAGTGGGGTGCCCTTGGGCGGTGGGAACATGCCCGCCCCGCCTTGCTCGCACCCCGCCGGCATCGGCGCGCATGTCCATCAGGACACGGCGCCATGTTATAGGCAGCTCCGTGCACCACTGCGCCTTGCTTTTCTTGCAAGAATAGCACAAGACTCCAGGCTCTGTGAGTCTCAGATATACAGAATTATACATGAATCCGAGCCGCACCATGTGCTACAAGAAGATGCTGCAGAGAGAGGGGAAAGGGGAAATGGAACTTGATATATTGCCTTTCTGAGGTTTTTGCAAATACATTCAAAGCAGTTTACATATATTCAGGTACTTATTTTGTACCAGGGGCAATGGAGGGTTAAGCGACTTGCCCAGAGTAACAAGGAGCTTCAGTGGGAATCAAACTCGCTTTTCCAGGATCAAAGGCCACTGCACTAACCACTGTGCTGCTCCTCCAGGAGAAAAGCAGTAGAACTAACTGATGAGAGCACAGCAACGTTTACAATCTTTGATCCCAATAGCTGACCTAACTCTGCAGGCCACTTAAAAATTCTGCACGGAGGGGGAAGTCTGCAATAATTCTACGTTACACAGTTGTGTAGAATTCTCCCAGGAGTTGTGGAAATCAAGCAAAGTCTGCAGGCAGCTGATAGCAAAAGTTGGAGTGGATTCTTTTAGACTTTGCCTTTGAAATACACAGAAAGTTTCTTGACTTACTCTGCCCCTGCCATTAGTAACAGAGTTAACTTCCCCATGATTGTTTCAGCTCTGAATGTCTCTGAAACAACTAGTGAGAGACGGGTTTAGTTGGCAGTTGGGAGGTGAAAGTTAGGAGATTTGTTGTTGAAAGAGAAAGCCAAGGGAAAGACTGGAGTCCATAGGTGCCATGGGATGGCACAGGGTGTCAAGTGCCACCCTAAAAAATTGTCTTACTACCCTTTGGCCTCCCAAAATTCAGCACACTTCCCCCGTGAGTCTAGCATTGCCTCTGTACCTCCCTCTCCCCTTTCCTGTTCTCTCCTGTATATCAGGCATTTTTCTTTTCCTTCTCTCTGTCCTCTCCCCACGTGGGCCCTGCAAACCTGTGTCTTTGCTGGCAAAACTAACGCAGAACACTTCAGTGCATCCTGTGTTAGACCATTTTTGCTGCGTCCGGCATGTATTAGCGCTTAATTCAGCTTAGTAAAAGGGCCCCTAAGTTAATTGATGTATGTTATTTCTATAAATGCCTACTTTCTGCTCTTTTTCATTTTGATATTTGTATGAGATACATTTAAAATATGGTCTTTGATGGACAAGTTTAATATTCTGCATGCTTCGCAATCGGGATTCCGACCACTCCATAGTACTGAGACCGTACTTGCCACTCATTTATCCAACTTCAAGAGTGAAATAGCTGTAGGGAAGAGCATTTTGCTCTTGCAGTTCGACATGTCCAGTGCCTTTGACATGGTGCACCATGGCATCCTGCTGCGGCTCCTAGATTACTTTGGTGCCAGCGGAAACGTACTATCCTGGCTGAGAGGCTTTCTTACGTCAAGAACTTACCAAGTAACCGCCAACTCCAACTTTTCATCTCACTGGAAAGCAGACTGTGGAGTGCCACAGGGTTCCCCTCTATCGCCAACACTCTTCAACTTGATGTTGATTCCTTTGGCAGCGGCTCTCTCCAAATTGGGTCTTAACCCATTTATCTATGCTGATGATATCACTATCTTCATCCCCTTTGAAAAGACCAGTAAGATTCGACAAGGCTTCAACACCATGCTCAACTGGGCCAACTCATTTCGATTCAAATTCAACGCCGAGAAAACACATTGCTTGATTCTCTCCTCTCCCTATAACAAACTCAGACCTCCTACATTGCTCACTCCTGAGCTTGTCCTACCAATCTCGGTGTCTCTAAAAACCTTGGGAATCATATTAGATAGATCCTTGATGCTGGAACAGCATGTGAACTCTGCAGTCAAGCAAATGTTCTTCTCTCTTTGGAAGCTTAAGCGTATCCAGCCTTATTTCCCTAGAGAAGTATTCCGTAACCTAGTCCAGTCTCTCGTTATAAGCCGTCTAGATTACTGCAACAGTATCTATGGGGGATGCACAAGCATGCTCCTAAAAAAATTGCAAACTGCTCAGAATACAGCAGCCTGACTCATCTTCGGCAAATCGAGATTTGAAAGTTCAAGACCACTACGAGAGAGGTTGCACTGGCTTCCAGTGAAAGACCGCATTGCTTTCAAGATCTGCGCATTGGTGCACAAAATCATCTATGGAGAAGCCCTGCTTATATGGACACTCTCATTAACCTGCCGCTCAGGAACTCCCGCAAGTCAGCTCTTTCATTCCTCAATCTCCACTACCCAGCTTTTAGTGGCCTCAAATATAAGACCGTCTATGCTTCCTCTTTCCCCTATCTCAGTACTCAATTGTGGAACGGGCTGCCCCAAGAGATCAAATTCACTCCAGATCATCAGACCTTTAAGAGGCGACTCAAGACCTTCCTATTTGGCAGAGCATACGCTGAAAGCCCACCTGGCGCCACATCCTTCTGAACCGCGGCTATCTCAGCGACATATCGCTACCTCTCCTCTCTCCCTTTCCTCCCTCAGTTGTTTCTCTCTCCCTCTTATGACTTTGAATACTGTATTTTGTACTATTGTTTTGCTTAATAGACTATTGTACGCCACATTGAGCCTGCCTGCTGGCGGGAATATTGTGGGATACAAATGCCATAAATAAATAAATAAATAATACAGTATATTTACCTCTCTCCTATTCTCATTTCCATTGCTTGGCTTTTTTTTTCCTAATAATTTGACATCAACTTTTACATACATTACAATGCAACAAAAAGAAACCATTCAGGTCCACATTAATGGGGAGAAAAAAAGAGTCCAAAGAAGAAAAAGAAAATTAGGAAAACTTCCTATTACATAGTACCAATTAATTAACACCTAACCTCCACAGCTAGCAAGCAAAAATTATTATTATTATTAACATTTGTATAGTGCTACCAGACGCATGCAGCGCTGAACACCTGACACAGAGAGACAGTCCCTGCTCGATAGAGCTTACAATCTAAAAATACAGACAGACAAGACAATTAAGGGCAGGAAAGTACTGGGTGAGAAGGAACAAGGATAGGGGAATTGAGTAGTGGTTACGAGCCAAAAGCAGTGGTGAAAAGGTGGGTTTTTAGCATAGATTTGAAAACAGGTAGAGATGGAGCTAGGCGTACAGTAGGGGCCCTTTTACTAAGCTGTGCTAAAAGGTGTCCTGCACTATTTTTAGCATGTAGGTTTCCTGCTCACTGAGGCCACTTTTAGCGCAGCAGTAAAATAGCCGCAATGTAAATTTTACCCTTAATGGCCACGCGCTAATTTCCCAATCAACATGTGCCATTAGCACGTGAGCCCTTACTTCCACTGCTAGGTGGTAAGAGCTCCCACACTTGATAGTGCGTGGCAATTTGCCAGATAGGTCAGGGCACGCCTACTCTCTGCCCCCAAACATGCCCCCGGCGCTAAAAAATATTTTACATTTTTAAATGCGGGATTGGTGTGTGCTGATCCCAGAACTAATGCGCGATGCCTGAGCATGTCCCATGGTACTGCCTTTTAGTGTTAGTGCTTGCCACTGCTTAGTAAAAGGACCTCTTAGTCTCTTTTTTTTAGAAGCAATTGTTCCAATTGAAACTTGACTTTAATGTTATACATTCTCCTTTTCAGGTACAAAGCAAAGAGGAGAAGAAACTAGGAACGCTGCCACCAGATACGATTCCTGCAGCAGTGAACCCTCTTTCCCTTCCTTTGCCTCCAAATGAAACTCTGGTCAATACTTCTATGACCATAAGCATTCCACATTTTTACTTCCCCAGGGGACTTCCAACTTCCTTCACCAGCCTCAAAGAGATCATCAGCAAGGTACAAGCTGTCTTCGCTGATTTTGAAGATGAGAAGGCAGACATTTATGACATGGGGAAGATCGCTAAGGTAACATCACCCGAAAGCTACACATTTGCCTCCTTATTCTATAACATGGAGGGGCATTTTCGATATGATGTCTAAGTTCAACTTTGGATGTTAGCAAAAAATGTCCAAAATCTGAATAGGAAAGAAGGTCATTTAAAAAAAAAAAAAAATTTAAATACTGTTTTGAACAATGTTTTGTGATGTGGACGTTTTGTTTTTTCAGTCCATTAAAAAAAAAACAACCCATCCCAAGTGCAAAATGGACAAATCAAGTCATTGGGATGTAGGAGGAGCCAACATTTTCAGTAGACCTTTCCCCCTGACATCACAGCAATGCAGTAAGGCACCCTAGGGGGCACTGCAGTGGACTTCGTAAAATGCTCCCAGGTACACATCTCACCATTGCTCCCTTATCTTGTCTGCTGAGCCCCCCAAAACCCACTACCCCCAACTGTACACCACTACCATAGCCCTTATGGGTGAAGGGGGCACCTATATGTGGGTACAGTGGGTTTCTGGTGAGTTTTGGAGGGCTCACACTTTCTTCCACAAGTGTAACAGGTAGGGGAAGGTATGGGCCTGGGTCCATTGCACTGTACCCACTACTAGACTACTCCAGGGACCTGCATTCTGTTCTAATGGACATGAGTATAACATATGAGACTGGCATAGAGGCTGGCAAGTAATGTTTGTAATCACATTTTTGGGGGTGGGAGGGGATTAGTGACCACTGGGGGAGTAAGGGGAGGTCATCCCTGGTTCCCTCCAGTGGTCATTTAGGGCACTTTTTTGTGCCTTATTCGTTATAAAAGATGTCTAGCTCAAAGCATCTTAGTTTTTGTCCTTGACAGTTTTGTTTTATTCCATTGTGGCTGAAAAATGTCCAAGTGTTAGGAATGCTCAGATCCCGCACTTAACATGCCCCTGACACATCCTTTTTAATTTGAATGCACTTATGATGGACTTCATAGAAAAATGTAAAAAAAATTGGTTTTGAAAATACCAATTTGGATGTTTCTGTGAGAAAAACGTTCAAATGCAGATTTATGCCACTTTTGGGACGTTTTTCTCTCTTGAAAATGAGTTCCATAGCCTCTAAATTTAGGCAATACTATATGAATTATAAGCTTTGCTCTAATACAGACAATACCAAAAATCTTATAGCATCTCCTTACTTACTCATAGTATTCTATATATAATTAATGAGGAGAAAAAGGACCTCAGAACCTCAATCTTATTAAATGCAATAACAGAGTAATACTTCTTTTTCTTTCATTGGTCCAAAAATACCTTTTTTCATATGAATCAAAATTTCTCAAATTTGTGAGCAGTAAAGAAAATTTTCATTTAGTTCTACTTAGGTTTGTTCATTTTTCTTGTAATAGTGTCCTGACTCAGAATGCTTCAGAGGCATTCAGTTCAACAGTTCAAGAATGCTCCTATTTTATGTTTGTTTTATAAAGGCACTTCAAAAAGATGTTGGACTTGATAATAAAGCACTTGTGCTCTCTATTTAATAAAGTAGAAAGACCTCAGTTGTGCCGCTCATTGGATTTAACTTATACCATCAAGCCTTATGCTCTGCTATCATCATTGGTCTTTTATGTACAATTCCTTGATGAAATCAAGGACAGCTTTATGGAGCAGCTGGTGCAGGAGCCGACGAGAGAAGGACAAATTCTAGACTTGGTCCTTAGTGGAGCGCCTGATCTGGTGAGGGACGTTATGGTCCTGGGGCCGCTTGATAACAGTGATCATTATATGATCAGTTTTAATATCAACCTTGAAGTAACTATACACAGGAAGTCAAATACGTTAGCGTTTAACTTTAAAAAAGGAGACTATGATAAAATGAGAAGAACGGTTAAAAAAAAAACTTAGGGGGGCAACTGAGAGAGTAAAAACTGTACAACAGGCGTGGACGCTGTTCAAAAATACCATCCTGGAGGCCCAGGCCATACATATTCCGCGAATTAGAAAAGAAAGACGGAACTCCAAAAGACAGCCGGCCTGGTTGAAAAGTGAGGTGAAGGAAGCTATTAGGGCTAAAAGAAGGAAGAAGGAACCGTCTGAAAATAACAAGAAGCAGCATAAGGAGTGTCAAAGCAAATGCAAGGTGCAGATCAAGAAGGCCAAGAGGGATTACGAAAAAAAGATAGCATTAGAGGCAAAAAAACATAGTAAAACTTTTTTTCTGTATATTAAAAGCAGGAAGCCGGCAAAAGAATCGGTTGGGCCGCTGGATGACCGAGGGGTAAAAGGGGCGATCAAGGAA
The DNA here is from genome assembly GCF_901765095.1 of Microcaecilia unicolor. NCBI lineage: Eukaryota > Metazoa > Chordata > Amphibia > Gymnophiona > Siphonopidae > Microcaecilia > Microcaecilia unicolor. The sequence goes on from NC_044040.1 coordinate 112,556,980, forward strand.
GACAAAGACGTAGCGGAGAGACTGAATGAATTCTTTGCTTCGGTCTTCACCGAGGAAGATTTGGGTGGGATACCGGTGTCGGAAATGATATTTCAAGCGGACGAAACTTACTGACTTCACGGGAAACCTGGAGGATGTAATGGGGCAGTTTAGCAAACTGAAGAGTAGCAAATCTCCTGGACCGGATGGTATTCATCCTAGAGTACTGATAGAACTGAAAAATGAGCTTGCGGAGCTACTGCTAGTGATATGCAATTTATCTTTAAAATCGAGCGTGGTACCGCCCATTTTTAAAAAGGGTTCCAGAGGAGAACCGGGAAATTATAGACCGGTGAGTCTGATGTCGGTTCCGGGGAAAATGGTAGAGGCTATTATTAAAAACAAAATTACAGAGCACATCCGAGGACATGGATTACTGAGACCGAGTCAGCACGGCTTTTGTGTGGGGAAATCTTGTCTGACCAATTTACTTCAATTCTTTGAAGGAGTAAACAAACATGTGGACAAAGGGGAGCCGGTTGATATTGTGTACCTGGATTTTCAAAAGGCGTTTGACAAGGTACCTCATGAAAAGCTACAGAGGAAATTGTAGGGTCATGGGATAGGAGGAAAAGTCCTATTGTGGATTAAAAACTGGTTGAAGGATAGGAAACAGAGAGTGGGGTTAAATGGGCAGTATTCACAATGGAGAAGGGTAGTTAGTGGGGTTCCTCAGGGGTCTGTGCTAGGACCACTGCTTTTTTAATATATTTATAAATGATTTAGAGATGGGAGTAACTAGCGAGGTAATTAAATTTGCTGATGACACAAAGTTATTCAAAGTCGTTAACTCACGACAGGATTGTGAAAAATTACAGAAGGACCTTACGAGACTGGGAGACTGGGCGGCTAGATGGCAGATGACGTTTAATGTGAGCAAGTGCAAGGTGATGCATGTGGGAAAAAAGAACCCAAATTATAGCTATGTCATGCAAGGTTCCACGTTAGGAGTTATGGACCAAGAAAGGGATCTGGGTGTCGTCGTCGATAATACTCTGAAACCTTCTGCTCAGTGTGCTGCTGCGGCTCGGAAAGCGAATAGAATGTTGGGTATTATTAGGAAAGGTATGGAAAACAGGTGTGAGGATGTTATAATGCCTTTATATCGCTCCATGGTGTGACCGCACCTTGAGTACTATGTTCAGTTCTGGTCGCTGCATCTCAAGAAAGATATAGTAGAATTTGAAAAGGTGCATGAAGGGCAACTAAAATGATAGCGGGGATGGGACGACTTCCCTATGAAGAAAGACTAAGGAGGCTAGGGCTTTTCAGCTTGGAGAAGAGACAGCTGAGGGGAGACATGATAGAGGTATATAAAATAATGAGTGGAGTGGAACAGGTGGATGTGAAGTGTCTGTTCACGCTTTCCAAAAATACTAGGACTAGGGGGCATGCGATGAAACTACAGTGTAGTAAATTTAAAACAAATAGGAGAAAATATTTCTTCACCCAACGCGTAATTAAACTCTGGAATTTGTTGCCGGAGAACGTAGTGAAGGCGGTTAGCTTGGCAGAGTTTAAAAAGGGGTTGGATGGTTTCCTAAAGGACAAGTCCATAAACCGCTACTAAATGGACGGGAAAAATCCACAGTTCCAGGAATAACATGTATAGAATGTACATTTGGGAAGCTTGCCAGGTGCCCTTGGCCTGGATTGGCTGCTGTCGTGGATAGGATGCTGGGCTCGATGGACCCTTGGTCTTTTCCCAGTGTGGTTATGTAATGTGTATTTTTTGTTATATGGATGTCACTAGTCATATAACCCTGTTCACTTCAAAAGGCTCTTAAAGTAATATGTTCACTTATATTTTTATCAGCTTGGGGGCATGTTGTGAACATATTACTTTAAGAGCCTTTTGAAATGAACAGGGTTACATGACTAGTGATATCTATATAATAAAAAATTCGTATCACTTAAAAGACCAATGACGATGGCAGTTCATAAGGCTTGATGGTATAAGTTAAATCGTATAAGCGGCACAACTGAGGTCTTTCTACGTTATTAAATAGAGAGCACAAGTGGTTTGTTATGAAGTCCAACATCTTTTTGAAGTGATTGTTTTATAGTACATTGTTGGAGCTAAAATCAATTACCATTACAAGAGTGTTTTAAAAAGGCAACATTGAGGGCCATAATTGAACGGGGCCGGCCATCTATAAGGGCGGCCATCTCTAACGCCGGCCCCGTCAAGCGGCGTACCCGACTGTATTATCGAAACAAGATGGCTGGCCATCTTTGGTTTCGATAGTACAGTCGGGGCCAGCCAAATCTCAACATTTGGCCGGCCCTTAGAGATCGCCGGCGTTAGAGATGACCGCCATTGGTTTTTGCCGATAATGGAAACTAATGGCGGCCATATCAAACCCGGCCAAATCCAAGGCATTTGGTCGTGGGAGGAGCCTGCATTTGTAGTGCACTGGTCCCCCTCACATGCCAGGACACCAACCGGGCACCCAAGGGGGCACTGCAGTGGACTTCACAAATTGATCCCAGGTACATAGCCCCCTTACCTTGTGTGCTGAGCCCCCCAAATCCCCCCCAAAATCCACTACCCACAACTGTACACTACTGCCATAGCCCTTAGGGATGAACGGGGGCACCTACATGTGGGTACAGTGGGTTTGGGGGGGGGGGGTTGGAGGGCTCCCATTTACCACCACAAGTGTAACAAGTAGGGGGGATGGGCCTGGGTCCGCCTGCCTGAAGTGCATTGCACCCATTACAAACTGCTCCAGGGACCTGCACACTGCTGTCATGGAGCTGGGTATGACATTTGAGGCTGGCAAAAAAATATTTTTTATATATTTATTTTGGGTGGGAGGGGGGGATTAAGGGGAGGTCATCGCTCATTCCCTCCGGTGGTCATCTGGTCAGTTGGGGCACCTTTTTGAGGCTTGGTTGTGAACAAAAAGTAAAGTCGACCAAATGCTCATCAGGGCCGGCTTTCTTTTTTCCATTATCGGCCGAAGCCGGCCATCTCTTAACCATGCCCCCATCCCGCCTTCGGTACAACTCCGACACACCCCCTTGAATTTTCGCCGCCTCTGCGATGGAAAGCAGTTGAAGCTGGCCAAAATCGGCTTTCGATTATACCGATTTGACCGGCTTTAGGAGAAGGCCGGCCATCTCTCGATTTGTGTCGGAAGATGGCCACCCTTCTCCTTCAAAAATAAGCAGGCTTGGCTCCTATGTGGCTTGATATAATAAGAACATAAGAATAGCCATAATGGGTCAGACCAATGGTCTGTGTAGCCCAGTATCCTGCTTCCAACAGTGGCCAATTCAGGTCACAAGTACCTGGCAGAATACCAGATAGTAGCAAGATTCATGTTACTGATCCCAGGGACCAGCAGTGGCTTTCCCTGTGTTTCTCAGTAGCAGACTATGGATTTTTCCTCCAGGAACTTGTCTAAACCTTTTTTAAACCTAGATATACTAATCGCTGATACCACATCCTCTAGTAATGAGTTCCAGAGCTTAATTATTCATTGAGTGAAAAAATATTTCCTCCTGTTTTATGTTTAACTCTTTTTTATTGATGTCAATTCAATACAACAGGCAGTAAACTGCAATGAAACACGTATACATGAACACATCCTGCTCTCTGTTCTCAACAATGAACATTTTCTTTTATTCCCCCCACCCCATCCCATCTCTTACCACCCGCCCACCCTGCCCTCTCCCCTCCGTATCTTACTCAAACATTATGTTGCAATCTAAATAACATGTATATATATCTGGCCAAACATCATTTGCCATGTATAGTTATGTAGTCCAGTTCTCCTCTACCTTCTCCTCCCCCCCTTGTTCTCTCTGTGCGTTCCTGTCTATATCTCAATTCTATCGGCCACTGTGGTTAACAGTTCAATAGGTGGCTCCTAGCCGCTGGAGTAAGAGTCTCCCAAAGGGGACCCCAGCAGGTCTGGAAGTGCTTCCCAGTTGCCGATTCCCAATTTACCACTCTCATCCACTCTAAGCGCATCAATGATAACATCTTTCCTCTCCATATCTGCCGCGTGGGTGGTCTGGAAGAAATCCATTCTGCCAGTATGGTTTGTTTAGCAATTATGACAGTCTTACACACAAACTCCGCCATCCCTTTAGGGCTGGGTCTCACCAACCCAGGTTGGCCAACCAGCATTCCCACATCGTATCTCCAGGTAGACTTCCACATCTTCGATACATCTGAGATGACACCCCTCCAAAAACTCTCCACCATTTTACAGCTCCAGAACATGTGGCCGAGCGTTGCTCCATCGTGGCCACATTTCGGGCAATCGCCCCAGGAAGACACTCCCAAATGGAATGCCCGCCGTGGAGCCACATGTAGGCACAACGCAAATTTGTATTGTAATTCCCAGTGGTTTGCCGCTCTGGATGAGCCTCGGATAGACAGTATGTGCGCTTTAAGTTGCGCAGCTGTTATTGGTTCGGACAGATCCGCGCTCCACTGCTGCGCCAACTTGGTGTAGTTTAATTCCACCTTCGTATCTCGTATGTGTCTATGGTGGAAGGTGAGTGGCACCTCTTGCTGTGCATCCAATGAGAATGCCATGGAGAGCTCCTCCTGCACGTCCTCCTCCAGGGGTTCCCACCCCAGAGAACCTATGTAATGTTTTAGCTGCATATAATAGAATTCTTCAGAATTTCGTAATCCATATTTCTGTTGTAGCTCTGAGAAGGTCTTGATCCGGCCCTCCCCGGTAAGCACATGCATCAGGTAGATCAGTCCTTTGGTTTCCCACTTTTGAAACACTGTGTATATCCGGCCAGGGTCAACGTTCATATTTTCACAGATGGACAAAAATGGAGTTATCCGTGTTGAGAATTTGTGTAGTCGGCACACCCAGCACCACACTGCTTTTGCCGTGGTCATTAGTACATAAGTAGTGCCATACTGGGAAAGACCAAAGGTCCATCTAGCCCAGCATCCTGTCACCGACAGTGGCCAATCCAGGTCAAGGGCACCTGGCACGCTCCCCAAACGTAAAAACATTCCAGACAAGTTATACCTAAAAATGAGGAATTTTTCCAGTCCATTTAATAGCGGTCTATGGACTTGTCCTTTAGGAATCTATCTAACCCCTTTTTAAACTCCGTCAAGCTAACCGCCCGTACCACGTTCTCCGGCAATGAATTCCAGAGTCTAATTACACGTTGGGTGAAGAAAAATTTTCTCCGATTCGTTTTAAATTTACCACACTGTAGCTTCAACTCATGCCCTCTAGTCCTAGTATTTTTGGATAGCGTGAACAGTCGCTTCACATCCACCCGATCCATTCCACTCATTATTTTATACACTTCTATCATATCTCCCCTCAGCCGTCTCTTCTCCAAGCTGAAAAGCCCTAGCCTTCTCAGCCTCTCTTCATAGGAAAGTCGTCCCATCCCCACTATCATTTTCGTCGCCCTTCGCTGTACCTTTTCCAATTCTACTATATCTTTTTTGAGATACGGAGACCAGTACTGAACACAATACTCCAGGTGCGGTCGCACCATGGAGCGATACAACGGCATTATAACATCCGCACACCTGGACTCCATACCCTTCCTAATAACACCCAACATTCTATTCGCTTTCCTAGCCGCAGCAGCACACTGAGCAGAAGGTTTCAGCGTATCATCGACGACGACACCCAGATCCCTTTCTTGATCCGTAACTCCTAACGCGGAACCTTGCAAGACGTAGCTATAATTCGGGTTCCTCTTACCCACATGCATCACTTTGCACTTGTCAACATTGAACTTCATCTGCCACTTGCACGCCCATTCTCCCAGTCTCGCAAGGTCCTCCTGTAATCGTTCACATTCCTCCTGCGACTTGACGACCCTGAATAATTTTGTGTCATCAGCGAATTTAATTACCTCACTAGTTATTCCCATCTCTAGGTCATTTATAAAAACATTAAAAAGCAACGGACCCAGCACAGACCCCTGCGGGACCCCACTAACTACCCTCCTCCACTGAGAATACTGGCCACGCAATCCTACTCTCTGCTTCCTATCTTTCAACCAGTTCTTAATCCATAATAATACCCTACCTCCGATTCCATGACTCTGCAATTTCTTCAGGAGTCTTTCGTGCGGCACTTTGTCAAACGCCTTCTGAAAATCCAGATATACAATATCAACCGGCTCCCCATTGTCCACATGTTTGCTTACCCCCTCAAAAAAATGCATTAGATTGGTGAGGCAAGACTTCCCTTCACTAAATCCGTGCTGACTTTGTCTCATCAGTCCATGTTTTTGTATATGCTCTGCAATTTTATTCTTAATAATAGCCTCCACCATCTTGCCCGGCACCGACGTCAGACTCACCGGTCTATAATTTCCCGGATCTCCTCTGGAACCTTTCTTAAAAATCGGAGTAACATTGGCTACCCTCCAGTCTTCCGGTATTACACTCGATTTTAGGGACAGATTGCATATTTCTAACAGTAGCTCCGCAAGTTCATTTTTTAGTTCTATTAATACTCTGGGATGAATACCATCAGGTCCCGGTGATTTACTACTCTTCAGCTTGCTGAACTGACCCATTACATCCTCCAAGGTTACAGAGAATTTGTTTAGTTTCTCCGACTCCCCGCTTCAAATATTCTTTCCGGCACCGGTGTCCCCCCCAAATCCTCCTCGGTGAAGACCGAAGCAAAGAATTCATTTAATTTCTCCGCTACGGCTTTGTCCTCCTTGATCGCCCCTTTAACACCATTTTCGTCCAGCGGCCCAACCGACTCTTTGGCCGGTTTCCTGCTTTTAATGTATCTCAAAAAGTTTTTACTATGTATTTTTGCTTCCAACGCTAATTTCTTCTCAAAGTCCTTTTTTGCCCTCCTTATCTCCGCTTTGCATTTGGCTTGGCATTCCTTATGATCTATCCTGTTACTTTCAGTTGGTTCTCTTCTCCACTTTCTGAAGGATTGTTTTTTGGCTCTAATGATTTCCTTTATCTTACTGTTTAGCCACGCCGGCTGACGTTTAGTCTTTTTTCCCTTTTTTCTAATACGTGGAATATATTTGTCCTGAACCTCCAGGATGGTGTTTTTAAACAGCATCCACGCCTGATGCAAGTTTTTTACTCTGCGAGCTGCTCCTTTCAGTCTTTTTTCACCATTTTTCTCATTTTGTCGTAATCACCTTTTCTATAGTTAAACGCTAGCGTACTTGATTTCCTAGTTTCACTTCCTTCAATGCCAATATCAAAACCGATCATATTATGATCACTGTTATCAAGCGGGCCCTCGTATCGTTACCCCCTGCACTAGATCATGAGCACCACTAAGGACTAAGTCTAGTATTTTTCCTTCTCTTGTCGGCTCCTGAACTAGCTGTTCCATGAAGCTGTCCTTGATTTCATCAAGAAATCTTATGTCCCTTGCGTGTACAGATGTTACATTAACCCAGTCTATATGCGGGTAATTGAAATCCCCCATTATTATTGTGTTGCCCAGTTTGTTTGCGTCCCTGATTTCCTTTAACATTTCCGCATCCGTCTGTTCGTCCTGGCCAGGCGGACGGTAGTACACTCCTATCACTATCCTTTTCCCCTTTGCACATGGAATTTCAATCCACAGTGATTCCAAGGAGTGTTTTGCTTCCTGCAGAATTTTCAATCTATTTGATTCAAGGCTCTCGTTAATATACAATGCTACCCCTCCACCAATCCGATTCACCCTATCACTACGATATAATTTGTACCCCGGTATGACAGTGTCCCACTGGTTATCCTCCTTCCACCAGGTCTCAGAGATGCCTATTATATCTAATTTTTCATTTAGTGCAATATATTCTAACTCCCCCATCTTATTTCTTAGGCTCCTGGCATTCGCATATAGACATTTCAAACTATGTTTGTTGTTCCTAAGTACATCATGCTTAGTACTTGACAGTATTAATTGGCAATCTTTTGTCTGATTTTTATTGTTATTTAAAGATACCCGATCTACTACAATCTCTTTTGCAACCTCACTATCAGGATACTCTATCTTCCCTGTTATGGTGATATCTTTGAAAGATACCTTATCCCGAACCATGCTCTTTTGAGCGACTGTCGGCCTTCCCCCCATTTCTAGTTTAAAAGCTGCTCTATCTCCTTCTTAAACTTAGATAGTTTTAGTATTGCTGGGATCTGTGCTCCCCCCGTGTGCAGATAATTGGTGAAGTGCACTTTGGGTTCTATCCGCAACTCCAAATCTGTGTTAGAAAATTCCTTTGTACCTCGGAACCAGGGGCGTAGCTACAGGTGGGCCTAGGTGGGCCCAGGCCCGCCCACCCAAATTGCAGCAGCAGCAGCACAGCACAACGACGGGGACGGCACCCGCACGCACCCGCTGTGGCTCAGCTGATCAGGCTCCGACGGGCCGGAATCCAGCCCGATTTCGCTCGCTCAGGCCTGCCCCCGGCCCACCACCACCCAAGCACACACTGCTGCAGTTTGCAGCAGCGGCAGCCTAGCGCTAGCGTACCACGTCGTTGCGGGCAGCCGGGCACCCGCTCAGGTCTCCAGGGCAGGCTCCGCCTCCGACAACATCATCCCGTCGGGCCGGCGCCTACCTTCGGCTTCGGGAATGCACTTGGCTTGCAGGGCCACGTAGGCAGCGCGTCGTAGTTTCCCATCATCCATTCCATAATGACTGGACGACATGCGCACGTGCACTCAGCCTGGCCCTGCCTGGACGTGGGAATTGGCTTGGGAAGGAAGTTCGAGGAGAGATCATTCCAGAATTGAGTTCCAGGCTCCAGCAGTGTCTCCACTCTCCAATCCATAACTTTACTGCCAAGGTAAGCAGCAGCAGCTGCAAGCAGCCCAGCCCAGCCCAGCCCAGCCCAGCAGCAGCCAGCAGGACAGGTAATAAAATTGTAAATGCTTTTTTTTTTCATCATAATCTTTTGCCCTGCAGTGAAGAGCCCACCCCGAAGCCCACCACCATGACCTGCCAACATTTTGATTATTCTTTTTTGTAATCAAAATGATGGCTGTGGTCTGGTAGTGTGGTTCTGGATGGGTGGGGGGTGTAGATGTGCCGGTGCCTAGGGCAATGAAGAGCCCATCCCCACCAATAAATTTTTATCTGTCTATCTATCTATCTATCTATCTATCTATCTATCTATAGTGCCCACCCATATTAGCGCTGGGCCCACCCAAAATCTCAGGTGTGGCTACGCCACTGCTCGGAACCAGTCATTTATATGGTGCATTCCACATGCCACCGACATCTGCCACACACTGAGTACTCCCAATCCGCCATACTCCACCAGAGCAGTCAGTATCGTCATTGGCAGGTGCGCTTCCTTCCCCCGCCAGAAGAATCGCTGTAACAGCTTGTCTAGTTTTTTCTCGTCTGCCCGGTTCAAATATAAGGGCAACGTTTGGAAAATGTACAACCATTTTGGTACAATGCACATATTGTACAGCGCTATTCTTCCTAGTAGTGTTATAGGCAGGGAGCCCCACATACTCAATCTCTCCTCTGTTTCTGTTAACAACCACTCCACATTTTCTTTGTAAAGCCTGGTCAAATCAGCTGTAATCTTTACTCCCAGATATTTGATGGGATCTAGTGTTCAGGTTAGTTCTTGGGGGCCCTTCCATTTCCCCAACCCGTCGGCTACAATTGGGAGGATATAGGACTTAGTATAATTTAGTTTGAACCCCGATAGTTCTCCAAAACTCTCTATCTCCGCTAACACCTGCTCTAGTGATTCAGCTGGTTCCTTTATAGTAAGGAGAAGGTCATCGGCGTAGGCTAGCACCTTTATATTACAACCCCCCACTTCCACCCCCTGTATCTCTCTTTTCTCCTTCAGTACTCTCAATAGGGGCTCCACTGCTAGCACAAACAGTAGTGGGGAGAGTGGACATCCCTGCCTCGTACCCTTGTTAATCGGAAATTCTTCCTCCTTCTTCCTGTTAATTATTACACTAGCTCTGGGGTCCTTATACAATGTTTTCACTGCTCTCAGGAACCACCCAGATATGCCCATTGTAGACATTACCTGAAATAAGTATGTCCAACCCACCTGGTCAAACGCCTTTTCGGCGTCCAAGCTTATGATCCACACAGGGACCCCCCTTGTCTGGCATGTCGCCATGGCCAACAGTAACTTCCTCACATTGTGTACCGCTCTCCGCTTCCTTATAAATCCCACCTGCTCCGGGCCAACTAAATCTGGTAAGCATTGTGCCAACCGCTCTGCTAGTATTTTCGCCAGTAACTTTACCTCCACATTTAATAAGGATATCGGCCTATATGATCCCGGTCTATCCAATGGCTTACCCACTTTTGGGATTAAGGTTATATAGGCCCTGTTAGCGTAATCAGGAAACTTGCCTTCCTCCAACACCTCTTCAAAGTAATTAAGCAAGTGCACCAGTGTCTTGGGGTGTAACAACTTATAATATTCCCCCGACATACCATCCGGGCCAGGGGCAGATCTCAGTTTTAATGTTTTAACTGCTTTCTGCAGTTCTTCCATAGTTAAAGGTGTGTTCACGCATTCAGCCTGTTGCTGGTTTACTTTTGGCAAATCAGCTTTGTGTAAATAATTTGGTACAGTTGCCCCCTGTGGATTGTTATGACTTTTGTGTAGAGCGGTAAAGTATTCTGTGAAGATTTGGCCAATCTTTTTATAATCATTTGTCAGTTTATTTTGGGAGTCCCTCAACGTGGCCACTGTTCTTGACCCTCCCCAATCCTTTATCACTTTTGCTAATAGGCGCCCTGTGTGGTTCCCATACTGTATCTATGGAGCTTATATTTATAATATAATGTGGATCTAATTTCTATTTCATGAAGCATGGAGTTCAAAGTTATCTGCACTGAGTTCAAATTATCTAAGTTCGCCCTGGTTGGCTTGGGCCTTCTTAAGGTGAGCCTCCAACAATAAAATTCCCGCTGCCCTTTGCTTTTTTCGTTTACTACAGTAGGCTATGATGTCTCCTCTCAAAACTGCTTTAGATGCGTCCCAAAATAAAACCGGTTGTGGTAGAGCGTGTGCACCATTATATCTAGTGTATTCTTCCCATTTGCTATTTATAAAAAATTTAAATTTATTGTCATTGTATAAATAAGCTGGGAACCTCCATCCTTTCTCTTCTCCGCCTCCCTGCAGCTCCAGGTCCACCCACACTGCTGCACTCCGGGCCAATCTCCGCCCCCTTCAGGCAGGAGAATGTCGCCCTGTCTGTTAAAATGTAATCTAGTCTCGTTTGAGTGCCATGTGCCCTTGATCTATGTGTGTATGTGTGAGAGGGCGGGATGCGGCTGAAGGAAAGTCACCAGAGACTACCTCTGACTGTGAATCACTGCAGGCTGCAGGAATCCAAGGAGGTTGGATAAAAACAGGAGACAGGCTACTGCATCCATGTTGTCATTCTTTATTGCTGGTAGCATTTTTATTTAATTTCACTTATATTTTTAAACATGCTGGCTTGTGCAGCATACAGATGTACACAGAGGAAGTATAATATTATAAAAATGCACTTAATACTGTTTGCATCATTGTATTTCCAGTTTTGAACTGCATTAGGGGCTTATAGCCCATTTAGTTATGCTTAAACAAATGAGAGATCTGCATGAAAGAAAATATATTTTTTAATTATGTTGACTTATGAAAACCACTTGTCCCTGAAACATGCTCAAAACAGAATAATCCATTTGTACAAAAAAGATTAGGTGAAGATGTGATTCCATGTGCCCCAAATGAAAGGAGAGTTTAATTTTACTTCTAATCTTTTTTTAATACCAGCTTCCCAAGGCAGATTACAACAACAGTTAAGATGAACCCATGAGTAAACAGGATATCCTCCTTGAAATTTGGCCATGTATTACTGTTTGAAGTTGTTTTACTGATACTCAGTTTTTATTTCATGATATTTATATCTACATATGGGAAGCTTTCAAATAAATTAAAAAGCTTTCGAATAAGTAAAAAAAAAATTATTTTGTCCTCCACCTTTTAAGACACTGCCTATCCAACTGGTACAGCTTTTGACTTTTTACAGATGGACCACACAGATAACTCGGGGGACCCCCCCCCCCCCCCCCACCACTCTTTTTTCACTGTCGGGCTATTTTCAGCGCTCACTCGAAAAAAACTTTTGCATGCAGCAGGTCACTCCTTAGAGGAAACACTGGTGGAGAGAGGAGGGAAAGAGATGCCAGATGAAAGGAAAGGGGGGAGAAGAGGGAGAACGATGCAATGCTAGACAACAGGGGAAGATGAAGGGGGGGGGGGGTGAATAGAGGAGGGAGAGCAATGCAATGCCAGACCACAGTGGAAGGGAAAAGGGGGGTGGAGAGAGGAAGGGAGAGAGATGCCAGACCACAGGGGAAGGGGGGAAGGGGGTGGAGAGAGGAGGGACAGCGATTCCGAACCAAAGAGGAACGGGGAAGCGAGAGCAAGGATGAAGAGTTGGGGAAGTGAAGGGGCGGAAGTTGGACCCACCAGGGGGAGGGGAGAGAGAAATGTAGGATGCATGAGGGAGGGGAGACTGGGAAAAAGCTGGATCTGGGGAGGCGGAGAACAAGATGCAGTACTATGTGGCAAGTGAGAGAAGAGGGAGAGATGCTGGCCCTGGAGTGGGAGTGCAGGGAGAAAGAAGGGAGAGCAACATGGGAACAGAGGGGGGAGGGATGGGGACACAGAGGGCAGATGCAGAGCATGGGGGAATAGGGACAGGGACACAGAGGGGAGGTTATAGACAGGAGAGATAAGGAGCCAGAGGGAATGATGGTGGACATGAAGAGAGAAAAAAGTCAAATAGGAGATACTGGAAAGCAGAAGATGGATATGGATGAGAATGGGGGATTGGGAACAGAGAGAGGAGAGATAAAGATTGAGAGAGGGGTAGATTCTTGAATGCATCATGTAAAATGGAGAGAGGTGTACACAGGCTGGATGGAAGGGAAAGAAGGGGCAGACAGTTGATGGAAGGGGCAGAGAAAGCAGGCAGATGCTGGATGGAAGGGAGAGAGCAAGGGCAGATGCTGGATGGAAAGGAGAGAGGAAAGGAGAGGAAAGCAAAAACCAGAGACTGTTGTTTCTACCTTTGTTGTCTAAGGTAATCAATAGAAATCAAAATAAAACATGGAAAAGAAAATAAGATGATACCTTTTTTATTGGACATAACTTAATACATGTCTTGATTAGCTTTCGAAGGTTGCCCTTCTTCGTCAGATCGGAAATAAGCAAATGTGGTAGCAGATAATATATATAAGAGAAACATCAAAGCATTATTTAGGGTGGGGGTATGTATAGGGACATCAAAGCATTTCATTGATATTCTAATAGGATGGTGTGGGAAGGTGAGAGGAGGGTGATAAACATAAAGTTGTATTTCTCTGTTTATCACCCTCCTCTCACCTTCCCACACCATCCTGTTAGAATATCAATGAAATGCTTTGATGTTCCCATACATACCCCCAATCTCCCGCTCTGTCAAACTGTCAAAGTAATGCTTTGATGTTTCTCTTATATATACTATCTGCTACCACATTTGCTTATTTCCGATCTAACGAAGAAGGGCAACCTTCAAAAGCTAATCAAGAAATGTATTAAGTTATGTCCAATAAAAAAGGTATCATCTTATTTTCTTTTCCATGTTTTATTTTGTTTGATTTCTATTGATAACCTTTAAGAGTGGACTAACACGGCTACCACACACCTCTCTACTTGTCTAAGGTAGAAACTATATATATATAGGATAAAGTAGTATTGTAGCTGTGGTAATATAAAATGAAAATATGGTGATTTTTTTATTGGACTAATTTTAATATATTTTTGACTAACTTTCATAGACCAAACCCCATCCTCAGGTAAGGACAGGATACCATAACAGCAGTATACTGTACTGATCTGAGGAAGGAGGTTTTGGCCTCTGAAAGTTAATTGAAAAATGTATTTGTCCAATAAAATGGTATTCTCTTATTTTTCATTTTTGCTTTATTTCTGTTTGTTAATTTGTAAAGCAGTGATTGGTACATGACAGTTTTATTTTCAAGTTTACATCTGTTATCTTTATATTAGTATTTTGCACAGTGCTAGGGGACATGCATCACTGTTACTGTGGTGTTGCATTGAATGCAGAATCTGGCTTTTTAGGGGTTCAGTTTAATTTTTGTCTACATATTTCTATTTTTAGTTTGTGGTTACTTATTCTGTACTGGGTGAGGGTGTATCTGTGTTCTACGTTTGTGAAAAATATATGGTTTTCTGTTGGCAGGATCATGTTTACTAACCTGGCTTGTTTAGTTTTACCATGGGTGTTCTGATGTTCTAGTGCTCACTGCAGTGTTTAAGATGCTGCCTTTTCCTAGGTACACCCTTGTTGTGTGACTCGTGGATTATTACTAAATAATTTTTTCATATAGAGAGGGGTGTTAAAAAAATGATCGGCCTCGGGTGTCAAATACGCTAGGTATTCCACTGCCCTTATATATGTCTCAATTGCACTTGCTCCCTTGGCTGCCTGTTATGATGCTTCATTGTATTATACAAACGGCGTGTTATGTTATTTGAATTTTATAATATGTGCCTTTATAAGTTGTTTCATTTGGTATTGTATTGACAACATGAGAGGCATGTCTATGTTATATGAATGTTTCTCCATGTTGCCTATTATGGTATCATTTCATATTTACTGACATTTATAATTTTTCTGTTATATGATTGTTCGACAGTGCTGTTAAATGCTTATTTTTCCAGTTCTGGTCTCATTAGCCCTTTTACTAGGATTCAATTTACTATCTCCAAGTTTATCTCATTGATTGTATTTATGCTTATATTTGGTCATTTTATTATTGTTATGCTGTTAACAAAATTGTGAGCTTTCTAAAAATAATTTTATTGGTTTTCTGAAAAAAAGAAATCATAGAAATTAATAATAAACTCTACATTCTGCATCATAACTCCACAGTACAGTGCATCACCTGCCTTTGTATATGGTGAAGAAAATAGAAAAATGCTGAAAGCATCATGGGATGGCTTTTTGATGAGAATCGTATAGGAAAGAGTAAGAAGAGAGGGTGTGCAGAGGAAGATAAAAACAAAAGATCATATATGGAGTTTAGGCTCGATATTTCAATTTTGTGATCAATAGTTTGGGAGGTGGAGGGGGGAGGATTCTGGGGTACTCTGTTCTTATTACATTTTACTTTGGTTTGTTTTCAGGCCTGTGGCTGCCCTTTATATTGGAAAGCCCCTATGTTCAATGCAGCAGGAGGAGAGAGGACAGGATTTGTCTCTGTACATTCATTCGTAGGCATTTGGAGAAAGTGAGTATGCAGAATTCAGTGTCACTATGGGGATAGTGCAATGGGAAGTAGAGAATCATGAAACCATTGTTCTCTGGGTAACCTATTTCTTCATATTCTTGAAATGATGCTCCAGTATTCAGCCAGTACAGAAGTGAATGGTGCGTTGGGCCCAGCTTATGTGTTGTATATCCAGCATAGACCTACAGGATACTATATGCTCTATACCTGCATGAGTCATTCTGCACAGCAGCAAATGCTAAATCCTCTCTCTGTCTGTCTGTCTGTCTGTCTGTCTGTCTCTCTCTCTCTCAAGAGTATTGCAGATATGTCATGATGATGCTTCCAGATTTCTTTTCCTTTTGGCCAAGCCAGATAGCAACTGCTTGGAGCAGGAAGACTTCATCCCTCTTCTACAGGTACAGTGTTACTCCATCTCCTTCTTGCCCCCTTGCAAGTAGAGCTTTGTTTTATCCCCAGCACAGCTTGATGTTATATCTTTCCTACATAGTCTCACTTCATCTGTTTGTTGGAAGTACAGTTGCACACGTGCAGGGAAGTTCTGTAAATTATGCACTGTTACATGCTAATTACTTGCATAATTTAGTAGAATAATGGTATATGTGCATATACATGCTTAAACACTAAATGCCCCCTAATTCTGTGCATATTTCACAGGTGGGTTGAGTCTGGAATGAGTCTGGAAAGAGTACTATAAGTTATATGCATTTCTTTGTCACCTAAGCACATACACATACACCAGTTCTATGGCTGACATAAGTGCTTGTGCCTAACTTGTAGGCATCCCTAGTACTCTATAATAGAAGCAGGCAACTATTTTCCTTTATAGAACTGGCTTCTACCAGGAGCCCAGTTATAGAATTGCCCCCCTTGAGTATAATATTATAAGAGGGGCACCTAGTACATGACTATTTAATAAAAGCAACAAGTATGCTTATATGCCTTGCAGTCCTATCTGTGCCTCAGAGACAGGAGTTGCTTTCTGGAGGACTGGGGGGGTTAGACCCTCGAGTAAATCTTGACTTCCCCAGGCAGAACTCCAGGCAAGAAAAAAACTCTGGCTACTAAATAAGTATTAGATTCAATGAATGTTTATTCAGAGAAGCCAATATAAAGAAGCTAATAAGCAATTAGTCAGATATTAAAGAAAATAAAGACCCCAATAGAGTATAACATGTAGCAAATAAACAGAGTTTTCCCTGGGAGCTGTCAATATGTCCACCTACTGGTGTAGACACACTGAGGCCCCCCATCCTTAGTTCTATTTCCCCTTATATACATTCTCTTTCCTTCTTCTTCCTTCCTACTTAATGAATATGCATCTTTCCAGAACATTCTATTCCTTTTATGGCAAAAATCCAGTTCCAGCTTCTGACAGTTTAAAATCTGTCATATAAAGCATGCGTTTTCATTTGATATGAGTTGACCTAATGTTCTTGGTATGCACAGTCATCCTACTAGCCCCCTCCACCCTTTGGTTTACCCTACAGTTTTGCCCACACCCCCTTACTTCTCCCTCTGATTGTTTATCTGGATACAGCAGGCGTCCTTAGTCATAGGAGTCTCTGGCTCTTAGTTTGCTGACCAGCAACTTATCACAAGTTAGCATAGGTCAGACCACAGCCCAAGAAAGGTATTTAAGAAAAAGCACATTTATACCTCTTTTGCAACTCGTCTGCTCCCAGCTTAAGAAAAGCAAAAATAGCTTATACTGTATTAAAATAATAAACTAGAAATATAGAGGGTTTGCATCTTACTGTGGCCTCTGTAATATACATCTCCCCTCTTGTGAGGCCTCAAACTAAGCAGAGGGCCCACACTATGACTAGGTTCTTCAGGCTTTAGAGGCCTCATTAGAGAAGTAAGTGATGGACCCCAAAGCAAATTATAGTCTGTATCTACCCTTAGAAGGGAACATACTGTATCCAAGATGGCGACCTGAACGGACGCTAAGACGGAGCTCCGCCGGAGACCGAGTTCTAAATAGAACTGCCCCGTCAAAACCACGATCTGAATCCCACATTGCCTTCGGAGAGGCGGAATACCTCTCTAGGCAAGATCAGTATCCCCGGAGAGCGGTGATCGGACGGAGTTAACCAACGGAGCCCAGGGAGACTAGGTAACCGCGTGAAACTCTTGACAAAACTGATTCGGCGAGTCCACGATTTAAGTTCCTGTTGGAATCGGAGAGGCGGAATACCTCCCCAGGCAGAATTGATATCCCGGAAACGGTGATCGGAACCTGCCAGAGCCCCGGGAGATTGAGAACCGCGCGAAGACTGACCTCCATTGATGCGGCCCACACCTGGGAGGCCCAAATACGAACCGGAACGGTTCAGCCTATCCCCATAGTGCCGCACTGCCCTTGAGCCGAACAGGCTCCAAATCACAACGTGAAGCACCACGAGGCGGACCGAACGCTGCCCACGCCTGACCCAGATAATTCGCCGCAACCCAAAGCGCCAGGGGAAGAACCAATACAATATTGGTGGCAAGAAGCCCTACTAAAGCACAGAACGACGACCACACTCCCATCCGAGAAGCGAACGACGTTGGATCACCCACAGAGAACACCATGAGGGTTAAAGAACGCGGCCCACGACCGACCCTACAGATCTGCTAGGCCAAATCACCGTGCACCTCAGCGCCAGGAGAAGAGCTGACAGAACCAAGGTGGAAGATTTTAATAATTCCAGCTTGCACTGAAATTACTTGCACTCTCTACTGCTGCACATCTCTGCCCAGATGGGACCTCAGGGGTTTTCAGCGGGTCTACTTGTCTGCTGACCTACACCTGCATCTTCCTGCTTTGCAGTATGCTGTAAGACTTTTTTTTTTCCTTTTTTCCTTTCTTTCTTCTAATGTCTACAGGGCACAATCATTGACTTACTGTTCTACTTTATTACTGAATCGATACTTGACTATATTAGTGTCCCGTTTGATTACTCTAATTTAATGAATGTCTAACTCACTCTCTAATAACAATCCAACAACACACTGCTTGGCTTTGCTGCAGGATTCGATGCATGCTAAATAACTATTTGAGACACCTTGTTAGATCAGTAGTCCTCTATACCGCCTAACGATAATACTGTACTACTTATACTGCATTGCGTATACTGTTTACACTGTGCACTGCTTACTGCTTAAGTTGTACTGCTTATACTGCACTACTCATATTGTACTGTGTATACTGTAATGCCCAGTGTTTAAGTTGTACTGTTCACACTGCACTGCTATACTGTACTGCTTATAACATACTGCCCATACTGTACTGCACTGCTCATACTGTAATGCTTATACTGCACTGCCTATACAGACTGCATATTACCATACTGCTTACGGCAGCACTCTCTATAGTGATGAACTATAGCAATACGGTAATGACTACTATTATAATGATGTCTGATGTGCTCTCCAACCTCTACCCTCTAAACAATGAAGCAAGATCTTTAATGCACTTTAATTGCTGATTAGGCATCTCTTAGAATAATATTACATTTTAACTATAACTCAAAGGTCGACTAACACTACATCCTGAACCTAACTAAATAAGTAACACTGATATGAACACCAGCAAATTACTATTCATAATTACCTACTGTCTCTCCCTAACTCATCACACACCCACAAACCTGATTATAGACAACACCTCCCCCAAAATTCACAAACCACTCACACAACCCATACACAACATGACCATCCAAAACATCAAACAATTGCACGAAAAACCTACTAGCCACGATCACCATCAACAGAAAGGAATGAAAGGACTTAACAAACGTATACATCAAGAAGACAGACAACTGATTAAAATTACCACTACCTCAAACCCAATTGAACACCACCAACAAATACAAATAGGATACATCAATGCCAGATCGCCAGTCAATAAAACCATGACACTAACCGACTGGATCACAGATGATCTTCTCGACTTCCTTCTTATCAGCGAAACTTGAATCCTTGGCCCCAAAGATCCAATAATATCAGAGCTCTGTCCTCCAGGATACAAAATTACCCACTGGACAAGAGAAGGAAAAAGAGGAGGAAGCATAGCAATAATCTATAAATCTCAATTTACAGTCACAACAATAGCGGAATCTATTCTTCCCCAACTCGAAATAGCCTCAGTCAGAATCAACCACCCCAACCTAACTGATCACCTAAACCTAATCTTATTTTACAGACCCCCGGGCAATTGGCAAGACTCACAAACGCACTTTCTGGAGTTCATATCGAATACTTGTATGTCCACCCAGAACCTTCTCATAGCAGGAGACATCAATCTTCACCTTGAAGATACGAACGCAAGCAATGTACGTGAATACAAAGACTTCCTCCAATTATGGGAGCTCCACTGGCCAAACACACAGCCCACCCATAAGAAAGGTCACACACTAGACATCATAACCCACAAATTCTCATCAGAACCAAATTTCACACTAATAGACACAAAATGGAGAGCCAGGCCATGGTCCGATCACTACAGTGCAAACCTTTCCCTCCATTGGAAAACAAAAAAGACAAAACAAAAACAACAAACCTATACTACGAGAGGCAAAATTGACTCACTAATATTCTGGCAACACTTCTACACAGACGAATGGACAACACCTGTAGACTCACCCCAATTTCTGCAAGAATGGGATAACAGATGCAGAACAATACTAGATAACATAGCGGCACTTCAAACCAGAACCTCACATAGAAAAAAATACCATGGTTTAACGAAGAACTGAAAAAACACAGGTAAGAAGACTAGAAAGAGCATGGAACAAGAAAAAAGACGAAAACACACTCAAAGACTGGAAACAACTACAAAGAAAATACAAATATACGATCAGACAAACTAAAAGGACATATTACAAAACCAAAATAGGACCAAATTACAAGGATACACACAAACTCTTCTCACTCGTAAACAGTCTACTAAACACTACTACGGTCACCTCTAACAATACAGAGACCCCATCAGCAACTGATCTTGCAAATTACTTCAAGGAAAAAATTACAAAGCTTCGACTCATGATACCCAGCAATAAAGCAAATTACACAAATATCCTTGAATGCCTGGACCCAAAACCTGGAGAACACCCAGCAGATCGATCATGGACCAACTTCGACACACTTTCATCAACGGAAATCTCACGCTGGCTTGTAAAATACGCCAAATCACAATGTAAATTAGACATCTGCCCTAGCAGTCTAATAAGATCAGCACCCAAACAATTCAAAATAGACATCACGAATCACGTAAATCATAGACTTCAAAATGGACTTTTCCCCACGGACAAAGGAAATATCCTACTTACACCGCTACCAAAAGATGCTAAAAAAAAAAAACAATGGACCTAATCAACTATCGACCAGTAGCATCTATCCCCCTCATAACCAAACTCATGGACTTCAAAATGGACTTTTCCCCACGGACAAAGGAAATATCCTACTCACACCGCTACCAAAAGATGCTAAAAAAAACAACAACGGACCTAACCAACTATTGACCAGTAGCATCTATCCCCCTCATAACCAAACTCATGGAAGGCATAGTAACAAAACAACTTACTGAATACTTAAATAACCACTCAATTCTCCACAAGTCTCAATCAGGATTTCGGTCAAATCACAGTACCGAAACTGTGCTAGTGTCTGCAATGAACTCGTTTAAACAAGAAATTGCAAGGGGCAACAACATACTCCTCCTACAGTTCGACATATGTCCAGTGCCTTTGACATGGTTGACCATGAAATACTATTACATATACTGGAATACTTCGGAATAGGAGGCACAGTTCTCAAATGGTTCAAAGGAATCCTGACCACAAGATCATTCCAAGTAACAACAAAAGCGGACAGATCACCCCGCTGGACACCTGAAAGTGGAGTACCCCAAGGATCCCCCCTCTCACCAATCTTATTTTCAACCTGATGATGATACCTTTGGCTAAACTTCTAGCAACTGAAAACCTCAACCCTTACATATATGCAGATGACGTCCCGATCTCCATTCCGTTTAGACACGATGTAATGAAATTACCAACGAGATTAACCAAAGCCTCCAAATAATGCACTCCTTGGCAGATGCATTCCAACTGAAACTAAATGCAGAGAAAACACAATGTCTTGTTCTCACCTCACAACATAACACAAAAAGCTTCCCTACCATAACCATACTGTTCCTTGCCTATTTCGTAATACTTGAAAATTCTAGGAGTAACCATAGATCGAAACCTCACTCTCGATGCTCACGTGAAAAACACGACGAAAAAGATGTTCTATTCCATGTGGAAACTCAAAAGAGTTAAACCTTTCTTCCCGAGATACGTATTCCGCACCCTGGTAGAGTCAATGGTGATAAGTCATCTCGATTACTGTAATGCACTGTATGCAGGCTGTAAAGAGCAGAACATCAAGAAGCTCCAGACTGCCCAAAATACTGCGGCCAGACTCATGTTTGGAAAAACCAAATATGAAAGTGCAAAACCCTTAAGAGAGAAACTTCACTGGCTCCCACTTAAGGAACATATTGCATTCAAGATCTGCACAATGGTACACAAAATCATTCACGCAGACGCCCCAATCTACATGTTAAACCTTGTGGATCTACCTCCCAGAAATGCCTCAAAATCATCCCGCAAATTTCTTGACCTGCACTTCCCCAACTGCAAAGGACTAAAATACAAGACGATGCATGATACCACCTTCTCCTACATGAGCACGAAGTTATGGAACGCACTACCTAGAACACCTGAAGACAATCAACGAAACAGCTATCTTTCGCAAATCCCTCAAGACATATTTCTTCAACAAAGCTTACAATGAAAACCCAGAACTGTACTAATCCACCTCAGAAAACCCATTGTCTAAGAAAACCCATCATTTAATATTCCTACTAAATTCCTTCCTTCTTCTGTCTACTTCTTCCCCTAATTAATCTCTGCACAACAATAATTGTACCTGACATCCAAGATTAACTGTGTATAACAAAACTATGTAAGCCACTTTGAGCCTGCAAATAGGTGGGATAAGGTGGGATACAAATGCAATAAATAAATAAATAAAATAAAATAAATAAATAAACAAACATGAGAGGAGGGAAGCTGGGCTGGAGCATGGATTACCATTACCTTAGTGGTTGCAGTCGCCATGATCCGGCGGCAAACAGTCATAGCACAGGAAAACAGAAGACAGAACATAAGACCTGCTATAATCAATATTACACAAAAAATTAGCAAGGGGCTTAACCAAGAGGCTAATAACCCCCACCATGAGGTAAAAGCAGACCACCAGGAAAAATCAAGACCTCCCTTATAATCATCAACATTAAGTTTAGCAAGCTGTAAAATCTTATCCATGGCATGTCTAACAATATGTGTTCGATTTATAACTATGGTACAACATTCAGAAGAGTTAAGCACAGTACAAAGGCCGCCTTGGGCAGCAAAAATATAATCCAAGCCCATATCATGAAACAATATTCCGTTCATTGATCTGATCTTGTAGAGCAGTAATAACAATGATTGAAGATGTCGAGTAGCCATATCCAAAAAAAAAAAAAAAAAACCAGCACCACGGGCCTTTAAAAATGGAACACAGTTCTTTAATGAATGAGCCTTGACAAAAAGACCCGACACGGGGGGAGGAAGTGACGTCAGCGTCGGGGATGGACGCATGATTCCGGAGCTCTGCTAGAGCGACGGCGAAAACGGCGAATAAACCCCGAAAATTCGACCTCCAGATAAAAAACACAGCGGCCAACACAAGCCTATGGCGACCCGGAAAAAATTAGATAAATTTAAATTCACGGCGGAGAAGCGCGACGGAGCAGCGAACTCCGGCAACATATCGCACATGACACGCGCCAAAATGGCGGCCGCAGATTCCGAATCGGAGGCGGAAGGCCTCATGGAACAACATGATAGCGATACAGAGATCACCAAAAAAGAAGTCGCTCGATGGTTTAAAGCCTTGAAAGCAGAAATGTCATCTGTTCGCAAGACGATTAAGGAGGCAGTCACAGATTTACAGAAAGACATGCGGGAAATCGGGCATAGAATGGAGCAGGCAGAGGGTGAACTGGAGCACGTGGGAAGCGAAGTGCACCAGTTAAAGTCAGAACTTCAATCCCTGAAAGAGGATAAGGCTAAAATGGAATTAGACCTGGAGGACTTGGAAAATCGCTCACGGCGAAGTAACCTCAGATTTAAAGGCATACCAGATACTGATCAAAATATGGATTGTGCTAAAATCATTAGAGAAATATGTGCTCTTATTCTGGGAGAGACTGCAGAGATCCAGCAGGAACAAGGAGATCCTGCAATCCAATTTGACAGAGTACATAGAAGCCTGGGACCCAGGAGGTCCTCTCAACCTCGAGATATAATCGTCTGTTTTTCAAGTTATACAGTCAAAGACATGATCTGGAGAAAAGCAAGAGCTAAGGGTGATGTCCTCTGGGAAAACCAGAAAATTACGATATTTCAAGATCTGGCATTAGGCACCCTACAACGTAGAAGATCATTTAAAGATCTTACTCAATATCTTCAACACTCCAACATTAGATATAGATGGACATTTCCCTTTGGATTACAATTTACAGTTGGAGGTCAATCCCGGAGGGTGTCACGGCTAGGAGAGGCGTGGACTATATTGAAAGATCTGGGCTGTAAGAATTTGCCACCAGAAGCTTCTGGATCAACCTCTACAAATGCGAATCAGTCACGCATGGCATCCACATGGCAGCGAGTGGGATCCAGAAAGGAAACAAGTCCTCGAGGATCTCCAAAGAAGAGTGGGACCTGAACACACGATAGTGAGAACTGGATGCATACCATACAGTGTTAATTATATAATCAGTTGGTTGAACATGTTTATTTTAGGTGACAGTTTCATGTCGCTCCTGAAATGTTGTTAATACATATGTTTTATGTTGGCTAGCAATAATATTAAGACAAGATTAGAGAGAGGGATAAGGATTGAAACAGTGTATTGCAATTGGGGGTTTTTCATACGAAGCCTAATAATAGTCTGCTCTGGCGAGGAGTTACTTCCTCAGAACCATCTGCTGGCAGGTTTTCTACCAGCTACTTCAGGGGGGGGGGGGGGGGGAGGGGGAGGGGGGTCAGGGGTTAAAAGTGGGTACATGGAATGTCAATGGGTTGAACTCCCCATCAAAGCGCAGTCTTGTATTTCGGGAGGTGCAACGGCTTCATTGGGATATAGTAATGCTACAGGAAACACATATTAGGAGTGGTGATGCTCATTTGCTCAAGCACAAATCTTTTGCTGATTGTATAGCTCATTTTGATAAAAGAGGAGGAAAAGTGGGAGGGCTTGTAATCTATGTTCGGAAAGGTATACCATTTATAATTGATGATATTTATAAAGATGTCCTAGGCAGATGTTTGGCGGTAAAGGGACTTATATATGGCAAACCTGTGACTATTGTGAATGTATATGCTCCGAATGTGGGGCAGGGGGACTTTTTCGATAAAATGACAGAGGAACTTTCCCAATTCCAACAAGGTCATATGATTTTAGGAGGTGATTTTAACACATATATGTCACCAATGGACCATTCTAGAGGAGGAGGCAGCATAAATGTGACCCACAGTAAAAAAAACTAAAACAATTGACTTCACAGTTAGATTTAGTTGAAGTTTGGAGGCTCAGACACCCAGGCCAAAAGACATATACATTTTTTTCTCATTCACAAACTACATATACTAGAATAGATATGATTTGGTGCAGTCGCACACTCTGGGATAGTGTGTTAGATTCTGAGATTGGCCCCATTAGTATTTCAGACCATGCTCCAGTAGAACTTGAACTGAAGGGGTGGAGGGAGGAAGATCGGCTCCTCTTCTGGAGATTAAACGAGTCATTACTGGGAGACCACAAAATTTGTGCAGATATTCGTAAAGTGATCCAGTCTTACTGCATAAGCAATGACATGGGGGAGGTTTCAGATGGGACGCTCTGGGATGCATTGAAGGTGGTGGTTAGAGGGCATCTCATAAAGTGGGGGGCTCGTAAAAAGCGCGCCAGAGAAGCAGCGGAACTCAATTTGAGATCCAGACTGGTTCATCTGGAAAGACAACACCAGGCGGGGGGTTTGGCAAAAGACTTGCAAGAGCTCAGGAGGTGCCGGATGGAACTAGAAAAGCTACAAATAGTGCGGGTGGAATTTATGAGGAAGCTCCTCCAACATAAATTTTATGAATATAGTAATAAGTCAGGGAAAATGCTGGCCAATTGCCTTAAGGCTAGGCAGAGAAATCATACCATTACAAAAATTAAAGGCCCAGGGGATCAGCTATATTACAGGGATGACGAAATTAGAACTCAATTTTTAACTTTTTATAAAGAGCTCTACAAAAGAGAAATAGGGTTGGAAGCTGCTGAGGTGCGGCAGAGTTTTGAGGGACTTGGGCTGTCCAAACTGACTAGCGAGGAGAGCCGTAAGCTGGAAGCTCCATTTCGTCTTGATGAAATCACAGGAGTCATTAAGAATCTTAAGGGAGGAAAGGCCCCGGGAATGGATGGCTACTCCGCCAGATTTTACAAACTTTTTGCGGGGGAAGTGGGACCTTTGTTGATGAGAGTGGGTAATGCCTGTTTTGAGGGTCAGTCATTGCCCATTAGTATGCATGAGGCGGGAATATCTCTGCTTTTAAAGCCAGGAAGGGACCCCTATAGACCAATCTCGCTGATCAATCTAGATATAAAAATATTATCAAAAGTGTTGGCAGACCGGCTAGGTGCAATCCTACCAAAATTAGTACATACTGACCAATCTGGGTTTGTTAAGGGCCGGCAGGTAGCAGATAATGTACGTCGTACACTGCATGTTATATGGGAGGCTAAGAGACAAGATATGCCGGTCACTTTGCTAAGTACAGATGCAGAAAAGGCATTTGATAGGGTGGAGTGGCCCTATCTATGGGAAGTTATGGAACATATGGGAGTTGGGACTGGTCTACTGGGATGGCTCCATAGGTTATATGAAAGGCCAATAGCTCGATTAAAAATCAATGGTGGGTACACGTCGACATTTCAGATAAAACGTGGAACTCGCCAGGGCTGCCCATTGTCTCCGCTGCTCTTCGCGCTCTATATAGAGCCGTTAGCGCAGAAGATTCGAGAATCTGCGGATGTAAAAGGGATAGTAATTGGGACTATAGAACACAAATTAGCATTATTTGCGGACGACGTGTTATTTTTTTGTGGGAAGTCCTGCATTGACCCTTCCGAACCTGATGGTAGCTTTAGCAGAGTATGGACGCATGTCGGGCTTTAAGATCAATTATGACAAATCGGAGTTGTTGGGGGTTTCCATTACACAGGCTTGGATGCAAGAGCTCATGAGAACATACCCATTCCGTGTAAGGCACGATAAGATTAAATATCTGGGGGTCAGGATACCTATAGAGATCTCACAATTATTTAATCTGAACTATATACCACTTTTTCAACAGGTACGAGCAGATATGGAAGCATGGACGGGGAAATGGCTGTCATGGTGGGGGCGTATAGCAGTTGTCCGAGTGAATATTTTACCTCGAGTGCTATTCTTCTTTCAGACATTACCAATATTGGTGCCTAAGGGAGAGTTGGAGAAATTGCAGAGAGCTCTTTTGAGATTTATCTGGGAGGGCAAAGCGCCTAGGCAAAGCAGAAAGTTGTTATGGAAGTCAGTTGATTTGGGGGGACGAGGGGTTCCAAACCTCAAATGGTATTACTGGGCTGCTCAATTAAAGTTCATCTCCGCATGGAGCCAAGATAGGCTTTCAGTGGTGGCCCAACTTGATCAATCTATGGTGCCGAATCAATGTCTAAAATCAGTACTTTGGGCCTCCTATCCACGTAGGATGTACACAACATTGACTTCCAATCCTTTCGTGCAACACCTCTTAATATTGTGGGCAGTGGTTAGAAGCAAACTGTGGCAGTCCAGGCTCACCTCATCCTACGCATACATTGGGGGGGAACCAGGGTTTCAGATAGGGATGGGTCATCCGGTGGCAAGGAGATGGGCAGAGAAGGGGATAATTTGTTTTAGAGATCTAATGGATGATGGACAAATGGTTCCCTTTGCAGAGCTTAAAGAGCAAAATGGGATTTTAGATACTGAACAATTCTTCTACATACAAGTTAAACATTATATACAAACACAAGGGTGGTTGAAGGCGGACCCGGAGGAGTTTGAGGGCCTAGAGAACATGTGGAGCTCCTTGGGGAAAATGAAAGGTACTATCTCTATATTGTATAAATTTTTAAGGGGAAGGACCTTTGAGAAATGTCCTTATATGCTTCAGTGGGAACGGGATTTGCATAAGGAATTTACAGCACACGAGTGGAAGGCAATTTTGGCTGAGGTTACTAAAGCCTCAACCTGTGTGCTGATAAAGGAAAATGCTTTCAAAATCCTGTCACGATGGTATTATACCCCACACAGATTGCATGTTATGTTTCCAGGGACATCACAATGGTGTTGGAGATGTGGAGATGAGGAGGGGACCTATCTACACATTTGGTGGTCCTGTGCCAAAATACAGGTCTTCTGGGGAAATGTTGCTACAAAGATAGCAGCCCACACGGGGAAGCCTTTCCCATGTGAACCTCAATGGTGTTTGCTTGGATTGGGTAATAGACGAGGAGCTAAATGGCAGAGCCGGTTTAAAAGAATGTGTTTGGCAGCAGCAAAAACTGTCATAGCTAGGCATTGGAAACAATTAGAGGCACCCTCAGAAGAGGACTGGCTCTTGAAGCTATCTTTGATTGGTGAAATGGAGAAATTTACGGACAAAAGATTGGGACGTTATAATGAATCTTCAGAATTATGGACTCAATATCGGAGCTTAACCCACATGACATGTAACTTAAATGTATAATCGGCTGGGGAGGGAGGGGTGGGGAGAGGGAGGGGGACGGGAATATTTTGGATTGTATCAGTGAATGACTGTTCGATAAGCAACATGTTTGTTATTATACAAAACCAATAAATAAATACAAATTTAAAAAAAAAAAAAAAAGACCCGACACGGGCCGTGTTTCGGTGACTAGCACCTGCGTCAGGGGTCACAGTGATGACGTGGAAAACTTGGGGAATAACTCGAATATATTCCTCTACAATATATTATTCCTTACCCCACGTCTCATATAGTAAAAGCTACAAAGCACCAAGGCACTTCCATTTTTAAAGGCCCGTGGTGCTGTTTTTTTTGTTTGGACTTTAGTTTGTACTTCGTTCCCTCTCTTTTGTTATATCCGAGTAGCCATATCCAGCCATATCCTGCAATAGGAATCCAAGCAGTGGAAGATAGGGCCACAAGCTTTTTCTTTGTCAATGGATATGTGGAATTAATATATTGAAGTGCTAATTCAATAGCTTCATCTTCAGGAGCAACAGAGGATGGAAGATTGAGTAGAGCACGTTTAGAGCGGTGAGAAAGGAAAGAGGGTGAGAGGAGGGAGTTATGTAAGGGGATAACTTTAGGGAAATAATTCAACGTAACCAGAACACAGAAATCATAGGTAGAAGGTAAAATCATGTGGAGGACATTATCACAAAGCCAATAATGACCAAGGAGAGGATAGTGAAATTTACCAAAAAATATTGCACTATAATAAGGGTGAAAGTGAGGAGAGCCATAATGGGAACCTTGATCCCAAGGAGAAGAGGTAGGGTAAGGAGCTGGTCCACATAAAAGGTGCCAACCATCAAAAGCAAGGCAAGGAGAAAAAGAATTATCCAGTGGCGTACCAAGGGGGGGGGGGGGCGGTACGCCCGGGGTGCACGCCGCTGGGGGGATGCCGCGCGCCTTTTGGACGAGTCCGCTCGGTCCCTCCCTGCTGCTCCCTCTGCGCGGAACAGGTTACTTCCTGTTCTGGGGCAGAGGGAGCAGCAGGGAGGGAACGAGCGGACTCGGCCAACAGGCGCGCGGCACCCGCCTAGCAGGTAAAAATGCACCCGGGGGGAGGGTGTAATTTCACCGGTGGGGGGTAATTTCACTGGGGGGGGGGGGGCACGTCTGCGATCTGCCCCGGGTGTCAGGCAGCCTAGGAACGCCACTGGAATTATCACAAGAAGAAAACTTATAGAGATAGAAGGGGAAACATGAGGCATTTGTTGGAGAGATAGTAAGTATGGGGGCAGGAGGATCATTAAGATCATCGCTGTCATAATCAATAGTAAGAGGACACATAGGAGTGCCAGGAGAGACCAACCACAAAGGAGTTTGAAGGTCTGGGGAAGTGACATTAGTATAGTGACAGGGAATGGGAAGAGAAATTGAAAGGTTTCTATGAAAACAAAAAACTCCAAAAGAAGGATAAGCAAAGAAAGGTTCAGAGGGGGAAGAAGCATTGTAAAAAGAATACCAGGTGTAATCTTGATCCCAGGAGCCTGGGTGTGGGAAATATGGAGGTAGGAGATCAGGAAGTGATACAGGGACAGGAATGGCAGGGACATCAGTAGGATAGGGAGAAAAACAAGAGCAAACTATGCATGGAGAAGACACATTAATCTGGCCCATGAGATCTTGGACTGAGTGAAGCCAAAGATTTGAGTGTGAAGGAGTACTGGGAAGGAAAAAATAGGGGGAAAGAAGGAGTAGGAGTAAATATATAAACAGCATTATTTAAAGCACTAGTCCTGAGTAAAAACAGTAGAGACTAAGGAAACTGGTAACAAAAACTAAAAGACAAATAATGCTATAATCAGAGTCCAGAATTCTGTAATTTGAAGAACAACAGGTGAGAAAATAAGTACACAGCTAAGAGTCCTCAGGATCAACAGAGTTCATGGAGTCCATAGAAGTGTGTGGCTCAGTGGAATTTGATGGAGTGAGAGCTGTATCTGGGCAGGGGCATAGGTCACTCAAATGTGTCCAGGTAGTATCCCCCTCAAGAATGGCTGCAGTGGGAGTCACAGTGGCAATATGATAAGGGCCCGTGTAGACTGGAGCTGTCCAGGTCTTGTGGGTGAAATTCTTACGATAGACCAACTGACCTGGATGGTACTTGTAAACAGGACTGGTAGTAACAGATGGTAACTCATGCAGACATGTGAGTTGTTGTGTTGCAGTCTATAAATTACGAACATACACAGACAATGAATCAGCTCCTTAAAGGGGTGTTGCAGAGCACATAAAGTGCTGCTGTCAGGGCTTGGAGCCAAGTCTGTGATGTAGTAGACATAAACAACAGACCATTACACCTTTCTACCAATCCATTTGAAGTAGGAGAATAAACTGACACATACCTCCAATCAAAAGACAAATCTTGTGTTAATGCTTGAAGTAGGGCATTGAGGAAATGATTGTCATTGTCAGTGACAATTTGCTGGGGAATTCCAAAACGAGGAATTAAGAAGCCAGCAAAACATTTGCCATGACATAAGCTGTCTCATTTGTACTACTACTACTACTTGACATTTCTAAAGCGCTACTAGGGTTACGCAGCGCTGTACAATTTAACATAGAAGGACAGTCCCTGCTCAAAGGAGCTTACAATCTAAAGGACAAATGTACAGTCAGTCAAATAGGGGCAGTCTAGATTTCCTGAAAGGTATAAAGGTTAGGTGCCGAAAGCAACATTGAAGAGGTGGGCTTTGAGCAAGGATTTGAAGAGGGGTAGGGAGGGGGCTTGGCGTAAGGGCTCATTTGTACATGGTTCCACTTCATACCACTGGGTGTATGAACAGATGCATAGGTAACGTTTCCCTTGACAGGATTGCTGCATGTCTGTAAAATCACAATGTCCCCATTCATCACTTTAGTTCATCTCTATTTTGTAAAATCACAATGCCATTCCAGAAAAGGACCAGACGGACGAGGGATAAGTCCTAAAGGAATATTAGGGCCCCTTCGTGGCACAGTGGTGTTACAAACAAAACAAGCCTGTACTATATCATGGCATCTAACTTTTAGGCCAGGAGCCCAAACCAATTTTGAACACTGTGTATACAAGGTATCTGCAGAACAGTGTGATTGATAATGTAACTCATGCAGCAGCAAAGTTAAAGCATTCCGCGGACAGCAAGGTAAATCATTAGGACTGATCCAACCCACAGAACTTTGATTAGCACCCAGAAGTGCCCAGTGTCCGATTTCCTCTGCTGGAGCAAATTTCTGTAACTCAGAGATAGAGGGAAAAGCATTTGATAAATTAACAGTGCTTCTAGTCTGTGTGATTCCTGCAAAAGAAGAAACAATATAAGTAGCGACAGCATGAACTGCTATGTCAGCAAGGGCATTGCCTCGAGCTAACCAAGTCTAATTTCCCATGTGCAGGATGCCAGCACACAGCAGTAGCAGTGTCAGTTTCAGCTTCTGATCTAGCAATTAAAAGTTGTAAAAGTTACAGCCATAGATTTATAGCCTGTATAGGATCCCCAGAAGCCAACACAAAACCTTGTCTACTCCACTTCTGTAGATGCTCATGTAAAGAAGCCACTACATAATGGGAGTCAGAGACAACGGTAAGGGGAATAGTCACAGGAACTTCTTGTAAAACAGCAACCAATGCAGCTAGTTCAGCTTGTTGGGCTGAAAAGCCAGATGGCAACACATATGTCTTCAATGTTAGGATAGTATCATCAGGCATATATTGTACAATGGAAAAAACTACTTTAGAATCCATTGCAGAACCATCAGTAAACCATATTTGACCATTTCCTAAGGGCTCTGTGCCTATTCTAATTTTACAAGGTAAAGGCAAAGTATGAATTCCACAAATATGATCAATAGACACTGTATCTGCAAATCTGTAAATTTGCAATAAACTCAAATGCATTTCCTTTCTTAAGGGTACTGCTGAATTCAGTAACACAGCCACACATTTCCCCATACATGCCTGAGTAAATGATAATTGAGGGTTAGCTAATAAAGCTCTGACATCATGAGAGGTGTGGACTCTGACACGTATGCCAGAAATGTGAGCATGTAATTTTAAAACTGCCTGGGAACAGGCTATGAGACCTTGTTCACAGGGAGAAAAAGCCATCTCCACAGGTGAAAAAGATTCTGAGAAGAAGGCCAGAGCCCTCTGCCTGGGAAGCAGCCGCTCCCCAACCAGAGGGACCAGAATACACATACATACAAATCAACTGAAGCATCTAAGTCTACAAAAGATAGAGTAGGTGAATCAAGAATAAGAGGAACTAACAGGGTAATAACTTCTTTGTCATTATCAGATAAAATTATTGAATCCCCACTTTGGGGATTCCCACGGAGGTGATGCCTCAAAAAGGCATCCACAGCCTACAAAAATTCAAAAAACCTAACAGAGCTCTCAAATCACGCAATGTCTGGGGAACAGCTAATTCAGATAAAGTATGATGCATAGCACATGTAAAAGAACGGCCATGAGTTCCCAAGGTATAACCAAGGAAGCTCACAACTGGTTGGCAGATCTGTGCTTTGTCAGGATTAACTTTATACCCAGCTTTCTCTAAAAGATCTAATAATTTATGCGTATATTCCATACAGGTCTCTGCATTGCCAGCAGAGAGTAACAAGTTATCAACATAGTGCAATAGTGTAACCCCTTCTGGCAAAGAATCTTTGAAAGGAGCTAAATCATGAGTTAAAATACGTGAAAATACAGAAGGACTCTCTACATACCCCTGTGGCAGTCTAGCCCACTGATATGTCTCTCCCTTATACTGAAAAGCAGTTAATGGTCTACTCTGTGCATCCAAAGGGACACAAAAATAAGCATTAGATAAGTCCAATACTGTATGAAATTGCCCCAAAGTAACTGACTGCAACACTGTAGCAGGATTCTCAACATTAGGAAATTCTGGAACCACCAAATCATTTAGAGCCCGCAGGTCGTGGACTATATGCCACTTAGCTTCTTCTTTTGGAACAGGATACAAAGGAGTGTTAAAAGGGGAACTGCAAGGCTCAATGATTCCATGTGCCAGTAATTTTTGAATTTCAGGAGCCATGCCATCAGTGGCAGCTTGACTCAGAGGGTACTGGGATCGGTGAGGACCTGTGCCCTCCTGGCGCAATTCCAGAATCACAGAAGAAACAGAATTAACTCTCCCATAGGGGCAATCAGGAGTAGCCCAAACCCCATCATGGCCAAGCAAAGGAAAAGCACTACCAGTGTCAGTGATCTTACGGGCTTGCTGCACAAGTGCTACATACATGGGTGATGCCAGTACACCAGGGGAAGAAGGAGAAAAGTCAATTTTAAACTGAAATTTGGTCAGCAAATCCCTGCCCAGTAAATTGAAAGGGCAGGTTGGGGAATATAACAGTGGTGCCATCACTGTCTCTCCTGAACAATGTATGTTACAGGGTTTTGTTACAAAAACTCGCTGATCCATCCCTTCAAACCCAGTAGTAACCACTGTCTCATCCGACAGATGAACGTCGAGGGGAGAGTGGTTATCACTGAGCAGGTAGCACCGGAATCTACAAGAAAAGGTAAAGGTGTTCCTTTAATGTTTATGAAAATAATTGGTTCCTCCACCCCTGCTTGTACCCGCATCACCGCAAGACGTCAGTTTTCCCTACCTTGCTGCATCTGGTCTGCTGGGTCCCAGTACTGGGGTATTGGTCCTCGGGTGTCTTGTGGTGGTGGTCTGACTGCTCGTCCCTGTCTACATTCATAAGCAAAATGTCCTCTATTACCACATTCCCAATAAGTACTTGCTCTCCTACCAGTGCCAGCCAGACTTTAGTCCCCAGACTGGCGTCCCATGGGTCCCCTACACATTCCCCTTCCCCTTGAAGGTGTATTCCAATTAATCTGTGCTCCCTGAAAACACACGTGGAAGAATGCTTCGTCCACATCTTCTCATCATCAGTGTCAGAGTTAGAGTCTGGACTGTCCTGTCTCTTACAGGGCTTCAACTGCCTTAGTCAAAGACCTAAACTTCTCTCTCTCTCTGTCTTGTTCCTGATCACTATCTGCCATAGCAGCTGCCTCATTCTTTTCTCTCTTAACATCCTGCAGTTGCATAGCACAAACCCTGCTCTGCAACTGAACTACATTTTTCTGTGGCTTATCTAGTTCCTGTTTATACTGCTGACAAAAATGAATTAATGTGGCATAAACATGTAGCCAGGGTTTAGTATCTAAACCTACAATATTATCTAGTTTTCTCTTAACAGACTCAGGCATGGCTTTATAGAGATTTTGAATAAAGAAAGGGAAATTATCTGAAGAATCAAATGGCTGATCAAATTGACGTTGCCATTCCTCCTGATAAGAGGTTATAAATGAATATATAGTTTTGGTGCTGGGATCCCACAATATATTTAACAGCTTAGTATAATTTCTAACATGGGGGAACATTTCCCTAAGTGCTGCCCACACTTGCTGGCGATATGGATTAAAAGACACACTGTCATGAGCAGCACTATTTAAAACTACTGTACTCATCTTTGCCCTTCTAAAATAGCAACAGGATCCACTCCTGGTAAGCGAGCAAGGAGTGTCTTGAGATCTCCAATACACAAATTGGTACCAGCAGTGGACCACTCAAAAGCAGTGATTCAGGCATTTGCTCCTTGCTTAATAGGCGGGAGGGAGGATATCAACATAGTTAAATCAGTGAAAGTCCAAGGAATATACTTCTTTGGAGTGGGGCGATTTGGAACCGACTTACCATATAACAGAGGAAACTGCTTAACATTAGGATGGTTGGAGGAAGTGCTATTCTTAGCATATTTCTCCCATATTTCTAATCCTGCCTTCATATATCTGGGGTCCCAACTTGGATCTCCTATACCTCCTGTAATGCACCTTCGTGCAGTATTCATATGAAGTGGTTCAAGTGAACCTTTGGGATAAGGGGGGATCTGATCACCTAATGACTCTGTCCACCCTGCAAGATTATCTACCCAGGGGTCTACAAAATAATCTGATTTTTCCCTCTGAGTGACAAGCTCGTTAGGGGTCAGTGTACGCACAGCCAATTCTGTAACATTAGACACAAAGACACTAATGTCAAGAGGGTCATGAAACCTTTCCCTCCATTGGGGAGTAATTTCATCTTCCTGGGTTGTTAGATTTCCAAAAAGAGGATCCCTATTCATTATCACTACCTCACGATCTGCATCCCATCCCTCATCACTTGCCTTATCTATATCCTCACCTCCTGTTGGACCCCTGGATGGATCCTTGATAGAAAAAATCTCCACAGGTCCCCGAATATACTGCCAGGTAGACTGAGCTGGCAACGTCTTTGGGATATGAATCTTTACAGTGGAGGTACCACTAGACTCAGCCAAGGGGGCAGCAGAAGCCGGAATAGAGCCCGTACTTCCCTTAGTTGGAGATAAAGTGGTCGGTCCCTGTTGCAAACTTACTACTGGGCTGCTAGCTATGTTTCAGGTAATTTTGAGGAAGCAGATATACTATCGTCAAGCAAAATAGGCTTCTAACCCTCAACAACTTTTGGTACGTCTGTCAGAGAAGGGTACAACCCTGCCTTTGAAGGTTATAAGGGGGAGGTTTATTTCCCATTAGTTTATCAGATTCCTGCTTCCACAAATAAAACATTTTTAAATGTTCTACTAATGATTTTCCTTTTTTTTTTGTTCATTAAGCAAGTTAAAGAAGGCACATCAAACCACTATTCCATTGAAAGAAAGGATCTTTCTCACTTAACCCATGTCACACTGTACTTTATAATCTCTTTCTGTTCCTCTGGATTTGCTACACAAACTGTCTCTAATGGGGAAGTCATACTGATAAATTTCTAGTTAACAGTTTGATAAGTAAAGGGCTGTCCAGCAGCCAGAGTGACAATCTACAACTAAGAAAATGTTCCACTCAATGTGGAAACTCAAACGCATGAAACCATTCTTCCCGAGGGAAACATTCCGGAACCTGATACATACTAAGCCACCTAGATTACTGCAATAGAATGTATGCGGGATGCAAAGAACAACTCATAAAGAAACTTCAGACAGCTCAAAACACAGCAGCCAGACTTATATTTGGAAAAACGTGATTCGAAAGCGCCAAGCCCCTCTGTGAAAAATTGCACTGGCTCCCAATCAAAGAACGTGTTGCCTTCAAAATCTGCACCCTGGTACATAAGATTATCTACGGCGAGGCCCCGGGATACATGACAGAGCTCATCAACCTACCAATAAGAAATACATCCGGATCAACATGAACATATCTAAACCTCCACTACCTAAGCTGCAAAGGACTCAAATACAAATCAACTTATGCATCCAGCTTTTCTTACATAAGCACACAACTATGGAACACACTACCAAAAGCTGTGAAAACAACATATAACCACCTAAACTTCCGGAAATCACTAAAAACTTACCTGTTCAATAAAGCATACCCTACCGACCCTACTTAAATACCTGAACCCTGCAACACTTCGAAACCAAAGAACATAATGGACATAACGTAACTCTTCCTCTATATGATTCCCCAATATGTTGTTCTACTTGAAACTGATTCTACCATAACATCACCGTGTAACTGTTTACACTGGAATTGGTGAATGCCTTTACGGTACTATGTAAGCCACATTGAGCCTGCAAATAGGTGGGAAAATGTGGGATACTAATGTAACAAATAAATAAAAATGCAAGAATATACTTCACTAGAGAAAAGCAGCAGAGCAATAAAAAGACACCAGCATAGAAAAAACTCCTCCTCTCTGGAGGCCCGGATTCAAGATGGCCGCACCTTTGAGACGTTAGCAGGTTACTCTCTGAATTAGAACTTTTCAAACATGCCGAAAAGACGGGGCCGTCCTGCCTCCAAAGCCCCGCGACGGCAAGTTTTTACCTCTCAAGACATTCAAACGCTTCTTCAGGCAGCGTCTATTCCAACTACTTCGGCGCTTCAAATGTCGGAAGGCAGCCAGCTGAGTAGCGCCGGTGCGAGTGGAGGCCCGGAAGCTTCTCCTGGGCTCGAGCTGATGCTCAGCCCTGACTTAAGGGAACCACCCCCGCAACCTGCGGGGTACAGCACACCAACCGAGGCGTCTCTGGACCTGCTTTCCCAAAGTGGTGCAAGTGGACAGAGCCGGGAGGAAATAGATCCGGTTGTATGTGAGCTGAGGTCTCAGACGCGAACACCTATTCCATCGAAGGTGGAAGAAGCTGAAAGTTTGATACTGGAGAAATCTTTGGAGAAAGAGGTACTACCCACACAATTTTCCTTTGAAATAAAAAAAACAGCTGAAGTAACGCTAGATTCGCTATGGACTTTGATAGTGGGTCTAGGAAAAACTTTTGCTCCGCAAGTAAATAAACTGAATCAGGACATTTTAGTTCTTGAACAAAAAGCTAAAGTTTTGGACACTAAAGTTGAAAAATTAGAGCAAACGGATAATGATATGACTTTGGAAGTTAAAAAACTCCATACTCAACAAGAGATTATGGTTAAAGACTTGATCTCCCTGAGAAAAAAAACAGAATCATTGGAAAATTCAGTTAGGAGTAACAACCTTTGTTTATTAAATTTTCCAAGACAATTGTCTAAGTCTCCAAGGGACATGTTAAAGAAATATTTAATGGAAATATTTGAAGTTAAAGAAGAGATGATTCCACCTTTTTCCCAGGTTTATTATCTACCAGTATTAAATCAAGAAAACCAGAAGCAAGTTTTGAATATATCAGCTATACTAGAATCTTCGGACAATGATCCTGTTATTCCAACAACAATTGATAATGACGGTGGCATTGCCACCAGATAAGTCATGGATAATGAAAATGTATTTTAGAAATAAGGACAAAGTGTTCGTAGGCCAAAAAATTCAGATATTTCCCGATGTCTCTCGTGAGACACAAAAGAGGCGAAGACAATTTCTTTTGATGAAACCAGCAGTGTTACAGCTGGGTGCAATTTTCTTTCTTAGATTTCCTCGTAAATGTGTGGTAAAATACCAATCCCTTAAATATGTTTTTTTTGAACCAGCTCAGCTAACAGCTTTTTTAGTGTCTAGACAAAATAAGGAAACTTGAAAATGTCATCTTCCCCTTAGATATAGAAAATTTATAACACCGAATAGTGTAACCTGTAAACTTCTCAAATCAATGTTCTTAGAAATGTATTTCTGTTTGAATAATTCCACTTTCTATCATCTTGAATCCCATATTGTGGACTTGAGTGGGGATTTCAATTTAATAATTTTTTTTTCTTTTTCATTTCAATCAGTTGCTACTTAAATTTGAATATATGATGTGAAATGTACCACTTTTCAAACAAGTTGAATACTTGAGTATATGTGTAAAATTGTTATAAATAAAATAAAAAAAAAGACACCAGCATAATTACCTGCACTTATACCAAATATAGTATATATCACACTTACCCGGGAAAGACAGAAAAATATAAAAAAATACATGTCGCTCTTCCCTTCAATTTTCCTTTTTCTTCATAATAGTTCTCCCCTCAGCCGGAATCTGAACCCCTAAACCCCTCTTGTCCGTTAAAGGACTGACTGGGGACGTTTGCCCACCAAGTTACCTTGCGGACGGAGGTCACCCACCAGAGGCAGAGCACCCTCAATGCCCCACGCTGGGCGCCAGTGGCAGTCCTGTCTGTGCCTGAGAGACAGAAGTTGCCTTCTGGAGGTCTGGGGGGCTAGACCCTCGAGTAAATCTTGACTTTCCCAGGCAGAACTCCAGGCAAGAAAAAACTCTGGCTACTAAATAAGTATTAGATTCAATAAATGTTTATTCAGAGAAGCCAATATAAAGAAGCTAATAAGCAACTAGTCAGATATTAAAGAAAATAAAGACCCCAATAGAGTATAACATATAGCAAATAAACAGAGTTTTCCCTGGGAGCTATCAATATGTCCACCTACTAGTGTAGACACACTGAGGCCCCACATCCTTAGTTCTATTTCCCCTTATATACATTTTCTTTCCTTCTTGCATCTTGCTGAGGCCTCTGTGATATACAGCCTCTAAAAAAATAGCCCCCAGAAAATAGGTAGTTTTCTATTGTTTCAGGGACTGCGCAGAAGACAAGTTGTCTCTAGATCCTTCATAGCATGGTGGATTAAGACTATTGAGTTGGTGTATATTCTACAGTACACAAAGTAGTTTTACATATGCTCAAGCGACTTCTTAGGTGGAAGCCCAAGCAGCTACTCCGAAGAGAAACACAATCTATTGGTCGAGACTGGTCTTGCAGGACTCAAGGCTAGGAAATGAACACAGACGGTGAAATTTATTCATACCTGTTAATTATCTAATTAGTTTCTGTTTGGAATTACTTCTGCCATTACTCTGTAAACCAAGTTATGCTGGTACTGGAGCTAAGCAGCAGGTTTTAAAAAGTATCTTTAATAAGAACATCAGAAACCACTGATAATCTCAGTAATTAACATCAAAATCATTAACAACTGTATTAATATTACAGATTAATTCCCTTTATTAATTCAATTACAAAATACCTATAAATTTGCATCAAATGTATTACATTGTTATAAAATACAATCAGCTCTTCCCAAACAATCAACTCATCCCTAACATATCTTCACATCCATACTACTCATCCATACCTGTAAACCACATTAACTACACACAAAAGGGTTAATATCACTGTGAGCATCTAAAACATATAACCTAGACACTATTACAATAATCGTTTCAAGCCTACAAATATATAATCTTCATCACTTTATCAAATATATGTTCGTATACGGGTTACTATATTGTAGTTCCCATCAAACTAGAACTGTTCTTCAATGATGAAGTAGAGGCTTATTGAACAGCGTTCAAACAAAGTAATGTTGTGTCTTTTGTTAACCACCTCATCACTATCCAGAACTCCGCGTTCCAAAAGGTGTCCACGTTCCAGATATTGTCCTATTGTGATTTTAATCGTGAATTCCCCCAAACCAAGGAATATTCTATATTGAGCAGTCAAATAGCCAAAAAAGGACCCGACATGATCATGTTTCGCTCTCACTGAGCGTCTTCAGGGGTCTTGTGTTCTACATAGAATAACAATGCATACAAATTACATACCCTATATTCATATACTAATCAATCTACATATAAAAAAAGCATCAAAAAACAATACTGACCACTCATTTTTCAGCTCTTCCAGATGGTTGAATACTCAGCAACCAAAGGACTAGCACCATGACGCATGTACGGAAGCCCAGCGTTTATATCCACTCCTAGATGTTCAACCACTCTATCTCCTTGTTTAACCCACGTGGGGCAACTGTATCCCAATCAAATATGAGGCGTTGTTCTTTCCTAAGCAGTAATTGGGGAACATTTCCACCCCTATTAACTTTAATTAGATCCAAAACCATGAAGTGCAACTCATGTACACCATGATTTAAATCAAGCCAATGGGAAACCAGAGGGGCTTCAGCCTGCGTGGTACGAATATTACTTAAGTGCTGTAAAATTCTAACTTTTATCTTCCTAGTGGTTAACCCGATGTACCATAATCCACATGGGCATACCACTCCATAGATGCAATTCATAGAACTGCAATCTGTGTGGTATTTTAAACGGTACAATTTCCTAGAATGGGGCATTTCTACTTCTTTCACCTGTAAAGAGTACTGACAATAAACGCAATGTTGACATTTATAATGCCCTCCATCAAAAAGTGTGTTCCCAGTGCTACCTCTCCCTCTAGCCAATTGTTTCCTCAAATTCCTACCGCATGAAAAAGCAAACCACGGTGTTTGTTTGAAAATATCATGGGTACCCAATATCGACCAGTGTCGACATATAATTTGTATGATTTGATAGGACGACCGTGTATATGGAAGTACACAAGTTAAAGGATTGTCTTTCTTCTCTCTCTTATTAAATTGATGCCATTCATTATGATAATTGAAGGCTCTTTTAGCCGCCTTTTTAAAATTTTTTTGTGGATATCCACGTTCCTGAAATCTCTTCATCAATTTATCAGCTTGCAAACAAAACTCATTTCGTGAACTGCATAACCGTCGTATCCTGAGCATTTGGCTAGCTGGGATACTATTCTTTAACATACTGGGATAATGGCTGCGATAGTGTAAAACTGTTTTGCGATCAGTCTCTTTACAGTATACTTTAGTAATGAATCTGCCCCCTTTATACACAATACTAATATCAAGGAAGTTAACTTCATGCACACCGATATGATGGACAAATTTGATGTTTGTGTCTACTGTATTCAAATAATTCAAAAATTTATTCAACTGATACTCATCACCTTGCCAAATCAATAGTATATCATCGATATACCTAAGCCATTTCAAAACCCCACAGTAGTAGTAGGATGTATATATATGTCGCTTTTCCAACTGGTCCATATAGAGACACTCGATTGTGGAGGCTACAGTAGCCCCCATCACTACACCCTTAATTTGATGGAAAAAGGCATCTTGGAACATGAAATAGTTATGATAGATAATCAGCTTAGCATTATCATTAAGCAGTTGAATCTTGGAAGCAGGTAAAGACAGTGTCAAGCAAATGCTCTATCATAACTATTGCCTCCCTTTGCGGAATATTAGTATATAATGCTGTAATATCAAGCGTTACCAAACATATTCGAGAATCACTTTGTAATGGAATTTGTTCTAATATTTCAAGCAAATGGCTCGAATCCCTCATAATAATAATACTTTCATCCTTCTGTAAATCACTCAAAGCTGCCTGTTGGGATTTTGCAGAAATGACAAGGTGGTGGAATTATCAGTATCAACTTTCTCTGCATTATCAAAATGTAATCTCAAACGTAATTTTCTAAAGAATTTGTACAGATTGACCCAAGCATCAAAAGAATCATGAAATCTAGTTGGAACAAACGATAATCCTAAACTCAGCACTTGAATCTGATTAACATTCAATTTTTTAGAGAACAAATTGAAGACTATCAATGAGTCTTCTTGCCCTGTCTTTTTGGCCGTACCACCGTCTTAGCTGTTGGTCCCCCTGGATCCCGTTTGGTAATCGTTAAAAAAGTACTCTTAGAAGGTTGTGCTTCATGTGATCCAATCATTTCTAAATCACTACCACCTATTGCTTGTTGTTCCTCACCTGATGACTCGCTTGATGAGTTAATAAACGTAACTCGCTTACCCTTTCTGTTTCTTCTGGATTTTCTACCTTGATTCATCCAAGGGTAAATGA
Source organism: Microcaecilia unicolor (assembly GCF_901765095.1). Classification (NCBI taxonomy): domain Eukaryota; kingdom Metazoa; phylum Chordata; class Amphibia; order Gymnophiona; family Siphonopidae; genus Microcaecilia; species Microcaecilia unicolor. Next base: position 112,599,395 of record NC_044040.1, read on the forward strand.
AACCTTTACTATAATCAAGCTCATCTCGCTTATGCTTAGAAATTTTCTGTGCTCGTATTTCCATTTTATATTGTTCAGTAGACTTCAGATGTTCTTTATATTTTTGTTCATAAACATCACGCGAGTACATGCTTTTCAACTCACTGAGCTTGTTGTTTAGCCCACTTTAAAGGCATAATTGGTTTTCCCTGTCCCTGCCTTACCCCATTCCCCCTCATCCCGGAGCTACTCTGTGGCTGCCTGCCTCTAACTTTCCTCACAGTAAAAAAAAAAAAGGAGAGGCTTTCTCCAGAGTTCCTGGTTCAGTGCAGCTTGACCGAAAGCTCATTTGACTCGGTCTCCTGAGGTGAGAGTGGTGCCCAGCTCCTCCGGGGAGGTTCCCGCTGACAGCGCTCTGTGTGGGGTAAGTTTTGGCGTGAAGGCGCCATTTTGTTTTCTGTATTTGATGACTGCTGAAGGGCTTAAGCGCTGTTCCCACTGTGGGAAACGCAGATCAGCAGCGGGGCTTTGCAGCACATGCTGCCTAGATGCTAATGCTGGCACGAGTAAGATGGGCGGTGAGTCTTCCCGCCCGATGGAGTTGGCAGTGGGTGCCATCTTGGAGGCGCCGCGTGACTCGACCCTCACGGTTGTGGAGTCTGAGTGCAGGGGGACGCCTCGTTTCGAGGTTTCTAGAGGAGTTATTGCCTCCGCTTCCCCCAATGTGGGGGCGGATGCTCAGGGTGAGTTTTTCTCCCCTGAATTTGTGGTGCTAATGCATAAGGCTTTTATGTTAAAAAGAGCACTGCCTGAGGCTCCTGACAATTCCTTTCGGACTGGGTTGCCTCCAGTTCTTGATAGCCCAGTGTCTGCTGGAGACTTTATTTCTTCCCCCGAGCTTTTGGCTGACGCTAAGCGTAGACGAGTGAATACTCCGTCTGAGGGGGACTCTTCACCCTGTTCTCCCCTGTGGTCTAGTTTCGGGGAGTCTGAGGGGTCTGGCAGGCCCTCACGGACTGATGATCCAGACAAGGGTGGCTGCTTGACACAGGAGTTGGATGAGCCTGCAAAATACCACAGAAATCCGGTATATCAAGTCCCATTTCAGGTGCGCTGAAAAATGGACCTGCGCATGTCCAATACACGCATCTACACCAGCGCAGGCCTTTTTTCAACACACCTTAATAAAAGGATCCCTTAGATTTCTAAGATATATGGCCTCTGTCCTTAAAGAAAACAAAAATCACTAGTAGACCACCTTTACCATTCCTTATTATCCCCTCCAAGACATCTGTCAGATTCAAGCTATCCACCAACATTATTCCTATTTATTTATTTGTACAATCTTATATCCTACAATTGTCCAAAAACAAGTTTCGGTTCAGTGTGGCTTACAATTAGCAAAAGGCTTACAGTACGCTAATCGATTACGTGTGTTAAGGAACGTAAGTGACATGTGAAATTAATCATAGGTTTTCTTACATAGATTTGTTTTTAGTTCTTTTCTGAACTGTAGATAGTTGTTGATGTTTCTTATGGCCTTGGGGATTGAATTCCACCATTTGGAACCCAGGTAGCTAAACCCAGCTATGTAGATGGATTTGTAGGTGATGTTGTTGCAGTTAGGTAGATGTAGTAGTAAGTAGCTCTTGGTTTCTGGGTTTGCATTCCTTGATGATAATTCAGTCAGGTCTAGCATTTTAAAGGTTAGGGTGCTGGCTTTAAACAGTGTAGCCTTAATTGAGAGCCAGTGTAGCATTACAAACAGTGGAGTCACGCTATCCTATTTTGATTTTTTGAATATTAATATTGCTGCCATGTTTTGGATGGTCTGCAGTAATTTTAGCATGGTTTTGTTTTTGCATCTTAGGTATGCTGCGTTGCTGTAGACTAGTTGTGGTAGTATCAGAGATTGTACTATAAGGCGGAATACTTGTCTGGGAAAGTAATCTCTGATCCTCCTCAGTTGCCATAAAGTATATACCTTTCTTGATTTCACTTTTTGATTCATTATTAATACTACATCTGCTACTGTCTTTGTATGTGTCTAGGGCAAATCACTTATCAGAGATGCCAAATTACCCAAAAGAAAATATTTTGACCTTACATTCCTATTCAGTATGGTATTTACAGCCCCAGTTTTACAAAACTGAAATCAGTGAAATAGGCAGCCAGATGGGGTTGCCAGAAATTAAGGGACATCCTAAAACTTGCATTCTGTAACTGGGCAACTTGCAGTTCTGCTTATTTTTCTGTGTCTCTGGACCAACTTAAAATAAGGCATCTGTCTTACTCTTTTTTTCTTGAATCAACTATATTTCCTTGGATTCCACAGTAGTATCTTGAAAAAAAACACAGAAAGCTGGGCGGTGGGTCCCAATGTTTGCTGAATAACACTGATCTGACAGTGATAGCTGATCTTCTTTCTGTTCCTTTCCAGGATGTGGTAGACACTCACCCTGGCCTGACATTTCTCAAAGATGCCCCAGAATTCCATTCACGGTACATAACCACTGTAAGTATGTCTCTTTACACAGGACAGGAATGTAAACTAAAAATATTAAAGTTGTTGTTATGCTGTTATTACTTCTGCTTACAATGTGCTGCTTTGCAAGTTATTGCATGCTGTTAACAATTTCTCTTAACTTATAGAAGTACCTTATGGATATGTAATACAGATCATATTGACACTTTTAGGGGCCCTTTTACTAAGCTGCGTAAGTGTCTATGCGCGCCAAAATGGAGTTGCTGCTGCGCACCTCTTGCAGTAATTTCATTTTTGGTGTGTGTCCGACACGCGCGCAGGTCATTACTGCCCGGTTACCGTGTAAGACTTTACCACTAGGTCGATGGCTGGGAGTAAGGTCTCAGACCCAAAATGGATTTGTGGCAATTTTCATTTTGCCACACGTCTATTTTCGGCAAAAATTTTAAAAAGCCATTTTTTGCAAGTGCGCTGAAAAATGATTCTGCACGCGCCCAAAACATGTGCCTACACTACCATGGGCCATTTTTCAGTGTACCTTAGTAAAAGAACCCCTTAAATAAAAATAAACACCTTCAAATATATGTATCTCTCTAATAAGGGTCAATTTTCAAACTGCCCATTTTGAGATAAAGTCCACTGAAACAACTTAACCTACAGACTTTACCCCAAGTTTATGACAAATTTATGTTGTTTAGCTTTGAAACTCGCCTTTTGTACAGGTACAGAATTGCTGGAAGAGTATGTGCACAGACTTGAAAATGCTATCTTTGTATCTGCTCTTCCCAATAGAGAAGTTTCAACAAAGATGAATGAATGCCAGGAGTGTTTAAGGGTAGAACAGAGCAAAGGTTGCAAATTATTCCTGTCAACTTCTAAGCAGCTTGTAAAGTGCTCCAGGGACCTGCATACACGCAGGCCTCTAGAACTTGTTGCTGCTATATAACATTGGCACACCAGTTGACACCTGAAGACTAATCTCTCCAAAAACGTCCTTTATTGGAATAAGCACGCTTACTCACAGTTCTCCGAGGACAAGCAGGCTGCTTGTTCTCACTAATAGGGTGATGTCCACGGCAGCCCCTCCAATCGGAAACTTCACTAGCAAAGGCCTTTGCTAGTCCTTGCGCGCCCATGCGCACTGCACATGCGCGGCCGTCTTCCCGCCCGAACCGGCTCGTGTTCGTCAGTCTTCTTTTGTCCGCGCTCGGGACGGTTGTGTTTTGCCGCCGTTTTGCGCCCCTCAAGTTGACCCTCGCACGTCTTCATGATTTCGCTAAAAAAAATAAAAAAAAAAAGAAGAAAGACCTCGGTCTTTGTCCCTTCCCGTGTGTCAAGTTTGTTTCCCCGACGTAAGTTTCCTTTCGCTTTCGGGGTAGGCCTTTTTTGTGGCCTCGGTACGGGTTTTTTCTCTCTCCCTTATTTTTGGTGCCCTTCGTCACCATCGCGAATTCTGATTTCGCCGGCGTGATTTTTCCGCCCATGTCATCGAAGTCTCCCAGCGGCTTCAAGAAGTGCAACCAGTGCGCCCGGGTAATCTCGCTCACTGATAGGCACGCGTCGTGTCTTCAGTGTCTGGGGGCTGGGCACCGCCCGCAGGCCTGCAGTCTTTGTGCTCTTTTACAGAAGAGGACTCAGGTAGCGAGATTGGCCCAGTGGAACGTGTTGTTCTCGGGCTTTTCGTCGACAACAGCACCGGAGGCATCGAGTGCATCGACATCGACAGCATCAAGGCCTTTGACCTCGACATCGACAGCATCGAGGTATCGACCCTCTGCATCGTCGGTACCGAGACATCGGAAGGCTGCGTCAGTGGTACCGGGACCTCCGCTGTTGCTGATGTCGTCGGACGGTGGTGCTTCGACTGGAGTGCAGGTGAGGGCTGTCCATTCCCCTGCTGGTGGCGGTGAGCCTTCGGGTGGGTCTCCTTCTACCTTGAGGGCTCTTGCGGTACAGCCCCCCCGAGACCGACCTTCTTCGGCCTCGGCCCCGAGGAAGAGACGGCTGGATTCTACGTCCTCCTCGTCGGTACCGGGAAGCTCCGGTGACATGCTTCGTTTGAAAAAATCAAAGAAGCATCGACACCGGTCACCTTCCCGCATCGGTACCGAGAGCTCTGGGTCGCCGAGGGAGTCGGCACCCAGTAGGCATCGGCACCGGGAGGACCGCTCACCCTCTGTTCAGGAGGTGTCGATGCGCTCCACCTTGGACAGCCCGGAACAGCCTCCACGCCCGGAACTGACTCTGACCTCGACGCCTGCATCGGCTTCCATGTCTTTCTCCACAGCCGCTTTGCACGAGAGTCTCCGGGCCGTTCTCATGGGAGAGCTGTTGCGCCCTTCCCCTCCGGTACCGGGGGTGCTTGCGCCACCGGTACCGTCGAGTGAGGCGCCGGCTGGCCCCTCGCCCGGGGTGAGGTCTCCAACATCGGTACCGCTTGCGGTACCGACTGCGGCCGCCTCCCAGGAAGGCTCCCCGACGACGTCGGCGGAGGGAGCTTCGCCGGTGCTGGCGAGGGAGTCTACCTCTCGACGCTCCCACCGTGGCTGTGTTTCCACGGAGTCGAGTCGGGCACGGCTTCAGACACAGGTTCATGAACTTGTATCTGATACCGATGGTGAGGCCTCGTGGGAGGAGGAGGAGGACATTAGATATTTCTCTGATGAGGAGTCTGATGGCCTTCCTTCTGATCCCACTCCCTCCCCTGAAAGGCAGCTTTCTCCTCCCCAGAGTCTGTCTTTTGCGGCCTTTGTCCGGGAGATGTCTACGGCCATCCCCTTCCCGGTGGTTGTGGAGGATGAGCCCAGAGCTGAAATGTTTGAGCTCTTGGACTATCCTTCTCCACCTAAGGAAGCGTCCACAGTACCCATGCGTCATGTCCTAAAAAAGACATTGCTGGCGAACTGGACCAAGCCTTTAACTAATCCCCACATTCCCAAGAAGATCGAGTCCCAGTACCGGATCCATGGGGACCCAGACCTGATGCGCACTCAGTTGCCTCATGACTCTGGTGTGGTGGATCTGGCCCTAAAGAAGGCTAAGAGTTCTAGGGAGCATGCTTCAGCGCCCCCGGGCAAGGACTCTAGAACCTTAGACTCCTTTGGGAGGAAGGCCTACCATTCTTCTATGCTCGTGGCCAAGATTCAGTCCTACCAGTTCTACACGAGCATCCATATGCGGAACAATGTGCGGCAGTTGGCGGGCTTGGTGGACAAGCTCCCTCCTGAGCAAGCCAAGCCATTTCAGGAGGTGGTCAGGCAGCTGAAGGCGTACAGAAAATTCCTGGCCAGAGGGGTATATGATACCTTTGATGTTGCGTCCAGGGCCGCTGCTCAAGGTGTGGTGATGCGCAGACTCTCATGGCTGCGTGCCTCCGACCTGGAGAATAGGATCCAGCAGCAGATTGCGGACTCCCCTTGCCGAGCGGACAACATTTTTGGAGAGAAAGTCGAACAGGTGGTAGAGCAGCTCCACCAGCGGGATACCGCTTTCGACAAGTTCTCCCGCCGGCAGCCTTCAGCATCTACCTCCTCAGGTAGACGTTTTTATGGGGGAAGGAAGACTGTTCCCTACTCTTCTGGTAAGCGTAGGTACAATCCTCCTTCTCGACAGCCTGCGGCTCAGGCTAAGCCCCAGCGCACTCTCTCTCATCAGCAGCGTGCGCCTCAGCAAGGCCCCATGGCTCCCCAGCAAAAGCAGGGGGCGAGCTTTTGACTGGCTCCAGCAGAGCATAGCCGACATCAATGTATCAGTGCCGGGCGATCTGCCGGTCGGGGGGAGGTTGAAAGCTTTTCACCAAAGGTGGCCTCTTGTAACCTCCGACCGTTGGGTTCTTCAAATAGTCCGGCAAGGATACACCCTCAATTTGGCCTCGAAACCTCCAAATTGCCCACCGGGAGCTCAATCCTACAGCTTCCAGCACAAGCAGGTACTTGCAGAGGAACTCTCCGCCCTTCTCAGCGCCAATGCGGTCGAGCCCGTGCCTTCTGGGCAAGAAGGGCTGGAAAAGAAAACGGGGATGCGTCCCATCCTAGACCTAAGGGCCCTGAACAAATATCTGGTCAAGGAAAAGTTCAGGATGCTTTCCCTGGGCACCCTTCTTCCCATGATTCAGGAAAACGATTGGCTATGCTCTCTGGACTTGAAGGACGCCTACACGCACATCCCGATACTGCCAGCTCACAGGCAGTATCTGCGATTTCAGCTGGGCACACGTCACTTCCAGTACTGTGTGCTACACTTTGGGCTCGCCTCTGCGCCCAGAGTGTTCACGAAGTGCCTGGCTGTAGTAGCAGCGGCACTTCGCAGGCTGGGAGTGCACGTGTTCCCCTATCTCGACGATTGGCTGGTGAAGAACACATCCGAGGCAGGAGCTCTGCATGCAGATGACTATTCGCCTCCTGGAGCTACTGGGGTTTGTGATAAATTATCCAAAGTCCCACCTTCTCCCAGTGCAAAGACTCGAATTCATAGGAGCTCTGCTGGATTCTCGGATGACTCGTGCCTATCTCCCAGAGACGAGAGCCAACAACTTGTTGTCCCTCGTCTCTCGGGTGCGAGCGTCCCAGCAGATCACAGCTTGGCAGATGTTGAGATTGCTGGGCCACATGGCCTCCACAGTTCATGTGACTCCCATGGCCCACCTTCACATGCGATCTGCTCAATGGACCCTAGCTTCCCAGTGGTTTCAAGCTGCTGGGGATCTAGAAGACGTGATCCACCTGTCCACGAGTTTTCTCAAATCCCTGTATTGGTGGACGATTTGGCCCAATTTGACTCTGGGACGCCCTTTCCAAATTCCTCAGCCACAAAAAGTGCTGACTATGGATGCGTCTCTCCTGGGGTGGGGAGCTCATGTCGATGGGCTTCACACCCAGGGAAGCTGGTCCCTCCAGGAACGCGATCTGCAGATCAATCTCCTGGAGTTACGAGCGGTCTGGAACGCTCTGAAGGCTTTCAGAAATCGGCTGTCCCATCAAATTATCCAAATTCAGACAGACAACCAGGTTGCCATGTATTACAAGCATGGGGGCACCGGATCTCGCCCCCTGTGTCAGGAAGCCGTCAGCATGTGGCTCTGGGCTCGCCGTTACGGCATGTGGCTCCAAGCCACATATCTGGCAGGCGTAAACAACAGTCTGGCCGACAGGTTGAGCAGGATTATGCAACCTCACGAGTGGTCGCTCAACTCCAGAGTAGTGCGCCAGATCTTCCAGGTGTGGGGCACCCCCTTGGTAGATCTCTTTGCATCTCGGGCCAACCACAAGGTCCCTCAGTTCTGTTCCAGACTTCAGGCCCCCGGCAGACTGGCATCGGATGCCTTCCTACTGGATTGGGGGGAAGGCCTGCTGTATGCTTATCCTCCCACTAGTAAAAAAGCCCCGTTTCTGATGCAAATGAAATGGGGGCTAGCAACATTTTCTTCTGTGTGCATGTGGGAGTGTGTGTGTCCCTGCCCTCTGGCCTCTCTCCCCTCCCCCCTCAAATCGCTGGCTCTGTAACAGTGAAGGACTCATTCACTGTTACAGAGCCAGCGATTTGATTTCGTGCTCTGCTGTTTTCCTTCACTGACTGTGTTACAGAGAGGGCGGGGCAGACACTCATAGGGAAACCGGATATCTCGCCCCCTTCACACTTCCGGCTGGAGGCTTCATAGAACGTTGGTGTTGCCTTTTATATAGAGAGATACCTCTGGTGGGGAAGAATTGTTGAAACTCAAGCAAGACCGAGGCACCATGATTCTGATTGCTCCGTTTTGGCCGCGTCAGATCTGGTTTGGAGTTGTCCTCCGAAGAACCGTAGAGATTGGAGTGTTTTCCGACCCTCATCACACAGGACGAAGGGGCGCTTCTGCATCCCAACCTCCGGTCTCTGGCTCTCACGGCCTGGATGTTGAGAGCGTAGACTTTGCCTCTTTGGGTCTGTCGGAGGGTGTCTCCTGTATCTTGCTTGCTTCCAGGAAAGATTCCACTAAGAGAAGTTACTTCTTTCTGTGGAGGAGGTTTGCCGTCTGGTGTGACAGCAAGGCCCTAGATCCTCGCTCTTGTCCTACACAGACCCTGCTTGAATACCTTCTGCACTTGTCTGAGTCTGGTCTCAAGACCAACTCTGTAAGGGTTCACCTTAGTGCAATCAGTGCATACCATTACCGTGTGGAAGGTAAGCCGATCTCAGGACAGCCTTTAGTTGTTCGCTTCATGAGAGGTTTGCTTTTGTCAAAGCCCCCTGTCAAGCCTCCTACAGTGTCATGGGATCTCAATGTCGTTCTCACCCAGCTGATGAAACCTCCTTTTGAGCCACTGAACTCCTGCCATCTGAAGTACTTGACCAGGCCCGTTACACCAAATTTCATCATAACAGAGTAGTCCTCCGCACTCACCCTAAGTTCTTGCCGAAGGTAGTGTCGGAGTTCCATCTGAACCAGTCAATTGTCTTGCCAACATTCTTTCCCCGTCCTCATTCCTGCCCTGCTGAACGTCAGCTGCATACATTGGACTGCAAAAGAGCATTGGCCTTCTATCTGGAGCGGACACAGCCCAACAGACAGTCCGCCCAATTGTTTGTTTCTTTTGATCCCAACAGGAGGGGAGTGGCTGTGGGGAAACGCACCATATCCAATTGGCTAGCAGATTGCATTTCCTTCACTTACGCCCAGGCTGGGCTGGCTCTTGAGGGTCATGTCAGAGCCATGGCTGCGTCAGTGGCCCACTTGAAGTCAGCCACTATTGAAGAGATCTGCAAAGCTGCGACGTGGTCATCTGTCCACACATTCACAACTCATTACTGCCTGCAGCAGGATACCCGACGCGACAGTCAGTTCGGGCAGTCAGTGCTTCAGAATCTGTTCAGGGTTTAGAATCCAACTCCATCCCCCTAGGCCCATGTTTTATTCTGTTCCAGGCTACACTCTCTGTTAGTTGGATAAGTTTTTAGGTCAATCTCAGTTATGTCCTCGCCGTTGCGAGGCCCAATTGACCATGTTTGTTGTTTTGAGTGAGCCTGGGGGCTAGGGATACCACATCAGTGAGAACAAGCAGCCTGCTTGTCCTCGGAGAAAGCGAATGCTACATACCTGTAGAAGGTATTCTCCGAGGACAGCAGGCTGATTGTTCTCACAAACCCGCCCGCCTCCCCTTTGGAGTTGTGTCTTCCCTTGTCTTTGTCTTGCTACATATGGGACTGACGAACACGAGCCGGTTCGGGCGGGAAGACGGCCGCGCATGCGCGGTGCGCATGGGCGCGCGAGGACTAGCAAAAGCCTTTGCTAGTGAAGTTTCCGATTGGAGGGGCTGCCGTGGACGTCACCCTATCAGTGAGAACAATCAGCCTGCTGTCCTCGGAGAATACCTTCTACAGGTATGTAGCATTCGCTTTAACTGCAGATCAGAGGTTGTGCCCCACTGGCAACGAGTCTCCCTGGTACTGAGATTAGCAGTAGGTCAGAGCTGGCAGAATGGTGTACAATGCCCTCTGTCAGCCACATTCAAGGTAAGAACTAAGTTCTGTAACGTGGCTAACACGTGAAAGGGATCTAAAGCTGGCTTACAAAAATGGCCACTACCTCATGGACTACCGGAAACAAAACAGGGCACACTCTGACCCAGTAAGCAGGGGGAAAAGCACCATGGGAGTAGAGCCTACCAACTACCAACATCGTGAGCATTTGCCACAAGCTAGTGGAATCACGGAGCCCAATACCCTACACCCACCATAATGCATTGCTGATGTGACTCTGCAGTGCGCATAACAGAAAAGGTGTCACACTTACCCGAGAGCCACATCAGAACCAGGGAAAGGCTGTCACAGGATAGAACACATTCTGCTGTCATGGAGGTGGGTACGGCATTTGAGGCTGGCATAGAGGCTGGAAAAAAAGTTTTTAAAGTGGGGTTTTTTTTGGTGGGAGGGGGTTAGTGACCACTGGGGGAGTCCGGGGAGGTCATCCCTGATTCCCTCCAGTGGTCATCTGGTCAGTTGGGGCACTTTTTTGGGACTTGTTCATGGGAAAAAAAGGGTTCACAAAAAGTGACCCAAAATCGCAATAAAAATGCCTTTTTTTTCGATTATCAGCTAAAGACACCCATCTCTCTTCGGCTGATAACTACGCCCCAGTTCCGCCTTCACCACGCCTCCGACATGCCCCCGTCAACTTTACCCATTTCCGCGATGGATTGCAGTTGAAAATGCCCAAAATCAGCTTTCGATTATACCGATTTGGGCGCCCACGGGAGAAAGACGCCCATCTCCCGATTTGGGTCGCAATATAGGCGTTTTTCTCTTTCGATTATAAGCAGGATAGCATTTTAAAAACTTTTTTACAATTATTTCTATTCAGCGTTTTTTCTTAATATTTAGTGATTTGGGAAGGGCAGTTTATGTTTTATTAAATTTGACCGTTCGTTTCAATTTGTGGTAATTTTTATGACATCATCATCAGACTTTAAATGCTTTTTTAGATGGTTTTAAGCAGTGTTTTTTTTAAATAAATAGCGTTTTGAGAAGGGCACAAGTAGTACTATCAGATTATATTAGCGGTTTGTAGATCTTGAACCACTTACAATGACATTTTAAAAATATATTTTATATTTTTAAAGGACTCTTAATCACTTCAATAGATATTTGTTCCAATAAATAATATTCTTAAAGCCAGATAAGCATACAATTTTAACCACAGCTGTTACCACATCCTCTGTCAAAAAGTTCCAGAGCTTAACTATTCGTTGAGTGAAAAAATATTTCTTCCTATTTGTTTTAAAAGTATTTCCATGTAACTTCCTTGAGTGTCCCCTAGTCTTTGTACTTTGGAACGAGTAAAAAATCGATTTACTTCTACTCGTTCTACACCACTCAGGATTTTGCAGACCTCAATCATATCTCCTCTTGTCCGTCTCTTTTCCAAGCTGAAAAGCCCTAATCTCTTTAACCTTTCCTCATATGAGAGGAGTTCCATCCCCTGTATCATTTTGGTCTCTCTTCTTTGAACCTTTTCTAATTCCGCTATAACTTTTTTGATATATCAGAACTGAAAGCAATACTCAAAGTGTGGATGCACTATGGAGCAATACAAAGGCATTATAGTGTTTTTGGTCTTATTCACCATCCTAATAATTCCTAACATCCTGTTTGCTTTTTTGGACACTGCCACACACTGATCAGATTTCAGCATATTATCTACAAGGACACCCAGATCTTATTCTTGAGCACTGACCCCCAAGGTGGGCCTTAGCAACTATGATTCAGCTTTTTCTTTCCAATGTGCATCACTTTGCATTTGTCCACATTAAATTTCATCTGCCATTTGGATGCCCATTCTTTTAATTTCCTATGTTCTTCCTGCCATATTTCACAGTCCGCATGTGTTTTAACAACCTTGAATAGTTTTATATCATTGGCAAATTTAATCACCTCACTCGTTCCGATTTTCATATCATTTATAAATGTGTTAAATAGTACCGGGCCCAGTACAGATCCCTACGGCACTCCACTGTTCACCCTCCTCCATTGAGAGGAATGACCATTTAACCCTACCCTCTGCTTTCTGTCCGATAATCCACACCAGAACCTTGCCTCCTATCCCATGACTCTGTAATTTTCTCAGGAGTCTCTCATGAGGAACTTTATCAAAAGCGTTCTGAAAATCTAGATACACTACATCGACTGGCTCACCTTTATCCATATGTTTATTCACGCCTTCAAATAAATGAAGCAAGTTGGTGAGGCAAGACTTCCCTCGGCTGAACCCATGCTGACTCTGTCCCATTAAACCTTGTTTGTCTGTGTGTTCTGTAATTTTAGTCTTTATAATAGTTTCCACCATTTTACCGGTCTACAATTTCCCGGATCACCCCTAGAACCCTTTTTAAAATTCGGCGTCACATTGGCCACCCTCCAATCTTCAGGTACTATGGATGATTTTAATGAGAGGTTACATATTAATAACAGCAGATCAGCACTTTTATAATTACATAAGTAATGCCACACTGGGAAAAGACCAAGGGTCCATCGAGCCCAGCATCCTGTCCACGACAGTGGCCAATCCTGGCGAAGGGCAACTGGCAAGCTTCCCAAACGTACAAACATTCTATACATGTTATTCCTGGAATTGTGGATTTTTCCGAAGTCCATTTAGTAGTGGTTTATGGACTTGTCCTTTAGGAAACTGTATAACCGCCTTCACGACGTTCTCCGGCAACGAATTCCAGAGTTTAATTATGCGTTGGGTGAAGAAAAAGTTTCTCCGATTTGTTTTAAATTTACTACACTATAGTTTCATCGCATGCCCCCTAGTCCTAGTATTTTTGGAAAGTGTGAACAGACGCTTCACATCCACCTGTTCCACTCCACTCATTATTTTATGTGCCTCTATCATGTCTCCCCTCAGCCGTCTCTTCTCCAAACTGAAAAGCCCTAGCCTCCTTAGTCTTTCTTCATAGGGAAGTCGTCCCATCCCCGCTATCATTTTAGTCACCCTTCACTGCACCTTTTCCAATTCTACTATATCTTTCTTGAGATGCGGCGACCAGAATTGAACACAATACTCAAGGTGCGGTCGCACCATGGAGCGATACAACGGCATTATAACATCCTCACACCTGTTTTCTTTACCTTTCCTAATAATACCCAACATTCTATTAGCTTTCCTAGCCGCAGCAGCACACTGAGCAGAAGGTTTCAGTGTATTATCGACGACGACACCCAGATCCCTTTCTTGGTCCGTAACTCCTAACGTGGAACCTTGCATGACTTAGCTATAATTTGGGTTCTTTTTTCCCACATGCATCACCTTGCACTTGCTCACATTAAACGTCATCTGCCATTTAGCGCCCAGTCTCCCAGTCTCGTAAGGTCCTTCTGTAATTTTTCACAGTCCTGTCATGAGTTAACGACTTTGAATAACTTTGTGTCATCAGCAAATTTAATTACCTCACTAGTTACTCCCATCTCTAAATCATTTATAAATATATTAAAAAGCAGCGGTCCTAGCACAGACCCCTGAGGAACCCCACTAGCTACCCTTCTCCATTGTGAATACTGCCCATTTAATCCCACTCTCTGTTTCCTATCCTTCAGCCAGTTTTTAATCCACAATAGGACATTTCCTCCTATCCCATGACCCTCCAATTTCCTCTGTAGCCTTATGCTTGAGTTCTTTGAGTACCCTTGGATGTATGCCATCTGGTCCAGGTGATTTACTGCTCTTTAATTTGTCAATTTGGCTCAGTACATTTTCCAGGTTTACCGAGATTTTTTTCAGTTCCTCCGTATCATCACCCTTGAAAACCAAATCCGGTACAGGCAGCTCTCTTATATCTTCTTTCGTAAAGACAGAAGCAAAGAATTCATTCAGTTTCTCTGCTATGGCCTTGTCTTCCCTGAGCGCTCCTTTTGCTCCTTCATGATCTAATGGTTCCACGGATTCACTCACAGGCTTTCTGTTTCTGATGTACCTGAAAAAGTTTTTGCTATGAGTTTTAGCCTCTGCAGCAAGTTTCTCTTCATATTCTCTTTTATCCTTTTATTAATGCTTTGCATCTGACTTTCCAGTGCTTATGTTGCTTCTTATTTTCTTCCATTCTGTGAAGGACAATCTTTTGGCTGTAATGGCCTCTTTTATTTCACCTTTTAACCATTCTGGCTGATGTTGTCTCTTCTTTCCACCTTTGCTGCATCAACTAAGGCCAGTACTGGGCTGGCTTGTACGGTCTGAGTCCCGTATACTGTATAGTGATCCAGTTTAGGATGGGCTGGAGAGAGCGTCGACGGAAACTCCAGTGAAATTGGAACATGAGGACAGTGCCGGGCAGACTTTTACTGTATTTGTCCCACTTATGACGAGACGGATTTGGATAGGCTGGAGTGGGTTTTAATGGTAACTCCAGTAGTTGGAACATAAGGACAGAGCCGGGCGGACTTCTATGGTATATAAAGAAAGACCACGATTAAGTATATAATATCACATTCATTGGTGATTTAAATCTTGAATTGATAATGAATGTGACTGTTGGGGAGACTGAATGGACCATTCAGGTCTTTATCTGTCATCACTTACTATGTTACTCACGTCACTTTGTAGATAAATTGCTTTCTGAATTGTGGCATTTGAAAATAGGCAAAGACCATAGAGTGTGTAGAAAGCCTTTGTTCTCATTTTGACATTTGGGTGTATGGGTGTGTTAACAAGGCATCTTTATTAGAATGATTGTTTGGATAGGGAAAAACCATGAACATTGAAGAAAAAAACCCTTTCAGTTTATTTGCACCAATATTAATAATGTCAGTTAAGCAATAAGCTACCAAGCAGAGTACTCCTATGTAACACTTGGAAAAACTTGAGATTTGTATTAGTGCAAATCACACTAAAAAGTGTGTAGAAAACTTCATAAAAATAGGTACCTTAAAAAAAACATAATTCTGCATATGGAACAGAGCCCCTTTTACCAAGCTGTGGCTGGCATCAGCGCATGTTTTATGTGCGTGCCGAGGCCCCCTTTTACAGCAGCTGGTAAAGGGGAAGTCATGCTTTCCTGCAGGAAATGGCCATGCGGCAAGTAAAGCACTTGCTGCGCAGCCATTTTGGGGGAGAGCCCTTGCCGCCACCCATTGAGGTGGCAGTAAAGGCTCCTGTGTTAACTTGGTGGTAACCAGGCAGCAAACGACACTGCCCGATTACCACCGGGTACACTCCAGCGCTACAAAAAGAAATACATTTTTGTAGTGCCGGAAATAATGCTGCGCTAGGGTTGGAATGTATAGCTGTTTAGCGAGTGGTAAGCCTGTGTTCGGCTTACTGTCACTTAGTAAAAGGAGCCCATAGTTAGGCCAAAGAAAAAGTGTTAAGGATATATGTGTGTGTGTGGGGGGGGGGGGGTCTATACAAAGTAACTCAGAACATATATATCAGGACTGCATTGTGCACTCAAATAGCTTAATACCCTTACCAGATCTTAATACACAGACTCACTTCAGACACCGGCAGAAACTCATGCCCAGATGCAACCAAGGCCTAACTGTTAGGCCATGTTATGCTGTTGGTGGGCCTTTGAGACGAAAAACCTTGGCCTGTACCACATCTTTTGTGATAAATGTAGGCACAATAACACACATATCAACACTATGTTCATCTGCATTCAACTATTTAAGCATTACAATTATGCAAGCTAGTAAAGCAACCTTGTAAGTCACTTTCAGGTTATATTTTATTTTGCATGTGCAACTGACAGGGCCGATGCTAGGGTCTCTGGCACCCCCCTGCAAACTATCAATTTCCCCCCCCCCCCCCCAGTACAGCATCTCCTCTGAGAATGACACGGGATGGGTAGCCACGGTAAACCACGGTAAATCCACAGTAAAACCTTTTTTTTGCTAAGGTTTATTTTATTTTATTTTTGTTACATTTGTACCCCGCGCTTTCCCACTCATGGCAGGCTCAATGCGGCTTACATGGGGCAATGGAGGGTTAAGTGACTTGCCCAGAGTCACTGTGGGAACGGTAAAAACTTTGCCCCTTCAGTTAAAAATAAAACCCACGATTACCATGGGTCCGGCATCTCCTCTCTCCCTCCTTCCTTTTTTCCCCCTCCTTTACCATCTTCTCCGTTAAAGAGAAAATCACAAAGATGAACATAAAGACGCTGCATTACGTTCACATTATATGCACAACCAGAACACAAATGCTAGACTTCAGCATTTAGACATAACAAGATATTCCACATTTTCCAGGCAAGTCAGTATGCAAGAGTAACTCCCCACCCCTTTCACTACCGGCCATCTTGAGGTGACACAGTTAGTTTCCCAGAGAAATAATGCTAAGAACTGCTTGAAGAGACAAAAAATGTACATTTTGATTATTAACAGTTTATTCAGTATGGATATCACTGGCTTTCTTTTTAATTCTGTGAAAACAGAGCACACAAAGATTATTTATCAGGGGGGTGGGGGTGGGGGGGGTCCCATCTGGAACTAATTAGGTTTCAGAAACTTTCTTTTCAAGTTTAGCCTCCAGTTACACAAAGAAGAGATGTCTTGGCTAAACATTCACTGACAAATGATGTTACATTAGGCATGGCATTTTTAGTGTTCTTTAACCTGTACACATATAAGGAATATGAGCCACATTAGTTCAACACCGTATTAATTCAGCACATGGCAACCCACAGTTGGAAATGGCCAGGCTGACTACATACATCCTTAAATTCTAGATTTAATACAGCGTTAAATACACATTCTACTAAACATGTCTTCTCTTCATCCTTGGCAATATATCAAACGGGGTCAAACCAGCCCTCTGTCCATAACACAAGCATACCTGCCATAAGACAATTATGGCAAAGTCTTCTAATTTGATAGCAAATTACCCCCAGGAAACACAAGATTATTCCTAATCTATTTACATCTCTCAGAAAAAACCCTAAATAAAGACACAGAGACTCAACTCTGGTCACAGATTGGAGCAAAGAATCCGGATGGATTCAGAAGGCTTAATACATATTCTATATAAACTAATTGCATCCCTAGTATCCCTTAAACTATAAGATGGGAGTATTGTGTTCAGTTTTGGAGGTCGTATCTTGCTAAAGATTTAGAAAGACTGGAAGTGGTGCAAAGAAAAGCTTCAAAAATGGTATGGGATGAAAAAGAGGAAGTGACGTCACCGATGCTGATGGCTGCCTAGCGTTCTAGCTCCAGTTCCTCGACAACTACAAAAGCTATAAAAAGCAATCACCAGCCTCTTTGGAGCTGCCTGCAGTGTTCCCCGTTGCTCTTCATTGAAAGCAGGATGAGTAAAGCGTCTTCGGCGCGAGCTAAAGAGCAGGAGAAGTCAGCTAGCGGCGGATCGACCAAAACCGCGAAGCGCCACGAGGTAATGGCGCCGGTCTCCCCTTCTGACTCTGATTCAGCGCTGTCGTTGGCGGAATCGCGGAAACCGCATATTAAAAAAGGAATCTCAGGCGAACTTCGCCAGATACTGTCTGGAATACAAGCAGATATAAATAAATCGAGGGATGAGATTCTGGATAGAATGGAGACGCTGAGCTCTGCTCTCCGCGAGCTGGGGAACAGAGTTGAAGAGGTAGAAACTAAGCTGGAAGAGCACTCTGAGTCCATGCTTTCACACGAGACCCATCTCCAAGCCTTAGACCAAAAGCATATAGAGCTAACTTATAAGCTTGATGATCTTGAAAACAGGGGAAGGAGAAACAACCTCAGATTCCGCGGAGTCCCTGAGGGCGGAGAGACCGAGGATGTCATACAGATTGTACAGACAATGTGTGCCAGCTTGCTGGGAGCCGAGGCTGCAGGGGTAAAGATTGAAATCGATAGAGCGCATAGATCCCTGGGACAGCGGCAGGAAAACAGAGCACGGGATATTATCACCCGGTTCCACCGATATGAACTAAAGGAGCAATTGCTCAACTGCGCCAGGAAAAAGCCCAACCTGGAATATGGCGGGGCCAAAATATCTGTGTTTCAAGATTTATCACAGTTCACCCTGCAACAAAGACGTCTCATGAAACCAGTCCTGGACATTTTAACCAAAGAGCAGATATCATACCGATGGGGCTTTCCTTTCTCCCTGATCTGCATGCTACAGGGTGTTAAATTGAGAGCTACATCGATGGCAGAAGCTTGGAAATCCCTGCATGGGGCGGGCCTGGTGCAGACGAGCAAACCTCCAGGCGCATTAGCGCCAGCCACGAAAACAAAGCTCCAAAAGTGGCAAAGGATCCCTGCCACACCTAAAAGGAATATCCCAAAAAGAAAAGTGGCTGTGGAAGACACCCTAACTGAAGCGGCAACATGGTAGATTCACTCTATCAAAGGACTTGGCCAAAGATTTGGCCAGAGGGACACTGGCTGATACTGATCTCCTGGTTGGTAATGATGTAGAGAGTAACAAACGTTATGCTCTGTTTCAAGTTTTGATATGTTTTGTTCTTGGTTTATTATTGCCATCTCTTGCATAAGTGATTTTTAAGTCACTAATTAATAGAGGAAATGGTAATTAAGGTAGTGGGAAACACTGTGTATGATGTTGTACAGTTATAAGAGACTATGAAGAGGGAAAGTTTAAGGTGTTGGATGGCGGGTAGGGACCAAGTATGTGGATGGGTGATTACGGATGCCCAAGTTGTGTTCTTGACCCTGGTGATGACATAGGGTAACTCGGGGGGGGGGGGGGGGGGGGGGGGCGGGGGGGCTGGGTCGCCTGGATGCTGGTGTGTTACTTCCTCATTTCCCACTATTGGGACTTGAGCCCTTTAGTTGGTGTCAGACAGGGGGGGATGGGGTGGGTAAGGGAAGGGGGGGGGGGTTATCAATGGGGGGAGGGAGGACTGGGGAGGGTTGTGGGCACCACTGGTACTGGTTAGCACAAAGACATGAAGTGGATGGATCCCACCCAGTGGGAACCATAGCTGATGTAACATCCCAGGAATGAGTACAGATTTAAAATTTTATCATATAATGTTAAGGGGCTGAACATGCCTCAGAAAAGGCAGAAATTTTTCAAAGAGCTGCAGCTGCTAAAACCACACATTGTACTATTGCAGGAGACTCATCTCCGCAGGGCACATGAGCGACTGTTAACCCACCCAGAATACCCAAGCGCCTTCTTCGCTTCCTCTGCAGATGACTCTAGAAAACGTGGGGTGGCAGTTTTGTTTCATAAATCAATATTGGCCCAAATAATGAGAATTAGGCGAGACCCGGGAGGGCGTTTTTTGCTCTTGCAAATTGTTCTGGATCATGTAGACCTCACACTCGCATCGCTATACGCCCCAAATGAGCATCAGGGGACCTTCTACACCAAAATGAAAAACATACTAGCTACATTTACCCGGGGTTCTTTGATTATGGGGGGTGACTTTAACGAAGTTATGGATTCTGTGTTGGACAGATCCGGGAGACCTCAGCACCTGATATCTAAGGACTCATTGGCGCTGGGCTCCATGGTCCACTCACTGGGGACCCTGGACATTTGGAGACTAAGTCATATGACAACTAGGGACTATACATTTTTCTCTCCCGTACATAAGTCGTATTCCCGGATCGATTACCTCTTCCTTGACGTCACATTAGCAGAGAGGGGCCCGAAAGCAGAAATTGGCAGCATAACAATCTCAGACCACGCCCCAGTTTGGGTAACCCTGCCGACCATTAGAGCAGAGGTCAAAGATCAAAGATGGACACTTAACACAGATCTATTGCTGGAGGGGGAGGTGGTGGAAGGCTGTAGGAAGGTCTTGAAAGAGTACTTGGAGTTCAACATGGAATCGGGCCCTCCCCTCAGTGTAGTGTGGGACGCTATGAAGGCAGTCTCAAGAGGCTACTTTGTACAGATAGCTAGTAGGCGAGCGAGGGTTCGTAGGGCCCAGCTGGCGCAGAGCCTGGAAAGGATTAGGATCCTGGAGGCACAGCACAAACAAAGTGGTTCCTCTGCTGTTTTGGAGGAGCTGCGAGGACAGAGGCTCCAGCTGGACTCTATTTACTCCGAGCAACTAAGTTGGCTACAATCCAGAAATAAAGTTCGATCATACGAATTTACTAATAAGGCAGGCCGCCTCCTGGCTATAAAGTTGCGCAGGCAAAGAGTGGACCGAATGGTCACTCACATTAGGGACTCTAAAGGCGACTTGTTGAATACATCTGAGGCCATACGGAGGCGCTTTAGTGAATTTTATCAGGAACTATATGCACAGGAGACGAACCCACCTGAAGATACTATCTTGGACTACCTGGCTGAGAGTGACCTGGCCTCCATAACCAGTCAGCAAAGGGCTGCCCTAGATGCGCCGGTCACCCCGGTTGAGGTACAAAAAGCCATTCAACACCTACCCTCGTGTAAATCACCAGGGTTGGACGGTTTCCCTAATGAATTCTATAAGAAATTTACCACCGAGTTAGCCCCACTGTTGGCTGACTTATTTAACTTAATTGGGAAAGGGGAGTCTTTGCCTACCTCCATGCTGGAAGCGTGGATTGCGGTACTGCCCAAGCCGAATAAAGACCATAAGGAATGCGGGTCCTTCCGTCCTATATCCGTCTTAAACGCTGATGTCAAAATTCTAGCTAAAGTCCTGGCTAACCGACTGGCACCCTTGCTCCCAGCTATTATCCACCCCGATCAGGTGGGATTTGTCTCCTATAGAAAAGCTACTGACAACACTAGGCGAGTGGTCGATTTAATGTACCTGGCTAGAAGAATGAAGAGGCCTCTATGCCTCCTTAGCTTGGACGCTGAAAAGGCCTTCGACCGGGTGCATTGGCCATTCATGTACAAGGTGATGGAGACCTTTGGGATAGGACCGCAGTTTTGTGGATGGATCCAAGCATTCTACAGTTCTCCTAAAGCCTGTATTCGTGTTAACGGGGGTAACTCAGGGATGATACCTTTACACAGAGGCACTAGACAGGGCTGTCCTTTGTCCCCTCTATTATTTGCAATGGTAATGGAGCCTTTTGCAACTCGGCTTAGAGCTAATCCAAATATATCAGGACTTTCCATGGGTGGGAGAATACATAAATTAGCCCTTTTCGCAGACGACGTCTTGTTATTTGTTACTCACCCCCTGACCACTTTCCCTGGGCTCCTGCGGGAGATAGAGGAATACTCGACTGTGTCGGGATTTAAAGTTAATATCTCCAAATCTGAAGTTTTGAATGTTACCCTTCCGACGGAGCTCATGGAGTCGCTGAGGACTTCCTATGCCTTCAGATGGGCTGGCAAGAGCATTCGTTATCTGGGGGTTAACCTGACGGCAGACCTCTCGGATCTTTTTTCGGTTAATTATAAAGGTTTTGCAGAAGCACTTATTGAGGACTTGGGTAAATGGGGGGATCTTGCTCTCTCATGGTTTGGCCGAATAGCAGCAGTAAAGATGAATGTCTTGCCGCGCCTGCTCTACCTGTTTCAGGCTCTCCCAATCAAAATGCCACGTAAATTTTTATCAATGCTACAGGACCGTATTATGCGCTTTATCTGGGCGGGTAAGCGTCCGCGCTTGGCACGTACGGTCCTGTACCAGGATAGGGCGAGAGGAGGGCTGGGAGTACCCAACCTGGCTTGGTATTATAGAGCCGTCCAGGCACGCGCAGCAGTGGAATGGTTTCAGGATTACCCGGATAGGCAGTGGGTGCAGCTTGAACAATACACTTTGGGTGAAAGGTCGTTAGGGGCCCTTATGTGGATCCCTGGCTCGTTTAGGTCTCTGGAGGCAGGACTCTGCCCTTCAGTATATGTCACCCTTTCCAATTGGGATAGCATGTTCTTAAACCGACGTACAACACTGTCTCATCTGTCCCCCATAGCTTATAATCCACTGTTTTACCCTGGAACGACAAAAGGAGTGTTCACAAGATGGTACACTGGAGGTTTGCGAATGTGGGGTCAATTATTCGAGGGTGAGAATTTGTTGTCTTATCCTGCAGCCCTTGAGAAGTTCCCGATAGTGGGGTCAGACCGGTATGCTTACCTTCAATTGGCAGTTCAACAAGGGCAGTTCGGGAGGTTATGGCCAGGGAGCAAACAGCACTAGAGAATATTTGTGAGGGTCCACCTAAGACTACCGGGCTGGTCTCTCGCCTTTATCACATTATTAACAGGCAATCACCGAATTATACACTTCACAGGAAGAGTTGGCAGAGGGAGCTGGGTATGGACTTGGAGGAGGCAACCTGGGAAAGGATGGAGCGGGCTGTGGTGAGAGTGTCGTCTCATGTGCCCTTCAAGGAAAATGCGGTGAAGGTGCTGTATCGTTGGTACTTGACGCCTGAGCGTCTCCAGCGCATATACCCTACCCTGACGGGGCTGTGCTGGAGGGGTTGTGGGGTGCGGGGCACAGCTGGGCACATATGGTGGACCTGTAAGAAGGTCAGGGCTTATTGGAGATCGATCCATAGCAGGTTACAGAGGTGGACGGGCAGACCAATACCTTGGAGCCCAACCTTCTTCTTATTCTCTGGGGGAGCTGCAGGTCTTTCTAGCACTCAGCACATATTTGTGGGACAGGCTATAACCGCTGCAAGAGTTATAATTGCTGCCCATTGGAAACAGCCCATGACCCCGCCCATTACCAGATGGGTCCAAAAATTGAGGCATGTCTGCGAGATGGAAAAACTTCTAGCGGAAAGGCGTAATCAAATATGTAGATGGCACCAGATCTGGGACTCTTTTCTCCTTCATGTATAATCTGATTGAAGTCTTCTGTTAAGGTGGTGCTCGGAAGGGCGGGTGGGTGGGGGAGGGAGGGTGGGATGGGGCAATGTGTGATCAGAGAGCGTATGAAGCGGGGACTAGTATACATAAATAAAAACTCTGAAAAAGTGAAGTTTTGGAATTGTATATCTGAATAATTTATTTGACATTTCAATACAGTAAGAACTGTTCTTTTGGTATACAAAGATATCATCACTCTGTTCTGTCTTGTATATATGCTACATCTTAAGAGACTTTTGGCTTACATAAGTGACATGTAACATGACTTGCATGATGTATTATGTTTCAGATGTCTTGTATTACTTATTAATAAAGACTTCTTAAAAATTAAAAAAAAAAAATGGTATGGGATTTGCGTTGCAAACTCTACAAGGAGAGACTTGCATACCTGAACATGTATACCTTGGAGGAAAGGAGAAACAGGGGTGACATGATACAGACATTCAAATATTTGAAAGGTATTAATCCGCAAACAAACCTTTTTTGGAGATAGGAATGCGGTAGACCTAGAGGACATGAATTGAGGTTGAAGGGGGGCAGACTCAGGAGTAATGTCATGAAGTATTTTTTCACAGAGAGGGTGGTGGATATGTGGAATGCGCTCCCGCGGGAGGTGGTGGAGATGAAAACGGTAATGGAATTCAAACGTACGTGGAAAAACACAAAGGAATCCTGTTTAGAAGGAATGGATCCACGGAATCTTAGCAGAGATTAGGTTGCGACCCCGGTAATTGGGAAGCAAAACCAGTTCTGGGCGGACTTCTACGGTCTACGTCCTGATCGTGACTGAATAGAAATGGATGGGCTGGAGTGTAAATTTTAAGGGGTTTCAACATTAGCTTAGTACAAGAACAGTGCTGGGCAGACTTCTATGGTCTGTGCCCTGAGAAAGGCAAGGATAAATCAAACTTGGGTATAAAGTATCACATACCATGTAAAACGAGTTTATCTTGTTGGGCAGACTGGATGGACCATACAGGTCTTTATCTGTCGTCATTTACTATATGTAAGGAATGTGGTTAGCAGAAGCACATCTATCCGAGATGTTAACATACTAAATAAACCAATTCATAATGCTGTAGAAGATTGTGTATAATCTTTCTTTTCGTTCTAAATGCCTTTATTTGTAATGTAAAAGTGAGCTTAAGAAATGATTTGTAAGCTTTCAAACAATTTACTATCTGTTCTTAGACTGGGTCATTATTCTACATTTCTAAGTTGGTTTATCTAGAGCCTTAGAAGCATGTTACAGATGGACACCAATTTATGAATGTAAATAGAGAGATGTGGTAGCCGTGTTAGTCCACTTCTAAAAGCAGTCAATAGAAATAGAATACCCCGATAGTGGTGAGACCGACCAGAGTCGGGAGGCGGAACAACGACCGTTTGGAGGGCAAGGTGCCTTGATTGAGACACCGATATTAACAACAACTTCGGTGCGAAGTGTTGCTGGCTTGAATACGGACTTGCCTTTACAGAAAGAGGTAATACCACCACTTTTTTCTTTTCAAATGCTTAAACCAGCTGAAGTAACTATGGACTCTTTGTGGACTCTGATAGCAGATTTAGGGAAATCACTTACTCCCCAGATAAATACACTAAACCAGGAAATGAAAAACCATGAGGAAAAAATAAAGAATTTGGACTTAAAAGTAGGGGAATTGGAACAGATAAAGGAGAAAAACGATTCAGATATGAAAGTACTTCAAACACGCCAGGAGGTTATGATGAAGGATTTGTCTTCATTAAGAAGAAAAACTGAACTCCTTGAAAATACTGTTAGAAGTAATAACTTACGGTTGTTAAATTTTCCTAAACAAATAACCAAACCCCCTAGGGAAATGTGGAAAAAATACTTAATGGAGATTCTTGGGGTAAAAGAGGAGTTGATTCCTCCTTTTACATATGTTTATTATCTTCCAACTAAAGAAGACTCTGATAAAAAAAAAAGAACAAGATTAATTGATGAATGTTACTGCTTTATTAGAATCTACAGATATTGAAGATACAATTCCCACTACGTTAATAGTGACTGTGGCGCTTGCACCAGACAAGCAATGGTTGATGTCTATGTTCTTCAAAAATAAGGATAAAACATTTCTTGGCCAGAAAGTTCAGATGTTCCCTGATATCTCCAGAGAAACACAAAAGCGTCGGAAATCATTTCTTTTAATGAAACCAGCAGTAACTCAGCTGGGAGCCACATTTTACTTGCGGTACCCATGTAAGTGTGTGGTAAGGTACCAGTCAAACAAGTTTATATTTTTTGATCCGGCTCAACTAACAACATTTCTTACCTCAAGGCAGAACAGGGGCACTTAAAACATCAAACCCATTGATTAGGTTAAACACTGTTTAACACTAACCTGTTATCTTTATTAGCTCTATCTTTGACAAAATTACTTTAAATATATTCCATTTCTAAACATCTTATTTCAAAATGTGGACTTGAGCATGAAATTTCATGTGTTTTTCTTGGAATTGTTTTTTCTCTTATTAATGTTGAAATGTATTGCTTTTCAAACAAGTATGTACTTGATTATAAAGTTGTAAAATCTTATAAACAAAAAATAAAAAAAAAGAAATAGAATAAAATAAAACAGAGAAAAGAAAATAAGATGATACCTTTTTTATTGGACTAACTTAATACATTTTTGATTAGCTTTCGAAGGTAGCCCTTCTTCGTCAGATCAGAAATAAGCAAATTTTGATAAGTTACAGCATATATAAGTGAAACATCAAAGTATTTCAGTGACAGTCTGAAAGGATGAGGGAGGGGTGGGCTAGGTGAGAAACAGAGAGGGATGAGGGACAGGAAGATATGCATGGTGATCAGAGCATTTCACAAAGCAATGAAATTTCATGGTTTATAATGGGCTAGAAAACCCAGATCTTTGTTAAGTCCCCAATTGATTTACATTTCCGATAGGGAGATCAGAGGTGGTGTGCCTGCATGGTATTTGCAGACTTTCTTGATCTCCTGGTTTGTTCAGAGTTTGATTTTCACATACCTCAGATGGATTGTAAAGTGTATCCAAGTTGTTTGGGCCTGTTAGGATTGCAGCGCCGTTTCTGCTCCGAGGTAAGTTGGTTTTCTCTCTGTGATTGTGCAGAAGACAAGACAGCTTCATTTCTTTTTTGTGGATAGCAATGTATTATTTCTCCACTTGGGTGTTATGCAGGTCCTCCTTAAGTTGGCTTATAAGGTGTGGACGTAGTTCCTCCATGTTCCTTATGATTTCATCCCTTTGAGTTTTAATCATTTTCTTCTTCTTGTAGAGTTGATGTATAAGTTCATTTCTTAGTTTCTGGCTAGTGCGTTTGCTGAGTTTGTCTGCATAGTCAGAATTGTATGTAGTAGCCAAAGGATTTTTGATCCTCAGTCCTTTTGGAATGATGTTATTCTTCTTGCAGATTGTCAGAAAGTAAAGATGACTGTTTACTTTTGTTTCTTTTTCCATAAGTTTGTTCATTTGCTTTTTCATGCGGCTATATGTGGTATCTTCCATCAACTCTACAAGAAGAAGAAAATGATTAAAACCCAAAGGGATGAAATCATAAGGAACATGGATGACCTACGTCCACACCTTATGAGCCAACTTAAGGAGGACCTGCATAGCACCCAAGTGGAAAAACAATACATTGCTATCCGCAAAAAGAAATGAAGCTGTCTTGTCTTCTCTCCTGCACAATCACAGAGAGAAAAACAACTTACCTCGGAGCAGAAACGGCGCTGCAATCCTAACAGGCCCAAACAACTTGGACACACTTTATAATCCATCTGAGGTATGTGAAAATCAAAATCTGAACAAACCAGGAGATCAAGAAAGTCTGCAAATACCATGCTGGCAAACCACCTCTGATCTCCCTATCGGAAATGTAAATCAATTGGGGATAGTAAACTTCTCGAACTATCAATTATCACAGCATGAAGTCTCTGTACTTTCCAAAGGACTCTCGTTTTGCCCATCCAGCAAGCTTGATCAAATTCAATTGTACTCAGATCTGGAAGAATTCTTTAGAAAACTTCACCCAACAGACTGGAACACAATTTTAAATGAAAGAACACATATTTCACCCCACAATGTGGACAAAACAATAAACTAGACAGCTACATAGAAAGTTTCAGGTACAGGGTAAAATCACAACTTTCCAGCAAACAAAAGAAAGTCCTGTACAACCTTACTCCACCAGAAAGAACAGCTGTAAGCAACGTACAAAATAACCAACGCATTATCATCAAACCCGCAGACAAAGGGGGCTCAGTGGTGATTATGGACACACAAAAATACATCAAAGAAGGGCACAGACAACTCTCAGACAAAACATACTACAGGAAACTAACTGAAGATGCCACACAGGGCTATACGAAACAGCTGAAAGGCCTTATCAGAACATTTCCTAAACAAGTACAGCCACATCTGAAGAAACTCATACCAAACCAGCCCTCTGTGGGCACATTCTACATGCTACCCAAAATCCACAAACCTGGAAACCCTGGCAGACCAATCATGTTGGGTATTGGCACACTCACGGAGGAAATATTTGGACTTATTGAGAGGATTCTGAAACCTCTTGTGCACAAGACAAACAGCTTAATTCAAGACACCACAGACTTTCTGAAATATCAAGCAATTACCACTGGGTACCCTTCTGGTCACGATGGATGTAGAATCACTATACAATAACATTCCCCCATGCGGATGGCATAGCTGCAAGTGAGAAACTCCTAAAAACATCCGCACTGGACCATCAATACTCACCAGAAACTATTACAGAATTAATCAAATTTATTCTAACTCACAACTATTTCTGCTTTAACAATGATATCCACCTACAAATCATAGGTACTGTGATGGGCACCAGGGCAGCACCTCAATTTGCTAACCTCTTTATGGCTGAACTGGAAGAGACATTTCTGAATACATATCAGTCCACACCCCTAAAATACTAAAATGGCATTTTTATGATTTGGACTGAGGGGGAAGAAACTCTAAAACAATTTTACAGTTCTTTCAATACATACCATCCTACAATCAGATTCAAAATTGACTACTCCCCAGAAAAAGTCAATTTTTTGGACACCACAGTTTCAATCAGCAATGGCAACATACAAACATCCATATATAGGAAACCCACAGACAAATGCAGCTACCTCCACAACTCCAGCTTCCACCCTTCACATACAAAAAAATCAATTATTAATAGCCAAGGCACCGTATCTGCTTTGACCCAGGGGACAGAGATAGATACCTCAAAATCCTGACTGCATCCTTCGAACAGAAAGGCTATAACCCCAAAATAATCTCCCAAGAATATTGCCTCCTCCCTCCAAACACCCAGGGAAAATCTGCTACAATACAAAGAAAAGAAAGCCACAGACAGAACCCCCCTTATAGTGACATACAACCCAGAGCTGGAAAAACTGAGGAAAATCATAAGAGATCTGCAGCCACTACTCGAGGAGGATGAATTACTGAAACAGATATTCCCATCCCCACCAGTGCTGGCCTTCCAACAGCCACCCAATTTAAAACAGAAGCTAGTGAGAAGCAAGCTCTCAACAGAGACAATAAAGAAGAGAATGGCACACATCTTTGCAATATATCCAGCTGCAACCTATGCCAAAACATTTCACAAGACCCCACAGTCATTCACAAAGGAAAAATATTCAACATAAAGGAATCCTTCACATGCTCATCTTCCAATATAGTATATGTCATCCAGTGTAAAAAAAAATGGACGAAGGATGCTATATTGGAGAAAAAAGCCAGATGCTGAAGAAGAGATTTAATTTACATAGACATCATATGAAAAATGCCAGTGCCAACCAGGATGTTACCTCTGTGGGACAACACTTTACAAAACCAGAACACTGTACTAATGATTTTATGGTGAGAATATGTAAGGGAAACTTTAAAACAATACAGGAACGCAAGATCTTTGAAGTCAAAATGATCAAATATTTTGACACCCACCAGACAGGACTTAACAAAGATCTGGATTTTCTAGCCCATTATAAACCATGAAATTTCACTGCTTTGTGAGATGCTCTGATCACCATGCATATCTTCCTGTCCCTCATCCCTCTCTGTTTCTCACCTAGCCCACCCCTCCCTCATCCTTTCAGACTGTCACTGAAATACTTTGATGTTTCACTTATATATGCTGTAACTTATAAAAATTTGCTTATTTCTGATCTGACGAAGAAGGGCTACCTTCGAAAGCTAATAAAAATGTATTAAGTTAGTCCAATAAAAAAGGTATCATCTTATTTTCTTTTCTCTTTTTTATTTTATTCTGTTTCTATTGACTGAATGTAAATAATATGCAAATTTATGAGGAATAAACATTGACAGCTGTTAATGCTGACGTATTTTTTTCAGAGCCAAAAGGTGGTAGCAGGAATAACCAAATAAGACTGAAACCAGCTTACTAAAAGGGTGACAATTAAAATACCTTTGTTAATGCATCTATAACACACTCTCTAACAGTTTTTAGGTAATACCTTCTAATTCTAAGTAACCAACCAAAAGTTGTACCACTCAGACAAAGACTGACAACAAATTGAAGGCAAAGATAAATGCAAATGTAATTTTTTTTTATTTGTACCCTGCGCTTTCCCACTCATGGCAGGCTCAATGCAGCTTAGGTACTTATTTGTACCTGGGGCAATGGAGGGTTAAGTGACTTGCCCAGAGTCACAAGGAGCTGCCTGTGCCTGCAGTGGGAATTGAACCCAGTCCCCCAGGACCAAAGTCCACCACTCTAACCACTAGGCCACTAGACCACTAGGTTAAAAATGGCTGCCGAGTGAATCGGACGTGTGTTTGAGCTCTCGCAAAATTTTCCTTGTACTTGAAGTTATGCCTAAGAGAAGGGGAAGATCCACTGCCCTAGCCTCTCAACAGCAGAACCCCCAAACTTCTATTGGCCCGATTGATACTTTTTTGCAGAGGACTCCTGATCCTAGAACGTCAGTGAGCGGCCCGCGGACGGTCTCTGAGGTAGTTGAAGGCCTACAGGAGAGTCCTGGGCTGGAAGTTACGTTGAGCCCTGACGATAGAGCACCTCCTCCTCTGCCTCAGCCATGTGGAATTAGCTCTCCAAAGCTGGCGTCTCCAAAGCTGAGCTCCGAAGTGGTCACAGGAGTAGGAAGACGAGAGGCGATATTAGATCAAGCAGAAGCTATGTTAACCATGGCAGTCGAAACAGTGACGGCGGAGGAAAATGCCTCAATTTTGGCAAAAAGAGGTAGAAACTATTTCATTTGTAATGCTAAACCTCCCGAAGTGACACTAGATAGTCTTTGGACTTTGATTGTTGATTTGGGGAAGGCGTTAGTCCTCCAGATTCAAAAGATAAAACAAGATTGTGGACAGGTAGAAGAGAAGTCCAAAAACAAGAGAAGGATATTCAACAAGTTCAAGATGTACAAAATGCTATGCTTAAGGACTTAACAAATTTAAGACGGAAGACAGAAATTTTGGAGAATTACTCTAGAAACAATAATTTATGATTTACAAATTTTCCTTATTTACTATCTGTGGCTCCAAGAGAGATGTTAAAATCTTATTTCAAAGAAATTATTCAGATAGGGGAGGAAAGTATTTCCCCTTTTGCTCAAGTCTACTATCTACCTTCCAGAAATTTACCAACACAGGAAAATCAACCCTTAGATGTAACGGCTTTACTAGAAACTTCAGATACTGAACAAATAGTACCAGCTACTTTGGTAGTGATGGTAGCTTTAATGCTGGACAAAATATGGATATTAAAAATATTTTATAAAAATTGAGAAAAACTATTTAAGGGATTAAAGATCTCTGTTTATCCAGATGTCTCGAGGGAGACCCAAATACGCCGGAAAAGATTTCTTCAAAAGAAACAAGAACCGATTCAATTGGGAGCAACTTTCTTTCTTAAATTTCCTTGCAATGTTTAGTTAACTACCATTCTGACAAATTTATATTTTATGATCCCTCCCAATTGGAGTCATTTATTACAGTGAGAAAAGTAGTTGGAGTAGAAGCTCCAATGATAAGTAGCTCTTGAATTATTATATATAGGATTAAGGATTAAGCGCATGACCGTTAACTCTCTTTAATTATATAATGTTTATTCTTCAACGATGACATTTTGAACTTCATTTGTGGACTTATGTTTGGTTAATAGAGAAAAAGATATATGTTTTATTATAATTTCTTGTGATGGTAATTAAGATTCTTTAACCAACTTTCTGGACAAGTTTGATATGCTTGTATACATTGATAAATTTAATTAAAAAAATGTGCTAGGAGACTGCCTCCTATGCTAGTTAAAGATCACTCAGTCAATTATTTCTTCCTTTAATACAACATAGCCCTAATACAGAACGGACAAAACCTCTAGATCTCTCAGAAGCTTTATACCACCAAATTTCCCAGACTGCAGGCCATCTCAACTAAAAGCATAATGGATAAGATGACGTTTACCCCTGTATTTACAGCCAAAACTTTCCACTGATTTACAGTGAGTTACCGAGGGCCCCTTTTACCAAGCTGCAGCAAAAGGGGGCTTTCACTGGTGGTGGCGCGTGTTTTTGATGTGCTCCGAGGCCCCCGTTTACTGCAGCACTTAAAAGGTAGGTCTTTCTTTTTTCAGGAAATGGCCATGCAGCAAGTGAAGCACTTGCCGTGCGGCCATTTTGGGGGGAGCCCTTACCGCCACCCATTCAGCTGGCGGTAAGAGCTCCCGTGCCAATCCGGTGGTAACCAGGCAGTGATTACCACCAGGTACACACCGGCGCTACAAAAATAAAAATATTTTTGTAGCACCAGATAAGATGCGCACTGGGGGTGGGAACTAATGCTGGGCTGCTGCAGTAGCCTGGCAGTACTTCCTTTTTAGCGAGTGGTAAGCCCGCATTGGGCATACCACCGCTTTGTAAAAGGGGCCCTGAGCGCCTTCTAAATGTAAAGTGCTGCTGCCCTCTGATGGACTGTAGGAAGCAATTTTTTAATTTCCTTTTTTAGGGTGATGCCCTTCAAAATTGTTCTATTTTCCTCTCTATCATTGTTCACTTGCTAATAACAAAAGGGAGACATCAGTAATTAGATAAAAGCTTTAAATGACTCTAGTCAGTACAAGGGAAACTCCGTTCCAGGTACAGGACTAGGTAAAACTTTAGGCAGCTAATAAAAGCACTTTCAACTGTTAATTTAATCTGTAATAAGGGATTTAACAATTTAACAAGCAGAGCTTTCCTCTACTAGGGAAGAGATAAAATAAAACTCACTTTGCATAATTGATGACACTTCATTCATTTGAGTATTTTATATACTACTTAGACTTAAGTGGTTTACAGCTTCACTTTACAGGTACTGGGTCTGTCCGTATTGGGCTCACAGTCTAAGTAGTACATTGTACTACTGTTGTACCTGGGGCAACAGAGGGTTAAGTGACTTGCCCAAGGTCACACAGAGCTGCAGAAGGAATTGAACCTGGTTCCACAGGATCTCAATCCTCTGCTGACCATCAGGCAATAGTGCGACTCAAACCCAGTTTTCCTGGTCCGCAGTAATTGAGTCCGGAAGTAATTCTTGATTAAATTTTAACTTTTGGAGATCCCTTCTCATCGTTTCTACTCCCTCCAGGGTATCCACTCTATTGGCTATCTTCGTGTCATCCACAAAAAGGCAAACCTTTCCTTCCAACCCTTCAGCAATATCTCACAAATATATTAAAGAAAATGGGCCCCAGCACCGACCCCTGAGGAACCCCACTGCTCACCATCCTTTCCTCCGAGCGGATTCTATTTACCACCGCCCTCTGCCACCTGTCGGTCAACCAGTTTTCTATCCAGTTCACCACTTTCGATCCTAAGTTCAGCCCTTTCAGCTTATTCACGAATCTTCTGTGGGGGACCGTATCAAAGGCTTTGCTGAAATCCAAGTAGATTACGTCTAGTGCACGGCCTTCATCCATTTCTTTTGTTACCTAGTCAAAGAAGTCAATGAGATTTGTTTGACAGGATTTTCCTTTGATAAAGCCATGTTGCCTCAGGTCCTGTAACCCGTTGTCTTCTAGAAAGTTAACTATCCTTTCTTTCAGCAGCGACTCCATTATTTTTCCTACCACTGATGTGAGACTTACCGGTCTGTAGTTTTACCTAGACTACGAGCATTTGTGCTCATTGCTTTCCATCTGCAAAAGTGAGTTTAGGTGGTTATCTATATTTAGATGACCTTTCCCTCTGCCATTCAGGTTTATTCTGGGGGTGACTTTCTGAATTCCCTTGTTTCCTTTTGTCGCCCCTCGCCTTCTAGTTTAAATGTCTAGAAACTTACTGTCTGAATTTCTCCCCAAGGATCCTTTTTCCCGTCACTGAAAGATGTAGCCCATCATTACAGTACAGCCTGTTATTTTTCCACACCCCTATGTAACTAAAACCTTCTTCTTTACACCAAACCTCAAGCCACTTATTGAACTGTTTTGCGTAGTCTTTCTTCTCCCTTCCCCCACGTGGGAATTACTTCAGAAAAAGCCACAGTCCGAACCAAAGATTTCAGTCCCTCCCCAAGCTTCTGGAATGCTCTCTGTGCTGTAAATTTGCTATTGTTGGCCAGTTCATTTGTCCCCAGGTGAATTACATCAGTATTCAAAACCTCACTCTCTTCTCGGGTCACTTTCAGAATTTGGTCGGTACATCTGGTTGCAGAAGATCCTGGAAGGCATTTCACTAGGTTGGAACCCTTGAACTGTGTTTCTAAGTTAATGTCTCTGATAATGGAGTCTCCGAGCAGTAAGAGTTTTCTGCTTTTCACCAATCTGTCATTGTTTGGGGGATGTTTCTTGGGTTGTGCTACTTTCATAGCCTCTGGTTCCACCACAGTACTTCTTTTTTCAACATCATAATGATGAAGCACAGCAAAAGGATTTGATAGGGGCAAAGGTTTGGAAGGTGAGAGCAATGATGGTAAAGTACTGAATTTATGTACCTGTTAAAGCAGGGTAGAGAACACACGTATCCAACCTAGTCCCAAATCTTATTAGGACCCCTAGCACTTGAGGCACTAAGCAGATCTGACAGATGATGAAGGCTCTTCCACACTCAGGAACCTGGATGTAGAGACAGTCAGCTGTTGAACTTCTCGGGAGGATACCGGGGCCACAGCTGTGATGGTCATACAGCAGACAGGGACAGACTGCAGGGCGACAAGTATTTTCTCTCTCGCTCAGCAGGAGCAGGCTTATTATGCTGAACGGAAGGCAGAGGACTGGAGCAGGTAGATGATAGGGCCACATATCTTTAATAAGCCCCAGCTGTTGGCATGATGTGACAGGCTTGGATCTGGGCTACTTCACTGATGGCAGCTCTCACGTGAGCGCTTCAGATCATACCCAGATAAAATGATACTTGTGGAAAGGCTTTTATACCCTTTTCCCTGGTTTGGTGCCATTATGACTAGAATAACAATTCTGGGTTTTTCCAGTGTTATGTCTTTGAGGAGCCAATTAACAGGGTCTTGGGTGCAGCAAGCTGATTTCTTCTGACCATGATGTCCCAGTCTCTGTAAACAAGGTTGCTATCAACAGTTATTTTTGCCTTCCTTCAGCCTTCATTTGTCAGCAATGTGCCTGGGCCTCCTTCAACAACAAGTCTGCATGGGAACTGACTTTGGCCTAAGTCTGTTAACAAGTGTTAGGATCATAGTGTTACATAGTGCCCTGTTTTGTCCTTATAGTCACATCCAGAGAGTAAGAGATCTTCATTGGTAAGAATTTCCGGGGAAACTGTTTTTAAACTTGGGGAAAGGTAGACCAAGAATTAAATGGGTAACCTCAGGGACTTTATTTTAAGTTACACTTCTCACATAGCAAAGGAGTTTAAAGAATAGTTTTTCTTAGCATTAGCTAGTATTTAAGGGGGCTGTCACATAGTAACTATTGTATCAGTATAAAGCATAGCTAATAGGCACAGGAAGCCTCAGTTTAGGCTTTAATTCCCACCTACCCCATCCTAATCTCTGATTTATAGGCCCTTGAACCTATTAGGAGGCTATAAATTTAATTAGGGCATCTCCATCAGGCAGTGATTAGAAATAGAGTCTACTTAGATCCATACAGGGGAACCTACTAATAACATTAAAATAATAGTAATAATCATCATAATAAAAACTAAATATTAGCATAACCTAGCATATAACTACAGTCTTAGGAGATTAGCTTACATATTCCCATTACATAATAAGATGCAGACAGCAGTCCAGCTGCAAGATGGGGGCTTTTGCATTGAGTGTCACATGTTTGCTTATCTCCCAATTGGTGAGAAGTCGTATGTGTGTACATGGTGCAAAGAGCTCCTGGCACTCAGGGACAGGGTCTGATCTTTGGAGGCTAGAATAGCAGACTTGGAGGAGCTGAGGCAGACAGAGAGATTTATAGAGGAGGCCTACAGGGATAATAGAGATGTCCCACCTCCAGTGTGGTATCCTCTGTGCTGCCATGGAGGTGAATGATCTCCTGAAAGGAGAGCATCCCCCTCTAGGGGATGCAATATCCTCTCAAACTAAGGATGTGTCTCCAGGGGTTTCTGCCCAAGAGGGAAGGGTTAGGACAACCATTGTAGTTGGAGATTCAGCCATTAGGCATTTAGATTTTGGGGTGACTGGTAGACATGAGGATCGCTTGGTTACTTACCTGCCCTGGTGCAAAAGTGTTAGACCTTATGTGGCATCTAGGTAATATTTTAGATAATGCTGGGGAGGAGTCTGCTGTCATAGTACATGGGGTACCAATGATATAGGAAAATGTGGGAGGGAGGTTTCAGAAGCGAAATTTAGTCTCTTAGGTAGAAAGCTCAAATCCAGAACCTCCAGGGTTGTATTTTCAGAAGCGCTTCCCATTCCTTGCGCAGGATTCAAGATACAGGCAGAGCTCTGGAATCTCAACGTGTGGATGAGGCGATGGTGCAGGGAAGAGGGTTTTAGATTTGTCACCAACTGGGCAACATTCTGTGGAAGGGGGAGCCTATTCCATAATGATGGGTGAAAGATGGCTGTCGGCATCAACATTTAAAAAGGAGATAGAGCAACTTTTAAACCATAAACTGGGGGAAGGACGACAAGTTATTGTTAAAAGATATTACCAAAACAGGGGAAGATAGGGCACCCAATAGCGAGGTAGCAGTAGAGACCATACTACTACTAGTACTACTACTTAACATTTCTAGAGCGCTACTAGGGTTACGCAGCGCTGTACAAAATAAACAAAGAAGGACAGTCCCTGCTCAAAGGAACTTACAATCTAAAGAATGAAATGTCAAGTTGGGGCAGTCTAGATTTCCTGGGTAGAGGTGTAGAGGTTAGGTGCCGAAGGCGACATTGAAGAGGTGGGCTTTAAGCAGAGATTTGAAGATGGGCAGGGAGGGGGCCTGGCGTATGGGCTCGGGGAGTTTGTTCCACGCGTGGGGTGAGGCGAGGCAGAAAGGGCGGAGCCTGGAGTTGGCGGTGGTGGAGAAGGGTACTGAAAGGAGGGATTTATCTTGAAAGCGGAGGTTACGGGTAGGAACGTAAGGGGAGAAGAGGGTTGAGAGGTAAGGAGGGGCTGCAGATCGAGTACATTTGTAGGTTAGTAGCAGAAGCTTGAATTGAATGCGGTACCTGATCGGAAGCCAATGAAGTGACTTGAGGAGAGGGGTGATATGAGCAGTGCTTTTTTTGTGCCGGTACGCAACGGTACGGCGTACCGGCACCTTTTTTTGCCCCCCCCCCCCCCGCGACACTCCGGGCGAGTCCTGCACTTAGTTTGTTTTTCTTTAAGACTCAGAACGCGCGAACGATGCAGCCGGCAGCGATTGAAAGAGGCTGTCTGGGTTGGCGTCTGCGTCGGAGCTTCCCTCACCCTCTGCGAGTCCCGCGAAACAGGAAGTTGTAACAACGAAGGCGGGACTCGCAGAGGGTGAGGGAAGCTCCGACGCAGACGCCAGCCCAGACAGCCTCTTTCAATCGCTGCCGGCTGCATCGTTCGCACGTTCTGAGTCTTAAAAAAAAAAACCTAAGTGCAGGACTCGCCCGGAGTGTCGCGGGGGGGGGGGGGAAGGATTGGGGAGAGAAAGAGGGACACCAACAGAGGGAAGGATTGGGGAGAGAGAGAAAGAGGGAAACCAACAGAGGGAAGGATTGGGGAGAGAGGGAAACCAACAGAGGGAAGGATTGGGGAAAGAGGGAAACCAACAGAGGGAAGGATTGGGGAGAGAGAGAAAGAGGGAAACCTACAGAGGGAAGGATTGGGGAGAGAGGGAAAGAGGGAAACCAACAGAGGGAAGGATTGGGGAGAGAGGGAAAGAGGGAAACCAACAGAGGGAAGGATTGGGGAAAGAGGGAAACCAACAGAGGGAAGGATTGGGGAGAGAGGGAAAGAGGGAAACCAACAGAGGGAAGGATTGGGGAGAGAGAGAAAGAGGGAAACCAACAGAGGGAAGGATTGGGGAGAGAGGGAAACCAACAGATGGAAGGATTGGGGAGAGAGGGGAAAAACAGATGGAAGGATGGGGAGAGGGGGGGGGAAACAGATGGAAGGATGGGGAGAGAGGGGGGGGGAAAACAGATGGAAGGATGGGGAGAGAGAGGGGGAAAACAGATGGAAGGATGGGGAGAGAGAGAGGGAAAACGGAAGGATGGGGAGAGAAAGAGGGAAGACGCTGGATGGAAGAATGCAGAAAGAAATAGGGGAGACACTGGAAGGATGGGGAGAGAAAGCAGAGCTGCTGGATGGAAAAGGGGAATAGAGAAAGACTGGAGAATGAGAGGAAGGGGCATGGGGAGAACAAGGGTGAGGAAAAGATGAAAAGCCACAGGTAGATGAAGGAAATTAAAGAATGGATAGTAAGAATGAATTAAATCTGGACAGAGAGAGAGCCTGAAAAATATTGAAGAAAGCAAAGTAAAAGGAGACAAAAATGACAAATGGCACAGAAGAGTTAAGCGAAAACAAAGGAAAGCAGAATCACAGACTGGGACCAATATGGAAAGAAAAACAGTCACCAGACAACAAAGGTAGAAAAAAATCATTTTATTTTCATTTTAGTGTTTGTATTATGTCCAATTTGAGAATTTACATTGGCTGTCTTATTTTGCACTGGGTATACTGGAGCTGTAAGAGCTTACAGAGATTATTTATCATGAAAAAAAATCATGTTATTTTTTTCTCTTATAGTACTATAATATTTTCAATGATGTCTGTTTATATGCGCCATGGCTGGTATAGGGGGTGTGGTTAATGTGGGTGTGGCTATCATAGGGGTGGAGCCATATGTGGTGACCCCGCCCATAATGAGTACTGGCACCTTTTTTTCTACAAAAAAAGCACTGGATATGAGTGTATCGGTTCAGGCGGAAGATAAGACGTGCAGCAGAGTTCTGAACGGACTGAAGGGGGGATAGGTGGCTAAGTGGGAGACCAGTGAGGAGTAGGTTGCAGTAGTCAAGGCGAGAGGTAACGAGAGAGTGGATGAGAGTTTGGGTGGTGTGTTCAGAAAGGAAAGGGCGGATTTTGCTAATGTTATAGAGGAAGAAGCGACAGGTCTTGGCTATCTGCTGGATATGCGCAGAGAAGGAGAGGGAGGAGTCGAAGATGACACCGAGGTTGCGGGCAGATGAGACGGGGACGATGAGGGTGTTATCAACCGAGATAGAGAGTGGAGGTAGAGGAGAAGTGGGTTTGGGTGGGAAGACAAGAAGTTCGGTCTTGGCCATGTTCAGTTTCAGGTGGCGGTTGGACATCCAGGCAGCAATGTTGGATAAGCAGGCCGATACTTTGGCCTGGGTTTCCGCAGTGATGTCAGGTGTGGAGAGATAAAGCTGGGTGTCGTCAGCATAAAGATGATACTGGAAGCCATGGGACGAGATCAGGGAGCCCAGGGAAGAGGTGTAGATAGAGAAAAGAAGGGGTCCAAGGACA
Source organism: Microcaecilia unicolor (assembly GCF_901765095.1). Classification (NCBI taxonomy): domain Eukaryota; kingdom Metazoa; phylum Chordata; class Amphibia; order Gymnophiona; family Siphonopidae; genus Microcaecilia; species Microcaecilia unicolor. The sequence continues at coordinate 112,638,016 of NC_044040.1, forward strand.
GAACCCTGAGGGATTCCAACAGAGAGCGGGATAGGGGTGGAGGAAGAACCATGAGTGTGTTCTCTGAAGGTACGATGGGAGAGATAAGAGGAGAACCAGGAGAGGACAGAGCCCTGGAACCCAAAAGAGGACAGTGTGTCAAGAAGTAAGTTGTGATTGACAGTGTCAAAAGCGGTGGATAGGTCGAGGAGAATGAGGATGGAGTAATGACCTTTGGATTTGGCGAGGAACAGGTCATTACAGACTTTGGATAATGCCGTTTCTGTCGAGTGAAGTGGGCGAAAGCCAGATTGAAGCGGATCGAGGATGGCATGAGAGGCGAGAAAATCAATGCAACGACTGTGAACAGCGCGTTCAAGTATTTTGGAGAGGAAGGGTAGGAGGGAAATGGGGCGGTAGTTGGAGGGACAGGTAGGGTCAAGTGAAGGTTTTTTGAGGAGTGGTGTGACAGCAGCATGCTTGAAGGTGTCAGGGACAGTTGCAGTGGAGAGAGAGAGAGATTGAGGATATGACAGATGGGGGGGTGATAGTAGGAGAGATGGTGATAAGTAAGTTGGTGGGGATGGGGTCTGAGGAACAGGTGGTGCATTTCGAGGAGGAGAGAAGATGGGCAGTTTCCTCTTCGGTGATATCAGGAAAAGAGGAGAAGGAGGCCTGGGTTGATTGGTTGAGGGAGTGGGTGATAGGATGAAGAAGAGGAGAAGGTTTAGTGGTGAATTCGAGGTTGATCTTCTGGACCTTGTCGCGGAAGTAGTCAGCCAGTGATTGAGGAGAGAGTGAGGGGGGGTGGGAGCGGAGGGCACTTTGAGGAGGGAGTTGAGGGTGGCGAAGAGACGACGAGGGTTAGATCTGAGGGAATTAGTCAAATGAGTGTAGTAGTCCTGTTTGGCGAGGAATAGGGAGGACTGGAAGGAGGATAGCATGAATTTGTAGTGAATGAAGTCAGTATGGGTGCGAGATTTCCTCCATAGATACTTTTGTTCTGTTTTCACTGAAGAAAACCCTGGGGAAGGACCGAGAGGGACTGGCAAAAGTACACCTGAAAATGAGGTGGTTAGAGCACCGTTCATGGAAGAGAGTGTGTATCAACAACTTGGAAAGCTAAAGGTGGACAAAGCCATGGGGCCGGACGGGATCCACCCCAGAATACTGAGGGAGCTCAGAGAGGTTCTGGCGGGTCCTCTTAAAGACTTGTTTAATAAATCCTTGGAGACGGGATAGGTTCCGAGGGATTGGAGAACGGCGGAGGTGGTCCCTCTTCACAAAAGTGGTGATAGGGAAGAAGCTGGAAACTACAGGCCGGTAAGCCTCACTTCAGTTATTGGAAAAGTAATGGAAGCCATGCTGAAGGAAAGGATAGAGAATTTCCTGGAAGCCAATAAGTTGCAAGATCCGAGACAACATGTTTCACCAAAGGGAAATCGTGCCAAACGAATCTCATTGAATTCTTTGACTGGGTGACAGGAGAATTAAATCAAGGACGTGCTATGGACGTCATCTACTTAGATTTCAGCAAGGCTTTCGACACGGTTCCCCACAGGAGGCTCTTAAATAAACTAGACGGCCTGAAGATAGGACCCGAAGTGGTGAACTGGATTAGGAACTGGTTGACGGACAGACGCCAGAGGGTGGTGGTGAATGGAGTTCGCTCGGAGGAGGGAAAGGTGAGTAGTGGAGTGCATCAGGGATCGGTGCTGGGGCCGATTCTGTTCAATATATTTGTGAGTGACATTGCCGAAGAGTTACAAGGTAAAGTTTGCCTTTTTGCGGATGACACCAAGATTTCCAACAGAGTGGACACCCCGGAGGGTGTGGAAAACATGAAAAAAGATCTGAAGAAGCTAGAAGAATGGTCTAACGTTTGGCAATTAAAATTCAATGCGAAGAAATGCAAAGTGATGCACTTAGGGAGTAGAAATCCAAGGGAGACGTATGTGTTAGGCTGGGAGAGTCTGATAGGCACGGACGGGGAGAGGGATCTTGGGGTGATAGTATCTGAGGACCTGAAGGCGACGAAACAGTGCGACAAGGCGGTGGCAGTAGCTAGAAGATTGCTAGGCTGTATAGAGAGAGGAGTGACCAGCAGAAGAAAGGAGGTTTTAATGCCCCTGTATAAGACGTTGGTGAGGCCCCACCTGGAGTATTGTGTTCAGTTTTGGAGGCCGTATCTTGAGAAGGATGTTAAAAAAATTGAAGCGGTGCAAAGAAAAGCTACGAGGATGGTATGGGATTTACGTTCCAAGACGTATGAAGAGAGGCTTGCTGACCTGAACATGTACACCCTGGAGGAAAGGAGGAACAGGGGTGATATGATACAGACGTTCAAATATTTGAAAGGTATTAATCCGCAAACAAACCTTTTCCGGAGATGGGACGGCGGTAGAATTAGAGGACATGAAATGAGATTGAAGGGGGGCAGACTCAAGAAAAATGTCAGGAAGTATTTTTTCACGAAGAGAGTGGTGGATGCTTGGAATGCCCTCCCGCGTGAGGTGGTGGAGATGAAAACGGTAACGGAATTCAAACATGCGTGGGATAAACATAAAGGAATCCTGTTCAGAAGGAATAGATCCTCAGCAGCATAGCCGAGATTGGATGGCAGAGCCGGTGGTGGGAGGCGGGGCTGGTGGTTGGGAGGCGGGGCTAGTGCTGGGCAGGTCTGTGCCCTGAAAAAGACAGATACAAATCAAGGTAATGTATACACAAAACGTAGCACATATGAGTTATATTGTTGGGCAGACTGGGTGGACCGTGCAGGTCTTTTTCTGCCGTCATCTACTATGTTACTATGTAAGTTAGTAAAAGCAAAAGAAAAAGGAAACCGATATGGTTCTCCAAGCAAGTGGTTGAGAAAATAATGGCTAAAGAGTTGACGTTCATGAAATACAGAAAAACTCAAGAAGAAGAATACTGGATGAAATTGAAAGAAGCCAAGTGAGAGATACGTCTGGCAAAAGCAGAAGAACAAAGGGGGAACAAGAATTTTTCAGGTATATTAGTGAAAGGAGGAATACAAAAAATTGGTACAGACCGTATAAGTCTGCCCTCCCCTATCCTCGCCTCCCAACCACCACCCCCTCTTCCCCCCAACTGCTCCGCCACCCAATTTCAGCTAAGCTTCTGAGGATCCATTCCTTCTGCACAGGATTCCTCTATGCATATCCCACGCATGTTTGAACTCTGTTACCGTTTTCATCTCCACCACCTCCCGCGGGAGGGCATTCCAAGCGTCCACCACCATCTCCGTGAAAAAATACTTCCTGATATCTTTCCTGAGTCTGCCCCCCTTCAATCTCATTTCATGTCCTCTCGTTCTACCGCCTTCCCATCTCCGGAAAAGATTCGTTTGCGGATTAATACCTTTCAAATATTTGAACGGCTGTATCATATCACCCCTGTTCCTCCTTTCCTCCAGGGTGTACATATTCAGGTCAGCAAGCCTCTCTTCATACGTCTTGGAACGTAAATCCCATACCATCCTCGTAGCTTTTCTTTGCACCGCTTCCATTTTTTTAACATCCTTCGCAAGATACGGCCTCCAAAACTGAACACAATACTCCAGGTGGGGCCTCACCAACGTCTTATACAGGGGCATTAAAACCTCCTTTCTTCTGCTGCTCACTCCTCTCTCTATACAGCCTAGCAATCTTCTAGCTACTGCCACCGCCTTGTTGCACTGTTTCGTTGCCTTCAGGTCCTCAGATACTATCACCCCAAGATCCCTCTCCTCGTCCGTGCCTATCAGACTCTCCCCGCCTAACACATACGTCTCCCTTGGATTTCTACTCCCCAAGTGCATCACTTTGCATTTCTTCGCATTGAATTTTAATTGCCAAACGTTAGACCATTCTTCTAGCTTCTTCAGATCTTTTTTCATGTTTTCCACACCCTCCGGGGTGTCCACTCTGTTGGAAATCTTGGTGTAATCCGCAAAAAGGCAAACTTTACCTTGTAACCCTTCGGCAATGTCACTCACAAATATATTGAACAGAATCGGTCCCAGCACCGATCCCTGAGGCACTCCACTACTCACCTTTCCCTCCTCCGAGCGAACTCCATTCACCACCACCCTCTGGCGTCTGTCCGTCAACCAGTTCCTAATCCAGTTCACCACTTCGGGTCCTATCTTCAGGCCGTCTAGTTTATTTAAGAGCCTCCTGTGGGGAACCGTGTCGAAAGCCTTGCTGAAATCTAAGTAGATGACGTCCATAGCACGTCCTTGATTCAATTCTCCTGTCACCCAGTCAAAGAATTCAATGAGATTCGTTTGGCACGATTTCCCTTTGGTGAAACCATGTTGTCTCGGATCTTGCAACTTATTGGCTTCCAGGAAATTCTCTATCCTTTCCTTCAGCATGGCTTCCATTACTTTTCCAATAACCGAAGTGAGGCTTACTGGCCTGTAGTTTCCAGCTTCTTCCCTATCACCACTTTTGTGAAGAGGGACCACCTCCGCCGTTCTCCAAAACCCTCGGAACCTCTCCCGTCTCCAAGGATTTATTAAACAAGTCTTTAAGAGGACCCGCCAGAACCTCTCTGAGCTCCCTCAGTATTCTGGGGTGGATCCTGTCCGGCCCCATGGCTTTGTCCACCTTTAGCTTTCCAAGTTGTTGATACACACTCTCTTCTGTGAACGGCGCTCTATCCACCTCATTTTCAGGTGTACTTTTGCCAGTCCCTCTCGGTCCTTCCCCAGGGTTGGGGGAAGGACCGATGATCTTCCTTCTCTGCCCCACACTCTAACTCCTCAAAGACGGCCTATCAACTCCTTACAATTTCTCAAGGGTTAATATCACACTGGACCTGTAAAAGCAAGGTAAGATCTCGTTAGCATGCTCTGTAAATAAGGTACTCTTTCTGGTAGAATCTCGCTCAAGACTTACAGTCTGCCCATGTAACAAAGTTTACATAGGTAAATCAAGCAGGTCCCTCAACGCCAGGATGACAGAACATCGGTCGCGGATTACAGCACAGAACTTAGGAGCGCCGCTTGTGCAGCACTGCATAAGAAATAACCATACAGCAGAGGTTCTCTGCTGTATGGTGATTGACCATCAGGCTTATTTTCGAAAGGGATCGCCGGCGATCTGCCGACACAAATCCCAGCCAAATCGGTATTATCGAAAGCCGATTTTGGCCAGCTTCAACTGCTGTTTCGTCACGGCGCCGGCCAACTTTCAAGGGTGCGTGTTGGTAGGGTAGCGAAGGCGGGATGGGGCGGGGCGAGGGCGTGGGTATGAGACGGCCGGCTTCGCCTTATAATGGAAAAAAAGAGGTTGGCTCGAACGAGCATTTCGCCGGCCGGACTTGGTCCATTTATTTACTCCCCCAGTGGTCACCAACCCCTCCCACCGAAATAAATAAATAAAACCTTTTTTTTTTTGCCAGCCTGTATGCCAGCCTGAAATGTCATACCCAGCTCCTTCACAGTAGTATGCAGGTCCCTGGAGCAGTTTTTAGTGGGTGCAGTGCACTTCAGGCAGGTGAGCCCAGGCCCATCTCCTGTTCCACTTGTGGTGGTTGGTGTAGAGCCCTCAAAAAAACCCAAAACCCACTGTACCCACATGTAGGTGCCCCCCTTCACCCCTTATGGCTGTGGTAATGGTGTAGAGTTGTGGCGAGTGGGTTTTGGGGGGGGATTTGGGGGGCTCAGCACACAAGGTAAGGGTGCTATGCACCTGGAAGCTTTTTTTTAAGTGCCCCCCTAGGGTGCCCGGTTGGTGTCCTGGCATGTGAGGGGGGCCAGTGCACTACAAATGCTGGCTTCTTCCACGGCCAAATGCCTTGCATTTCGCCAGGTTTGAGATGGCTGGGCCCGGTTTCCATTATGGCTGAAAAACGAAGCCGGCCATCTCATATAAACCCAGCGATCCTTCTCTAAACCCAGCGAGCAATTTGGCCGGCGTGAAGCTTATTTCGAAAATACGCTTGGCTTCGCCTGCTTATGGCACCGGACCCAAAGATGGCCGGCCATCGATTTGGCCGGCGCCGTTTGATTATGCCCCTCCATGCTACCTCGATCTCTAGAGGTGGTGATAGGAACAGAAAATTATTGGAGCAAGAAACATATTGGATCTATCACCTTGACACTACAGAACCCAAGGGGCTCAATACTTATATACATTGGGGGTGTTTCATGTGATTTTTCGCAGCACCCGGAAGTGTCATCACGAGCTGGACGCTTCCTGCATTATTTTAAAAAATGCTGCCGCCATGATTTTTGTTCCATGGTAGGAGGCTGATGAGAAGGCAGAAAGACTGTAAGTATTATCTGACACCTGACAATTAGGGTATATAGGTGAGGGCAAACTAAGCTCTGAGTAGGACTCGAAATGAACACTGTATATAGTTGGCATTGCTAGTAAGCTGTGGAATGCCCTCAATAGAAGAAAGTAGGTCCCACGAGTCTAAATTCACCCCTACATCTCACTCCCATCTATGTTTAATCAGCTCCAATCCTCTAGGTCTCTCAAAACTCCACAAAGCCCTATGGATCCCGGAGATAGTAGTTGTACTGTCCGAGATGGCATCAAAAAAGTATGCACACTGGCTCTGATGTGAAGACACTGGATATGTTTTGGCAATGTGCAAATGTGTCTCCCCACTGAATACCCCCTGACCTTTTAGAAGAGCCACGTCCAAAACATGTTCAAGGCTCCTAGTGCCCAACCTCTCCCATTGAACAAAAACCTTACTTTCCAATCTGGGCTGAAAAGTGGGTTTGCCTCGGATTTGCGGGTCACCTCCCAGGCATCTCACTAATATTCGCCACACCTCCCTCAAAGGGCCTAAAAGCACACTACTCAGGTTACTAGGAATCAGAGACTGATCAACATGCAGGAGCAAGAGCAAATTATAAGGTCTAATCCCGGACATGCTGCAGCAAGCAAGCAATATTATACAACTGAATCCAGTTACCCATCAGATACTGGTAGCACAACTTTGGCTTCTTCTTGGGCCAACAAAAACCCTGAGCCAGCTGGTTAAAGTGCTGTATATCTTTCTGCAACAAGCACAGTGGCAGGGTTTGAAGCAAGTACAGCCATCTAGGTAGTACCACCATCTGAAAGAGACTAACACACCCAGCTAAAGATTTAGTGCTTGCCATCTGTCTAGCTGCTTCTCGGTTTTGAACATCATCTAATTCACATTAAGGCGGTATAGATCTGCCATATTAGGCAAAAGGAGAATACCTAAATATTTAACCAATCTGCCTACCACAGCGGAAACGTCCCAGGCCAAAGACGTTTGACAGCTGGCGTTGAAGCCAAAGCTTCTGATTTGTCCAGATTCAAACGGAAGCCTGCAAAATCTCCAAATTCGCCAAAAGTCTCCAAAACTGCACCCAAAGAGCCTCGAGATTTAATTAGCACCAGTAGACGATCATTGGCGAAAGCCATTACTTTAAAGTTTCTTTGCCAATAGCGACCTCCACGAATGTCAGTATTAGAATTAATATCACGAATAAGGGGATCTAAAGATAAGACAAAGAGAAGAGGCAATAGTGGACAACCCTGCTGAGTCCCACGCAGGGGCGTAGCCAGACCTTACAGTGGGAGGGGGGCCAGAGCCCGAGGTTGGGGGCACATTTTGAGTGCCGCCCCCCTCCCACCGCCACGCTTCACTTCGCCTCACTTCCCCCCGCCACCCCCTCGTCTCCTCGCACCCCCTCGCCTCCTCGCAGCCTGCCTCGCCTCACAAACAAATACCTTTGATGGTGGGGATTCCCAACCCCCGCCAGCCGAAGCCTTCTTCAGCGTTGGTCTCCAGCGCAGCCGCATTCCTGCCCTGCTTTTCTTTCTTCTTGTTCCTCCTCCTGTATTGTGCACGCTGACGCTCCTTTACAATGAAATTTGCGGGGGCCCATAGCTATACCCACAACCAATCCAAAAATCACTAAAGATTTGCCCATTTACCATTACACATGCCCAAGGAGAAGAGTACAGGGCCCTGACAGGTGACACGAACCATCATTTAAAGCCATAGGCTCCCAAAGCAGCAAATAAAAAATCCCATTGGACCCAGTCAAAGGCCTTCTCAGCATTGAAGCTGACTAGAAGTGAAGGCATCCTACGAGTAGTCACAATCTCTAAGGAAGCCAGTATGTCCCTTTTAAGCCACAGAATGCCCCGTATAAAACCTACTTGCGACTCATGAATAAGAAAAGGCAGCACATGACCCAATTGATTAGCCGAAATCTTTGTGAAAAGTTTCACCTCATGATTTAAAAGCGAGATTGGTCTATATGACGCAGGCAAAGTAGGGTCCCGATCTGGTTTAGGTAAAGCTATAATTTGTGCTAAATTTAAATGATAAGGTAGGGATCCTGTGTCCACCCAGGCATTGAACAAATTAGTCAAAGGTGTGACAATGGCATTGCCCAATAGTTTGTAAAATTTGTCCCGAAGACCATCAGGGCCCAGGGCCTTACCCAGTGGGCTACGATTAATCTCCCAATGGACTTCATCCGAATAAATTGGCGCATTTAACAGATCACAGTACGTCTGAGAAAAGGGAGCAACATCTAAACCTTCAAAATAAAGGTGACCCGGTAAGCCATCAGATTCAGATGGAGCATTTAAGGTTTGGTAAAAGGCTTTGAAGATACCACAGATGACCCTATCAGTGTGGACTAACTTCCCTGAGGTGTCCTTGAGAGTGACCTGGAATCTTGCTTCCTGGCAATCAATTTAGCCAACAGCTTGCTGCTCTTGTTGCCATGTTTACACAACTGGTATCTGTAAAAGATTTGACGGAGCAGTCATGAATTAACGTGTTTAAGGCTGTCTGCACTGACATTAACTCCAAGAAAACAGCAGGGTAATCGATCTGCAAACTCCAGATCAATGGACACCAAACGAAGCAGATACGTATGTGGAAAACAATATTTAATTGATATGGATCAATAAAAAAATTAACAAGCCCGGAGGAAGTGACATCATCGCTAAGGGATGGCAGCCTGATTTCAGAGCTCTGCAGAGAACAGAGTAAATAAGTGCTGTAACCCCAAAAAACGTGGCGATTTCGCGAGTGCAGAGGCTCCTGTAGTGTATACAAGCATGGCAGCGAGAAAAAGACTCTCCAAGTTTAAATACCTGCCGGATGGATCCGGATCCTCAAAGTGTGCTGGGCCAAGAGCTAGCTTGAGAGGAGCCAAGATGGCTGCTGCAGATTCTGAGTCAGACCCTGATATCGAGGAACCAACAGAGGAAGAGGCTGACTGTGGTAAGACAGCGTTTATTCGCTAGTTTAAAGACTTAAAAGCTGAAATGGTGGCCACAAGAACCAGTATCCAAAATGCAGTTGCAGTGCTGCATGAGGAGCTGAAGGAGATTAGGAACCGTGTGGCAGAGACAGAGGAGAGGGTGGAAAATATGGCAGAGGAGGTGCGGGACCTGCAGAAAGATCTTAAAGCAGAACAGCAGCTGAGAAGAGACCTAGAATTGCAGTTGGAGGATTTAGAAAACAGATCCCGAAGATGCAATTTGTGATTTAAAGGGATCCTAGAGGAGGCAGAGTTTAAGGATGTGGTGAAAGTAATTCAGGACCTGTGTAATTTTATTATGGACCTGGGAAATACAGGAGGAGAAGAGCAAAACTCCAAACGCATTAAAATTGATCGGGCCCATAGGAGTCTAGGTCCCCAAAGGGGAGGACAGCCTAGAGACATTGTGGTTTGTTTTCATGAGTTTGGAGTAAAAGGGGCAATCTGGAGAAAAGCCCAGGGACTGGGTGAGATTGCCTGGAAGAATTGTAAACCCCAGATATTTCAAGATCTGGCCAGAAAGACACTGCAGAGGAGGAGAGAATATAAGGAGATCACCAGATACCTGCAAAAAGAGGGACTGAGATATAAGTGGCTTTATCCCCTGGGCATGCAAGTCACAGTGGGTAATAAGACCTGGAGATTCCTGTCTACTGAAGGAGCTTGGAAGTCGTTGAAGGAGATGGGGTGCACAGATTTGCCAAACACAGTGGAACAGGCAGACAAGCAGCGGACACCAAGTCCTAAGAACAGTAAAGAGGGATGGAACAAAGCGCGTGGAGCGAAGGGACAAGGGTCCCCAAGTTTGGATAGCCGCAGATCTGAAGCCAGTGGAGTGGACTGATCATGGTGGCTGGAAAAACACTGGATCTCACAGGATAATAGTATTATCTATTGACTGAATGTTGATAACTATAGGAGGGAAGTGACAGGATGTTTGGTTACTATAGGAGGTATATAAGCAGAGGGGCAGCGAATGAGGAGGGATATCAGAGGGGCAGCTCTCTGGCGATGGCTCAATTCCTCAGGGACTGATCTGGCAGAGAGGGAATAGAGCCAGACGCAGGGAGGAGAGGGGGGAGTGGGGAGTGGGGGGAAGGTTACGGGTGGGAACATGGAATGTCAATGGTCTGAATAACCCTGGGAAAAGGAGCATTGTATTTAAAGAATTGAACCGGTTAAATGGGACGTGATTATGTTACAGGAAACCCACATAAGGAAACAAGATGAACACTTGCTTAGAAGTAAACAATTGGGTTACTGCTTTCTGTTGGTGGACCCTAAGGGGGGGAAAACTGGAGGGAGTTGCCATCTTTGTTAAAGCACATCTTAGATTTGTTCAGGAAGATATTTTCAAAGGGAAAGAGGGAAGATGTTTAGCGGTGAAAGGGAAGATAGGAAAGCAACACATTACTCTGGTTAATATATATGCCCCTAATAGTGGGTAGGGTGCCTTTATTGAGTCCATCAGGCCAGAACTCAGTGCATTTGGGAAAGGTCAGATAATACTGGGGATGGGGGGATTTCAACTTCACAGCCTCAAATTTAGACCACTCTCTGGGACGAGCTGAGGGAACTAAGCAATATAGGGGGAAGTTTCTTAAGCTAATGGCAGAATTAGACCTGTGGACGTTTGGAGATTACAACATCCCAGACAGAGGACTTACACATTTTATTCCCATGCACAAAACACATACACTAGGATAGATGCAATATGGTGCAGCCGGTCACTGTGGGGGGCTATAAAAGAAACTGAAATTGAAAGTATACATTCTTCTGATCATGCGCCTGTGTGGGTAATAGTGGGAAAATTGGGAAAGGAGCGTGGAGGTCGAGTGTGGAGGTTGAATGATACTTTGCGGAGGAAAAAGATTGTCAGGATGTGCGCAATACAATACAAGATTATCTTCACATCAATGACAATGGGGAGGTGTCGGAAGGGATTCTATGGGATGCCCTCAAGGCAGTAGTTAGGGGGCATCTTATACAAAGGGGTGCGCAAAAAAAGAGGGACCGGGATGCACATGAGCTGCATACACGAAAGACACTGGCACAATTAGAGGTTAAACACCATGCTACTGGGGACCCGCAGACATTTAAAAAATTAGTAGATTGTAAAGCAGAATTGCAAAAAATACAATTGAGAAAGATGGAATATACCAGAAAATTGATGAAACAAAAGTTTTTTGAATTTAGCAATAAAGCGGGTACTATGCTAGCGAGAAGCTTGAGAGAAAGAAAGGTGAAAAATACGATTACAAAAATTAAAGGTGCTCGAGATGAAATATTGCACCAAGATAAGGACATAAGCAGACAATTTGTTCATTTTTACACAAAACTATACTCTAAAGGGGAGGTGGTGTCCCAAGGAAAGATGCGAGAATATTTACAAGAGCTAGATATACCACAAATGATAGGACTGCAAAAGGCTGAGCTCGAGGCTGAAATTACAACGCAAGAGGTTCTCAGGGTCATTAAAGGGTTAAAACCAGGAAAGGCCCCTGGCCTCGATGGATATACAGGGCAATATTACAAGGTATTTGGGAAGGAACTGGCACCATTATTAGTTAGGGTGAGCAATGCAAATTTTGGGGGCCATGGAGTTCCTCCCAGTATGAGGGAAGCGGGGATATCGGTCCTTTTAAAACCAGGGAGAGATCCAGCAGTGTGTGGATCATATAGACCGATATCTCTGCTGAATATCGATGTAAAAATTTTAGCCAAAGTTATGGCAGATCGTTTGGGGAGAGTGCTGCCTCACATAATTCACGAGGATCAATCAGGGTTCATAGCACACAGATATGTGGCAGACAATATTCACCGCACTTTGAATATTACATGGGGGGCACAGAGGAGGGGAGATTCACTGACACTGCTGGCAGTGGATGCGGAGAAAGCATTTGACAGGGTGGAGTGGGAATACCTGTGGGAAGTGATGAGGGCTATGGGAATGGGGGCGCATTTCTAGAATGGGTAAAAGGTATGTATACATTCCCAGTGGCGCGTATAAAAGTGAATGGAGGGTACTCAGAGTATTTCCCAATAGCAAGAGGAACGAGACAAGGTTGCCCATTATCTCCCCTGTTATTTGCTATTTCCATTGAACCCCTGGCTTTGAGAATACAGACTCTCAGAGACATTAGAGGAGTTAAATTGGGGGGTCATGAGCACAAAATTGCCCTGTTTGCAGACGACATTCTCTTTTATGTATCCCAACCATTACTGACACTGCCTATTATAATAAGGGAACTGGAACTATACGGTAAAGTGGCAGGGTTTTTAGTGAATTATGATAAATCTGAGATGATGGGAATTACTAGCACAGAGGCAGAGCTGGAGCAGCTGAAACAGGCATTCCCTTTTAAAATGACAGACCATAGTTTTAGATATTTGGGAATTATAATACCAAAAGATCTAGATAACCTCTTCTTGTTAAATTATACGCCTTTGCTCAGGATGTGAGACGGGACTTGAATAAATGGAAGAATAATTGGTTGTCATGGTGGGGGAGAATAGCGGTAGTAAAAATGAACATTTTACCCAGACTGCTTTTTCTATTTCAGACACTGCCAATATTAGTACCCAGAAGGGAAATTTTAAAACTACAGTCAGATATAGGGACCTTTGTGTGGGCGGGTAGGCCGGCTAGGCTGTCAAAAAAAATCTTGTGGGGGAAGGTGGAAGAGGGGGGGAGAGGGATGCCAAATGTGCAGTGGTACTACTGGGCAGCCCAATTAAAACAGATAGGGGAGTGGAGTAAAGTAGATTTATCTCTAATTACTAGGCTAGAGCAAATTTTTGTTAGGGAAGGAAAGCTAGATGGTCTGCTGTAGGCCTCAGTCCCGGAGCAGACATATAAGGGCCTTACGCTGAATCCTTTTGTATCTCATCTCTTCACGGTGTGGGGGAGGCTGAAAAGGAAGGTAAGAGGGACAGGGAATAGATCTACATATGCATGGCTCACACAGGAACCCGGGTTCCCGGGGGGGAAGGGAAAATAAGGTATTCCAAAATTGGTTTCAAAAAGGGCTCATAAGGTTGCATGAGTGCCTAGATGAGGGTCGAATACGCACATTTGAAGAACTACAGGAAATGTATGGGTTAGTAGAGTCCGATTTATATGCGTACATGCAGGTCAAACACTTTATTAGTACAGAGAAATGGGCCAGGGAGGAATTCAAAGGCCAAGAGGGATTTGAAAAAGTATGGGGGGATATGGATAAGTGGTGGAAAGGAATTTCACAGATATATGGACACCTCAGGGGGCAGAGTTTTATGAAAATAACCTATATGGAGGCATGGGAAAAGGACTTGAATCAGGATGTTTCGGAGGCAGAATGGAGGAGGGTATGCTTGGAAGTCAAGAAAGCCTCGGTGTGTGTGCTTATTAAAGAAAATGCGTATAAAGTGCTGAGCAGATGGTATTATACACCTGATAGAATTAAAAGAATGTTGCCTGAGGCTTCTGATAGCTGTTGGAGATGTGGAAGGGAGACGGGAACTTTTTTTCATATTTGGTGGGGGTGCAGTTTGATTCAACCTTATTGGAAAGATATAACGGATAGGTTGTCTAAAGTTCTAGAAGGTACTTTTCCATGCGATCCTAAATGGTGCCTCCTGGGGTGGGGGAACCAGAGGGGAAAGAGATGGCAACAGAGATTCAAGAGAATGGGGTTAGCCGCCGCAAAAACCACTATTGCAATGCATTGGAAAAAGTCCGCTGGGCCAACTGTAGGTAATTGGGCTGAGAAATTTAAAACCATTATAGAGTTGGAAAAATTGACTGATAAGCGTAAGGGGAGATATAATCCAGAGGCACCTGAATGGATTCATCTAACAGATATTGAGGGGGTTTAGGGGGGTTTGGGCTGTTGAGGGAATCAGTTGTTGAGGGGTTAGTGGGGATGAGGGTGAGGGGGGAAGGGTGGGGGGAATAGGGGGGATAAAAGGGTTATAAGCATAATGTTAAAATAAAAATTAAATTGTTGCATTGTCTTGTGCTGGAGCCAATGGCTCGTTGTTATGTTTGAGATGTTATTTCAATAAAAATTCAAAGTAAAAAAAAAATTAACAAGCCCGACACAGGCCGTGTTTCGCCCCACTGTATCACAATGGTGTTCTATTACTATCAGCCGAGTATGAGATTATGGTAATGAAATGTAATTATTATTTTATATCTATTTTTATGTTTACTTGCTTTTATATTTGTTCTAATTGTTATATGATTGTTTGTTTGTAGCCCCTGATGCAGCCCAGTGGAGTGAAACACGGCCTGTGTCGGGCTTGTTAATTTTTTATTGATCCATATCAATTAAATATTGTTTTCCACATACGTATCTGCTTGGGCTGACATTAACTCCTGCTTAAGGGCTGCACTTTGGTTAGCACCATAACGCCTCTCCAACCAAAGCAGTTCTCTTGTCTTTTACCCTCTTAAGGTGGCTAGAGTAGTTAATGATGTCACCCCACATAACTGCTTTGGCGGCCTCCCAAAAAAGGACCGCATTGGCTTCATAAGCCTAATTAAATTGCTTATACTCATTCCAACATGCCAGCAATCCCTCCTGAAATTTCACATCATGATATAAATAACTCAGAATAGCCCAGGTCCCAGGTAATCTCTCAGACCCAGCAGTTTGCCAATCCAGCCAAACAGCTGCATGATCCGAGATTGCATATGGGCTGATGTGGACATCAACAATGTCGCTAAGGAAGGATTGAGAGATCAACGGGTAATCAACCTGTGACTGTGTAGCGTGCGCATGGGACAAATGTGTATAATGTCTATCGAGAGAATGCAACACACGCCACATGTCCATGATGTCCAACAATGTGCAAATATTTGGCAATCCCTTTGCAGCTCATATTAGCCCTCTCCTCAAGTCTCTTCACTGGCTCCCTATCCGTTTCCGCATACAGTTCAAACTCCTCTTATTGACTTATAAGTGCATTCACTCTGCAGCTCCTCAGTACCTCTCCACTCTCATCTCTTCCTACACTCCTCCCCGGGAACTCCGTTCACTGGGTAAATCTCTCTTATTTGCACCCTTCTCCTCCACTGCTAATCCAGACTCTGTTCCTTTTATCTTGCTGCACCATATGCCTGGAATAAACTTCCTGAGCCGGTACGTCAAGCTCCATTTCTGGCTGTCTTCAAATCTAGGCTAAAAGCCCACCTTTTTGATGCTGCTTTTAACTCCTAACCCTTACTCACTTGTTCAGTACCCTTATTTTATCATCCCCACCTTAGTAATTCCCTTATCTCTTATTTGTCCTGTTTGTCTGTCCTAGTTAGATTGTAAGCTCCATCGAGCAGGGACTGTCTCTTCATGTTCAAGTGTACAGCACTGCGTACATCTAGAAGCGATATAGAAATGAAAAGTAGTAGTAGTAGAGGAGGAGAGGGATGGGACTTACCAAGCTCTGGAACAAAGGAGCGGAGACTTCACCAGTAAGAACTCCCAAGAGATGCCTTTAAAAATCACTGCCCACCAACACAGTATGCCTTGCTATCAAGGCCTTGTAGAAAATAAAGCGACCCCCCAGGGTCTTTAGTAACATTGAGGGGCATAATCGAACGTTGCCGGCGAAATAGATCACCGGCGATGTATTTTGTCGGTGGCGCAACAGCTGGCCAGAACCGTATTATTGAAAAAGATGGCCGGCCATCTTTTTTTTCGATAATACGGTTTAGCCCGGCCAAATGCCAGAGTTCACCGGGTTTGAGATCGCTGGTTTTGTTTTTCAGCGATAATGGAAAAAAATGCCGGCCATCTCAAACCCAGCGAAATCCAAGGCATTTGTTCATGGGAGGAGCCAGCATTTGTAGTGCACTGGTCCCCCTCACATGCCAGGACACCAACCGGGCACCCTAGGGGGCATTTCTAAACATTTTTTAAAAAATACCAAAAAAGCTCCCAGGTGCATAGCTCCCTTACCTTGGGTGCTGAGCCCCCCAAATCCCCCCCCAAACCCACTCCCACAACTCTACACCATTACCATAGCCCTTATGGGTGAAGAGGGGCACCTACATGTGGGTAGAGTGGGTTTTGGGGGGGTTTGGAGGGCTTAACATTTACCACCACAAGTGTAACAGGTAGGGGGGGGATGGACCTGGGTCTGCCTGCCTGAAGTGCACTGCACCCATTCAAAACTGCTCCAGGGACCTGCATACTGCTGTCAGGGACCTGGGTATGACATTTGAGGCTGGCATACAGGCTGGAAAAAAAGGTTTTGATTTGTATTTTTTTAGTGTGGGAGGGGGTTGGTGACCACTGGGGGAGTACAGGGAGGTCATCCCCCATTCCCTCCGGTGGTTATCTGGTCAGTTGGGGCAACTTTTTGAGGCTTGGTCGTGAAAATAAAAGGACCAAGTAAACCCGACGAAATACTGCTTAATGCCGCTTTTTTTCCCCATTATCCACGAAAGCCGGCCATCTGGTAGCCACGCCCATGCCCGCCCATGTCCCGCCTTCGCTATGCCGCCGACATGCCCCCTTGAACGTTCGCCGGCGAGGCGATGGGAAAGCGGCGATGCTGTC
Organism: Microcaecilia unicolor; assembly: GCF_901765095.1. Classification (NCBI taxonomy): domain Eukaryota; kingdom Metazoa; phylum Chordata; class Amphibia; order Gymnophiona; family Siphonopidae; genus Microcaecilia; species Microcaecilia unicolor. The sequence goes on from NC_044040.1 coordinate 112,654,822, forward strand.
AAAAAAGCCACTTTTGATTATACCGATTTCACCGCTTTTGAGAGATTGCCGGCCATAAGTACATAAGTACATAAGTAATGCCATACTGGGAAAAGACCAAGGGTCCATCGAGCCCAGCATCTTGTCCACGACAGCGGCCAATCCAGGCCAAGGGCACCTGGCAAGCTTCCCAAACGTACAAACATTCTATACATGTTATTCCTGGGATTTTGGATTTTTCCAAGTCCGTTTAGTAGCGGTTTATGGACTTGTCCTTTAGGAAACCATCCAACCCCTTTTTAAACTCTGCTAAGCTAACCGCCTTCACCACATTTTCCGGCAATGAATTCCAGAGTTTAATTACACGTTGGGTGAAGAAAAATTTTCTCCGATTTGTTTTAAATTTACTACACTGTAGTTTAATCGCATGCCCCCTAGTCCTAGTATTTTTGGAAAGCGTGAACAGACGCTTCATATCCACCTGTTCCACTCCACTCATTATTTTATATACCTCTATCATGTCTCCCCTCAGCCGTCTCTTCTCCAAGCTGAATAGCCCTAGCCTCCTTAGTCTTTCTTCATAGGGAAGTCGTCCCATCCCCGCTATCATTTTAGTCGCCCTTCGCTGCACCTTTTCCAATTCTACTATATCTTTCTTGAGATGCGGCGACCAGAATTGAACACAATACTCAAGGTGCGGTCGCACCATGGAGCGATACAACGGCATTATAACATCCTCACACCTGTTTTCCATACCTTTCCTAATAATACCCAACATTCTATTCGCTTTCCTAGCCGCAGCAGCACACTGAGCAGAAGGTTTCAGCGTGTTATTGACGACGACACCCAGATCCCTTTCTTGGTCCGTAACTCCTAACGTGGAACCTTGCATGACGTAGCTATAATTCGGGTTCTTTTTTCCCACATGCATCACCTTGCACTTGCTCACATTAAACGTCATCTGCCATTTAGCCGCCCAGTCTCCCAGTCTCGTAAGGTCCTCTTGTAATTTTTCACAATCCTGTCGCGAGTTAACGACTTTGAATAACTTTGTGTCATCAGCAAATTTAATTACCTCGCTAGTTACTCCCATCTCTAAATCATTTATAAATATATTAAAAAGCAGCGGTCCTAGCACAGACCCCTGAGGAACCCCACTAACTACCCTTCTCCATTGTGAATACTGCCCATTTAACCCCACTCTCTGTTTCCTATCCTTCAACCAGTTTTTAATCCACAATAGGACATTTCCTCCTATCCCATGACCCTCCAATTTCCTCTGTAGCCTTTCATGAGGTACCTTGTCAAACGCCTTTTGAAAATCCAGATACACAATATCAACCGGCTCCCCTTTGTCCACATGTTTGTTTACTCCTTCAAAGAATTGAAGTAAATTGGTCAGGCAAGATTTCCCCACACAAAAGCCATGCTGACTCGGTCTCAGTAATCCATGTCCTCGGATGTGCTCTGTAATTTTGTTTTTAATAATAGCCTCTACCATTTTCCCCGGCACCGACGTCAGACTCACCGGTCTATAATTTCCCGGATCTCCCCTGGAGCCTTTTTAAAAAATGGGCGTTACATTGGCCACCCTCCAATCTTCCGGTACCACGCTCGATTTTAAGGATAAGTTGCATATCACTAGCAGTAGCTCCGCAAGCTCATTTTTCAGTTCTATCAGTACTCTAGGATGAATACCATCTGGTCCAGGAGATTTGCTACTCTTCAGTTTGCCGAACTGCCCCATTACGTCCTCCAGGTTTACCATGAAGTCAGTAAGTTTCTCCGACTCGTCTGCTTGAAATACCATTTCCGACACCGGTATCCCACCCAAATCTTCCTCGGTGAAGACCGAAGCAAAGAATTCATTCAGTCTCTCCGCTACGTCTTTGTCTTCCTTGATCGCCCCTTTTACCCCTCGGTCATCCAGCGGCCCAACTGATTCTTTTGCCGGCTTCCTGCTTTTAATATACTCGATTTATGTCGGGAAATGGCCGGCGATCACTTTCGAAAATAAGGCTGATTGTGTATTTTAGTGGCCAGCCATTTCTAAATAATATGGCCACTCCACGCTTCTTCCTCTCTGCTGGAGTTGCCACACACTCTCCCACCCACCATTTCACCAATTTGATGTGTTTCCTGAAGGAGGGCAACGTCAGCTGTAACGCGCTGAAGCTGTTGTAGAACCTTCCAAGTGACAACTTTTATCATATTATAAACATTGCAACATGATCCTCACAAAGAAACTATTATCTGGATGAACAAGGAATATCACATAGTACCTAAATCATGATAGTAATCCCCAACAGTGTATCCAAAACTCCCAGCAACAACATACCCCAAGTCCCTTACCCAAACCCCACCCAGCCTCCCTCCCCTCCTCCCTCCTCCTCTACCCTCTTCCCCTAGCTTAAAGTTCCTAAATGGAACAAGTCACACCCCAACACCCCCTTCACATAGTCAGATATATAGTAATCCCCAAACATACAGAGATTTCTACCCAAGAAGCCCCATTACAGAGTATACATTCCATATTGCAAACATACCTTTCCCCAAGTGATCCCACACTCACACTCAACCACTGTCCAAATGTACAACTTCCTTCAGCAGAGACAACATGGGAGACAACTGAAGAGCAGCCACTTCATTGCCATACAAAACAAACCTATACAAAAATAAAAGAAAAAGTTTAAAATAAATATGAATTCAGTGTGTAAAGCCAGCCATCTAGACAGCTTGATCTCCATCTTCTCTGCTCCTCTGACTTGTCACCAAAAACTCCACAGCAACCGAAAGAGGACCTGCTTCACTGCTCCAAATGACCACATTAGCAGTAGTCCCGGCATAGGAACATCACCAACAGAAGATCCAAATAAGCAGGCTCTCCTGAAAGTCAGTGATATGTGCTCTCCCCACGCAAAGCCAACAGGTCCAGTTGACGGAGAAACATCTGAGCTTCCTCTACCGATGCGCACATCTTTGTTTCCGCCTGATATGTAATCCTCAGTCTGGCAGGTTAAAAAAGGGCAAACCGGATTTTGTGGGCAAACAGCTAAAAGCAGATAGCTGAAAAACCACATCGCTGCACTGCCACTGACGCCAAATAGTCCTGGAAACACAGGACTTTGTAATTGTTATGGAGAAGTTCCTTCCCTCCACGCAGGGCCTGCAGGATAGCTGTTTTATGGGAGAAATTGAGAAGGTGGCAGATAACTACACGTGGATTGGAGGATGCCGACTGCTGGAGACCGACTCAATGAGCCTGCTCCACTTGCAGCGGACCCACCGAAGATGGAAGCAATAACTGTTGCGGCAACCAAGAATCCACTCAGCTCTCAGTCCTCCAGAGCCTCTGACAGATCCACAAAGTGGAGGTTGTTCTGTCTAGGTCTATTTTCCAGAGCCTCTAGCTTTTATTTTCTGCATGTGGGACTGCACATCTTCCACTTTTGTCATGCGATCTTTTAATTCCCCAGTGCTCTGCTGGTACGCTGCCAGATTGTTACTAAGCTGCACCATATTACACTGGAGATGTTCCAGTTTCAAGTCTATTGGGCTTAAGTGCTTATACAGAATGGTTTCCATGGCCCCAGTCACCTTGGCAGCCACCTCCACCACCCAGGCTGATCCGATCGTAGAACTTACAGGGCTAGCGGGTGCTGCCATTTTGTCTTCTTGTGATCTACATTTTCCTCTGTCTTTGCGAAGCGCTTTCGCGGCCATTATCTTCAACAATCCAAGTAAACAGCTCTCAAAACGATCAGCAATTTTAGCCCGATGAGGCCAAAAAATTGGGGTCAAAATCGTTGCAAACAGCGGGATTTGTGAAGAGATGGCAGGAGCAGAGCAGTTAGCAGCCACTCCCAATCATAGCTACATGGTATTACTCAGGGCCGGTCTTAGCAAATGCGGGGCCCTATGCAGACCAATTTGATGGGGCCCCACCCTAGCCCTGCCCCCATCCTAACTCTGCCCCCACCTAGCTCCACCCCCACCCTAGCTCCAGGGCCGGCCACCCCTCCCTCCGAGCTCCCGGGCCGCTCCCTCCGAGCTCCAAGGCCCCCAGCTCCAGGGCTTCCCCCCTTAGGGCTCCCAGCTCCAAGGCCCCCTGCCCTCCCTCCCGGTCATTTTTTAACACCCCCCTCCAAAATCCAGTACTAGGTATGCCGAGAATAAAAAACACTCAGGACCTATACAGCAATTCTACCATACCATAAGCAGTCATTTCTACGAATCACACCAAGAAAAGGAAAACATCTTAAAACACTACAGTGATTCACCTATTGTAAAATGAAACCAGACAGAATAGTACAGATCGTCGATCCTGCACAGTCAATGCCAACTGAAAGCCATGTCTTTTTCACAAACACAGATACACCCTAATCCAGTATAGAATAAGTAGTAATATTTAAACTTTCTATTTAGACAAAAATTAAACTGAACCCCCAAGATGCCAGACTCTGCATACAATGCAACACCACAGACATAGGCGGTCGGTGGCCCAACTGTTTGGGAGACTAAACGGGGTGGGGTTAGGGTGGGGCCAGGGGCGGAGCTTACATCCATAATTGTCTGACAACACACAGAAAAAAAAGTAAAAATAAAAGTCATAATTAATACCTTTTATTACATTTAGATATTAGATATCCTATATAATAAAACGCACCTCCAATGTTCTGAAGCTGAGAAAGTGAAGCCTTGAAGCATTCGTGCTCTCTCTAAAGCTGTGTCCATCTCCTGAAGTGACATCAGCGTAGTTCCGGGTACGTCACACGCAGCACTGACCAACCACAGGTGGGGGGCGGACGCACGGCGGCGATTGGCTGTACCGTTCAGTGGGCGTGCATGCTGAGCTGTGCACGGCAGCGGAGGTTAGGCAGTTGGCGGAGGGGCAGAGATTTGGGCGGTGTGGTGCTGTAAGGGGAAAGGAGAATCGCTGGGTGGCTGAAGGGGGACAGAGGAGAGAGCAGAATCGCTGGGTGGCTGGAGGGGGGGCAGGGGAGATAGGACAATCGCTGGGTGGCTGGAGGGGGGCAGGGGAGAGAGGAGATTCGCTGGGTGGCTGGAGGGGGGCAGGGGAGAGAGGAGATTCGCTGGGTGGCTGGAGGGGGGGCAAGGGAAAAAGGAGAATCGCTGGGTGGCTGGAGGGGGGCAGGGGAGAGGAGACTCGGTAGATGGCTGGAGGAGGGGCAGAGGAGAGAAGAGCAACATTGGGTGGCTGGAGGGGGGCAAGGGAAAAAGTAGAATCGCTGGATGGCTAGAGGGGGAACAGGGGAGAGAGGAGAATCGCTGGGTGGCTGGAGGGGGGACAGAGGAAACACATTCGCACCCAGCAGTCTCTCACTCTCTCTCTGTCACACACACACTCACACATTCACTCTCTCTCTCTCACACACAGTCAATCTCACACATACTCTCTCAAACACACTCCGAGGGAAACCTTGTTAGCGCCCGTTTCATTTGTGTCAGAAACAGGCCTGTTTTACTAGTGTATCATATGTCAAAGAATAAAGTGGTTGCTCAAAGCATATACTAACCACAATCGCTCAACTGCAAAACACTATGCACAAATTTGTGCAAAGACATACTCAGAACCTTACTGTACCATAAATATTACACTGGGCAGACCCTAATACACCAATATACCACCCATATGGAAAATGCAGACAGTCAACAATATGAAATAAGGGATCATAATATCCCAGTGGAGTAGCCTAGTGGTTAGTGCAGTGGACTTTGATCCTGGGGAATCGAGTTCAATTCCCACTGCAGCTCCTTGTGATTCTAGGCAAGTCACTTAACCCTCCATTGCCCCTGGTGCAAAATAAGTACCTGAATATATGTAAACCACTTTGAATGTAGTTGCAAAAAAAAAAACCAAAACAAAACCTCAGAAAGGCAATATATCAAGTCCCATTTCCCTTCCCCCCAATTCTCATGTAGAGCCACAAAACACCCTTTTAGGGTGGATAGTGTTCACAATGAGCTCCTTTTATTAACGACCATATGTAGATCCTTCAAGAGGTAGTGTGTCATGATTTAGGCTTTACACCCTTTCTGATGTTTTGGTGCCACCTCAGTAAGGCCAACACGCAATCTCTCCACTGCAAAACACTTGTGCAAAAACACACTCATAACCTTACCAAACCATAACAGCACTAATTCCAAGGACAGGACGAGCTACAACCTTATGCGTGGAAAGGCAGCATTGTAATTACACCGGGCTCTAAAACACCAGTACACAATCTAGTGAAACAAAAAAAAAAAACAAAAAAAAGGGCTGCAAATACTACACACTAGCAGAATACTGCACCTTGATCACACATGAAAAACACATGACACAACAGATATGAAGGCAAAATATTGAACTGGAAAGTTACCTCAAGAAGTCAGACTCAACAATACTAGAAAAATTGAAACTTACATGCAAAATATCACAGATGCACATTTCCAAAAGCTGACATATTCCAGTTAATAAATTCTGAATAAAATACTTTTTTTTACCTTTGTTGTCTGATCCAGTGGTGTAGCTAGGGGGGCACAGGGGGAGCGGTCGCTCCCCCAAATGGATTTTTAAAACAGTGGCGCCTATGCAGTGTTGAACCTGTGGGGACGGCACTTTTTTAAATTTTTATGTTTGCACTTTCTCCCATGCCTGCTTCCTTCGCTTCCCACCCCACCACCGTTGCACAGCGCGCTTCCCTCTCCAAGCTCAACACCATTCTGTTCTACATCTTCCCCCACCCCACCCCCGACTGTCAAGCCTACTTTGTTTAGCAGCCCCTGCAGCAATAACAAGCTGCTTGATTGAGCCCAGTGTCGGACTCGAATCCTTCCCTCTGCTTACATCATGAGTCCCACCCTCGCGCAAACAGGAAGTGTCTGAGCTAGAGCAGCGCGGGACGTGGTAGAGAGAAGGATCTGACGCCGGCTCTGATAGCTTGCTATCGCTGTAGGGCTGCTAAACAAAGCAGGTTTGATGGTCCACGAAGGGGGGGGGGGGGCGAGAGGAGGGACAGAAAGCAGTGCTGGACTGGGGAGGGGGAACAAAGTAGTGCTGGACTTGGGGGGAGAGATAGAAGGGGAAACAAAGAGGTGCTGGACTGGGGGGGGGAGAGGAGGGGGAACAAAGCAGTGCTGGGGGAGGGGAAGAGAGAGGAAACAAAGTGGTACTGGACTTGGGGGGGTGGAGAGAGAGGAGAAACAGCAGTGCTGGACTCAGGGAAGGGAGAGAGAGAGAGGGGAAGCAGAAAGCGGTGCTGGACTTGGGGAGGGGGGTTGAAGGAAGGAGGTTAGATAAAGCAGAAGACGATGGAGGCTATCAAGACTTTTGACCCAAAAGAATAATAAACGCTGTTGAAAACAATATCAAAAAGATTATTAGAAATAAGGGACTGCCTATGCGTGGTCCATCTGTAAAAAGTCTAAACCTGTTCTAGTTGAATAGGCAGTGACTTAAAAGGTGGAGGACAAAATACTTTTTTTTTTTTTTTTTTTGTAGCTTTTCAGTTTATTTGACAGCTTCCCATTTATAGATATCATGAAATAACAATTGAATATCATTAAAACAGCTTAAAAATTATTGCAGCTGGTAGAAACAGCACTAATAAATGCAGTATTTTGTGCTAACTTTTCTACACTGTTCTAATATAATACAATGGCCAAATTTCAGTAAGGATATCCTGTTTCCTGATGGGTTCATGTTAACTGTTGTTGTAATCTGCCTTGGGAAACCTGGTGTTATAAAGACAGAAAGCAGGAAGAAAGGAGGAAGTTGGTGGACCATAGGAGGAGGAGGAGGAGGAGGAGGGAAAGTGAGTAAGAGAAGGGGAGAAATGCTGGACCTACAGATGCAGCTACACAAACCCTGATGGCTTCCTCCTTCCCGGATTGTGTACGCAGTAAACCACACTTAGCAGACTTTCACTTTCTGGAGTGCAGTTTCCTGCCTATACAAACTGGAAGACTCAGGGCATTAGGGATTTGTGTAGCCATGTCTCCTGGCACAATAAAGAGGAAAGGGGGAGAGAGGGGACAGGGAAATTCTGGGCCATAGTAGTGGAGGAGAGAGAGGGGTTGAGGGGACACTGAGATGCTGGGCTACAAGTGTAAGGGGAGATATTGGCATGGTGGAACAATGTGGGGAGAGACCATGGCAGTTCTCGAGGAGAGATAAGTGAGAGGAGGATGGTAAGTACAGGGGATAGAATTGTATAATGGGGAGTGGGTGAAAGAGAAGGGAATATGAGGCCAGGGAAGGAGTGAGACAGGAGAAGTAGGGGTGAAAGGAGAAGATGGAAAATTGATAGGTACTGGTAAGTGAAATACAGGTGGAGGACTGAAGAGTGAGAAGAAAATCTGAGGGGGAGAGAGAAAACAGAGAAAGAGACAATGTATCAGAGACAGATATAGTGAGGGAATAGAAGAGAAGAGGAAAGTAGAGAAAGGGCAAATGGACCACACCCACTGGAAAGAGAGCAGAAGACAGATAGGAAAACAAAAGAAGAAACTGGGACCAACATGCTTGAAAAAATAAAATACCCAGACAACAAAGGTAAAAAAAGTTTTTTATTCTGTTTATTTGTTGGAATATGTTATCTTTGGGAAATGTGCAACACGGATGTCTTTGTAATTTATTTTTTTTTTTCAGTACAAGAGGAAATACATTTGTGTTTTAACTTCTCCCATGTTGTGGAACATACCTAGATTGAATTCTTGGGGTTCCCAATTCAGTTTTTATCTTTATATTTCTAATTTGTGATCCCTTGTTTTGTATTTGGTGTGTGACCAAGGTATAATATTCTATGGGCAAGTAGTTTTTGCATACAACTCTGTAGCAGCCCCACTTTTTGTGTTTTACCAGTGGTATTTGTATTGGTGTTCTAGGGCCCCATAAAATAATTGTAGTGCTGCATGTTAAGTAGGATTCTTGTTTAAATTAGTGCTACTGTTCTATAGCAGATTTGCTACATGTATGTCGAGTTAGGATTTTTTCAGGTTTGATGTTATTTCACAATGTGCCTGGTAGTGGAGAAATTTATTTCACTATTATCGAGATGATTTGAAAATCGTAATCTTTAAAAAAAAAAAAGTTTGTATGGTAACTTCCATGGAGAAAATGTGCTAGGTATGATCTGCACCTGTTGTTGTGGGGGAGATAAGGTTTTTGTGGACGCAGAGCATGTTTACATTTAATATATAAGAACTGATGTATTGTACCTGTCCAAGGTCCATGAGACTTATGTGTACAGTGTATAATGGATGCAAGCATCATCCATCATGTGTGTCCTGACTGAAAAAAAGTTGAGAACCACTGGCCTAGGCATCACTACGGGGTCACACGGGGAGTAGCACAACACGCAATCCAGCATGTCTCCTTCTTTCCCCTGTCCTGCATAGTCCTATATCTCTCTTGGCCTTTCTCCTCGGCGGACCTCCAGTGTTTTTATACCTGCCGGCAGCATCAGCAAGTAAAGGAAACTGCCTCTGGCTGGCCCCATGAGCATTCCCTATATAGGTTTTAGTGTCTTTTTGCAGGGTTTTGTATTATTTCATAAACTGTCTGGCTCTATTTGAAAGTACGCTCTGGGGCAAGGGCTGCCTTTTGTGGCCCTTGTCACCAAAAATAAAAATGCTTAGGACTAATGGGCTCCACGTCCTGTAGAGTCACCACACAAACAAAAGCCCATCTGATTTAAACAAATAATTTTACTTGCAGTTAAGACAGGTTGCCTGCTCTGGCCGGTCCTGGACCTCTGCTACCTCCTTCCCCATGATGTAACTTCCAGTTTCCTTGTAGGTGGAATGCAGCAGAGGCAGCCTGTATTAATTATTACCAGCCACAGTCACTGCACCTGAGCAACAATACCAGCACTGCTGCCTATCCAACACCGACCAGCGCCTAATTTACAAAAGTCTGCTCCCCCTGACAGCAAAACCTGGCTACACCTCTGGTCTGATCATTTAGTTTTTCTATTCGCTTTCATCCCAGTGTCTTCTCTTTTATGCAGTGTCTTCTTTCCATTTGATATTTTTTCTCTCACCATGTCCACCATCCTCCTGTGTCCTCTACCATCTGTAGCCCTGTCCCAATCCTTTCTCCAGTTTCAGCATCTGCCCTCAAAGTGTTCCGATCCAGCCCTTAAATTCAGCAATTTGCCTTCCATCCATATCCAGCATTTCTCCTCACTCCCCTCCCCTCCATCCATGTGTATCTACTTCCTATGTCTTCCCTCCCCTCCATCCATGTCCAGCATTTCTCCTCTCTCCCTTCCACTCCATCCGTGTGCATCTCCTTCCTTTGTCTTTCTTTCCCTCCATCCTTGTCCAACATTTCTCCTCTCTTCCCTGCCCTTCACGCCATCCATGTCCAGAATTTCTCCTCTCTTGCCTCCCCTCCATGCATGTGCATCTCCTTCCTGACTTCCCTCCCCTCCATCCATCCATGTCCAACAACTTTCCATTCTCCCCTTCCCTCTCCTCCATCCATCCATATCCAGCAAATTTCCTCTCTCCCCTGCCCTGCCCTCCATCCATGTCCAGGAACTCTCCATTCTCCCCTGCCCTCTCCTCCATCCACCCATATCCAGCAAATTTCCTCTCTCCTGTGCCCCCATTCATCCATCCATGTCCAGCAATTCTCCTCTCCTCTGCCCTCCCCTCCTTCCATCCATGTCCAACAACTCTCCATTCTCCCCTGCCCTCCCCTCCATCAATGTCCAGGAACTCCATTCTTTCCTGCCCTCTCCTCCATCCACTGATATCCAGCAAATTTCCTCTCTCCCCTGCCCCCATTCATCCATCCATGTCCAGCAATTCTCCTCTCTCCCCTGCCCTCTCCTCCATCCATCCATATCCAGCAAATTTGCTTTCTCCCCAGCACCCTCCATCCATCCATGTCCAGCAATTCCCCTCTCCCCTGTCCTCCCCTCTCCCCTGTCCTCCCCTCCATCCATCCATGTCCAGTAACTCTCCATTCTCCCCTGCCCTCTCCTCCATCCATCTCCAGCAAATTTGCTCTCTCCCCTGCTCCCTCCATCCATGTCCAGCAATTCTCCTCTCTCCCCTGCCCTCCCCTCCTCTCCTGTCCAGCGATCTATTCTCTCCCCCTGCCCTCCCCTCCTCGCAATGTCCAGCAATCTGTTCTCTTCCCATGCCCTCCCCTCCTCTCCATTGTCCAGCGATCTGTTCTCTTCCCATACCCTCCTCTCCTCTCCATGTCCAGCGATCTCTTCTCTCTCCCTGCCCTCCCCTCCCATCCATGTCCAGCAATTCTCCATGCCCTCCCTCAGCTCCCCGACAGCCCTCCTCTCTGTTCCTTGCTGCCCCCCCCCCCACGCGTTTAACCCTTTTACTTTCAGTGGCAGCAACGTCAGTGAAGAAGAAAGCACTGCAGGTTCGCCTCCAGCTTCTCCCTTCCTTCACACAGTGTCCTGCCCTCGTGGAAACAGGAAATATATCATCGCAGAAGGCCACACTGTGTGAGGGAAGGGAGAAGCTGGAGGCGAGCCCGCAGTGCTTTCTTCTTCACTGACGTTGCTGCCACTGAAAGTAAAAGGGTTAAACACACACACATGCGGGGGGGAGGAACGGAGAGGAGGAGGGCTGCCGGTCGGGGAGCTGAGGGCAGGAAGGAAGGAGGGACCGTTGGAGAGCAGCCTGGCTGCAGCGCTGCGCCAGCCCTGCGTTTGGGGGGGCAGCAGCCAGGGGAAGGTCACGGATGGGCTCTCTCCAAGCCTCTTATACAGGGCGCCTATGACCACAGAAACAGAAAATGTCCCCTAGTACTGTGCAAAATATAAAGACAGCAGATGTAGATTTGAAAAAAAACTAACAAATACCAATCACCACTTTACAAATTAACAAATAGAAATAAAACAAATATAGAGCATAAAATAATACCATTTTATTGGACTAATAGATTTAGCTTTCAGAGGCCAACACATCCTTCCTCAGGTCAATATAGTATAGTATAGTACTGTTACAGTATCCTATCCTGACCTGAGGAAGGGGGTTTTGTTCTCCAAAAGTTAGCCAAAATGTATTAAAATTAGTCCAATAAAAAGATTATCTTGTTTACATGTTCTATTATAAACATTTATTAACACATCTACAATACTACTTTATCCTAGAGCAAAAAAATAAAAATATATATTTTATTTACAGTATGTTGTCTCTGGTTTCTGCTTTCCTCATCTTCTTTTCACTGTCTTCCTTCCATCCAGCATCTGTCTTCGGTCTCTCTCTGCCATCCAGTGTCTGCCCTCTCTGCTGTCCCCTCCATCCAATGTCTGCCCTCTCTCCCTGCCCCTTCCATCCATATTTGCCCTCTATCTCTGCCCCTTCCATGATCCATCCACCATCTGCCCCTGTCTGCCCTCTCTCTCTCCCCCATCTATTCACTGTCTGCCCTTTCTCTCTGCCCCTTCAATCCACAGTTTGCCCTCCCTCTCCCATCCATCCAGGGTTTACCCTCCCTCCCGCTCCCCCATCCAGGATCTGCCCCTCTCTCCACCCCTTTTTTCAGCCCCCAGTTCCAGCCCCACTATCCCACCAGTCCCCCATTTCAGCCCCAGCCCTTTTCTCCCACCAGTCCCGAGCTTCAGCCCCCCAGCCACTTCTCCCTTTCCCCTTTTCAGCCCCCAGTCCCCAGTTTCAGCCCCTGCCCCTTTTCAGCCTCCAGTCCCAGTACTAGCCCCCTTATCCCACCTACCCTCCTTTTCAGCCCCCAGTTCCAGCCCCCTTCATCCACATGCCTTGTATTAGGGCCCCCCTTTTCAGAACCATTCTCCCACCTGACCCAAGCATGCCCCATTTTCCCACCAGCCCAAGGCATGGCCCCCATTTTCCCATATGGCCCCTTCTCAGACCCCAGTGCCAGTCCCCTCCCATCAGAGAACCCCCTTCCCAGTCCCCTTCTCCCATCCGTGAACCCCCTCCCCACCTCAGTCCCCTTTTCCCATCCAAGAACCCCAGTCCCCACCCCACCCGTCCCCTTCTCGCATCCAAGAACCCCCTCCCCAGTCCCCTTCTCCCATCCGTGAACCCCCTCCCCACCGCAGTCTCCTTCCCATTTGAGAACCCCCTCCCCACCCTTCCCCCACCTGAGAACCCCCACCCCACACACCCTTCTCCCATCTGAGTCCCCCCCCCCCGACCCACCTACCAGCTCCGTTCTCCTGCCACCCACCACCCTCACTGCCTTTAAAAAAACAATTTGGAAGTGCCGGAGTGACAGGCAGCGCCTCGCGTCTGCCCTGCTACTAAAAATCTCTTCGACGTCGTTGGGCCTTCTCACATTGAGTCCCGCCCGCCCTTGCGGTAATTGGAAGTTACCTCAGAGGAGGGCAGGACTCAATGTGAGAAGGCCCAACGACGTCGAAGAGAATTTTAGTAGCGGGGCAGATGTGAGGCGCTGCCTGTCACTCCGGCGCTTCCAACTTGTTTTTTGTAAAGGCAGGACAGGGTGGGAGCAGCGGGGGCGGGGCACCCCCCACCCGCTGACAGCAGGGGCGGACCGCCCCCACCATGCCGCCGTTGCGCGCCGTTTGGAGGGAGGGAGGGAGGACTGGAGCTCGGTCGGAGCGGGACCCCCTGAGCGCGAGGCCCTATGCGGCCGCCTCGGTCGCCTCGCCTTAAGACCTGCCCTGGTATTACTTTTAAAATGATCAGGAGGAAATATTTTTTCATTCAGTGAATAGTTAAGCTTTGGAACTCGTTGCCACAGGATGTGATATCAGTTGTCAGTGTATCTGGGTTTGAAAAAGGTTTGGAGAACTTCCTGGAGAAAATGTCTATAGTCTGCGATTGAGATAGACATGGGGAAAGCCACTGCTTGACCCTGAGATCAGTAGCATGAAGAGGAGGAGGAGTAGCCTAATGGTTAGTGCAGTGGTCTGAAAACCTGGGGAATGCGTTTGAGTCTACTACTTACTACTACTTAACATTTCTAAAGCGCTACTAGGGTTACGCAGCGCTGTACAATTTAACATAGAAGGACAGTCCCTGCTCAAGGAGCTTACAATCTAAAGGACAAATGTACAGTCAGTCAAGTAGGGGCAGTCAAATTAGGGCAGTCTAGATTTCCTGAAAGGTATAAAGGTTAGGTGCTGAAAGCAATGTTGAAGAGGTGGGCTTTGAGCAAGGATTTGAAGATGGGTAGGGAGGGGGCTTGGCGTAAGGGCTCAGGAAGTTTATTCCGAGCATAGGGTGAGGCGAGGCAGAATGGGCAGAGCCTGGAGTTGGCGGTGGTAGAGAAGGGTACTGAGAGGAAGGATTTGTCCTGTGAGCGGAGGTTTCGGATGGGAACGTAAGGGGAGATGAGGGGAGCGAGGTAATGAGGGGCTGCAGACTGAGTGCATTTGTAGGTAAGAAGGAGAAGCTTGAACTGTATGCGATATCTGATCGGAAGCCAGTGAAGTGACCTGAGGAGAGGGGTGATATGAGTATATCGGTTCAGGCGGAATATAAGACGTGCAGCAGACTTCTGAATGGATTGAAGGGGGGATAGATGGTTAAGTGGGAGGCCAGTGAGGAGTAGGTTGCAGTAGTCAAGGCGAGAGGTAATGAGAGCGTGGATGAGAGTTCGGGTGGTGTGCTCAGAGAGGAAAGGGCGAATTTTGCTGATGTTAAAGAGAAAGAAGTGACAGGTTTTGGCTGTCTGCTGGATATGTGCAGAGAAGGAGAGGGAGGAGTCGAAGATGACTCCAAGGTTGCGGGCGGATGAGACAGGGAGGATGAGGGTGTTATCAACTGAGATCGAGAGTGGAGGAAGAGGAGAAGTGGGTTTTGGTGGAAAGACGATAAGCTCGGTCTTGGCCATGTTTAGTTTCAGGTGGCGGTTGGACATCCATGCAGCAATGTCGGATAAGCAGGCCGATACCTTGGCCTGGGTCTCCGCGGTGATGTCTGGTGTGGAGAGATACAGCTGGGTGTCATCAGCATAAAGATGATACTGGAAACCATGAGATGAGATCAGTGAGCCCAGGGAAGAGGTGTAGATTGAAAAAAGAAGGGGTCCAAGGACAGATCCCTGGGGAACTCCAACAGAAAGTGGGATGGGGGTGGAAGAAGATCCATGAGAGTGTACTCTGAAGTTGCGGTGGGAGAGATAGGAGGAGAACCAGGAGAGGACAGAGTCCCACTTTTGCTCCTTTTGACTTAACCCTCCGTTGCCCCAGGTACAAAATAAGTACCTGTATATAATATGTTAATTGCTTTGGTTGTAACCACAGAAAGGAAGTTTATCAAATCTCATCCTCTTTCCCCTTATTTGGAATTCTGTCAGATACTTGTGACCTGAATTGGCCACTGTTGGAAGCAGATGGTCTGATCCAGTATGGCGATTTTTATGTTCTCCCTCTACCTAAACCTGTCCCTTGGAAAATCCCTTCTAAAAAGGGCCAATGTAAACATCAAACACAAACAGAAACAATAGGCAAACTATGTGACCACACAGAACACCAGAATTTAGAGGGCGCGGAAAGCATTAACATATATCTTATTTGAGCAGACGTATCATTACATCTAACTTTCTACCACCCTGCTTCCATGATTGCTGGGGAGGGGAAGACAGTGGTTATCTCTTTTATTTGGAAATTCAGGGCCTAATGGGCTGAGCTGCACTTGTTCAGCTCAGTCCACCTGTCAGTCCCAGGGTTTCTGCTTTTCTTTTAGCCACTTGACAGACTACGAGCTCTGCCAGTTAGTCTCCAGTCAGTCCCTCCAATTCCATTCTGCCCCTCTCCAGCCTACTTTTCATATGATTCTCTCTACATTAAACTTCATGCAGAGTTTTTCCAGCCATACCTGGATAGACAGATAAACTTTGCCCTGTGATCAGAGGAGTCAATAACTCCATCTAGGGACACCGTGCCCTCGATCAAACTTGGGTAGGGCTTCTGTACCCTGGCTTTCCGTAATGTTTTCTGGCCTTAGCACAGTTAGCCTAGTCATGTTACATAAGAATAGCCATACCGGGTCAGACCAATGGTCCATCTAGCCCAGTATCCTGCTTCCAGCAGTGGCCAATTCAGGTCACAAGTATCTGGCAGAAACCCAATTAGTAGCACCATTCCTTGCTACCAGTCCCGGGGCAAGCAGTGGCTTCCCCCATGTCCATCTCTATAACAGACTATAGACTTTTCTTCCAGGAACTTGTCTAAACCTTTTTTAAACCTAGATACACTAACGTCTGTTACCACATCCTCCAGGAGCAAGTTCCAGAGTTTAACTATTCTTTGATTGAAAAAATATTTCCATGTAATACTGGATCATGATCTTTCTTTGACATTTCTGGGATATAGACCGTAGAAGTCTGCCTGGCATTGTCCTCGTGTTCTAACTACTGGAGTTGCAGTTGAAGCCCACTCTAGGCTATCTAAATCTGTCTTGTCAGTTAAGGGACACAGACCATAAAAGTGTGCCTGGTGCTGTCCTCACACTCCAGCTACTGAAGTTGCTATTGAAACCCTCTCCAGCCCATCCTAAACTGGATTGCCATATACAGGACACAGACCATATACGTCTGCCCAGCACTGGCCTTAATTATTTACAGCTGGAGTTGACATCTAAGCTCCACTTGACACATCAAAACAATGCAGCCATTTAAATTATACCATCTATTTTCTAATTAGAGATCCTCTGTGATCAGCCTTTTTGAATTCCATCACTGTTTTTTTTTCTCTGCCACCTCCCTCAGGAGGGCATTCCAGGTATCCACCACCCTCTCTATGAAAAAGAATTTCCTGACATTACTATCTATACCTCTTTAATGCTATGCATTAAACAGTTTTGTTTGGGAATTAATGTATGGCTTTTATTTAACTCAAATAGCTACACATATTAATTAACAAATTAAATTAAGGCCTGATTAAAGAAATATGTAGCAGAGTCAATAGGAGTAGGGATAAGCCGGGGGGGGGGGGGGGTCATGTGATGCTGGCGGGGGGGGGGTCACGTGATGCCAGCAGGCTGAGAGGACGCTCTTAAGCCCTGCTCCACTCCATATGCCGACATTATCAGTGATTTTATCCAGTTTTCCTACCCCATCGAGACAAGTTGCATGCGGCCAGAAGGGAGAAGGAGTGCAGTGCTTGGAGAAGGAGCCTGAGACCTGAGTATCGAGGGGAGAGGTGTTATGCCGGCGAAAACACCGCGGCCTGCACGAGACCGTATAACAGCCTCCCCTCCCAAGATGGCGACGGTACCTGCCTCAGCCACAGTAGTCACGCTGCAGGAAGAAGCTTTCCGAGAACTGACAAGGCAGCTCACGGCCATCTTAGATGATCGATTGACAAAGCTACAAACATCAGTGGATACAATAAATGAAACTTTGGAAAGACAAGTAATGTAATTTATGGTAACATATATTAAATGTTTTTTTCCTGGGGCTCTGGGGGGGCTGTTCCAGGGTTTTGGTGAATGTTGCTAGCTGGAAAAGGCTTAAAGTTTAGTTTGGGAATTGTTAAAGGAGTTAGCTGAAGAAAGTGTGAGATGTTTCTTAAATGTGGTTTTATTTTTCAAGAAATAAACCATGATTAAGTGGGGATTGTACTTTAAAATGTTCCTTTCTGTTTTGGGTACAAGTCAGGTTAAAATTGACTTTGAAATTCTCTGTGTAGTAAGTTTTGCAGTAACTTCTATGGGGGAGGGAGATTCTAAACAGATCAGAAAAAAAAACTGTCTTTCTCTGACAAGCTGATTGGTTGAGTGATGTCAGATCCTCTAGGGGGGCGGGGTGAGTTGCCAGGGAGACTGGAGTGAGCAGAGAGACCAGGGCTGTGAACATGGATTGAGAAAGAAAAAACGTATAGTGTGTGTCTGTGTAAAAGTAAGAATAAAAGTATGGATTTTGTGAGTTTAAAGTGAAATGTGATATTGAAAAAGGGTACTTTAATATTGAAAGTGAGTGAAGGTGAGCTTTGGTGCTGAAAATGAGATGATTTGAGCTTAAAAGTGAGTACTTCAATAAACAGACTGCCTTTTTCATGATTGTGTTGCTGAATACATGTGGGGGAAAAACTGATGTATTTTGGGTGGGAGAGAGCTGTACTAATAGAAAGCTGTGAGAAGTTTTAAACCAATTTTAGTTTAGTTTGGAGTGAAACAGAGGTATGTATGTCCCAGCATGCAGTGAATGGAATGGTTAAGTTCTAAGGGAATTTAAGGTCATGGAAGGTGGAATGAGAGTCTGTAGGCTCAGGTATTAAATGGACACATGGCTGCCTACTCTTTTTAGAATAGGGGAAAACAGTTGAGACTCAGGTTCTGAGAGACCTTGATTTCTGCTGGTAGTTATACCAAGTGAAAGAAACTATAAGGTTTGGAATCTGACTTCAGAATAAAGAAAATCCAGCACTGCTGTTGTCTGAGTGTGTGCTGTATTCTCCAGATTGATCTGATAGCTATGAAGGGAAAAGTTATGCTTTTATGTGAAGTCTGTGAGATGGAATGTTGAAGCCTGCTGGATCATTTTAGACTAGGGAAACAACAGTGAGAAATAGGTTTTGAAGTGAGAAAACCTTTAACTTATTTTATTTCAATTAGAGAGTTTGGCCACAGTATTGAGAATTGGTTAATAGTCACCAGAGCCTGAACAAGAACAGAGGGAGTTCAAGGGTCTTGCCTCCATTTATTTTCTTTATAAGTGAGGTTTAGGGAGAAGAAATCTGGGGGAGTCATCCTCTGAAGGGTTCCAGATGAGCTCCAACGCAAGAAAGACATCACCTAAATAAATTCAACCACAGCTAAGTGACATTGCCAAGGGTGTTGAAAGAAATATATTATTTTTTTCACAACATTTTAAGGGAAAACAAAGGAACAGACCATCAGATATTAAAAATCCATGAGATCCCTGCAAAAACACCAATAGTGCACACAAAGAGACCAATTTCTACATCAGGAAAGAGAATAACCACAAATATCTGATTTTGATAAAAGACAATTTAAATACTTATCTGAAAAGGTTCTTTTCCGCCTTTTTAGGTGAAATAGACAAAGTTAAGGGTATACATGTAGTTCTGCATTTGAATGTTGCATATGTTATTACAGTTCTATTAAGCTTCACACTAATTGTGAATTTGAGTTTATGTTTCAATCATTTTTTTATTGGAGAAAATTTCAAAATAAACTTATTCAACAGTATTTTGGCTTCTGTTATAACTTATTTGCATCACCATCAACATCTTATTGGACCCTTACAGCTTAACAGTAACTTATGCATCTTTATACATTGTACAGCAAAATAAACTCAGTATATGGCATACTAAATATCTGCCCTTTTATCGCCAAACTGATCTATTGTTCTCCAATTCTTTATTTTCCCCCTCTTTTTCCCCCCTCCCTTTCCCTTCCCTCCCTCCCTCCCTTGCCCTACCCTCCCACCCTTACCCACCCTCTATCACAGTTATAATTCACACCACGGTTATTTCTTATTCCACTTTAGTTCTCACATATTTATTATTTGACCTCTGGCTTGGGGAGTCAAGGTCAACCAGAACAGGGTCCAGCAATTCCAAAAGTTCTTTGTAACGAGGGGTCCCCGACCTCTCAGGCTTATCCGTTCCGTGCGTAACAAGTTAATCATCTGCCCTCTCCAGTGAGATACCGAAGGGCTCTCCGCTGACAACCACATCAATAGGATTATTTTCTTAGCCACCATAATCGTTTTGAACACAAAAGTTCGACATCCTCTTGGAGGGCTTCCCAATAGTTTTGGGTGGCCAAACAGCAGCATTGGTTCTACTTGCCATTGTATATCCCACATGTCTGCCACTCGTCGTATCAATGCCTTCCAGTATGATCCAATCTGCGGACAACTCCAGAACATATGTCCCAATGTTGCTCCCTCCGCCTTACACTTGGGGCATGCTCCATCTGGTGATATGCCCATGTGAAATGCGCGTCTAGGAGGGACATACGCTCTCAACGTAAACTTAAACTGCATCTCCCAATAATACGTTTGATCCGTATTCTTACGATATCCAATCAAATGTTCCCGGATCAATGCTGCAGTTATATCCACTCCCAACTCCGCACTCCACAGTTTCGATAGTGTCACGAAATCTGGTTCTTTTGCCATTTCCTTTAAATGTCTATGGTAAAATTTCAATGGTACTTTTTGTTGTGCTCCCAATGAGAGGGCCGATCCCAGCTCCTCCTGTACATCTTCTGTCATTGTTTCCTGTGGGAGACTACGGCTGTAATGTTGCAGCTGCAAATAATGAAACCAATCTGATGAGTCAAGCAGAAACTGGTTTTTTAGTTGTTCCCATGATTTAATCTTCCCATCCTTGTCTAATGCCTGGTACATGTATTCCAATCCTTTTTCCTTCCAACGTACAAAGGCCGCATGTTGTTGTCCAGGTGGGAATTCTGGGTTACCCCAAATTGGAAGGTATGGGGTTGTGGCGGCTCGAAATTTATGGTGTCTACAGAGCCAACTCCACACCGCTTGAGCTGTGTGCAAAATTTGTGCTGCCCTTAACAAGCTCATTTCTGCTTTATTTTTTTTTTTATGTATCAGGTAGCTGATATGTCTCTGGCCTATTTCTTGCAGTTCGAGGTGAGAGGGAGTAAAATATTGTGTGCGTCTTAGCCAGTCATTTAAGTGCCTCATGCCACTTGCAATTGTCATTTCCCGAAGGTTCAATAGTCCCAGGCCTCCGAATTCTCTTGATAGATGAAGTGTGGATAGTGCTATTCTTGGTTTTTTCTGCGCCCACAAAAAGGTCTGTAATAACTTGTTTAGTTGTTTTTCGTCAGCCTTGGTCAGGTACAAAGGCAAAGTCTGAAATATGTAGAGCCATCTGGGCACTGTTACCATATTATAAAGGGCTATCCGACCCAGAAGCGATAATGGGAATCCTTGCCACATTTGTAAAGTTAACTTTGTTGCATTCATCAGTTTTCTCATGTTTCGATCGTATAGCTGAGTAAGTTCTCGAGGTATTAATACTCCCAGATATTTTATTGTCTCTGTCTCCCATTCCATGGGTAATGCTAGTGTCTGTCTGAGAGCATCCCCCTGCAGTACCTCCAAAGCCCTAGATTTTTGAATGTTCAATATGTACCCCGACAGGTCCCCATACTCCTTTACTATCTCCAGTATTCTAGGTATTGCCCTTTCTGGTTGTTGGGTTATTACTAATAAATCATCAGCAAAGACGAGGGCTTTGACTATGCCTCCCGCCAAGGGCACCCCCTTCACCCCTCCATCTGCTTTAAGAGCTTGTAGCAGTGGTTCCATGGCCAGGATAAACAGAAGGGGTGAGAGCGGGCATCCCTGCCTAGTTCCCTGTTTGATCTCAAAAGAAGTTCCCTTTATTCCATTTACCAAAACTGCTGCTCGAGGTTTGTTATACAGTGCCCCCAATGCATCTCCATACCATCCTTGAATACCCATATGGTTTAACAGACCAAACAAGTATCCCCAGTCTACCTTATCAAATGCCTTTTCAGCATCCAGACTAAGAATCAAAGCTGGTTCCTGGTCTTGCTGGCTCTTTGCCATTGCCAAAAGCAGTCGTCTAACATTGTTCCCTGCTTGCCGGTTCCTCACAAAACCTACTTGTTCTTCCCCTATTAAGTCAGGAAGGAGTTGTCCTAATCTGGTGGCAAGAATGCGAGCCAGTATCTTTACATCTAAGTTTATCAGAGAGATTGGCCTATAGGAACCTGGTTGTGTGTTCTCCTTACCTGGCTTAGGTATCAAAGTGATTAGTGCATCGTTAGCATACAGGGGGAATTCTTTGTCTTCCACTACCTGTTCCAAGTATTTCCCCAGGGCTTCCAAACCTTCTTTCGATAGTATCTTATAATATTCTCCCATAAAGCCGTCAGGCCCAGGTGCCGAGTTCATGGCTAACGCTTTGATCGTGTTTTGCAATTCTGTCCCTGTTATAGGACTATTTAACATGTCTATTTGTTGTGGCTGGAGTTTAGGGAAGCCCATTCGATCTAAATATTCCTCCAAGTCCCCTATGTCCTTTCTCGGCAAGCCCCCATATAGGGAACTAAAATAATTATGAAATATCCTCCCTATATCTTCACTGTTATTTTTTATCGCCCCCTTGTGGTCTTGCATTGCAGTGATTACCCGTCCTGGGGTCTCTGTTTTCAGCAGCCTTGCTAATATAGTGCCTGCTTTGTTACCAAAGCGTTGTAGTCTACATTTATAATATGTTAAGGATCTTATGGTCTGCTTGTGAATTAAGGTATTAAGGGTGATTTGGGCCGTTAAGTATTGTTCCTTATTTATTGCTGTTGGGTTTTTTATATGAACTTGTTTGGCTTTCTTAAGTTGGGTTTCTAAATGTAAAATTGCCCTTGCTTGCTTTTTCTTACGGCTTTGTACAAAGGCAATTATATCCCCCCGCACTACTGCCTTGGAGGCCATCCAGTATAGTTTTGGATTATTCATGTGCTGGTTATTAAACCGTTCATAATCCTTCCATTTAGCATTAAGGTAACGAGTGAATTCTTTGTCTCCATGTAAGTACATCGGGTATCTCCAACCCCCTCCATGCCTATAATACTCTGAGGCCTCTATCTCCATCCACACCATTGCATGATCTGATATTTCTATAGGGCCTATTCCAGTATCTCGTACCCAGGAGAACGCCGAACTGTCCAGGAGTATATAGTCTATTCTAGAGCTGGTACCATGTGCCCTAGATAAATGTGTATAATCTTTTGTCTCTGGATGTAATGCCCTCCAAGTGTCTACCAAGCCTAACGTGCGTATGAATGTCGAGAGTGCCCGCTTTCTACTCCCCCCTTGTGGTGCTTCTCTTGGATTAGTGGTGTCCATCATTGGGTCCATTACTAAGTTAAAGTCTCCACATATCAGCAATTTCAAAGACGCATACGGGGCACACTGTTTTATTATGGTTTGGAAGAAATTTGGCGAGAAATCATTGGGCCCATATAAGGATATGACCAAGAACTCTTTATTTTGAAGCCAAAGATGTATTAGGACGTATCGTCCCTGGGGGTCTGCCTGGAGCAATTTTGCCTTAGCTGCTATTCCCTTCCTTATTAATATTGCTACTCCCTTTGACCTGCCTGCCGCAGGAGCAGAAAATACTTCTCCCACCCAAGCTCTTTTCAATTTACAGTGTTCGTCTTCCGAAAGTCTAGTTTCCTGTAGGCAAGCCACATCTGCTCTATGTCTCTGCAATGCCTGTAGTATTTTCGACCTTTTCACAGGAGTTGCTATGCCCCCAACGTTCCAAGATATGAACCGGATCATCTTAGCCATCCCAGCCTAGCATTAGCCATATTAAAATCCAGTTTTTCTTTAGTATGTTTGAGATTTGGGCGCCCAGCCTCGCCTTCCTCTCTATTGATCTGCTCTTATCTGTGGGTTCCTTGATTTTTGTTCTACTCAACGCATGTAGGGGTGTATTATTCCTACCCTCCCTCCCCGAAGTTATTCCCTTTCTCCTCTTACTACATATCTTCCCTTCTTGTGGTTGTAATTTCAATTGTGTTAGTTGCTTCTGTGATAGTTCCCCTTCCCTCTTTAATCTCCTGTGTCCTGCTCTCTTCCGATTTTCTCCCCTCTTCCCTCCCTCCCTCTTTTCGTCCCGCCCCCCCCATTTCTCCTTCCCATAATCCTTGGTCCACCCCATCCACCTTATGGTGTAAGACTTATAATGATGGTTCCCCTCCCCCAGCCCGCTTATTCTCTATATTATCCAATTTCTTGTGTTCGGTCTTGTGCAGGTCTAATTGCCTTCCCCCTCTAACTCAATATAGTGTAAAAGCCAACAAGTCCTCTTAAGTTATAGTTGTACTCCCTATGTCAGGGTATTCAAAGCTATACCTCAGATATCTTGTACTGGATTCATGTGTTAGTGTCCTCAGAGTTCAGTTGATCTTGGAGCCCATCTTGTGCTTCTTGCGGTGTCTGAAATATTTTCCAGTTTCCATTTTGCAGTACTCTCAATTGTGCCGGATAAGCGAGCATGAATCTTCTATTCAATGTTGCTAATTTTGTGCATATTGGTCCAAAGGCTCACCTGCGTTCCTGCAGTACTATCGAATAGTCCTGAAAGATTTTTATTTTTGCTCCATCAAATGTCAATGTGTCCCATTTCTGGCGTGCACCTCTTAGTATCTCAGTTTTGTGCACAAAGTTGTGGATCTTTGTAATAACTACTCTTGCTCTGCCATTTCCAGTTCCTTTTCGGCCTAATCGATGAGCGCGCTCCAGGCAGAGAGGCCCCGCGCTGTCCGACAGCGCAAATTCCTCTTTTAGCCAGCGTTCTAATTGTGTTTGAAGTAGTTGATCAGGCACTGTCTCAGGAATTCCCACTATCCGCAAATTAGATCTCCGTGATCTGTTTTCTAGATCGTCTAGTTGTTGAGCCTGGGTTGCCGTTAATTTTTCCAATTCACGGACTCGCTCCCGCAAAGCATGTTCTGCCTCCTCGGCTACTACTATGCGGCCTTCCAGGTCCCCGGTCCTCCTTGTTGTATCTGCCAGTAATGTTTCTACCGCTGCTAGTTGTTTGGATATCTGGGCATACTGGGGCGCCATAGCTGTTTTGACGGCCTCCGTCAATTGTGCTAGTTGCGATGGGGTAAACACCGGAGACGAGTTCATCTGCGTAGGGCTTTCCGCCATTTTAGGCTCACTCGGTCCGCGCTGTCGTTCGGCTTCTTTCTTTACTGTTTTCCCAGGCATTGTTGTTGCTGTTCGAATTAGGTATTGGTCCATATAGGACTGCTCCTATGATCGCAAAACGCTGTTAGTTCGTTTATTTTTAGTGCTATTTTAGCGTTGCTGGGGGAGGGTTCTCAGAGAGACAGAAAACACGTCTTCTCCTCTCACTCCATCACCGGAAGTCCTGAATTTGAGTTTATTTGAATGAAAATTTGCTTGCATTTGTATTCAATAAAGAAAGAGATAATTTGCAAATCTGAAAGTTTGGTCCTTCCATTTCAGGAACAAATCCTAAATTTAGATTCTTTTCCTCCTTTATTCTTTGAGAGTAAAGGACGAGGTTAGTTTATTTGTTCCACTCCCTCGGCTGTGAGTGTGTGTTCCCTGGATATTCGCCACGACTACAACCATCAGGTATCTGGGAGCACATCACTACAGTCCAGCCAAGAGGGGTGGTAACAGTAACACGTCTTCAACAGGCGGAGGAACGAATAAACCGACAGGAGGATAGGTTGGAGGTGATCGAAGGCAGGTTGGCAGCAGTGGAGACGCTGACACAGAAACTCTCCCAGCTCACTGACAACTTAAAAACAGAAGTCAGCGCAGCAACATTAGGATCATCAGACTCCCGGAGACGGTGCAGGACCAAGACCTAAGAGATTTCATTGTAAGATGGCTGCCAGAATACCTTAAAATGGAGGACCAGCAAGGCCAGCTGCGGGTGGAGCGCATACACCGAGTGGGAGCAGTTAGAGAGGCAGACCAGCGACCAAGACCAGTTGTAGCTAAAGTCCTGGACTATTCTGATAAAGAACGGCTGATGCGGGCATACAGAGTGGCTAAAAATGTGGATTATAAAGGTACACGCATTCTTTTATTTCAAGATTATTCGGCCCGGTGTCAGAACAGAGGCGACGAATGGGACAACACTGCAAGATCCTACATGATAAGGGGATAAGATTTGCGCTGTTGTATCCAGTGAAGGTACGTGTAATACACGATAATAAGACTCTGTTTTTCACTGACCCCTTGAATCTTAAAGGATTCATGGACAAGATTTAACAGAGTGTTATCGAGGGAGGATGCTTTGAAGTGAGCAGCTTGGCTTTGGAGGAAAAATTGAGTGTGTAGGCGGTACCTGGACATTATGGGCCCTGGGGACTGTTCCAAAGAACGGGTCATCAAGAGGTTTGACGGGAGGGAAACAGACAGCAACCTGTCGGATGAGGCGCTGGGAATGCGAAGAGCGGGAACCCCTTGAGTTACACAGCTGGGCAGACGCCAGGCTAAATTGAATGGACAGCAGTGGCAAATAGCAGCGCCTTAGGGAATGACTTCGCCGCGCCATTGAAAATGAGGCAAAAAACAGCTTGGTGTAAAGATCTGGGAATGAGCGGAAAAGCTTGGCTCGCCAGGATATGGTAATAAGAAGATATAGCTGATAGCCTGCTTGGAGACAAGGGACTTGATAATAAAAGTGGACCGCACCTCATCACTGGGGCTCAGATCGGCGAAGCAAGAAGAAGGTGAAAAGCTGCTGAAGTGTTAATGTGTTGGCTGAACAAACAACAGCCTAAAGAGTGAGTTAGATTGGTTAAAAGTTTTGTTATTAATGTATATTTAGTAAGGGGTTTTGCCTGAGTGTTGGGGGAAAGCAGGGAGGAATGGGATGGTTGGTCTCAGAAGACGTTTGGGGAGTAGAGGGGAGGTCACAAGCAATGTTGAAATGTGATCTATTGTGTCTTACTTTGTGGTATAAGGAGATTTGGAACTCCCCCCTATTAAGGTTAACGATGTGTACTTGTGTTAATGTATTACCATGATGTTAACTGACGGAGGAGAAGATGTAGTGGTAATTGGGAGACCACGGGGATTGACTGGCACGCAGAGTGAGGGGATGGATGGGGACGGATGGACCACAGAGAGGATGGAGCGGAGTGGGGGACGAAGGGAAGTGGAGGATGTGTGAGGGGAAGAATTGGATGGGTAGGATGGGAAGGGGATTAGATAGTGACACAAGGAGTGAGAGGGAGGGAGGGATGGGAGGGGGGAGGGGTGGATGGGGGGGAGGGAAGCGGGTCTCTAGGTACCGGAAGCTGTGGCATAGGGGACAGAGAGCAGAGGACATGGAAGCACAGGGAGCTGGCGGGAGGGTTTGGCTGAGAGGCCTTCCTATCAGGAACATGACTCTTTTGAGAATTAAAAAGCAAGTAGAAATTTGGATTTAGCGACACTAAAGATAGTACCTCTTAATGTGGATGGGATTCACTCTCCCGTTAAGAGGACAAGGCTGAAGACAGATATAGCACTATAACAAGAAACCCACTTGGACAAGGCAGAGTATGTTAAACTGAGGAGAGACTGGGTAGGGGAGGTGTACTTTGCGGCATATAATGATCGCCAGAGAGGAGTGGCAGTGCTGATAAACAAGGCTTTAGCATTCACACGGAATAGTGCAGGACCCAGAGGGACGATGGGTGGTGGTAACAGGCAGTTTACAGGGAGCCCACATTGTGCTGTGTAGCCTCTATGCTCTGAATACATACTCGCATGAATTTTTCACACACATCTGTTCTAAGTTAGCAATGTTTGATGACTACCCTCTAATAGTGGGGGGAGACTTTAATATTACAATGATCCAACTATTGACTGTCAACCCCTATGACAACCCCTAAAGGATCACTCAAATAAGGGAGTTAACTATATGAGTGCAGAGTTGGCAATGGTAGACATTTGGCGCCTGTTACATGAGGAGGAGAGAGATTTCACCTTTTTTCACACCTACATCAGACTCACGCGCGTTTAGATTATGTTCTGATATCGGAGACCCTGCTGGGCAGAGCACAAGGGGCCACAATTGGAGAAGCGGTGATTTCAGACCATTCACCAGTCTGGGTAGACCTCGAATGGAAGGTCAGTGGCGAATGAACCCAGCATTATTACTACTACTACTACTTAACATTTCTAGAGCGCTACTAGTGTTACGCAGCACTGTACAGTTTAACAAGGAAGGACAGTCCCTGCTCAAAGGAGCTTACAATCTAAAGGACAAAATGTCAAGTTGGGGCAGTCTAGATTTCCTGAATAGAGGTATAGTGGTTAGGTGCTGAAGGCGACATTGAAGAGGTGGGCTTTGAGCAAGGATTTGAAGAAGGGCAGGGAGGGGGCCTGGCGTATGGGCTCAGGGAGTTTGTTCCAGGCGTGGGGTGAGGCGAGGCAGAAAGGGCGGTGTTGGCAGTGGTGGAGAAGGGTACTGAAAGGAGGGATTTGTCTTGAGAGCAAGATGGCCGACAGGTAAGGAGCTCTGTAAATGAGCTCCCGAGTACCCGCGTGAACAGACCTACCTGGACCATCCTTGACCGGACCGGAGTTAAATCGAAATCGACTGGTGGTCTGGTGGATCGCGGAGGCTTAGTTGGCCCGGTACCTGAGGAAGAAACGGCGAAGTTTCTCTTCCTGACCCGTCTTTCCAGACGGCCTCCCCACACCGGCAACGTGGTGTCGAGAGGAGAACCGCCGATTGGTCTGCTCGGCATTGTCCTGACTCTCTGACTGAGCCAGCGATGTTCTCAATCGACATCCTAGCCGGACCCAACAGACCCATGCATCGTGCCCTGGCCGAGCTTGTGGACATGCGCATCGCCGAAGCATTCACAGGCGGGAACGGCCTGAACGCGAGGAGGGTTAGAGAGAGAGACCAGCGAGGACCACAAGCCCCGGACTTTCGCGGTGGCCTCGGGATAGTCATCTCCGCTGATCCCAGCAATCGAGGAGGAGATGGCGAGGTCCCGGACGAGCGTGCCAACACCGCATGGCACATCCAACCACGGGCGACCTCGGCCTAGACTCCAGCGGGCCGCTGAGGAGCAAGAGCACGGTTCGCGCTGTGGGCGGACTGGAGATCAGCGCGATCTGAAGGTCTGAAGGCACGCAGGTCTGAAGGCACGCAGGATCACACGAC
This sequence comes from Microcaecilia unicolor, assembly GCF_901765095.1. Classification (NCBI taxonomy): domain Eukaryota; kingdom Metazoa; phylum Chordata; class Amphibia; order Gymnophiona; family Siphonopidae; genus Microcaecilia; species Microcaecilia unicolor. The sequence continues at coordinate 112,683,432 of NC_044040.1, forward strand.
CGTCAGCCCGCCATGGAATACGGCACAGTCCCCTGAAGGCCACCGGGAACCCCGGAGAATATCGCCCTTGCTGCGTACCACACGCTGAACACCCAACCAGGCAGCAACCGCTCCAGAGTAACCCGAAAACAAGGGCTGATTGCTGCACTCGAACAAGCGACAGGGAAAGAGGTAACGAGGAGCCCCCCTTGCACAACTCAACCTGAGTACCCCAATGGTAGTGAGACGGGACACACACCGATAGCGAACAGCCACCTGATACCAGCGGAGGTCGAGTCCATCTGCCCCAGCTTGCTACAGTCCGCCAGCTTGTTCCAGTGTGTCCCTGTCCGCCTGATCCAGCGTGTTACAGTCTGCCTGATCCAGCTTCTCCCTGCTTGTCCCAGTCCATCGGCCCCATCTTGTTCCTGTCTGCCTGATCCAGTTTCTCCCTGCTTGTCCCAGTCCATCGGCCCCAACTTGTTCCAGTCCAGCTTATTCCAGCGTGTCCCAGCGTGTCCAGCTTGTTCCAGTCTACCTGACCCAGCTTGTTCCAGCATGTTCCAGTCCGCCTGATCCAGCTTCTCCCTACTTGTTCCAGTCCATCGGCCACAACTTGTTCCAGTCCGCCTGATCCAGCTTTTCCCTGCCTGTTCCAGTCCATCTGCTCCAGCTTGTTCCTGTCCGCCTGATCCAGCTTCTCCCTGCTTGTTCCAGTTCTTCTGCTCCAGCTCGTTCCAGTCAGTCTGCCCCAGCTTGTTCCAGCTTGCTCCAATCCTGCTGCTCTGCTCCCTTCTGCTCCAAATTATTCCAGCTTGTTCCAGTCCTGCTGCTGAGCTCTCCACCACACTCACCTGTTCCTGCCTGCCTGCCTGCTAGCCAATCAACCAACCTGCCTGCTTGTCAGCCCATCAACTTGCCCGCTTGTCTGCCCATCAACAACCTGCCTGCCTCCTAGCCTGCACAATTACCTACCTGCCTCCCCCTCCTGACTGACTGCTTACCCTTCAACCTGCCTGCCTCCCAGCCCATCTACCTGCCAGCCCATCACTTTCCTAACCGATTGCTCACCCTTCAACCTGCCTGTCTCCCAGCCCATCTACCTGCCTGCCCCCCAGCCCAGCAACCTACCTGCCTGCTTGCCCCCATCAACCTACCTACCCGCCGCTAGCCCCTCCACTTATCATCCGTAAACACCTCAGTCACTACTTATGGCCCCCATACACATTATCTTCCTTGCCCTGTCCCTTCCTAATCTTTTCCCCCTCCCCCACCGCTGTATACCACACGAACTCACTGCCCATCCATGTCCTCTCCCATCCTGCTCACTACTGCAATACCCTACCCACCCCCGTCCCCATCACCTCACCATCTCTACTGTCCTCTTCCTCCTTCCTAGCTCTCAACCTTCAACACCTCCTTCCTGCCATGAACCCTTCCTCATTCCTCCTAAGCTCATCCCGTCTTCGTCGCCTTCGTCGCCCTACCTCCCCCACCCTCCTCCGCACTCTCTTGCTCCTTCTCCTGCTATCTGTGGGAGACATCAATCCAAACCCTGGTCCCCCACACCTGTCCTCATCCTCTTCTCATCCATGCAAACGTTTCCGCAATGTCTCCAATCTCATCTCTATTCCCCTCCTCCCTCCCCTTCTCGTGTGCCCTGTGGAATGGCTGCTCGGTCTGCAACAAACTTTCCTTCACCCATGATCTCTTCATCTCCTGTTCCCTTCAACTGCTCGCCCTAACTGAAACCTGGCTCACCCCTGACGACTCTGCCTCAGTCGCGGCCCTATGTCATGGAGGTTATCTTTTCTCCCATTCTCCCCGCCCAGCTGGCCGCGGTGGCGGCGTCGGGTTACTACTTTCGCCCTCCTGCAGTTTTCAACCTCTCCTCCTACCTCAGTCTCACTGCTTCTCATCCTTTGAAGTTCACTCCATCCGTCTATTCTACTCGCTGCCACTCAGAGTTTCAGTCATTTACCGCCCCCCTGATGTCCCTCCTTTCCTTCCTTACCGACTTCGATGCCTGGCTCTCTGTTTTTCTTGAGCCCTCATCCCCATCCCTCATTCTTGGAGACTAACATACACACTGACAACCCATCCGACTCATACACTTCTCAGTTCCTCACTCTAACCTCCTCCTTCAACCTCCAACTGAGCTCCACCACCCCTACTCACCAATCTGGCCACTGTCCTAACCTCGTCCTCTCCTCTACCTGCTCACCCTCCAATTTTTGTGCCTCTCTCTGACCATTACCTGATCACCTTCACACTTCATCACCCTCCTCCTCAGTCCCGCCCAACACCAACCACTACTTCCAGGAATCTCCAGGCTGTCGACCCTCCCACCTTATCCTCTAGTATCTCTAATCTCCTCCCTTCCATCATGTTCTCCGAATCTGTTGACAAGGCTGTGTCCACTTACAATGTCACTCTCTCCTCTGCTGTGGACTCCCTTGCACCATCCATCTCCCATCCCACAAGGCGTCCTAATCCCCAGCCCTGGCTGACCCCTTGCACCTGATACCTTCGCTCCTGCGCCCGATCGGCTGAACGCCTCTAGAGGAAATCTCGCACCCGTACTGATTTTATTCATTACAAATTCATGCTATCCTCCTTCCAGTCCTCCCTATTCCTCGCCAAACAGGACTATTACACCCAATTGACATTCCCTCAGCTCTAACCCTCGTTGTCTCTTCGCCACCCTTAACTCCCTCCTCAAAGTGCCCTCCGCTCCCACCCCCCCTCACTCTCTCCTCAATCACTGGCTGACTACCTCCGCGACAAGGTGCAGAAGATCAACCTCGAATTCACCACCAAACAATCTCCTCCTCTTCACCCTATAACCCACTCCCTCAACCAACCAAACCAGGCCTCCTTCTCCTCGTTTCCTGATATCACTGAAGAGGAAACCGCCCATCTTCTTTCCTCCTCGAAATGCACCACCTGTTCCTCTGATCCCATCCCCACCAACTTACTTAACACCATCTCTCCTACTGTCACCCCCCTCATCTGTCATATCCCCAATCTCTCTCTCTCCACTGCAACTGTCCCTGACACCTTCAAGCATGCTGTAGTCACACCACTGCTCAAAAAACCATCACTTGACCCTACCTGTCCCTCCAACTACCGCCCCATTTCCCTCCTACCCTTCCTCTCCAAGATACTTGAATGCGCCGTTCACAGCCGTTGCCTTGATTTTCTCTCCTCTCATGCCATCCTCGATCCGCTTTAATCCGGCTTTCGCCCTTTACACTCGACAGATATGGCACTTTCTAAAGTCTGCAATGACCTGTTTCTTGCTAAATCCAAAGGTCACTACTCCATCCTCATCCTCCTCGACCTATCCGCCGCTTTTGACACTGTCAATTTACTTCTTGCCACACTGTCCTTATTTGGGTTCCAGGGCTCTGTCCTCTCCTGGTTCTCCTCTTATCTCTCCCACTGTACCTTCAGAGTACATTCTCTTGGTTCTTCCTCCACCCCCATCCCGCTCTCTGTTGGAATTCCTCAGGGATCTGTCCTTGGACCCCTTCTTTTTTCAATCTACACCTCTTCCCTGGCTCCCTGATCTCATCTCTATTGGAAACCATATGCTGACGACACCCAGCTTTATCTCTCCACACCAGACATCATTGCGGAAACCCAGGCCAAAGTATCGGCCTGCTTATCCGACATTGCTGCCTGGATGTCCAACCGCCACCTGAAACTGAACATGGCCAAGACCGAGTTTATTATCTTCCCACCCAAACCCACTTCTCCTCTCCCTCCACTCTCTATCTCAGTTGATAACAACCTCATCACCCCTGTCTCATCTGCCCGCAACCTCGGAGTCATCTTCGACTCCTCCCTCTCCTCTGCGCATATCCAGCAGATAGCCAAGACCTGTCGCTTCTTCCTCTATAACATTAGCAAAATCCACCCTTTCCTCTCTGAGCAAACCACCCAAACTCTCATCCACTCCCTCATTACCTCTTGCCTTGACTACTGCAACCTACTCCTCACTGGCCTCCCACTTAGCCATCTATCCTCCCTTCAGTCCGTTCAGAACTCTGCTGCACGTCTTATCTTCCGCCTGGACCGATATACTCATACTCAGAGTATAGAGTTCAGGGAATACCTGGTGGCGGCATGGGCAGATTATGTGGTTGAGAACAGGGTGGAGGACGTAGGGCCTTGAGTGTAGTGGGAAACCGCAAAGGCAGCCCTTAGGGGAAAGATAATTGCATATGTAGCAGCTCAGCATAAGAAAAGGAATCAGGATTTCATAGCAGCAGGGCAAAGGCTGGGGGAGGCTCGCAGACGGTACATGTCGCGCCAGGTGGAGAATAGGCTACTATATCTGGAATGCAGAAAGGAGATGCAGAATTTACTTAACGAGCGTGCTGTATACAGTATAAAGCTTTACAAATATGGTCTTCATAGGTGTGGGAACAAGACCGGAAAACTGCTGGCCTCCTTGGTGCGACAACGCACCGGGAAACACTATATCGCAAAGCTGACAGGAGCACAGGGAGAAAGTATTACTTCACAAACAGATATACAGGGAGAGTTTTTGGATTTTTATACATCACTATATGATTCGGGAACCTTTTCTAGTCAAAGTTCTGAAGAATTATTTGGGAATCTGCAGTTGCCGTGACTAAATATAGAACAGGTAGCACAGTTGAGTGCCCCCATAGCAGGAAAGGAAGTACAGGCACTGATAAAGCAATTAAAACTAGCTAAAGCTCCTGTCCCGGACGGGTTGGGGACAGAATTCTATAAAATATTACAAGATCAGTGTATACCCACTTTTGTAACTGTGTGTGATGACATACGCGAATCCCAGACTTTGTGAACTACGCTAAACCATGCCTACATCACGGTACTGCCAAAGCCAGGGAAAGACATAGAGGTGGTGGGGTTCGTATAGACCCATATCCATCATAAATCAGGATCTTAAGATATTGGCGAGCGTACTTGCAGCAAGGCTGGGGGAATTTCTTCCTCTACTGGTACACATGGACCAAGTAGTGTTTGTGAAAGGCAGATTCGCATCAGCAAACATTTTGAAAGTTAGCCGTATACTGAGGGAAGGTAAGCACAGGCGAGGAGACTCAATTATAGCAAGCCTGGATGCCAAAAAGGCCTTTGACAAGGTCTTATGGCCCTATCTTTTCTGGGCTCTGCAATGTTACGGTATTAGGGGAGCCTTTTTGGAATGGGTACGAGTTTATACAGCAACCCCACAGCCCAATTGTTAGTAAATGAGATCCTTACCTCTAGTTTTTCTTTGAGTCGGGGGATGCAGCAGGGGTGCCCACTCTCACCCCTGTTGTTTGTGCTGTCGCTGGAGCCATTAACAGCTAAGATACGAAGAGAAGAGAGGGTGCAAGGTATAGTTAAGAGAGATGTTGAGTACAGAGTTAATATGTTTGCAGATGACATGCTACTGTTATTGGACAACGCAAGAGAATCGTTGCCGGTAGTAATGGACATCATTAGAGAATTTGGAGCATTTGCGGGGCTACGCATTAACTTTGGGAAATCAGCGGCGTTAGCGGTGGCATCTCCGTGTCTTAGTGCTATGATGGCAGACTTCCCTTTACCATGGGTTAGCACAGGGATTAAATACCTAGGGGTATACCTAAGCTCAGATTATGACTGAATGTACAGGAAGAATGTTATAGAAAAAGTAGAGCTGGTGAGGAGAATGTGCGTGCAATGGAAGGACCTCCCAGTTATTTTTCGAGGCCGGGTAGCATTGGTCAAGATGGTACTTCTTTCTAAATTGTTGTACCCATTGCAGATTGTGCCCATGTGGGTGGAACGACGAGAGGAGGAGCTCTACCTTAGTATATTTGGCACATTTATTTTGCATAATAAACGCCCCCGAATAGCATTTGCAAAACTAGTATGGATTAGAAGAGAGGGAAGACTGAGACTGCCGGACCTTTGGCTATGTAATGTGGCAACGCTGATGCGCTGGATCCATGAGTGCCATACTGGGTTTGACAGGTATGCGCTGCCGGAGTTCTGGCAGAGCTGGTGTGCCCCCTTTGATGTATTTTCTGCTCTGGGGGGATGTGGAAGAGTTCTTAGGGCATGTATGCGTAAGAACCCCTTCTTAGTGGATTTAGGAAAGGCGTGGAAATGGTGGAGAGGAGCAGTGGGGAGTGCAGGGAAGGGTTATCCGTTCTTCTCATTAGTCGACAACCTGGCATTCCCCGCGGGGATGGGGAGAAGTACTTTTGAGCTCTGGAAGGAGGGAGGGTGTAAGTATATAGGACAGTTGATGGAAGTAGGGAACCAGACCTTTCCATCTTTTGAACAGGTTAGGAACACATCGAGGCCCAGATGCATCAACCAAACGTTAAAAAATAAGAATCGTAAAAGTGCTTAACGATTTTTAAAAAACGAGGCATGCACTACAAAAACACTCCAGAAATGTTCGGATCGGTATTGCAAAGTAGGATGTATCACAGAATCGTTAAACCTGTCGTTAATCAGCGCCTAAAGCATGCGCAGAGCAGCCCAAGCGTTATGCTGGCTGCTCTGCGCATGCCACAAAGGCCCAGCTGTCAAAACAAAACAAAAAAACCCCACAAACACGTGTGTTTCGGGAGGGGGCAAAGGCACTCGTCATGAGCGTCCTGTATGGATGCCTTGCCCCCCCCCCCCCCCCGCTGTTCCCCGCTTCCCCCCCCCCCCCCGCACGAAAAATCTCCAATTTTAGCAGCCCCGGGCCGGCCCTCCTCCCTTCCTGTATTCTCCCACACTAGCTCCACCTCCTGCCATGCTCCGGTCCTGTGCCCCGCCCCTGCCGCCCCCCCTTTGGTCGTGGCTGCCACTCCCCCCGTCCAACGAACCCCCCTTTGCCTTACCGGCCCGTGCAGCGCTTCTCACCTCTGCTGCACGGGCAAGAACAGCTGATCGGCGAGTCAGAAGGCCTCCTCAGACCCTTCTTTCTTCCTGGGCCCGCACTCCTCTGACGTACGGGGGAGCGGCAGGGGGCGGGGCACGGGACTGGAGCATGGCAGGAGGCGGAGCAGCGGCAACCTGGGGCGACCTGGGGCGTCAATAAAGGACGCCCCTGACGCGTTTTCGCCCCCCCCCCCCCACAGTTATTTTTTTTATTGGATTTTGTTAACTTCTAGCAGACAGACAGCCCTAACGAGAGGTACAGACTCTCGTTAGATTTCACGGTGTTCTCCTGCGTTAAACGAATCGGAAAAGGTTAGTGCATGTCATTTCAATGGGATTTGTAGAAGAATTGCTCATCTGCATTCAGTTTTCGTTAGCTGCTACTGTCGTCGGAAAATAGGCTTTAGTGCATGGAAAGGATAGGAAATTCTTCCTTGAGGGCTCATTTAACGATGAAAAACGTTTAGTGCATCTAGGCCCGAATCTTACTCACAAACAATTTTTTAAATTCCTTCAGGTGCATGATTATTGTCAAAAACTGGCGCAAGTGGCGTGCTCCCCAATACAATTTACGGCATTGGACAAGGTATTTTTACTGATGCCACCGACATCAAACGGGCTCTCCTAGTGGTATCGGAGCATGGTTAATACCAGTGGGCACAACCCTTAGGTGGACAAGCGGCAGGGTGGAGGGAAATATTGGGAGAGGGAGTAACACAGGAAAGGCTAGGGGAAGCGTTTGAAAATATATCTAGGATCACACACAACGCAGCATTACAAGATATTCAATTTTGCATACTACACAGGGTGTATGTTACCCGACTAAGAGGGAAGGAGATGGGACTGTGGGAAATGGTTTATATGAGATAATATAGCTTTTATTTGGGACAGTGATGGCTAATAATCAGTGTGAAAAGAAGGGATATAAGAGAGACAGTGACATAAACACATGATTAAAATTGAAACAGATAAGTGATCAAAAAATGATTTCAGTGATATAAAACAATAAATATAGACAGCCAGAGAAACTAGTAAAATATGCAGAGAAAAATAAACAAAAATGTCCAGATGAGCAACTCTGAAAACACTAAAAATAAAACCAACACGGACCAAACATCAGAAGAATGTGCTCATTCAAATGTGGACACAGGAAGAAAGATAAAAAGGTAAAACCATTAAAAATAAAGTGAAGCAGTAGGGGCCAGTAAAAACATAGTGGCACCAATTCACTAATCTAATAAACCACCAAATCAAAACCAGATAATCAAAAAAATGTGATGCAAGTGTGATAAAAAGACTCAATCAACACACAACCCCCCCCCCCCCCAAATGTATATGTTTAAAAAGGAAGGGATAAAGAACTCACTACCAAGAGCTTCAAAAGGGGTAACGTCTGAGCAGTCGAGAAGGCTGTACAGAAAAAAATGCCACTCATGAGTTCACCATTTATAAATGTCCAAAGATCGCAGTATACAAAACACTGAGTGTGAACGGTGCAGGAATGGTACAAGCAAAAAGGTAGACCCACTCATGCAAATGCAAATACACAAAGATATCAAGAAAATAAAAAATGGTATTTAGTTAGATCATGTGTAAAACATATAGAGAGTATTATGTGAAAATGGGGGGAAAACAATAAACTACCTAATGTGAAACAAAAGCAATAATCTTCCCAATGTGGAAAAAAAAAACATGAACAATGCTGAAGTGACCTAAAAGAATAAAAAGGGGGCAATTTGATGTAGCATAACAACAGCAGATGTAAATACAGAATGTTCATAATGAGGGCTCATTTACTATATAGGCAGTCATAGCATGCTGGCAAAGTGAACAAATATAAATGAAGATAAATGGTATCAATAGATATATTCAGACAGAAAGTATGAGTGGACAAAGACAGAGTACTAAGGGAAGAGACAAGGATAAAAGGGAGGAAAGGAGGGGAACAGGTAGGAGAGGGGGAGGAAGGGGTTGTAGGTGGGTGCAAAAAGAGGAGGGGGAGGGGAAGAAAAAGGAAGGGGAAAGGAAGAGGAGGGAAAAGGGGACGGCAAAAGAGAGAACAAAGGGAATGGGAGTTTTGCTACTATTTGGGATTCTTCCAGATACTTGTGACCTGGATTGGCCACTGTTGGAAGCAAGATACTGGTCTAGATGGACCATCAGTCTGCGCCAGTATGGCTGTTCTTATGTTATTTCTTTGCCCATGTATCCCTGTGCAGCCACATCAGCAACACAGCCCTGGTCCCTATACTTCGGAGCTAATAACTTAGAACTAACACACTAAAGCGCTCTAAAAATAGCGCTGGAACAGCGCGGGGCTTTACCGCACGGATGATCAAAGATAATGCATGCAAATTTAAGCAGCGCAATTATCTTTGATCATCGGGTAAAAGTGCGGGCGAATTGTGCCGAGTATGCGCTCAGCACAATCCTCCCGCACTTGTTTGACAGGTCTGAGCTGTCAAAAGCCCAAACCTGTCAAACACAGGGGCTGGAGGTCCATGGGACCACCAGGCCCTGACTACCCCTGCCCTGAGTATGGAAAAACGGGGGCTGGAGGTCCGGCAGACCTCCGGTCCCCTCCGACAATCCCACCTCCCCCCCTCATGTTCAGGGAGGGCTGGAAATCCAGTGGGTCTCCAGCCCCCCCCAAACCCCCAGAAAATGTCAAGTGGCCGCCGCGATTCCCTTACATGGCCCGCCCAACGTATCCCAGGATGCAATGGGTGGGGCGCCGCCATTTTGCGGTGTTGTCCACTGGAAGAGGAGGGAGGCAGGCTGCGTCCCTCCTCCAACTAAAGGTAGGAGGGGCCGGGAGGGGGATTGTCACTACTTCTACTTCTCCTCACGCTGGACCACCAGGGATTGGTATGACAATGCTGGGGGGTGGAGTTGGGGCGGGCTTGATGTCCACCGGACCTCCAGCCCCCTCCCCCCCGTCGCTCGCTGGGTGGGAGGTGGGAGAGGGTTTGGCTGGTGGCCAATGGACATTTTCTGGGGGTTTGGGGGGCTGGAGACCCACCGGATCTGCAGCCCTCCCTGAACCTGGGGGGGGGGGTGGGATCATCGGGGGGACCAGAAGTCCACCGGACCTCCAGCTCCCTGTTGGCGTTTGCTTTGGGGGGGAACGGGGGCCTTCCAGCATGCAACTGCATGCTCGACAGGGCTCACCATTCCTCCCCAATGATCGGCAAACCCTAACCCCAGCTCGGAGCTGGTGTAGGGTTTGCCGCAGCCAGCGACCCAAATTTTGGCGCGCTGGCCGCTGATCATTGGGGAGGAATATCTAATGCCATGTTTAGCATGCATTTGCATGCTACTTGCGCTACGAGCCCTCGAGTGCATTCTTTCATGAGCTCGAGGGCTCTGATCATGGCGCTAACAGCCTCTAGCGCCGGCCTTTGCTTTTGATCATGAGGGCCTAAGCAGAGGTATGGAAATGGGCATACAAGAAAATAAGGGAGAGCAGGTAAGACCAGCAGCAGTGGAAGAGACAAGTTATTCCAAAAAGTATGCCTATGGCCTCCTGAACTTGTCCATCAACCAATCTAAAGAAAGATTTTTTTTTTTTGAGAAGAGAGTAGCAACAGCTGAGTGGGTGTCAGGTCCTATTTCCATAAAGGTGTAAAAGAAGGCAGAAATGGCAAGGGTAGGGAGAGAGGGGGCAAGAGTCAGGAGAGATCAATAGTTAGAGCCAACAAAGCAGTGCAGCAGGCACATTCTGTTCCCTTGTGGCAAAATGGCTCCATGGCCAGGTTTGGAGCACCTATGAATACAGCCACACACAAGGGTTGTAAGTAAAACAATAGTTTCATTAAATTCAAAATATGGATTTTCCAGATCTGTGTTCTCCAAGGGCTGGACACTTTAACCCAGGGGCGTAGCTACGGGTGGGCCTGGGTGGGCCCAGGCCCATCCAATCTTGGCTCAGGCCCACCCAGTTTCGCCTGATCCACCAATCGATTCTGTCTTTGGCTTAAGGAAATTGCCAGGGCTTCAGCCTCATTGGCTGTGCTCACAGCCACACACAAAGCAAAAAAAACCAGGAGCTCTCTGCCTGCCTTGCCTTACCTCCGTTCCCCGTGGCATGCAGACCAGTGTCACAGGAAATTTCTGCCACAAACATGAGGTTTGCAGCTCAAGGTTCTTGCTTCAGCCTTCAGGCCACCGAAGTACGGGCCGGGACTTGGAAGCCGGCAACAGTGAAGGCAGGGCTGCAGCTCAAAGAGGTTAGATAGTTAATCGCGTACCCTGCTTTCAAAAGGGAAGAGGTTCCAAGTGTCAGGATTCCTGTGATTGCTGAAATGGTCTGGGGCTATGTTTTGTGTAGGCTGGGTCTGTTGTCAACCTCCGTTTTGAAAAAGCATACCTGAGTGTTTGATTAGGGAGCTCTCTTTTACAACCTGTAGAGAAACATTCTTTGATAAATATCCCGGGGCAATTGCACTGCTAGTTAAGATAGAGTACTGTTTGTTTTCATGCAGCTTTCAGAAACTTGCATGCCATGACTGCTTTGTGTATTTCATCACTTTTGATATACCTCCTGCTTCCACCTTTATGCATCCATCTAGAGGCAGATGCAGCAACCAAACGTAAAAAAATCTAAATCGTTAAAGTCCCTAACGATTTTAAAATAACGAAAAATGCACCAAAAAAAAAAGTCACACGTGCTGAGATCGGTATTGAAACGTACAATGTATCAAAGAATCACAATACACATCGTTAATCGGCCCCCAAATCATGCGCAGAGCAGCCAAGCGTTATGTTAGCTGCTCTGCGCATGCCACAAACAGTCAAAACACAAGCACATGGCTCCCAAATCAAAATAAAAATAAAAAAAGGATCGGGAGGGGGCAAGGGCGCTCATCAGGAGCGTCCTGTACGGACGGCCTTGCCCCCCCCCCCCCCCCCCGCTGCTCCCCACTTTCCGCCGCTCCCCCCACCCCGAAAAAGCAAAATTCAAGCAGCCCCTGCCCCCCTCCCTTCCTCACTACTCTCACCTCAGCTCCGCCTCCCGACATCCTCCGTCCTGTGCCCCGCCCCCTTTTGGGGTCGTCGCCGCCATTCCCCTCCTCCATCGGGCCCCCCTCCCTCTTACCGGGCCCGTGCAGCGCCTCTCTCCTCTGTCCAAAGGCGCTGCACGGGCAAGAAGAAAGCCTGATGCCTGCCTTTGCCCAGCTTCGATGGCGCGTCTTTCTCCTGCTGGGCCCGCCCCTTTCTGACGTAGACGTCAGGTGCTCAACATCCAGAGTTTCTATCTATTTATTTACTTGTTTTAAGTTATTTATAACATTTATATTCCCACATTAAACATGAATTAGGTTGAAACCTGGGAGCATTTAAAATCTTTTTTTTTCCTGTGCCTAGATCAAAAGAGAAAGATAGTCTGCATCCCTGCCAGCAAAGGTATGCCTTAAATGCTCGCATGGGAGGCGGAGGGGAGAGTGAGGAGTTCCCCCCTAGACAGTGATGAGCCCACCCAGAAACCCACCAACAAATTTAAATGTGTTTTTGGGTGGGGGTGGGCTCAATGCCCAAGTTTTTAAAAAAAAGTTGTATTTTTTATGTTGGTGGGTTTTTGGGTGGAGAAGTCTCTGCAGTGCCCAGGTTAAAATAATAATAATATTGTTATTATTTAAAAGCTTTATATTTAATGTGGGCAGGTTTCTGGGTGGGAGTGAGGGGATGCCATACTAGGGAGTTATGGGTAAGGGGGTAGGACAGGGCTAATGCTAGGCTGCATGCAGGGAGGGGTGGAGCAGATGCCTAGTTATCAGATGGATGGTGGGGAAGGGAAGGACTGATGCTGGGCTATGGGAATGGACAGTGGGGGTAGAGTAGAAGGGCTGGATCATGGTGGGATAGGGAAGGGAAAGGCCGATGCCAGGCTACAACGATGGTTAGGGGGGTAAGGAAGCGAAGGACTGATGCCAGGCTACAAGACAATTTCTGATTTTTGGTCCTTAATTCTATAATTGATGAGGGTTGGCCTGTGTTCTGCGTGTGATCCAGCAGGTGAGAGATTTTGCTGGCATGTAGTTTGTGTGGATCTAGGATTCTGACTTGTCTGGCCTTTCCAATGAGATGCGTATTGCTGTTGTGTGTATTCACTGCTACCTTTTTAAAGGTACTGTTATTGGCATTTGTATTCAGAATTGGTTAAAGTTTGCAACATAGACTCTAAGAAGTTTCTTTGCAGGGTTTTCTCTTACTTCACAAAGTACCTGGAGGTGAAGGGATTTTGTGTTGCTATTATTGAGGTGATACCCGAATTTAAATACATTTTTCCTAGGAAAGCTATAAGAGGAAACATTCTAGCTATGTTTTCTATATGCGACAAATTCCATAGTAGGTAGAAAAGGAAGAAGTCTTCAAAGGTATATTTACCAAAATTTAAATATATTAATCAAACATTTAAATTTTGGTAAATATACCTTTGAAGACTTCTTCCTTTTCTACCTACTATGGAATTTGTCGCATATAGAAAACATAGCTAGAATGTTTCCTCTTATAGCTTTCCTAGGAAAAATGTATTTAAATTCGGGTATCATCTCAATAATAGCAATAAGGCATATATATTATAATGTAAAGTTGAAGGATATGTACCACATTTTATTTTGTCAGCATCAGAAGGGAGATAGAGTAGAGCTAGAGGAAGTGAAAAAGACTTCAACGTTTACTTAATCAGGCATTTGTTATAAAGCAAAGTTTGAAGGATATATGCTATTGCTGTAATTATATTGCAGGATCCTGTCATGTGTATTGAGATGTTTGCCATTTTTGCAGACTTATGTCTGGTCAAGTTTAAGATATGGGATAATGTATTACAAATATCTGTTTTTCTATTAAGTATATATGTGGTTTATATTGATGCAGGGCAGCTGTTGGGCAGACTACTTAGAAATCCATCATACCTATATACATAGTGCCCACCCATATTAGCTCCAGGCCCACCCAAAATGTCAGGTCTGGCTACGCCACTGTAACCAATCAATCAATTGAAGTTTTACTATGAGCACTGTCCCTGACAGGCTCCACAGTTTAGTATACGGTACTTTTCTCTCTTGCTTCTGGGTTCCTGCAGCCTGTCCTGGACACGGCTTCCATGGGTTAAAAACACAGTCACTTCTTCACTCCAAGATTTGTGTAGTCTCTCTCTCTCTCACACAGGTTTAGTCAACACACTGTCTTATCTTTGAGGTTCTAAGGAGACATCCTACCTTAATGAAACCTCTGCTTCTGGAAAAGATAGGGTAGCCATCTCTGCTAAGGGCCACTCTAGGTACTGTAGTCAACAGGAACAACCTAGGAAGGTTCCTTTACTCGGGGCCTCTCTAAACTGTTTTGCCTCAGGGCATTTAACCACATTCCTGCCTGATTCCCACCCCTCTGACTCAGCAGGTTATCACCACCAAGGTGATTTAACTTTAACACCAGTGAGGGGGTGTTCTTAGGGAAACCTGCCGCTATACCACTCAGTGCCTTACATATCCTCTCCCTCAGCTCAACCTCCATAGGCTGAGCGCTTGCCAGTACCAGAGTCACCATTCCTAAGGGCTGAGGGTTACCATGCCATAAGGCACCTAGGACCTTCATTACCACTAGGATTCACTGGGACTGCCTGATCCACAACCAAAACTGCACCCTGGATAGGCGATGCCTAGCATAGCATAACATATCATAGCATATATCAGTGGTTCCCAAACCTGGTCAGGTTTTCAGGATATTCACAATGAATATTCATGAGAGATTTGCATGCACTGCCTCCACTGAGACAGAAAATTCTTCCTGGAGCTACAATAGGTAATTAAAAGTCATATCAAATTAAATCTAGCAAAATTTGATGGTATTCAAACAAGCTTAGTTATTCAATACATATTTTTGAAATAGAAAGATTTTAAAGGTCTTTCTAAATAATCTGTAGCTAGAAATAGATTGTAATTGTGCTGGCAACATTTCCAGATGCAAACAAAAGATGCATTAAATAATCTTTTTGATTTCTTTTACTCTAAGATTCAGAAAATTGAAAGAATGAGCATTACGTAATTCCATTTGTAGTAGGGAATTCAAATACACTGTATATATAAGAAGGGGCTTCACCTTGTAAGATTTTTAAAAGACCACAATAAAACTTAAACATAATCCTGGCATCTACTGAAAGTCAATGAAGACGAATCAAGTAAGATATTATGAGGCTCATGTTCAAAGCACATAGACTTACAAAGTTGCATAGGTTACTATTGGGCACATTTTCGGAGAGAAAAACGTCCAAAAAGTGGCATAAACTGGCAGATGGACATTCTTGTCTTAAAAATGCCCAAATCGCTATTTATGAAGCCCGTTTTTTAGATGGTTTTCTATACATCTGCCATACATCCAAATCACAAGGGGACGTGTCAGATGTGTGTTAACGGTGGAATTTGGTGTTCCTAACACTTGGCCGTATTTCTGTGATAATGGAACAAAACAAAAACGTGCAGAGCTAAAAGTTGGATGTTATGGTCTAGACCTGTTTTAATAATGACTAAACCACAAAAAAGTGCCCTAAATGACCAGATGACCATTGGAAGAATAAAGGAATACTCCCCCAGTGGTCACGGACCCCCTTCCACCCCCCAAAGATATGAATGAAACAGTACATACCAACATCTATGACAGTTTCAGATGTTATGGCCAGTCCTATTAGTGCACTGTGGAGAATCCACTCTAACTGTTACACTTTGGTGGAAAGTGTCAGCCCCCCAAAACCCTACTGTACCTACATATAGGTGACACCTGTAGCCATAAGGGCTATCGTAGTGGTGTATAGTCGGGTACAGTAAGGTTTTGGAAGGCTCACCATACAATATTAGGGGGTAAGGGTGAGATGTGTAGCTGGGACCTTTTATGTGAAGTCCACTGCAGTGGCCCCTATGGTGCCCCATTGCTCTGCTGGGATGCCTGTTGGCCAGTGTGCTAAGAATGTTGGCTCTTCCTAAATCCCAATAACTTGATTTTGTGTGTTTTTCACTTGGACTTTTGAAAATGGTCCAAAATGATAGAGGCACTAAGCACAAAACATCTAGAAAAGTCTCGGTAATGGCCAATTTCTAAACAAAAAGGTAGACTTTTTTAGCTTCAAAAATGGCCATGTTCACCACTTGATTTTTGGACTTTTCTGCAAAACGTCCAAAGTCGGATTTAGACATCATATTGAAAATGCTCCCTACATAATTTTGTAAGTCTATGTGCTTTGAAAATGAGCACCTATATGATCTGTTTTAGTCAATGAGAATACCAGTTGAATGGCTGTATTTTGAATTGTTCTCAGTTTCTTCAAAAATAGTTTAGGGCAATCCAGATAAATAACATTACAGTAATTTAGTTGGAACAAGAATAGAGCTTGAACCAATAATTGAAAACGATCTTCCCTAAGAACTTATGAATTTGTCTCAGTTTCCTCATAAGGTAGATTTTCTTAAATAATTTATCTGAGATTCTAAAATCCTAATCTCAGAGGAAAGTTTATATTCTATGTCTTGAATTTTTATTAGGTTATCTTGTGATAAATTGTGTTGACCATCCACTAATATGAATTTAGTCTTTTCCTTTTTCAGCTTTAGATAATGTCTGTGCATCCAATTCTTCTATAATTTTCATACACTTATGCACTATGCCTCTTATAAGTATCAAGAGAGGATAAAACCGGTACTAAAATAGTGATGATATCTGCATATATATAAATTTGAAAACCTGACTCCTCCAAAGTAAAACCAAGAAGACTTAGAAAAACATTGAACAATATTGGAAGTAGTGGGGAACACTGCGGTACCCCACAGGAAACTGCCCAACCAAGTCAGATGTCATCATTCATTTTAATCTTGCAAGTTCTTTTTGAAAAGCTTCTAAACCAGTTCAGGAATTTACCAGATATTCCTAGCCTGTCATGCATTACCACAAAAACAGGGCAGGGTAAGCACAGCAGCCAAAGCCCCATCACAGGAACATCGAGTCCAGTAGGAAGCAACTAGACTCGGACTCCATCCATGGGTTGTACTCCAACTTTCTCTCCTGGTGGTTGCTGCTGTTCTCTGATCTGGGAAGGGGTGTCACCTCTGAAACACAACCCATTCCTTTGTCACTTTTCTTCTATGTCACTTCTCTTCTTCATCACTGGAACCTCTTTCTTTGGCTGCATACTGACCCTTTTTCCTCCTGGGCCTCTGATGACCATCATGACCAGGCACTGTTCATGTTCATAAGGGAAAGGCCTTGATGAGTCGACCAATTCTGACTTGGTGGCTCATTATCATACACCATTCTTTCTCTAGTACCTTCTTCTGGGCTACTTGGCCCCTCTTGGGAGCCTTCACGCTTCTCTTGCAAAGCATTGTTTCCACAGTCTTTAGTTATGGCTTCCTTCCAATCTGTGCCCCATGTCAGTGTACCCTGGTCCCTAGGTGCAGGGTAAAATTCAACCACAAAACTTAATGGGTGGCCACCAATGTTTCCTCTAAGGAGTGCAATGTATACACAGAAGAGGAAAGGTCCCACTGAGCTTTCTTTCTGAGAAGTTCCGAGAGAAAAGAACATTTCTCTGGTAAGTGAACGCTATTTTGCTTTGTGCTTTGGGAACTTAAAGATTGGGGTTTAAAGGAGGAATTGTAGGTTAGTGCTAGGCAAAATAAAAATATAAAAAGCAAATTTTATTGAATCTCCATAGTCTTTCCACTTAGTTTTAAAAACTTTGTACCACAGCATTAACAAATAGAGTCTAGTTTAAGACCTGTGCAGCTGGGGAAGTGTAGGTTGAGATAGGTGCGGGATGATTTCTTAGCATTTCTTGGTGGTAGGTCAGTGAGGTCTAGCATGTAGGTCAGGGCATCTCTGTAAATGATTTTATGAACAATCGTGCAAATCTTGAATGTGGTAAGTTCTTTAAGTGGTAGCCAGTGTACATTCTTTCTTAGGGTTTTGCACTTTCATATTTTGTTTTACCAAATATGAGTCTGGCTGCTGTATTTTGGGCTGTTTGAAGTTTTTTGATGGTTTGTTCTTTGCAGCCGGCGTAAAGTGAGTTGCAGTAGTCCAGGTGGCTTAGTACCATTGACTGTACCAGGTTCCGAAAAATAGCCCTTGGGAAGTAAGGTTTTACTCTTTTGAGCTTCCACATGGAGTGGAACATTTTCTTAGTTGTATATACTATATAAACTATATATATATAGTATATATATATATATGTACTATATATATCAGCATAATCGAAAGCCGATTTTGGCCATCCTCAACTGCTTTCCGTCACAGGGACGACCAAAGTTCAAGGGGGCGTGTCAGCAGTGGTTAAGAGATGGGTGTCCTTGGCCGATAATGGAAAAAGAAGGGCGTCCCTGACGAGCATTTTGGCCGACTTTACTTGGTCCCTTTTTGTTGACGACCAAGCCTCGAAAAGGTGCCCGAACTGACCAGATGGTCACTGGAGGAAATCGGGGATGACCTCCCCTTACTCCCCCAGTGGTCACCAACCCCTTCCCACCCAAAAAAATTAATTAAAAAAAATTTTTTTCAGCCTCTATGCCAGCCTCAAATGTCATACCCAGCTCCATCACAGCAGTATGCAGGTCCCTGGAGCAGTTTTTAGTGGGTACTGCAGTGCACTTCATGGCAGGCGGACCCATGCCCATCCCCTCCTTGACCTGTTACACTTGTGTTGGTAAATGGGAGCCCTCCAAAACCCACCCGAAACCCACTGTACCCACATCTAGTTGCCCCCCATTACCCTTTAAGGGCTATGGTAGTGGGTTTTGGGGAGGTTTTGGAGGGCTCTGCACCCAAGGTAAGGGAGCTATGGACCTGGGATCAATTGGTGAAGTCCACTGCAGTGCCCCCTAGGGTGCCTGGTTGGTGTCTTGTCATGTGAGAGGGGACCAGTGCACTACGAATGCTGGCTCCTCCCATGACCAAATGGCTTGGATTTGTACGTTTTTGAGATGGCCGTCCTCGGTTTCCATTATTGGCGAAAACCGAGGTCGGCCATCTCTAAGGTCGACCTAAATGTCAAGATGGTCGACCTAAATGTTGAGATTTGGGCATCCCCAACCGTATTATCGAAACAAAAGATGGACGCCCCCTTAAAGATGGGTGCCCAGGCCGATTATGCCCCTCCACGTTATGTCATGTTAGATTCCAAGGATGGACTGCCTGAAAGAGTGAGATTTAAGGGCAGTGGGTCCAAGATATAAATTTACTAAGTTTTACATGTGAAAAAAGGTTCACAAATGGAAAAAGCAAAATAAAATATTTTAGCTGTTTTTTAAGCTTCTGTAAGAATATAGGCAGAGTGGAGGCAGTATTAGGACAGTGTTCAAAGGAATTTGCCGAGTAATTTAATAGGCTAAATTCCCTGGGTTGAAAAATTCTCTTCACTTAGTATTTGCACAGGTACATTTGTATCAGTGAACTTCCTCATTCAAGCCCAGATTTTCAAAGGGAAGCTTAATTTCTATGAGACTATCCTCACCAGATACACGGAAACACTTTCTAGCTCTCTGTCCTGTTGCTCATGTGCTCATTCAGGCAGTGCCCCCATCTACCACCAGGTCTGCCCACCATCTTGTAAAATTCTGGCATTTGGTCTCTGTTCTTTTCCTCAGCAGACCCTTCACACTTTCCCCTCCTTTACAACAATAACCCCCTGCACCTACCCCCACCCCTCCCCCTCTTCAAGAATACTCACTGATTCTCTCCAAAGACTCTTGTCAGAGCTCAGCTTCTCCCACAGCCCCTGCAGTTCAATCCCTTCCTTCCTGTGACTACTAGAGCCTTCCCATTGGCTGGATTCTACCACAGCCTCTGCACTGGAACGGAGGAGCATTGGAGAGCAGTCATGGGCTAATGTAAACCTCCTAGTCCCATGATCTGACTCTGTCCTACATGTACCTGAATAGGTCTTAAGTGTGTCACCGGTGGCCTGCAACGTTATCTCAGACAGCTTCATTAACAAACTAACCTCGTCTCGTTCCCAAAAAAACTTGAACGGAAAAATAAATGAAAATATAGAGAAAAGGTGTTACATTTCAATGGAAAACTTTGTAAGTAATTATATACAGAATAATGAAAAGAATGTTTATTCCACGAGATGTGGTTTACTTAAGGACTAGTTGAACTATACAAGTTTTATAGAACCTTGGTTAACGGGTGCAAGAAAGAAAACTATTCACCTCAATGTATAAATACAGGGATAAATTCAAAGGAAAGTTACAAATCAATTGTTTCTTCCCTCCCACTTAAAAATAAACTACGTGGAAACGCCTCTTACAGCTCAGAACACTTTGGTGTATACAAAAATCAGAAACTCCTTTTTCTTACAATATCAGATAAGAGGTTCTGCAGAAAATGTGGTATCCCACTCCAGTACCGGTACACTTTCTCTCAAGATCATGAATCCACCAAGGAAGTATGGCTTTATCCCCTGCTAAAACCCTCTGTGTGTCAGTGTCTCTTTAGCTCAATGAAAACCGGTAGAAAATTTAGTCTAGTGGGACTTCCGGTGGAGCTGTGCAGGAAGATGGCCGCCGTGGAGTGAGCTCCGCCCGACCCCGATCGAGGCCCCCCGGATCCGCAGGCGCCGGAGCCCCCCCCCCCTCGGAAGATCGGCAGATGGAGGGAGGCTGGTAAAAGTGAGGGGTACCGGGCAATCTCAACGGCGGCAGCCCAGCGGTAGAAATACAGCAGGAGGACCCGCAAACGTGCAGCCCGAAATTCAAGATGGCGGTGACAGGAGTCCGGGAGTGCGGAGACTAGTGCAGCGAGCAGCATATCGGGGCCAGAGCACGATCCAGTGGAAACAGATCGGGGAACGCCCAGAAGCCACACTGAAGAGCAAAAACAAATCGGAGGGTGGAGGACTCTGGTTGAAGGTGAGAGAGACGGGCCGGTCCTCTTCCTCCCTTTCCCTTCCCTCAACCCACATGGAGTAGATCAGTGGCAGGCAGCCAGAGAGCTGGGGGAACCAGAGGCAGAGACTGCAGAGAATACCAGAGCCCAGGACTGAAAAAGAGTGAAAGGAGAGCCATGTGGAAGTTGGCTTAGCCACCCCCCCTCTAAAGAGAGCAAACTTACAGAAGAGCAAGAGGAGCTGAAGTCAGGACAGGAGGCTGTATCAGGTCCAGAGGACTTGTTGAGAGCAAAGTACACAAAGAACAGAACGCTAGAAGGAACTGAGAATTGGAGACTTAGAATTACAGCTCGAGGAGAGAAGGACAAAGGCAATTGCCTAACTACTCAACACGTTACTGAATAATTATAGTAGAGGAGGAGGGTTAAACAAAATGCCGCCGAAAAAGAGCTTGGACAAATACCGGTTTGCGGCGGACCAAGGGGGGAGGACGAAGCACGACTCGGCAGAAAATCATCACGGAGTGGAGAAGATGGCTGTGATCCACTCGGACTCGGAAGATGAACCCCAAAGAGAGATAAGTGAAAATACTGAGGAAATCACCAAAGCAGAAGTAGTGGGTTGGTTCAAAGAGCTGAAATCAGAACTGGAAGGGGTCCGAAGGGATATCCAAACCTCGCTTCGAGAGATACGCACGGAGGTAAAGGAATTGGGCACACGAATAGAGGACGCAGAAGAGAAGATAGAAAGAATTCACGCGGCTGACAAAAAAAGAAAGGTGGAGGTCCATGGGGTCACTACAGAAATCCAGATGTTAAGAGACCAGGTGGAAGACCTGGAGAACAGATCCCGCCGCAACAATTTGAGGTTCAAAGGAATTCCAGATCTGGACATTTTTACCAACTGTGATGTGGTAATTAAAGAACTGTGTCAACATATCTTGAACCCGGAGGGGGAGGGGGAGCAAAGGGAAATTTGCTTGCAGTGCGGGCCCCCCAAGAGACTCAACCCCGAGAGACATTATCGCTTGTTTTTTGGATTTCCCAACTAAGGAATTGATATTGGCAAAAGCGAGACAGAAGAAGGTGATAAACTAGAAAAACTGCAAGATTGGAGTATATCAAGATTTGGCAGGAGCCACATTGCAGAAGAGAAGAGCAATGGGTGAAGTGACGACCTTCATGAGAGCAAAAGGAATCCGATATCGGTGGCTTTTCCCCTTCGCCATTTAGTTAACAGTAGCGGGAAAGTCAAGGAAAGTGAAGACACCTGCGGAGGCGTGGGAGGCGTTGAAACAGGATGTGAAGGCCTCCCAGTCCGGGAACAACAGGGATTGGAGATGTCGGAACCTAGAACAGATTCAGCGTGGCAGATGGTGGCCTACCGAGGAAAGAAGAATGATAGTGGAGTATCCTGAGGACATGTGTAGTGGAATAGTGAGCAGCCTAAAGAACAATATGCATAAGATATGTCTGGAAGGTGGGGGGGGGGGGAGTTGGAGGGAGGGGGGGCTAGAGGGCTAGGTAGCGGAGTGGGGTTTTGAATGAAAATGTACAATTGAGGGGAGGGAGAGGGGGATATGGAGGGGCCCGGAAGCTCGGGGCTGTATGGGGGTCTCGAGGGAACGGCAGAGCCTGTTCTCTGACCGACTGTAGCAGAAATGTCGGGTAAGGGAAGGGAGAGGGGAGGGGGTAAGGGAAGGGAGGGAGGTAAGGGAAGGGGAAGGCCTAAAAGTGGGATCCTGGAATGTAAATGGTCTCAATAACCCTAAGAAGAGAGCGAGGGTCATGAAAGAGATAAATAGAACGGGGTGTGAAGTACTATTTCTGCAAGAGACTCATTTGAGACCCAGACATGGATATCTGCTCCGCACACGGGCATATACTGAAGTGGTGACACATCAAGAGGCAGGAGGGAAGAAAAAAGGGTAGTAGCTATACTGATTAGGCAGACCTGTGGACTGACTATCACAAAAGAATTCAAGGACACAACAGGGAGATGCGTGGCTATAAGGGGAATGATACAGGGAAAGGAGGTAACACTGGTTAATATTTATGCCCCAAATATGGGACAGGGGGAGTTTTTCCACACATTGGGGGAGGAACTCCAAGGGTTTGTAGGAGGGCAGGCAATTCTGGGAGGTGACTTCAACATAGCACCAGATGCGCGATTAGACCATTCGTGAGGAGGAGGGTACCAATCAGGGCCGGGGAGGAAGGCATTGCATAAATTTTTGAGTCACATGGAGCTTGTGGATAGCTGGAGGTTGCTACGGGGCACAGAAAGGGGATATACATTCTACTCCCATGCGGTGAACTCATATACCAGAATAGATGGATTGTGGGTACATAGGAACTGGGCCCCCACGATAGTGGAGATGGAAATTGAACCGATTTCTATCTCAGACCATGCGATGGTGTGGATCAGATTGCAGGGATGGGGATATAGAAAGAAGAACACTAGGTGGAAACTTAATGAATCCCTCCTGGGAGAGGAACAAGTGAGGGAAGAGGTGCAGGCCAATATACAGGAGTATTGGAGGGTTAATGATACAGGGGCAGTGGGGGATGGGGTCTTGTGGGATGCTATGAAGGCTGTGGTAAGGGGAATACTAATCAAATGGGGAGCTAGGAAAAAAAGAGAGAGGGGTCAGAAGATGATGGCTTTGCAGGAACGATTAGGTAAATTGGAAAGAACCCACCAGAGAAACCCATCACCAAGAGTATGGGAGGAGCTTAAGAAAATAAGGGGCGAATTGGTCCAGGGTCAGATGGAAGAGGTAGAATACATGAGAACGCGTCTCAAACAGCAGTTCTTTGAATAAGTCTAGTGCTATGTTAGCGAGAAGCTTGAGAAACAAAAGGGTAAAGTCGAAGATACAAAAAATTAAGGATGGGAAAGGGGGATGGGCCCACACAGACGAGGGCATAGAAGAGGGATTTCTTCGATATTATAAGGAATTATATAGAGCTCCTGAGGGGCTGCAACATGAAAGTTAGGTATTTAGACCAGATCCCATTGCAGAGATTGAGTGAAGAGGAGCGTCAAAGGATGGAGGAACCAATAGGACAGGGAGAAGTAAAAGGGGTTATTCTAAAACTCCCCAATGGTAAGGCTGGATGGGTTCACAGCACGGTTCTACAAAAATTTTAAGAGTTTGATCAACCCGCTGCTGACGAGGGTGGGTAATGGGATCTTGGAGGGAGGGGACCTCCCGAGCTCTATGGTGGAAGCGGGGGTGACCATTCTGCCCAAACCTGGGAAAGACCCGACGGTTTGTGGTTCATATAGACCCATTTCACTATTGAACGTGGACGCGAAGATTATAGCAAAAGTATTGGCCAACAGATTGGGCAGAGTGTTACCTAAATTAATACACCCGGACCAAGCTGGTTTTGTACCAGGGAGGCAAGTGGGAGATAACATCAGAAGAACACTGCACCTGCTGTGGGAGGCCCAAAAAATGGATTCGCGGTTGGCCATACTATCGATGGATGCCGAAAAGGCATTTGATAGGGTGAATTGGGAATTCCTGCGGGAGGTGTTGGATAGAGTGGAACTGGGAGGCCATTTCAGTTTATGGGTTGAAGCGTTGTATAGGGACCCTAGAGCGTGTTTGAGTATAAACGGGAGTTATTCTCCCTTCTTCCCGATAGGTAGAGGCACCAGGCAGGGCTGTCCGCTATCCCCACTCCTGTTTGCCCTATATATAGAACCGCTGGCAGTAATGATCCGAGAGCATCAGGGGGTGAGGGGACTGCAGGTAGGAGATCAGGAACACCGCATAGCACTATTTGCGGATGACATGTTGCTTTATGTGAAGGACCCGGAAGTAACATTGCCGGTAATATTGGGGATATTTGAGGAATACGAGACATACGCCGGACTCAGGATAAACAAAGATAAAAGTGAAATAATGGGAATTTCATTAAGTGGATGTTTAAGTGGATGAGTCAGAAAATTCGGTATTTGGGGATCCAGTTGTCGGGGGATCTGGAGAGGATCTTCTCTTTAAATTATGGACGCCTACAAGACCAAATAAAAAATGATATGCTGAGATGGAAAAACAAATGGTTCTCTTGGTGCGGTGGAATGGCTGTGGTTAAAATGAATGTGATGCCGCGTATTCTATTTCTTTTTCAGACTGTGCCGGTGGCGATGCCGAAGCCATTCCTTAAGAGATTACAGGCTTCTATAATGAACTTCATATGGAGACCGCGACTAGCAGAGCGGGTGTTGTGGGGGGGGGGAAGGAGAGGGGGGGAAGAGCGGTACCTAACCTAGAGTGGTACTATTGGGGAGCTCAAATGAAAATGCTCTTAGATTGGGAGAGGGGAGTGGAGAAACCAGCGGTCCAAGTGGAGGAAGCATATTTGCCACAAAGAACCTTGAGGTCATGGTTGTGGACTTCGGAGAGTATAGGGAAGGGGCAAAGAGAGGGTATTAGCCCCTTTCTGAGACAGTTGATGGATGTATGGGGTGGGCTGCGGAGAAGATGGGGGCAATTGACGGGAGAGTCCTCTCTGGCTCACATTAGATGGGAACCGAAATTTAGAGCAGGAAGGGAAAACGCTGCATTTGTGAGATGGGAACAGAGGGGAGTGGGAAGGTTTAGAGATGTGCTGCATGGGAGTGGAATGTGTACTTTTGAGGAGGTGCGCGAGAGGTATGGGATCCCAGAGGGAGACAGATTTACATATATACAACTAACCCATTTCATGGGAAAGCAGGGATGGAAGGGAGGGACACCCAGGGAGAGAGAAAGCTGGGAAAATTTGTGGACAATGTTGGGGAAGGTCCCAAAAACAATTTCGGTGGTATACCGATTTATTCAAGGGGATGAAGATCGGATATACCCATTTCAAGAAGCGTGGGAAAGGGATTTGCAATATAAATTTACGGAGCAGGAATGGGAAAACATATGTGGGGAAGTACAGAAAGCGTCTGTCTGTGTATTAATACAAGAAAATGCCTACAAAGTCCTCACGCGGTGGTACTACACACCGGAGAGGCTGAAAAAAATGTACCCGGGGACATCGGATGGGTGTTGGAGATGCAAAGGACAGATGGGCACATTTCTTCATGTATGGTGGACATGCCCGGGAGTAGTAACATTTTGGCAAGCAGTGATGAAAGTGTTGGTCCGCGTAATGGGGGTATCCCTGGTGTGCAGTCCACGGGCATGCTTATTGGGAATGTACAATGAGGTGTGGGAGGAGAGTAAAATGTTGTGTTGGGGACTGGCAGCGGCTAAGTGCCTTATCACGCGCTGCTGGAAATCAGTGGCCTCCCCAGATATAGGGGATTGGAAGATTAAAGTAAGGCAACTGTGGTATATGGAGCGGCTAACGGTATATAGAAGAGAGGGAGAACTTAAACGCAAGAGGGGATGGACAAAGATACAGGACATGATAGAGCATCTCTAAAGGGGTCAGACATACATTCCGGGGGGGGGGGGGGGGGGGGGGGGGTTGGGGGGGTGAGATTTGACTATTCAAAAGCAAAAGATAAATAGAGTAAGTAACAAGGGGGGAACTTAGGGGGCTCCAAGGGTGGAGGGAATTGGACAAGGGAAACGGGGGGTGAGAGGGAAGAAAATGTGGTTTGAATTTAAAAATATGTGGACAGTAGGTCTGTTGAGATAATATTCAGAGATAGATATAAGAAGTGTTGACCATGTTATGGATTGTTGGATAAAAATGTAAGTAATCGCAAAGAAGTAATTAGAAGAAGTAGTTGATTAGTCTGAATGTAAAGATAAAGTTCAGAGACAGGCACAAGAATTGATGTTTATTTAGGGATGGAAGGTTACATATGTAAACATATGATAAAACACAATAAAACATTTAAAGTTAAAAAAAAAAGAAAATTTAGTCTAGTGAACATATCTGATGGTTCAATCTTTCCTTGAGTTGTCTTCTTGCATGGAAACAGTGGGTCCTTTCTTCTTCTTTGTCCTCCTTCTGCATAGGGTGATGAATGATCAGCTGCAGTGGAACCTACTGCCGACTACTAAAACCAAAACAAAATGGAGAGAAATCTACCTCCTTATCCAAAAATGGGTGCAACCTGTCACTAAGAATATGTTCCTAAAAAAAACAAAATCTCTTTTAGTTTAAAAATCTGAATACTGGTTTGGACTAACTTTTTCTTAAATAGAAATAATTATTGGTATATGCTAAACTCAAACTATCTCAAACTTTGTTTCACCTCACTGACTACTTTTTGTCTTCTTGGTTGACTGTCTTCAAAAATACTATTCACTTCACACACACAGTAGCAATCACCAAGACAAGATTACTGTCTTTTAACAATAGAAATTTAGCTGTTGCAGTATCCACGACACTTTAAATCCCCAGTGACAATGAAGCCACTGAAGAAAAAAAAACCTCCACCACCTCAGAATTCTCAGAAATTCAAACACACTCTGAATTACACCTGAAGCTGAGACATATCTCAACCCTTTCACAGTTCAGATTTATTTCTGTATGAAATTTAGTTTAACTTAAACACACTCTGAATGGAATTCTTAGAAATTCATGCACACTATGAATTACTACTACTACTACTTATCATTTCTATAGCGCTACTAGACGTACGCAGCGCTGTACACTTGAACATGAAGAGACAGTCCCTGCTCTACAGAGCTTGAATTACACCTGAAACTGAGACACATCTCAATACTTTCACAGTTCAGATTTATTTCTGTATGAAATTTAGATTACTTTCAATAAGTCTTTCCTATAGAATTCCACAATAATAATTAAAAAATGGTCCTCATGCTGTACACACTTTGCAGGGTGCTCATAGAACTTGTATGTATTTTCTCTCTCCTTCCCTTTAAGTTCTCACAGCTTTTCAGTTAGATGAAAAATCACTACTAGGTAATTCTAATAATTACACTGGTAAACGGCATTTTTGTTACAAAGAATGTGAATGGTGTTCTTAGCTAAGTCATGGGTGCTGAATTCGAAAATGAAATCAGTTTTGCCTATCGGGCTCAGTTTTCTTGTGACACGCTACCCTTTTTATAAAAATCCTTGAAAACGCTGCATTTTGGTACCCTGCTGTGCAGGGCCGCCAAGAGGGGTGGGCGGGGGGACAAAATCCCCAGGGCCCAGGCCTTCAAGGGGGGCCCGGTGCCAGTCCCACCCGCCCTCTGACCGTCTGCCACTGGGCCGGCCCCCTGTATTTAAATCACCGTGTGGTGCGACTCTCCCTCTCACCTCCCTGTGAGGCGGAACTCCTTCCTTCGGGTCTCCTTCCCTCCCTGCTGCTGCCCTTGGAGCAGCAGCAGCAGCGGCGACCTTGGAGGGGGGAGGGGAGCGGCGACCTCGGGGGCGGGGCTGCGGCGGGGGCGAGGCGGCCTTGTCCCGGGCCCGGCCAAGTTTCTCGGCGGCCCTGCTGCTGTGGATTAATTTAATTCAGCAGTTGTAATTGTTGGAAAAACAATTGAAATATACTAGGAATTACAATACAAAACCCTTAGTTTAGAAAGCCACCACCAAGAAATAAGGGAGGTTTGGCAACATTGCCCATGAGTCATGCTCGAACATGTTCAAACACGTTCTGTTGCGTCAGTTGACACCTGTATCTCAGCATTGAGAGTTCAGTCAACAATTGTTGTTGGAAGTGACTGCTTGTAGTTCTATGTTTGTGAAGGTTTGTTTTGTGTCATTTCAGAAGAAATGCCTTGTACCTGTGCAAATAGCCCAAATTCTTTTTGTTATATCTGTGGAGAGTTTACTCTGAAATCGCAAAAACGAAAACTTAATCCTCTTGTAAAAAAGTGCTACGAACTATATTTCGGGTGTAAGGTAGGTGAACAGGACTGCAAATGGGCTCCCCACATTTGCTGTTTGATGTGTGTTACACTCCTGACAGGCTGGTTAAAAGGAATATGTCGCATGCCCTTTGCTGTTCCCATGATTTGGAGGGAACCAACGGATCACACAACAGACTGTTATTTCTGTCTGACAAAAATAGCAGGAATCACCTCGAAAACAAGGAAAACTATGCAATATCTTAACTTACCATCTGGTATAAGACCTGTATGTCACAGTGAAGAATTGCCAGTACCAGTGCCTCCTGAGAATTTGATAGTGAGTGAAGATGAATACAGTGACGAACATGCAGAAGACAGAGAAGGGGATATGCATACCGACCCATCATTTCAGGACCTCTGTGAATCAAATGTGCCCCACTTTTTGACACAAGGGGATCTCAACGATCTTGTTCGTGATTTAAATTTGTCGAAGCAACAGGCTGAGCTTTTAGGTTCGAGCTTAAAAAGATGGAATCTTCTTTCTTGCGAAAGTGAGTGTTTTTCGTGACCGACATGCTATTTTTTCTGAATATTTCTCTAAGGAAGGTGACACGGAGGGGCATAATCGACCAGAAACGCCTATCTCCATGGGCGTTTATCTCCGAGAACGGGTCCGTGAAGGGGCGGAGTGAACCGTATTTTCAAAAAAAATAGACGCCCATGTGTTATTCGCCAAGGTGTGAGCTGGGCGTTTTTGCTTTTCAGCGATAATGGAAAATGAAATCGCCCAGCTCAAAAACGAATAAATCCAAGGCATTTGTTCGTGGGAGGGGCCAGGATTCATAGTGCACTGGTCCCCCTCACATGCCAGGACACCAACCGGGCACCCTAGGGGGCACTTTTACAAAAACAAAAAAAAAGGTAAAAGAGCTCCCAGGTGCATAGCACCCTTCCCTTGGGTGTTGAGCCCCCCAAATCCCCCTCAAAACCTACTGCCCACAAGTTTACACCATTACTATAGCCCTAAGAGGTGAAGGGGGGCACCTACATGTGGGTACAGTGAGTTTGGGGGGGTTGGACGACTAAGCATTAAGCAGCACAATTGTAACAGGTAGGGGGGGGATGGGCCTGGGTCCACCTGCCTGACGTCCACTGCACCCCCTAACAACTGCTCCAGGGACCTGCATACTGCTGCTTGGGAGGAGGGTATGACATTTGAGGGTGAAAGTAAAAAGGTGTGAAACATCATTTTTTTTGTGGTGGGAGGGGGTTAGTGACCACTGGGGGAGTCAGGGGAGGTCATCCCCGACTCCCTCTGGGGGTCATCTGGTCATTTAGGGCACTTTTTGGGGCCTTATTCGTGAAAAAACAGGGTCCAGGAAAAGTGCCCTAAATTCTAGCTACAAACGTATCCATTATCGGCGAAAGGCGCCCATCTCTGTTCGGGTGATAACCACGCCCCAGTTCCGCCTTCACCACGCCTCCGACACGCCCCCGTCAACTTTGTCCGCATCCGCGACGGAGTGCAGTTGAAAGCGTCCAAAGTTCGGCTTTCGATTATACCGCTTTATTTGTTTTTGTGAGAAAAACGCCCATCTCCCGATTTAGGTCGGAACTTGGGCGTTTTTCTCGTTCGATTATAAGCAGGATGGTCTTTTGTAATGATCTTTTACTGGTCTTTTACTCTTATGTTGCTTATATCTTTGATTTCTTTGTGAACTGACACAGTTTTTTTGGAACTCTTGTAGCAGAAGCATGTCATTTTGCCAGATACATATAATAGCTACATATGCCGACACAAGCATTTACAAAAACCATTATCACATGAAAACTGAGGCTGATACAGAAATTCTGAAATGAGATCTGGATTCAGGGAAGAATTATCTTCCAGAAAATGTATGTTTTGTTCTTGTTACAGAAAAAAAACTTTTTTTTTTGTAGACCAGTGTTATCAGAACAAATGTTTACTTTACACTTTACTTTAGAGCAGAACTTCCTCTCACCAAAGGGTCACAAAAAGGTTAAAGTCTATCCATAACACAGTCACACTTTAGCTCTCACTTCCACTCACTAAACTTCTTCATTTATTAGTCAGTCAAATTATTTATTTCTTCAGTTCACACTTTAACCTCCCAGACTCTCAGACATCCACCCTGCCTGCTCAGAGTCCAACCATCATTTTTTCTTTTCCCTTGAGGCTCCAGAAAATTCCCCAGAAGCAGGTTTCTGTGGTGAGATGAGCTGTGCAGCCAATCAGATTCAAGCTATGCAAAATTTTGTAGAAGAGGGCTTGGCAAAGCCCAAACATCCTAAAGAAACCTCTCATTTTCACCCTTAACACCATACAACATCTTATAGCCATGCTTTGAGGAGAATTATGTGAAAATGTGCACTTTTAAACCTCTCTTAAACCCCCAAATACAATTTAAAGCATTTTATATATCAAACTTCCTCAAAGGTCACAGCACCTGAAGTCTATAACTTATAATCATGCACAACCATCAAAACATTTAAAAACAATTTATCTTATATATTGGTCTTAGTGCCATTGTAAACTCAAGTAAACTCCGTAATAAAGAAAATGTTCTACTCAATGTGGAAACTTAAACGATTAAAGCCTTTCTTCCAGAGAGAAATTTTTTGAAACCTAATACAATCAATGGTTCTAAGTCATGCAGATTACTGTAACGGAATCTACGCAGGATGCAAAGATCAACTCACAAAAAAACTCCAGACCGCCCAAAACACAGCAGCCAGGCTGATATTCGGTAAAACATGATTCAAAAGTGCCAAACCCCTCAGAGAAAAGCTGCACTGACTCCCAATCAAAGAAAGGATCACCTTCAAAATCTGCACCCTGGTACACAAAATCATCTACGGCGTAATCTCAGGATACATGATAGACCTCATAGATTTAATAACCAGAAACAAAATCTGATCATCACGATCATACCTAAACCTACGCTACCTTAATTGTAAAGGACTTAAATACAAAACAACTTATGCATCCTACTTCTCCTACATAAGTGCACCACTATGTAATACACTACCAAAAGCTGTGAAAACAATCCATCACCAACTTCAGGAAATCTCTAAAAACCAACCTCTTCAAAAAGGCTTACCCCCCACCCAACCCACCTTAAATCCCCAAACCCAGCAACACAGCATAACCAATGATCTTACTGGACAATATATAATCTACATTCCCTTCGACCCTCCTGTTGCCTGATACACACCTACCTCATCAGACCACATTACAACCTGTATTTGTTTTCAACCGAACTGGCGAATGCCATTACAGTACTATGTAAGCCACATTGAGCCTGCAAATAGGTGGGAAAATGTGGGGTACAAATGTAACAAATAAATAAAATAAATTGTGGACTATTTCTGGGCTACTCTGAGCCCCCCTGCCTGAATCCTGAGCACAGCTGACAGGGCGCCCCTAAACATTTGTGCCAGAGGCATGTACCTAGTTTGCCTATTCCTTAATCTGACTCTGATTATACAAAGACCCAACACCAACTCCCTTTTTTTTTTTTTGAAATACCATTACCCACAGTCCAGTCATTTCAATATCTAGGTGTTGTCATAGATTCTACTCTTTCCTTTTACCAGCAAATTTCGCAGGTCATGGTTTGCAAAGATTTGTTCTGGCGTATCTGTTAATCTTGTAAGTACCTTGATTTTTTTTCAATTCACACCCTAATACATTCATTTGTCATTTCTAGATTAGACTGTTGTAACACTGCCTATGCCAGCCTTCCTTAGCCAAAGCTAAAGCGCTTTCAAACCCTCCAAACTTCAGCAGTTCATCTATTATTTCAAGCTAAAAATTATGATCATATCACTTCCCTTTATTTGCAAGTACTTTGGCTATCCATAAAATATTGGATCTGGTTTAAGACGTTAGTCATCACCCATAAGGTATTGCACACAGGATCTTTATATTTCCTCAGTGATTATTCTGTATACTTCTAGTCATTCATTCCGTTCTTTTGATGCCCACCGGTTGGTCCACTCTTCTTTAAAATGTGCTCACTATGAGACCACTAAGTTGTCGGCATTCTTTTACCTTGCACCAAACTTATAGAATAATCTTCCCCCTACTATTAGATATGAGTGCTCCCTGTCCAAATTTAAGTTACTAAAAACCCATCTTCTTCAGCAAGCATTTGACCTACCTGCTGCCTAGCCTCCTTATACGAAGCCTGCACAGATAAATGACTCATTAGATAATTGTAGTCTTTTAACTTTCTCTCCTTTTCCCCTCCCTCTCCTTCTTTCTGCCCTTCCTTGCCCAACTTATCTGACTAATATTATAAGTGATTGTCCTACCTTGGTTTTGTAGATCTTTTGCATGCTTTCATTTGATATATAATAAACTGCCTTGACCTTTTTGTTAGTAAAGGCGGTATATCAAATCATACAATAAACAAATTCTCTCTTTCCATTCATTTAAGGTTATAGGCCTCTTTATCCAAATCTTCACCCCAGTCTCTACACTGTGATATCCCCCAGAAAATCTTACAGTGACTGGCTAACTGTCATGCATGTCTCTGGATCAGACACAACAGAGAGCGTGGGACTTCTGTTGATCACTTACTGCTCATGCATTGTACTGTATTTATACACTTGAAGAGGCATATTTTCAAAGAACTTAGCCTTCCAAAGTTCCATAGTTTGGAAGGCTAAGTGCTTTTCAAAGTGCTTTGAAAATATGCCTCTTAGTGTGTTTTGATGTGCAGATCTTTTGTCTTGGCTGTTGGCCAGTATGCTGTTTGCATAAATAAAGGTTTAAAAAAAATAGAAAGCTTTTGTATTTAAGAGATTTTTATTGTAATGTTAAGCAATTTTTGTTGTAAGTGATTCTTATATATTTTGGAGAATATTTTTGCAATTTCTATTGTAGTTCACTCTAAACCATATAGTATGTAGTGAAAAATAAGTACCTATATTATTATTAAGTACCTGTGTTGTTATGTTTTGTGTGTGAAGAAGTCATTTAAAGTTGTTTTATTTGTGGTAGTTATAGCAGGTGGGAAGATCAGGGGCTCCTCCTTAATTTTTCCCCTTGGCCCCAGCATGTCTAACACCGGCCCTGTGTACACTCCTGCATGCAAAGGGCTCTGTATTCGGTAGAGCCTTTTGTAAAATACAGGGGAAATGTACACATCCTGACCTGGACCTTATTCTATTTTAGGCTATGAGTTTTCATGATAAGGATTAGTGGGGGGTTGGGACTGGGAAGCCGTTTCATGAATTGGGGGAGAAAAGAGGGGAGCAGGCAGGAAAAGTCCGTTAGTTTTCCCTATCCCCCAGGAAAATCAAAAAGAAACCAAGGAAAACTGTCCTTATCTAGAAAAGTATGCTGTCAGGGTCCTGGAAAATACACTGAGCTCGGACCAGCAGAATCCCTGGGAGAAGGGGCAGGCAGGAGACAAAACCTAAGGACACAACTTGGGGAATACAGATAAGAATCATAAGGATTGTAGTAGCAGGGACTTTTCCTTGCAGGTGGACAAATTAAGCATTAGCTGATTTCCAGAGAGAGAGGAGCATGGCTGACACTTGTCCGCAAAGCCAACAGCATATTAGAGAGCTTGTGGCAGTGGTGTAGCTAGGTGGGGCACATGGGGAGCGGCCGCTCCCCCAATCAAATTTCAAATTAAAACAGCGCCTACCTCTCCTGCTGCTGGGCCGCCACACAGCATCATGGATTTTATTTTAAACTTTTTGGCATAATTAACTGTTCTCTCTCTCCCCTCCCCCCATATGGAACCAAAACCATCCCCCTGCCCAAGTCTAGCAGACTAACACTGCTTTCGCTTTCCCACTCACCCTCGGTCCCTCAAACCTGCTTTCTTTAGCGGCCCCTCCTTGCTGC
The DNA here is from genome assembly GCF_901765095.1 of Microcaecilia unicolor. NCBI lineage: Eukaryota > Metazoa > Chordata > Amphibia > Gymnophiona > Siphonopidae > Microcaecilia > Microcaecilia unicolor. Next base: position 112,717,842 of record NC_044040.1, read on the forward strand.
CCTGTAGCGTTAACATGCTGCCTGAGCCGGCATGACGGCGCTGAATGCTTCCTTCTGCTCTGCCCCTCTGACACAACAACTTCCTGTATACGCGAGGGTGGGACGCAGCAGAGGGAAGCATTCGGCACCGGCTCGAGCAGGGGCTGCTAAAGAAAAGCAGATTTCAGGGGTGGAAGGGAAAAAACAAGGAGGTTAGACTGAGACCAGGAGTCAGTATCATCCAAGGAAGCTGGATGAAAACAGAAGACAAGGTGAGCCTATCTAGTCCATTATATGAAATAAAAATTGAATATCACTACAACAGCTTTAAAAAAAATGTAGCTGATAGAAATAGCAGTTAAAAACTTTGCATTTTGTTCTCATTTTTCTACACTGTTCTGTACAATACAGATGGTGAGATTTCAGTGAGGATATCCTGTTTCTTGATGGGTTCATCTTAACTATTGCTGTAATTTGCTTTGGGAAGCCTGGTGTTATAAAGATCATGGAATATATTGAAACTAAATGGAAGTAAAATTAAACTCTCCTTTCATTGGGGCTCATGGAATCACATCTTCACGTCATGTTTTGTAGAAGGTTACATTTTTAGATACACAAATAGATTATTCTGTTTTGATCAAACTTCACAGACAAGTGATTTTATAAGTCAAAATAAAAATAAATATTCCATCTCATCAAGCAGATCAATCCATAAACTGGTGGGTTGTGTCCATCTACCAGCAGGTGGAGATAGAGAGCAATCTTTTGCCTCTCTATATGTGGTCATGTGCTACCAGGAAATCCTCAGTATTCTCTCTATCTAGCAGGTGTGTGGTCACACGCAGCAGGTCTGGCTTGGTCTCCACACCTATTTACTTAGGCTTTGTTGAGTACCTGGGGTTGAGGGCTCTTCGTGAGCAAGTGCAAAACTGGTGGTGCTAGGTCCCTCCTTTTCTCCCCCCTCCCGCTGGCTCCGTTAAAAAAAACAAACAAACATAACAATCTTGAAACAGAAAAGATTTTACTTGCAGCTGCTCACTGGGACACAATTCGTTGCAGCTCGGAGCAAGAAGCAGGTAATTTTACCTTTTCCTAGCGGGCAGGGGCTTCCCCGAACGTTTCCCTCGTGGATCATGGCGTCAGATGGTAAGGGCTCGAAAAAGCGCTCCCCGGACCGCGTTTGCGCGGCTAGTGGGGAGGCGCAGGGACCGGACTTTGCTGATTTAGCCAGTTTTTCCTCCGCTGGGACATCGGCGGCCTTTCCCGCCTTAGGCACCCATCCCCCGATGTCCGCCCTTTCGACGTCGGCCGCCCATGCAGCTCGGATGGCCTCTGGTATGGCCGCCTTTGAGTTGGGTGGCGGTAAGAAGATGGCGAAGTTTAAGCGCCATGCTTCCCGCGCGGCTCCTTCGCGGAGTGATGCACCAGGCGCCATTTTGGATGCGCAGCGCGCCTCTCCCCCGCTCTATGGAGTGGAGGTTGAGAGTTCCTCTAGGGCTGTGGCCCAGGTTGCAGAGGTGCACAAACAGGGGGGTTTCTCAAATTTATTTTGTTGCTGCATCAGGCCTTTCAACTGCAAAACGCTGCTCCTGCTCCCCTGTCAGATATGGGGGAAGAGGCTTCCCTGATCAAGCGCTCTCGGGTGGATCTTCAGGTCTTGGGGGACTCTGTCTCCTCTGATGTAGATGAGGGCAGCGTTTCTGAGTTCTCCCAAAGGCCCCTTGGGGATTCTTGGAGGAGGCTGATCCTCACCCTGATGGGGGAGATGACCCCTCTGCAGCGCGGCTTTTTCGCTCAGAGGAATTGCCTAACCTGTTAGTTCAGGCTATGAGCATCTTGAGTATTTCCTCTCCGGAGGAAGGCCCTCCTTCAGCCTCGGCGGGTTCCGCTATTATGTTGGGAACCAAGCGCCCTTCCAGGACCTTCCACATCCATGAAGCCATGAAAACTCTAATTTCGGCTCAATGGGATTCTCCTGAGGCGAGTCTCAAGGTAGCCAGGGCCAAGACTCGTTTGTACCCTCTGCCAGAGGGTGAACAGGAGGCCTTGTGCTGGCTGGCTGACAAAAAATACGGCTTTGCCGGTGGAAGGTGGCTCTGCCCTTAAGGATTCACAGGACAGGAAATTGGAAGCGGCCTTAAAGTTAGCCTTTGAAGCGGCCGCCTTGAGTTTGCAGGCCTCGGTTTGCAGCTCCTATGTGGCCAGGGCATGCCTGACGGTGGTGCAGCGGGCCTCCCCCTCGGATCCTTCCTTGAGGGCAGATTGGCCGGTCCTGGAGTCGGGCTTGGCTTACTTGGCAGACTTCCTATATGATGTTTTGAGAGCCTCGGCTAAAGGTATGTCTCAGACAGTCTCTGCCCGTCGATGGCTATGGCTTAAGCATTGGTCAGCTGACCATGCCTCCAAATCCCGCTTAGCCAAGTTGCCTTTTTTATTTTGTTTTAATTATTTATTTAAATTTTCCAATACATCACCACTTAAAGTGAATATGCAATCGGCATTATTTAACATTAGGAAACAAAAATAATAAGTATATATCTTTACAGCCCGTTTGTCCACAAGTTAAAGAAATTTGATTCCAAGATTAAGGAAATTCAGAAAAAAAGAAATACAAAAATTAACAATCAATAGATGCTTCCTCTGGTTCAGACCCCAGCCTGCTAATTAGGGAAGGTTTACTATATTCACATCAACTCTTGCATCAATAAACTCTTTCAACTGTTTTGGGTCTACAAACTGAAAATGTTTACCCTCAAGCATCACATTACAAAAACAAGGAAATCGCAAGACAGCCAAGTTGCCTTTTAAGGGCAAGCTGCTCTTCGGGGATGAGCTGGACAAGATCGTGATGGATCTTGGCAGTTCTAAAGGCAAGAGGTTGCCAGAGGTCAAGGCAAGGGCCAGCAGTGCTCGCCCTGGTTCCTCTAAGGGCCGTTTTCAAGAAGCCCGTCGGTATCGCCCGGGCAAGTCGGGCTCCTCCTCCTCCTTCAAGCAGAGGTTCTCCCCGAAGCAGCATTCCTTTCGCAGAGACCGCCGCTCAGGAGGTTCTTCCTCCGGTCCTCCCCCAGGTTCTCGAACCCAATGACGAGGCCCTGGTCCATGGCCCAGAGCAGATAGGAGGAAGGCTGTCCTCTTTTCTGGGCGAGTGGACCAGGGTAACTTCAGACGCTTGGGTTCTAGAAGTCATCAGAGACGGCTACAAGTTGGAGTTCTGCCGGCCCCTGAGAGACGGGTTCGTGAACTCTCCCTGCAAGTCTCCCCTCAAAGTGGCAGCAATTCAGCAGACTCTGGACAACTTGCTCCACCTTGGGGCGGTGGTCCCAGTGCCCATAGAGCAGCTTGGCACAGGATGTTACTCCATTTACTTTGTGGTGCCAAAGAAAGGAGGCTCTTCTCGGCCTATTCTCGACCTCAAGGGAGTCAATTGGGCCTTGCAAATATGGCATTTCCGTATGGAGACTCTCCGCTCCGTGATTGCTGCGGTACAAGAAGGAGAATTCCTGGCATCCTTGGACATCAAGGAAGCTTATCTGCACATTCCCATCTAGCCGCCTCATCAGCGCTTCCTGCGTTTTGCAGTGCTGGGCCGGCACTTCCAGTTCAGAGCCCTCCCGTTCGGGTTGGCTACGGCTCTGCGGACCTTCTCCAAAGTGATGGTGGTCATTGCGGCTTATCTCCACAAGGAAGGAGTGCAAGTCCATCCCTACCTGGACGACTGGCTGATTCGAGCTCCCTCCTTCGTGGAATGTGGGAGAGCGACGGACAGGGTCATTGCTCTTCTGAGCTCCCTGGGATGGATCATCAACCGGGAGAAAAGTCAGCTGCGCCCGACTCAGTCCCTGGAGTATCTGGGTGTTTGGTTCGACACCCAAGTGGGCAGAGTGTTCCTGCCGGACAATCGGAGCCTCAAACTTCAGGTCCAGGTGGGCCGGTTCCTAGCCTCCTCAGCTCCTCGGGCTTGGGATTATGTGCAACTGTTGGGCTCCATGATGGCCACGATGGAGGTAATGCCCTGGGCCAGGGCCCATATGAGGCCACTACAGCACTTTCTTCTGTGGCACTGGACTCCGGTTTCGGAGGATTACGCAGTTCGCCTTCCCCTGGACCCAGCGGTGAGAAGGGCGCTAAGTTGGTGGCTGATGTCAGACAAGTCAGCCGGTATGCCTCTCATGTCCCCGGAAGTGGATTGTCGTTACGACGGACGCCTGCTTGATGTGCTGGGGAGCCCACTGCCTGGGAAGGACAGCGCAGGGGATATGGTCGCCGGCGGAGGCGAAGTGATCCATCAACCTCTTGGAACTTTGGGCCATTTGGTTGGCACTTCAAGCGTTTCTTCAGGTACTGATACTGAGGCCAGTTCGAATCCTGTCAGACAATGCCACGGCCGTGGCCTATGTCAATCGCCAGGGAGGTACCAGGAGCGCCCCCCTAACCAGGAAGCGCCATGAAGTTATGCCAGTGAGCAGAGGCGAATCTGGACCAGCTGTCGGCGCCTGACATTGCGGGAGTCCTGAATGTCGAGGCAGACTTTCTCAGTCGCCATACCTTGGATCCCAGAGAGTGGCAACTGTCTGCTCAGGTGTTCTTCGAGATCACGAAGCGCTGGGGCATGCCAACCTTGGATCTGATGGCGACCTCGGCTAATTGCCAAGTGCTGCGGTTCTTCAGCAGAGGACAGGACCCTCGATCTCTGGGGCTCGATGCTCTTCTCCAGCAGTGGCCGGTACAGGAGCTTCTCTACGTGTTCCCGCCTTGGCCTATGCTGGGCAGAATTCTCATCCGGGTGGCGAAACACCCAGGCCAGGTGGTCCTGGTGGGTCCAGACTGGCCCAGACGCCTTTGGTATGCGGACCTGATCCGGCTTGCCGTAGACAGTTGGCTTCCAGTGGAGCGGGGCCTCTTACATCAGGGTCCCGTGGTGATGGAGGATCCCTCCCCCTTTGGTCTTACGGCCTGGCTCTTGAGCGGAAGCGGCTGAAGAAGAAGGGCTTCTTGGACAAGGTCATTGTCACTATGCTGAGAGCACGGAAGCGCTCTACTTCTACTATGTACGCCAGGGTATGGCGTACCTTTGTATCATGGTGTGAGGCAGGATCCCTGTTGCCCTTCACAGCACCAATTGCTTCAGTGTTGGCGTTCCTGCAAGAAGGTCTGGAGAAAGGCCTGTCGCTCAGCTTGCTTCAGGAGTCGCCTGAAGGGTGCTTCCCTGGCTTCTCAGCCAGATATGGTGCGTTTTCTCAAAGGGGCTAATTACCTACGCCCTCCTCTGCACTCGATAGTGCCTATGTGGAATCTCAATCTGGTGCTGCGGGCCTTGCAGAAGCCGCCCTTTGAGCCATTATCGCGGCTCTCTCTGAAGGACCTGATGTTGAAAGCGGTCTTTTTGGTGGCAATCGCTTCAGCCAGGAGGGTTTCCGAGCTCCAGGCGCTCTCGTGCAGAGAGCCGTTCCTGCGGTTCACGAAGGCAGGAGTGTCTATTCGCCCAGTGCCTTCCTTCCTACCCAAGATTGTTTCTCGCTTCCATATGAATCAGCAGCTTTGTCAACCCTCCTTCCGTAGGGAGGATTATCCAGAGGAGTAACATGCTCTCAGATGCCTGGATGTTAGACGAGTTATCATCAGATACTTGGAAGTGACCAAAGATTTCCGGAAGTCGGATCACCTGTTCGTGCTGTTCGCGGTTCCCCGTAGGGGTCTGCAGGCATCTAAACCTACCGTGGCACGTTGGGTCAAGGAAACGATTGCGGCACCTTATATGGCCGCAGGGAAGGTGCCGCCTATCCAGCTGAAGGCTCATTCTACTAGAGCACAGGCGGCTTCGATGGCAGAGTCCAGGTCCATTTCCTTGGAGGAGATTTGCAGATCAGCGACTTAAGCGTCGGCTCATACCTTCTCACGGCATTTTCGCTTGGACGTGGCAGCACGGGCCAAGGTTCAGTTTGTAGCTTCAGTGTTGTGTTCTGGGATTTCCATGTCCCGCCCTGGGTGAGTACTGCTTGGGTACATCCCACTAGTCTATGGATTGATCTGCTTGATGATATGGAAGGTAAAATTATGTATCATACCTGATAATTTTCTTTCCATTAATCATAGCAGATCAATCCATAGTCCCTCCCAGATATCTGTACTGTTTGTTCTAGTTCAGTTATATTTCAGGTTCAAGTTTAGACTTCAGTTCCTGTTCAGGAGGACTTCGAGTTCAAGTTCACTTGGATTTCCCTGGAGTTGGGACGACTTTGTGTTACAGTGAGCTGCTGCTTCTTTCCCCCCGTTTCGACGGTGGTTGGATCATAACTAAATTATGCCAGTGCTCCCTCCCGCTTCGTGCAGTAGTAGGGTAGCTTTGTTTCCCTCTCGCTTGGCGGTGATGGGTTAAGCCAGCTACTCCGCGGTAGCAGGACATGCCAGTTCCCCCCGCGTCGGCGGGTGTGGGTGCCCCCCCACTTCGGCGGTGGTTGGGTGGTGGAGTGTCCCTTTGTGGGTGTAATTCTCTATGTTTGGTGATTCCTGCGGATGGAGCTTTGATATCGACTAAACTGAGGATTTCCTGGTAGCACATGACCACAAATAGAGAGGCAAAAGATTGCTCTCTATCTCCACCTGCTGGTAGATGGACACAACCCACCAGTCTGTGGATTGATCTGCTATGATTAATGGAAAGAAAATTATCAGGTATGATACATAATTTTACCTTTTGTTTCATGCAGATTTCTTTTGTTTAAACATAACTAAATGAGCTATAAGCCCCTAATTCAGCCCATTGGTTTTCTTATATTTTGTTCTTATGATGACTTATACTTTGCCAAAACTGAAAACTTGTTGTCTCTTCTATCTGGTCGATAATAAAAGGAGCTCATTGTGAACACTATCCACCTAAAAGGTTATTTTGTGGCTGTACATGAGAAATTGTGATATTGAATAAATAAGTTTGTTTTTGTTCCTAGTCATGCATCCATATGTTATATAGTCCTTTCAAGAAAGCCAGTTAATAATTAGTGGAACATAACCATAGAGGCATGGTATGGTTGCATTTTCAACATACTAGAGCCTAGCTAAGGAACAGGTTATTTTAAGTTAGTCTTCATTGGACCAAACTTACTTTCCTTGTGCCATCACCATCCTGCTGGGTAGGTAGTGTCTTAAAATGTGGAGGATAAAGGATTTTTTTTTTCATTTATATTGTGGGAAAATAATCCCCCCAAAAACTCAGGTTACCACCCTTAGGATTTGCCTACAGCAAATGCCTTTAATATGTAATACTTGGTAGCAGTAATGAAACGGTGATGGAATATTCACATAGCAAGCAGCCTGAGTCAACAGATTTATTTTCCACGGAACATAATTAACTTTGTATGAACTTGGAAGCTAATAGTGTGCTGCATTGGACAATGTTGGTAGATTTAGACTGACCCTGGACAGAACTCTGTGAAATAGTAGTAATAAAAAGGCAAGTGGGCATTTTTACAATATACTACTGCATTGCATAAAATAAAAGGAGCAATTTCCCACATGCCTTCTTGTTCTTTTGAGGAAAAAAAGATGTTAAATGCTCCCAAGTTTCAACCTAATTAATGTTTTTTTAATTGTACTTATAAACAATCAGGATTTCTGATTGTTAAGCACCTGATTCTTCTGTTTTGGTGGCCCTTTACTAGTGAGAGCATATCTGCATGAATACAAGGAGTCCTTATAACCTGCCCCTCCAAATGACACAATGATTTACAATTTAGAGCTAATTAGTACTCTAACTGATGAAACCAGTACTTCCCCAGTGTACATCCAGTGAACCGGGGATATTTCTCCAGGTACTGCGTGGGAAGGAAAGGATACGACAGCTGTTGTGGTTGGTGATTCAATCATTAGGCATATAGATAGCTGGGTGGCTAGTGAACAGGAGAATCGCCTACTGACTTGCCTGCCTGGTGCGAAGGTGTTGGACCTCATGTATCATCTAGACGGGATTTTAGATAGTGCTGGGGAGGAGCCGGCTGTCTTGGTACATGTGGGTACCAATGAAGTAGGAAAATGTGGGAGAAAGGTTCTGGAAGCCAAATTTAGGCTTTTAGGAAGAAAGCTCAAATCCAGATCCTCTAGGGTGGCATTTTCTGAAATTCTTCCCATTCCACACGCAGGGCCCGAGAGACAGGCAGAGCTCCGGAGTCTTAATGCATGGATGAGACGATGGTGCAAGGAGGAGGGTTTCAGATTTGTCAGGAACTGGGCAACATTCTGGGGAAAGGGGAGCCTACTCCGAAAGGATGGGCTCCATCTTAACCGGGATGGGACAGGGCTGCTGGCATCAACATTTAAAAAAGAGATAGAGCAGCTTTTAAACTAGGAACGGGGTGAAGGCCGACAGTGGCACAAAAGCGTATGGTTCGGAATAAGGTATCTTGCAAAGATATCGCCCAAACAGGCAAGACAGTGTTTATTGATAGTGAGGATGAAAAAGAGACTGTAGTAGATTCAATGTCCTTAGATAAAAATAATAAAAACCCGACAAAGGATAGCAAATTAATACTGTAATGTAATCAACATGCTGTAATAAGGAATAACAGGCCTAGCTTGAAGTATCTATATGCAAATGCTACGAGCCTAAGACATAATATGAAAGAATTGGAATATATTGCACTGAATGAAGAATTAGATAAAATAGGCATCTCTGAGACCTGGTGGAAGGAGGATAACCAGTGGGACACTGTCATACAAATTATATTGTAGTGATAGGGTGGAGCGGAATGGGGGAGGAGTAGCACTGTATACTCGTCACTTCCATAAAGTCCCGACAGGGTCACCCTGTTGCCAAACATATTCCATGTATCAGAAAAGGAGAACGGAAGACAAAACGACAGCCGGCATGGTTAAAAAGAGAGGTAAAGGAGGCTATTGGAGCTAAAAAGGAATCCTTTAGGAAATGGAAGAAGGAACCAACTGAATAAAATAAGAAGCGGCATAAGGAATGTCAAGTCAGATGCAAAGCACTGATAAGAAAGGCAAAGAGGGATTTTGAAAGAAAGGTAGCGTTAGAGGCGAAAACTGATAGTAACGTTTTTTTAAAGATACATTAAAAGCAGGAAGCCGCAAAAGAATCGGTTGGCCCGCAGGATGACCGGGGTGTAAAGGGGCGATCAGGGAAGACAAAGAAATAGCAGAAAAATTAAATGAGTTCTTTGCTTCGGTCTTCACCGAGGAAGATTTGGGTGGGATACCAGTGCCGGACAAGGTATTCGAGGCTGACGAATCGGAGAAACTTAATGAAATATCTGTAAACCTGAAAGACGTAATGGAGCAGTTCGGCAAACTGAAGAGTAGCAAATCTCCCCGACCGGATGGTATTCATCCAAGGGTACTGATAGAACTAAAAAATGAGCTGGCGGAGCTACTGTTAGAGATATGTAATTTGTCTTTAAAATCAAGCATGGTACCGGAAGATTGGAGAGTGGCCAATGTGACGCCGATATTTAATAAAGGTTCCAGAGGAGATCCGGGAAATTATAGACCGGTGAGTCTGACATCGGTGCCGGGCAAAATGGTAGAGACTATTATAAAGAACAAAATTACAGCGCACATTCAAAAGCATGGACTAATTTTATTTATTTATTTATTTATTTAATTGCATTTGTATCCCACATTTTCCCACCTATTTGCGGGCTCAGTGTGGCTTACAATACATTGTAAATAATGGAAATACAGTTTGTTACATTACGATTATGGGTTACATTGTGAAAAGTTAAGGAAGACAGAGTCAGATCAATCACCTTTGGGGCGTAGAAACTATAGGATATGACGTTGGGGAATTACTACGGTGATCGAATAATAGCAAGAGAGCGATGGGGTAAACAGTTTTATCTGTGGGTAGATTGTTGAATGGGAGAGAGTACGGGGAAGTGGAGTACGTGGGGTAATGTTTTGAGGCATTGTTATGATGTATATGGGATTTATATGTTTTGATCCTTGCGGTATGTTTTTTCGAAGAGATAGGTCTTCAATCGTTTGCGGAAGTCTGTCAACTCATAAACCGCTCTCAGGCCGCGTGGCAGTGCGTTCCAGAGTTGCGTGCTCTTGTAGGAGAAGGTTGATGCATGTAGTACTTTATACTTTATGCCTTTGCATTTAGGGAAGTGGAGGTTGAGGAAAGTTCTGGATGATTTTTTGGCGTTTCTGGGTGGCAGGTCTACCAAGTCAGACATGTATGCAGGGGCTTCACCGTGAATGATTTTGTGCACTAATGTGCATATTTTAAAGGTTCCCTGAGTGGGAGCCAGTGTAGTTTCTCACGTAATGGTGCTGCGCTTTCGTATTTTGGTTTTCCGAAGATGAGTCTGGCTGCTGTATTCTGGGCCGTCTGAAGTTTTCTCATGATTTGTTCTTTGCAGCCTGCGTATAGTGAGTTGCAGTAATCCAGATGGCTTAATACGAGTGATTGTACCAGGTTGCGGAAGACAGATCTTGGAAAGAATGGTTTTATTCTTTTCAGCTTCCACATGGAGAAGAACATCTTTTTTGTTGTGTTGTTCGCGTGAGTCTCAAGTGTAAGGTGGCGGTCGATCGTGACTCCAAGGATTTTTAAATTTTCTGAAATTGGCAGGTTTAGTTTAGGTGTGTTGATGGCGGTAAATTTTGTTGTGTTGTATTGGGAGGTTAGTATGAGGCATTGAGTTTTTTCTGCGTTCAATTTCAGTCGGAATGCATCTGCCCAGGTGTTCATGATGTGTAGACTTTGGTTGATTTCGTTGGAGATTTCGTTGATGTTTTGTTTAAAAGGAATATATATCGTTACGTCATCGGCATATATGTAAGGGTTGAGGTTATGGTTTGATAGAAGTTTGCTAGTGGGGTCATCAGTAGGTTGAAAATTGTTGGTGAGAGGGGAGATCCCTGCGGTACTCCGCAGTCAGGTGTCCATGCAGCAGATGTGGTTGAGTTTGATGTGACTTGGTATGAGCGTGAGGTTAAGAACCCCTTGAACTAATTTAGGACATTGCCTCCGATGCCGAAATATTCAAGAATGTGTAATAGAATTCCATGGTCAACCATGTCATAGGCACTTGACATGTCAAATTGTAGGAGGAGTATATTAGAGCCTGTTGCGATCCGTTGCTTAAATTTGGTCAGTAGGGTAGTTAGTACTGTCTCTGTGCTGTGATTTGAACAGAATCCTGATTGGGCGTCATGCAGTATTGAGAACTTGTCGAGATAATTTGTGAGTTGTTTGGTTACCACTCCTGTTATTTTGGTTATAGTGGTATGGATGCAACTGGTCTGTAGTTAGTTATTTCATTAGCGTTTTTCTTTGTGTCTTTGGGTATTGTGGTGAGTAAGATTTTTTCCTTTGGGAAAAGTCCGTTTGTAGCATGAAATTCAGGTGGTTTATTAAGTCTAATATGAATTGTTGAGGAGCTGATTTCATGAGGTTGCTTGGGCAGATGTCTAGTTTGCATTGGGATTTGGCGAATCTTTTAAGCGTTTTAAAGATAAGGTCTTCTGGCAGTACTTCGAATTCGGTCCAGATCCTGTCTGCTGGGTATATTCCGTTTTCAGGGTCTAGACAGTTCAGGAATGTGGTGTATTCGGTAGGGCTGGTAGGTATTTTAAGTCGTAGTTGTATGATTTTCTCTTTGAAGTATTTCGCGAGGTCGTCGACCCCTGGTATTTCTTTGTTATTGTTTGTAACAGGTGTAGTGTCTAGCAGCTTATTACAAGGTGGAAGAGTTGTGCGTGTCTTTGTAGTTTGGTCCAATCATCTATATATCTAAAAGGCAAGGACCAACGTTCTGAAGCCTCCAGCCGGAAGTGTGAAGCGCCAGAGATATCCGGTTTCCCATGAGTGAAGGAAACAGCACAGCGCGAAATTCCTCTCTCTGTAACAGTGAAGGACTCAGAGGGGGAGGGGAGAGAGATGCCCTCACTCTCTCTGTAACACAGAACAGCAGGAAACTTAACACTGAAGGACTGGACTCCAAGGGGGAGGGGGAGGGAGAGAGGCAGAGGGCAGGGACACTCCCACATGCACACTCTGAAGAAAACCTTGCTAGCCCCCGTTTCATTTGCATCAGAAATGGGGCTTTTTTACTAGTAGTTTTATAGTGTAGTCTTTTAGTCTGTTTTATGGTGTATTTGTATTTCCTCCGAAGTGATTTCCATGCATTCAGTGTGTGTTCATCTTTCTTCTTGTTCCAAGCGCGTTCTAGTTTTCTGACTTGCGTTTTGAGTTCTTTCAGCTCTTCTGTGAACCATGGATTTGATTTTTTCCTTTGCGATGTTCTGGTTTGGATTGGGGCAATTGTGTCTAATATTGTTTTACATATGTTATCCATTCTTGGAGGAATTGTACGGTGTCTGTGTTTGCTGGCCATTCATTTTGGTAGACCTGTTGCCAGAATGTTGTAGGGTCTATTTTTCCTCTCGTAGTGTATGTGTTCGTTCGTTTTTGTTGACTGCGTTTCTGTGTGTTTTTTCGCCAGAGGAGGGAGACGTGGCTTTATAGTGGTCTGTCCATGGTGTGGGTATCCATCTTGTGTCTGTAAGTAGGATAGTTGAGTCTAGATCGAATTTGTGTGTGATGATGTCTAGTGTGTGTCCTTTTTTCGTGTGTTGGTTGGGTGTTTGGAGCGAGTTTCAGGAATTCTTTACATTCTAGTGTGTTTTTTGAAGTGTCGTCTTCAAGATGTAGGTTGATGTCTCCTATAGACACATGTGTTCGAGATGAAGTCCATGAGTTGCGCTTGGGAGTCTTTCCATTTTCCTGGTGGTCTGTAGAATAAAATCGTGTTGAGGTGTCCTTGTAGGTTCGGGTGATTGATTCTTGTCGAGGCGATTTCGAGTTGTGGTGAGGTGGATTCACCAGTGGTTGTGATGGTGAACTCGGATTTGTAAATTATGGCTATTCCGCCACCTCTTTTTCCATTTCTTGTCCAGTGGGTGATTTTGTAATCTGGTGGGCATGTATTTTTGATGGCGGGGTCTGTGGGGCGTGAAACCATGTTTCTGTGATGAATAGAAGGTCTAGTTTTTCTGTGGTATTCCACTCTAGTATGTCTACGGAATTGCTTACCGCTGATCTTGCGTTGATGTATCCTATTCGGATTGAGCGGTATGGTTCTGTGGGAGGTTAGATGTGTTATTTTTATTAATTGTCTGTTTCCTCGGTGGTAGGATTTGTTGTGTTGGTTTCTTCTCTTTCTGTTGGTGGTGTTCGTAGGTGGAGACGTTGCCTTTTGGTTGGTTATTGTTTTTTGGTTGGTGAGTTATTGGTAGGTTGTATATATAGTTGGTGTGTTGTGGTTGGATTGCTGTAGAAGTTAGGGGTGGTCCATGCGTAGTGGATTATAGGAATGAGATAGATTATTATCAGTAATTTATTAGTGTTCATGTTGGTTTATGTGGACGGTGTTCGGGGGAGTGTGGGTGGTGTTGGTGGTATCAGTAGTATTTGTGGAGGTGTTGGTCGGAGTTGGTGATATTTGTAGCATGTACTGGGAGTTTTTCAAGGTGTTATAAGCCTATAAACAGTTAAAGCAATTAGATGAGGCGTTTAGAGCGTTAGAAGAGAGTCTTTCGGCATGCATCAATCATCTAAAGTATCTAACGCATTTAGTCAATTAAAGAGAGTCCTTCAGACAAGCTATGAAGCCTATTAGCAATTGAAGCATTTAGATGAAGCATTTAGAGTAATTATACATTTAAAAGGAGTCTTTCAGCATGCATATACATAACTTCTAGATATAGCAGTCATTTAAAGAGAGTCCTTCAGACAGGCTGTGAATCAAATTAGCGATTAAGCTTTTAGATGAAGCATTTAGAGCTAATTATAACATTGAAAAAAGTCTATCAGCCTGCAGAAGCATAACTTCTGGATAGAGCAATCAGCTTTTTAATTAGGTATTAACAGGAGTTCAAGACTATGAAAGTAAAGCGATAGTAGCTGTGGAGAATAACCTTGGGTAGATTCCAGCAGGTGCTCGGATCGGGAGGGGTGATGGTGGTGGTGGTAGCTGTAGTGGCGATTAAAGGGTGTTTAATCGTCCCGTGGTCATCAGAATGCCCCCAGGCTTTAACTTTTGCATTCTGAATTATCAGATGCTTACAAGATTATAAATTGGAAGAGGTTCTACCTTTTCCCTTTCCTATAAGGAACTGTTTGTTGGAAATGATTCATCCAAGTGAGGGATCGGCTCTTGGACAGTAATGGCCCCATATGTCATCCACGCGGTCGCTGAAGGGCCGCCGTCGGAGGTCCGAGAATGCAACCCTTAATCGTTAATTGTCCCAAATATAGTCCCGTCGTTGGCTTCCTATCTCGTCCTCTGATGTTTCACTCTAGCTGGTCGGTGAACGGTCCAGGGGTGGTTGCGGCTCTTGCCTCGATGATTGTGCTTTTCTAGTCTTTTTCTTTATAGTGCGCACCCGGATTCCTCGTGGCCTGGTGTTCCCGCGGCGCGCCCGAGTCAGGAGGTCGCTCTATCTTGGACTCACATCACGCGTCGGGCAGAACCGCTGCAGGTCCTGCTCAATTACTGCACCCCTGTTCACTCTTGAGCTCAGATGGGTCAAGCGCTGTGGTTTTTACACTCGGCAGTAGTTCTTTCAGTGTCCGGGGGCCGTTAAGACAGCGCGCGTCCAGGATGTCATAATCTTGGTGTTTCCGGGTCAGATTCCCTGAATCGGTAAGTCTGGTAGTCCCGGTCTCGGTCTGGTCTTGTCCGAACCTTTCTGGTTCGGTCAGGTGTGTTTGCTGACACCTGGATGGCCCGATGAGTCTGCCCAGTACAGGTCTCGGTCGTCAGCGGGTGGGTGGGCCGCGAGGCCTGGGTATTTCGCTCCGCGCTCGTCACTAGCCCTTCGAATCCTGGGTCTTGATCAGATCAGCCGACTCCACAGGATCAGCTCGGTCTAGCACCTTCCCGGTCCGTTTCGGTCCCGGTGGGGACGGCCCAGGTGGTCTATTTGTTAGGGGCCTCAGGAGCTTGTTCCGGAAGCTCCTTACCTGTCGGCCATCTTCAAAGACAAGACAACACGGATTTAGTGAAGGGAAGTCTTGCCTCACAATCTGCTACATTTTCTTTGAAGGGGTGAACAAACATGTGGATAAAGGTGAGCTAGTTGATATTGTATCTGGATTTTCAGAAGGCGGTTTGACAAAGTACCTTATGAAAGACTCCAGAGAAATTGGAGAGTCATGTGATAGGAGGTAGGGTTCGATTGTGGATTAAAAATTGGTTAACAAATAGAAAACAGAGAGTAGGGTTAAATGGTCAGTATTCTCAATGGAGAAGGGTAGTTAGTGGGGTTCCCCAGGGGTCTGTGCTGGGACTGCTGCTTTTTAACATATTTATAAATCACCTAGTCATGGAAGTAACTAGTGAGGTAATTAAATTGCTGATGACACAAAGTTATTCAAAGTCTTTAAATTGCGGGAGGATTGTGAAAATTTACAAGAGGACCTATGAGACTGGGAGGACTGGGCATCTAGATGGCAGATGCATTAATGTGAGCAAGTGCAAAGTGATGCATGTGGAAAAGAGGAACCCAAACTATAACTACGTCATTCAAGGTTCCGCGTTAGGAGTCACAGACCAAGAAAGGTATCTAGGTGTCATCCTTGATGATATGTGAAATCTTCTGCTCAATGTGCTGCTGTGCCTAGGAAAGCAAATAGAATGTTGGATATTATTAGGAAAGGGATGGAAAACAAAAATGAGGATATTATTATGCCATTGTATCGCTCCATGGTGCGTCTGCACCTCGAGTATTGTGTTCAATTCTGGTCGCCTCACCTCAAAAAAGATATAGTGGAAATTGGAGAAGGTGCAGAGAAGGGCGACAAAGATGATACAGGGGATGGGATGATTCCCTATGAGGAAAGGCTGAAAGGCTGGGGCTCTTCAGCTTAGAGAAAAAGGCGGCTGAGGGGAGATATGATAGAGGTCTATAAGATAATGAGTGGAATGGAACGGGTTGAGTGGAGTGTCTGTTTACACTTTCCAAAACTACTAGGACAAGGGGGCATGCGATGAAGCTGCAGTGTAGTAGACGCGTGGTTAGACTCTGGAATTTGTTGCCGGATAATGTGGTTAGGGCGGTTGGCTTAGCGGAGTTTAAAAAAAGGTTTAGACGGCTTCCTGGAGGAAAAGGACATAGAATGTTATTGAATGGACGTAGGAATAATCCACTATTTCTGGGATGGGCGGGACGAAATGCTGTTCTTTTGGCCGCTGTCGGAGACAGGGTGCTGGGCTCGATGGATCCTTGGTCTGTCCCAGCATGGCGATGCTTTTGTCTTATGTCTACCAACAATAAAGAATTGACAATGTGGATAGAGCAGCTATAGGTTTGCTTGTTTTGGTTTTGGGTGAGGAGGAGAAGAAAAGGAGACTTTCCTATTTGGCTTCTGCTTTTGACGTCAAGCCATCTCCTATTCTCAATCTAAACTCCTTGGGGAGGAGAAGAGAAAGAGGTGCTGGACGGGAAGTTGGGGGAAGGGGGTTTTAGGGAAGAAGAAGGTGCTGGACTTCGGACAGGGGTTGAGGGGAAAAGGAGGAGCAATGTTGGTCTCGAGGGAGGGCTGGGAACAAAGTGGGAGTGGTGCTGGATTCAGGCGGCCTCTGAGGAGAGAAAGAGGAAAGTGGTGCTGGACATAGGGGGAGCTGAAGGATAAGTTGCGGACTCAGAAGAGGGTGAGGGAATGAGAGGAAGAGTTGTTGGACGGGGGGGGGGGGGGGGTTGTGAGGGAACATGGGGAAGAGTTGCTGGACTCATGGAGGGGGCTGATGGGCAAAAGGAGAGGTTCTGGACTCCAGGAGGACTTCAGGAAGAAGAGGAAAAGGTCCTGGATCACTGGGGAGAAGGGAAATGTGCTGAACCCATGGGAGGGGGGAGAAGAGGGAGGGAAGGGGACAGGTACTAGATCTGCAGGGGTAGGGGGATAGAAGAGATGCCAGACTATGGGTGAGGGGGACCGGAGATTAGGGCAAGAAGATGGAAGGCCATAGGTGGAGGAGAGAGTGAATCAGAGAAGGGAGAGATACTGGACTCACAGGTAGGTTGCAAGTACACAACCCTTGAGCGGGCTCCTTCCTGGGTTGTGTAGGGCTAAACCATGCTTAGCAGGCTTTCATTTTCTACTGTGCAGTTTGCCGCTTACACAACCTGGAAGGCGCATGACACTGGGATATGTGTAGCCACTTCTCTTGGCACCAGGCCGGGTTTCCTGAGTAGACTCTCCTCTCCGAGCTGCTGCCCTGCTGAACACTGACACTTCACTTTGAGGGGTGGGAAAGGGAGAGAGAGAGGGGAAGGGAGCTGCTGGACCATAAGGGGGAAAAAGAAAGGACATGGAGTTGCTTCAGCATAGGGGTGGAGGAATAGGAAGAGGGGCAGGGAATTGCTGGACCATAATGGGAAAGAGAGGGAAATGAGAAGGAGAGTTGCTGGACCATAAAAGTGGATGGGGGGAGAGAGAGGAGAGGAAGTTGTTTGACCCTAGGCATAGAGGGGACAGGGAGTTACTGGACTCTAGGGGTGGAGGGAAAAGGGATAGGGAGTTGCTGAACCATAAGGAGAAAGTGGTGGGAGGAGACGTGGAATTGCTGGACTATAAGGAGGAAGGGGGGGGGGGAGAGGAGACAGGGAATTGCTGGACCATAGGGGTGGAAGAGAGAGGGGACAGAGAAATGCTGGACCATAGTGTGGAAGAGAGGGAAGATGCTGGGCTACAAGGGTGTAAGAAGGGAGGGGAAGGGGGAGATAACTTGGCATGGTGGAACCATGTGGGAGAGACCATGGGGGATCTCAAGGAGAGGAGGATAGTAAATACAGAGAGAAGAATTGTACTAATGGGGAGTGGGTGAAAGAGAAGGGAATAGGAGGCCAGGGATGGAGTGACTCAGGAGATGTAGGGGTGACAGGAGGAAATGAAAAGTTGGTAGGTACTGGCAAGTGAAATATAAGTGGAGGACTGAAGAGTGAGAAGGTGAATTTTGAGGGGAGCAACAGAAAATAGAGAGAGAGAGAGAGAGAGAGGAAATATATCACATATATATTGAGGGGAATAGGAAAAGATAAGAGTAACGCAGAGAAAGGACAAATGGACTGCACTCATGGGAAAGAGAGCAGAAGACAAACAGGAAAACATAAAAGAAGAAACTGGAACCAATATGCTTGGAAAAATAAAGTACCCAGGCAACAAAGGTAGAAAAAAAGGTGTTTTATTTGAATTATTTGGTGGGATACGTTAGCTTTGGGAAATGTGCATCATGGATGTCTTTGTATTTTTTTGTCTAGTACATACCTAGTTTGACTACTTGGGTTTCCCAGTTCAGTTTTTGTCTTTAATATTTCTAATTTGTGATCTCTTATTCTGTATTTGGTGTGTGACCGAGGTGTAGTATTCTGTTGGCAAATAGTTCTTTGTAGAAATTCTGAAGCAGTCCCACTTGTTCTGTTGTACCAGTGGTGGGTATATTGGTATTCTGCCTGTTGTGCTGCCTGTTCTTACATAGGGTTATTGTTGTTTAATTCATAGGAATCAGTGCTACTGTTTTATGGTAGATTTTCTACATGTATGTTGAGTTAGAATTTTTTCAAGCTTTGTGTTATTTCACAGTGTGCCTGGTAGCGGAGAAATGTATTTAACTATTACTGAGATTATGTCAAAATCAGAATTTTTTTTGTGTATGGTAACTTCCATGGAGAAAATGTGCTAATTAAGTTCTGCATCTG
Organism: Microcaecilia unicolor; assembly: GCF_901765095.1. Classification (NCBI taxonomy): domain Eukaryota; kingdom Metazoa; phylum Chordata; class Amphibia; order Gymnophiona; family Siphonopidae; genus Microcaecilia; species Microcaecilia unicolor. The sequence continues at coordinate 112,736,541 of NC_044040.1, forward strand.
TTGTTGGGGGGGGGGGGGGATAGGGTTTTTGTGGATGCAGAATATGTTTACATTTAATATATAAGAACTGACATACTGTATCAGATCAAATCATGTATGTAGTGGGTCATGGGTGTGAGCATCATCCATCAAGTAGAGAGACAGAGTGATGCTGGATTCTGAGAAAAGAGAAAGGTGGTGTGATGCTGGATGGGGAGGAAGAGTAAGAGATGCTAGATGGAGAAAGAGAGACAGGGCAATGTGTGAAGAGAGATAGATGGGGGGAAAGAGACAAGGCGATGGGTGAAAAGAGAGGTGCATTGGGAAGAGAGCCAGGGCGATGGGTGAAAAGAGCTGGATGGGAAGAAGAGTTAGAGTACAAGGGTAAAGCTGGATGGGGAGACGAGCAAAAATGCATTAGTCCAATAAAAAGATATCACCTTATTTTCTGGTTTTTTTTTTTGTTTTTTTTGTTTTTTTGTTTTATTAGACAATAAGTGATTGGAATATGTCAGTTTTTGAAATGTGCAGCTACTAACGTGGTTTTGCACAGTACAGGGGGGACACATGTCATTGTTTGTACTTCTCTGGTGTTGCAGGCTCAGGCTTCTTGGGGGTTCAGATTCATTTGTCTACATATTTTTATTTTTAGGTTATGATTACTTATTATGTATTTGGTGAGGGTCTGTGTGTGAAAGAGGCCAGGTATTCTGTTAAGCACTGAATTTCTATGTAGGATCAATCTGTACTAATCCAGCTTGCTTAGTTTTCCCAATAGATGTATTGAGTTCTAGTGCCCACTGCAATATTTACAGTGCTGTCTTTCTTTAGATAGACCTTTGTTGTGTGATTCTTGGAAATTTGGTGCTATTATGGTATGCTAGAGTTGTTCTATAGGTCCTGAGTGACTTTTGTAGGGTTTTTATTCATAATATAGGGTACTGGATTTTGGATTTTTATTTAGCTCATACCTCTCATAGTAGTAGCTGAAGGTGAGTTACATTTTCCTGCCTCTGGAGTCTAAGTTTGTACAGGAGGTAATGGAGCAGCAGTGAAATTTGAACCCTGGCTTCTCTGGTTCTCAGCTTACTTCTCTAACCATTAGATTCATTCTAATATAGATAATATATAATATAGATTCTCCGAGGACAAGCAGGCTGCTTGTTCTCACTGATGGGGGTGACGTCCACGGCAGCCCCTCCAATCGGAAACTTCACTAGCAAAGGCCTTTGCTAGTCCTCACGCGCGCATGCGCGGCCATCTTCCCGCCCGAACCGGCTCGTGTTCGTCAGTCTTCTTTTGTCCGCGCTTGGTACGGTCGTGTTTGCGCCCCTTAAGTTGACCCTCGCGCGTCTTTTGACTTTTCGCTCTTAAAAAAAAAAAAAAAAAGTGATTTCGGAGAAGGGCCTTACGGTCTTTTTCCCTTCCCCGCCGTATTTCTAGTTTTTGGCCCCGATAAGTTTTCTTTCGTTTTCGGGGTAGGCCCCTTTGAGGCCTCAGGTCGAGTTTTTTTCTCCCCCTCTTTTTGGTGCCTTACCGCAATTACGAGTTTTGATTTCGCCAGCGTGATTTTTCCGCCCATGTCATCGAAGTCTCCCAGCGGCTTCAAGAAGTGCACCCAGTGCGCCCGGGTAATCTCGCTCACTGACAGGCACGCGTCGTGTCTTCAGTGTCTGGGGGCTGGGCACCGCCCGCAGGCCTGTAGTCTTTGCGCCCTTTTACAGAAAAGGACTCAGGTAGCGAGATTGGCCCAGTGGAACGTTTTGTTCTCGGGTTCTTCATCGACATCGGCACCGGGAGTATCGAGTTCGTCGACGTCGACAGCGTCAAGACCTCCGCCCTCGGCCGCGACTGTATCGATTGCATCGAGGCATCGACCCTCTGCATCGTCGGGGCCGAGACATCGGAAGGCTGCGTCGGCGTCGGTGGTACCGGGACCTCCACTAGTGCTGATGTCGTCTGGACGGTGGTGCTTCGTCTGGAGGCAGGTGAGGCTGTCCATGCCCCTGCTGGTGGCGGTGAGCCTTCGGGTGGGTCTCCCCCTACCCTGAGGGCTCCTGCGGTACAGCCCCCCCCGAGACCGACCTTCTTCCGGACTCGGGCCCCCCGAGGAAGCGACGGCTGGATTCTACTCCTCCTCGTCGGTACCGGGAAGCTCCGGTGACATGCTTCGTTGAAAAAGTCAAAGAAGCATCGACACCGGTTCTCCTTCTCGTGTCGGTACGAGAGCTCTGGGTCGCGAGGGAAGTCAGCACCCATCAGGCATCGGCACCGTGGGAGGACCGCTCACCCTCTGTTCAGGAGGTGTCGATGCGCTCCACCTTGGACAGCCTGGAACAGCCTCCACGCCCGGAACAGACTCTGACTTCGACTCCTGCATCGGCTTCCATGTCTTTCTCCCTAGCCGCCTGCACGGGAGTCTCCGGGCCGTTCTCCCAGAGATCCTGGGAGAGCTGTTGCGCCCTTCCCCTCTGGTACCGGGGGTGCTTGCGCCACCGGTACCGTCGAGTGAGGCGCCGGCTGGCCCCTTGCCCGGGGTGAGGTCTCCGACATCGGTGCCGCTTGCGGTACCGACTGCAGTCGCCTCCCAGGAAGGCTCCCCGACGACGTCGGCGGAGGGAGCTTCGCCGGTGCGGGCGAGGGAGTCTACCTCTCGATGCTCCCACCATGGCCGTGGTTCCATGGAGTCGAGCCGGGCACGGCTTCAGACACAGGTTCCTGAACTTGTGTCTGATACCGATGGTGAGGCCTCGTGGGAGGAGGAGGAGGACGTCAGATATTTCTCTGAAGAGGAGTCTGATGGCCTTCCTTCGGATCCCACTCCCTCCCCTGAAAGGCAGCTTTCTCCTCCCGAGAGTCTGTCTTTTGCGGCCTTTGTCCGGGAGATGTCTACGGCCATCCCCTTCCCGGTGGTTGTGGAGGACGAGCCCAGGGCTGAAATGTTTGAGCTCCTGGACTATCCTTCTCCACCTAAGGAAGCGTCCACAGTACCCATACATCATGTCCTAAAAAGACATTGCTGGCGAACTGGACCAAGCCTTTAAGTAATCCCCACATTCCCAAGAAGATCGAGTCCCAGTACCGGATCCATGGGGACCCAGAACTGATGCGCACTCAGTTGCCTCACGACTCTGGAGTTGTGGATTTGGCCCTAAAGAAGGCTAAGAGTTCTAGAGAGCATGCTTCGGCGCCCCCCGAGCAAAGACTCTAGAACCTTAGACTCCTTTGGGAGGAAGGCCTACCATTCCTCTATGCTCGTGGCCAAAATTCAGTCTTACCAGCTCTACACGAGCATACACATGCGGAACAATGTGCGGCAGTTGGCGGGCTTGGTGGACAAGCTCCCTCCTGAGCAAGCCAAGCCATTTCAGGAGGTGGTCAGGCAGCTGAAGGCATGCAGAAAATTCCTGGCCAGAGGGGTGTATGACACCTTTGATGTTGCGTCCAGGGCCGCTGCTCAAGGTGTGGTGATGCGCAGACTCTCATGGCTGCGTGCCTCCGACCTGGAGAATAGGATCCAGCAGCGGATTGCGGACTCGCCTTGCCGTGCGGACAATATTTTTGGGGAGAAGGTCGAACAGGTGGTAGAGCAGCTCCACCAGCGGGATACCACTTTCGACAAGTTCTCCCGCCGGCAGCCTTCAGCTTCTACCTCCACAGGTAGACGTTTTTATGGGGGAAGGAAGACTGTTCCCTACTCTTCTGGTAAGCGTAGGTACAATCCTCCTTCTCGACAGCCTGCGGCCCAGGCTAAGCCCCAGCGCGCTCACTCTCATCAGGAGCGTGCGCCTCAGCAAGGCCCCTCGGCTCCCCAGCAAAAGCAAGGGACGAGCTTTTGACTGGCTCCAGCAGAGCATAGCCGACATCCAAGTGTCAGTGCCGGGCGATCTGCCGGTCGGAGGGAGGTTGAAAGTTTTTCACCAAAGGTGGCCTCTCATAACCTCCGATCAGTGGGTTCTTCAAATAGTCCGACAAGGATACACCCTCAATTTGGCCTCGAAACCTCCAAATTGCCCACCGGGAGCTCAATCTTACAGCTTCCAGCACAAGCAGGTACTTGCAGAGGAGCTCTCCGCCCTTCTCAGCGCCAATGCGGTCGAGCCCGTGCCTTCTGGGCAAGAAGGGCTGGAAAAGAAAACAGGGGGGATGCGTCCCATCCTAGACCTAAGGGCCCTGAACAAATATCTGGTCAAGGAAAAGTTCAGGATGCTTTCCCTGGGCACCCTTCTCCCCATGATTCAGGAAAACGATTGGCTGTGCTCTCTGGACTTGAAGGACGCCTACACGCACATCCCGATACTGCCAGCTCACAGACAGTATCTGCGATTTCAGCTGGGCACACGTCACTACCCTTTGGGCTCGCCTCCGCGCCCAGAGTGTTCACGAAGTGCTTGGCTGTAGTAGCAGCGGCACTTCGCAGGCTGGGGGTACACGTGTTCCCATATCTCGACGATTGGCTGGTGAAGAACACATCCGAGGCAGGAGCTCTACAGTCCATGCAGATGACTATTCACCTCCTGGAGCTACTGGGGTTTGTGATAAATTATCCAAAGTCCCATCTTCTCCCAGTACAGAGACTCGAGTTCATAGGGGCTCTGCTGGATTCTCGGACGGCTCGTGCCTTTCTCCCAGAGTCGAGGGCCAACAACTTGTTGTCCCTCATCTCGCGGGTGCGAGAGTCCAGCAGATCACAGCTCGGCAGATGTTGAGATTGCTGGGCCACATGGCCTCCACAGTTCATGTGACTCCCATGGCCCGCCTTCACATGAGATCTGCTCAATGGACCCTAGCTTCCCAGTGGTTTCAGGCTGCTGGGGATCTAGAAGACGTGATCCACCTGTCCACGAGTTTTCTGAAATCCCTGTATTGGTGGACGATTTGGTCCAATTTGACTCTGGGACGTCCTTTCCAAATTCCTCAGCCACAAAAAGTGCCATGTATTACAAGCAGGGGGGCACCGGATCTCGCCCCCTTTGTCAGGAAGCCGTCAGCATGTGGCTCTGGGCTCGCCGTCACGGCATGGTGCTCCAAGCCACATATCTGGCAGGCGTAAACAACAGTCTGGCCGACAGGTTGAGCAGGATTATGCAACCTCACGAGTGGTCGCTCAATTCCCGAGTAGTGCGCCAGATCTTCCAGGTGTGGGGCACCCCCTTGGTAGATCTCTTTGCATCTCGAGCCAACCACAAAGTCCCTCAGTTCTGTTCCAGGCTTCAGGCCCACGGCAGACTGGCATCGGATGCCTTCCTCCTGGACTGGGGGGAGGGTCTGCTGTATGCTTACCCTCCCATACCTCTGGTGGGGAAGACTTTGTTGAAACTCAAGCAAGACCGAGGCACCATGATTCTGATTGCTCCTTTTTGGCCGCATCAGATCTGGTTCCCTCTTCTTCTGGAGTTGTCCTCCGAAGAACCGTGGAGATTGGAGTGTTTTCTGACCCTCATCACACAGGATGAGGGGGCGCTTCTGCATCCCAACCTCCAGTCTCTGGCTCTCACGGCCTGGATGTTGAGAGCGTAGACTTTGCCTCTTTGGGTCTGTCAGAGGGTGTCTCCCGCATCTTGCTTGCTTCCAGGAAAGATTCCACTAAGAGGAGTTACTTCTTTCTATGGAGGAGGTTTGCGTCTGGTGTGACAGCAAGGCCCTAGATCCTCGCTCTTGTCCTACACAGACCCTGATTGAATACCTTCTGCACTTGTCTGAGTCTGGTCTCAAGACCAACTCTGTAAGGGTTCACCTTAGTGCAATCAGTGCATACCATTACCGTGTGGAAGGTAAGCCGATCTCAGGACAGCCTTTAGTTGTTCGCTTCATGAGAGGTTTGCTTTTGTCAAAGCCCCCTATCAAACCTCCTACAGTGTCATGGGATCTCAATGTCGTTCTCACCCAGTTGATGAAACCTCCTTTTGAGCCACTGAACTCCTGCCATCTGAAGTACTTGACTTGGAAGGTCATTTTCTTGGTGGCAGTTACTTCAGCTCGTAGAGTCAGTGAGCTTCAGGCCCTGGTAGCCCAGGCCCCTTACACCAAATTTCATCATAACAGAGTAGTCCTCCGCACTCACCCTAAGTTCTTGCCAAAGGTTGTGTCGGAGTTCCATCTGAACCAGTCAATTGTCTTGCCAACATTCTTTCCCCGTCCTCATTCCTGCCCTGCTGAACGTCAGCTGCACACATTGGACTGCAAGAGAGCATTGGCCTTCTATCTGGAGCGGACACAGCCCAACAGACAGTCCGCCCAATTGTTTGTTTCTTTTGATCCCAACAGGAGGGGAGTGGCTGTGGGGAAACGCACCATATCCAATTGGCTAGCAGATTGCATTTCCTTCACTTATGCCCAGCTGGGCTGGCTCTTGAGGGTCATGTCACGGCTCATAATGTTAGAGCCATGGCAGCGTCGGTAGCCCACTTGAAGTCAGCCACTATTGAAGAGATTTGCAAAGCTGCGACGTGGTCATCTCTCCACACATTCACATCTCATTACTGCCTGCAGCAGGATACCCGACGCGACAGTCGGTTCGGGCAGTCAGTGCTTCAGAATCTGTTCGGGGTTTAGGATCCAACTCCACCCCCCTAGGCCCATGTTTGTTCTGTTCCAGGCTACACTCTCAGTTAGTTGGTTAAATTGTTAGGTCAATCTCAGTTATGTCCTCGCCGTTGCGAGGCCCAATTGACCATGTTTGTTGTTTTGAGTGAGCCTGGGGGCTAGGGATACCCCATCAGTGAGAACAAGCAGCCTGCTTGTCCTGAGAGAAAGCGAATGCTACATACCTGTAGAAGGTATTCTCCGAGGACAGCAGGCTGATTGTTCTCACAAACCCGCCCGCCTCCCCTTTGGAGTTGTGTCTTCCCTTGTCTTTTTCTTGCTACATATGGGACTGACGAACACGAGCCGGTTCGGGCGGGAAGACGGCCGCGAATGCGCGGTGCGCATGGGCGCGCGAGGACTAGCAAAGGCCTTTGCTAGTGAAGTTTCCGATTGGAGGGGCTGCCGTGGACGTCACCCCCATCAGTGAGAACAATCAGCCTGCTGTCCTCGGAGAATACCTTCTACAGGTATGTAGCATTCGCTTAGTCGCTCCTCAAAGTTTTCTTTTCACCGTTCTTCTCATTTTATCATAGTCTAACTTTATGTAGAAGAACGGGCGGTCTTCGGCTCTAATTTCCATCTCCCGTGATCTCTAGTTATCCTTTAGTTGCTTGCAACTTTTATTATTTTGTGTTTTGCCCTCAGGGGTTTCGTTATGTCTGTCTTATGTTTCATTTGTTTTTTTTTAGACAATTCCATGACAATACCTGGGTCCCCATATCTTTTTGAGGACTCGGGTGCTATCTTCATTATTAGTGTTCTATTGCAGTTCGTTAGAGCTTGCATATGTCCTATGTATTTCTTCCCAGCATCTCCTACCACGACATTATATTGGGGACTATTTATTGCAATGTGGCTGGAATTTCTCAATTGCCTATTTTTTTTTTTATTCCAGTTGAATATTATATAGCACTCTGTACTCGTCATGGTGCCTCCTTGTCCTGCACATGTGGTTGCTCATACTGGGTCTTCCCTCATGCAGTCTTACTGGTACTGCCCCACTCTGATAGGGTCTGCTTTTCTGTTCAATTCTCTCACTACTTTCGCATGGATTTTGATAGGGTATTGCTCATTATTTTTTGGTGCATCTTCACTCATAGGAGATGTCTGTGTTTTTAGTAATATTTCCTTTTTCTCTTTATTGCAGGGCACATATTTCACTGTTATACTTCTCATAGCTTCTATTTTTGTGCTGCTATGTATCTTATTCACTGACTTCCCGCTCATTTTTTTAGCTGCTGGTTGGTTATTTCAATCTAATACTGCTTTGGTTACTATAGTCTCCGTGGGAGTTTTCCAATAATATTTCATTTCTAAAAACTCACCTTTCACGAAATGCGCCTATATCGCTTCATTTGTACTTATATTGTTATTAGATGAAAATACTTTCCATTAATGTACAAGGCTTAAATAATCCTATAAAGCGTAAGAAAGTATTGTTGTTCATTAGGAGATTACAGGCTGACGTTATTCTAGTACAGGAGACACATCTTCTGGTGTCTGATGCGGTGGGATTCCAAGACCAGTTTTATTCTCTTATTGCCGCTTCTTCTGCACTGCACAAGAAAATGGAGTTGCTATTCTAGTTCGCAAATCACTTACTTTTTCCATTATAAAACAATGCTCCGATAATGACGGCAGATGGCTATTGGTGAACTTAGCAACGCCTGCTTATGATCTGTTAATAGGCAACTTGTATGCCCCGAATTCTGACTCTCCCTCGTTCTTTCACAATATAATTTCTGAGATTGTTTCCTTTGGATCCACACATATCCTTCTTGGGGGTGATTTTAATCAGGTTCAGGATCTTCTTCTGGACTGGAAATCCAACTGCCTCTCTAGGGTGTCGAAATCCCTATATGCAATCCTGGACCTTAAGACATCCCTAGGTTTGGTAGACCCTTGGCGTATTTTTCATCCCACTGAAAGGGACTTCACTTTTTACTCTCCTCCTCATGGAAGCTTCTCCAGAATTGACTACTTTCTAATCTCCTCGAATTTATAGCCACACACATGTGCCGCAGCTATACTTAGTAGAAGTATCTCCAATCACTCACAAGTATCTCTTAGCTTCAATGATTTCTTACACAAACAGAGTACACCGCCTTGGAGATTTAACAGTATGCTGTTGCAAGATGTCACTTTTGTTCAATTTCTTCACTCCAAGATTGAGGAATTCTTTCATTTCAACATTTTGAGGAGGGCAGGGCTCTCTTGTGGTGGGATGCTTTCAAGGCTACTACTCGGGGGCACATAATTAGTTATTCCGCCATGGTAAATCGCAGGCACAGAAGAGATCGGGTTGCTAAAACTACAAAACTCAAACTATTAGAACAAAGGTTCATTGTAGATAATGATCCGACGACACTGTCGTGCTTGCAGAACTTAAAGTATGATTTTAACACAACCCTTTCCAAAGAGGCGTTGGACCTGATTCACACTCATAAATCGACACTCTATGCGGAGAGTAATAAAGCAAGCCACCTTCTTGTGCAATACCTCAAAACTAAACGAAGCAGGAATTGGATTTCGCAAATTGTTGACTCCACAGGGGTCATACACACTGCTGATGAAGCTATTGCTCAACAATTCCACTTATACTATAATAATTTATATGCCTCTGAGGTTCCCTTTTCCACAGAATCCTTTGGGGAATTTGGGAACCGTCTTGATAGGTCTCTAATTGACTTCTCTCAAAACCACACTTTAGAACAGCCCTTCTCCCATCAGGAAATATTGGAAGCAATTCATCCTCTTTCTACAGGTAAATCACCAGGGAATGATGGTTTCACTGTAGAATTCTATCAGAAGTTTGCAGATCTTCTGGCACCCAAGTTGAATATCATTTATAATTCGCTCTTATTACATGAGGGTCAAACTGGCTCCTTTTACCAATCAACGATTATTGTAATACCCAAACCAGACAGAGATCACTCTAAAGTTGAGAATTATAGACCTATTTCTTTAATTAACATAGATAATAAAATATATGCAAAACTTTTGGCTCGGCGTCTGCAACATATTGTTCCTGATATAATTCATAAGTACATACGTAAGTACATAAGTAATGCCATACTGGGAAAAGACCAAGGGTCCATCGAGCCCAGCATCTTGTCCACGACAGCGGCCAATCCAGGCCAAGGGCACCTGGCAAGCTTCCCAAACGTACAAACATTTTATACATGTGTCACGTGACACATGTTATTCCTGGGATTTTGGATTTTTCCAAGTCCGTTTAGTAGCGGTTTATGGACTTGTCCTTTAGGAAACCGTCCAACCCCTTTTTAAACTCAGCTAAGCTAACCGCCTTCACCACATTTTCCGGCAATGAATTCCAGACTTTAATTACACGTTGGGTGAAGAAAACTTTTCTCCGATTTTTTTAAATTTACTACACTGTAGTTTAATCGCATGCCCCCTAGTCCTAGTATTTTTGGAAAGCGTGAACAGACGCTTCACATCCACCTGTTCCACTCCACTCATTATTTTCTATACCTCTATCATTTCTCCCCTCAGCCGTCTCTTCTCCAAGCTGAATAGCCCTAGCCTCCTTAGTCTTTCTTCATAGGGAAGTCGTCCCATCCCCGCTATCATTTTAGTCGCCCTTCGCTGCACCTTTTCCAATTCTACTATATCTTTCTTGAGATGCGGCGACCAGAATTGAACACAATACTCAAGGTGCGGTCGCACCATGGACCGATACAATGGCATTATAACATCCTCACACCTGTTTTCCATACCTTTCCTAATAATACCCAACATTCTATTCGCTTTCCTAGCCGCAGCAGCACACTGAGCAGAAGGTTTCAGTGTGTTATCGACGACGACACCCAGATCCCTTTCTTGGTCCGTAACTCCTAACGTGGAATCTTGCATGACGTAGCTATAATTCGGGTTCTTTTTTCCCACATGCATCACCTTGCACTTGCTCACATTAAACGTCATCTGCCATGTAGCCGCCTAGTCTCCCAGTCTCGTAAGGTCCTCTTCTAATTTTTCACAATCCTGTCGCGAGTTAACGACTTTGAATAACTTTGTGTCATCAGCAAATTTAATTACCTCGCTAGTTACTCCCATCTCTAAATCATTTATAAATATATTAAAAAGCAGCGGTCCTAGCACAGACCCCTGAGGAACCCCACTAACTACCCTTCTCCATTGTGAATACTGCCCATTTAACCCCACTCTCTGTTTCCTATCCTTCAACCAGTTTTTAATCCACAATAGGACATTTCCTCCTATCGCATGACCCTCCAATTTCCTCTGTAGCCTTTCATGAGGTACCTTGTCAAACGCCTTTTGAAAATCCAGATACACAATATCAACCGGCTCCCCTTTGTCCACATGTTTGTTTACTCCTTCAAAGAATTGAAGTAAATTGGTCAGGCAAGATTTCCCCACACAAAAGCCGTGCTGACTCGGTCTCAGTAATCCATGTCCTCGGATGTACTCTGTAATTTTGTTTTAAATAATAGCCTCTACCATTTTCCCCAGCACCGACGTCAGACTCACCGGTCTATAATTTCCCGGATCTCCCCTGGAGCCTTTTTAAAAAATGGGCGTTACATTGGCCACCCTCCAATCTTCCGGTACCACGCTCGATTTTAAGGATAAGTTGCATATCACTAGCAGTAGCTCTGCAAGCTCATTTTTCAGTTCTATCAGTACTCTAGGATGAATACCATCCGGTCCAGGAGATTTGCTACTCTTCAATTTTCCGAACTGCCCCATTACGTCCTCCAGGTTTACCGTGAAGTCAGTAAGTTTCTCCGACTCGTCCGCTTGAAATACCATTTCCGACACCGGTATCCCACCCAAATCTTCCTCGGTGAAAACCGAAGCAAAGAATTCATTCAGTCTCTCCGCTACGTCTTTGTCTTCCTTGATCGCCCCTTTTACCCCTCGGTCATCCAGCGGCCCAACCGATTCTTTTGCCGGCTTCCTGTTTTTAATATACCGAAAAAAAAATTTTTACTATGTTTTTTTGCCTCTAATGCTATCTTTTTTTCGTAATCCCTCTTGGCCTTCTTTATCTGCGCCTTGCATTTGCTTTGACACTCCTTATGCTGCTTCTTGTTATTTTCAGACGGTTCCTTCTTCCATTTTCTGAAGGCGTTTCTTTTAGCCCTAATAGCTTCCATCACCTCACTTTTCAACCAGGCTGGCTGTCTTTTGGAGTTCCGTCTTTCTTTTCTAATTCGCGGAATATGTATGGCCTGGGCCTCCAGGATGGTATTTTTGAACAGCGTCCATGCCTGTTGTACAGTTTTTACTCTCTCAGTTGCCCCCCTAAGTTTTTTTTTACCGTTCTTCTCATTTTATCATAGTCTCCTTTTTTAAAGTTAAACACTAACGTATTTGACTTTCTGTGTACAGTTACTTCAAGGTCGATATCAAAACTGATCATATTATGGTCACTGTTATCAAGCGGCCCCAGTACCATAACGTCCCTCACCAGATCATAGGGATCAAAATGGGTTTACGGTTGATAGATTGGCTAGTGATAATTCTAGGCTTTTTTGGAATATCCTAGCACATCTCGAGGGCTCCCGTGAACCTTTTATAGCGGTATCCCTTGACGCTGAGAAGGCCTTTGATAGAATTGAATGGGATTACTTGTTCCATACTTTGGCTTGGTTTAATTTTAGCCCCTCTTTTATTAAAATGATAAAAATTTTATATACTAATCCAATGGCTTCGCTCTCAGTGAATGGTACTAATTTTCAACTTTTTCCCCTTAGAAGAGGCATTAAACAAGGCTGTCCGTTATCTCCTCTCCTTTTCAATATTGCTTTAGAACCATTGGCTATAGCTATTTGGGCTCACTCAACTATTTCTGGTGTATCTGTAGGAGAGGAGATGTTCAAGCTTTCCATTTATGCTGATGATATATTGTTATATACTACACCGAATTCTCTTCCCAGTAAATTGGATGTCATCAATTCTTTTTCATCTCTGTCTGGTTATAAAATAAATTGGTCCAAATCAGCCGTAATGCCGCTAAATTCACTGGTGCATAGATCTCAGATTTCTCACTTCCCATTTTTCTGGGAGCCTAATAAAATTAAATATCTGGGCATATGGTATTCAAAGTCGGTGGATTAGACTATGGCTCTTGTTAAAGACCAAATCTTAACTGTAACCTCTTCAATTTTGAATTTATGGTCTCCACTTTATTTAACGTGGTGGGGAAGGATAGAGGCTATTAGGATGGTTCTAGCTCCAAAGTTAAATTACATTTTTAGTATGACCCCCTTCTCTTTTCCGAGTACTCTCTATAAAAAGATTGACTCCTTGTTAATTAAGTTTCTTTGGAGACAAAAACCCCCTCATATTTCACTTAAGAAACTTAAGCTACCAAAGCATTTGGGGGGTCTTAATGTTCCTGATTTTAAAAACTATCACATTGCCTTTCAACATGCACAGTCTCTACAGTGGTTCCAAAGGGAGTTCTCTCATCTCACGCCCAGGTGGCAGATTTTTTAGGCCGCCTTGGTGCATCCTTGCCCTTTAAGTCTTCTCCCTTACACAGAATTGTATCCATACACCAAACGCCTTAGGCTGTTAAAAGCCTCTGCTTCTACTATCCGTACATTTAGAGCTGGTCTTGGATATAGCATTAGCTCGCTGGAAGATGTCTCTCTCTGGTATAACTCTGCCTTTCCCACGGCTCTCCTGAGGTCTCAAAGTGTGGAGTGGATGGGAAAGGGTATATGGTTATTGTCTCACCTATATCTTGCTGGTAATCTGTTATCACTGGATGCTTTATCCACATTATATGATGTCTCCTTAATAGATCCACATGGGTGGAAGGACATAGCTCAAATGTATTTTGACCTTTCAGGTCTCTAACTCTCTTTTGACCACTCCTTCCGATTTTGTCTCCTTCTGCCGTAGCATTGCAACAGGTAGAAGGAAAGCATCTCTTTTATATAAGAAACTTCAAGATTCCTATGTGGATACTGTTGCTCCATTACGGCTGTCTTGGGAAACGGATTTGAGTTTAGACACATCTGACTTTGATTGGTATACCTTTTGGGTTAATTCACTGCATCCTACTAAATCAGCAGCGATATCCCAATCCTCTTATTTTATATTCCACAGAGCCTACTGGACCCCTGCTAGAGTAGCTAGGATCACTAAAAGTGTTACCTATAAATGTTGGTCGTGTCAAGGCTCAGATGGGTAACTAGCACACATGTTTTATTTCTGTAAGAGCATTAGAGCATACTGGCGACTTATTTGGGCAAAAATGTGTCTGGTTTTTCATCTGCCGATGACCACAGCAATCTCTTATGAAATAGTGATTCTAAGAGCCTCTTCTCCTTCTATCACTATTTTGGAATCGGATAAGAAATTGTTCAACATCCTATTAGCTGTTGCCTTGCATTTAATTGTCTCCAATTGGAAAAAGAATGTACATTTAAATTACAATGAATTGTGGAGCTATATATGTGTGATCAGAAAATATGAAATGATTTGGCTCGCAAACATCATAGAGTTAAGTCTGTATTAAAGACCTGGACCCGCTTAGATTTATTCTGTCAAGATTCTCCTGTCACTAACTAACCTTGTATATTCCTGCTGGTATCTAGGGATGGAACGCTGATAATGCTCTGTTCTTTTATTTCGACTTCTTTATTTGCCATGGATTGTTGATATTGTTTGATTTTCCGTCTGTTTTATGTTTGACACAAAAACTATTAATAAAAATATGATTAAAAAAAAGGAGCCTATGATAAAATGAGAAGAACGGGGAAAAGAAAACTTAGAGGAGCGACTTAGAGGGTCAAAAATTTACATCAGGCGTGGATGCTGTTCAAAAACACCATCCTGGAAGCCCAGGCCAAATATATTCTGCGTATTAAAAAAGGAGGACGGAAGACTAAATGACAACCGGCGTGGTTAAAAAGTGAGGTGAAGGAAGCTATTAGAGCTAAAAGAAAATCCTTCAGAAAATGGAAGAAGGAACTGACTGAAAATAATAAGAAACGGCATAAGGAATGTCAAGTCAAATGCAAAGCGCTGATAAGGAAGGCTAAGACGGACTTCGAAAAAAAGATTGCGTTGGAGGCAAAAACACATAGTACATTTTTTTTTAGGTATATTAAAAGCAGGAAGCCGGCAAAAGAATCGGTTGGACCGCTAGATGACCGAGGAGTAAAAGGGGCGATCAGGGAAGACAAAACCGTAGCGGAGAGATTAAATGAATTCTTTGCTTTGGTCTTCACTAAAGAAGATATGGGAGTGATACTGGTGCCGGAAATGGTATTCGAAGCTGACGAATCGGAGAAACTTAATGAATTCTCTGTAAACCTGGAGGATGTAATGGGGCAGTTCTACAAACTGAAGAGTAGAAGATCTCCTGGACCAGATGGTATTCATCCCAGAGTACTGATAGAATTGAAAAATGAGCTTGCAGAGCTATTGTTAGAAATATGTAATTTATCCTTAAAATCGAGTGTGGTACCGGAAGACTGGACGGTGGCCAATGTAACGCCGATTTTTTAAAAAGGTTCCAGAGGAGGTCCGGGAAATTATAGACCAGTTAGTCTGACATCGGTGCCAGGTAAAATGGTAGAGACTATTATTAAGAACAAAATTACAGAGCATATTCAAAAGCATGGATTAATGAGACAAAGTTAACATGGATTTAGTGAAGGGAAATCTTGCCTCACCAATCTACTACATTTCTTTGAAGGGGTGAACAAACGTGGATAAAGGTGAGCCGGTTGATATGTGTATCTGGATTTTCAGAAGGCGTTTGACAAAGTACCTCATGAAAGACTCCAGAGGAAATTGGAGAGTCATGGGATAGGAGGTAGTGTTCTATTGTGGATTAAAAACTGGTTAAAAGATAGAAAACAGAGAGTAGGGTTAAATGGTCAGTATTCTCAATGGAAAAGGGTAGTTAGTGGGATTCCCCAAGGGTCTGTGCTGGGGCCGCTGCTTTTAACATATTTATAAATGACCTAGAGATGGAAGTAACTAGTGAGGTAATTATATTTGCTGATGACACAAAGTTATTCAAAGTCGTTAAATCGCGGGAGGATTGTGAAAAATTACAAGAGGACCTTACGAGACTGGGAGATTGGGTGTCTAAATGGCTGATGACGTTTAATGTGAGCAAGTGCAAAGTGACGCATATGGGAAAGAGGAACCTGAATTATAGCTACGTCATTCCACGTTAGGAGTCACGGACCAAGAAAGGGATCTAGGTGTCATCGTTGATGATACGTTGAAACCTTCTGCTCAGTGTGCTGCTGCGGCTAAGAAAGCAAATAGAATGTTAGATATTATTAGGAAAGGAATGGAAAACAAAAATGAGGATGTATAATGCCTTTGTATCAGTCCATGCTACGACCGCACCTCGAATATTGTGTTCAATTTTGGTCGCCGTATCTCAAAAAAGATGTGGAGGGGCATAATCGAACGCGAACGCCTTTCTCCATGGGCGTTTATCTCCGAGAACGGGTCCATGAAGGGGCGGGCTGAACCATATTTTCAAAAAAATGGACGTTTTTGAGCTGGTCGTTTGTTTTTTTTAGCGATAATGGAAACTAAAAACGCCCAGCTCAAAAACGTCCTAATCCGAGCCGTTTGGTCGTGGGAGTGGCCAGGATTGGTAGTACACTGGCCCCCCTGATATGCCAGGACACCAACTGGGCACCCTAGGTCAGTGCGGTGGACTTCAGAAAAAGCTCCCACATGCATAGCTCCCTTACCACGGGTGCTGAGCTCCCAACCCCCCTCCCCCAAAACCCACTACCCACAAATGTACAACACTACCATAGCTCTTAGGGGTGAAGGGGGCACCTACATGTGGGTACAGTGGGTTTTGGAGGCCTCCCATTTACCAGCACAAGTGTTGCAGGTGGGGGGGGGATGGGCCTGGGGCCACCTGGCTGAAGTGCACTGCGGTACCCACTAAAAGTGCTCCAGGGACCTGCATACACGCAGGCTTCTAGGACTTGTTGCTGCTGTATAACATTGGCACACCAGTTGACACCTGAAGACTAATCTCTCCGAAAACGTCCTTTATTGGAATAAGCACGTTTACTCACAGTTAACTGCAGATCAGAGGTTGTGCCCCACTGGTAACGAGGCTCCCTGGTACTGAGATTAGCAGTAGGTCCGAGCTGGGAGAATGCTGTACAATGCCCTCTTTCAGCCACATTCAAGGTAAGAACTAAGTTGTCTAACGTGGCTAACACAGGAAAGGGAACTAAAACTGGCTTACAAAAATGGCCACTACCGCATGGACTACAACAGGAAACACAACAGGGCACACTCTGACCCAGTAGGCAGGGGGAAAAGCACCATGGGAGAAGGGCCTACCAACTATCAATACCCTACACCCACCACAATGCAATGCTGATGTGACCCTGTAGTGCACTCGAGAGCCACATCTGACCCAGGGAAAGGCTGTGAGAGGATCGAACACATTCTGCTGTCATGGAGGTGGGTACGGCATTTGAGGCTGGCATACAGGCTGGAAAAAATTTTTTTTAAAGTGGGTTTTTTTTTTGGTGGGAGGGGGTTAGTGACCACTGGGGGAGTCCAGGGAGGTCATCCCCGATTCCCTCCAGTGGTCATCTGGGCAGTTGGGGCACTTTTTTGGGACTTGTTCGTGAAAAAAAGGGTCCAAAATCGCAGTAAAAACGCCTTTTTTTTTCGATTATCAGCTACAGACGCCCATCTCTCCTCGGCTGATAACCACGCCCCAGTCCCGCCTCCGACACACCCCGTCAACTTTATTCGTTTCCGCGACGGATTGCATTTGGAAACACCCAAAATCGGCTTTCGATTATACCGATTTGGGCGCCTTTGCGAGAAAAACACCCATCTCCCGATTTGGGTCGAAATATAGGCATTTTTCTCTTTCGATTATAAGCTGGATAGTGGAATTAGAAAAGGTGCAGATAAGGGCAACAAAAATGATACAGGGGATGGGACAACTTCCCTATGAGGAAAGGCTAAAGCGGCTAGAGCTCTTCAGCTTGGAGAAACGGCGGCTGAGGAGAGATATGATAGAGGTCTATAAAATAATGAGTGGAGTTGAACGAGTAGATGTGAAGCGTCTGTTGCTTTCCAAAAATACTAGGACTAGGGGGCATGCGATGAAACTACAATGTAGTAAATTTAAAATGAATTGGAGAAAATATTTCTTCACTCAACGTGTAATTAAACTGTGGAATTCATTGCCAGAGAATGTGGTAAAGGCGGTTAGCTTAGTGGAGTTTTAAAAAGTTTTGGACGGCTTCCTAAAGGAAAAGTCCATAGCCCATTATTAAATGGACTTGGGGTAAATCCACGATTTCTGGAATAAGAAGTATAAAATGTTTTGTACTTTTTTGGGATCTTGCCAGGTATTTGTGATCTGGATTGGCCTCTGTTGGAAAGAGGATGCTGGGCTTGATGGACCTTTGGTCTTTCTCAGTATGGCAATACTTATGTACTTATCACAAAACCTACATCAATGAGGAAGAGAGAAAAATAAACATTTATCTAAGGAACTCAACAACATAATCTCTCTTTGAGGACTAGATTCAGATTCCAGGCCAGATCTACCAGCGTGTGTGGAGGGTGCAAATGGTTCAAGCCCCTGAGGAATCGAACCACGTCCGGTTAGGAGGCAATAGAGCTCCCCTGTAGCCGCCCTCTGTAGCAGGCCAGCGCAGCTACCTGTACCTTGAGTGAACTCAGAGAGAGAGACTTCTGTATCCCCTCCTGAAGGAAGGTGAGGAAAACTGACGCCGAAGCTGCTGACAACCCCGAGCCGGAACACCACAACTCGAAGGTGTGCCACACCATCGCATAAGCTACTGAAGTGGAACATTTCCGAGCTTGATGCATCGTGGCAATTATCGTGTACAGATACCCCTTCCGTCTCAACCTCGCCCTATCAAGGGCCAGGCCGTAAGACCAAACGGAGAAGGATTCTCCATTTCGATCGGTCCCTGGAGAAGAATCCCGCCTAGCGCCGCCAGTCAGAGAGGTTGATTGAACAGAAGGCGGACCAGATCCGCATGCCAAGGGCACCTCGGCCAATCTGGGGCTATCAGAATAACCCGACCGGGATGACTTGCGATCCGAGTGAGCAACCTGCCCACCATTGGCCACGGGGGAAAGGCATAAAGATGGCCCCGGGGCCAAGACTGCAGGAGGGCATCGATCCCCTCTGAGCCCAGTTCCCGACCCATGCTGAAGAAGCGGGGCACTTTGGCATTAGATCCAACAATGGGAGCCCCAGTGATCCGTTATCTGACTGAAGGCCAGCAGAGACAGCTCCCATTCTCCTGGATCGAGCCTTTGTTGACTGAGAAAATCAGCCTGCACATTCAGCGACCCCACTATGTGAGCCGCCGACAAGAGAGAGAGAGATGGCTCTCAGCCCAATGGCATAGCTGGGCCGCCTCTTGCACTAGAGGAGCACTCCTGGTGCCCCCGTCTGTTTCCATACGCTATCATAGTCGCATTGTCTGAAAGGACTCGGACGGGGCAGCCGCAGAGCAGACCCAGAAACTCCCGTAGGGCCAGGCGAATTGCCCATAATTCCAGAAAATTGATGGAGGACACTTCCATGGGAGACCAATTGCCCTGAGCTGTAAGCTGAAGGCAGTGAGCCCACCATCAGGAAAGGGATGCATCCATAGTCACAATTCGCCACTCCGGAGGGGCCAAAGGAACACCTCGCAAGGGAGTCCCCTGGTTCATCCAACGCAAGTCTGCATAATCCTCCGAGAGAGGAGACCAACGCCTGAGTAGGTGCCACTGAAGAGGACGCAGGTGACATCTGGCCCACGGCACCACGTCCAAGGTTTCCACCTTGAACCCCATGGACCCCAGGACTTGCACATAATCCCACGCACGTGATATAGGGATACAAAACAACCCCCTCAACTGATCCTGAAGGTGCTGCGCTCGCACCTGAGGGAGAGAAACCACCCTTTTCTGGGTGTCAAAGCACACTCCCAAGTACTACAAGGTCTGGGAGGGCTGCAGAATGCACTTTGGAAAATTGATCACCCAACCAAGAGACTGGAGCAGACCGTCCACTCTGTCGGTTGCCCGCCGACTCTCCTCCAAGTTCTGAGATAAGAGGACATTTCACTGATAACTGAACACTATTTTGCGTTGTGCCTTGGAAAATTAAAGATTGGGGTTTAAAGGAAGAATTGTAGCTTAGTGATAGGCAGAATAAAAATAGAAAAAAGCAAATTTTATCAACTAATCTCCATAGTCATTTCCCCTTAGTTTTAAAACTTGAACTTTGTACCACAGCATTAACAGATAGCCACTAGCAGGTACTGCAGGATCTAATCTAGTCTTCCCACTCACCCTCCCCAACAACCGCCCATCCCTAGGACAACTCTTCATTTATAGTCAGTTATTGTAATTAGGATAACAAGGAAGGAGTGCTCTTACGGAATTTCAGAAACATTTCATTACCATCTAAGAAGGAAACACTAAATAAATCACACAATATACCATATAAACTAAAAGACATTTTTATATTAGGCTAATATCCCTAATACTTTAGCAAGTTTTAAATTATTTAAAAACTCAAAAATACTAAGATGGAGTCAGCAGTCCAGCAGCGAGAGGGGTGCTATCCAGTCTTTTGCATTGAGTGCCACATGCATGATTATCTCCCAGTTGGTGAGCGGTTATATGTGTGTGCCTGATGCAAAGAGCTCCTAGCTCTCAGAGAACAGGTTCGTTCTCTTGAGGCTAGAGTAGCAGACTTGATGGAACTGAGGGAGACAGAGAGGTACATAGAGGAGACCCACAGGGATGTCGTAGAGAAGTCCCACCTCCAGTCTGGTAGCCCCTGTGCTACCTTGGAGGAGAGAGGTCTCCTAGAAGGAGAGCATCACCCTGATGAACTCGGAAGTACTCCTATAGCCAGGACCTGCCCACCGAGGATATGTCTCCAAGTGCTGCCCAGGAAGGAAGGGTTAGGACAGCTGTTGTAGTTGGTGATTTGACCATTAGGCATATAGATAGCTGGGTGGCTGGTGGACGTGAGGATCGCCTGGTGACTTGCCTGCCTGGTGCGAAGGTGGCAGACCTCACGCGCCACCTAGATAGGATTTTAAATTGTGCTGGGGAGGAGCCAGCTGTCTTGGTACATGTGGTTACCAATGATATAGAAAAATGTGGGAGAGAGGTTCTGGAAGGCAAATTTAGGCTCTTAGGTAGAAAGCTCAAATCCAGAACATCTAGGCTAGCACTTTCCAAAATGCTACACGTTCTATGCACAGGGCCCAAGAGACAGGCAGAGCTCCGAAGTCTGAATGCGTGGATGAGACGATGGTGCATGGTTTTAGATTTGTTAGGAACTGGGCAACATTCTGGGAAGGGGGAGCCTGTTCCGAAAGGATGGGCTCCACCTTAACCAGGGTGGGACCAGGCTGCTGGCATCGGCATTTGAAAAGGAGATAGAGCAGCTTTTTAACTAGAAATGGGGGGAAGGCCGATTTGAAGTAAGTATACATAGGAAATCAAATATGTTAGCGTTTAACTTTACAAAAGGAGACTATGATAAAATTAGAAGAATGGTGAAAAAAAAACTTAGGGGAGCGGCTGCGAGGGTCAAAAATTTACATCAGGTGTGGATGCTGTTCAAAAACACCATCCTGGAAGCTCAGGCCAAATGTATTCCGCGTATTAAAAAGGGAGGATGGATGGGAACTTCCGGTTGGGCTATGGAGGAGAGAGGACACGAGGTCTCGCTGCTCCGAAGTGCACGTTAAAGACTGCACTCAGAAACGGCCTTTTTGTCCTCCTGCAAAGTTGCGATCGGGTTGACGGACCGAGTGGTGGTTGGAGTGCTTACGGAGATATTAGTGCCTGTGGAGAATGGCGGCAAAATCGTCCAAAAAAGATTGTAGAGAGAAGGGGCAAGCGGCAGAGCCAAAAATGGCGGACAAGAGTCAGCCGCCGTCGCCAAGCTCACAATGGGCTGCCGAAATCATCAGAGAGGTGTCGGACGCGGTGGAGCAGACAGTGGACGGCAAGTTCCAAAAAATCCTGGACAAGCTAGATGAGACGGAAGAAAGACAAGCAGCTTTGGTAGCAGATGTAAGAGAGGTACAGCAGAGAGTGAGCACAGTGGAGGACACACTGCAGCAGCTGTCAGAGGAGAATCCTGTGCTGCGTAAACGGATTGCAGCATTAGAGGAGAAGCTTGAGGACGCTGAAAATCAGTCTTGCTGCAACAATCTTCGTTTGGTGGGTCTCCCGGAGGCGTTGGGGGACCGTGACCTCCGGGGATTTTTGGAAGGCTGGCTACCGGAGGCGGTGGGGCTCACAGAAATGGCGGGAGACTTTCATGTTGAAAGAGCTCAAGGACTGGGCCAGCGTCGAGTGGGAGAAGCTCGTCCTCAGGTGGCGATCCTTAAATCCTAAACTATACGCACAAAATGAAGATCTTACAAGCTTTGCGAGGAGGCAAGCAGCTGTGTTACCAGGACAAACGGATCTTGTGCTTTCAAGATTATTCAGCACAGGTGGCGGTGGCCCGAAAAGCATTCGCGCTGGTGTGTTCCAAACTATATGATCTAAAAACCCGTTTTAGTCTTTTGTACCCAGCCAAGCTAAAAATAACTGACGGTGGAAGAGGCACAAGCTTTTCTGGAGAAAATGGTGGCCAAGAGATCAGAGTCTGCATGAGATGGCACGTGGAGGAAGCAGATTCAGGACAGAGATCAGCAAATGTCGGTTATGATGTGTTGGAGAGAGATCCTGGCTGAAGATACTGCTGGGACAATTGCTAATAAAGGGTTGTGAGTTGGGG
The DNA here is from genome assembly GCF_901765095.1 of Microcaecilia unicolor. Taxonomy (NCBI): domain Eukaryota; kingdom Metazoa; phylum Chordata; class Amphibia; order Gymnophiona; family Siphonopidae; genus Microcaecilia; species Microcaecilia unicolor. The sequence continues at coordinate 112,758,910 of NC_044040.1, forward strand.
GAGTTTATTCTATGTATTAGAGTGGGGTGTGAACATTTTGAACTGTTCACTGCATGGTTACACCATGGGAGGATTTCAATGGTAAATTTGGGTAGGAGGGGTGGAATATAAAGTCTGTTTAAGAGATATGATGATGGATGTTTGTTGGCTAGGATGTGTGAGGCATGGGGTTTGGGTGAGTAAGGGAGGGTGATTGATGACCAGGGCTTTTTTTGAGGGGGTACTTGGGGGTACTGAGTACCAGCACCTTTTCCATTGTCTGCTAAAATTGACCCATAGACCCCAAGTTTTAATGAAAGAGCTCAGGCTCCACACACCAATTCTGTCTTGTCATAGATTCTGTGACTGGTTGCAGGAGGCCTGGCAATAGTGGGGTGGGTCCCTCAGTGATCACCCCACCCTTGAAGAGCGGCCTAGAATTTGAGTACCGGCACCTTTTTTGCTAGAAAAAACACACTGTTGATGACGCTCCAGTTACATGCAGTGCTGGCAAGTGTTTTGAAGTTGGTGGGAGGAGGATGAGAGGCTGATGTGGACAGTGGGAGGTTGGGCGGGGGGAGTGAAGCAGGTTGGTGGAATGACTGTTTGACTGAGAGAGTGTGTGGCTTTGCTAGGTGTGATATGGATGCTCAATTCGTAACGGTCATGAGGGGAGGCAGATATAGGGATGTTGGAGATGGGGAAGAGGGAGGGTGGATGGAGTGTTAAATATGTGTGGAGAGTAAACGAGGGATTTGGGGGGCATAGGAAGGTGGAGGGGGTTGGGAGGGGTGTGTGAGTGATGGTTGGATATGCAGGTACTGTGAAGGGGGACCGGTTCTGGCGCTGAAGAGAAGTAGCAGGGGGTAAAGAGGTTCATTTAATATGAGGGAGAGGGCGGCTTTGAGCCCAGGTATGAAAGGGTTCTAGAGATTGATGGGACAGTGAGGAGATTGGGAGGGTGCAATGCTTAAACTACTCAACGGTTTGCAGGAAGGAGGTATAGAGGTGGGTTGGTATAATTTCTTCCTGGGGGGATGGAGGCTGGGGAGAGGTGAAGGTAGGAGTAGGTTGATATGGCTCCGCGTGTTTCCCTACTCTTCCCATTGCCTCGGAATCAGCTGTCACTGACGTCAGTGCTTGCCTGCCTAGCAGACCACCTCCGAGGGAGGCACGGTCCCAGGCACATTCGAACGTTGGAGGTGAGAATTATTATATAGGATATCAACTTTATAAGTTTGCAAACAAAGGCAGCAGTTTGTTAGCTCGACTGGCAAGGGGAAGTGAGGGTCGTTCTAAAATATCCACCTTAATTGATTCAACAGTTATGAGGCATCATGAAGATAAGGCAATTAATAAAGTATTTGTAGAATTTTTTGCTCGGCTGTATGACTCACAGGCCACTCTAGATAGTGAGATGTATTTGTCTAATCTGGAGCTACCAAGGGTTACGGAGGCAGAGCTGGACAGGTTGAATGCGCCGGTGGGGGTCGAGGAAGTGGAGTGGGTAATTCAGCAAAGCGCTTTGGGGAAGGCCCCGGGCCGGGATGGTTTCCGGAATGAATTTTATAAATTACTAAAGTCAAAGATCAGTCCGGTATTAACAAAGGTTTTCAATCGTTTTGTCCAGCAGGAAAAATTGCCTAGACATCTTAATACGACCCAAGTTATAGTTCTCCCAAAACCGGGCAAACCTGTGGATCAGCCGGAATCTTATTGCCCAATCTCGCTGCTTAATATGGAAGTGAAACTATTGGCAAAAATTATGGCAAATAGACTCGCCCGCATTCTCCCAGAGCTCGTGTATGAGCCGCAGGTGGGGTTCACATCGGGACGGGTAATAGCGAAAAACATGAGGAGAATAGTGGCAGCATTAGAGGAGATCGGGGGCCCCGGCGCTGTTGATCAGTTTTGATGCGGCAAAAGCGTTCGATCGGGTGGACTGGGGGTTTATGTATGGGGTTCTGGAAGCTTACGGCATAGGGGGTTGGTTTTTGAAGGCAGTGCATACTTTATACACGGATCCACAGTCGCAAGTGTGTGCTAATGGAGTATTGCCAGAGATGTTCCCGATACGAAGGGGAACGAGGCAGGGATGCCTGTTGTCGCCCCTGCTTTTTGTTTTAACGCTGGATCCACTATTGAGGGAAATACAGCTTAATCCAGACATTGCAGGGGTGAAAATTGGGAAATCTATATTTAAGACAGCGGCCTTTACGGATGACTTACTGGCACTCATAACAAGTCCCCGGACGTCTCTTCCGACACTTATGGAGAGTCTCGTAGAATCTGGGGATTTTTCTGGGTTTCAGCTCAATCTTTTGAAGTCTGAGGCCTTGGCGAATTCGGAGGAGCTTCAGGCATCATGGCAGCAGGATTTTCCCTTGAGTTGGGCGAAGGGGCGGTTCCGCTATTTAGGTATACAGCTGGCTATGGATACCACTCAATTGTACAAGGATAATATTTTTTTTTAACCTTTATTTTTGAATTTTAGCAAGATACAATAAAACAATCAGCTGGAAAACATCTCCAGTGCTAATCATTCACAACAAAATAACATTACAATCAATGCTCTCCGCCCCACTTCCCTCTTCCCTCCCTCCCCACTCCCCCCTCCCATACGCCTGCTATTGTCTTTAGGAATCAAGGTTACTGTGCCAACAAGGACTGCAGACCACTGGATATAAGGTTCCCAGATGTGATGGTAGGACCCCAATTGCCCTGTGCGCAAGGCTGTCAACTTGGACATTAAATTTATATAGTCCACTTTTCGCAAAACTACTCGAAGACTCAGAAGGGTTGACTGCCTCCAAGCCGCTGCTAGCAACAATTTACTAGCTACGAACACATATGCAATTAGCTGGTGAGTATAGGCTTTCACCCCGTAAGGTCTAACATGCAAGAGGCAATGTTCCATTTTTAATGGATAATGTATACTGTGATGGCAAATACTAAATCCAGAATAGTAGTCCAGAATTCCTGTGCCCGCGGGCAGGTCCACCAAATGTGCACCATATCAGCCTCTAATCCACAATGGCGCCAACATAAGGCTGAGCTGGTAGGGAACATCTTAGAGAGCCTTTTTGGCGTGTAGTACCAGCTATACAGGATCTTATGACCATTTTCCATCAAATTACTAGAGATCGACACTTTAAGCAAAGATTTAAAAATACATTCCCATTGATTAGAGTCATAAGATATACCCAGTGCAGCCTCCCACTTAGACAGATAATATACAAGCGGCTTTTGATAGGTCAAAAGAGGCCTATATATTCTGGAAATACATCCCCTAGTTGCTCCACACATCATTGCCCTCTCCAGGGGTGCTTCAGCTATACTCAATTCGCTTTTGGCTCTCCGATTCACAAAGTCCCACACCTGCTGATATTGAAACTCATGTGTGAGTGGGAGGCCAAACTCTTCTTGGTTATCTGAAAATGAAACCAACTCACCCTCCTCCCAAATTTGCCCCAACATACACAAACCCATCTTTTCCCAGGAACGAAAACAGGGATCAGTGGTCCCTGGCATAAAAGACGGAGCAAATCTAATATACATATGCAAAAAATATTTTCGTCCTGGGAAAAACCTGTTTCGGATTGCAATCCAAGTTATCAAAGGCCATCTGATTAGAGGGGAGGCCAGGTGAGCAATCCTGCGCACTAGCTGCTCCGGCAACCAGGGGATGGCCTTCAGTGGATAAGAGGTTAGCTCAGCTTGCTCAAGAGACTGCCAAAATTTTCCAGACCCACTGAGCCACTCCGTCAAGACCCGAAGATGTGCAGCATGCTAATAGTCTACAAAAGAAGGAACCCCCATACCACTACTACTACTACTACTACTTAACATTTCTAGAGCGCTACTAGGGTTACGCAGCGCTGTACAATTTAACAAAGAGAGACAGTCCCTGCTCAAAGAGCTTACAATCTAATAGACAAGTGAACGGTCGGTCTGATAGGGCAGTCAAATTGGGGCAGTCTGGATTCACTGAACGGTAAGGGTTAGGTGCCGAATGCAGCATTGAAGAGGTGGGCTTTAAGCAAAGACTTGAAGACGGGCAGGGAGGGGGCTTGGCGTAAGGGTTCAGGAAGGTTGTTCCAAGCATAGGGTGAGGCGAGGCAGAATGAGCGGAGCCTGGAGTTGGCGGTGGTGGAGAAGGGTACTGAGAGGAGGGATTTATCCTGTGAACGGAGGTTACCGGCGGGAACGTAAGGGGAGATGAGGGTAGAAAGATAGTGAGGGGCAGCAGACTGAGTGCATTTGTAGGTAAGAAGGAGAAGCTTGAATTGAATGCGGTATCTGATCGGAAGCCAGTGAAGTGACCTGAGGAGAGGGGTGATATGAGTATATCGGTTCTGGCGGAATATGAGACGCCATACCCCCATGCACACGCTTCTGGAACATCACTGCCACCCTCACTCTTGGGGGGTTTCTTTTTCCAAATGTAGGAAAACACCAGTTTTTTTAGGTTTCTAAAGAATTGATCCGGCAGGGAGATACGAAGAGCCATAAATAAATATAACAACTTGGGCAGTATTATAATTTTAATCGCATTGACCTGGCCCATCCAAGAGATTGTTAATCCTTCCCAGCGATCTAACTCCAAGAACAGTTCTCAGAACTTCCCCGGGAAATTCACATCATATAAATCTGTTATGTCGCTAGTCAAATTCACCCCGATACCGAATAAACTTTTTTGCCCAGCAAAAGGGGAAGTCGGACTTCAACCTCAATATTTGAGTATCAGAATAGCCCACATTTAAAGCTTCCGACTTCTCCAGATTAATTCTGAATCCCGAAACTTGCTCATACCACTCCAGCATAGATGACAATGCGGGAAAAGAGATATCTGGATTGGTCAATGTCAATAGGATATCATCTGCTTATAGCAAGATTCGTGATTCCACCCCATTAACACATCTAATATAATAAAACGCACCCTCAACGTTCTGAGGACAACGTTCTGTGAAGCCTGAAGCCTGAAGCCTTGAAGCCTTGAAGCCTTGAAGCCTGAAGCCTTGAAGCCATGAAGCCATCTGACGTCACTCCCAGGCTGAAGGGTTCGCGCCGGATTCGTGGTGTGAAGCCTTCAAGCCAGCCAGCCGTCTTTGCCCCGCCCTCGCCTCAAACCAAACAAATCCGGAAGCGAAGCGTCAGGGAAGGAGGCGGCGCTCCCGACGTCTAGCCTTCCCTTCGCTGTGTTCCGCCTTCAAAAGAAGGCGGGAGACAGCGAAGGGAAAGCAAGACGTCGGGAGCGCCGCCTCCTTCCCTGACGTTTCGCTGCACGAACCGCCACGGAGGTAAAGTTAAAACGAAGAAGAAAAAAAAAAGGGATGCATGGATGCGAAGGGGGGGGGCATGGATGCGAAGGGGGGGACATGGATGCGAAGGGGGGGGGAGAAGAGGGCGGGCCAGGCTGGGACATGGGAGAGAGAGGAGCATGGATGCGAGGGGGGGGGGTCATGGAAGGGATAGGGGACTTGCTGGAAAAGGATGAATGGAGGCGGCAGGGGACAGAGGAGCATGGATGGGCATGGAATGGGAGGGCAGGGCTCAGGGAGAGAGGGGAATTACTGGAAATGGATGAATGAAGGGGCCAGGGGACAGAGGAGCATGGATGGGCATGGATTGGGAGGGCAGGACTAAGGGAGAGAGGGAAATTGCTGGATAGGGATGAATAGAGGGGACAGATGGGCATGGATGGATATGGATTGCAGGGCAGGCCTCAGGTAGAGAGGGCAATTGCTGGATAGGGAAAAATGGAGGGGCCAGGTGACAGATGAGCATGGATTGGAAGGGCAGGACTCAGGGAGAGGGAAATTGCTGGATAGGGATGAATGGAGGGGACAGATGGGCATGGATGGATATGGATTGCAGGACAGGCCTCAGGCAGAGAGGGAAAATGCTGGATAGAGAAAAATGGAGGGGGCAGGTGACAGAGAAACATGGATGGCCATGGATTGGGAGGGCAGGGCTCAGGGAGAGAGGGGAATTGCTGGAAAAGGATGAATGGAGGGGGCAGGGGACAGATGGCCATGGATTGTGAGGGCACGGCTCACACTCTCTCTCTCATATACAATGTCTTTCTGACTCTCACTCTCACACACTCTGTCTCACACTGTATCACATTCACTCTCTATGTGCCACACAGTCACTCACACACTCGCTTGGTCTCATACACACACTCTCTCTCACACTGTGTCTCACATACACACTTGCACACACTCTCATTCTCACACACACACTCTCTCACAAACACACTCACACCCAGACTCACTCTCTCTCTCACACACTCACACTTTCACTCTGACTCTCAAACAGTCACTCTCACATACACTCTCCCAAACATACACACTCCAAGGAAAACCTTGCTAGCGCCCGTTTCATTTGTGTCAGAAACGGGCCTTTTTTACTAGTACTCCCATAATATCTGGGTGCTCGCGAACATAACAAGCCAGGGGCTCCACCACCAATACAAAAAGTAAAGGCGATAAAGCACAGCCCTGCCTTGTGCCCCTGCTTAATAAGAATGAGGGAGAACTATGGCCATTGATCCTCACAGAAGCACAAGGCTCCGTATACAAAAGATGAGGCCAAGACAGGAATTGTCCTGTAAGTCCCACTTTGTGCAAGACTGCAAACATGAATGGCCAGTGTACGCGGTAGAACGCTTTTTCTGCGTCTAAAGAGAGCAACCCCATAGGTATTTTAGCCGATCTAGCATAGTAGATAAGATGAAGTGCACGCCTGATGTTATCAAATGTCTGCCGATCCCTAATAAAACCTGCCTGGTCCTCATGAACCAAAGTCGGGAGATATTTCTGTAGGCGAGTGGCTAATATTTTGGTAAAGATTTTATAATCTACCCCTAACAAGGAAATTGGGCAATAAGAACCACATTGAAGGGGGTCTTTTCCTGGTTTTAGAATTACTGAAATAGTCGCTAAGTTCCAAGTTTTCGGGATCGGCTGACCTTCACCACAGGAGTTAAATAGACGCAGTAAGAGTGGCCCTAGGATTTTAGCAAAGGTCTTGTAGAATTTGCTAGTGAAACCATCTGGTCCCGGAGCTTACCTCCAGGCAGGGCACGAATCGCCCACAAAACCTAATCTAACTCAATAGGCCGAGATAATTGATGCTGAGCCCCCCTATCCAGAAACAGCAAAATATCCTCCTTCGAGGAATCAACATCAGGAGTATATAGGGTTTCATAATACTGCTGAAAGAGGTTTTGTATACACCCTTGCTCAGAGGTTATTGTGCCGTCTCTAGTTCTGAAAGTAGAAATATGATTCCGTAAAGCCTGTTTTTTAAGCTTGTTAGCTAAGAGCTTACTGGCTTTATTCCCGAATTTAAACTGGCATTGTCGCACTCGCTGTAACTGTTCAGCAATATCAGCTAACTGCTGCTCTTGCAGCTCAAGTTGCAATTTCTGCATCTGTTCTAACAAGATGGAGGAGTGCTGCAGAGCTCTCCGATGTAAAATCCTTTCTATTGCTAACAAACGTCTCCGTAATTCATTTTCCACTGCTCTTCGTTCTCTCTGTATGTGGGCCTTTAATGCTATAAGATGGCCACGAAGTACCACTTTCAGCCCATCCCATACAACCCCCAAGGGAACTTCGCCATTATCATTAAATTGAATATACTCTTTAGTGTGATTTTCTATTTGGACGATATATGATGTCTGACAAAATGGAGTCATCTAAACGCCATTCCGATCGGGCTCTCTACGCCACCGATATATCCAACTTTATTACTACAGGACTATGAGCTGACCTCGTGCGGCTAATAATTTGATATCCCAGAATGCTGTGGACCAACTCAATATCTCCCAACCAGAGATCAATCCTCGAGAATGACTTATGAACCTGGGAAAATAGGTATATTCTCGGGCAACAGGGTTCATTTGCCTCCAATAATCTGATACTTGCCAGCGACACGGAAAACTCCGAAACAGCTCGCGATCTCTCTTCGCATACCTCACTGTTGTGCTAGAATTTTCCAGATAGGGGCTGAGGGTCAGATTAAAGTCTCCCCCAATTAACAAATGCCCAACTCTGTGTTTCATTATTACTTGATCCAGTTGAGAGAAAAAATCTTTGTGATCAAAATTTGGACCATACACATTCAACAAAGTATAATGAAGATCCCAGAGTGAGAGATTAATTAACAAATATCTGCCCTCTTTATCTCTAATAACTTTGTCTACAACCCAGGGACGTGACTCAGTAAGGGCAATAAAAACCCCCTTGGTTTTAGTACCATCTTTACTAGAAGCAAAGTACTGATGAGGGTACCGTCGATGTCTGCAGAGGCTCATGAGCTAGCTTCAAATGTGTCTCCTGAACAAAGGTGATATCCGCTTTTAAACGCAGCAACTCCCTGAACAAAAGCTGGTGCTTAGTTATTCAAGCCTCTAACAATCAAACTTACCAAAGTAATATCAGACATTTATGACCATACCAACATGTTATCATATCTGAACCCCTTCAAAAACCAGACACCTAGATCCCTCCTCCCAATCCTCTCTCTGTACCTCGAACCCCTGTACACATTTAACAGGCATATACAGTTTAACAGTTCCCCCCCATCCCAACCATATCATTTAGAACCTCCCTTAATTATCAAAAGAGAGGTGTCCAGTAGAGGAAAGTGACATACTCTCACCGCCCCCTCCCATTCTCAAAATAACAACATTTTTATGCTTAATTAATGAATACTAACCCAACAGTGTGAAACCATTCCAGTTATTTACTTACTCACTATCTCAGAAAACTATTCTTATCAAGCATATATCATAACTTGTCTCAACAGCAAAGTTACTTAAGTCAGTCATGTAGGCTGCCCATCTGACTTTTGCCACTGCCCTTTCTCCACTCGCTGCCACTGTGGACGTGCAGGCAAAGAGGTCGCTCTAGTGCTTCTCGTAGTTGCTGAGGACTCTTTAGCTTCTCCCTCGGGTAAAATCAACTGCGCTTCCTTTAGAGATTTAACTTGGTGCATGCGGCCATCTTTGTAAAAAAACTAATGCAAAAGGATGGCGCCAACGATATTTGATTCCAAGCTCTCGAAGTTTAAAGGTGATGGGCTTCAGCTCAGCTCTGTATTTCAGTGTAGCCAGGGCTAGATCTTGATAAACCTCAATAGCATAGGTATCCCATTTGAAATTTTGAGCTTTACGAGCTGCTTGCAATAACTGTTCCTTAAGCTTAAAATCCTGGAAGCACGCTATAAGATCCTTAGATTGATTTCCTTGAACAGGACCAAACGCTCTATGCGAGTGCTCCAAATGGATCTCTTGTGGCTCTATCGATGTTCCCGTCGCAGCTAGCAGCGAACTAACAATCTGCTGCACAGTTGCCTCGCAGTTTTGATATAATGGGACTTCAGGTAGGCCCCGAAAACGCAAGTTGCGTCTCCGGCTTCGATTCTCAAGATCCTCGACTTTATCAGTTAGTTGTTGGACATCCATTTGTGTGTCTGAGAATCTCCGATTGAACGCACAGAATTCCTCTGTTTGCTCATCCATCCTATTTTCGGAATCTTCCACCCTCGCTCCCAGCTCGCGGATCTCTCCACGTAAATTCACTCCCAAAGTTACTAACTCGTCTCGGACTGCCTTGAGATCCCTTCTAATTTCCTGAAGCCATTCTTTAAATTCTGAGAAAGGTACCACTTCAGATGATGTAATATCTGGCTATGAGCCGAACAGATCTTTCGGGGACGATTCCTCCGAGCGCGGGGCCTGCCTCGAGGCTTCCGGCGTCGGGCTCGCCGTGTGACTCGCGGTAGCGCCTGAGAAGCCATATTGTGATAAATCCAACTGCCGATTCATCTTTTCAGGCCAATAATTTGTTCCTGCAGGCAAGCCGAACAAGAATCTCTGGCTTTCCACACTGCTGGCTGCAATTGGTAAGAATTAAGCGCGATTTAGTTAGGAAGGGAGCAGGAGCTTATTTTTCAGGCGACCATTACAGTCGATGGCGCCACTTCCCGCCAGGATAATATTTCTAAGTTGCTTGAAGAGACGAAAGTACAGTTGGTACGGTGGTCTGCTTTGCCGCTGTCCTTTTTAGGCAGGTTACATCTTCTTAAAATGATAATTTTTCCACGATGGTTGTATGTGCTGTAGGTCTTGCCGCTATGGTTGTCTCGAAGGGATTTGGGGGAATTCCAGAGATTGGCGGCGAAATTTTGCTGGGGAGGGCAGAAGCCGAAGATGAGATGGCAGTTTATGCTGGGTAGCACCGGCATGGGGGGACTGAGGTTCCCGGATCTTCGACGATACAATCAAGCATGTTTACTTCGCCACTTGAGGGATTGGTTACTGGGTTCTAGCCTGTACACAGACCTGGAGTTGGAAAGAGAGTACTTTGGTCCATGGCAGGTGGCCTCGCTGCTCCACGCAGATCGAAAGAAATTGCCGGAGCAATTTTGTAACAGTATTTTGCTTAGGCCATTGTGGCAGTTATGGAGGTCTGTGCTCCCACTGTGGGGGTCAAAATCCCTTGAGTAGTGTGTGGCTTCCTTTGCAAGGGAACGTGGACTTTCGGCCGGGCACTTGTAAATAAATTGCTGACACCACACCAGTTACAAATAACAGCAAAGATACACCAGGGGTCGACGACCTCGCGAAATACTTCAAGGAGAAAATCATACAATTACGACTTAAAATACCCACCAACCCTATTGAATACGCAACACTCCTAAACTGTCTAGACCCAGAAGACGGAATATATCCAGCAGACAGGATCTGGACCAAATTCGAATTACTGTCAGAGGACCTCATCTCTAAAACGGTCAAAAGATTCGCCAAATCCCAATGCAAACTAGATATCTGCCCAAACAACCTCATGAAATCAGCTCCTCAACAATTTATAATAGACCTAATGAACCACGTGAACTTCATGCTACAAAACGGACTTTTCCCAAAGGAAAAAGGAAAACTTTTACTCACCCCAATACCCAAAGGCACAAAGAAAAACGCAAGCAAAATAACTGACTACAGACCACTAGCATCTATACCATTAATAACCAAAATAACTGAAGGGATGGTAACCAAACAACTCACAAACTATCTCTACAAGTTCTCCATACTGCATGATGCCCAATCAGGATTCCGGTCCAATCACAGCACAGAAACAGTATTAATTACCCTAACGACCAAATTTAAACAATTGATTGCAACCGGCACCAATATACTCCTCTTACAATTTGACATGTCAAGTGCCTTTGATATGGTTGACCACGGAATCCTATTACACATTCTTGAATATTTTGGCATCGGAGGCAATGTCCTAAACTGGTTCAAGGGGTTCTTAACCTTACGCTCATATCAGGTCACATCAAATTCAACTACGTCTGCTGCATGGATCCCCCCTCTCGCCAACTATTTTCAACCTAATGATGATCCCCTTGGCAAAACTTCTATCAAACCATAACCTTAACCCATACATATATGCCAATGATGTAACAATATATATTCCTTTCAAACAAGACATTAATGAAATCTCCAACGAAATCAACCAAAGTCTACACATCATGAACACCTGGGCAGATGCATTCCGACTGAAACTGAACGCAGAAAAAACCCAATGTCTCATACTTACCTCCCAATACAACACGAATAAATTTACCGCTATTAACACACCTAAACTAAATCTGCCAATCTCAGAAACTTTAAAAATCCTTGGAGTCACTATTGACCGCCACCTAAAACTTGAGACTCACGCGAACAACACAACCAAAAAGATGTTCTACTCCATGTGGAAACTGAAAAGAATAAGACCATTCTTTCCAAGATCTGTCTTCCGCGGCCTAGTGCAATCACTCGTACTCAGTCACCTGGACTACTGCAACTCACTATACGCAGGCTGCAAAGAACAAATACTGAGGAAACTTCAAACAGCCCAGAATACAGCAGCCAGACTCATCTTCGGAAAACCAAAATACGAAAGTGCAAAACCCCTACGTGAGAAACTACACTGGCTCCCACTCAAGGAACGCATCACTTTTAAAGTATGCACCTTAGTCCACAAAATTATTCACGGTGAAGCCCCTGCATACATGTCTGATTTAATAGACCTGCCACCCAGAAACGCTAAAAGATCATCCCGAACTTTCCTCAATCTCCACTTCCCTAAGTGCAAAGGCATAAAATACAAAGTACTGCACACATCAATCTTCTCTTATATGAGCACGCACACAACCTGAAAACGATCTACGAACTAACCGACTTCCGCAAACTATTGAAGACTCATCTCTTTGAGAAAATTTATTGCAAGGATCAAAACACATGAAGTCCATACACACTAATAGAAATGCATCAATACACTCTCTTCTGAGTTCTCTTCTCCCGTATTTTCACCACACTTATAACCCTACCCACAGATAAAATTGTTATACCCTAATGTTCTCTTGTTATTGTTTTATCGCCCATCAATTCCCCATTGTTACATTCCATTGTTCTATTCCCCAAATGATATTTTGACTTTGACTTTGTCTTCCCATAACTCTTCACAATGTAACCCATAATCGTAATGCAACAAATTGTATTTCCATCATTCACAATGTATTGTAAGCCACACTGAGCCCGCAAACAGGTGGGAAAATGTGGGATACAAATGCAACAAATAAATAAATAAATAAAATCATCAACGACGACACCTAGATCCCTTTTTTGGTCCATGACACCTAACGTGGAACCTTGCATGACGTAGCTATAATTCGGGTTCCTCTTTCCCACATGCATAACTTTGCACTTGCTCACATTAAATGTCATCAGCCATTTAGACGCCCAGTCTCCCAGTCTTGTAAGGTCCTCTTGTAATTTTTCACAATCTTCCCGCGATTTAACGACTTTGAATAACTTTGTGTCATCAGCAAATTTAATTACCTCACTGGTTACTCCCATCTCTAGGTCATTTATAAATATGTTAAAAAGCAGTGGTCCCAGCACAGACCCCTGGGGAACCCCACTAACTACCCTTCTCCATTGAGAATACTGACCATTTAACCCTACGCTCTGTTTTCTATCTTTTAACCAGTTTTTAATCCACAATAGAACACTACCTCCTATCCCATGACTCTCTAATTTCCTCTGGAGTCTTTCATGAGGTCGCCTGTCAAACGCCTTCTGAAAATCCAGATACACAATATCAACCGGCTCACCTTTATCCACATGTTTGTTCACCCCTTCAAAGAAATGTAGTAGATTGGTGAGGCAAGATTTCCATTCACTAAATCCATGTTAACTTTGTCTCATTAATCCATGCTTTTGAATATGCTCTGTAATTTTATTCTTAATAATAGTCTGTACCATTTTGCCTGGCACCGATGTCAGACTCACCGGTCTATAATTTCCCGGATCTCCTCTCGAACCTTTTTATTATTAAATTTCTTTATTAAGTTTTCAAAATTTACAAGATAGTACTTATAAATCGGAAATACAGCAATGTAAAAATAGCATCATTCATCCATATCCAAAAAGGAAAAATGTTAGTCTCCACAACTATTTTGCTTCTCTAAAAAATAGGCAAAATAAACAAAAAAAAAAAAAAAAGAAAAGATATATCGCTTTCTTAGACCACAATTGTATAGGGAGAGGAGACATCTAAATTAAAGGAGAGACATGAAAGTAATACATTAAAGTAAATGGCCTGGCTCATATACCCCCAGCTTTTTATACTATTTCTTAATACTCATCAATCGCTATCTGGACAGTTTCTTACTATCTATAAACGTTTTAAGCTGACCTGGTTCAAAAAAGATGTACTTATTTCCCAGGTATTTAATACAACATTTGCATGGATAAGCCAATACAAAGGAAGCTCCCAATGCTTTAACCTCCTCTCTGTAGACAAGAAATGCTTTTCTACGATCTTGTGTGGATCTAACCACATCTGGAAAGATCCAGATTTTATGACCACAAAATTCTTTATTTGAGTTCTTAAAGTAAAGTCTTAAATGAGGCATTCATATCCTGCTCAAAGACGAATGATACCAAAAGAGTCCTTCGCGTTGATATTTCTGATATAGATTCCTCTAATAATGCTGACAAATCTTGTAAATTCAGTTCAGGTGTCTGTATCTTTTCTGTTGGATTCGCCTTAGATTGTTTAAATTCAGGTAAATAATAAATGTTATTTATCGGCGGAATTGCGGATTGAGGATAAGCCAAAACTTCCATCAAATATTTTTTCAAGAAATCAATCGGGGCGATTCCAGGTGAAACAGGAAAATTTAAAATCCGTAGATTCAGACGTCTATTATAGTTTTCAAGAATTTCTAATTTTAAGGAAACCTTAATTTTATCTTTTATCAGAGTATCTGTTACTGCTTTCAGAGATGAGATTTCAGATTTTTGATTAGACAAATCTATTTTAACATCCTCATGAGCTAACGTTAAAGCATCTATTTTATTTACCAGCAAAGTCATATCCTGAGAAGTTTTTGTAGCCAGAGTCGTCAGTTGTTGAATAGCTGACCAAATGGATTGTAGAGTTACCGCTTGTGGAACCGCTTGTTCCATGGTTGTAACGTCTGCTACCTGGGGCAGAGTACCTCCGTCTGAGGGCCTTCGGTCCCCGACTTCCGGTTCCTTCGGGTCCTCAATACTCGACCGCTGGAATGCAGGACAAAGCGGTGGGTTAAAGTCCGGTGGGGATAGCGATGTCTCTACCCCTAATGGAGATGTCGCTCCTTCCACAAATCCAAATGCGGGGTCCCTCTCACCGGTTCTCACTGGGGTGCTGGAGACATAACACAGAAGCGTTTGCTGACCGGGGGCAGGTAATCGGGCTGACGGTAGTAAGCCCTTTACCACCCCCTTCCTCTTAGTATGCGGCATATAGAGAGACGAAATAAGGTTGAACAAACAGAGTTTCAGCTCATGCTAACCGCAGAGCCTCCAGCTCGAGCCGCCATCTTGACTCCTCCCCCTCCTCTCGAACCTTTTTAAAAAATCAGCGTTACATTGGCCACCCTCCAGTCTTCCAATACCACACTCAATTTCAAGAATAAATTACATATTTCTAACAATAGCTCTGCAAGCTCATTTTTCAGTTCTATCAGCACTGTGGGATGAATACCATCCGGTCAAGGAGATTTGCTACTCTTCAGTTTGTAGAACTGCCCCATTACATCCTCCAGGTTTACAGAGAATTCATAGCTTCGAATACCATTTCCGGTACTGGTATCACTCCCAAATCTTCCTTGATGAAGACCGAAGCAAAGAATTCATTTAATCTCTCCGCTACGGCTTTGTCTTCCCTGATTGCCCCTTTTACTTCTCGGTTATCTGGTGGTCCAACCGATTCTTTTGCCGGCTTCCTGCTTTTAATATACCTTAAAAACATTTTACTATGTGTTTTTGCCTCCAACGCAATCTTTTTTCGAAGTCCCTCTTAGCTTTCCTTATCAGCGCTTTGCATTTGACTTGACATTCCTTATGCCGTTTCGTATTATTTTCAGTCAGTTCCTTCGTCCATTTTCTGAAGGATTTTCTTTTAGCGCTAATAGCTTCCTTCACCTCACTTTTTAACCACGCCGGCTGTCGTTTGGTCTTCCGTCCTCCTTTTTTAATAAGCAGAATATATTTGGCCTGGGCTTCCAGGATGCTGTTTTTGAACAGCATCCACGCCTGATGTAAATTTTTGACCGTCCCAGTCGCTCCTAGTTTTCTTTTCACCGTTCTTCTCATTTTATCATAGTCTCCTTTTTTAAAGTTAAACACTAACGTATTTGATTTCCTATGTATACTTACTTCAAAGCTAATATCAAATCCGATCATATTATGATCACTGTTATCAAGTGGCCCAAGCACCATTACCTCCCGCACCAGATAATGCTCTCCACTAAGGACTAGGTGGAGCGCATGGGCTTTAACTCAGAGATCTAGACATATACACATGACGGCAAATAAGGGCCAAATGACCCATCCAGTTTGCCCATCCTCAGTATCCCCTAACATCTTTTTTTCCTAAGAGATCCCACGTGCCTGTCCCATGCTTTCTTAAATTCTGACAATCCTCGAGGCTTATTTTCAAAGCACTTAGCCTCCCAAAGTTCCATAGAAACCTATGGAACTTAGCCTCCCAAAGTGCTTTGAAAATCTGCCTCCTCATCTCCATGACCTCCACTGGGAGGTCATTCCACGCATCCACCACCCTTTCCATGAAAGAGTATTTTCTTAGATTCCTCTTAAGCATATTTCCTCTTAACTACATCCTATGCCCTCTCATTCCAGAGTTTTCCTTTGAAAGAGGCTCACCTCCTGTACATTAATGCCACTGAGGTATTTAAACGTCTATATCATATCCCTTCTCTACCGCTTCTCTTCCAGCGTGTACATGTTGTGGTTCATCAGCCCGTCCTTATATGTTTTATCACAACGACCACTTACCAATTTTGTATCCGCCCTCTGGACCGACTTCATCCTGTTCATATCTTTCTGTAGGTGCGGTCTCCAGAATTGTACACAGTACTCTGAATGGGGCCTCATCACAGACATACAAGGACACTACCACTTCCTTTTTTTCTGCTGGTCATCCTTCTCATTATGCACCCAAGTATCCTTCTGGCTTTGACCATTGCCTTTTCTACCTGTTTGGTCACCTTAAGATCATCAGACACAATCACAGATCACAAGTTGATTTGTACATATTCACAATACAGTGCTGCTGCTTGTAAACATACTAAATTCTGTGGTCCAACTTGTTAAGAATACTTTTTACTTTGTAATAAAAAGTAGTTTGAAGAGCTGTACTTTTTATTTTTACTTGAGTATTTTTTTATGACTTTCTACTTTGATGTCACTAATTTTGAAGCCAGTACTTTTACTTTTTACTTAAGTACTTTTAAAAAGTAACAAACCCATCTCTGCATTCATGTTGCAGCAATCGGCTAAGAAATGTTTAGTGCTGTTTATTGCCTGTGTTTTATTATTCAGACTAAAGAATATAGAAAGTTCTAAGACCAGTGTAATTTTTCTAGCAAAAAAGGTGCCGGTACTCAAATGCCAGGCCACCCTTCAGGGGTGGGGTGATCACTGAGGGACTCACCCCACAATAGCCAGGCCCCCTGCAACCAGTCACAGAATCTATGACAAGGCAGAATTGGTGTGTTGAGCCTGAGCTCTTTCATTAAAACTTGTGGTCCATAGGTCAATTTTAGCAGGCACTGGAAAAGGTGCCAGTACTCAGTACCCCCGAGTACCCCCTCAAAAAAAGCCCTGTCTAAGACTAACACTCCAGTGTTGGAACTTTACCCGAGGAATGTTTAGCTATGTTTATTGTTTAAATTTGTAATGGTTTAGAAGGAACCAATAAGTTTTCTAAGAGGAATTTGAGTTTACATTTCTGAGTGAAAGGAGGGAAGTTTGTACTTTTGAATTAAGCTGAATAAAGAAGTGACAGTTTGAATTTTGGAGCATGGTCTTTTATTGAATGCCAAGGAAGATTCTAGTGGTCTAGAATGAAAAAAGGGAGGGCCTGCCTTTAGAGGGAGAGTAGGGTGAAGTGTAGACCGAGCTCCCTGTTCTGGACAGCGCCTCCCTGGCTGATGCTGCAAAACAGGGAATTTGCTGCCCAAGTAGTGAAGTGAACCTGGGAACAGACACTGGGGTGCCCCCTAGCTGTGACA
Source organism: Microcaecilia unicolor (assembly GCF_901765095.1). Taxonomy (NCBI): domain Eukaryota; kingdom Metazoa; phylum Chordata; class Amphibia; order Gymnophiona; family Siphonopidae; genus Microcaecilia; species Microcaecilia unicolor. Next base: position 112,776,532 of record NC_044040.1, read on the forward strand.
GGGTGTGTCAGGTTCTGGGGGTGCTATGCGTAAGTGGTAAGGAGGAAAAGAAAAACGAGGCGCTGGCACTATATGAAACACAGAAAAATACTAACAGCACCAAATAAAAGGGAACAGTTATATTAAAATATCATTAAACTCTAATTCCATTCCATTTCATAAGACATTTATAACCCGCCATTGCCTCAAGAGTTCATAGCAATTTACATCAAGAACAGCTGAGCATTCTCAGGATAAATTACAAGGGGAACGTAGTTTAAATCAATTTGCTGAATTCAATAAAAGACAGCGATGGCCATGCTTTGATGAATTTTTTTAAATAGTTTTGAAACAAAAGACTTGCTAGAAGTAAGAACTGATGAAATTGAGATATTTGGGCGTTGGGATAGAAGTGATCACGAGCTATTGACAATCGAGCTGTAGTGTGGGAAGATCCACTTTGAATCACAGCATCAGTTTATTTCTAGGCTTGTGAATCTTTCGATAAGTGTGTGTTCTTTGAGAACACACTGAAGACACACCTGTTCGAACAAACTTATGGAAAGAGCCAATACACATAGAGACCACTCACTGTCCACAATGCAATACACATCCACATCTGATCCATCATCCCTTTATCCAGTCAACCATACATTCGTCCACGGAACTATGTACACTATATGTCTAGGCGCCTAATAATGCCCTTTTTTCCCATTGTCTCTTTCTAATGTCTCTGTGTTTTGTCCCATTGTTATACTACCAACGATATTCGAATGCCTCGCACAACTCTGTTCAATGTAATCCATAACTTAGTTGTAACAAATGTATTTCTATTATTCAAGTCTTATTGTAAGCCACACTGAGCCCGCAAATAGGTGGGAAAATGTGGGATACAAATGCAACAAATAAAATAAATAAACAGTGCCTGGATAACCCCTGACGCAGATTTTTATCAAAATATGAGCATGTTCGATTTTATTCAAATTTATTTATGTTTTATTTATTTATTTTTTTAATTTCTTTTTATTGTCATCAGTACAGTACATGCCCTTAGGCTACAAAAAACTGAAACAGACCAACAATGCCTGTGCTAACATAGCTTGCAATCCAAAAGCGAACCCAAACATATAATCCAATAACACAATCTGAGCCCGCCCACGACACATGTGTGCACTGACATTTTCTTTTTAAACCCCCCACCTGTAGAACACCTCCCCCTCCTCTCCCAATAGCTGCACTCTTCAAAAGGAAACAAGGGATATTCACCCCCCCAGACCTCCCTCCCTCCCACCTGTTGTCCCCCAACCTACCACCCCCCCCCCCCCTACCTGGACAAAAGAGCCATTAAGGAACTTTCCTGTCACACTGATTCTTTTAACTTCTGCCACAGCATGGCATACTGCCTGTTGTCTAAATTAGAGGACTGCTTATATAGTAGATTCTCAAACTGCGCCAACTCTTTGACCTTTGTCACCCAAAAATTATAAGGTACAGGTTCCGCACCTGTCCAGAACTGCAAAATAGTTTTTTTTGCAGCTAGTGTTGTCATATATAAGAATCTCCGTTGTGGTTGAGAGAGCCCCTGCTCGATAAGGTCAGACTGATCTCCCAGCAACAACGAGGGATATGACCATTCTATGACCACCTGAAGAACAGTATTCAGTACCTGGAAAATATCGTTCCATAAAGACAATTTGGGGCATTCCAAAAAGCTATGCAAGTAAGAACCAATTCCTATCTGACATTTAGGGCAAATGTCTGTCTCCCACAACTTCATTCTCTTCCCCCTCTCACGGGTGATGTATGCCCTATGTAGCAATTTAAATTGCGTTTCTTGCCAGTCTGCAGCTTTAACGAAATCCACTAGCGTTACGAACAGAAAATCAAATTGGGGAGGAGTATAATCGGACCCCATCTCCCTATTCCATCTAGATACTACTCCCACCCCTCGCTTGACTGATAGGACCATTTTCTTCAGCTTATACCATGTGGATAATCTATTTCCCCCCGGTGGCAAGCGCAGCACCAACTCATCCATTCCCCCATACGTCCATTGAGTCCCATATTTCCCCCACATTTGCTGCCAATAATGACGTGCTTGTAAATAGTGTAACATATGATTGTTTGATACTCGCCATTTTTCTTTCACCTGTGAGAAGGAGAGGAAACTAGCATCTTCTGGGGATATCAGGTCTCCCCATGTTACACAGCCGTTTTCTGCCCAACTTTTAAATACAGAAGGACCCAGACCTGCCGGGAAGCTTACCATCCCTACCGGTCTTTGAAAGGGTGAAGCAAACGGACTTCTATCCTGTCGTGCTCGCCACCACTTCCATGCTGCACGGAGCGGTGCGAGAAAGCTAAACTGCCTATTTGCAATGGTTCCTAACCCCGAAGGTGTATGTATTAGATTTATAAGCTTGTATGGCTTGCACCAATCCTCCCACCAGTGGGCTGGTGTAAATTTAGCTTGATCAGTAATACCTTCATGTATGAAACGCATCAATGCAGCCACGTTATATAATCGTAAGTCTGGCAAGTTAATACCGCCCTTATCTCTGTTGAGTATTAACTCTGAATGTCCTATACGAGTACCTTTTTGCCTCCATATAAATGATCTAATAGTTGACCTAAAAAATCGCTCATCTTGTCTCTTAATCCAAATGGGCATTGCCTGCATGGGATACAACAGTTTGGGCAACAGAATCATCTTGACCAGGGCTACTCTACCGAATAGTGATATAGGGAGTTCCCTCCACCTCGCACATGCTTCTCTGATCTTATTGATTTGATCTAGTATATTTCTCCTATACATCACTATTGGGTTAGTGCTCAAGTAAATACCTAAATATCGCATTGCCTGTGTCACCGGTGGGATCGGCAGGTTCCCAAACCTTGAATTAGCTTGAGTACCCGACATTGGAAGTAGTTCAGATTTGTCGCAATTAACCCTTAGGCCCGAAAGTTCCCCAAATTCCTTTATTAAAGATAGAGCCTGTTCCAAATGTAGGGATGCATCCTCTAGATATAATAAAATGTCATCCGCGAATAAATTGATACGGATCTCCTGCCCTCCCACCTTCAGACCCTTAATCTTGTCACTCTGCCGGATTTTTATCGCCAACGGTTCAATTGCCAAGAGGAACAGGAGTGGCGACAAAGGGCATCCCTGCCTCGTGCTCCTCTGTAGCTCAAAGCTATCTGTTAGTGTATTATTAATCATCAACCTCGCCTTGGGCTCCGTATATAAAACCTGTACCCACTCAATGAACCTACCCTTTATCCCGTATTTCTCCATCACCCAAAAGAGATATTGCCATGATATACTGTCAAAGGCTTTCTCCATGTCTAGCCCTGCTATTGCCTCTCTCCCCTCAGTTCCTTTATAAGTGTGTATCGCTGCCAAAGCCCTGATGATATTCATGGATGCATATCGACCGGGAACAAAACCCACCTGGTCCTCTTGTATAACCCTGGATAGTGATAGATTCATTCTGCGGGCCAAAATAGCTGCTAACAATTTCACATCCTGATTTAATAAGGAAATGGGGCGATATGACCCCACCTGCCCCGGATCTTTCCCTGGTTTAGGAAGTAAAATAATATGCGCCAAATTTTTAGCATGTTGCCTCCTAACCCCGCCCCCTGTAAGACTATTAAAGAATTTCACCAAAGGTCTTGTTATATCATCTATTAAAATTTTATAATATTCAGGTCCGTATCCATCTGGCCCTGGGGCCTTGGTCAGCTTTAATGCCTTTTTTTTTTTATTATATTTTTATTAAAAGTATGAAAGGCATATAACAAAATCCAGGCAAAATTTTTCGTAAGTTGCAACATACATAACATGTCTGTAAAGTCTCTCTAGTAACACCAGAGCAACAGCAGCTCGTATATCTTGGATGATAAGCAGCTCAAACGTCATACAAATTCTCAACTTGTAAATACTTAACTTGTGAATAAATACATGAGAGCTGCAGTTCCCCTTACACATGAGCAAGTATCATTTCAGCCATTAGTTCGTACAACCTTCCACCTCATTTTTATTTTTCTTCCCCCCCTCCCGTCCCTCCCCCCCCTTTCTTCCTCCCTCCCTCCCCTGCTCCTGGAGAAACCTGAGACTCAAGATACGACTTCTCAAAGAGCTGCCAGACATGTCCATATCCCCGTCTGCTCTGTCCCAAGGACCTATGGCGCTCCTGCTCCCAGCGGGCCATCTGCTTCATTCTGGCTAGCCATAGATTGACAACCGGGGGCTCTTCAAGTGTCCAGTGTGCCAGGATTGTTTTACGTGCCACCAAGAGGGCTACACCCACAAACCGAACTTGAGGATATTGCAGGCCCTGCTCACTTAATTGAGACTCATCCCCCAACAACAGGATCTTATAAGACCACTCTATAGGACTCCCTAGCGTGCACTCCAGCATTTCCAATACTTTCCTCCAAAACTGAGCTAACTTTGTGCATTCCAAGAAAGTGTGAATCAGTGTGCCCTCTCTATGTTTACACCTCATGCATGTACTATCCTCCCATAGCCCCATGCGCTTACCCTTTTCCCGTGTTATGAAAGCCCCATGCAGTAGCTTGAATTGCATCTCTTGCAAGTTCGCACTAGGGGTTGATTTAAAGGCCAATGTGAAGTAATTAGACAGCATATCCACTGTGACCTCTTCTCCCACCTGCTCCCCCCACCAACTTGCCAAGCCAGCAAAAAAAGTAGCTTCCTTCTGCTCCTTCCCCAGGGCGTACCACACCGCCAGCTTGTTTGCTGATTCCGGCATCTGACAGAACAGCATATCCAATCGGGTGAAGGCGGGCCCCCGGGACTTCGCAGGAGTCAGTGTGGCGCAATAGTGCCTCCACTGTAGAAATGGAAAAAAGTCTGCTTTCTCTAGGTTCCACTGGGCCTGCGTCTGCTCAAATGAGGGGAAGGACCCCTCTTCAGATGTAATAAAATGTCCCACATAACGACACCCATTTTTTGCCCATATCTTAAACCGTGATACCCCTTGTCCCGCTGGAAAGTCAGGGTTGTCCACTGCAGCCAGGAATGGAGATGCTCCTATAGCCTTCCCCAGACTTACTCTCCACCACTCCCAGGCCCTCTGTAACGGCTGTAACAAAAACTGCAATTCTCCCTTCCTACCCACCCTCCTCTGTATTAGGTTAAATGCAGAGTGAGGGAGAAGTTCGTCTTGCCAGATGTTTTTCGGTGCGTATCTATCGGTACTCCCATGTAGTTCGTAGATCCATCTAAGTAAGGCTGCCACGTTATACAGGCGGAGGTCTGGAAAGTTTAGCCCGCCCTTAGCTCTGGGTAAGGTTAGCTTAGCAAAGCTAATTCTAGCCCTGCGCCCGGCCCAGATAAAAGTGCCTATGAATCCTTTGTAATACAGCTCATCCTTGCGTGTAATCCACAGTGGCAGCATTTGCAATGAATACAGAATTTTTGGTAGCATTACCATTTTAACGAGGGCTACTCTGCCCAGTAGGGAGAGCGGCAACTCCTTCCAGCGCTGGCACAACGCCTTAAGGCTGTCCAACTTATCCAGTACATTCCGCCTGTAAATCTCTCGCATGTCACTATGTAAATACACTCCCAAATATTTTAGCGTACCCTCTGACCATGCCAAGGGAAAATTAGGCAGCTGCCTGCATGTGCACGGGGATGACACCGGCAAGGCCTCCGACTTATCGAAGTTAATCCGTAAGCCTGAAAACGATCCGAACTGCACGAGTAAATCTACCAGGTTATGGACACTTGCTGAGGCATTATCTAAATAGATGAGCATGTCATCAGCGAACAAATTGATTTTGACTTCCTGGGACCCCAGTCTAATACCTTCTACTGCACTGGTCTGGCGAATTTTAATAGCAAAGGGCTCTAAAGACAGTACAAATAGCATGGGCGAGAGTGGGCAACCCTGCCGCGTACCCCTTTCCAATGAGAAAGTCTGAGACAATGCCCCATTGATTAGTATCTGGGCTGTAGGATGGCTATATAGAGCTCGGATTCCACCCAAGAATTTTCCCATAATGCCAAATTGAGGTAAGACCCAGAACAAGTAATCCCATAAAATCTTATCAAAAGCTTTCTCAGCATCTAAACTTGTAATTATTGCGTCTCCGGAAACCTTTCCTTTTCTTTGTATAACTGTCAACGCTCTCAAGATGTTAGAGGAGGCATACCTCCCTGGTACAAATCCTGCTTGGTCCGTGTGTATTAACTCAGGCAAAACCCTTCCCAACCTATTTGCCATAATGTTCGCAAACAGTTTAATATCTTGATTTAAGAGCGAGATTGGTCTATAAGAGCCCAACTTCTCTTCATCCCTGCCAGGTTTAGGAAGCACTACTATATGGGCATGTGTGAGCCCTCTTCCCGCTCTTCCGGAAATACACAAGTGATGACATAATTCTTGAAAAGGGGAACAGATTTTGATTCCCAGAATCTTGTAGAATTCCGGCCCTAACCCATCAGGACCCGGCGCTTTGGCCAACTTTAAACGTTTAATCGCCAGATTAACCTCTTCTCCCACTATCGGTTCATTCAGTTGGTCTCTCTGCTCATTGGATATCTGTGGTAGAGAAATATCCTTGAAGAATGCCTCCCTTTGCTCCCTGTCTACCTCTCCTTTATTATATAACTCTTTATAAAACCTCACAAACTCCTCTTGTATGCCTTCATTCGTGGACACTACCTCCCCTACAGGCGACTTTATCTTTGTGATGATCTTCCTTGCCCCTCTACATTTCACCAGAGATGACATCAACTTCCCTGCTTTATTCCCCCATCGAAATAGATTATATTTATACATGTTTATATCTTGGGCTGCTCTCTCATTCAAAACGTCATTAATGCATTTCCGTATTGCCCAATACTCTTTTTTCGCCTCCTCATCTTTCTGACGGGCACATCTCCCTCTTAACTGTTGTAGTTGGTTTGACAGGGTAACTAAGCGCTCATTTCTCTCCCTGTTCTTTTTCGCTGTATACGCCAATATGTGTCCCCTAAGTACGGCCTTCCCCGCTTCCCAGTACACAATAGGGTTCACTGTCTCTGGATCGTTGTCCTTTATATAGTTGTCCCATGCTAACATTAGAAAAGTGCGAAATTCCAAATCTAAGTACAAGGTAGGGTTCATACGCCACATCCTCGTCTCACTGCCCTGCCTCCATTGTATATCCACCCATACCAAACAGTGATCTGACACTGCCCCGTCTACTATTTCTGCCGCATGCGCCTTCGATAGAAGAGAGGAATCTATCAATAAATAGTCCAGTCTCGCATATACCCCATGCACTTGTGAGAAAAACGTATAATCGTAGGACTCTGGATTCAGCATGCGCCAGATATCAATTAACCCCAATTCCTTCATCAGAAAGTTTACCCCTTTATCTTTCCACGCCGAGGGACGTGGTTTTGCTGGCTTGCAGTCTATCAGGGGGTCTGCAGTAATATTAAAATCTCCCCCAACTACCAACTTGTACCCGCTAATCGCCACCAACTGCGCTAGCACCCCCGAGAAGTAAGAGTGGGAGTATACATTGGGAGCATATATAGAACAAAGAGCTACTCTCTGACCCACTATTTCCCCCAACCAAATAACATACCGACCTTCCGGATCCTGCACTATTTTATGTGTAGTAACATGGTGCTTTTTATGGAACAGAATGACAACCCCTCGCTGCCTGTTGTTGAAGGACGAGGAAACTAGTTCTCCCACCCATCCTCGTTGTAGTTTTCTATGCTCTTGTTGCGTGAGATGTGTCTCCTGCATAAAAAGTACATCAACTTTCATCCTGGCACAATAAGACAAAACCTTAGAGCGTTTGATAGGGGAATGGATACCATCCACATTCAAGGATCCAAATCTCAAACTACCCATATGACTTCGTGCATCTGGTGGGCTTGCTGATTACCTGAAATCCAGAGGCAGTGTCCCAGCTCACCACCTCCCTCTCAAAGAATGGCTTTCTCCTTTTTCCACTCCTGTCTTCACGCCAGGCTGTCGTCTCCCCTACTCCAGGAGCCCCCTTCCCTCCTCCCCCTATCCCGCCCCCCAAGTCCCCGCCCTCTCTCCCACCTTCACATCCCGTCCACCATTCGCACCCCACATCCGCTCTCCACCCGCTCTCCCCACTCACACACACACCTACCTTCCCTTTTACTGCCTCCCCCTTCCCTACCCTTCCCTCCAGAACACCCAGTGTTGCAACCCCTGCCCAAGGAAGCTGCTCCCCCCTCCTTCCTCTTCTCCCCGATCCCCCCCTCTACTGCTGCCATTATGCTATTCGTGGCCACAGCTTCTTACTACTCCCCCCCCTCTTAAGCAGGAGTACCTTTAGTAACACCTTTAGTAATCTTAACCCAGAATATTTCCTCATAAAATACATCCTGTGTTACTGTCTCCTCTTTAGTTTACTACAGCATTACAGCATTACCTGCGAGGCTAAATGAATACAAATAGTAAATTATCCGCATAACTATACTCAAAAGAAAGAAAAAAAAAAGAAAAAGGAAGAAACATAAAAGGATGCAGACATGCTCTGTGCGGGTGAGCTATGGGTATCCTCCTCATGCCTGCAGCGTTCTTCACTTGCATCCCCGCAGTCTCCAAAGCAGCAGGCTCAGAGACGCCGTCACATCTCCGCAGTTAATATATGATTTACTTTTGTCTACATTTCCACCAGGCCTCAGATGCCTCTTCCTTAATACTCACAGACTCATAACCCCTCTGTAACAATATCTCCCAGGGGAAGTTGTCCACCCTATGTGAGGAGTGGTCTGGTCACAAAATCATAAAGCAAAAAAATGCAATCCCCGCATTGTGGAGCCACGTGCTCATCTCCTGATTTACTGTCCTTAAAACATATCCGATGTTCTGATTCACAGTTTTATCCAATGCCGGCTTAAGTCCCCTGGCATGATCCCAGCTCACTTCAGTCGGTCTACAAACGATTGAAGCTCCTCTGGTTTCTCCATAAACAGAACTTGCCCCTCATGCAGCACTCTCACCTTTGCTGGGTATTGTAGTGAAAACTTGATCCCCTTGTGAAAAAGCTGGGAGCAAAATGGAGACAGGCGCTTCCGGAGCTCCGATACTTTCGGCGAGAAGTCTGGGAATAACAGCACTGCGGTTCCCTGGTACTCCAGCTTCCTTTTCTGACGATATTTTTCCATTAATCTCGCCTTGTCAGCGTAGTTGAAAATTCGGGCAATCACAGGGCGCGGCCTGCTGTTCTGATCTTTCAGGGCACCCACTCGATGCACCCGTTCCGCCTTCAGTCGCTGCCCCTCCACCTCTAGGCCCAGCTCTTTTGGTAGCCACGTTTCCACCAGTTCCCAGATCTCCTTCTCTTTCACAGTCTCTGGCACTCCTACCAACCGAATGTTGTTGCGCCTGCTCCTATTTTCCTGATCCTCTACCCTGTCTTCTAGCACTTTGCATCTTTTTTCCATGACCGCCAGCTTAGCTTCGATTCCACTCACCGCATCTTCTTGGTGGGAGATCCGCTCCTCTGCATGCTGTAGTCGGGTACTCTGTGCCGCCATATTTTCTTTTAAGTCGTCCATAAAGACATGTAGCGTGGACAACTTATCATCCAGCACTGCAGCCATGTGCTTCATTATTTCTTGGATTGCCGCCGCTTGCAGAGCGACCACCGGAGGATCTGAGCTCGCTGTTTCTTCCCCCTTCTCCTTTCCGGTCGCCATTTTGACCGTGTTTTGCGATCCGCGCCTTTTCTGTGTTCGCGGGGTCTTTGCCGGCATTACCTGCTTGCCGCACCACGCCGCTGAATCGTCGGCACTAGCTCTTCCTGGTGCTGTGCGCTGACTTTTTCTTATTAACTTGGGAGTTGAATCGGGGCAAAAAGTGCGATAAATGCCGTTTTATGTAGCGTGGCAGAGGAGAGCAGCCGCGGGACGTCCGTCTAGGTTCCTGCCATCACGTGACCCCCAGCTTTAATGCCTTAATACCCTGTCTGACCTCCTGTTCTGAGATAGGAGCACTCAGTCTTTGTATCTGGTCGTCACTAAATTGCGGTATAGAGAGACCTTCAAAGAAGGCGTCCCTCTGCAATGGATCCAACTCTCTCACAGCGTACAAAGACTGATAGTACTGAATAAATTGTTTATGTATTTGGGCCTCTTGATGGTGCACATGGCCTGCACAATCCCAAATTGATGTTACAATCTGTCTCTTCCTATAGGGCCGTACTAAATTCGCCATAAGCCTGCCCGCCTTGTTTCCCCATTGAAATAATTTAAATCTCTGAAAATATATATCCCGCTCCGCCCTTGTATTAAGCAGTTAGTCAATACATTTTCGAAGCCGCCCCAAGGTCTCCCTGTGTTCTTTACCCATGCTACCCACATGCTGCTGTCGGGCTTGTTGATATTCAGCAGATAATGTTAGCAATTCCGCCTCTAATTGTTTCTTTTTCCCTGCAGTGTAGGCCAAAATATGCCCGCGCAACACCACTTTAGCCGACTCCCAGTATATAGCTGAGCTTACCTCCGGGGTTTCATTATAGCTCTGGTATTCTGCCCATTTTTCCCTCAGATAGGTGTGAAATGCAGCATCTCTATATAAAGAGGGGGAAAACCTCCACACCCTCTCCGTGCCTCCTGCAGTATACTCTATAGAACACGAAATGGCTGAGTGGTCAGACAATACGCTATCCAATATATGTGCTGCCCTCGCCACCGGGAAGAGAGCCTGTGATATGAGAAAATAATCTATTCGAGAATATGTGTTGTGCGGGATAGAAAAGAAGGTATAGTCTGCGTCATGTGGATGCAAGATTCTCCATACATCCACCAACCCTAGTTGGTGTAACAGAAAATTAACCCTCTTGTGTTCCCACCCCTTGCTTTTAGGTTTACCTGGTTTACAATCTATTGTGGGGTCAGCAGATGTATTTAGATCACCCCCCAAAATCATCTGATATTCTGGATAGACTGCCATCCGCGCTACTATATCGGAAAAAAATTTGTGGTTATATACGTTAGGTCCATATATGTTACAAAGGCTGAGCTTTCGACCCCAGAGCTCTCCCATCACTATGACAAACCTGCCCTCCTTATCTTGTAACACCTTATGGATGACCAAAGGGAGCTGTTTGTGAATTAATATGGCAACTCCCCTCTTCCTGCTGATGAGTACGCCACTTCTCCCACCCATCCTCTCTTCAGTTTCACGTGTTCAGAACTGGACAAGTGTGTTTCCTGAAGGAAGGCAACGTCTGCCCCCTCTCTCTTCAACCAGGATAAAATTTTTGTGCGTTTAACAGGGGAATGTATACCATCCACATTCAAGGATATTATCTTTAAATTAACCATCCCACATGCAAATGATTAAGAAGGTCCCACAATGCATTTGTTCAAGCCAGTGAGTCTCCCAGCTAAACCCACCAGCCTCTATTAGTTCCCATCGTGGCAGTCCCTTCATAGAACAGTCTCCTCTTGTCCCCAACAGCTCCTCTAGCCCAACCCCCCCTCTTCCAACCCTTCCCCCTCCCACCCCTCCCTCAGGACCCCCCTCCCTACCGGCCACTCCATCCCTCCCTCCCCCCCCTCCCCTGCCCATCCTCCCTCCCCCCATAAACTAGTTGCCTTTTCCACTTCACCATCCTGCCCCTTCCCCCAACAGACAGCAAGAACAGACAACAACCCCCCCCCTGCATCCGTACTCTAACACACACCCTCTTCCAGTACCTTAACCCCCACAACAAATACAAACAAACCATTAATCATTTATATAGAGTCCTTGAAGGTTGCTGAGTTCACAAAACCAGGGCACTAAGTAAGAACTCTGCCTCGTCTGCTGCGATCAAATCTGGTCAGATCTCCATTGTCATAGCGATTCCCTGCCAGCCTCACCCGCTCTCCTGTTCATGCACTATAGGTCTCACTGCTCCCTGGGCCCAGTTGACCTCCAGCTCAAAGATGAAAGGGAGAAAAGAAAAGAAAAAAAAACAAACATAAAGTCCTCCCCTGCCACTACGGAGCTTAAGAGTTCGGCTCCTTCGTACAGCACAAGGGCCAGATCTAAGTTCAGTCTAGCAGCTGCCCGCTGCCCTGCGACTCTCTTTACAGCAGTAAATTCTTCAGACCAGAACCATGCTCCGAGGGAAAAACAAATAAACAAACTGCAAACCTGTGCAGGCCAACCGATCCTTCTTGCTTGGACAATCCTCCATCTTTAAACATTCTCCCTCGGCTCCTCTCTATTCATGCGTTCCATATATGCTTTGGCTTCCGAGGTTTCCTGAAACAGCAGTATCTTCCCTTCGTGCCACACTCGTAGCTTTGCAGGATAGAGGAGCGAAAAACGGATACCCCTGCTGTACAGCACGTGGGAGCCATTGCTCGACGGAGTTGTGCCACCGCCATGGAATAGTCATTAAATAACAAAAGTTTATGTCCTTCGTATTCCAGCTGCACTTTTCGATCGCGACCCTGCTTCAGCAACATTTCCTTCTCCCGCCAGTTAAGATAGTGAGCGATGGCGGTTCTGGGTTTAGTAGCACCATCCTTCCGGGCTCCTATGCGGTGCGTCCGGTCGCACTGCCAGTTGCCCGCTCCGCCTCCAAGGCCCAGGGTTTTGGGCAGCCACTCGCTGAAAAACTTGTAGAGCTCCCCATCTCTCACCTCTTCTGGGAGCCCCACCACACGTAAGTTGTTGCGTCGGTTTCTGTTTTCTTGCTCTTCCACCTGATCCTTGAGTGCTGCCGCTTCCTTTTTCAAAGCTATTATCTGTGCCGCCATGCCCGACGTTACGTCCTCTTGATCCTGCACACGTTGCTCTACTTCACTTAGTCTGCGAGCCTGTGTGTCGAATTTTTCGTGAATCTCCTCGACTGCAGAGTGAATCTTATTTAGGCGGTCTTCCAGCGCGGCAGTCACTGTCGAGGAAATCTCCTTTGCCCAGTCTCCCACATTTTTCTCTATCCCAGGCTCAGAGACTGGAGGCGACGCCATCTTGGTATCTTTCGGCGCGGGAGCTCTTTTATTTTTTATGGCGCCCTGGTTTCTTGTGGGCATACCGCTCGTCCCGGTATTTTAAATTTGGATCCGATACTTGCTTTGAATTCTTCAACCCTTCACGCTATCACACAGCACCTCTAGGTACAAAAAGTGGTTTTTAAAAGCAGGTTTTTGCAAAGGATTCGGGGGAGCTTTCGTCTCCTGCTGCTGCTCAGGAAGCAGTCATCACGTGACCCCCCTTATTTATGTTTTAATAAGCTGTTCTCTTTTATTTGGTTTTGTTTGCATTTTCCTAAGTAGTAAGGAAGTACATGTTTGGATGATAAATATGACTTGGAAAGTATGGAGTGTGATTTAGAAGATATCTTTCTATGCCATCTTTTATGTTTATTTCCCTAGTTGTCTCTCTAACCCTGCCTCTCTTTGGACCAAGCTGTTGGAAGTAGAGACAAGGTGCTTTTTGATTGAAGAGGATGCCAGTATTCTACACCTGTACTTGTTACCCATAGAAAGCACCGAGTTTGTTTGGAAAGGTCCTTTTTCTGAAAATACTCTAATATGTGGTGGAGGAGTGGCCTAGTGGTTAGGGTGGTGGACTTTGGTCCTGAGGAACTGAGTTCGATTCCCACTTCAGACACAGGCAGCTCCTTGTGACTCTGGGCATCTCCATTGCCCCATGTAAGCCACATTGAGCCTGCCATGAGTGGGAAAGCACGGGGTACAAATGTAACAAAAAAAATAAAATATAGTGTTTCTGGTTTTCAAATTCAACAGAGAGATTTTCATTTTCTTCCAGTGTGCTAAATTTGATGAATGCCTGTCCTTTGAAGAGTTATCTTGCCCCCAGATGAGCAGACAAGGATCTGTCCTGGGACCTCTTCTTTTCTCCATCTATACTTCTTCCCTTGGTACTCTGATCTCATCCCATGGTTTTCATTATCATCTTTACACTGATGACTCCCAGATCTACCTCTCCACAACAGAAATCTCAGCCGAAATCCAGGCCAAAGTATCAGCCTGCCTGTCTGACATTGCTGCCTGGATGTCTCAGCGCCATCTGAAACTAAACATGACCAAGACTGAGCTTCTTATCTTTCCACCTAAACCAACCTCTCCTCCTCCCTCATTCTCTATTTCTGTAGATAACACTCTCATCCTTCCTGTCTCATCAGCTCGTAACCTTGGGGTCATCTTCGACTCCTCCCTCTCCTTCTCTGCACATATTCAGCAGACTGCTAAAACCTGTCATTTCTTTCTCTATATCATCACCAAAACTCGCCCTTTCCTTTCTGAGCACACTACCAGAACCCTCATCCACACTCTTATCACTTCTCGCTTAGACTATTGCAACTTACTTCTCACAGGTCTCCCATTTAGCCATCTCTCTCCTCTTCAATCTGTTCAAAATTCTGCTGCACAACTAATATTCCGCCAGTGTCGTTATGCTCATATTAGCCCTCTCCTCAAGTCACTTCACTGGCTTCCTATCCGTTTCCACATACTCCTCTTATTGACCTATAAGTGCATTCACTCTGCAGCTCATCAGTACCTCTCCACTCTCATCTCTCCCTACATTCCTCCCCGGGAACTCCGTTCACTGGGTAAATCTCTCTTATCTGCACCCTTCTCCTCCACTGCTAACTCCAGACTCCGTTCCTTTTATCTTGCTGCACCATACGCCTGGAATAGACTTCCTGAGCCGGTACATCAAGCTCCATCTCTGACCGTCTTCAAATCTAAGCTAAAAGCCCACCTTTTGGATTCTTCTTTTAACTCCTAACCCTTATTCACTTGTTCAGAACCCTTATTTTATCATCCACACTTTAATATTCCCTTATCTCTTGTTTGTCCTGTTTGTCTGGCCTAATTAGATTGTAAGCTCTGTCGAGCAGGGACTGTCTCTTCATGTTCAAGTGTACAGCGCTGTGTGCGTCTAGTAGCGCTTTAAAAATGATAAGTAGTAGTAGTAATATTTTACACAGTTCTTACCAACATTCTATATACTGGAAAACATGTCTGTATCATGGTGGGACAGCTCTCATTGATAGAGATGAGGGAAGAAAATAACCTTTTTAACCTGGATTCTGAATACTATTCTGTTTGTTTTAAATGCTGCAGGTTATTCAGAGAATATTCTATACTGTGAACAGGTCATGGTCTGGTAGGATTACCTTGACCGAGCTAAGGAAAAGCAACTTCCTGCAGGTGCGTCACTTTCCCTAATCCCATAACCTTTCTTAAGGATCAGGTAAGAAAATAAAATATAAGCACATAAGATAACCATGCTGAGTCAGACTAAAGTCCATCAAGCCCATAATCCTGTCTCCAACTGTGGCCAGTCTGGGTTGCAAGTACATGGAAAATTCGAAAACGTAGATCTGTGTTTTTTTTTTAATCAGTGGCTTTCCCAGGTCTCCCTGGCTAATATTTTATGAACTTTTCTTCCAAGAACTTCCCCAAACCTCTTTTGAGTCTTGATATGTTAGTTGCCTTGAGCATTTCTTCTGACTACAGATTCCACAGCTTAATAGTGTGCTTGGTAAAAAAAGAACTTTCTACCATTTGTATTCAGTGTACTGTTTGCTAGTTTCATTATCTTTTTCTTGTGTGGAAAGGTTAAACAAATGTTCCCTATTCAACTGTTTCACCTTACTCATGATTTTACAGCCTCTTTTCTACACTGAAGAGCTCTAACCTGTTTAGCCTTTCTTATAATGGAAATGTTCAACCCCTTTTATTATTTTTGTCGCCATTCTCTGAATTTTTTCTAGATCCCTTTATATGCTTTTTGAGATGAGGTGATCAGAATGCACACAGTATTCAAGCTGCCAACCCATTATTGCCCTATATAGAGTCATAATATACAGTGTTTATTGATTTGCTCAAACTTTATAACCTAAATATGCTCCAGAGCACTATATTTGCTATATGGAAATATTTATTTCAAACACTACTTGAATATGAAACATATAGATAATACCACTCTAACCTCATTCATACCAATCATCCCTTTCATTCAGCTCACTCAGCACATTATCCGGTTAAACAATCTTAACAAACAAGTCCAGTATTAGCTTGTCCAGAAGACAATGACCCAACTAAGGGATCAATTGTGAAGAAACACCAGTTTCATTGATATACTGTCAGACTCAGTAACCCCAGGTGGTGAGCCCCTGTGCCAAACAGAATTCGGCGGCCAGACAACCCTGATCTTACCTGAAGAATCAGGGCAGGAACTCCTCCGGAGGGTTGGACGGGTCCCACAAAGGCAACTGGCGGAGGTCCCAGTCAGGATTCAGACACAGGTACCAGGCCGCGGTAACCCAGGGATACAGTCCGGAACCAGAGCAAAGGCTTAAAAGCGGATGGTAGATATGAACAAAGTCCAGGTCCAAGCAAGTGCTCCAAAGAAGGCGGCTGGTAGAAGCAAAGTCCAGGTCCAGGCTAAGTTCCAAGGCAGGCGGCAAACAAAAGCAAAGTCCAGATCCAGGCAAGTTCCAAGGCAGGCAGCAAACAAAAGCAAAGTCCAGGTCCAGGCTAAGTTCCAAGGCAGGCGGCAAACAAAAGCAAAGTCCAGGTCCAGGCAAGTTCCAAGGCAAGCGGCAAACAAAAGTAAAGTCCAAGCTACGGTTTGAGAGGCAGGAAACAGTCCAACAGAGAAACACAGCACCACGGAATCCACTAAAGTAGAAGCCGAAGCAATGAGAGTTCCAAAATGCTGCTCCTAAATAGCCCTCCCCATCAGGAGGACAGGGAACAGCTGATAGGAGGCGGAGCCACCACGACTGACTCAGCCCCGGATTGGCCAGCCAGAAGCAGGAGGCGGTGTCAGCCGCGATCGGCCGATCCGGGGGCGTTGCGGGGAGTGTCTTCACTGTTCTTGGGCTTCGCGCCCGAAAAGGATCCCTTTCTTCAGGGACGCCGGCCCTACCCTCATGGCCGGCGTCTCCCAGCTGCTACCGACGCGGCGTGGAGGGCCGGAGCAGCCCAGACTGCCGACAGGACTCTACTGGGGCGACGCAGGAACCCAGCGTCTGACCGCTTCTCCCAGCCAGCGCTCCCTGCGGCAGGCTGAAGACGCGGGATGACCGATGGAGGAGCGGCACAGGTGAGGGACGCGACAGTACCACCCCCCCCCCCCTAAAAGCCCCCCTCCTCCGTCTCGGCTCCGGTCTAGAAGGACAACGAGAGTGAAACTCTTGAACCAAGTCGGGTGCATGGACATTCCTAGCCGGTTCCCAAGAATTATCTTCAGGACCAAAATTCTTCCAAGAAATCAAATAAAAAAGTCTTCCCCTTTGGAATTTGGAATCGAGAATCTCCTGCACCTCAAACTCAGGATCCGGCTCAGAATCAGGAACAGTGATCCTCTTAGGTTCAAGATGCCACCGCGAGGCCCGGAAAGGTTTGAGTAACGAGATGTGGAAAGCATTGTGGATGCGCAGGTTACCAGGTAAGTGAAGGCGATAGACCACCGTCCCCACTCTGGCTTGAACAGCAAATGGACCAATAAATCAAGGAGCAAACTTCAAGGAAGGAAGACGACGCTTCAGATATTTGGTGCTGAGGCACACCCGTTGCCCAGGCTGGAAAACAGGAGCGGCCCGACGATGTCGATCAGCAAATCGTTTATACCGGGCTGCCGCCTGCTGCAAGTGGTGCTGCACCGTCCTCCACGTGTCCTGAATAGTGGAGAGGGTCAACTGAACTAGTGGAGGAGCGTGATCCAAAGGAATCGGTGGAGGAAGACATGGATGACGCCCAAAAACAACAAAAAAGGGCGAAGTCCGAGAGGCCGAGTGCATACTGTTATTGTAAGCGAACTCAGCCGGGGGCAAAAGGTCAGTCCAATCATCCTGACGGGCGTTAGTAAAAGCCCGGAGGAAAGTCTTAAGAGTATGGTTAGTCCGCTCTGCCATGCCATTCGTCTGAGGATGATAGGCTGTGGAAAAAAGTGTGGCGACTCCAAATGCTGAACAAAAGATCTCCAAAATCTAGACGTGAATTGGGAGCCTCTGTCACTAATGATGCGCTGAGGAAATCCATGTAAGCGAAACACATGCTGGACAAAATGGGAAGCCAGAACAGCAGCAGATGGCAGGGCCCGCATAGGAACAAAGTGCGCCATGCAGGAAAAACGATCCACAACCACCCAGATAACAGTGTTGCCCTTGGAAGGAGGAAGGTCAGTGATAAAGTCCATAGAAACTTCCTGCCAAGGATGCTGTGGAATAGGCAAGGGTTGCAGAGGTCCCCAGGACTTGCCCGGTGGAGACTTGGTATGAGCACAGGTGGGACAGGTAGAAACAAACTGTAGAATGTCCTGAGCCATACGAGGCCACCAAAAATAACGGGAGATGAGATGATAAGTCTTTCGGAAACCAAAATGTCAAGCAAAAACAGAGGAATGACCCCACTGAAGAACCTTGCGTCTGGAGCGGATAGGAACAGGGGT
Organism: Microcaecilia unicolor; assembly: GCF_901765095.1. Lineage (NCBI taxonomy): Eukaryota > Metazoa > Chordata > Amphibia > Gymnophiona > Siphonopidae > Microcaecilia > Microcaecilia unicolor. Next base: position 112,794,960 of record NC_044040.1, read on the forward strand.
CCTAAGGGAAGCAGAAGCCACCACAGGAGCAGGAAGGCAAGCCGGATTCCGCATAGGACAAACCTCATCTGGTTCTTCGGGCGCATCAAAGGCTCGGGAGAGCGCATCAGCTTGGACGTTCTTTTCTGTAGGCCGGAAAACCAAATGAAAATGAAAACGGGCAAAAAAAAGTGACCATCTAGCTTGCCGCGGATTGAGACATTTGGCATCTTGTAGATAAAGAAGATTCTTGTGATCAGTGATGACTGTAAAAGGGTGAGCAGCCCCCTCCAGAAGATAACGCCATTCTTGAAAAGTAAGCTTCATGGCCAACAATTCCCTGTCCTCCACCGTATAATTATGCTCAGCTGGAGAAAACGTCTTAGAAAAGAAAAAACATGGATGTGGTTTACCAGAAGGAGCAGCCTGCGATAAGACAGCACCAGCTCCCAGAGCAGATGCATCCACCTCAACAATAAAAGGCTTCGTAATGTCCGGAGTACGGAGTACTGGAGCAGACACAAAAGCACTCTTTAAAGCAGAGAAGGCCTCCAGAGCAGCGGGGGACCAATTCCGAACATCAGCACCCTTCCTGGTCAAGGCAGTCAAGGGAGCAGTACTCAAGGAGTAATGTGGAATAAATTGTCTGTAGTAATTGGCAAACCCGAGGAACCTCTGCAAGGCCCGGAGTCCTTGGGGCATTGGCCAATCTTGGATAGCCTGAAGCTTAGCGGGGTCCATCTGTAGACCATCAGCGGAGATAATATGCCCCAGAAAAGGAATAGTTGACTGGTGAAACGCACATTTCTCCAATTTGGCAAAGAGTCGATGAGCCCAGAGGCGTTGGAGCACCGTGCATACGTGTCCGAGATGGTCCTGAGGAGAAGCAGAGAAGATCAGGATGTCATCCAAATAGACAATGATGGATGAATACAGTAAATCCCGGAAAATGAAATTAATAAAGTCCTGAAAAACAGCTGGAGCATTACACAGGCCGAAAGGCATGACCAGGTACTCAAAGTGGCCCTCATGAATATTAAATGCTGTCTTCCACTCATCCCCCTGCCGAATACGAATCAAGCACCCCGGAGGTCCAGCTTGGTGAAAATAACCACTCCCTGAAGGCGATCAAATAACTCAGGGATAAGAGGAAGAGGATAGTGGTTCTTAATCGTGATGTTATTCAGTCCTCGATAATCAATACAGGGTCTTAAAGACCCGTCCTTCTTGGAAACAAAAAAAAAAAACGGCACCAGCAGGAGAGGAAGAGGGTCGAATAAATCCCTTGTTAAGATTTTCATGAATATATTCCCGCATGGCAGCCGACTCTGCTCAGGACAGCGTATATAATCGTCCCCTAGGAGGCATTTTGCCCGGCAGTAAATCAATAGGACAGTCAAAGGGGCGATGGGGAGAGAGGGAATCTGCCTCCCGTGCGTCAAAAACGTCCAGAAAATCACTATATTCCTCAGGAAGACAGGCCTCACAGGGTTGAAGGATCCCGGGTAAAGCAACAATGTTTCTGGGGGGAGGCTCCACCGGAGTCAGACAGACTTCAAAACATCGGTTACCCCAATGACTGATCTCCCCAGCCGGCCAATCAATGCTGGGTGCGTGAAGACGTAGCCAGGGTAAACCTAGAATAACAGGATGAATAGCATGAGGCAAAATAAAAAATTGGATCTCCTCATGATGCAGGAGCCCCACCTGCATCTTCAGTGGCATGGTAAGATGGGTTACAAGATGAGGAAGAGCTGAGCCATGAATGGATGTTACCTGCAGAGCTGGTCTACAGGGGATTGAAGGCTCTCCCAGTTTCTTAAGAAGAGTAGCATCAATAAAGTTACCTCCTGCTCCAGAATCCAGCAGGGCTAAAGTGTTTACCCTGAAGTCACGCCACAGTAGAATTATAGGCACAGAAATCAAATTATCCGGAAGGGATTCTGAGTGACCCAAAGCCACCCCCTCCTCAAGGCTTGGGTCTAGGCATTTCCCGGCTTATTGGGACACTCCTTCACAAAGTGACCGGGTTTACCACAATAAAGACAAAGTCTATTGTTTCATCTATAGGCCCTCTCAACTGCTGAGAGACGGTGTCTGCCAATCACCATAGGTTCTTCAGACCCCTCCGCAGCGGGTCCCGCAGCACCCTGGGGGGAAATGGGCCATTGTCTTCGGGGAGAGGTTCTCCGAGGAGGACGCGACGTACCTTGTTCTCGTGCTCGCTCCTGGAATCGAACATCAATCCGGACACAGAGTGAAATAAGCGCATCCAAAGTACTAGGGACCTCACGGCCAGCTAACTCGTCCTTGATGCGCCCGCTCAGGCCTTGCCAAAAAATGGCCGTAAGGGCCTCTTGATTCCATTTAAGCTCTGCCGCCAGAGTACGGAATCGAATAGCATAGGCTCCAACAGAATTGTTCCCTTGCTGAATACGCAGCAATTCACTTGCGGATGAGGGATGCCCCGGAACATCAAACACCATGCGGAACCGACGTAGGAACTCTCCTAGATCAGAGAGGAGAGGGTCCTGTTGTTCCCACAGGGGTGATGCCCATGCCAAGGCGGGCCCGGAAAGTAACGAGATGATATACATAATCTTTGATCTGTCTGTAGGGAATGAGGCTGGTTGCATGTCAAAGAGCATTTGACATTGGTTCAGAAACCCGCGGCAGGTGTACCATCAAACCGGGGAGGCTCAGGTAATTGGAAGGCAGGCTGGGGTGGAGATGACCTACTGGCACCAGTAGGCGGTCCTCGCTGAGCTGACATTTGCGAGCATACATCTTGAAGAACCCCCGAAAGTCTGTTAAGCTGGGCCTGCTGTTGTTGAAGAGCTTGGGCCAAGTCGTTCAGATCAGGCTTATCCGGCGAGCTCATGGCTTCGGCTTTCTGTCAGACTCAGTAACCCCAGGTGGTGAGCCCCTGTGCCAAACAGAGTTCGGCGGCCAGACAACCCTGATCTTACCTGAAGAATCAGGGCAGGAACTCCTCCAGAGGGTTGGACGGGTCCCACAAAGGCAACTGGCGGAGGTCCCAGTCAGGATTCAGACACAGGTACCAGGCCGCGGATAACCCAGGGATACAGTCCGGAACCAGAGCAAAGGCTTAAAAGCGGATGGTAGATATGAACAAAGTCCAGGTCCAAGCAAGTGCTCCAAGGAAGGCGGCTGGTAGAAGCAAAGTCCAGGTCCAGGCTAAGTTCCAAGGCAGGCGGCAAACAAAAGCAAAGTCCAGGTCCAGGCAAGTTCCAAGGCAGGCGGCAAACAAAAGCAAAGATCAGGTCCAGGCAAGTTCCAAGGCAGGTGGCAAACAAAAGTAAAGTCCAGGTCCAGGCTACGGTTTGAGAGGCAGGAAACAGTCCAACAGAGAAACACAGCACCACGGAATCCACTAAAGTAGAAGGCGAAGCAATGAGAGTTCCAAAATGCTGCTCCTAAATAGCCCTCCCATCAGGAGGACAGGGAACAGCTGATAGGAGGCGGAGCCACCACAACCGACCCAGCCCCGGATTGGCCAGCCAGAAGCAGGAGGTGGTGTCAGCCGCGATCGGCCAATCCGGGCGTTGCGGGGAGTGTCTTCACTGTTCTTGGGCTTCGCGCCCGAAAAGGATCCCTTTCTTTGGGGCAGTGGCTTAGCCACACGTGGGCCTGGGTGGGCCAGGGCCCACCCACTTAGGGCTCAGGCCCACCCAACAGTAGCAGAATGGTAGCTGGTGGGGATCCCAAGCTCCGCCACCTGAAGAATTGCCCCTGATGGCAATGAAAATGCTACTCTCCATGATATTGGCACCTGCGCATGCTCAGTTTTCAGTGCATGCCTGCTTCAGACTCCCAAAGTGGAAAGAAGCATTTTCCTGCCAGCTGACATATTTTTTTGGTGGTGGTGGGGGGGGGGGGGGGGGGGGGGGGGAGAACACTTGGTGCCCACCCACTTCTTGCCCAGGCCCACCCAAAATCTATTGTCTGGCTATGCCCCTGCTTCGGGGACACCGGCCCTGCCCTCATGGCCGGCGTCTCCCAGCCGCTACCGATGCGGCGCGGAGGGCCAGAGCAGCCCAGACTGCTGACAGGACTCTACTGGGGCGACGCAGGAACCCAGAGTCTGACCGCTCCTCCCGGCCAGCGCTCCCTGCGGCAGGCTGAAGATGTGGGATGACCGACGGAGGAGCGGCACAGGTGAGGGATGCGACATATACTCATATCCAAGATTGTATTTAGTCAATGCAAATCTTCTAGACACAAAAACCTCATGCAAATCATTAGATGTTTTGCTGAACTCCCATATAAAACAGCTGGATTTGATAGTCTCTTGACAGTAAAATTGTCACATCCCAGGCTTTGAACAACCAGGCGTGAACTCTGGAACCTCTTCCCTGGGCTCGCTGATCTCATCACATGGTTTCAAGTACCATCTCTATGCTGATGACACCCAGCTTTATCTCTCCACTCCCGACATCACGGTCGAAACCCAGGCCAAAGTTTCGGCCTGCCTTTCAGACATCACTGCCTGGATGTCCAACCGGCATCTGAAACTGAACATGGCAAAGACTGAGCTCCTTGTCTTTCCACCCAAACCCTCTTCTCCTCTTCCCCCACTTTCCGTCTCTGTTGACAACGCCCTCATCCTCCCCGTCGCTTCAGCCTGCAATCTCGGAGTCATCTTCGACTCCTCCCTCTCCTTCTCTGCCCATATCCAGCAGACAGCTAAGACCTGTCGCTTCTTCCTCTATAATATTAGCAAAATTCGCCCATTCCTCTCTGAACAGACCACCCGAACCCTCGTCCACTCGCTCGTCACCTCTCGTCTTGACTATTGCAACCTTCTTCTCACTGGCCTCCCGCTTAACCATCTATCCCCCCTTCAATCTGTCCAAAATTCTGCCGCACGTCTTATCTACCGAGTGAACCGATACCCCTCCTCAAGTCACTTCACTGGCTCCCGATCCGCTACTGTATACAGTTCAAGCTTCTCCTTTTAATCTTCAAATGCACTCAATCTGCAGCCCCCTATTACCTCTCTACCCTCCTCTCCCCGTATGTTCCCACCCGTAACCTCCGCTCTCAGGACAAATCACTCCTATCTGTACCCTTCTCCACCACCGCTAACTCCAAACTCCGCCCCTTCTGCCTCGCATCACCATATGCCTGGAACAGCCTTCCCGAGCCCATATGTCATGCGCCCTCCCTGCCCATCTTCAAGTCCTTACTCAAAGCCCATCTCTTCTCCCTTGCTTTTGGCGCATAACCACCTTCCCCACTCATGATACCTACACTGACTACATAGTTTGTAACCTTTAGATTGTAAGCTCTTTTGAGCAGGGACGGTCATTCCCCATGTTAAACTTGTGCAGCGCTGCATAACCCTGGCAGCGCTATAGAAATGCTAAGTAGTAGTAGTAGTAACAATGTGAGCCCTTGGCCTACTGTGGTCGAGCGGCAGCAGGAGGCAAAACCCTCCAAGCAAGACTGCGCAGGATTCAGGATGCACTTGGCTTGGCTAGAGTCAGATACTGGAACAAGCTTGGCTTGACTGGGCTGGGCTGGAGCCAAAAGCTGAAATGGACTTGGCTTGACTGGAACCAAATGCTGGAACGGTCTTGGCTGGGCTTCACTGGAACCTGATACTGGAACAAGCTTGGCCTGACTGGAGTGGAACCAAATACTGGAACGGACTTGGCTGGGCTTCACTGGAACAAGCTTGACTTGACTGGAGTGGAACCAAATACTGGAACGGGCTTGGCTTGGTTTCACTGAAACCAGATACTGCAACAAGCTTAGCTTGACTGGAGTGGAACCAAATACTGGAACGGACTTGGCTTGGCTTCACTGGAACCAGATACTGGAACAAGCTTGGCCTGACTGGAGTGGAACCAAATACTGGAACGGACTTGGCTTGGCTTCACTGGAACAAGCTTGGCTTGACTGGATTGGATTGGAGTGGAACCAAATACCGGAACAGACTTGGCTTGGCTTGACTGGAACCGGATACTGGAACAAGCTTGGCTTGACTGGAACAGGATTCAGGATACTCAGGCAGGATTTAGGATTTACAAACAAGCTTGGCAGAAACAGGATTCAGGATACTCAAGGCAGACACAAGCAGGGTAGGGCTGAAGCTAGGGACAAACAGGGTAAAGACAGACAAGCAGGGACAGAACCAAAGCTGAAGGCTTGCAAGGCTGAGGCAAGCAGGAAGGGAACTGAAGCTAAAGACTACCAGGGAAAAGACAGACAAGCAGGGACAGAACCAAAGCTGAAGGCTTGCAAGGCTGAGGCAAGCAGAAAGGGACTGGAGCCAAACCCTACCAGGGTAAAGACAGAGAAGCAGGGACAGAACCAAAGCTAACCCACACAGACAAACAACAGAACTAAGGCTGAAGCTAAGGTAAAAGGGACAAACTAGCAAGGCAGGCTAGGCAGGACACAAAGCTGAGCCACACAGACAAACAACAGAACAAAGGCTAAAGGCAGAGGTGCACACAGGCACCACAATTAAGAACACAAGACACAGAAGTGCCCACAGACACACAGACAAGAACAAGGCAACAAGGATCTAGGCAGAAGTGCTCACAAGTACACAGACTAACTTGGGGACCTTTGGCGTTGCAAAGGCCCTGAATGAAAGTGCACCACTTCCTTATAACAGGACAGAGACAGGAAATACACAGAACCCAAAGTGAGGCTTGAAACACAGAGGAAGTGGAAACCCTTCAGGACAGAAACAGGAAATACACACTGAACACCGAAATGAGGCTTGGAACACACAGGAAGTAGAATCCCTACACTCAACACCAAAGTGAGGCTAGAAACACACAGGACAAGCACAACCATGCAGAAAAGAACCCAGCTCATGAGCTGACCGGCAGAAAAGGTGAGTCAAAAGAAGGGTCAAAGCCACAGTCATGACAAAAAACAAGTAAACATCAAATTTGCAGCTCTTTTCGCTATGGTTGTTTGGTCAATTGGTACATAGGATCCATCAGCTAGACAAACTAGCAAAATCACGCCACATTTTTCCCCAATGCGGAACCTCATTTCTATTTCTTCTTCAGGAGGAACAAGTATACTCCCTGTTTAAATGAAGCACACACATAATACTCCTAATCTAAACTCTTACACAACTAACATCTAAATACTGATTCAACCTCAACATCATTCAATAACAACTTATTGCTGCTTACCGGATGGATAACATCCAAACCACACCCACTACAAACGCTGACCTGAGACAAGGAATGCTCTTATAATCTACTTCCGGGTTTATATAAGAAACAAATATGCCCCAGCATGTGAAAGTCTTTAAGATCTCAGAAATGAAATCACCACTCTACTTCCAGGTTTAACCCCCCCAGTTGTTCTGTTCTCTCTGACCCTGAGATCTTCAATGGGATCTGGACCCTCCCTAAGCTCAGGGGGAAGGCCTACAAATGCACTCAGTCTGCAGCCCCTCATTACCTCTCTACCCTCATTTCCCCTTACGTTCCCGCCCGTAACCTCCGCTCACAGGACAAATCCCTCCTCTCAGTACCCTTCTCCACCACCGCCAACTCCAGGCTCCGCTCATTCTGCCTTGCCTCACCCTATGCTTGGAATAAACTTCCTGAGCCCTTACGCCAAGCCCCCTCCCTACCCATCTTCAAATCCTTGCTCAAAGCCCACCTCTTCAATGTTGCTTTCGGCACCTAACCTTTATACCTTTCAGGAAATCTAGACTGCCCCTATTTGACTGACTGTACATTTGTCCTTTAGATTGTAAGCTCCTTTGAGCAGGGACTGTCCTTCTATGTTGAAATTGTACAGCGCTGCGTAACCCTAGTAGCGCTTTAGAAATGTCAATTAGTAGTAGTAGTAGTAGTAAGGCCTACCCCCTCACCACCCAATACTTCCATTGCAGACCCAGGTAATGTGCTTTCTCTGGAAGGTTTGCCCATTGTAGGGCTGGATATTTCTCAAAGATTATCACAACAGTTGGTCTTTAGGTCATGTGCCGTCACGTTTGATTTGTCCTGAAATTGCACAGATTTCTGCTTCCTCTAAGGAGATATCTTTATTGGACATTTGGAGAATAGTCACTAGAACTGAATCCTGGTTGCTTGCTGCTGTCCCTCAACTTTGTGAGTTTTCTAAGCAAACTGCTGATACAATTGAGGAGATGGGTGGGAGAATACATTAATTAGGAAATAACTTTGAAAACGTGGTTACACAGGTTAAGATGTTTACAAGGAGCTAGTACTTCTGCAATCAAGGATAGTTTATTAATTCATAGACATTTAGATAATATTGAAAATATGATGTGTATTAAATATATTCATCTATTGAATTTTCTTTAGCTGAGGGGTCCTTTTACTAAGCTGCTGTAAAAAGTGGCCTGCGGTAGTGTGAGCGTGCTTGTTTTTGGCATGTGTTGGTCCATTTGTTTACTGCAGCTGGGAAAAATGGCTTTTTTCAATGGGGGCAATAAATGGCTGTGCGCTAGAAATAATGGTGTCACATGGCTAATTACTGCCTGAGCCCTTATGCCATCCATTGACCTAGTGGTAAGGGCTCACATGCTACACACGCGGTACTCATGCAGCACACACCAATGTGGCCGCACTGCCGATTACCATTGGAAACACCCCCCCCCCCCCCCATGGTAGAAAATAGAAAAATATTTCCTACCGTGGGAAACAGCATGTGCCTACTTCAACAGTACTGCCAGTTGGGTGTGCTACCCGGGTGGTAGTGTTGATTTGGTGCACGTTACATATGCTACCGCCACTTTCTAAAAGGACACGTAGGGCCCTGTTTACTAAGGTGCGTTAGTGTTTTTAGCGTGCGCTAACCATGTAGGCGCTTATAGGGATATTGTAGGCACGTACATGGTTAACGTGCGTTAAAAATGTTAACGCGCCTATAACGCTGCTTAGTAAACAGGGCCCATAGTTTGTTAGTTTCTGATCTTTTGCTTAGACATTATTTTAAGGAAGCATTACTTACTGCAGAGGCAGATTCTATTTTTCATAATTGTTACTATGTTTATTTCCAAAAACGTGAAGAGCAAGGGTTAAAGGAGGGTGAATCTTTAAATTTAACTGAATTTTTAGAAACTTCAAGGTATTATTGAAACAAGGGCCATCCTCCTTGTGACCCTTAACTGAGCAGGAGAAGTTAAGGATTATGAAACTTGGTCAGAATATCCTTATCTTTCCAGATGCCACCAGAGTAACACAATTGATAAGAAGGCAGTTTTGGCCTTTTAAGTCTCATGTGCTTACCTTAGAAGTGACCTTCTTTTTGAAATTTCCTTGTTGATGTTGTATAGCATATGTTGAAAATAGATATATTTTTTTATGTTCCTCTACATTTAGAGTCTTTTCTATTAGAAAAAGAAAAGGGTGATGATAAGTAGAAATTTAGGCAAGATTTGATTGGTTCTGTATTTGGATAGGTTTTTTTTTCATTCTTGTTTCTGTATACTTGATATTTCTTTTTGTAAAAACTCACACCTCATTGATGTGGACTGGTGAATTTCTTGTTTTCCTTATTGTGTATAGAACATAAGAATAGCCATACTGGATCAGACCAATGGTCCATCTAGCCCAGTATCCTGCTTCCAACAGTGGCCAATCTAGGTCACAAGTACCTGGCAGAAACCCAATTAGTAGCAACATTCTATGCTACCAATCCCAGGGTAAGCAGTGGCTTCCCTCATGTTACTACTACTACTACTTAACATTTCTAAAGCGCTACTAGGGTTACGCAGCGCTGTACAGTTTCACAAAGAAGGACAGTCCCTGCTCAAAGGAGCTTACAATCTAAAGAATGAAATGTCAAGTTGGGGCAGTCTAGATATCCTGAATGGAGGTATAACGGTTATGTGCCGAAGGCGACATTGAAGAGGTGGGCTTTGAGTAAGGATTTGAAGATGGGCAGGGAGGGGGCTTGGCGTATGGGTTCAGGGAGTTTATTCCAAGCATAGAGTGAGGCGAGGCAGAAAGGGCGGAGCCTGGATTTGGCGATGGTGGAGAAGGGTACTGAGAGGAGGGATTTGACCTGAGAGCGAAGGTTTCGAGTAGGAACGTAAGGGGAGATGAGGGTAGAGATGTAATGAAGGGCTGCAGATCAAGTGCATTTGTAGGTAAGTAGGAGAAGCTTGAACTGTATGCGGTACCTGATCGGGAGCCAGTGAAGTGACTTGAGGAGAGGAGTGATATGGGCATGTCGGTTCTGACGGAAGATAAGATGGGCAGCAGCATTCTGAATGGATTGAAGGGGGTTAGATGGCTAAGAGGGAGGCCAGTGAGGAGTAGGTTGCAGTAGTCAAGGCGAGAGGTAATGAGAGAGTGGACGAGTGTTCGTGTGGTGTGCTCAGAGAGGAAGGGGTGAATTTTGCTGATGTTGTAGAGAAAGAAGCGACAGGTCTTGGCTATCTGCTGGATATGCGCAGAGAAGGAGAGGGAGGAGTCGAAGATAACTCCGAGGTTGCGGGCAGATGAGGTTGTTATCAACTGAGATAGAGAGTGGAGGGAGAGGAGAAGTAGGTTTGGGTGGAAAGACAATAAGCTCGGTCTTGGCCATGTTCAGTTTCAGGTGGCGGTTGGACATCCAGGCAGCAATGTCAGATAAGCAGGACGATACTTTGGCCTGGGTTTCCGCAATGATGTCTGGAGTGGAGAGAGAAAGCTGCGTGTCATTAGCATAAAGATGATATTGGAAACCATGAGATGTGATCAGCGAGCCCAGGGAAGAGGTGTAGATTGAAAAAAAGAAGGGGTCCAAGGACAGATCCCTGAGGAACTCCAACAGAGAGCGGGATGGGTATGGAGGAAGATCCTTGAGAATGTACTCTCAAGGTACGGTGGGAGAGATAAGAAGAGAACCAGGAGAGGACAGGGCCCTGGAATCCAAATGAGGACAGTGTGGCAAGAAGCAAGTTGTGATTGACAGTGTCAAAAGCGGCGGATAGGTCGAGGAGGATGAGAATGGAGTAATGACCCTTGGATTTGGCAAGGAACAGGTCATTACAGACTTTAGATAGTGCCGTTTCTGTCAAGTGTAGAGGGCGAAAGCCGGATTGAAGTGGGTCGAGGATGGCATGAGAGGAGAGAAAATCAAGGCAACGGCTGTGGACGGCGTGTTCAAGTATCTTGGAGAGGAAGGGCAGGAGGGAAATGGGGCGGTAGTTGGAGGGTAGGGTAGGGTCTAGTGAAGGTTTTTTGAGGAGTGGTGTGACTACAGCATGCTTGAAAGTGTCAGGGACAGTTGCAATGGAGAGAGAGAGGTTGAGGATATGACAGATGGGGGGAGTGACAGTAGGAGAGATGGTGTTAAGTAAGTTGGTGGGGATGGGATTAGAAGAACAGGTGGTGCATTTCGAGGAGGAAAGAAGGTGGGCAGTTTCCTCCTCGGTGATTACAGGAAAAGAGGAGAAGGAGGCCTGGGTTGGTCGGTTGAGGGTGAAGAGGAGGAGGAGGCTTGGTGGTGAATTCGAGGTTGATCTTTTGCACCTTGTCGCGGAAGTAGTCAGCCAGTGATTGAGGAGAGGGGGGGGGGGAGCGGAGGGCACTTTGAGGAGGGAGTTAAGGGTGGCGAAGAGACAACGAGGGTTAGAGCTGAGAGAGTTAGTCAGTTGGGTATATTAGTCCTGTTTGGCAAGGAATAGGGAGGCCTGGAAAGAGGATAGCATGAATTTATAATGAATGAAATCGGAATGGGTGCGAGATTTCCTCCAGAGGCGTTCAGCCGATCGGGCGCAGGAGCGAAGGTATCGGATGTAAGGGGTCATCCAGGGTTGGGAATTAGTATGCCTTGTGGGACGGGAGATGGATGGTGCAAGGGTGTCCAGGGCAGAGGAGAGAGTGGTATTGTAAGCGGAGACAGCCTTGTCGACAGACTCGGAGGACATGACGGAAGGGAGAAGATTAGAGATACTAGAGGATAAAGTGGGAGGGTCAACAGCCTGGAGATTTCTGGAAGTAGTGGTTAGTGTTGGGCGAGACTGAGGGGGAGGGTGATGAAGTGTGAAGGTGATCAGGTGATGGTCTGAGAGAGGAAGAGCTGATGCGCAGAAATTGGAAGGTGAGCAGGTAGAGGAGAGGACGAGGTCAAGACAATGGCCAGTTTGGTGAGTTGGGGTGGTGGAGCTCAGTTGGAGGTTGAAGGAGGAGGTCAGAGTGAGGAACTGAGAAGCGTAAGGGTCGGATGGGTCATCAGCGTGTATGTTAAAGTCTCCAAGAATGAGGGATGAGGGTTCAAGAAAAACGGAGAGCCAGGCATCGAAGTCGGTAAGAAAGGAGGAGAGGGACTTGTCAGGGGGGCGGTAAATGACAGCAACTCTGAGTGGCAGCGGGTAGAATAGATGGATGGAGTGAACTTCAAAGGATGAGAAGCAGTGAGACTGCGGTAGGAGGAGGGGTTGAAAGCTGCAAGAGAAAAAAACAAGAACTATGATATATTGAGCAGTCCTGGTTCTTGTCTTGTTCTAGTCTAGCATTCAGACCTCAGGCGTCCTTGCTAGGGACTTTGTGACAGAATAAAGCAGCCCTAGTACTGAAAGAATGACTCAGGGCCCCTTTTATAAAGCGGCAGTACCCATACTTCTGCTTTGGTGCATGCCAATCTGGTGTAACTGCTCGGCTACTTTGCTTTGCAGCATGCCAATCCGGTATTACCACTGGGCTACTGTAGGAACGTGGCAGTAGTGCCTGCCCCTAACACACACCATTTCTGGCGCTGAAAAAATACTTTAATTTTTTTAGCACTAGGGGCTTACCTGGTGGTAACTGGGCAACTCCGCACACTGCCTAGTTACCGCCGGCTTAGCGCAGGAGCCCTTACCGCCTTCTAAGTAGGTGGTGATAAGGGCTGTCCCAGGAAATGGCCACACAGCAAGTGGTTCACTTACCGCACAGCCATTTCGTTTTTAAAAAAAAAAAAAAAGCCTTTTACCTTCTGTGATAAAAGGGGGCCTCGCACATGGCAAATCAATTTGCTGATGCTACCGCAGGTCTCATTTTACCATAGCTTGGTAAAAGGGGTCCTCAGTTACCTAAATAAAAACACTGATAAAATTCGGCTGAATTTGAGTCTATCTCACAGGGCAGAACCCCCCCCCCCCCCCCCCCCAACCAAATAACAGGTTTCTTTCCAGTTAAATTTCAGTATGCTTGCCACTTTAATGTCTATTGTGCTCAACCAGCCTTAAACTTTAGCAGGTAGCCATTTTCTAGGAGAAGCTGTTCTGCTTCTTATGAGTCTAGCTGTGTCTTGTATTTTTGGTAATCTTATTTCTTTTTTTTCTGACTGGTTCTGCAGGAGCCAGCTCAGGGCAGGCTTGAAAATTTCTGCCCTGTCTCTGAGCTTGTTTTCTGTTGCATCAGTGTTCTTGCCCAATTATGTCCCAAAAAAACTTTATAAAAACAAAACAAAATTAAACAAGCTTGCAAACAATCCAGGATACTAAACAAAATGAATTTGTTTTGCCTGCATGACCCTGGTCTACAGGGTGAGGCAAAAATATGTAACCCCCTAGTTACATAGTTTTCTTAGCAATTGCTTTGAATTTCAACGAGAAATTTTACGTACTTGTTTCATCATCATACTTACGTATTATTATTAAACAGCATTTAATTATCTTAAGCTATGTTGATGTTACTGACATTTTAGGGTTTCTACCTAGCAATTATTGCACATTAAAAATGTTCAAGCCAAAACACAGTTAAAATAATGTCATTCAAACGATACAATTAATAATTTGTCAGAATTTTGCAGACACTTTGAATGCTCGGTGTCCACCCCCAGCTTTAACACAGGCCTTCAGTCACTTTGGGAAGTACTTAACAGCCTTGTTTATCGGTCCCTGTTGCATCTTTGAGTTCGGTGATTGTTTGCAGCTTTGGTTGGAGCTTGTGATAGGCCTCCAACATTGCTCCCCAGACATAGTATTCCAAGGGGTTTAGGTCTGGGGAATTTGGAAGCCACTGGTCCTTTGTAATAAAATCTGGACAGTTGGCCCAGAGCCAGTCCTGCGCTCTCACCTTCCTGGGAACAAATCAGCTCCTCAACATGTGGGATGTTTGTTTCTGAGTGCATGGTTTTTGGTCGTTGCAGAGCCCGTTTGATTTACATGCTGAAAATTTTTCTTCACAGTACTGAGCTTCCAGTTCTCGAGATGATACGCAGCCACTATTGCTTTTGCTCTGAAACCTTGTTCACGTAGTGTCTGGATTCTCATTTTGTCCACTACCAACACCTTCTCCATGATTGCTGTTCCAATCTCCAAAATGCTTTTAAAGAAATTATCTGTAAATGATCTTATTATCAAATACAAATTATTAAAATAATTGTTTATAAAGTCTATGTCATTGTGACATTAACAGTAAGCTGGTACTCCTTTTTTCAAATAATGTTTTTTTACAGTGCAAACATTTTTGAACACACGAAAATTGCTGGATGGTCAAGCTAAAAAGTCTGTATCTTCGCTGTGTTTAAAGATAATCTCATTCCACTTGACTCATAAACAAAGATGGTAACAACAAATAAAGCTGTAAAATTTCACATTGAAATTCCAAGCAGTTGCGGAGAAAACAGCAAACAAAATCTAGGGAATCACTTGTTTGCCTCACCCTATATATATAGCCTCAATATTGTATTGTCTCCTAGAATTTCTTTAGAATCTTTTGACATTTAGTGGAAGAGGGACTGTAAATAATATGTTTGCTTACTATTATTATCACTGGAAATCATGTGCTGTGATTTTATATTCATTGCCTTAGGGAGGATTAATTAATAATGTTCTGGTTATGGGTCTTACTTGTATGGTTGCAGACTTTGGCACTACTGGAGGAAGAGGAAGATATTAACCAGATTACAGATTACTTCTCCTATGAACACTTCTATGTGATCTACTGTAAATTCTGGGAGCTGGACACTGATCATGACCTGTACATAGACCAGAAGGACCTGGAAAGATACAATGACCATGGTGAGTAAATATTCACTTCCTTTAAAGCAGCCCTGCACAGGCAGAGAGAGAGAGAGAGAGACTGCATGCCCACAGTTTTCCCTCATAACTGTCTGCAGACATGGGAAGAGAAGCACATATCAGTAGCCCTCCTCTTCAACATAATCTGCAGCACTTTGGAGACTTAGGACGGAGGAGGAGGAGAGGAGAGACATGTCCACATTCTTCTACTACTACTAGCTACTAGACATATACTATTCTGCTCACATACACATAAGAGACGGTTCCTTCTCTGCAGAGCTTATGGTCTATTCAATAATAAAATATGCATTGCTCATAAGATTTCGATTACAATAGGAGTAGAGAGATGTGGTAGCCGTGTTAGTCCACTTTTAAAGGTAATCAGTAGAAATCAACAAAATAAAACATGGAAAAGAAAATAAGATGATACCTTTTTTATTGGACATAACTTAATACATTTCTTGATTAGCTTTTGAAGGTTGCCCTTCTTTGTCAGATCAGAAATAAGCAAATTTGGTAGATGACAGTATATATAAGTAAAACATCCAAGCATTTCATTGACAGTCTAACAGGGTGGGGATGGGTAGGAGGTATGCATGGGAACATCAAAGCATTTCAGAGATAGTCTAACAGGATGGGGGTGAATAGGTGAGAGGAGGGTGATAAACAGAGCAATACAACTTTATGGTTTATAATGGGCTAGAAAACCCAGATCTTTGTTAAGTCCTGTCTGTTGGGTGTCAAAATATTCAATCATTCTGACTTCAAAGGTCTTACGTTCCTATATTGTTTTAAAGTTACCTTTCAGGATTCTTACTTTGAAGTCACTGGTATAGTGATCTGGTAAAGTGCTGACCCACATGGCTGGGAACCAGGCTGGCACCAGCATTCTTCATGTGATGTCTATGTAGATTAAATCTTGTCTTTAGCATCTGGCCTGTTTCTCCAATATAGCATCCTTCGTTACACTTTTTACACTGAATGATATATACCACATTGGAAGATGAGCATGTGAAATATTCCTTCATGTTGAATATTTTTCCTTTGTGAATGACTATGGGGTCCTGTGAGATGTTTTGGCATAGCTTGCAGCTGGCTATATTGTAAGGATGTGTGCCCTTCTCTTCTTTTTCAGTCTGTGTTGGGAGTTTACTTCTGTGTCCTGAAAATGGTCTGTGTCCTGAGAAGTAGCACATATGAGTTTATCTTGTTGGACAGACTAGATGGATCGTCCAGGTCTTTTTCTGCCGTCATCTACTATGTATGTATGTATGTATGACTAGCTTGTGTTTCAAGTTGGGTGGCTGTCAGAAGGCCAGCATTGGTGGGGCTGGGAATACCTCTTTCAGTAATTCATCCTTTTGGAGTAGAAGCTGGAGATCTTTTATGATTTTTCTTAATTTGTCACTATAAGGGGGAGTCTGTCTGTGGCTTTTTTTCTTTGTATTGTAGCAGATTTTCCCTGGGTGTTTTGAGGGAGGAGGCAATATTTTTGGGGATTATTTTGGGGTTGTAGCCTTTTCATTTGAAGGTTGCAGTCAGGATTTCAAGATTTCTGTCTCTGTCCCTTGGGTCAGAGCAGATACGGTGGGAGACTCCTAAAACCATCCACACTGGACCATCAATACTCACCAGAAACTATTACAAAATTAATCAAATCTATTTTAACTCGCAATTACTTCTGCTTTAACCATGATATCTATCTACAAATAATGGGCACTGTGATGGGTACCAGGACAGCACCCCAATATGCCAACCTTTTTATGGCTGAGCTGGAAGAGACATTTCTGAATACATACCAGACCAAACCTCTAAAATACTACAGGTACATCGATGACATTTTTATGATTTGGACGGAGGGGGAAGAAACTGAAATAATTTTAATATTCCTTCAATACATACCATCCTACAATCAGATTCAAAATTGACTACTCCCTAGAAAAAGTCAATTTTTTGGACACCACGGTTTCAATCAGTGATGGCTATATACAAACATCGATTTACAAGAAACCCACAGACAGATGCAGCTACCTCCACAACTCCAGCTTCCACCCTTCACAAACAAAGAGATCCATTATTTACAGCCAAGCCACAAGATACCACCGTATCTGCTCTGACCTAAGGGACAGAGAAAGAAATCTTGAAATCCTGACTGCATCCTTCGAATGGAAAGGCTACAACTCCAAACTAATCTCAAAAAACATTGCCTCCTCCCTCAAAACACCCAGGAAAAATCTGTTACAATACAAAGGAAAAAAAGCCACAGACAGAATCCCCCTTACAGTGACATACAATCCAGAGCTGGAAAAATTAAGAAAAATCATAAAAGATCTTCAGCCTCTACTCCAAGAGGATGAATTACTGAAAGAGGATTCCCAGTCCCACCAGTGCTGGCCTTCCGACAGCCACCCAACTTGAAACAGAAGCTAATCAGAAGTAAACTCCCAACACAGACTGAAAAAGAAGAGAAGGGCACACATCCTTGCAATATAGCTATGCCAAAACATCTCACAGGACCCCATAGTCATTCACAAAGGAAAAATATTCAACATAAAGGAATATTTCACATGCTTATCTTCCAATGTGGTATATATCATTCAGTGTAAAAAGTGTAACGAAGGATGCTATATTGGAGAAACAGGCCAGATGCTAAAGACAAGATTTAATCTACATAGACATCACATGAAGAATGCTGGTGTCAGCCTGGTTCCCACCCCTGTGGGTCAGCACTTTACCAGATCACTATACCAGTGACTTCATAGTAAGACTCTTGAAAGGTAACTTTAAAACAATACAGGAACGTAAGACCTTTGAAGTCAGAATGATTGAATATTTTGACACCCAACAGACAGGACTTAACAAAGATCTGGGTTTTCTAGCCCATTATAAACCATAAAGTTGTATTGCTCTGTTTATCACCCTCCTCTCACCTATTCACCCCCATCCTGTTAGACTATCTCTGAAATGCTTTGATGTTCCCATGCATACCATCTACCCATCTCCACCCTGTTAGACTGTCAATGAAATGCTTGGATGTTTTACTTATATATACTGTCATCTACCACATTTGCTTATCTGACGAAGAAGAGCAACCTTCAAAAGCTAATCAAGAAATGTATTAAGTTATGTCCAATAAAAAAGGTATCATCTTATTTTCTTTTCCATGTTTTATTTTGTTTGATTTCTATTGATTACAATAGGAGAATTTGGATGCCCATTCTCTCTTCTACAGCATGATGTAACATGCTCCAGGAGAAGGTGGGAGAGTCATCACACAGTCCATATCCCTCCCCTTCTATGGGACCTATAAGGCTATGGGAAGATACTGAGTAGCGATAGTGAATGAGAGTGCAGCTATATGAAAGTATTTTACCAGCTCAGGAATTCAGTTTTCTCTTCTTGATATACCTTTTGCTGAAGGCTAGTGGGCTCCTACTTCATTATAAGTCTTTGTTCCTAGTCTATCTAGTCCCTGGGATCCTGTGCTTTATTAAACAATGGGACGATACCACTACCTTTGAAACAAATGAAATTTTACCATCCAAAGTGGTTCAACCAATCAACAGTTGCTTATTCAACTTTTTAAATTTTTAAATATACACCCATTTTTGAAGTGTCTGTTTTTTAAATAAAGGTATATATAGAAAAAAGGAGGAAAAAGCCTCTGTATTCCCGTTTTCAGTACATGTTAGTGTCTGTTAACAGGGACAGAATCTTCATAGGCTCAAAAACCTCCTTTATTTTTAATCAACAAAACCAAGTTATTACGACGAACACTTATCTTATGGTGCCGTCCTTGCCGTTGCAATTTAGCTTCACTCTAATATGCCGACGGGGGTCCCGTTTCGCCGTGCAGGCTTTCTCAAGGGAAACATCTGTTGCTACGATGTCAATCTGCTTCAACAAATAAAAGTATGAATTAGCCCCTGCTTTAATGCCACACTCTTGCTTTTAATAACGCTTCATAATTTGCTTTTCTTGTTCTGACCTGCTTATTCAGCCCTGCCGTGCTCATTGTGAACATCGCTATCCTTGAAAATGGCGCCTTTACGCTACTTCGCTCTGACGTCACTTTTTCTCTGATTGGCTAACTCCTTTACAAACTTCAGATTAAACCTTAAAGGGCCCCTGTTATAAAAACGTGGCCCATTGAATTGTGGTGTTCAAGCCATTGGGTTCAAGAGACTTGAGTCTAAAGATCCACCTTTGTTCTACTTGTAAAAGTAATTTAGCTCTATGGCCCCCCCTGATGTCCGCCACAACCTGATCAAGTACTGTACATCTGTAATCAGCAAACTCATGTTTAAAGATGTTGGAATGAGCTACCAGGGGGGAACCTAATTGTTTTCTTTTCAGGCAAGATTTGTGTTCCAAAAGTCTTGTATGCAATTGTCTAGTAGTTTTACCCACATAGATCTTAAGACAAGGGCATTGTAATAGATAAACAACATGATCCGATTTGCAATTCGTATACGAATTGATCTGATATTTTACCGAATCAACCGGATTTATAAATTCTTTACATTCCAACATCATGTTGCAACTACTACAGCTATTACATTTCAGATGCCCCCTTGTTGTTATAGAACTAGATCTCTCCCTTAATCTTGCTGGACTCAAATGTTCCTTTAAGTTCTTTCCTCTGGAGTGTGCAATGCGTAAGACCTTATCAGTAAACAATGGATGAGATTGTACTATATCCCAATTTCTACGTATAATGTTGGAAATTTCCTCTCCGCCCCTTGTGAAATTCAGAATAAAAATTTCTGGTGTCTCTTCTGTGTCACTTACTGGATCTTTATCTGATAGTAAATAGTCCCGTTCACTATATTTGGCTCATTTATATGCATCTCTTATGATTTTGGCTGGATACCCCCGGTCCATTAAATTTCTAGAAAATTTCTTAGCTTGTATCTTATAATCCTGTCTTGTGGTACAATTCCTCCGGAAACGCAAAAACTGGGAATATGGTAAACTATTCTTCAAAGATTTTGGATGGCAACTATGATAGTGCAGTAATGTGTTCCGATCAGTTGTTTTCCTATATACCGATGTTCTCCAACCCTCTTGTGTTCTCTGTATATTGACATCTAAATAATGGATGTTATCCTTAGAACTGTCAAATGTGAATTGTATCGCTGAACTCAAAGAGTTTAACCAATCCACAAACATAATAAGACTATTGTTATCTCCTTGCCAGATCAGGAAAACATCATCGATGTACCTAAGCCAAATTATAATGTTATTATCAAATGGACAATTCTGTAGCCAGTTTGATTCGTAATGGGACATAAAAAGATTTGCTACTGAGGGTGCAAACGTCGCACCCATAGCTATCCCTGAAGTTTGTAGATACAAACTATTTTGAAACAGAAAATGATTTTCTGTCAAAGCCAGAGTGCTTAATTGCATTAAGAATTCAGTAGGTACCTCTACGGGACGTGGTCATTTGTCTAATAATGACTGAATCACTCCTAGAGCTTCTTGTTGTGGAATGGATGTATAGAGCGATTTGATGTCTAAAGTTACCAGTAAGATCTCCATGTCTGTCGGTACGGAAATCTTGTGTATGATTTGGAG
The DNA here is from genome assembly GCF_901765095.1 of Microcaecilia unicolor. Lineage (NCBI taxonomy): Eukaryota > Metazoa > Chordata > Amphibia > Gymnophiona > Siphonopidae > Microcaecilia > Microcaecilia unicolor. The sequence goes on from NC_044040.1 coordinate 112,815,487, forward strand.
AAAATGCTTCGTGTCTTTGATATAAGATGGCATAGTTGCCACCATAGGTTTCAGAAAATAATCAACAAAAATTGATAGAGGTTCCAACAACGATCCTCTAGAGGATAAAATGGGACACCCTGGAGGTTTGTGTAAACTTTTATGAACTTTCGGTAGACAATATAGGACTGGAATTAAAGGGCCCTCTTTATTCAAAAACCGAAACTCTTTTCTCGTGAGAAACCCTTTTTCCAATCCTTCTAATGTTAACATTTTGATGGTTTCTTGTAATCTTGAAGTTGGGTTCTCCGTCAATTTCTTGTAGACTCCCTCCGTCTCTAATTGTTGTATTACTTCTTGGACATAATCTTCTCTATTTAACACTGTCACTGCACCCCCTTTATCTGCTTTTTTAATGACCAATTCGTTGTTTTCTTTTAACAACTTCAAAGAGGCTCTTTCGGCTTTCGTTAAATTGTCTATAAAAGAGAGAGATTTGCTGGTCAACATCACCTCCCGTGTTACTACTTCTTTAAAAATTTTAATAATCGGATCGAGAGGTATGGGAGGCATCCAAGTTGATTTAATTGGCACTCTTGATCTATCCATATCAAATTCTCTCTTTGCAAAAAAAACCTTAAGTTGTAATCGCCTAATAAATCTTTCTAAGTCAATGTTAAACTGAAAGGCGTCAAAATTGCTGGCCGGAACGAAGGATAAACCTCTAGATAACAACTTTTCTTCTGAGGGTGTCAGGACATGTGAAGAGAGATTGATTACCACTGATTGGTCCCCCGTTGTGTTCATGTGTTCGGGCGATTCTGATTGCCCCTCTGTACATTTGTGGCTCCTCCTCTCCGTCCTCTGCTTCTTCTGCCTCGGCGTTCTCCTAAAAAAACTTCATTTCTGCTTTCTGATGATCCACTGCTGGATAAGGATTCTGACTCCTGGTCAATGTTAGTACTTTCTTCTTTATTCATTTTATATATCCAAGAGTAAACCCTGTTCTGTTGATAGTCTCTTTCATCTCTGTCAAATTTCTTCAATTTATTCCTCTTAATTTCAGCTCGAAAGTTCTCCAGTGTTTCTTTCAATTTATTATGCTCTCTTTCAAACTCTAAAGGTGTAGACTGTTCTTGAAGTTGTTTAAGTTGTACATCTAATTGTTCACGCTCCTTGTTTACTGTGATTTTACTTTTCTCGATGATTAAAAGCATGAGATCCAGAGAACAATGATTCAATATCATGTTCCATCTATTGAGAAAGTCTTCATCTTCCTTGAAAACTTGCGGAGCTTTGTTGATACGCATACCCCTAGGAATGCGTTCCGTTTTACAATATTCAATCAATGCTCCACTATTCAATTCCATTTTAATCATTGATTTGAATTTGTTTAAAAGGGAATCCCACTCTTGTCTCATTGAGCCCATGACGGAAGTGCCAAAAATGTCAGAGCTTTGAAGAAGGTCAGCTGTGGCTTCCGGTGAAAACCGATAGCCCGTTTTCCATGAGGTGGCCATTATGTCCTTAATACGTAAGAATGACTTAAATAAACAATGGGACGATACCACTACCTTTGAAACAAATGAAATTTTACCATCCAAAGTGGTTCAACCAATCAACAGTTGCTTATTCAACTTTTTAAATTTTTAAATATACACCCATTTTTGAAGTGTCTGTTTTTTAAATAAAGGTATATATAGAAAAAAGGAGGAAAAAGCCTCTGTATTCCCGTTTTCAGTACATGTTAGTGTCTGTTAACCGGGACAGAATCTTCATAGGCTCAAAAACCTCCTTTATTTTTAATCAACAAAACCAAGTTATTACGACGAACACTTATCTTATGGTGCCATCCTTGCCGTTGCAATTTAGCTTCACTCTAATATGCCGACGGGGTCCCGTTTCGCCGTGCAGGCTTTCTCAAGGGAAACATCTGTTGCTACGATGTCAATCTGCTTCAACAAATAAAAGTATGAATTAGCCCCTGCTTTAATGCCACACTCTTGCTTTTAATAACGCTTCATAATTTGCTTTTCTTGTTCTGACCTGCTTATTCAGCCCTGCCGTGCTCATTGTGAACATCGCTATCCTTGAAAATGGCGCCTTTACGCTACTTCGCTCTGACGTCACTTTTTCTCTGATTGGCTAACTCCTTGTCTACAAACTTCAGATTAAACCTTAAAGGGCCCCTGTTATAAAAACGTGGCCCATTGAATTGTGGTGTTCAAGCCATTGGGTTCAAGAGACTTGAGTCTAAAGATCCACCTTTGTTCTACTTGTAAAAGTAATTTAGCTCTATGGCCCCCCCTGATGTCCGCCACAACCTGATCAAGTACTGTACATCTGTAATCAGCAAACAAGAAAACAATTAGGTTCCCCCCTGGTAGCTCATTCCAACATCTTTATGTTGGAATGAGCTACCAGGGGGGAACCTAATTGTTTTCTTTTCAGGCAAGATTTGTGTTCCAAAAGTCTTGTATGCAATTGTCTAGTAGTTTTACCCACATAGATCTTAAGACAAGGGCATTGTAATAGATAAACAACATGATCCGATTTGCAATTCGTATACGAATTGATCTGATATTTTACCGAATCAACCGGATTTATAAATTCTTTACATTCCAACATCATGTTGCAACTACTACAGCTATTACATTTCAGATGCCCCCTTGTTGTTATAGAACTAGATCTCTCCCTTAATCTTGCTGGACTCAAATGTTCCTTTAAGTTCTTTCCTCTGGAGTGTGCAATGCGTAAGACCTTATCAGTAAACAATGGATGAGATTGTACTATATCCCAATTTCTACGTATAATTACAGTGGGGGAAATAAGTATTTGATCCCTTGCTGATTTTGTAAGTTTGCCCACTGACAAAGACATGAGCAGCCCATAATTGAAGGGTAGGTTATTGGTAACAGTGAGAGATAGCACATCACAAATTAAATCCGGAAAATCACATTGTGGAAAGTATATGAATTTATTTGCATTCTGCAGAGGGAAATAAGTATTTGATCCCCCACCAACCAGTAAGAGATCTGGCCCCTACAGACCAGGTAGATGCTCCAAATCAACTCGTTACCTGCATGACAGACAGCTGTCGGCAATGGTCACCTGTATGAAAGACACCTGTCCACAGACTCAGTGAATCAGTCAGACTCTAACCTTTACAAAATGGCCAAGAGCAAGGAGCTGTCTAAGGATGTCAGGGACAAGATCATACACCTGCACAAGGCTGGAATGGGCTACAAAACCATCAGTAAGACGCTGGGCGAGAAGGAGACAACTGTTGGTGCCATAGTAAGAAAATGGAAGAAGTACAAAATGACTGTCAATCGACAAAGATCTGGGGCTCCACGCAAAATCTCACCTCGTGGGGTATCCTTGATCATGAGGAAGGTTAGAAATCAGCCTACAACTACAAGGGGGGAACTTGTCAATGATCTCAAGGCAGCTGGGACCACTGTCACCACGAAAACCATTGGTAACACATTACGACATAACGGATTGCAATCCTGCAGTGCCCGCAAGGTCCCCCTGCTCCGGAAGGCACATGTGACGGCCCGTCTGAAGTTTGCCAGTGAACACCTGGATGATGCCGAGAGTGATTGGGAGAAGGTGCTGTGGTCAGATGAGACAAAAATTGAGCTCTTTGGCATGAACTCAACTCGCCGTGTTTGGAGGAAGAGAAATGCTGCCTATGACCCAAAGAACACCGTCCCCACTGTCAAGCATGGAGGTGGAAATGTTATGTTTTGGGGGTGTTTCTCTGCTAAGGGCACAGGACTACTTCACCGCATCAATGGGAGAATGGATGGGGCCATGTACCGTACAATTCTGAGTGACAACCTCCTTCCCTCCGCCAGGGCCTTAAAAATGGGTCGTGGCTGGGTCTTCCAGCACGACAATGACCCAAAACATACAGCCAAGGCAACAAAGGAGTGGCTCAGGAAGAAGCACATTAGGGTCATGGAGTGGCCTAGCCAGTCACCAGACCTTAATCCCATTGAAAACTTATGGAGGGAGCTGAAGCTGCGAGTTGCCAAGCGACAGCCCAGAACTCTTAATGATTTAGAGATGATCTGCAAAGAGGAGTGGACCAAAATTCCTCCTGACATGTGTGCAAACCTCATCATCAACTACAGAAGACGTCTGACCGCTGTGCTTGCCAACAAGGGTTTTGCCACCAAGTATTAGGTCTTGTTTGCCAGAGGGATCAAATACTTATTTCCCTCTGCAGAATGCAAATAAATTCATATACTTTCCACAATGTGATTTTCCGGATTTAATTTGTGATGTGCTATCTCTCACTGTTACCAATAACCTACCCTTCAATTATGGGCTGCTCATGTCTTTGTCAGTGGGCAAACTTACAAAATCAGCAAGGGATCAAATACTTATTTCCCCCACTGTATACGTAGAAATTGGGATATAGTACAATCTCATCCATTGTTTACTGATAAGGTCTTACAGCTATTACATTTCAGATGCCCCCTTGTTGTTATAGAACTAGATCTCTCCCTTAATCTTGCTGGAGTGTGCAATGCGTAAGACCTTATCAGTAAACAATGGATGAGATTGTACTATATCCCAATTTCTACGTATACTGATAAGGTCTTACGCATTGCACACTCCAGAGGAAAGAACTTAAAGGAACATTTGAGTCCAGCAAGATTAAGGGAGAGATCTAGTTCTATAACAACAAGGGGGCATCTGAAATGTAATAGCTGTAGTAGTTGCAACATGATGTTGGAATGTAAAGAATTTATAAATCCGGTTGATTCGGTAAAATATCAGATCAATTCGTATACGAATTGCAAATCGGATCATGTTGTTTATCTATTACAATGCCCTTGTCTTAAGATCTATGTGGGTAAAACTACTAGACAATTGCATACAAGACTTTTGGAACACAAATCTTGCCTGAAAAGAAAACAATTAGGTTCCCCCCTGGTAGCTCATTCCAACATCTTTAAACATGAGTTTGCTGATTACAGATGTACAGTACTTGATCAGGTTGTGGCGGACATCAGGGGGGGCCATAGAGCTAAATTACTTTTACAAGTAGAACAAAGGTGGATCTTTAGACTCAAGTCTCTTGAACCCAATGGCTTGAACACCACAATTCAATGGGCCACGTTTTTATAACAGGGGCCCTTTAAGGTTTAATCTGAAGTTTGTAAAGGAGTTAGCCAATCAGAGAAAAAGTGACGTCAGAGCGAAGTAGCGTAAAGGCGCCATTTTCAAGGATAGCGATGTTCACAATGAGCACGGCAGGGCTGAATAAGCAGGTCAGAACAAGAAAAGCAAATTATGAAGCGTTATTAAAAGCAAGAGTGTGGCATTAAAGCAGGGGCTAATTCATACTTTTATTTGTTGAAGCAGATTGACATCGTAGCAACAGATGTTTCCCTTGAGAAAGCCTGCACGGCGAAACGGGACCCCGTCGGCATATTAGAGTGAAGCTAAATTGCAACGGCAAGGACGGCACCATAAGATAAGTGTTCGTCGTAATAACTTGGTTTTGTTGATTAAAAATAAAGGAGGTTTTTGAGCCTATGAAGATTCTGTCCCGGTTAACAGACACTAACATGTACTGAAAACGGGAATACAGAGGCTTTTTCCTCCTTTTTTCTATATATACCTTTATTTAAAAAACAGACACTTCAAAAATGGGTGTATATTTAAAAATTTAAAAAGTTGAATAAGCAACTGTTGATTGGTTGAACCACTTTGGATGGTAAAAAATCCTGTGCTTTATGCCAGGCTCTAGAATATTCCATATAAATGCTCTATTCAATATCACCCAAACAAACTTGGTTCTCTATCTTCCTTTTTAAACATAGATTCTAAGCAATCATGGTCAATAAGAATAAACATAGGACACCCTTCATTCACTAATTGAACTCTTTTCTTCAATACAAACAACAGTTGCTCATGCCCTTCCCCCATTCTTTAGGGCATTCCGCTTTCTCAAATACCACAACTCTTCAAACGCACAAGGCTTTAAAGGTAGGTCCTATCTTCCCCGTTCCCTAGTGCTATACACATATAACTTTTTTATGCAGTACACACAACAGTGGCTCATGTCTCTTTCCTACTTTTTTAGGGCTTTCACACAACTCTTCAAATACACTGGATTATTCTCTTTAAGAATGACTCTCACTTAAGGCTTTCCTTTTTCTTCCTGTTCACCTGTGCAGCAACCATGGGCCTACTTTCATCTAGCTTCCTTTCCCCCTTTGCAAACAGTGCACCACTTAGGAGATTGGCTTCTTGCCACTTCTCTCTAAAAAGCTGCCTTTCCTATATAGGCAGCTGTGTCCTTTGTATTGCTAAAGAGCTAGCTTCTCTTCCAGCTTCCCTTACTTCCATGCAAACAGCCTATATCTGAGAAGACTTACCTCTTGTCACATTTCCCTTAGTTCAACAGGCCCATTATATTCCAGGTCTTTCACTCACTTTTTCTTTTCTTCCCTTTACTTGGAGCTATCTCTCCTTTAATATGTTTGCTGTTCTGTGGGTTAATCTTCCAGCCCCACTCCCTTTCTATATCTGGAGAATGCTACCAGTCAAGCACCTTGCTCTCCACAATTTGGGAACATTCAGCTCTACCACTTCTCTGCAGCATGGAAGGGTTGCTAATGAGGCACACTCTTCCTGCCCTGAAAATGTTTGTGCCCAGAAGACTTGGTTTCCATTCAGTTAGCCTAGTGCTTCTGGGACTTACCTTTCTGCCATGCTCTCCAGGGCTTCCTTTCCACCGCTGGCAACACCTTCTCCCATAAAAGGACAGTGAGGCTTCTATGTAAGGTAACTTCCTGATTCAGTTTTTCCCTCTTTTTTTGAGAGATATTGATCCATTCCATGTTTTCCTTTCTGCTCTACCTTCCTTCTCCTATCCTCCATGGACCTTGACTGGCAAAGCCTATCACATCATCTAAAATGTGTCTAGCCTTGCATTCCATGCCAGAATCTCTTCTTCTGCAGATAATTAGAGAGGTGTGGTAGCCGTGTTAGTCCACTCTTAAAGGTTATCAATAGAAATCAAACAAAATAAAACATGGAAAAGAAAATAAGATGATACCTTTTGTATTGGACATAACTTAATACATTTCTTGATTAGCTTTTGAAGGTTGCCCTTCTTCGTCAGATCGGAAATAAGCACAAGACCCCACAGTCATTCACAAGGGAAAAATATTCAACATAAAGGACTATTTTACATGCTCATCTTCCAATGTGGTATATATCATTCAGTGTAAAAAATGTAACGAAGGATGCTATATTGGAGAAACAGGCCAGATGCTTAAGCAAGATTCAATCTGCACAGACATCACATGAAAATAGCCGGTGCCAGTCAAGCCCCCACCCCTGTGGGCCAACACTTTACAAGACCAGAACACTGCACCAGTGATTTCACAGTAAGAATACTGAAAGGTAATTTTAAAATATTACAGGAACGTAAGACCTTTGGAAAAAGAATGATTGAATATTTTAACACCCAACGGACAGGACTTAATAAGGATCTGGGTTTTCTAACCCATTATAAACCATAAAGTTGTATTTCTCTGTTTATTACCCTCCTCTCACCTACCAACACCCATCCTGTTAGAATATCAATGAAATGCTTTGATGTCTTCATGCATACCCCCACCCACCCACTCTGTCAGACTGTCAAAGTAATGCTTTGATGTTTCTCTTATATATACTATCTGCTACCACATTTGTTTATTTCCGATCTGACGAAGAAGGGCAACCTTCGAAAGCTAATCAAGAAATGTATTAAGTTATGTCCAATAAAAAAGGTATCATCTTATTTTCTTTTCCATGTTTTATTTTGTTTGATTTCTATTGATAACCTCTGCAGATAAGGAAAGAACACATTTAGGAAAAACATGAATAAATAAATAAATTGCTTGGGAAATAGAAGAAAGCTTCCTTATATGTGAAACAGTTCTTATGACATGTGAGCAAGATGATGCACTAGGGCATATTGAGATCTTTACTTTATTGGAGAAATATAAAGTCTGAAACCACTGGGATAGATTAGAAGCATATTGTGTCCTCCCAATGCCTCTGGATGCACTAATTTTCTCTGAAACACAAGAGAGGCAGGGTATATTGAAGCAGCATCTACTGTCTTAACAATATGGAATCAAGTTAGCAAAACAGCAGGGAAGGGCTCTCTTTTAAACTTCAAAAAGCAAGGAATCCGATCCACGTTTTGCACAGTTGTTAACAGGTCACAGTTTTTAGGAATGCAGTTTTCTGTCAGAGAAATATGGGGCTCCTTTTACTAAGGTGTGCCAATGGATTTAGCACGTGCTAAATGCTAAAACGTCCATAGGAATATAATCGGTATCTTATCATTTAGTGCATTCTAATCATTAGCACACACTAAATTTGTTAGCACGCCTTAGTAAAAGGAGCCCATTATTTTCCCATTAGCCTGGATAGATATTTTCAGTTACAACATTTTTCTTTGCAACCTCCTTGTTTAAAAGGTTTCAATCATGCAATGTTACCTTTTTTTAAAATTTTATATTTATAAAACTTTTCAAATTTTAACCAAGCATTCAATGCTTGTACAGAAAACTTCTCTTACAAAGATACAAATGATGAAATGAATACCACTGGCCTTACAAAATAGAAAAAGCCAAAAAAAGAGAAAAAGATCATTCAAATCCACAAATTATGACATCCAAGATTTGGAGGGGCATTTTTAATATGACATCTAAATCCGACTTTGGACGTTTTCTGCAAAACATCCAAGAATCCAGTAACGAACATGGCCATTTTCAAAACAGAAAAATGTCTATCTTTTTGTTTCAAAAATGGCCATTTGCTAGACGTTGTTGTGCTCAGTGAGTCTACCATTTTCGGAAAGAAAAAAAAAAGTGAAAAATGCACAAAATGTAGGAGGAGCCAGCATTCTTAGTAGACTGGCCACACAGACATCCGTGCAGAACAGTCCAATACTCTACGGGACACTGTAGTGAACTTCACATAAAAGGTCCTAGGTGCACATCTCACTGTTACCCCCTTATATTTTATGGGAAGCCCTCTAAAACCCACCAAACACCTATTGTGCCCAACTGTACACCACTACAGTAGCCCTTTTGGCTTCAGGTGTTAGCTATATGTGGGTACATTGGGGTTTTGGTGATTTTTGGAGGGCTCACACTTTCCACTACAAGTGTATAGTTAAAGTGGGATATGGACCGGGGTCTCCTTCTTTACAGTGCACTCCAGGGACCTGCTTGCTGCTGTAATAGGACTGGCCGTAACATCTGATGCTGTCAGAGAGCCTAGTATTTACTGGTTTTTTTTCACATCTTTGGGGGCTGGGAGGAGGTCAGTGACCACTGGGGGAATAAGCGGGGTTATGCCTTAATCCCTCCAGTGGTCATCTGGTCATTTAGGGCACCTTTTCTGACTTATTGGTGATAAAAACAAGTCTAGACCAAACCATCTAAATTGTAGCCCTGGATGTTTTTGTTGTGTTCCATTATGACAGAAAAATGGTCAGGTTATAGGAACGCTCAAATCCTGCCCCTAACATGCCGCAGACACGCCCCTTGGACATACTGTAGACGAACTGTATAGAAAAACATCTTAAAAATATGTTTTGAAAATAGCGATTTGTACATTTTGGCAAATAAAATATCCAAATGCCACTTTGTGCTGCTGTTTGGACATTTTTCTAATTCAAAAATGAGCCCCTAAATATAGGAGAAACTAAAGAGGAAAAAAAGTATGAAAAAAAGGTAGCTGACAAGTTGCTGAACTTTGACATAAAATACTCCTTCAGAGTACATAAGTACATAAGTAATGCCACACTGGGAAAAGACCAAGGGTCCATCGAGCCCAGCATCCTGTCCACAACAGCGGCAAATCCAGGCCAAGGGCACCTGGCGAGCTTCCCAAACGTACAAACATGTTATTCCTGGAACTGTGGATTTTTCCCAAGTCCATTTAGTAGTGGTTTATGGACTTGTTCTTTAGGAAACTGTCTAACCCCTTTTAAACTCTGCTAAGCTTACCGCCTTCACCACGTTCTCCGGCAACGAATTCCAGAGTTTAATTATGCGTTGGGTGAAGAAAAATGTTCTCTGATTTGTTTTAAATTTACTACACTGTAGTTTCATCGCATGCCCCCTGGTCCTAGTATTTTTGGAACGCGTGGACAGACGCTTCACATCCACCTGTTCCACTCCACTCATTATTTTATATACCTCTATCATGTCTCCCCTCAGCCATCTCTTCTCCAAGCTGAAAAGCCCTAGCCTCATTAGTCATTCTTCATAGGGAAGTCGTCCCATTCCCGCTATCATTTTAGTCGCCCTTCGCTGCACCTTTTCCAATTCTACTATATCTTTCTTGAGATGCGGCGACCAGAATTGAACACAATACTCAAGGTGCGGTCGCACCATGGAGAGATACAACAGCATTATAACATCCTCACACCTGTTTTCCATACCTCTCCTAATAATACCCAACATTCTATTTGCTTTCCTAGCCGCAGCAGCACACGGAGCAGAAGGTTTCAGTGTATTATCGACGACGACACCCATATCCCTTTCTTGGTCCGTAACTCCTAACGTGAAACCTTGCATGACGTAGCTATAATTCGGGTTCTTTTTTCCCCACATGCATCACCTTGCACTTGCTCACGTCATCTACCATTTAGCTGCTGAGTCTCCCAGTCTCTTAAGGTCCTTCTGTAAGTTTTCACAATCCTGTCGCAAGTTAACGACTTTGAATAACTTTGTGTCATCAGCAAAGTTAATTACCTTTCTAGTTACTCCCATCTCTAAATCATTTATAAATATATTAAAAAGCAGCGGTCCTAGCACAGACCCCTGTGGAACCCCACTAACTACCCTTCTCCATTGTGAATACTGCCCATTTAACTCCACTCTCTGTTTCCTATCCTTCAACCAGTTTTTAATCCACAATAGGACAATTTCCTCTGTAGCCTTTCATGAGGTACCTTGTCAAACGCCTTTTGAAAATGCAGATACACGATATCAACTGGCTCCCCTTTGTCCACATGTTTATTTACTCCTTCAAAGAATTGAAGTAAATTGGTCAGGCAAGATTTCCCCACGCAAAAGCCGTGCTGACTTGGTCTCAGTAATCCATGTCCTTGGATGTGCTCTGTAATTTTGTTTTTGATAATAGCCTGTACCATTTTCCCCGGCACCGACGTCAGACTTCTGGAGGAACTTAAAGCTGATTGCATAGGCTCCCTTATAGGTCATTTAGATGCCAGAAAAGAAGTACGATGAGAAGGGTCAGAGAAAACATATTTAAAAGACTGGTACCTAATGGCGCTCTTGCAAGGATATCTTAGAAAGAAAGTTACCCCAATTTGAAGTACACCTGGTCTTTAAAGCAGAAATTGTCTTTGACACTTCTGTGTGTGTCTCTAGAAATGTCTGGAAAAATCCTGATCTTTAATCCCAAGAAAGACTTTTCTATGTTTTTGAAATACATCTTCATGAACCAGTTCTTATTTGGAGCAAGGGCCACAACTGCTATCAAAATATAGAGATAGCAGTGTCTGTATCCGAAGACTGAAGCATAGCAGAAACATCCAAATCAGATATGTCTCAATCTATGTTCTATTGTGTTCCAGCTCTTTTTGATGATAAATAATAAACTTGAGTAAAAGGGGGTAGTTTATCCTCTGGTATCTCCAAGACTTCCTTCAAGTAACACTTCCATATATCTCTTGGTGTGGTAGCAAATACACAAGAAAAATTCAGAACCCAAATGTTATTACTTCTAGAATAATTTTCGAGTGATTCATATTTACTCCTCAAGTTAGCCAATAATTACAGATTGCACATTCTGAAAATTAGACATCTTTTTCAAGCTTCTCAACATGATCAGTATAATTTTTCTCAGCCTGCTTCTCCAAATGTTGAACTTTCTGTTCCAAGAGACTAACTTGAGGAAATAAAGTCTTATCCAGAGCAGCAAATAATAGGGTCACTTCAGTTGGCTTAGCAACAAGAAACAGTGGCAAAGTGGTCACAGATGCCTCCAACTTGGTAAACCTACTTCCCATCTCCTCTCTAACACATTCACCTTCTTCAATGCTGGACATAGCAGCCACAGGACCTCCAAGGGGATCCCCCAAAACAGAGTCCCACTATCACTGACATACTGACTTGGACTCTCTCACAAAACCATGTCCCAGCACTTCCTGGCAGGGATGCCGTCATTGCCATAAACGGGAACTGCTGCTCTATGACTGCAGAGGTGGAAAACTCTGGTCAGGGCTGAAGGTTACTTCAAGCCCTAGAGACACCGAGAACTCTCCTCTCTCTCCCGGCACTTCAAGCAAGTCACTCTCCGACTGAAATTGGGAAGTCCCACATCTCCTACAAACATACCCATAGCACCAGGCGCAGACATCGGCCTCTGCTGAGGGGTCCGAATAGAGGGTTTACCTCTGCGCTTGCACATTGTAGAGGAAATTCGATCAGAAGATAGATGGGGGAAAGCAACATGCCAGATACATGCGGCCATATTGGATCAAGGGCACACAAGTTCAGAACTATATTACCTTTTGGAAGTGACGTCACGCTCCGCAATGGAGGTCTAGAAGCGGAGCTCCTGAACACCAGCCAGAAAAAACGAAATATACAGTGATAATCTGAACCCTCGAGCAATTTTAAGCGGCGCATTAGAACGGCGATAAGCTAGCGCCCATGGAGATGTCGAGCGCTAAAGTGAAAACGCCGGATTTAAACACGTTTGCCTACCGTCAGCGGGACTCGGCGCCCACAATGCAGGCCGCAGACCCAGGCACGAGTGAGAACGTCACGCGATTGCGCTCCCCGCCGCTAAGGAGCGAACGAGGGGAAGAGGGGGATAGCTAGATCCCCCCAGATAAATGGGAACAACTAAAAACCTGGTTCCAAGACATTAAATTGAGATGAAAGAGATGCGCAAGGAATTTGCGCAACTCGGCGCGGAGCTTCGATGAGAAATTACCGAGCTGGGAAATAGAGTCGCCGAGACTGAATCAGGACTAGAAGAACATGCAGACTCCCTAAATAGCATTGAAAACCGCATGCTGGAACAGCAATCGGACATCCGTTTTCTCACCGACAAAGTAGAAGATTTGGCGAACAAGAGTCGGAGATCCAATATCAGAATACGGGGACTACCAGAACTTCCAGAGCATAACAACTGTGAGCAGGTGGTAAAGGCCCTGGCGGCTCAGATCCTAACCACGTCGGAACGAACAGTATCGCCTGACGATATACAAATAGAGCTCGTGCACCGGACACTGGGGCCACGCCAGACCTATGTGCCTAAGGACATCATAGCATGTTTCTCTGATTTCAAAATAAAGGAAGACCTCATGTATAAAGCAAGGATGAATGGTCCGATCATATGGAATACTTACCCGCTAGACCTGTTCCAAGACATATCAGCTACTACCCTTAAACGTAGAAGAGCGTTAAGACCACTCACTGAAACCCTACGAGCGGAAGGGATCAAGTATAAATGGCAGCACCCCTTTGCTCTGATGTTGTACAAAGCAGGCAAACAATGCAGAATAACTTCACTGGAAGAGGCGCGAGAACAGGGAACATCGACAGAAGCAACACACCCAAACAACCCACCAAACGCCCCAAAGACCAACAAAGCGAAATGGCAACGGGTCTCGCAGGGGCGAGGGCACCTAAGAAGACAACAATCAGGACATGTAGGGACTGATCCCCGCTGATGGATTATAAAAGATGGAGTTCGCACATTGATGTGAACGACAACATTTGACAAGGCTGCCATACTATATGACTGAGGGACAGACGAAAACAACTGGCTGGTAATGGATTATACATCACTATCCTGCCAGACATGTCTCATCTGGTGAGAAAGACATGTTTAACATGGTTATTGGGGAGGAGGGGAGGGGGTGGGCAGTAGGGGAAAGGGAGGGTAATATCAGGGGTACTAATGCATGCAGAGGCATAATTGACCATGGCCGCTAAAGAATTGAAATGTGTCACACTGAATGTAAGAGGGCTTAACTCGTCCATAAAGCGAAAACTTTTGTTTAAAGATATGCTACGCTTAAATGCTGATGTGATTTGTATACAAGAAACCCATCTGAAAAAATGTCATGAGAAGCTAGTTTGTCACGGACGATACCCCATCATAAAATTTTCATCCTGCACAGAAACACCTAAGAAGAGGGAGGTTATGAATGCGCTTTCGGCATCTCGTCCTTGGCAAATCATAAAAACCATAAGTGACAAAGAAGGTAGATTTGTGATGATGGTGGTCTCTCTCTGTAACTGTCAGTACACCGTTCTAAACATATATGCTCCTAATCAAGGCCAGGGGTCATTCTGGGAAAGGATAGAACAGCTGCTGCAGCAACATCCACAAGGGCACCTACTCGTGGGGGGAGATTTTAATGTCACGATACATCCACCCATAGACAACTCGACAGGCTCAGCGATATATGCAAAAGCAGATAGGAAACTGCTGAAAATGTTAATAGCCCGATGGGGACTGATAGATATTTGGCGGGAAAAACATGGAACTGAGAAAGACTACACGTACTATTCCCCCAAATTTAAGTCGTGCTCTAGAATAGATGGATGGTTTGGAGATGTCACTATAGCGAACAAGATGCAGGAAGTATATATAGAACCATGTACATGGTCCGACCATTCCCCAGTAGTGCTGTTAATTAAAGTGGGACCCATATTTGTAGGCCCGAGATACTGGCGCCTGGATGAAGCCCTATTACATGATGAGAAAAATATCCTAGAGGTAGAAAACTGTATCACCGAATATCTTAAATTTAATGATGTAGGGGAGATCCGGGTAGCAAGCCTATGGGAAGGTCTTAAAGTAGTGGTCAGAGGACAGCTAATAGCACTACGCTCTCACATACAAAAAACTCGCACAGAACGGGAAACTAATATCAGAAAGGAACTCAAGGAGCTAGAACAAAGTCATAATGAATGCCAAACAGACACTAAAGGGGCAGAGCAGCTACACCAATTGAGATTACAACTTAATGAGCTTCAATTAGAAAGTCTGGCCGCACAATTACAACAGGCCCAGCAAGAACACTTTGAATTTGGGGATAAGGCAGGCACACTACTGGCCAATAAACTTAAAAAACAAGCCCAGCGAAATTATATAGGGGGGATACAAAATACAGCTGGAGAATATGTCACACAGATAGAACAAATACAGAATGCCTTCCTAGATTATTATACGTCACTATATGAGAAAGAACCAACACTAGGGCCAGTAAGAATAGAACAATATCTACAGGATAGTGGCATTACTCAACTGAGAGAAGGAGAGAGAGAGTCCCTGTCAACCCCTATAACGCTCAAAAAAATCAATTGGGCAATAGTGGATAGCGCACATGGTAAAGCCCCGGGACCTGATGGATACCCTATCAGATTCTACAAACTATTTGCGAAACATCTAGCGCCAATCCTACTGAGGTTATTTAATGAACTAGGAGAAGCTCCAGAGCTCCCACAGTCGTGGAAACTAGCAGCAATCACTTTACTTTTAAAACCAGGAAAGGACCCCAAACAATGCAGCTCCTATCACCCGATATCCTTACTTAATGTAGACTATAAACTTTTCACAAAAATACTGGCCCATAGACTACAAAAGTAGATACCCTACCTAGTACATGAAGACCAATCGGGCGACAAACGTTTGACAACATTCGAACTCTTATTCATACTATTCAATACTGTAAGGAGGTTGGAGGGTCTAAGCAGCTCAGGAGGAGGTATGGGGCCACACTACATTCCCCACAAGGCCCTGAGAGAAGGGATCGGGGTGGTAGGTCCCAAAACCCAGTATGGCCCCCACGTGGAAGGGAGGGGGGAAAGGACTGGAGAGAGCAGCTGCTATGGCAGGCGAGGGCCAGAAGGGGGAGCAGGGATGACAAAGCTCAATACCCTTGGGTTAGAAATCAGTACAAGATTCCTTCCACCTGGGAGGGGGAGGAGGTCTCCAACCAACAGCCTAGCAAAGAGGCAGAGTTAATGGAGTGTTTGGAGGAAGGAGAGGGAGAGACCAACACACCAGGTTTGGAGGAGACAGTTGACATGGACTGTAATTGTACTTTGGGGCAGAGTTGCAGGGACTGAAGGCAGTGGGTGGTCACAGGAGTCAATTAGCTGTGTTGTGGGCGGTGTACTGCCATTCTGCAACCACCCAAGCGGAAAGACTTTAAAACTGAAACCCAGGCTGTTGAACTGGGGGAGAACTTGGATTTAAAGGGAAGTTTTTTTCTTGTTGCTTTATTTTGGAAACGGAATGGGACTTTAACCCCTTGAACTGATATTTGTGGAGGAGGGGAAATAAACTGTTTGGAACTAAAAGCTGTGTTGTCTGGAAGGACTTTGTTTGTGGACTGCTAAAGGGAGCCTACCACCCCTGAAGGTTTGCTACCGGGATTACAGTTATTACAGTGGCACTGCAGATGGGACTCGATTGAAGCTACCATAGAGCAGCCGGAGTGAAGCTGACAAGGCCACCCTTAGCAAAGCGAAGACCAGCGGTTACCCCAGGTACCTGAAGGGGGATCAATACTGGATTGAAGTGTGAAGCTAAGGGGGGAACACAGGTCATGCAAAGGAACCCAGGCGGGGTAGTGTAAAAGGGGAGTGGTGGGAGAAGAGCAGTACAAATTAGTAATTAGGAAAAAAAAAAGTGGTATCGCACTTGGTGTTTTGGGGGTTTTTTCAGGGTATTCCAGACTGGCAGGATGGAGCAGAAAGAAATGCTTCACTGGATGGCTGTGCAGTTTCAGAAGCAGCAGGAGGGGGCTCAACAGGTCTCGCAGCAAGTGGTGGAAGCCGCCAAGGAACAGCATGTACCTCTGCTCCAGGCAGTGCAAGGTCAGATGCAAGCCATAGGGAGCCTGTTGGATAAAGTTGCAGCCCCGGGTACAGTGGCCGGTTTACCCATGGGGGTAGGAACCCCTCCGTTTGGACCCTTTTCTTTGGGACGAATGGGGGAGGGTGATGATGTGGATGACTTTTTTGCTACATTTGAGAGGATCGAAAGGGCAGTGCAATGGCCGAAAGAACAGTGGGCTGTTCGACTGGCAGGAAGCCTAGCTGGGGAAGCTCTGGCTGCATACCGGGCCATGCCTTCGGACAGCTCCATGGATTATGAGCAGGTAGTGGCGGCCATTAAAAATAGATTAGGTCTTACTAGAGACCATTATAGAAGACTTTTTAGGGAGACTACTACAGGGAGGGAAGGGTGGCCCCGGGCTTTTGCCCAGAGACTGAAAGACAGCCTATAAATGGCTGGAGCCGCAACAGAAGACTGCAGAACAGGTGGTGGAGGAGATTATAGTAGAACAGTTTTTGTTTGCCATACCCACCCCAGTGCGCGAGTGGCTCATTAAGCAAGGGGTGTGCTCATTGGAAGGGGTGATTCATGGAGCTGAACTGTATTTTGAGGCAGGAAGACATCCTACTAACCCCTTCCTCCCTAGTAGCCAAGAGGGTAGGGGTCAAGGGGGAAGTACTCATGCCAATACGGGGACCAGTGGGAAGAGGGAGGAGGGTCGTAGGGACCCGGGTCCCAGTCCAGGGGGAAGAAGGTGTTTTAGATGTGATGTGGGAAGCCCGGCCACATGCTGAAGGAGTGTAGGGAAAGACTAGGGTTTGCGGGATATATGGGAACAGACCCCGAGGATTTCTTCTTCCTGGAGGTTCAGGTGGGAGGGGTGACAGTTAAGGCCCTGCTAGACTCGGGGGCCAATCAGTCGATGATGACCCGAGTCTTGTGGAATAAGATCCGGAGCACCGCCATGGGGGAAGAGGGCAGACAGTATGTAGGAATGATTCAGATTAGGTGCATACATGGGTCTTCAACCGCCTACCCTGTGTTCAGGATCCAACTAGGGAGCCCTCTGGGGAGAGGGTGGCTTAATGTGGCGATCCTGCCAAAACTGCCTTTTGACCTCATTTTGGGGAGGGAGTGGGAGCTGTTTGTACGGGGGTTGAAAGGGGTCACAGGGTGGGTGACTACTCGGGCTCAGAAGGCTCGGGGTGGGTCGCAGGATATGGGGGAGGATTCGGTAGGGCAGCTCTTCCCTTTCCATGAGGTCATAATGGGGGAACCGGGTAAAGGGTGGAAGGCTAGAGAAACACGGCAGGCGGAGAGGCATAGCCGGGCTAGGGCCCTAAGGAGGTTGGGGGAAGGAGAGGCTATGCCATGGAGGCCACAAGAGGTGGTGGAGAGATTTCCCGCTTTTGGCCAGGAGCAGAGAGATGACCCAGTTTTAAAAAGGGCCTGGGAACAAGTGGAAGGGGGGCCTTCAGGCGGGTTTCCCCGGTTTCGGGTGGTGGAGGGATTGTTGTACCGGGAAATACAGGATCCGGTGGGGGGACCGGTGCGAGGCCAGCTGGTAATTCCCAGGGTCTTTAGGAGCCTTATTCTAAGAGGGGCCCATGATCATCCTTTGGCAGGGCATAAGGGCTCCCAGAGTACGTTGAAACAGGTGCTGGAGCGTTTTTATTGGCCTGGCGTACATAGGGAAGTCCAGAATTATTGCCAAAGTTGCCCCTCCTGTCAGCGGTTGGTGGACCGGTACCCTCCCAGGGCACCTATGGTACCATTGCCTATTATTGGGGAACCTATGAGAAGTATGGCGATGGACTGTCGCGTGCTCGAGGACCTTGGCATACTGTCAGGCTTCTTCCCCGGGAGCACTGGGTTCATGAGTCCGTGGGCCACTACCGTGGAGCGGCAGTGGCAGGCAAGATATCACCTCCAAGGTAGAGATGAGACAAAACTGGACCGGAACCCCGGACTGGAGTTCTACACCGGAATACACGGAACTGGAACGCACCGGACGGGTGCGCACTGGAGTGGAGCCCGCTGGACTGGAACACACTGGAGTGGCCCCACTGGACTGGAACACACTGGAGCGGAACCCGCTGGACTGGAACACACTGGACCTAGGCTTCACCTACGTTTAACCACCTTTCCCCGAGGGTTCAGCCCTCAGGTTCGGGCGGCCGGCAGGACTTACAGGAAAACCCGGAACTGGAACTTGCAAGCAGGAACAGCAGGAATGAGGATCCAGGAGTGCCCCCTGGCACCTAGGCGAAGGCAAGGCAGACAGGCAGGGAATGTCCGGGTTCCGGCAGTAGGCAGGTTTAAACACAATGACTAGTAAACTGTACCCAAGCTAATAGGAAAGCTATGCCCAGGCAAACCAGTCATACACAAGAAACATACACTAAGCAGCTAACAAACAAACAAAGCTGTGCCCAAGCTAACAAGTCATACACTAGAAACATACACAGCGCAGACTCAGGAGACTAGTAAAGCTATACACCAGCGAACAAGCCAAGCGGTGCCTAAGCTGGCTAGTCAAACACTAGGAACAAACACAGAGAACTAGCAAAGCTATACACAGGCTAACAAGCCAAGCGGTGCCTAAGCTGGCTAGTCAAACACTAGGAACAAACACAGAGAACTAGCAAAGCTATACACAGGCTAACAAGCCAAGCGGTGCCTAAGCTGGCTAGTCAAACACTAGGAACAAACACAGAGAACTAGCAAAGCTATACACAGGCTAACAAGCCAAGCAGTGCCTAAGCTGGCTAGTCAAACACTAGGAACAACCACAGAGAACTAGCAAAGCTATACACAGGCTAACAAGCAAACTGTGCCTAAGCTAGCTAGTCAAACACTAGGAACAAACACAGAGAACTAGCAAAGCTATACACAGGCTAACAAGCCAAACGGTGCCTAAGCTAGCTAGTCAAACACTAGGAACAAACACAGAGAACTAGCAAAGCTATACACAGGCTAACAAGCCAAACGGTGCCTAAGCTAGCTAGTCAAACACTAGGAACAAACACAGAGAACTAGCAAAGCTATACACAGGCTAACAAGCCAAACGGTGCCTAAGCTAGCTAGTCAAACACTCCACATACCAGGGCCCTTAGACGAAATGCAAAGGCCAGGGCTGTAGTCTCTAAGTGATTAATAAAGCCCTTCCACACCAGAGGCACAGCTGCAGCAATCACCTTGCATCCAAACAGAGGCTTGACACACAGAGAAGTCAGCCCAGCGGGAGCCATCTTGGATACTGGCATAGAGGAGTCGGCGGCAGCCATCTTGGAAGAGGCATTGCCCACACAGGTGAGGTTCAGTAGGGCAATCAGCACACAGAGCCAGAGAGAAACTAAGACAGAGACAGATACAGAGACAAGCAGAAGCCAGCACAGCCACTGACTCCCAGAAACAGGGTAAGTCTGAGGGTGGTCACGGCCACAGCCGTGACAGTATCCCCTCCTCAAGACCCCCCTCTCGGTCTCCCTGCAGAGGTCAGGTATCCAGGGGTAACTATGGTGAAACTTCCTGATGGGTCTCAAAAGCCAGACATAGATCACGGGACTGAAAGTCACAAAAAGTTCAAAACTGGCAGACAAAAGTAGAACTTGTGACCAGGAAGCTCCTTCGAGTCACCACGGGGCAACCTCAGGAACATGGATGCCTCTGTCACGTCCCGTGATCTTACCTGCTCTTCCGCTGTGGGCAGCGGGAGCCAGCGGCAACCACGGATGGCAGGAGAAGGCCCCCGGAGGAGCCGGCGTTGCCGCGGATCAGGCCGAGACCGGCGCCCCGCTGGGACGAACGCCGGCCTCGGGGGAAGGGAGGGTCGGCAGGAGGTTCGCGCCAGCCAAGATGGCGGCGCCGGGCCGACGTCTCTTGTGCGTCGGAGCTGAAGGGTTCCGGAGCTCCTCCCACATCGCCCCGGATTGGCGAACCCGAGCCATGACTCCGCCTGGAGTTCGGGCAGAGCAAATCCATGAGCTCTGCCGACTCCCCGGGGCCGGATTGGTGGAGTTCTTCCCGGGGGGCGGGATGGCGCGGTATTTAAACCCAGGAGCCTGAAGACCTCGTTGCTTCCGGTTCTGTTCCTGAAGCCGGTCCAGTGGTTTCGTGTCACGGATTGCTAGCCACCCTTGCTAGCCGGTATCCAGAGACTGGGCTGAGGTTATCCACGGAGTGCTGGCCGCCCTTGCCAGCCACTATCCAAAGACTATACTGATTCTATCCACGAAGTGCTAGCCGCCCTTGCTAGCCACTATCCAGAGACTACATTGATTCCATCCACGGAGTGCTAGCCGCCCTTGCTAGCCACTATTCGGAGACTATACTGATTCTATCCACAGGGTGCTAGCCGCCCTTGCTAGCCAATATCCAGAGACTGTACTGCTTCTATCCACGGAGTGCTAGCCGCCCTTGCTAGCCGCTATCCAGAGACTATACTGATTCTTTCCATGGAGTGCTAGCCGCCCTTGCTAGCCACTATCCAGAGACTACATTGCTTCCATCCACGGAGTGCTAGCCGCCCTTGCTAGCCACTATCCGGAGACTATACTGATTCTATCCACAGGGTGCTAGCCGCCCTTGCTAGCCAATATCCAGAGACTGTACTGCTTCTATCCACGGAGTGCTAGCCGCCCTTGCTAGCCACTATCCAGAGGCTATATTGTTTCTATCCACGGATTGCTAGCCGCCTTGCTAGCCAGTACCCCTTGACTGTGTTCGCTGACTGCCAGCCAGGCCAACCGTCAACCCCATGGTTCCAGCAGTCCTGCTGGCCGCCTGCAGCTGAGGGCTCAACCCTTGGTGAACGGCGGCTGCCGCAGGTGAAGATTCGGGGTTGCACGGCTGTCCTTTGAGGTCTTTCGGGGCCTTAGGGGACCTAAGGGCTCACCAACCAAGAAGACAAGACAGGCCAAGAAGACAAGACAGCCTCAAGAGGAACACAATTCAAAAGTAACCCTCCCCTGAGGGAACCCACAATGTCCTGGACCTCTTGGCAATTCCATGTAATGACAGGAACAAGGCTAGAGCCACTACCCCAGCTAACATCAACAGCTGGGCTGGGGCCCGAAGTGGCCTCCCAGTCTTGACAGGAACTAGAAGTCTGAACAGAAGTAGATCTGGAACTGGAACCTGGGTTGGCATTCAAAACGGAGCCGGGATTGGGACCCGGACTGGAATCAACCCCTCGACTGTAACTGGAACTCAGCAAGAGGTCAGCCTCCTGACGGACACTGATACTGGAACCGGACTCAGCCTCCTGGCTGATCCTGGAACCTGGAGCGGACTCAGCATCTTGGCTGGCACTAGAACTCGGAAGAAATTCAGCTGTAAGGCTAGACGCACCCCTCTGGCCGGATTGGGATGTCTCTCTAGCATTAGCTTCAGGAGGCGTCCGCCGAGCAGGGTTCAAGAGGAGACGGCCCTGGTAACCCCAGAGCATGCTAGCCGGGTGAAATGCAAAAAATGGGTCTCTCCGGGCCCCAAGCTGTTGAACACACCTTCTCTCAGCTATAGCTTCGGAGGTCTTCTCCAAGGCTGAATCAGATCAAGGTCTATCACAGTCCTCTTGGAACGTCATCTCATCCTCAAGAGCCGACTCAATATCTCGGCTGGCCTCTGCACTCGGTGCAGACTCAGCACTCATCGT
Source organism: Microcaecilia unicolor (assembly GCF_901765095.1). Lineage (NCBI taxonomy): Eukaryota > Metazoa > Chordata > Amphibia > Gymnophiona > Siphonopidae > Microcaecilia > Microcaecilia unicolor. Next base: position 112,837,994 of record NC_044040.1, read on the forward strand.
GGACTCCATATCTCGGCTGGCCTCTGCACTCGGTGCAGACTCAGCACTCATCGTGGACTTAGTATCTCGGCTGGCCTCTGCACTCGGTGCAGACTCAGCACTCATCGTGGACTCCATATCTCGGCTGGCCTCTGCACTCGGTGCAGACTCAGCACTCCTCGTGGACTTAGTATCTCGGCTGGCCTCTGCACTCGGTGCAGACTCAGCACTCATCGTGGACTCCATATCTCGGCTGGCCTCTGCACTCGGTGCAGACTCAGCACTCATCGTGGACTCAGTATCTCGACTGGAACTGCAACCCGAGGCGCCCTCTGCCTCCTGGCAGGGACGGAACTTTAACTGAGGCTTGGCAGAACACACCCTTTGGACAGGGATCGGAGGCTCGATCTGAAGCGCCACTCGAACTGGCCTTCGGAGCTTGATTGGAGGTGCCCTCTGGACTGGAAGCGGAGGTGCCACCTGAACCGCCCTGTGGACTGGCACCGGAGGCTTGATTAGAAGCCCCCCTCGAACTGGACTCAGTGGCTTGACTGGACGGGTCATTTGGACAAGAACCGGAGACTCGACCCGGAGTGCCACTTGCACAGGCCTCGGAGACTCCGTCAGAAGCACCCCTTGGACTGGACTCAGAGATTTCAAAGGGCATGCCATTTGAAGGAGGACTGGAGGCTCGGCCCGAAGCGCCACTTGCACAGGAATCAGAGGCTCAATCGAAAGCTTCCCTCGGACTGGACTCGGAGACTTAAGTGGAATCGTTACTTGGACTGGAATTGGCGGCTCAATATGAAGCATCCCCTGGACTGGACTCAGGTGCTTAAGTGGCAGCGCTACTTGGACTGGAATCAGAGGCTTGGTCCAACACCTCACTCAGCCTGACCTCCGAGACTGCTGAGGAGCCCTGAGCGGAGAAATCCCACCGCACCTTCTTTCGGCCTTAGCCTCCGGAGCTGGACTAGAACTGGAACTCTGACCCAGAGCTAGACTGGGACCACTCATCCACCTCCTTACAGCCTGGGCCTCAGGAGTATTCCGCAGAGCTGGATTCGAAGAAAGTTGGACGCGGTAAAGGAAGAGCTTGGTAGAGGGATCCATAGCAGAAACTGGGTGTTCAAAAAACCGTCGCCCAGAAACACGCTCTCTCTCCGCTGCTGCCTCAGGAGTATCTTTCAGGGCTGGATCAGACAAAAGTTGTACCCAGTAATCCTGGAGAGTCATCAACGAATCCAAAAAAAAAACCGGGTCGGAATTGGAATCTGCACTGGAATCAGGAGTTACACCGGGGTCGGAACCCGGATTGTCCATAGGGAACGAGGTCATGGGCAGGCAGCCCACCTGGACCGATGATCTCGCCGAACTCATGGCCTTTGCATCCTGTCGTGTGCTCGAGGGACCTTGGCATACTATCAGGCTTCTTCCCGGGAGCACTGGGTTCGTGAGTCTGTGGGCCACTACCGTGGAGCGGCAGTGGCAGGCAAGATCACCTCCAAGGTAGAGATGAGACAAAACTGGACCGGAACCCCGGACTGGAGTTCTACACCGGAATACACGGAACTGGAACGCACCGGACGGGTGCGCACTGGAGTGGAGCCCGCTGGACTGGAACACACTGGAGTGGCCCCACTGGACTGGAACATACAGGAGTAAAACCCGCTGGACTGGAACACACTGGACCTAGGCTTCACCTACGCTTAACCACCTTTCCCCAAGTGTTGAGCCCTCAGGTTCGGGCGGCCGGCAGGACTTACAGGAAAACCCGGAACTGGAACTTGCAAGCAGGAACAGCAGGAATGAGGATCCAGGAGTGCCCCCTGGCACCTAGGCGAAGGCAAGGCAGACAGGCAGGGAATGTCCGGGTTCCGGCAGTAGGCAGGTTTAAACACAATGACTAGTAAACTGTACCCAAGCTAATAGGAAAGCTATGCCCAGGCAAACCAGTCATACACAAGAAACATACACTAAGCAAACTCAGGAGACTTAGTAAAGCTATACACCAGCTAACAAACAAAGCTGTGCCCAAGCTAACAAGTCATACACTGGAAACATACACAACGCAAACTCAGGAGACTAGTAAAGCTATACACCAGCGAACAACAAAGCTGTGCCCAAGCTAACAAGTCATACACTGGAAACATACACAGAGAACTAGCAAAGCTATACACAGGCTAACAAGCCAAGCGGTGCCTAAGCTGGCTAGTCAAACACTAGGAACAAACACAGAGAACTAGCAAAGCTATACACAGGCTAACAAGCCAAACGGTGCCTAAGCTAGCTAGTCAAACACTCCACATACCAGGGCCCTTAGACGAAATGCAAAGGCCAGGGCTGTAGTCTCTAAGTGATTAATAAAGCCCTTCCACACCAGAGGCACAGCTGCAGCAATCACCTTGCATACAAACAGAGGCTTGTCACACAGAGAAGTCAGCCCAGCGGGAGCCATCTTGGATACTGGCATAGAGGAGTCGGCGGCAGCCATCTTGGAAGAGGCATTGCCCACACAGGTGAGGTTCAGTAGGGCAATCAGCACACAGAGCCAGAGAGAAACTAAGACAGAGACAGACACAGAGACAAGCAGAAGCCAGCACAGCCACTGACTCCCAGAAACAGGGTAAGTCTGAGGGTGGTCACGGCCACAGCCATGACATGGACATTGTGGGACCCCTCATCAGAACACCTAGGGGTTTTGCATACATTTTAGTAGTCATGGATAGGGCCACTAGGTTTCCCTGGGCCTTCCCAATGAGAAATATACGAACTACGGGTATAGCAACCGAATTGGTCAAGCTTTTCTGTGAAGTGGGATTCCCACGAGAAATGCTTACGGATCAGGGGTCCAATTTCAAATCTAGACAGTTAAGAGAACTGTGGGAAGCTTTAACATACGCCACATTACCACAGCTGCCTACCATCCCCAGACAAACGGGATGGTAGAGCGATTTAATAAAACCCTTAAGCAGGTGTTGAGGAAAGGCTTGAAAGGGAAATATGAGGATTGGGACCAGTTGTTACCCTATGCTTTATATGCATGTAGGGAGAATATTCAAGCATCCCTAGGGGTATCCCCCTTTGAATTGGTCTTTGGCCGATTGCCGCGGGGCATTCTGGACATAATTCAGGAGGCATGGGTAGAGAGAGAGGAAGAGCCCAGGGAGGTTAGTACGTACCTAAGGGAGTTAAGAGCAAGGATTCAGAGGGTCACGGCGTTTGCGCAGGACACCCTGGAGCAGAGCCAAGAGAGCCAGAAAGGGTACTATGACCCGGGGCACAAAAGTAAGGAAAATTTCAGTGGGAGATAAAGTGCTCATCATGGTGGCCTCAGACCCCCATAAGTTACTTCTCAGTGGAAGGGACCCTGCGTGGTAACAGCCAGAGTAGGCCCATGGACATATCGGGTAAGGCATGCGAAAGGTAGGATTCAGACCTACCATGTAATATATGTAGATAGAGAGAGAAGGGTTTGTGGTGGTCCCTGAAGAGGAGTTGGGTCCTCAACTAAGTGATGTACAGGAGTGGGGGAAACCTGTTATTGGTGAGTCACTATCCCATGGGCAGAGGCAACGGGTAAGGGAAATGATAGAGGAGTTTCAGGATGTTATCAATCCCCTACCTGGGGAAACCCATTTGGTGGCCCATGATATTATCACCGAGCCGGGTAGGATTGTAAGGCAGAGGCCCCATAGAACACCCAAATTAAGAGGAAGGAAATTATAGGCAGGTACAGGAAATGATGGACTTAGGTATCATAGAGGAATCAGTTAGTCCCTGGTCCAGTCCAGTCCAGTGGTGTTGGTACCAAAGAGTGATGGGTCTCAGAGATTTTGTATAGATTCCAAAGGGTGAATGCCATATCCCGGTTTGGTGCTTATCCCATGCCCCGAATAGATGACTTACTGGACAAACTGGGGCGTGCTCAGTATTTAACCACCTTAGATCTTACGAAAGGGTATTGGCAAGTGCCGCTGACAGAGGAGGCTAAGCCCAAAACAGCCTTTGGCACCCCTATAGGGTTATTCCAATTTAGACGAATGCCATTTGGGTTAAATGTGGCGGCAGCGTGCTGCCAACGATTGGCTGATCAGTTGCTGAGGTGGCATGCGGACTACGCTGCCGCGTATATGGATGATATTGTCATTTTTAGCTCAGATTGGGAGTCCCATTTGCCCAAAGTCAAAGCGGTGCTAGAAACCCTCAGGCGGGCGGGCCTAACAGTGAACCCAAAGAAGTGCGTGTTTGCTAGTGAAGAGGTCAAATACTTGGGATACATTGTGGGAGGGGGAGTTATCAAACCCCTAAGGGATAAAGTGCAGGGAGTGCGTGATTTTCTGCTGCCCCACACCAAAAAACAATTGAGGGGGTTTTTGGGGCTGATAGGATATTATCACAGATTCATTCCTAGATTTGCGGAGAAGTCAAGCACCCTTACTGACATGCTGAGGAAAAGGTGCCCTAATGTCCTAAAGTGGACAGAGGCAGGTCGGGGGGGAGTTCCAAATGTTGAAAGACCTCCTGTGTCAGGAACCGGTCTTAAAAGGAATAGATTTTGAGAAGCCCTTCCTGTTACAAACAGACGCCTCAGAGACGGGCTTAGGGGCGGTGTTATCCCAAGAGTTTGAAGGGGAGGAGCACCCTGTCCTTTTTCTGAGTAGGAAACTGCACCCGGCAGAGCAGCATTACGCTGTTATAGAGAAGGAGTGTTTGGCTATAAAGTGGGCTATAGAAACTCTGAAATACTATCTGCAGGCAATTCTTTTGTTTTGATTACTGACCACGCACCTCTGAAATGGCTCCAACAAATGCAGGGGCAGAATGCCAGGCTCACCCGCTGGTATTTAACGTTACAAGCTTTTTCCTTTGAAATACAGCATAGGGCGGGGAAGCTTCACGGGAACGCTGACGCCCTGTCCCGAATTGCGAACTTCCCAGCAAGTAGCCCGGAGGAAGCAGGGAGCCGCAATTATTTGAAAGGGGGGGGGGTGTAAGGAGGTTGGAGGGTCTAAGCAGCTCAGGAGGAGGTATGGGGCCAGACTACATTCCCCACAAGGCCCTGAGAGAAGGGATCGGGGTGGTAGGTCCCAAAACCCGGTATGGCCCCCACGTGGAAGGGAGGGGGAAAAGGACTGGAGAGAGCAGCTGCTATGGCAGGCAAGGGCCAGAAGGGGGAGCAGGGATGACAAAGCTCAATACCCTTGGGTTAGAAATCAGTACAAGATTCCTTCCACCTGGGAGGGGGAGGAGGTCTCCAACCAACAGCCTAGCAAAGAGGCAGGGTTAATGGAGTGTTTGGAGGAAGGAGAGGGAGAGACCAACACACCAGGTTTGGAGGAGACAGTTGACATGGACTGTAATTGTACTTTGGGGCAGAGTTGCAGGGACTGAAGGCAGTGGATGGTCCCAGGAGTCAATTAGCTGTGTTGTGGGTGGTGTACTGCCATTCTGCAACCACCCAAGTGGAAAGACTTTTAAAACTGAAACCCAAGCTGTTGAACTGGGGGAGAACTTGGATTTAAAGGGAAGTTTTTTTCTTGTTGCTTTATTTTGGAAACGGAATGGGACTTTAACCCCTTGAACTGAGATTTTGTGGAGGAGGGGAAATAAACTGTTTGGAACTAAAAGCTGTGTTGTCTGGAAGGACTTTGTTTGTGGACTGCTAAAGGGAGCCTACCACCCCTGAAGGTTTGCTACCAGGATTACAGTTATTACAATACGCACAGGACGACCAAATACCGGCACTGCTGCTTTCCATCGATGCAGAAAAAGCATTTGACCGAGTTGACTGGTCATTTTTGTTTGCAGTATTGCAGCAGGTGGGGATATCGGGACGATATATGCTATGGCTACAGCTAATATACAAAAGCCCACTAGCGACGTTAAAAATTAATGGGTCATACACAAGCACATTCCTACTAGGGCGGGGAACTCGACAGGGATGTGCCCTCTCCCCTCTCCTCTTTGCCCTATCTCTTGAGCCACTAGCATGTATACTGAGGAGCGATGGGGAAGTACAGGGAATAGTGAGGGGACGAAAAGAACAAAAACTAATGTTATTCGCAGATGATATACTGCTGACCCTTACACAACCCGCTATGTCGGTACAAAAAGTGATAGATCATATATTATATTATGACCCAACCTAACCAAATCTGTCCTGCTAAATATGACAGTGCCTGTACAGAGCTGCCGACGTCTGCAAGCAGCATTCCCCTTTATTTGGTCACAAAATCTATCAAATACTTGGGCATATCAGATACCTCCCGAATTAGAAGGGCTCTTTCAGGCTAACTTTCCCCAAAGATAGACGAACTCTTCCAAGATCTGGATAGGTGGAAGGCCTTAACACGTCATGGAAAGGCCGGCATACATGCCATTAAGATGCGCTGCTCCCAAGCTATTATACCTGTTCTGGCCTTACCCTATCCAATCCCTAGATCTTTCTTCGCACAAATACATAGGAAGATGTTTCGATATATATGGAGGAGACGCCCACTGCGAGTGCGAAGAGTTATGATGTACCAGACAATTGAGCGGGGAGGTATGGGAGTGCCCAACTTCTACTTATATTACCAAGCAGCGCAATTAAGAAACTTGGCAGAGTGGGGTCCCGGGGCAATAAAGAAATGGATACATTGGGAGAGAGCATGGATAGGCAGATATGCATTAGAAGACATTCTATGGATACCAGGAGGAGAGTTGACACACTTACTACAGAAACTACCCCTAGCCCTAAAACACCCACTCCAGACATGGCTTCAAATTAGAAGGTGCATGTTCCCAGAAAGGACACATTACCGACAAACGGCAATAAGATGGGCAGAGGGCTTCCCATTAGGGAGATCAGAAAAGATATTTGACCATTGGGCTAAAGCAGGCCTGCTTACGCTAGGCCAAGTCTGGGCGGAGGGGACTATGATCAGCTTCTCTGAACTCCAGGAAGAGTATGGGTTAACAGAGAGAGACCTTGTATACTACTGTTGCTTGCGCAACTTCATTAGAAAGCGTGTGCAAGATGAACTAGAACTAGAAGAAACAACCCTAGAATCAGCGATGCGGAAGGGAGGGGGCAGAGGTAGCATATCCCGGATATATCTTGCACTGTTGGGAAGAACTGATCCGCAGGTGACCTATCATACGAAATGGGAGAAAGTTGTACAAACCACATATCCTAGATCAGCATGGATGGGCAATTACAAATATCTGCTCATAGCATCCCCAGTGCAATCGCTAAACGAAAATGGGTTTAAAATATTTTACTGGTGGTATTATACCCCACACAGGTTACAAAGGATATATCAGGGATCCTCAGGACAATGTTGGCGAGAGTGTGGCCATAGGGGCACATTCTACCATATATGGTGGGAATGTGAAAAAGTGAAAGTATTCTGGGATGGGGTGGTGGAACTGGTAATCACTGTGTTGCAACAACCATACCCAAAAGGAGCAGAGCACTGTCTACTCCACTTCAGACCTCGAACAATACCTAGTGGACAACACAGATTGGCTACCCAATACTTTGCAGCAGCGAAGCTAGCACTGGCATGAGCCTGGAAGCAAGCAAAAACACCAGCACTACACACAGTGACTCGAAAAGTAGACTTTCTATACCAGATGTCGAAACTGACGGCCAAGCGGAAAGGCTCCATAACGACCTTCACAAAAATATGGTCGTTGTATGAACAGCATAAAGAACAGGAGTCGACACCTCTGGACTGAGGGGGGGAGGGAGGGAGGATGGGACCAGGGACCAAGGGGAAGAAGCAATTAACAGACGTATGTAACTGGCTTGATAAGTATGTATACTGTTACATTCTCAATAAAACAATTAAAATGGAAAAAAAAATATTTTTTGTATATATCATCCCGTTAACCTCACACTCTTATCAGGATAAACGGCAGAGAGATCTAGGATCTTTAGACAAGGAAACGTTTGGATCCTATATGGGAATCTTTGTTTAAATATTTAACAAGGATTCTCATATTTATTTATTTAAAACATTTACATTCCACACATTTATTTATTCCTAAATTATTTATTGAAAACATTGACATTCTGCTCAATCTTGGCAATTCTTGGCGGATTACAAATATTACATACACAATCAATAAAAGAAACCAGAAATAAATTTCATTACATTACATTGACATTTATACCCCTCACTAGTCTCTAGAGTTCAATGTGGCTCACATTAAAAAGACTGGGCATTCCTGGGAATTTACAAAACACCAATGCTAACTTTGACACCTTCCTATTAGTAATAGATTCCACCATCTGGCTGCTTCATGAGAAAATAAAGATAAAATACTGTCCTTATAAATGTCCTTTCTGGGATTAGGGTATGCAGAGATAAGTATTTTCTTGAGTCCAAGTTGGAATTTTAGTGGTTAAATTAATCAAATTATGCATATAACCAGGAGCATGTCCCTGCAAAATAAGAAAGATTAAAGAACAGAATTTAAAGATTATTCCTGGCATAACTGGTACCAATATAAACTTGAAAGCAGGGAGTAACCCTTTCAAATTTAGAGGCCCTGCATATCAACCATGCTACCATGTATGTAGTGTCTGAAGTCTCCTCTTGACACCCTACATTGATAACATTATAATATCTATACGAGTCAGAATCATAGTTCAAAATTAAAATTTGCTCTAATGCGTTTGAGTTTCCATAATAATCCAAAGATCCTTGTGGCGATCAGCTGCATTTGGGGTTCAAAGTTGTCCAAGATCACCCCAAGGATTCTTAGGGCCTGTTTTACTAGCCGCGCTAGAGGCATGTTAGCCTTTTTAGCGCTCGCTAACTGTGTAGAGTGCCCCAATATTCCTATGGGGTTGCCTCCACAGTTAGCGTGCACTAATTTTGTGCACACAGACGAAAAACAGTAGTCCCTAGTAAACAGGGCCCTTGGACTACATTCCAAGGTATATGATACTTTTGAAATTAAAATGTATAAAAACACACAAAATACACATGCTATTAGTTTAAAATCTGTTTTATTAACAGTAACAGAAGATAACAACTGAAAATTCTGCAGATTTGCAGCATAGGACAAAAATGTCATCAACATAACCATGCCATGAAAAACCAGGATATATTCCATTTTTCCCCCCTTAACCCCAACTTCCTCCAACCTCCCACCCCCCTCCCATCTCCCCCCTCCCTCCCCCCAACACAAGCTGTCCAGTCTTCAGATCCTAGAGGTAACATCAGTCCTGACACCTCTAATTTAAGATTCTGCTTCTTGCAAGGGGTTGTAGTGTGTCCCCAAAATTTGCCCATATTCTCTGAAACCGCTTGCCCTCTTCAGAAGATAAATCCAAGAGACCGCGCCTCTCTAGTTTTAAAAGTTCGATCATTTGTATTCTCCAAGTGCCTACAGTTGGAGCTCTGATGTCTCGCCAATGCTGCAAAATGACTCTCTTTCCCATTAAATCGCTCTCTGTAGAAAAGACATAAAGCCCGGAGGAGTCGGTTAAAAACACTTGTATTCCCCAAAGAGCACCAAAGATGTAACATAGTAACTTAGTAGATGACGGCAGAAAAAGACTCGCACGGTCCATCCAGTCTGCCCAACAAGACGTGCCACCCCCTGTGTACACCTCACCCCGATCCACACCCGTCCTTTTCAGGGTACAGACCGTGTAAGTCTCCCAGCACTATCCCCTCCTCCCAACCACCGGCTCTAAGCCCACCTCTTCAATGCTGCGTTCGGCACCTAACCCTTACCGTTCAGTGAATCCAGAATGCCCCAATTTGACTGCCCCTATCGGACCGACCGTTCACTTGTCTATTAGATTGTAAGCTCTTTGAGCAGGGACTGTCTCTCTTTGTTAAATTGTACAGCGCTGCGTAACCCTAGTAGCGCTCTAGAAATGTTAAGTAGTAGTAGTAGTAGTAGTAGACCGTTAAGTCTGCCCAGCACTATCCCCGCCTCCCGCCTCTGCCACCCAATCTCGGCCAAGCTCCCTAGGATCCACTCCTTCTGAACAGGACCCCTCCATGTCCATCCCACCGCGCACCGAACTCCGCCACCCGCCCCCACTTTCACCACCCCCCGCAGAGGGCACCCCAAGCAGCCACCACTCTCTCCGTGAAAAAATACCTCCCAACATTTTCCTGAGTCTTGCCCCCCTTCAATCTCATTTCAGGTCCTCATCATTCTACCTCCTTCGCATCTCCAGAAAAGGTTCGTTTGCGGATTAATACTTTTCAAATTTTGAACGTCTGTATCATATCACCCCGGTTCTCCTGTCTTTCGTCCAGGAGTATACATGTTCATGGTCATCAAGTCTCTCCTCATACGTCTTGTACGCAAATCCCTTGCCATTCTCGTAGCTTTTCTTTGCACCGCTTCAATTCTTTTACATCCTTCGCAAGGTACGGCCTCCAAAACAACACAATATTCTAGGGGGGGCCTCACCAACGACTTATACAGGGCATCAACACCTCCTTTCTTCTGCTGGTCACACCTCTCTCTATACAGCCTAACACCTTCTAGCTACGGCCACTGCCTTGTCACACTGTTTCGTCGCCTTCAGATCCTCAGATACTATCACCACCCCAAGATCCTCTCCCCGTCCGACTATCAGACTCTCCCGAGGATTTCTATTCCCTAGTGCATCACTTGCATTTCTTTCGCATTGAATTTTAATTGCCAACTGTATTGTATGTCCCCAATATTTCTTTGTCTCTCATAAGATTTGGGCCCACAGCTGCAAGACTGCAGGCAAAACCAAAACATGTGACCAGTGTGGCTTGAGTCTGATCACCACCACGGCAGGTATCTGCTCCTCCAAAACCCGCCTTCAACGCTCTGTCTGGTGAGATGAACAGTCGTAGGGCCAATTTATACTGCATCTCCCATAATCGAGTAAAGATAGAAGAATTTGTGGATGGAGGATAAAAAGTTACGCAGGTAGCCCTTCAGTGACCTCATGACAATAAATCTCTGGCCCAGTGTTGGGCGCTGGTGCGAAAGTCTATATCTTCTGTTTGATCCTGCAAGGACCGGTGGTGGTATTTTAGAGGCACTGCATTTTGTGCCCCCAGAGTCGGTCTGTGCTCAGTATATCCTGGACATCCTCGCTTAAGTTCAACCAGCCTAGGGCTTGGATGTAGTGGTGAACTTGTAGATAGGCAAAGCGGTCAGACTCTCTAAGCTTAAACTACCTTTTGCAGTACCACAAATGTTCGGGTCTTACCCTCCTCGTGACCAACTGGTAATATACTTTATCCCAAACGTCCGCCAGCGACCAAAAGTCTCCAAGGAGGTACCCTCTGGGAAATCTGGGTTACGAAACAAAGGCAGGAAGGGAGTCGCTCTCCAGTTCAAAACGATATCTCTTGCATAGGCCTCTCCAACGCTGCCCTCGCTGAAGCCACTAGAGAAGTCCTCCATACCCCCCAGGTAATGCCTTGCATGTAGTGCCCATCCCAGGTGCGCAGGTTGGGGACATCGCCATCTCCAAGCAGTAGTCGAAAAGGTCTGGCTTTCTGTCAGCCAATCTCTAATGTGTCTCATGAACAGGCTATCGTAAGGTAGCGTACATTTAGCACCCCATCCCCCCTTGTGTTTTGGCTTTTGAATTATGTGTAATGGAGTCTAGGTTTTTTCTGATTCCACAGAAGTTTTGTATTAGACGTGAAGCTGTCGCTCCGTCACTCCACCTCAGGTACATTGGCAACATTTGGAACTTATATAGACCACTTGGGGACTATTAACAGTTTACCAGCCCCACCCGACCTGTGAGGGAGAGTGGCACGAGCCCCAAGTTGTAGCAACCGCTTATTGTAGCTATAATGGTCGCACATTCTGTCTATAGGGTCCACAAGTCTGTTGGAATATTTACTCCTAAGTAGCAAAGTAGTGGGATTGGCCTCTCCAAGTGTTTTCTAACTGTGTCGTCCAGCGGCAGGGCTAATGACTTGGCTTGATTAAGTGTGTACCCCGACACCTACCGTAAATGTCAATAACGTGTAGAAGGCTCTCTAGGGAGCCTGTGGGTCACTCAGTAGCATCAATACATCGTCCTGTGTACGCAAGAATCTTAAGTTCTGCTCCGTGGACCTGTATACCCTTAATGTATACAGCACGAATCTCAGCTAACAAGGGCTCTAGCATCAGCAGGAAAAGCATCGGGGATAGGGGGCAGCCCTGTCGCGTGCCTCTGCCTATCTCAAAGCTGCGGTTGGACCCCATTCACTCGAACCGTGGCCCTTTGGGTGTAACAACGCCTCTATTGCTTGTAAAGCCCACCCCATCAGGCCTATTTGCCTCAGTGTTTCAAACATGAATGTCCAATTTACCTGATCGAATGCGCGCTCCGCATCCAGGCTCACAATCATCCTGCCAACACCCGAGCTTTCCCCGGGGAGCATGGCCATAATTAGTTTACGGACATTTAGGACTGACTGGCGTCCCCGTACAAATTCAGCTTGATCTTCTTTGATGAGTATCGGCATTAGGGGCGCTAGTCTATCTGCCAGTATCCTGGACAACAATTTGGCTTCTACATTAATAAGAGAAATAGGTCTGTATGAACTAGGTTGCAAAGGGTCTCTATCTTTTTTGGGTATCAAGCTTATTGCCGCCAAATTAGCATGCTGTGGGAAGTGACCTGTCTCCACTACAGCGCTGAGATATTCAGTTAGGGGTCCCCATAATCTGTATTTTCAACATTTATAAAACTCTCCCAGCAGACCATCAGGCCCAGGCGCCGAGTGTAATTTTAAACGCACTTATGGCTTTTTGCAGTTCTTTTGCCGCCACCGGGCTATTAAGCAGTACCAGACGGTCTGCTGGGATTTTCTCCAGCCCTCGTGCCTGCAGATACCATCTTATCTCCTCTCTGGACCCCCCCCCCCGCCGCCCTGCCCCCCTCATACAAGGCGGCGAAGTGGTCCCGAAAGGTCTGTACTATCTCTTCCAAATTGTTCGATATCTCTCCCGCAGGCTTCCGTATGGCTGTGATAAAGTGGGATTTTCGAGACCCTTTCACCAATCTGGCCAGCATCCCACCCGCTTTGTCTCCAAATTTATGCAGCTTGTATTTCCTGTATACAAGAGTTCTTGTTAATCTCTCATGCAGCAAGCTATTTAAGGCTGCCCTTGTGGACACCAAGAGTTCATATTTTGCCTGGGTTGGGTCTCTAGTATAGTTCCTCTTCACTACCCTTAATTTCTTTTCCAAGTCCAATATCCCTTGCGATATTTGTCGATTGCGTGCGCTAACATAGGCGATAATGTCGTCCCTGAGAACTGCCTTGGCAGCCGACCAAAACAGCGCTGGGTCCTCCCGGTGAGTCTGGTTATGGGTCGAGAACTCCTCCCACCTCTTCTGCAAGAAACCTCAAATTCTTTGGAGGCATACAGGTAAGCTGGAACCTCCACCCTGGCGGCTGCCTAAAGTATGCCGCAGGTTCTTCATCTAACCATATAAGTGAGTGGTCCGAGATCTCCTCTGAACCAATCTGAGCATTAATGACCCTGGAGAAGAGATCCTGGGTTGTAAGAATATAATCAATTCTAGACTGCATATGATATGCCCTTGAGATGTGTGTGTAATCCCTCTCTTCCCCATGTAAGATTCTCCATGGATCCACTAAGCCCAGTTCTCTGCAGAAGGTCCCTAACAATGGGGTGATGGTATCCTGCCTCGATTGCCGCTGACTAGATCTATCAAGCTCTGCGTCCATCGTTTGATTCAAATCACCCGCCAATATCAGTGGGAGTGTCTTCCATCATTTCCCCCTGCTCCATCAATTCCATCATTTCCCCCTGCTCCATCAATTCCATCATTTCCCTCTGCTCGTTCCTGTTCATCTGCAACAGCTTATTCCAGCCCACCTGCTAGCTTGTCAGCCATTGACTTACCTGCTCTCCAGTCCATCATTTCCACCAATTCCAAGCCTCCAATCCAGCTTTTCTGCTCTACCTATCTGCTTCACACCCCAGTCACTACACATATACCTGTTACACCTTAATCACTACTTATGGCCCCTGTCCACATTCTCTTCCTTGCCCTGTCCCTTCCTAATCTTTTTCCCCTCCCCCTACCGCTGTCTACCGCTGGAAATCATTGCCCCCCCATGTCCCCTCCCGTCCTACTCGCTACGGCAATACCCTATTCACCCCCATTTCTCACCACCTCACCATCTCTCTTGTCCCCCTCCTCCCTCCTAGCTCTTAACCTTCAACACTTCCTTCCTGCCATTAACCCATCACCATTCCTCCTACGTGCATCCCGTCTTCGTCGCCCAACCTCCCCCACCCTCCTCCGCACTCTCTTGCTCCTCCTCTTGCTATCCGCGGGAGACAATCCTAATCCAGGCCCCCCTCACCTGTCCTCCTCCTATCCATGCAAACGATACCGTGATGTCTCCAATCTCATCTCTATTCCCCTCTTTCCCCCCTCTTCCCTCCCCTTCCCATGTGCCCTGTGGAACGCCCACTCGGTCTGCAACAAACTGCCCTTCACCCACGATCTCTTCATCTCTCGTTCCCTTCAACTGCTCGCCCTAACTGAAACCTGGCTCTCCCCTGATGACTCTGCCTCAGTCGCGGCCCTTTGCCATGGAGGTTATCTCTTCTCCCACACTCCCCGCTCAGCTGGTTGCGGTGGAGGCGTCGGACTTCTACTCTCGCCCTCCTGTAGTTTCCAACCCCTCCTCCTACCGCAGTCTCACTGCTTCTCATCCTTTGAAGCACACTCCATCCGGCTATTCTACCCATTGTCACTCAGAGTGGCAGTCATTTACCACCCCCCTAATAAATCCCTCTCTTCCTTCCTTACCTACTTTGATGCCTGGCTTTCCGTCTTTCACAAACCCTCATCTCCGTCCCTCATTCTCGGAGACTTTAACATACACGTTGATGACCAATCCGACCCTCACGCTTCTCGGTTCCTCACTCTAACATCCTCCTTCAACCTCCAGCTATGCTCCACCACCCCTACTCACCGAGACGGCCATTGTCTTGACTTCGTCCTCTCCTCTTCCGGCTCTCCCTCCAATTTCTACGCGTCAGCTCTTCCTCTCTCTGATCATCACCTGATCACCTTCACACTTCTTCACCCCCCCCCTCAGCCCCGTCCAACTTAACCACTACCTCCAGGAATCTCCAGGCTATTGACCCTCCCACCCTATCCTCTAGTTTTTCTAATCTCCTCCCCTCCATCATGTCCTCCGAGTCTGTCGACAAGGCTGTCTCTGCTTACAGTGCCACTCTCTCCTCTGCTCTGGACACCCTCGCACCATCCACCTCCCGTCCCACTAAGCGTACTATTCCCCAGCCATGGCTGACCCCTTGCATCTGTTACCTTCGCTCCCTCGCCCGATCTGCTGAACGCCTCTGGAGGAAATCCCGCACCCACTCAGATTTCCTTCACTACAAATTCATGCTATCTTCCTTCCAATCCTCCCTATTCCTTGCGAAATAGGATTATTACACCCAATTGACCAATTCTCTCAGCTCCACCCCCTGTCGTCTCTTCGCCACCCTTAACTCCCTCCTTAAAGTGCCCTCCGCTCCCACCCACCCACCCTCGCTCTCTCCTCAATCACTGGCCGATTACTTCCGCGACAAGGTGCAAAAGATCAACCTTGAGTTCACTACCAAGCCATCTCCTCCTCTTCACCCTTCAACCCCCTCCCTCAACCAATCAACCCAGGCCTCCTCCTCCTCCTCCTTTCCTGACATCACCGAGGAGGAAACCGCTCGCCTTCTTTCCTCCTCGAAATGCACCACCTGCTCTTCTGATCCCATCCCCACCAACTTACTTAACATCATTTCTCATACTGTCACCCCCTCCATCTGTCATATCCTCAACCTCTCTCTCTCCACTGCAACTGTCCCTGACACCTTCAAGCACGCCGTAGTCACACCTCTCCTCAAAAAACCATCACTTGACCCTACCTGTCCCTCCAACTACCGCCCCATCTCCCTCCTACCCTTCCTCTCTAAAATACTTGAGCGCGCCGTTCACAGCCGCTGCCTTGATTTTCTCTCATGCCATCCTCGATCCACTTCAATCCGGTTTTCGCCCTCTACACTCGACAGAAACAGCACTCTCTAAAGTCTGTAATGACCTGTTCCTTGCCAGATCCAGAGGCCACTACTCCATCCTCATCCTCCTCGATCTATCCGCCGCTTTTGACACTGTCAATCATGATTTACTTCTTGCCACACTGTCCTCATTTGGGTTCCAGGGCTCTGTCCTCTCCTGGTTCTCCTCATATCTCTCCCACTGCACCTTCAGAGTTCACTCTCATAGATCCTCCTCCACCCCCATCCCGCTATCTGTTGGTGTTCCCCAGGGATCTATCCTTGGACCCCTTCTCTTCTCAATCTACACCTCTTCCCTGGGCTCCCTGATCTCATCTCATGGTTTCCAGTATCATCTCTATTCTGATGACACCCAGCTGTATCTCTCCACACCAGACATCACCGCGGAGACCCAGGCAAAGGTATCAGCCTGTTTATCCAACATTGCTGCCTGGATGTTCAACCGCCACCTGAAACTGAACATATCCAAGACCGAGCTTATTGTCTTCCCACCAAAACCCACTTCTCCTCTTCCTCCACTTTCTATCTCAGTTGATAACACCCTCATCCTCCCCGTCTCATCTGCCCGCAACCTCGGAGTCATCTTTGACTCCTCCCTCTCCTTCTCTGCGCATATCCAGCAGACAGCCAAGACCTGTCGCTTCTTCCTCTTTAACATCAGCAAAATTCGCCCTTTCCTCTCTGAACACACCACCCGAACTCTCGTCCAAGCTCTCATTACCTCTCGCCTTGACTACTGCAACTTACTCCTCACCGGCCTCCCACTTAGCCACCTATCCCCACTTCAATCTGTTCAGAACTCTGCTGCAATTCTTATATTCCGCCAGAACCGATATACTCACATCACCCCTCTCCTCAGGTCACTTCACTGGCTTCCAATCAGATACTGCATTCAG
Source organism: Microcaecilia unicolor (assembly GCF_901765095.1). NCBI lineage: Eukaryota > Metazoa > Chordata > Amphibia > Gymnophiona > Siphonopidae > Microcaecilia > Microcaecilia unicolor. Next base: position 112,854,943 of record NC_044040.1, read on the forward strand.
TTCAAGCTTCTCCTTCTTACCTACAAATGCACTCAGTCTGCTGCCCCTCACTACCTCTCTACCCTCATCTCCCCTTACGTTCCCGCCCGAAACCTCCGTTCACAGGACAAATCCCTCCTCTCATTACCCTTCTCCACCACCGCCAACTCCAGGCTCCGCTCATTCTGCCTCGGCTCACCCTATGCTTGGAACAACCTTCCCGAGTCCTTACGCCAAGCCCCCTCCCTGCCCATCTTCAAGTCTTTGCTTAAAGCCCACCTCTTCAATGCTGCGTTCGGCACCTAACTCTTCCTCTCAGGAATTCTAGACTGCCCCAATTTGTCTGCCCCTATCGGTCTGACTGTTCACGTGTCCTTTAGATTGTAAGCTCTTTGAGCAGGGATTGACCTTCTATGTTAAATTGTACAGCGCTGCGTAACCCTAGTAGCGCTTTAGAAATGTTAGTAGTAGTGTCCCTTGTATCTTGCTAAGAGTTGGGCATAGAAAACATGTGCCGGCGTATTTGGGCCGTACACTGATGCTAAATGTAGCTCCGTCCCCTGTAGGTTGAGTTTGATCCCCACTAACCTCCCCTCTCCATCCTTAAACATCATTTGCGCCTGACACATTAATGCTTTGTGAATTAGAATGGCTACCCCCCCTCTTCTACTCGTTGCCGGGGAACAAAACACCTCCCCCACCCAATGACGCCTCAGTTTCTCATGTTCGTCCTGAGAAAGCCTAGTCTCTTGGAGGCAGGCTATCCACGCCCCATGTCTTTTTAGAGCCACCAAGATTTTAGCTCGTTTAATGGGGGAGGTGATGCCTCCAACATTCCAAGAAATAATGTGCACTCTACCCGATGCCGCGCTTGACCACAGATTGTCTGTTCCACTTTAAAACTCTGCCATCAATCTCCCCAGGGCACCCAGCCTTACCCTGCGGATTAGAGTCCTCAACTGCACACTACAACTGGAACTGCTCCCCCCAATTATCGAATGTACTGATGCGCCATCTGACCCAAACATTATAATGAGTCCCTACAATGATAGTCTCAGCTTGTGTTCCTGCAACCCCCCCATCCCCATCCCCTCTCCTCTCCCATCCCCCCTCCCTCTCAACCCCCCCCCCCCCCCAACCCCTTAATCCCTCACAGAAACTGCCCATGAACAGTGGGTCCCGGGGGCTCCCATGCCTCCTGGTTCCCGACTCTCTTAAATGTAAATCAAACAGTGTATTAACCCTGCAGCTCTAACTGCCACATGCACTGGTACTTTCCTGCTCAAGTATGCTCCACTTCTTAAGATGTTCAGCTCAGTCATTGCTATTTATGTCCCGTTCTTGTAGCTCCAAGCTTTGCACATACTTCTGTGCTTCTTCGGGGTTTCCCAGAGCTTTCCATCGTCCGTTTTCTTTCACTTTTAACACCGCTGGGTAAGCCAGCATGAACTGAAATTTCAGCTCGTGTAGCTTTTTGCAGATTGGGGTATACCATTTCCTTTTTTCCTGTAGCACTGCCGAGTAGTCTTGAAATATTAGGATTTGATGACCGTCAAACTTGGTAGCATTCCTTTTCTGCCGGTATCCCCGTAAAATCTCGTCCATATGAATATAATTATGTACCTTCAAAATCACCGTTCTCAGATTGTTGCCACCTTGTTGCCATCTTGTTGCTTACCCACGTGGTGAGCTCTTTCCAAGCACATTGGCCCCGCGTGGTCCGATATTGCAAACTCTTGTGACAGCCATTTCTCCAGCACCGAGGATAGAACTGAGGCTCCCACTGACTCCGGTAAGCCCACAATTCTGAGGTTGGCTCGTCGGGAACGGTTCTCTAACTCATCGAGCTTCTCTTTTAAGGACTCTGTTTTGGCTTCCATCGCTTTCAGCTGCTGCAAGGTGGGGGCCAGTGTTTCCTCCGCCACCGCCATCCGCTGCTCCAATTCTCCGGTCCTTCTTGTTGTTTCCACGATGAGCAGCTCTAGCGCATTTAATTGTGTAGCGACTTTCTCCCACTTTGGCTCAATTACAGTACCCACAACATCTGCCAGTTGTTTTAACTGTTCAGCCATGAACACCGCGGAGTCGGGTGGCGGCGGGCTATTCTCCGGCCCTCCCACCGCCTTCGATGTCTCTTTGTCTTTTTTTGCGCTTTTGGGCGGCATTGCCTTGATTGTGGTGCTCAAATATTTGTCCATGCAGTTCACTTGTTCTGCACGGTAGTTTCTCCGATCTTGCTCCGCAGGTTGCAGGGTTTATTAGGTAGAAAATCGAGTCGGGGCTCGGGAGAGCATAGAACCACGTCTGCCTCACTCTAAAGCATCACGTGACCCCCATACACATGCTATTATAAAAATGACCACTACTCTGCTGATATTTTCCAAAATAATTCTCACAGACTCAAAGTCAAACCTTACTGTACTCTTGACAAAATAAAAATGTCTAACTCCTTTCTAAATAACTCCAGATTCTGAGTCTTTCTCAAAGTAAGCAGTAAATAATTCCAAGCAGTAAATAATTCCATAATTGTGGTCCTGCTATGTTGAATATTGAGGAACAATATTCATATAATCTAATTACAAGACAAGAAGGAACTTCCAAAAGGGCCTTGTTAGCTGCACTCATAAGTACATAAGTACATAAGTACATAAGTAGTGCCATACTGGGAAAGACCAAAGGTCCATCTAGCCCAGCATCCTGTCACTGACAGTGGCCAATCCAGGTCAAGGGCACCTGGCACGCTCCCCAAACGTAAAAACATTCCAGACAAGTTATACCTAAAAATGCGGAATTTTTCCAAGTCCATTTAATAGCGGTCTATGGACTTGTCCTTAGGAATCTATCTAACCCCTTTTTAAAGTCCGTCAAGCTAACCGCCCGTACCATGTTCTCCGGCAACGAATTCCAGAGTCTAATTACACGTGGGTGAAGAAAAATTTTCTCCGATTCGTTTTAAATTACCACACTGTAGCTTCAACTCATGCCCTCTAGTCCTAGTATTTTTGGATAGCGTGAACAGTCGCTTCACATCCACCCGATCCATTCCACTCATTATTTTATACACTTCTATCATATCTCCCCTCAGCCGTCTCTTCTCCAAGCTGAAAAGCCCTAGCCTTCTCAGCCTCTCTTCATAGGAAAGTCGTTAGCTACTCAAGTACAAATTTTATTTAGAGATTACATCACCTCTAAATGTCATAATTGTTGGGGCTTAGATTCTGCAGGAACTGTAGACAAGTCAGATCTTTTTTTATGCTTTTAGTGGGAATTTCTTTCTATTCACAATTTTTGGAATCAAATTTAATTCTTTTTTATATCAAATTGCATGAATCCTGGTACCATTTAATTTGAGCTTTATATTACTGGGTGTTGATATTCAAACTACTTTCTCTTTTATACTTTGATGTACAATAAATGGACTATTAGCTGCTAGATCTGTTATAGCCAGGGCATGAAGATGTTCTTCCCTACTGTCTATCACTGAATGTCTTGATAAGGTTTGGATGATTTACAAGATGGCCAAATTAACATCTGAACTGAAAAATTATAAGGAAAAACTTCATGAGGACTGGAATCCCTTTCCACTTTGGATAACAAATATGTAATGTTTGCTTTGTGTCTTTTTAGTTCTATTTATTGTTAATGCAATATAATATTCCTAACTCATAAAGTTGTACATGTTAATAATGTTTTTGACTTGGAGAGTTGTACATGTTAAAAACTGAATAAAAAAGATTTCAAATGCATTTAATTTTTTCAGGGGGTAATGTTCAGCCACTGGTGGTCAGCATTTTTTTAAAACGCTGTCCATGGCTGGCTAAATTAGCCCCTGAAATTCAGTGCTGGGCCTCGTGCGGATACCGGCACTGACTATCCAGGACTAATAACATATGCTCTGACTGCTGGGCTTATGCAGGGCTTGGCCAATATTCAGCCAGGACCTGCATAACAAAAATATTGATGAACCACCTCAATCCCATCTCACACTCCTGTCTCAATCCTCCCACCCCGTCACCCCCTCCCCTGTGATACCAAGCCCTCCACCCCCTCTCACCCTTCTTCCATTCAGGATATGCCCCCCTTCCCTGGGCCTACCTGCAATCCCTAGTGGTCCAACAGGGGCGATCAGAACAGGAGCGAAGCCCAGCCCATTCGCCTCTTGTGCTGCCTGAAAAAAATGGCTGCTGCGACCTCTCACAGCAGCTTTTGGTACTGGCAAGGGGCAGATAGATTGGAGGCTTGTCCCTCATCTTGGACCTCAGAGACCTCCGCTTCTCTCTTTTCAAGTAGAGATTAAAGATGAATACTCTTCCCTCTATTCTGTCATACTGAAGAGTCAGAGTGGCTGTGTACACTTGATTTCAAAGCCACCATTGTTGTAAAAAAGAGAACTTATTTCTTTAGGGAGATAGGGTTAAATATGATTCACTCATGGAAGCTGTTTAAGGGGTCTTTTACAAAGCCGCAGTAGCGTTTTTAGCTCGCAGTAGAAATCAGCTGTCGGTATACGCTGAGACGCTCATTAAATTCCTATAGTAAAAGACCCCCTAAGTTGGTGAATTTGTTTACTAATCCAAAAAAACTCTTGCAACCTACAGTTACTGATATTTATTTATTAGGATTTATTTACTTCTTTTTTGAAAGAATTCACTCAAGGCGGTGTACAATAAGAATAGATCAAACATGAGCAATAGCCAATTACAGCACTAAAAATATTCAAATAACAATGCAAAGTATGATAGTATACTACTTATAATGCCAACACAATACGTAATAGAACATTTTAATTGATAGTGAAGAGTAAAGCAAAGATGGAACATATAGATAGGTAAGAGAGTAAGAAGAGTTAGAAAGTAAGGTGGCTAATTTAAAGAAAGTTGCACATGAGGTCAGAGAGATGGTTAAATATTATCTCAGCTAGGGTAAGAGTGGATAAACATGTCCTGCTGCAGTATGTGCAGCCTGTGCCACTCCTTGTGTGTGCGAGTCTAACAAGTTAGTTACTTCTTCCATTACAGGCCTGGTTGAAGAGCCAAGCTTTCACCTGCTTCCTGAAATAGAGATAGTCTTGTGTTAAGCGGAGCCTTTCAGGCAGTGCATTCCAGAGTGTGGGGGCTACTCCAGAGAAGGCTCGTTTGCGGGTATCACATCGTGTAATGTCTTTTGGAGAGGGTGTGATTAGTGATAATCCTTGAGAGGACCTTAGTGTCCTTGGCGGTGTGTAGAGAATCATCCTATTCTTTAAGGGCCTTGAAGATCAGACATAGAGTTTTAAATTTAGCCCTGTATTGTCCTGGTAGTCAATTAAGTTCTTGCAAAAATGCTGTAATGTGGTCACGTTGCTTCTTTTAGTTTAGCCAGTGGTAAACCCCCACTTTCATCTAGCCAGGTTTTATGTATTCTTAGGATGTCAAGATGCTGTTCATGTATGGCATCGTGTATCACCGAGGATTTCTTTGCAGCTGATCTATTTGCCAGTCCTATAGTTCCCAAGGGTGGTCTGGGGGTAGCTTTGGTGTGGCAATGAGGTGATCTTTTAAGTACTGTTATATAGGTGTTTGACCTCTTGCACTTTTGCCTTCTCTTTGGTTCTATGTGAATTTCTTTGGAGACTTAATGCAGAGGGGTTGATGGTTGACTTTAGTTTTTTTTTTTTTTTTTTGTATGAAGTCTTTATTGGTCAAAGAAAGAAAAGATATCAATACAATAGCTCCGTGAGCAACCATAACATTTCAAGGTTGACTTTAGTTTTAAGGAATGTAACAGATTCAGAATTTTAGAAATAGTTATATAGTTAAAATAAATTTTTAACTCACATATTGCAGGTATGAACTTTATAGTTTCTGGTTCTAATATTCTTGGATGGTCCAATTGATGCAGGTTGCTGTAGGCTTTTTCTTTGTTGTCCAGGAGGAGGGTTAGATGCAGTGGTGTGCTGGAGCTTGCTCTCACAGGCTCACGAGAGCCGTTTGTTAAGTTTTTAAGAATTTTGGGAGCCGGATGTTAAAGTAGGCCTCCCCATGGCTACTTTAACAACTGACTCCCAAAATGTGGGCTTGGGTCCCCTCATGAATTCTCTTTTACTTTGCTGGCAGTGATGCTGGCCCCACTAGCCAAGTAAATAGACTGCTGCTGCTCCCTGCTCCTTGTTTCTGACTCTGAGCATCAGGCTGGGACTTTTCATGCAAGCGCAAGAAGGTTCCATCATGCTGCTCAGAGCCAGAAACAAGCAGCAGAGAATGGTGGCAGTCCATTTATTGGCTGGTGGGGCTTGGCAAAGGTATGCCTAGCGTGCCCGCACAAGGGAGGGGAGAGAGAGGCATGTATTCCCCCCCCCAAAAAAAAAAAAAAAAAAATTTCAGGGCCGGCTATGCCCGGAGAGAGAGAGCCCATTGTTAAAAATTTACCAGCACACCCCTGGTTAGATGTAAATATAGATCCAGCTCCAATCACAGGGCATGAGGAGAGTTATTTGTAATGTGAAGTGAAGATAAAATTTATTTTCTCCAGCCAAAATAAATGAAAGAAGTTCAAAGTAAAATTGAGGACTGGTGCCTCAACACAGACTGAGCAGAAGTCAGTAAAAGTTTGGATTGTAAATAAGCAGAAAGTGTATTATTTAATCTAAGTTGCAGAGCCTGATGTGAACCCAGCCGGCCAGCCAGCCACCCAGCCACCCAGCTCCCAGTCCTATGCCAACTGCAAATGAAAGAGCCGTGTTTTTCAAAGGCAAAGTTTAAAAGCTTTGACAGGAATTATCTAAAGAGATCTTGCTGTTTGATTCAGCCAGTAGTATTATTATGGACGTTTCTACAGATAGAGTTTGGGAGTTTCTTAATGTACCAACTAAATAGAGGTAAATGAGCTATTAATAGATTTGTCTGCTTTTTGTATTTTAGATAGCCTGAACTATTTGATAAAAGCTGCTCCTCTTTTCTTTTTATCCCTTCTGACTGGATCTAATCTTTGTTTAGCCAAGGTAGTTTTCTGCCAATTCCTAAAAATCCAAAGTTAGGCTTACATAATGTTACAAACTACAGGCCGATAGCATCTATACATTTGTTTACAAAAATTATGGAAGGCATTGTAAATATGTAATTACAAATGTGCTTGGACAGTTTTGAATTATTACATTATTCACAGTCTAGTTTTCGTAGACAGTATAGTACAGAAACTGTTGTGGTATAATTGTGGGCTAAGGGAAGATCTTTTCTGAGTAAAGGGCATCGTGATTAACTCCTTCGACTTGGTGGAACATGATATTTTATTATCAGTCTTAAATTCCTTTGGAATAGTGGGTATTGCCTTAAACTGGCTTAAAGATTTTTTATATGAGTTGTTCATATAGTGTAAGATTTGATGATGACCAATTGAATCTTGAATGGCTTACTACGGAGTACCTCGGGAGTCCCTTCTGCCCCTTTCTTTATTCAATGTTCTGTTGAGTTCTTTAGGACACTGCCTCAGTCAGGTTGGATATAGGTCTTTTATTTAAGCAGATGATACCTGAGAGCCTCTCCTTTTCTTCTTTTGTGCGGGAAATGACTCAGTCCATTCCATTCCCCATAGAAGTGGAGGATGAACCCAGGGCTGAGATGCTCAAGGTCCTGGATTACACTTCTCCACCTAGGGAGGCAGTGACAGCTCCCTCCTTTGCATAAGGTACTGAAGGTAGTCCTCATTCAAAACTGGGTGTTCAAAACTGCCCATTATCCCCAAGAAGGTTGAGTCTCAATATCCTGCTAAAGATGTAAAAAGACTGGAAGCGGTGCAAAGAAAAGCTAAAATATGGTATAGGATTTGCGTTGCGAACCGTACGAGACTTGCTGACCTGAACATGTGTACCTTTGAGGAAAGGAGAAACAGGGGTGACATGATACAGACATTCAAATATTTGAAAGGTGTTAATCCACAAACAAACCTTTTTTGGAGACGGGAAGACGGTAGAACTACAGGACATGAATTATGGTTGAAGGGGTGCAGACTCAGGAGTAATGTCAGGAAGTATTTTTTTCACGGAGAGGGTGGTGGATATGTGGAATGCCTTACCGCGGGAGGTGGTGGACATAAAAATGGTAATGGAATTCAAACATGCATGGTATAAACACAAAGGAATCCTGTTTAGAAGGAATGGATCCGCGGAATCTTAGGTGGTGACGCCGGTAATTGGGAAGCAAAACTGGTGCTGGGCAGATTTCTACGGTCTACGCCCTGATCGTGACTGAATAGATATGGATGGGCTGGAGTATAAATTTTAAGGGGTTTCGACGTCAGCTTCAGAACAAGAACAGTGCTGGGCAGACTTCTACGGTCTGTGCTCTGAGAATGGCAAGGACAAATCAAACTCGGGTATAAAGTATCACATACCATGTAAAATGAGTTTATCTTGTTGGGCAGACTGGATGGACCGTACAGGTCTTTATGTGCTGTCATTTACTATGTTACTGTGTTACTGTCGGATCCACGGGGAATCCATGGTGGTGGTGGACTCCACCCTCAAAAGAGCCAAGAGTTCTAGGGACTATGCTTCGGCGCCCCCAGGCAGAGAAGCTAGAACCTTGGATTCTTCTGGGAAGAAAATGTATCAGGCCGCCATTCTCATTGTCCGTATTCAGTCAAACCAGCTCTTTGCGAGCATCCACTTGTGGAACTCGGTGCAGCAGCTGTCTAGTTTGGTCGATACCATCCCTCCAGAGCAGGCCAAACCTTTTCGCTAGCTGATCAAGCAGCAGAAGTTTTATTGTAAATTCTTGGCCAGGGGCGCATCTGACACTTTTGATGTAGCAATCAGGATCTGTATAGTTTTTAGGGTTATTTCCAGTCTTCAAGACACCTCAGACCAATTGGAGGTATCCTGAACACAGGAAATTCCCAAGGCTGCTCCTGATATATTCACCTCGTTTATCTGAACTCCTTAATTACCAGAGCTGTGCACTAGCTCTTAAGTAACCAAGAACACGGATCAAATATAGTTAGAAGTATAAGAAGGTATGTTTTATTGCTCAGGCATCAAGTATGATTACAATTAGTCATTAGTCTGCAGATACAATTTACAGAACACTATTTGTCATTAGAAGAACCATTCAATTAGTTATAGGAATATAATATCCCAGCTACACACAAGTGCTTTCTGGGTTTTAGTCTTATGGGATATATCTTACCACTCAAGGGTATTCAGGGGAAAGCAATTAGGTAATTTGCCAATCTAATGCGCTACATCGGTTTCCCATAGAGAGAGAGAGAGAGCATTGGCCGCTCCTCTCTAGCCTGAAGCGTTAACCATTATAGGACCACTCAGGATGGAGGTAATATGACAGTAAGCACACCTGATCGGATCTATGTTAATGTCATGGTTAACACTGATTGGCTATGGTAATGAAGTGGTTAGTATTTTACTGGAAAAGCTAGCAATAGACCACCCCTTACTGGATGACTAAGTCATGTTCTTGCAAGACCCCTCACTTCTACATTTTTGACCACATCTTCCTCAAAACATTTTCTGTGACACCAGGTCATCTTCCATGAAGCCATCTTGTTCTGTTTTTCACTAACACATCTGTGGCCACCATGTTGCTAAATAATGTTACCCTGTCAATTAGACCCCCACCCTTGTGGTTTTCTGTTTGATCTGCAGTGTTTCAACACTGAAGTTCAAGTCAGAGACACAGGCCTGTAAGTTTTTATCTCATTTTAAATCCTGACCCAAGTCAGACCTGGGACCCCAATAATACTGTTATTCAGATCTCTGCTCAAGGTATAGCAATGTGCAATCTCTCATGACTGCGTGTTTCTGACCTGGATCATTCAGTCCAGCAGAGGATAGCAGATGTTCCTTGCTGGAGGGATAATCTTTTCGGAGAGAAGATGGAAGAGCTAGTTGACCAGATCAAGAAGCATACAGATGCTATGGCTTCTCTCTCCTGCCGGGTGCCTTCTGCTTCCACCTCATCCAGGAGGTATTTTGGTGGGTCCCAGAGTGCGCCCTATTCCTATTCTAGGCGTAGGTACACTCCAGTGTCTCACCAACTTGCTCAGGCTCAGCCCCAATGTACTCGTTCTCGTCAACAGCATGCGCCTAAGGCCCCTGCTGCTCCTCTGCGAAAGCAAGGGACGGGCTTTTGACTGGCTCCAACAGTGCACAGCTGCCATACAAGTGTCCGCGCTGGATGGCCTTTCTGGTTGGGGGGAGGTTAATGTTTTTTCACCAAAGGTGACCTCTCATAACCTCCGACCAGTGGGTTCTTCAAATAGTCCGGTTAGTCTGATCTGATCTCCAAACCTCCAAATTAACCACCGAGAGCTCATTCGTTCAGCTCTCAGCACAAGCAGGTACTTGCAGAGGAACTCTATGTCCTTCTAAAGGCTCATGCGGTCGAACCCGTACCACCAGGGGAAGAAGGGCAAGGATTCTATTCCAGGTACTTCCTTGTGCAGAAGAAGATGGGGGGGGGGGGGGGGGATGCCTCCCATCCTAGACCTAAGGGCCCTGAACAAATTCCTAGTCTGAGAAAAGTTCAGGATGGGCTCCCTGGGCACCCTTCTTCCCATGGTTAAGGAAAATGATTGGCTGTGCTCTCTGGACTTAAAGGATGCTTATACTTATACCCCAATACTTCCAGCTCACAGGAAGTATTTTTGATTTTGGCTGGGGACGCAGCACTTTCAGTACCGCATACTGCCCTTTGGCCTAGCATCAGCTCCAAGGGTATTTACCAAATGTTTAGCAGTAGTTGCAGCATCACTATGCAGACTGGGAGTGCATGTGTTCCCTTATCTCGACGATTGGCTGGTAAAAAGCACCTCGGAGGACGGTGCTTGGGAGTCCATACAGAGGACTGTTCAGGTGCTGGAACTACTAAGGTTCGTAATAAATTACTCTCAAGTCCCATCTCAACCCTGTTCAACATTTGGAGTTCATAGGAGCCTTGCTCGACATGAGAACTGTTCGAGCCTATCTTCCTGAGACACGGGCAGACAACTTTCTGTCCCTAGTGTCCATGGTTTGACAGTCTCAGTAGGTCACAGCTCGGCAGACATTGAGACTCTTGGGCCACATGGCCTCCGCTGTTCATGTTACACCCATGACATGTCTTCACATGAGAGCTGCTCAATGGACCCTGGTTTCTCAGTGGTGTCAAACCACAGGGAATTTAGAAGATGTCATCCAAGTGTCCACCAACCTTGTACGCTCTCTTCAGTGGTGGATGATTTGATCCAATCTGACCTTGGGACTTCCATTCCAAATTCCTCAGCTGCAAAAAGTGCTGATGACAGATGCATCACTCCTCGGCTGGGGAGCTCATGTAGATGGGCTTCACACCCAAGGGGCCTGGTTCCTCCAGGAAAAAACTCTTCAGATCATACTCCTGGAGCAAGCTGGAATGCTCTAAACACTTTCAGAAATCGGCTGTCCAACCAAGTTATCCTAATTCAAACAGCCAACCAGGTTGCGATGTATTATGCCAACAAGCAGGGGGGCACCGGATCTCGTTCTCTGTGTCAGGAGGCCGTCCAGATGTGACTCTGGGCACTCCATCATGGCATGTTTCTCCAGGCCACTTATCTGGTGGGCATAAACAACAGTCTGGCCGACAGACTAAGCAGGGTCATGCAACCTCATGAGTGGTCTATGAATATGAGCATTGCCCGCAAGATCTTCCAAGTGTGGGGCACTCCCTCAGTGGATCTTTTTGCCACTCAACTCAACTACAAAGTCCCTCGGTTCTGTTCCAGACTTCAGGCCCACGACAGACTAGCATCAGACACCTTCCTCCTTCATTGGGGAACAGGCCTTTTGTATGCGTATCCTCCAATACCTCTAGTGGGAAAGACTTCGTTGAAACTCAAGCAAGACTGTGGAACCATGATTCTGATTGCACCCTTCTGGCTGCGTCAGATTTGATTCCCTCTTCTTCTGGAGTTGTCCTCCGAAGAATCGCGGAGATTGGAATGTTTTCCAACCCTCACCACACAGAACGAGGGATCGCTTCTACATCCCAACCTCCAGTCTCTGGCTCTCACAGCCTGGATGTTGAGAGCTTAGAATTTGCTTCCTTGAGTCTTTCGGAGGGTGTCTCCCGAGTCTTGTTGGCTTCCAGGAAAGATTCCACTAAGCGGTGGTACTCTTTTAAATGGAGGAGGTTTGCCGTCTGGTGTGACAGCAAGGCCATAGATCCCCTTTCTTGCCCTACACAGATCCTGCTTGAATACCTTCTACACTTATCAGAGTCTGGTCTCAAGACCAATTCTGTAAGGGTTCACCTTAGTGCAGTTAGTGCGTATCATCAGTGTGTAGAAGAAATGCCTATCTCTGGACAGCCTTTAGTTGTTTGCTTCATGAGAGGTTTGCTTTTGTCAAAGCCCCCTGTCAAACTTTCTACCAGTGTCACCCAGCTGATGAAAGCTCCTTTCGAGCCACTGAATTCCTGCCATCTGAAATACTTGACCTGGAAGGTCATTTGGTGGCTGTTACTTCAGCTCATAGGGCCAGTGAGCTTCAGGCCTTAGTAGTGGATGCACAATAGAGTAGTCCTCTGCACGCACCCTAAGTTCCTGCCGAAGGTGGTGTCAGAGTTCCATCTGAACCAGTCGATTGTCTTGCCAATATTTTTTCCCCATCCTCATGTCCACCCTGGCAAAAGTAGCTTGCACACCTTGGACTTCAAGAGAGCGTTGGCCTTTTATATGGAGAGGACGAAACCCTTCAGACAGTCCGCTAAGTTGTTTGTCTTTTTTGATCCCAACAGAAGGGGATTCGCCATCTTACCAATTTCCAATTGGCTAATAGATTACATTTCCTTTGCTTATGCTCAAGTTGATCTGTTTCTAGAGGGCCACGTCACGGCTCATAACGTCAGAGCCATGGCTGCGTTGGTAACCCACTTGAAGTCAGCCTCCATTGAAGAGATTTGCAAAGCTGCGACACGGTCTTGAGTCCACACATTCACATCTCATTACTGCCTTGAGCAGGATACCCAATGCGACAGTCGGTTTGGGCAGTCAGTGTTGCAGAATCTGTTTGGGGTATAGAACCTACTCTACCCTCCTAGGCCCGTTTTGTTCTGTTCCAGGCTTCATTCTCAGCTAGTTTGTATATAGTTTCAGGTTAATCTTTTTTATGTCCTCGCCATTGAGAGGCCCAATTGACCATTGTTTGTTGTTTTGGGTGAGCCTGGGTGCTAGGGATACCTCACTTGTGAGAATAACTCAGCCTGCTTGTCTTCAGAGAAAGCGACGATTCTTACCTGTAGCAGGTATTCTCCGAGGACAGCTGGCTGATCATTCTCACAAACCTGCCCACCTCCCATTGGAGTTGTCTTCTCTCTCTCTGTCTTTTGCTTTTCACTGAACTGAGGAACGCGGTTGTGCGGCAGGCGGGAAGGCACTCCATGCATGCACAGTCGGGCGCGGAACGTGCCTCAGAAGGCTCCAGCAAACGTTTTTGCTATACATAATGCCGTTTCCTGGGCCAACACGGATCGTCGACCCACTTGTGGGAATGATCGGCTTTCTGTCCTCAGAGAACACCTGCTACAGGTAAGTATCTTCGCTATATTTGGGATGTACAAAGTTTCTTTTGAAAAAGTTACAGACGATCCAGAATGTTGTGGCTAGGATGATATTTTCAGTACACATTAGTGATCGGGTTTACCAGTTGAGGCTCGACTTCAGTTTAAGTTATGTACATTCTATATGGGAATGTACATTCTATATGGGAATGCTCCTTTCTATATGTTGGATTTAAATGGTTTTCCAAATCTAGGTTGAACAGGATCTTTAAAAAGATATTTTCATCTAACTTCCCGTTTTTAGCAGCCCGTATCTGGAATGCATTTTACTAGCTCAGGTTACATAAGAACATAAGCACTGGTCCATCAAGCGCAGCATCCTATCTCCAACAGCGGCCAATCCAGGCTTCAAGAACCCGGCACCCCCCCCCCCCCCCCCCCAAAAAAAAAAAAAAAATTGTAATAGTGTTCAATGGACTTTTCCCTCAAGAATCTGTCCAAACCACCTTTAAACTCCATAAGGCCAGCTGCTGTCACTACATTCTCCGGCAACGAGTTCCAGAGTCCAACTACACGCTGAGTAAAGAAAAACTTTCTCCTGTTTGTTTTAAATCTACCATATTCTAGCTTCATCTTGTGTCCCCTGGTTCTATTGTTATGTTTCAATAATTTTTAATGGAGAATTCCAAAACAACATTTCCAGCAAGCAACTTGTCATTACATTCAACTAACTTGTTTCAAGGTCTCTGTAGGTACTCAGAATCATGTTTTACATCAGATATGAGCTGCTCCAGTAACTTTTTACATTTCCCCCCCCCCTCCCATCCCTTCCCCTTCCCCCCCCTACCTCAACCCTCCCCCCAAAACTTACCCACCCGCGGGCATCTCCAAAACATATGACCTAACGACGCCCCTTCCGCTTTGCACTTGGGGCATGCTCCATCTGGCAATAGTCCCATGTGAAATGCTCTTCTAGGTGGGATGTATGCCCTCAGTACAAACTTAAATTGCATTTCCCAATAGTAAGTTTGGTCCGTGTTCTTACTGGTTCTATTGTTATTTGAAAGTGTAAACAAGTGCTTCACATCTGTCCGCTCTACTCCGCTCATTATCTTGTAGACATCTATCATATCACCCCTCAGCCGCCTTTTCTCCAAGCTGAAGAGCCCTAACCTTCTCAGCCTTTCCTCATGGGGAAGTCGTTCCATCCCTTTTATCATTTTCGTTGCCCTTCTCTGCACCTTCTCCAATTCCTTTATATCTTTTTTGAGATGCGGTGACCAGAATTGGACACAATATTCGAGGTGCGGTTGCACCATGGAGCGATACAACAACATTATAACATCCTTGTGTTTGTTTTCCATCCCTTTCCTAATAATACCCAACATTCTGTGCAGAAGTTTTAAACGTCTTATCCACGATAACTCCCAGATCCCTTTCTAGGTCTGTGACTCCTAACGCGGAACCTTGCATGACATAGCTGTAATTCGGGTTCCTCTTAACATGCATCACTTTGCACTTGTCAACACTGAACTTCATCTGCCACTTGGACGCCCAATCCCCCAGTCTCGCGAGGTCCTCCTGTAATCTTTCACACTCCTGCTGCGACTTGATGACCCTGAATAATTTTGTATCATCTGCGAATTTAATTACCTCACTAGTTACTCCCATCTCTAGGTCATTTATAAATATGTTAAAAAGCAGCGGTCCCAGCACAGACCCCTGCGGGACCCCACTAACTACCCTTCTCTATTGAGAATACTGACCATTCAATCCTACTCTCTGCTTCCTATCTTTCAATCAGTTCTTAATCCATGACTCCGATCCCATAACTCTCCAGTTTCCTCTGGAGTCTTCATGAGGCACTTTGTCAAACGCCTTTGAAAATCCAGATACACAATATCCACCGGCTCCCCACTGTCCACGTTTGTTCACCCCTTCAAACAAAATGCAGTAGATTGGTGAGACAAGACTTCCCTTCACTAAATCTGTGTTGACTTGGTCTCATCAGCCCATGTTTTTGTATGTGCTCTGTAATTTTATTCTTAATAATAGCCTCTACCATTTTGCCCGGTACCAACGTCAGACTCACCGGCCTATAATTTCCCGGATCTCCTCTGGAACCTTTTTTAAAAGTCGGCGTAACATTGGCTACCCTCTAGTCTTCCTGTACCACACCTGATTTTAGGGATAGATTACATATTACTAACAGTAGCTCTACAAGTTAATTTTTCAGTTCTATTAATACTCTGGGATGAATACCATCTGGTCCAGGTGATTTACTACCCTTCAGTTTGTAGAACTGAGCCATTACATCCTCCTAGTTTACAGAGAATTCATTTAGTTTCTCTGACTCGCCTGCTTCAAATACCCTTTCCGGCACTGGTGTCCCACCCAAATCCTCCTCGGTGAAGACCGAAGCAAAGAATTAATTTAATTTCTCCGCTATGGCTTTGTCTTCCCTGATCGCCCCTTTAACACCATTTTTGTCCAATGGCCTAACTGATTCTTTAGCTGGCTTCCTTGTTTTAATGTATCTAAAAAAATTTTTACTATGTATTTTCGCTTCTAACGCTAACTTTTTTTCAAAGTCCTTTTTTGCCCTCCTTATCTCCGCTTTACATTTGACTTGGCATTCCTTATGTTTTATCTTGTTATTTTCAGTTGGGTCTCTTCCCCACTTTCTGAAGGATTGTTTTTTGGCTCTAATGGCTTTCTTTACCTTACTGTTTAGCCATGCCGGCTGACGTTTGGTCTTTTTTCCTCTTTTTCTAATACGCGGAATCCATCACTAGGAAACACTTTTCAGGAAATGTTTGCCATGTTAATTAATTTAATAAAGGAAGTGTTTTCCAGTTTGTTATTCTTCAAGGATTGTCTGGATTTTTATATATTGTTGTTACGTCTATGCTCACCTCGCCCTCTGGTGGCCAGAACCAGTGGCTGCTATGGACTATCACCCATTCCAGATTTTAGCGAAGTCCAGTCCGGGTCTTCCAGGCTGCCAGACTTGTCTGTCTTGTTTGACCCTGCACAGCTTCCGTAGTTGCCTGGTGATTGCTGCAGTGAGCCTCAGCTGCTGCTGGGCTTATTAACCATTTGGAGATTCTCTGCTGTTGCCTTTGCATTGTCTAAGGTCCCTGATATGTGGGTGCTCTGTGCACTTCTGCTTAGTCTAGCTTCTTGTTTTAGTTTCTTGCCCGATTCTGCAGTTTGGCCAGACCCGGTTTGTTTCCTGGTTTTTCTACTGCCTGCTGTTTGCCCAGACCCGGCTTGTTTCCTGGTTTTTTCTACTGCCTGCTGCCTGCCCTGACCCGGCTAGTCTCCTGGTGTTCTCTTCTGTCTGCTGCCTGCCCAGACCCGGCATGTCTTTTGGTTTGCTCTTCTGTTGTGTGTCTAGTCCTTGTCTGTTTGTGTCTTTAGTGGCTGTTCTGCAGCTTTCAGTTCTGTGTCTTGTTATCAGTGTTTTGTTCCCTGCTTTAGTGGCTGCTTGCAGCTTTTAGCCCTGTCCTTTAGCTTATCCCTTCCTTGCCCTGCTGTCCCTGTTTGTTCCTTTCCTCTCTGACCCTCAGTCCTGGTTCAGCCTAGTGGGTATCCAGTCCTGCCTTGCCCAGTAAGTCCTGCCGGCCACCTGCAGCCAGGAGCTCAACTCCTGGTGAAAAGTGGCCAAGTGCAGGTGAAGTTTAAGGGTACCTGCTCTGCTTAAGTCCTGCCTGTTTGCTTCTGCTGCAACTCCAGTCCGGAGTTCTAGTCCTGTTCTGTCTAGTCTCCGGTGTGGGGTGGTTTTGCCTGCCACAGCCGCTCCTCGGCAGGGGCCCAAGGGCTCACAAACCCAGTTCCAGCTTTGAAAACGTGACAATTGTAATCCACATAGAACCTGTTGGTTTTGTGGAATATAAAAATATTTTGTATTTGTATTGTATCTTGAATCCTTCTTCATACAGCAACTATCAATACCAGGTTTTCTCTTTTGGCCTCTCTTCAGCCCCCAGGGTCTTGACTAAATGCCTAGTGATTGCAGCTATCCATCTACAGATGTGAGATCAGCTAGTTTTTTCCTACCTTGATGACTAGCTTCTGGAAGCTTCCTCAGAAAGCCATCAACAGCCCTCAGGGATAAAGCAATCCATCTCCTTCAGAGTTTAGACTTAATCAACTTCCAGAAATCAGCCTTGCATCCTACAAACAGGAATTTGTTTATAGGGGCTTTACCGCTGATGTTACAATCTCTGAGATTTTATATTCACAAATTTCAAACTTACGTGACATTCACTGCCAGGGCCTACTTACAAATACTGGGCCATGTGTCTGTTGCAGTCCATATAGTTCCTCTTGCTTCACTGAAAATGAGAAGATCTTGTTGGAATCAAGTTCCAATGGAACCAAAGTATCAAACCTTTCTTCATCATTCAAAACATTCTCAGGCTCTTAATAGTCCTAAGGAGCTGTTTAATACTGTTCAATTGTTGACTAGTGTACAGAAATGGGATTGTCATTGTTATTCTTTGACAGCTGATATGTTTGCAGATTTTTTTCTTTCTAAGGGGCAATTTTTTTTAAGCAGATAAACATTGTGCAGGAGATTCAACTAAATAAGTTAGTCCAGATGTCCATATCTGGGAGGTATTTGAGGAAGTGGGAGTGAATGAAGTAAAAATTGTGACAGACTTGTCCCTGCTTTGTTGAAAATAGTGAATAAATCATTGAATAAAGGAAATATGCCTGAACAGCTTAAAATAGCCACAGTTAAACTACTTCTTATCATTTCTATAACATTACATGAAGTATGCAGAGCTGTACACTAAACATGTAAGAGACCATCCCCTGCTCGACAGAGCTTACAATCTAATCAAGACAAACAGGACAAATGGGAATGATAAAACAGTCATGGGTACTGAACAAGTAACATAGTAACATAGTAGATGACGGCAGAAAAAGACCTGCATGGTCCATCCAGTCTGCCCAACAAGATAAACTCATATGTGTATACCTTACCTTGATTTGTACCTGCCTTTTTCAGGGCACAGACCGTACAAGTCTGCCCAGCAGTATTTCCCGCCTCCCAACCACCAGTCCCGCCTCCCATCACCGGCTCTGGCACAGACCGTATAAGTCTGCCCTCCACTATCCTCGCCTCCCAACCACCAACCTCTCTTCCCCCACCTGCTCCGCCACCCAATTTCGGCTAAGCTTCTGAGGATCCATTCCTACTGCACAGGATTCCTTTATGCATATCCCACGCATGTTTGAATTCCGTTACCGTTTTCATCTCCACCACCTCCCGCGGGAGGGCATTCCAAGCATCCACCACCCTCTCCGTGAAAAAATACTTCCTGACATCTTTTTTGATTCTGCCCCCCTTCAATCTCATTTCATGTCCTCTCGTTCTACCGCCTTCGCACCTCAGGAAAAGATTTTTTGCGGATTAATACCTTTCAAGTATTTAGTTAGGAGTTGAAAGCAGCCTCAAAAAGATAGGCTTTTAGCTGTAGCTTGCCAGTCTGAAAATCCTCAGCATTACCATAGACCGCAACTTAATACTGGAGAACCAAGCCACAAATACAACAAAGAAAATATTCTACACTATGTGGAAACTTAAATGCGTGAAACAATTCTTCCTGAGGGAAACTTCCCGCTATCTGACTCAATCCATGGTACTAACCCATAACGACTACTGTAACGGCATATATGCGGGATGCAAAGAACATATCCTAAAGAAGCTTCAGATTGCTCAGAACACAGCAGCCAGACTTATCTGTGGAAAAACACGATTTGAAAGCGCAAGACCCTGCTAGAAAAAGTACACTGGCTACCAATCAGGGAACGTATCATTTTCAAAATGTTATCTGTCCACTGTACTCCAACCCTGCTCGTGAGCCCTTGAGTCCAGACCCCCCTCCCCCTCCCCCAACAGTAAGGAAGTCAAGGGAAGCCCAGGGTAGTCTGAACCACAGTAGCAAGAGCCCGCCTTCAGTGTACTCACCAAGGACACCAGCTTCGAGGAGAGGAACAGGCTTCCTCACAGGTAGAGGACACAGGAACCAGCCGGCGGCAACCGGTACTCCCCACGGAACAGCAGGCACAGTGAAACTGGGGCAGCTAACCGTCTTCACCTGCACTTAGCTAACATTCAGTAAGAGTTGAGCCCTTACCTGCAGTCAGCCGGCAGGGCTTAGGGACTCCCGAACCAGCAGCAGCACTAGGAGAAGCTGAACCCCACTGAGAATCAGATCTGGGCAGGCAGTACCCAGAACTAAACCAAGAAATACAAGCCAGAGGCAAGCTACTGGCTAAAGCACACAAACACACTCAGAACCAGAGACCAAAGGGTTAACACACACTGGCTATAGGAAAAGGGAGGGGCCACAGGAAGACAAATTGCTCTGAAACCCAAAACTACACACAGCTGCTCCCTTCTGGGGAAAACAACCAGAGAAGGGAAATGAAGAGGAACTAAACCCAGCACAGACACACAGCAAGGAAACACAGAACAGAGAGAGAAAGAGCAACACAGAATACCCCTCCTCCACAGCACAAGCTCTCAAACACAGATATCTAACAGGCTAAAGGCAAGCACATAGCTCAAACGCCAAAGCACCATACCCTGGGCTAGCAGGTAACAAATAGACCCTGGATACTGACGTCAGCACTGCAAACGTCAGCTACACCTCGAGCTGACCAATGGCAGGTAAGTCCCTCCCAGCTACTCTAGCAGAGACATTCCCACTCCTCCCCAGCCTGCTAGCAGAAACATAACACAAAATATGCACCATGGTTCATAAAATAATCCATGGTCTAGCTCCGGGATACATGACTGAATTGATCGACTTACCAATGAGAAACCCTTCCGAAGACGCAAGAACATACCTAAACCTCCACTTCCCAAGATGCACAGGACTGACATACAAATCAACACACTCGTTCATTTTTTCCTATGTCAGCACACAACTTTGGAACGCTCTTCCTAAAGCCCTGAAAATCACAAACAACCACACAACCTTTTGCAGAACCTGAAAACGCATCTCTTCAAAAAAGCACATCCCACTGATCCGACATAATCGCCGATTACTGCAACATAACATAACTGAAACATGACAGGAACATAACTCATAACTTCCGTCTCATGATCCCTTACATGGTTAACCCACTTTAGCTTCACTTAATTAATCAACAACAACAGCCTTGTATCCATTTTACTGGAGTTGTAACCACTTCTCCATAATTATGTAAGCCACATTGAGCCTAAAAGTATGTGGGAAAATGTGGGTTACAAATGTAACAAATAAAATAAATAAATACTGATTCAGGAAGTCTATTCTAGGTGTATGGTGCAGCAAGATAAAAGGAATGGAGTCTGGAGTTGGCAGTGGAAGAGAAGGATACAGATAAGAGATATTTACCTGGTTAAGAGTGGGGTGGTACTGAGGAGCTGCAGAGTGAATGCACTTATAAGTCAATAAGAGGAATTTGAATGTATACAGAAACAGGGATCCAATGAAGTGACTTGAGGAGAAGGTTAATATGAGCATAGTGACACTGGCAGGATATAAGTTGTGCAGCAGAATTTTGAAAAGATTGAAGGGGAGAGAGATGGCTTAGTGGGAGACCTGTGAGAAGCAAGTTGCATAGTCTAAGTGTGAGGTGATAAGAGTGTGGATAAGGGTTTTGGTAGGGTGTTCATAAAGGAAGGGACAAATTTTGGTGATATTATAGAGAACGAAATGATGGGTTTTAGCAGTCTGTTGGATATGTGCAGAGAAAGAGAGAAAGGAGTCAACCAAGGTTACAAGCTGATGAGACAGGGAGGATGAGAGTGTTATCCAAAGAGATAGAGAATGGGAGAAGAAGACAGGTGGATTAAGGGGAAAGATAAGAAGCTCAGTCTTGTTCATGTTTAGTTTCAGATGGAGACATACAGGCAGTAATGTCAGACATCAGGCGGAAGGAGTAGAGCAACCCAGCGGCGTACCAATGGGAGGGCGGTGGGGGCGGTCCGCCCTGGGTGCACGCCACTGGGGGGTGCCGCAGCGCGCGCCTGCTGCGAGAGTTCGCTAACTTCTCTCGTTCGCTGCAGCTCCCTCTGCCCCGGAACAGGTTACTTCCTGTTCCGGGGCAGAAGGAGCTGCAGCGAACGAGCAAAGTTAGTAAACTCGCAGCAGGCATGCGCTGTGGCACCCCCCCCCCCCCCCCAGCGGCATGCACCCGGAGTGGGGCTCTCGCCGGGGGGGGGATCCGCGCTGCATCGGGGGGGGGGCGCTGTACCCAGGGGGCGGGGCACCGTCCCGGGTGTCCGCCCCCCTAGAAGCAACCAAACCTTTCACAGATGGTGTTCAAATTAAAGTTTATTGAAAATTCTTCCAAAACGATGATGCCACGACTCGTGTTTTGGCCTTATCGGAGTTTAAAATCATACACAGAAATAAATATACATTCAGTTGTAAATGAATATATATAATAAAGTATATATAATAAAATGAATCAAAATGAATTAAAGTAGAATTTAAAAAAAGAGACATACCTAGTAGGGATTTGTTATTCAATACATATTCCTGGACTAGTCATCAAAGAGTTAAAATTCCTGTTGTCAATATTAAAACAAATATAAACATAAAATATAAATATAAAGTACAAAGAGAGACAAACAATTTACATTGGAAGCAAAAAAAACATCTAGATATTGTGAAAAGAAACAATTACAATAAATAAACTAATATCAGATGAATGAACCATTTTGTGAAGGAGTCTACATTCATGAATGAATAAATAATATATTCATTCTTAGAAAATATACATGAGTAAAAGTGGTATTTCAAAGCCAAATGATATACATCTAATATAAACGCCAGACTAACAAAAAATAAGTAAAGAAGCACTTAAAGAAGGACTTGCATAAATTTTGTGTTCAGATGTATGGTTAAAAAAGTTTTCATCAACCACGGTTTTTAAATGTGTTAGAGGAACTCGAGATACAAGTAAACAGAATTAAATGACCAGAAAAGAATGAACTGACGTCTTTAAAAAATCATTATTTTGATGTATTTGTGTAGCGTTGAATGGAATTTAATGGCGTGGGAAAATGGATAAATAAATTACACGCCAAAAAGGGTGCACATACATTAAAGTACATTGTGGCACTGAAAAAAGCAAAGTAAAAAATGACGCTTCATACTAAAAAGATGAAAACATTAAACAGAAGCCATTATAAAGTTCAAAAACAATTTGACAAAAGCCAACACTGCAATACGTACAAAAGCCGACGCTGCAACATTGGAAAAGAGCAAAATCAAAGTGGATGGTAAATTAAAGAGGAAAAAACTTACCAATCATGAATGGATTTCAAACACAGATATAGCAATGAATGCTGTATCTGTACGCGAAAAGAGGAAACTTCTCATACTCTTGGACTTTAAAAACGTCAGTAAAAGTGATGTCACCAGATAAAAGCACCAAAACACAAAGACAATAAACAATAAAATGAAATAAAAAGAACTAAGGGAGAATCAAATCTTATTGTAAAAAATAAATCAGTAAAATAATCATGAATAATTAAAAAAAAGTAATAAAAATGTGAAAAGGAGATGTCCTCCAACGAAGGACAGGCAGCCCGAGACATGGGCCTGGATTCCTGCTGAAATTTCTGGTGTGGAGAGGTAGATCTGGGGAGTCATCAACGTTAAGGTGATACTGAAAACCATGGGATGAGATCATAGCACCAAGGGAAGAAGTAGAGATGGACAAAAGAAGAGATCCAAAAACAGAGCCCTGCGGTACCCCAACTGATAGTGGGATAGAAGTGGAGGAGGATTCACCAGAATATACTCTAAAAGTGCAATGGGAGAGATAAGAAGAAAACCAAGAAAGAAAAGAGCCATGAAATCCAAGTGAGGACAGTGTATCAAGGTGTAGGTGGTGATCAACAGTGTCAAAAGCAGTAGATAAATCACAAAGGATGAGGATAGAATAGAGACCTTTGGATCTGGCCAGGAACAGATCATTGGAGATTTTAGGAAGGGCTGTTTCAGTTGAATGAAGTGGGCGAAAGCCAGATTGAAGTGGATCAAGAATAGCTTGAGATGAAAGAAAGTCAAGACAATGGCGGTGAACAGCAAGTTCAAGTAGCTTGGATAAGAAAGGGAGGAGGGAGATGGAGCGATAGTTGGAAGGGCAGGTTAAAAACTGGAGGAGGGAGATGGAGCGATAGTTGGAAGGGCAGGTAAGGTCCAATGAAGTTTTTTTGAGGAGTGGTGTAACTATGGTATGTTTGAATGCATCAGGATCAGTTGCAGTGCAAAGTGAAAGATTGAGAATATAACAGATAGAAGGGATGACAGCAGGAGAGATAGTGCTGAGTAGATGGGTGGGAATAGGATCAGAGGAATAGGTAGTCAGTTTGGAGGAGGAAAGAAAATGTGCAGTTTTCCTTAAGTGATTTCAGAAAAGGAAGAAAAGTAGGCAGGAGTTGAAGGAGGGCTGACAGAATGGACTGGGAAAAGAGAGGTGGAGGTGACTTGGTTGAGAAATCAAGGTTAATCTTGTGAACTTTGTCTTGAAAGTACTGAGCCATAGTCTAGGGAGAAAGTGAAGGGGGGATTGGAGGTGAAGATACTTTGAAGAGAGAGAGTTCAGTGTGGCAAAGAGACATCGAGGGTTTGAGCCAAGAGAGTTTGTCAAGTGGATGTAGTAGTCCTGTTTGGCAAGTGAAGGAGCAGACTGAAAGGAGGTCAGCAAGAATTTGAAACATATGAAGTCAGCTTGGGCACAGGATTTCAGCGAAAGGCATTCAGCAGATTAGGCACAGGAAAGTAGATAGTGGATTCTAGAGGTCAGCCAAGGCTGGGGTCAGGTATGCCTTACAGAACGGAGAATGGGAGGAGCAAAAGTATCCAGAGCAGAGAAGAGAATAGTATTATAGGAAGAGACAGCCTCATTGACAGACTTGGATAACATAATGGTTCAGAAGAGGGAAGAAACACTGGTAGAGGTGAGTGCAAGAGTCAATAGCCTGAAGATTCCTAAATTGTTTTGGAGGAGATTGGGTGGAACTGGGGGGGGGGGGGGGGGGAGTGTTTAAGTGTGAAAGTTATCAGATGATGGTCAGAGAGGAGAAGAACTGAGGTGTAGAGACTGGAGTGTGAACAGTTGGAGTAGAAAGCGAGATACAGACAGTGGCCATTTTGGTGAGTAGGGGTAGTGGCGCACAATGGAAGATTGAAAGAGGATATTAAAGCAAGAAACTGAGTCAGAGGGATCATTAGCATAAATGTTAAAGTCTTCAAGAATGAGGGAAGGAGATGAAGGTTCAAGAAAGAATGAAAGCCAGGAGTCAAAGTCAGTGAGAGAGGAAGAAAGGGACTTATCGGGGCGGGGGGATGGCAATAAATGACTGCTACTCGGAGTGAATAGATGGATGGAGTGAACTTCGAAGTAAGAAAAGCAGTGAGACTGAGGTGGAAGAAAAGGTTGAAATCTATAAGATGGTGAGAGTAGTAGCCCGACACCACCTCCGCGGCCAACTAGGTGAGGTGTATGGGAGAAACACCATGGGAGTCTTCAGGGGAAAACCAAGTCTCAGTTAGTGCAAGCAGAGTATATGAGAGATAAAAAGGTCATGGATGTAGGACAACTTGTTAGAGACAGAGCGTGCATTCCACAGGGTACATGAGAAAGGCAGAGATTGAAGACATAGTGGTGTGACCTGTATGAGTAGGGTGAGAGCTGATTTGTAGGACCAGGATTGGGATTGATATCTCCAGCAGAGAGCAGGAGAAAGAGAAGAGTAGGTGAGGCATGACAACAGCGATGAAGATGAGAATACACTCAGAGAGACTGGAGATAGTTGAATGAAAGGAAGAAAATGTTGAAGCTTGAGAGCTGAGAAGAAGAGAGAAGACAAAAGGGATGGTGAGGTGATGAAAGTAGAAGATGGGCAATTGTGGTCCTGAGGTATGCAGTGGTTTCAAATGGAGAAAGAGATTTGGAAGGGACAGTATCAAGAAGAGAAATTCTACTGGAGTCATTGGGAATAGCAGAAAGTAAATAAAAACCTGTAGATATAAAATATTTTGCACCCTGCCTGGCACAGAGGCCCTGGGTGGATCAGGGTGGACCTGGGAGTCACCCCGAAGAATGCTGAGAGGAATATGCAAATGGGCTGCAAGTCCTCCACAGCGACACTCTTGAAGAAAAATCATTTGGATGTAGCTGTTATTTTCAATTACTGGCCTATTTTCTGTATTGCCCTCAGTGTCTAAAATCATTGAAAAGTTGGTCTAGACAATTAATGTCTTTTATTGATCAATCTGCTTTGTTAGATAGTAATCAATATGGTTTTGTGTAGGACATAGCACTGAAACACTTTTATTATCAACTGTTAATGTTATAAAATGGGATTTGATCAACAGGCTAAATTTTATTTGCTCACTTGACATATCATCTGCGTTTGATACTGTAGATCATTATTTTTGTTTATTTGTTACATTTGTACCCAGCGAGTGTTAACTAACAAATGTGAAACAAGTTCTAACACAATGAGAAACAGAGGAGGAGAGGACCTCAGACCAGTGCCACCTTTTTAATCAATAAAATGATATTCATGTGGCCATAATCATATAATCACTGGTTCCTCTACCACCCTCCTCCCTCAATGTTTATTTGTGTGCTGCTGCTCTATGACGGTGCTACCTATCGACCCCGTCTTTAACAAATGTTAAACACCACAGCCACTTAGCTCATTGCTGCTCCAACCAGGGGCTCCCCACTAGGGCTTTGTCAAGGGAAAAGCTCCCTGCAGCACCGAACTGTGGTAAGTATCGGACGAGCCAGTGAAGCCGCTGAAAAGATGTGCGCCTGCAATTCACACTAATACTCGCAGCTAGCTGCGTTCTTCATCGACGCACGAGCTGAGTGATCCACCGCTAAGAGTCGTGACCTGCAATTCACACTAATTCTCGCAGCTAGCTGCGTTCTTCATCGACGCATGAGCCGAGTGATCCACCGCTAAGAGTCGCGACCTGCAATTCACACTAATTCTCGCAGCTAGCTGCGTTCTTCATCGACGCATGAGCCGAGTGATCCACTGCTAAGAGTCGCGACCTGCAATCCACACTAATTCTCGCAGCTAGCTGTGTTCTTCATCGATGCACGAGCCGAGTGATCCACCGCTAAGAGTCGTGCACATGTTATGATCGGATGAGATTCATGTGTTGCAGACATTGTAGCGCTTAGGAGATATGGGCTTGAGGGAAAAGGTTCATAGATGGTTTACATCTTATTTGGAGAATTGTAAAATGGACTGAAATGGTATCTGGGGGGTCTGTCTGTTGAATATGGGGGTGCCACAGGGGTCTGCTTTTTCAGTTTTATTGTTTAATTTGTTTTTGAAACCCTTGTATGATGTTTTAAGAGGTTTGAATGTAGAATTCAGAGTTTATGCTGGTAATGTTCAATTCATTTATTTATTGATTGATGATGATTTTGTATCCGTTCATCTTAAATTCCAGCAATATATGGATGCTATTCAGTTCTGGATGAAAAGTAACAGATTAGCTTTAAATTGGCAAAGATAGAAATTATGCTTGTCAGTTGGGAGGGTGGCAGTCAGGTTAGTCCAGTACAGCTTTATGGCTGTTTTGTTCCTGTTAAATGTCAGATTGTGAGTGTAGGAGTTATACTGGATGCTCAATTAAATTTTAAAGCACAGGTATCAAAGGTTGTTCAAACTTATTTTTATCAACTACATGTTTTAAGTAAGATTAAACCTCTATTGGGGCAAGCTGGCCGTGGTGCTGATGATCTCTTCGCCCATAACACAAGTTCATAGAAACAGCTGTTTCAGCATCAAGCAGTGCTAAGTTTACTATACTTTTCATAAAATAGAACACAGACTTAACATGAGCAGTGGAGTTAGCCCAGCTTTATCCAAGGTAGTACATTCATTACTAGAGCAGGCAGTTCCCTTCTCTTTATGGACATTGCATTCACCAGCTTCTGGAACAACTTTTTCAGATCAGGTTTCCCCTCTATCAAGGGCTGCAATGCCTCCTGCCAACTTCTGCTCCTGAGGGGCCTTTGCAGAAACAGAGAGGAAGGCTTCTACCTTATTCCCTTAACTCTCGGGGAACCCTTATTTCTTCCTTGGGCAGCAAACAAACACAGGCTTCCGCTTGCCCTTGTCTTTCAAACCACAGTCCACAATTAACCTTGAGCACAACTCCCACTCTCAGCTCATCCTTCCTAACAATCAAATGTCCCAAATCATTTCAGGGAAAACCATCTTGGACAATACCTTCATGTGGTCATACCCAGGCCACTCCGTTCTAGGCTGAGCCTAGCCCACACTTCCCATCAGGCTATGCTTAGTTACATTCCTAGCTTCTCGCCTTCTCTTTAGAGAATACTTGACTCTGGTCAAGTTTGTACTTTGGGGTCCTCACTGCCTCGGGTTAGGCAGCTTGCTTACTCTCTTGCTGGCCAGCTCTTAGCGAGTTCCCTCCTTCCACTCTTCCTCTCCTCCTGTTTGTCCGCAAAAACCCTTCTCTAGAGCTGAGGACTGGCAGGTGCTTCTAGAATCCCGCACTTCTGTCCCAGGAAGATATCATCATCAGTTGTCTTACTTTCCAAGCAGCATAGGGATAGTCTATAATTCCCAGAAGACCTAGCCCTGCTCCCTAGGCTCTAGCTATTAGTGGAGTTCAGGAAGCCTATAGCACCTTCCCCATTGATCACCGATATACAGCTTTCTCCTGTTACATGAGCATTCCCTTCTGTCTCAGACAGGAATCCTTGTACCTAGGCTATAGCCAGGCTCATCCCACTCTCCTTTCACCTTGTGGACACTCCTGTGACCCCTTAGCAGTGGCGTAGCCAGACCCAGTATTTTGGATGGGCCCAGAGTTAACTTAGATGAGCCCTTCCACACCATGCCACCCTCCCCCCAGAGATCTAAAAAAATGTAGGGTTTTTTTATTCACCTACCTCGTCAACATTTCTCCTCCATGGTGTCTCAGCATCTGCCTGCTCGTCACTGAACCCCGTCCTTCCCCAGTGTACCTTACAGTCATCCCCGGTGCCTGCAGTGATCCATTATTGCTGCCTGTGCCAGCCCCGCAGACTTCCATTGGCCAGATCCCGCCAGACAGGAAACAAGAAATTACATCAGCAAGGGCCGGAGCAAGCACCAATAATGCATCACTGCAGGTGCTAGGGAGACCTGTAAGGTACACCAGGGAGGGAAGGGGTTCAGTGATGGGCTGGCAGATGCTGGGGTGGCGCTGAAGAGGAGAGATGTTGATGTGGGGTTCTGCCGCTGAGTGGGCCTGTGCCCATCCAGGACCACCCATAGCTATGCCACTGCCCCTTAGGTGTCACACCTATTATCCCTCAATCTGATTTTAGGATAGTTGTCTAGAGTTTGATTTTGCCTCCCACCTCCCCCCCGAATCACCCCGGGAGAGAATTCATAACAAAACTATGAGCCCTTGGAGACACATATTGAATGTACGGATCCCAAATAGCCAAAAACAGCTTTCTCCTCTTGGAGGACTCTCCTACCAACCTATGTTCTAACAGCAAGAGCTCATGAAGCTTATTTCGCCAGTGCCAAAAATCTGGCGGATGCTCACTAGTCCAAGAACTCAGAATGAGTTGTTTGGCCAGGAAACAAGCCTTGCGAACCAGAAGTTGAGCACCTCTACCCCACAGAGCAAAAAGTTTATATTTATCAAGGAGCACTCCCAGAGGGAGACACGGGATTGGCACACCTCGCCAGCCAGAACTTCTGGACCATCGGACATTCCCAGAGAGAGTGAATGAAAGTACCCACCTGTCCTCTACATTTAGAGCATAGAGGCTCCTCTACTCTCCCTATCTTGAAGATTTGGGCTTTCGTGACATATGCTCTGTGTAAAATACAGTATTCGCAAGTACACAGATCCGCATTGACAGTTAGTAAAGGCAGCTGATAGCTGATCAAAGTCCAATGTCAGATCTGTGCAACTTAAGTCCAAGGCCCAGCAGTTCTTAATAGTATCTTTATTCTTACGTGGGGCGAGAAGTGTGAGTGCTTTATATAGTCTGGAGACTGAGAGATGTTCTCCTGGGATAGAACAAAAAAAGGCTCTAAGATGCCGACTATGTGCAGCTCCCAAAATCTCATCGCCAGTTGTCCGGACATAGTGTGCTAATTGCAGGGCCGGTCTTAGCAAGTGCGGGGCCCTATGCAGACCAATTTGGTGGGGCCCCGCCCCACCCTAGCTCCACCCCATTGATAAGATTATTCCATTTTTAGAACATTTTTTTATTTATGAAATTTCAAATAAAGACAAATGAAGCAAACTTGTACAAAAAAACTGATTGAAATAATAAGCACAATGCTATCATGAAATCTCCCCTCCCCAGAAATTATTCAGTTCAAGTCCACTACAATTAGTAGTTCTAATTCTCATAACAAAGGAGAATAAAGGGAAAATTTATTAAGAAAAGATCCAGTACTTTCAAATTCCCCTATTACTCTGTAACCCATCAAACCAGAGAGGCAAGTAGCCACATCAGTTACTAAATAGTTTGAACTGATTGTACCTACTTTATATCAGATTTTGCTACTTCATGATTTCCATTCTCAGATTTTAGCTTAGTAATCTTTTCTTCCTGTGATTGCAGTCTAGCTTCCAAATGATTAATTCGAGGTGTCAAATCATTAATTACTGGAAGCAGTGTTTTAGCTAAATCTGCTATTGCCATCCAAATTTTTATCAGGAGAAATATCTGCAGATCTATGTGAAAATAACCCAGATATGTTAAAACAGCCTCTT
The DNA here is from genome assembly GCF_901765095.1 of Microcaecilia unicolor. Lineage (NCBI taxonomy): Eukaryota > Metazoa > Chordata > Amphibia > Gymnophiona > Siphonopidae > Microcaecilia > Microcaecilia unicolor. The sequence goes on from NC_044040.1 coordinate 112,885,238, forward strand.
CCAAGCCAGAAGATCTTACTTGCTCAGCATCTCCAGCAACTAATGTTGTTGGGCCAAATTCCTCTCAGGGAGGCAGACATTTCCAACCCTTGCACCTTCCGCAAGCGTCGTTAGATGAGAGAGGCACTTCTCCTGATCTCCTGCCTGCATGGAATCCGATTTCGATTTGGCATAAGTGCACAACTGTTGGGCGTCAGCAACGATGGCTCACCTCACATCCTCACCACCTCCGACCAGGCTCCAGCTTTTCCCGCTCAGTGACTCCAGCCCTCGTGTCCGGAAACAGGAAATACATCAGAAGGTGGGACATTGAGCGGGAAGCTGGTGCTTGGAGGTGAGCCGTCGCGCTGCAACTGTCTGTCGTCACCATTGGGGGCAGGGCCGTCGTTGCCTGGGCTGGCTCGCTGGCATCGCTCAGTTAGTTGCCAGGGTCCGGGGACTCGGGAGCTGATGGCGGGCTCAGCGGGCCCAAGCCGGGGGTAGGCGCCGCACCGGTGGTGGCGGGAGCAGAGCGGCCGAGCTGCGGGAATGGGGATCATCTCAGGTGACTAAGACGAGCAGCAGCGGAGGTCGGAGCGGAGGCACGAGCGAGGCAGAGTTGAGGCGCGCTGCGCGGGGCCCCCTTAGGCGTGCCGTGCGGGACCCCCTTAGGTGCGGGGCCCTATGCGGTCGCCTTGGTCGCCTCTGCCTAAGACTGGCCCTGGCTAATTGAATGTAGGCATATGTATTGCTGGAGTCAATCCCAATACCCAATGCTCCCAGGGATAGCAGCGAGCCTTTTAAGTCCAAGACATGTTCCAATCTTGTAATACCCAGAGCCTCCCATCTTCGAAACACCGGATTATCCAAACCCGGAGGTAAGCTCAAGTTGCCCTGGATGGGTAACAAGTCAGAGACTTCCGAGGGAATTCCCCAGTACTTGCTCAAATCTTTCTAGACTTCCCTCAAAGGCTCACGCTCATAGTAGATGGGATCTCCTTCCTAGGGGCTTGTAACAGATAATATAAATGACATAGCTGGAAAAAAAAACACTTCCATCTCCCTAGGGGTGTATAATCTTGTCTGTTTAAAATCCAATCTCCTAAATGTCGATGCAGACAAGCCTGATTATAACGACATAAATTAGGAACCCCCAATCCTCCCTGTTTCCAGGACCCAAACAAAAAGTGAAAGGGCGTTCTAGATTTGCGGTCACCCCAGATAAATGTGTGAAGGTGTCTATATAGCTGAGATAGATCCTTTTTGAAAATAAGCAGCAGTAACATTTGAAGGACATACAGCCATCTCACAAATTCAATCATTTGAAATAGGTGTATTCTGCCATGTAGAGTGTGATATCCCCCCTCTCACTCAGGGTGACCTGGTTCTCAATATGCAGATCATATGCAAATTAGTGTGCTACCCCTTCTCGCTCAGGGTGACCTGGTTCCCACTAAGCAAATTAAATAGGTCTCACCAACTGCATATTTCTCAGGCAACTCTTTATTCCAGCCCCTGGGCACACTTCTAGCTTAATACTTTATACTTTCATAGATCTTCACACTGAGCCTCCCCACACAGATACATGGGCTCAGTACTACACCAATACTTTGGGGACTCTCAACCCCAGGCTTTGCAGCCTGCTTCTCTCAGTACTTTGGACACACAGTCCCCCCTTTGAACCCACAGTTCTGGACACACAGTCTTTTCTTCTTTGGACACACAGCCTCCTCTTTGAACACACAGTTCCGGACACACAGTCTTTTCTTCTTTGGACACACAGTCCCTCCACTGAACACACAGTTCCTATAAGTACTGAGGACACACAGTCAAACACTAATGCTTTAGGGACTTCTTACCCCAGGACTTTCAGCCTGCTGATCTCCTTTGGACACCCAGTCCACCCCAAGTCCATAAGGTTAGCCAGTATCTTTCAGGCTCTCTCTTCTTCTGCTGCTAGCTCACCTCCCTTCCTTTCACAACTCAAGTGGGGTATAAAGTGGTTAATTAGCTACACAGGACCCAGCCCATAACCGCCTGCACCTGTGGACCTCCCAGGGCTCTCCCTGGTCCTAGCGACCTCCACCTTCTTCTAGCGCCCTCTAGTGGCCTACACCGTATAGGACACCCTCTTACTTATCACAAGAGATAGTGGGAGAGATCGCCAATTATTGAGGCACTCTACAATATTTTCTAACAGATTAGAGATATTTAACTGATATAAGGACGAGACTTTCATTGTAAGTTTAATACCTAGCTACTGAAAAGACCCATGTACCCATTTTAGCGGAAATTCTGTTTCCCATTCTTGTCTTACCTGCTCCGTGGAAGCTAAGGCCAGCGATTTGGAAAAATTCAATTTAAAGCCTGCAAAATCCCCAAAGTCGTGAAAAAGAGCTAGAACGGCCACCAAAGACTTGCTGTGCTTTCCTGTCATGAATGGAGTTCCATTGTCTGTCTAGCTGTATGTATGATGCTGTATTTTTTTTTTATAAATCTTTTTATTATTATTGACAACACGATTAATACAACAGTTGTAAACATTTCACAAATGAGCACAATTTAGATTACATAAGAATCATCAAGCTGGCTCATTGCCGTCAATTAGTTTTTTTTTTTTTATCCCCTCCACTTTCCCTCCCCCCTCCAACCACCTTCCCTAGAATGCTGATCCAAACCCTATCCATCAACTCTGACACCTGAACACTAAACAAGGCCCAAACTCAAGGCATAGAGCCATATATCCCTTTATCCCCTCCTTCTCCCCCCCCCCCCCCCCAACCATATCCCCCTGCAGAGAATAGATGCTAAAATGCCTCGTTTATTGAAGCAAGTTGTGGCGTTCCGGGCCAGAGGACCAATGTACAAAAGGTTCCCATATGCGATGATATGATATGATATTGCCAGTGCGGAGTGCTGTCAGCTTAGACATTAAGTGAATATAGTCCAGTTTCTGTAAGACTTGTCTCAAACCCGGGGCAGTTGGCTGTTTCCAGGCACCGGCCAACACCAGCTTACCTGCCACAAAAACTGAAGCAGATAGCTGGTGTGCCGTACCTTTCGCCCCTCGAGGTTTAGCATGTAACAAGCAATATTCCATCCAGAGTGGATAGCGAGTTCCAGACAGATGAAACACTAACTGTAGAATAGATTTCCAAAAAGACTGGGCCTGCGGGCAAAACCACCATATACGACTCATATCTCCTTCCAGGCCACAGCCTCGCCAACATAGAGCGGACTGTCCAGGAAACATCTTAGACAATCTTTTAGGCGTGTAATACCATTGGTATAGAATTTTATGTCCATTCTCCATCATATTACTAGATATTGAGACCTTAAGTAGAGATTTAAACATGATTTCCCATTGCTCATAGGTAAGGGAAGTATTCATGGCAGATTCCCATTTAGCCAAGTAGTAGGTAACAGGTTTCCGAGAAGCTAAAAGGGCTTGATATATTCTGGAGATATTCCTCTGCCTGCACCTCCCACTAGTGCCCTCTCCATGGGCATCTCAGCCAGTGATAAGTCACTTTTAGCCCGCCTGGTGATCTGATTTGTCACCTGATGATATTGAAAAACATGACCAGGCGGAAGACCATATTCCTCCCTATTGTCCTGGAATGAGATAAGTTCACCCTCCTCCCAAACCTGACCTAAGGTGCATAATCCCAAGGTTTCCCAATGACGAAAGCAAGGGTCCACCTTTCCCGGGGCAAAGCGAAGGTACATTTGCAGATAATAGTTCCGTTTTGGGAAAAGCCTCTTCCGGATAGTCCTCCATACCGACAGGGGCCAGCGGAGAAGGGGAGGGGCCCTGCGAATTAAGCCTCTTAACAAATGATCTGGCAGTCAGGGAATAGCCCTTAATGGATATGGGGCGAGCTCTAAGCCCTCCATTGTTTTCCAAGTCTTGGTCGTGCCACTACACCACTCCACTAGGATGTGAAGGTGAGCTGCGTGGTCATCTTTCTATATAAAAAGCACCTCCAACGTTCTAATGAAGCCTCAGAAATTTCCAACATTCTAAATTTCCAACATTCTAAATTGAAGTTGTGTAGATCACATAAGTGACTGCCCCGCCCTCGTGTCACCACATGATGACGTCGAGGGCGGGGCAATGACACTCACACAATCGCATCGCTCACCCGCCCCGCCCTCGCGTCAATCCGTCGGGTAAACAAAAAAAAAGAGGAACTTCACTCAGCTTGAGGGAGGCGGCGCCGTTTTTTTTGTTTGCGGGCCGGGACGTGTAGCTCCGCCCTCACATCAACATGCGATTACGTCGACGGCGGGGTGTTACAAACAGCGTTGCACATACACAACTTGGACAGAGATCCCTGAGCCCCCCTCGGTAAGCGATGACGGTGGGGCGGTACAGAGAGCGTCACACATACAGAACTTGCACCGAGATCCCGGAGCCACCCTCGGTAACCGACATCAATACACAAAACCTAACCTCACAGCAACAGGGTCAACTCAGGCTGGGAGGGTATGCTGGCATGGAGGAGGAGCACATTAGGGAAGGAAGACAGAACCGCTTAACAGAGGGAAAAGCAGGTGGGGAGGGTCTCCTCACACCAGAGAGGTGGGGGTGGGGACCCTGCGAGAGGGGAGGGGCTCACACTCAGTAGAGGTGGGGAAGGGACAGAGGGGGGAGGGGGAAGGCAGGAGAGGGGGAAAGAGGGACGAAGCGGAGGGGGGCCAACAAAACGCAAAAGTAGGATTGGGGGGGGGGAAGGGGAAACCAGACTCTCACTCTGTCAAACACACTGTAGCTCTCGGAAAACTCTGTCTCTCTCATTCACTGTGTCCAACATACGCACTCGCACACACTCATTCTGAAACACACACACTTACTCACAGATACACAAGCACTCAATCTCTCTCTCACACACACACTCACTCTAACATACACACCACTAGGAAAACCTGGTTAGCGCCCGTTTCATTTGTTTCTGAAACGTGCCTTTTTTACTAGTAATCTATAAAAGAGGGAACCCCCATCCCGCCATGTTCACGTCTCTGGAGCATCACCTGCACCCGCACTCGAGGTGGTTTCTTTTTGCAGATATAGGAGAAAAGCTTTCGTCTCAGAGTCCGAAAGAACAGATCTGGTATGGAGATGGGAAGATTCATAAAGAGATACAAGAGTTTGGGTAAGATTATCATCTTGACCGCGCTGATGCGTCCCATCCAGGAGAGAGTCAAGCACTCCCAACGCTCCAACTCTACAAAAAGCTCTCTCATTTTCCCTGGAAAGTTAGCATCATATAATCTATTGAAATCTGATGTGAGGTTAATTCCCAAATAGCGGATAGACCTTCCATCCACTTAAAGGGATATGTGGACTTGAGTTGTAGCATCTGTTCTGCGGGGAAGCCCATGTTTAGGGCCTCGGATTTTTCCGTATTGATGCGAAAGCCCAAGACCTGCTCATATTGTTGCAGTATAGAAAGCAGGGCCTGAAAAGAGATTTATGGACTAGTTAGTGTTAATAAGATATCATCTGCATATAGCAGAGCTCGGGATTCCATACCCTGAACCCCAAGACCTCTAATATTCGGATGCGATCGTATTGCGCAAGCTAAAGGCTCCACCGTTAACGCAAAAAGGAGTGGTGACAAGGCACAGCCCTGTCTCGTACCCCTGTATAGAGGAAACGAGGGAGAGCTTTTACCATTGACCTTTACTACGGCCCTGGGCTGTGTATAGATAAGATGCAGCCAAGAAAGAAACTGTCCTGCAATACTGAATTTCTCTATCACTGTAAACATAAATGGCCAGTGGACGCGATCAAACGCTTTCTCTGCGTCTAGAGAAAGCAAACTCAAAGGGATGTTAGCCGATGTAGCATGATAGATGAGATGTAACGCTCGTCTGATATTATCCATAGGCTGCCGGCCGCTGATAAACCCGGCTTGGTGTTCATGGATCAGTGTAGGTAAATATCTTTGCAGGCGAGTGGCTAGAATCCTAGTAAAAAGTTTGTAATCACCCCCCAACAGTGAGATAGGATGATAGGACCTGCAGTGCAGGGATTTTGTGCCTGGTTTCAGCAATACCGTGATAGAGGCCAAATTCCATCATCCGATCTGTGCTAAAAGAGTTGAATAAATGAACTAAAAGGGGGCTCAAGATCCTTGCAAAGACCTTATAAAATTTGATAGTAAACCCGTCGGGTCCTGGAGCCTTACCCACGGGCAAAGAATGGATCGCCTGGGTTACTTCTTCCAGATCTATAGGGCACAATAGCTGGGTTTGAGCCCCAGCAGTCAGTGCTGGCAGCTCGATGTTATTTAAATATTCAAGTAGATCCGCCTCCGAAGGATCAGCATCAGGCGTATAAAGTTTTTCGTAGTATTGCTGGAACCTGCGCTAAATTTGTGAGGGGCTTGAAGTTATTTCCCCATCTTCCCTTTGTAGATTCAAAATGTGGTTACGTAAGGCCTGTTTTTTTAAATTTGTGTGCTAAGAGCTTACTGGACTTATTGCCAAATTCAAAGTGGCATTGCCTAACTTGTTGTAACTGCTCGGCGAGATCTGCCAGCTGTAACTCATATAGCTCCTGTTGTAAGGTGTGCAATTGTTGTAAGAACATGGGAGGGTGTAGTGGGGCTTTACCATAGAGCTTACGCTCCGTGTCTAACAATTATTTCCTTAGGGCATCTTCTTGTTTTTTACGCTCTCTCTGGAGCTATAAAATGACCTCGTAATACTGCTTTCAACCCATCCCATAGAACACTCAGGGATACTTCATTAGTGTCATTAAATTGAATATATTCTTTAATATGAGTTTTAAATTGAAAGATGTATGGTAACTCAGACAAAAGAGAGTCATCGAGTCTCCATTCAGGTCGGTCTCTGTGCCAGACCGAAAGGTTTAGTTTTAGGATCACAGGACTATGATCAGACCACGTGCGGCTAGCAATATGATGCTCCAGGATTTCGTGTCCAAGGTCCATCTCTCCCACCCAATAGTCAATTTGCGAGAAAGACTGATGAACTTGAGAGAAATAAGTATATTTTACTATTATTATTATTGCATTTGTACCCCACATTATCCCACCTTTTTGCAGGCTCAATGTGGCTTACAGAGTGTTGTTATGATGCAGTCATTACATGATCTTAGATAAAGTCGATAAGTTAAGGTAGGTAAATTTAGACGAGCTAGGTAGGTATTGTGAGAGGTATTTTGGATGCACCTGGGTAGTTTGGGAATAGTTAGTTAGTGAGGATGTCCTTAATAGGCTTTGTTGAAGAGGTGTGTCTTCAGAGATTTGCGAAAGCTGGTTATTCCCTCCCACGTGGGTTTGCCTGTCGCAAACATCCACTAGCTAGCATCTCACCAGGAACACATTGAACTGTGCGAGATCCTGCTTTGCATATATCATTTTTTTGGTGGAGTTATCTAAGATTGGATTAAGGGTTAAGTTGAAGTCCCCACCTAATAGCAATGAGCCTACTTTATGTCTCAATATCACCTGGTCCAGTTGGCGGAAGAAAGCTCCATGGTCTGCGTTGGGGCCGTAAATGTTAAGTAGCCTGTATTGCGCTTTCCCCAGAGAGACACATAATAGTAAATATCGCCCCTCCACATCTCTAATAACTTTATCTATCTTCCACGGTTGGGAATCATTCAGGGCAATTAGAACCCCTCTAGCTTTAGTGCCATCTCTCTTAGAGGCAAAATATTGATAAGGATATTTATGATGTTTACAAAGATGTTCATATGCTGGCTTCAAGTGTGTCTCTTGGATAAAAGCTATATCTATATTAAGACGCCCCAGCTCTTTAAAGAGTAATTGACGCTTCATGGGTATATTGAGACCTCTTACATTAAAGCTTACCAAATTTACACTAGACATTCTATATAGTTATGGCAATATCTTTTATCCGAGGGCCCCAGTATCCCTCTCTTCGTGAGAATCAAGATTCTAGGATGCTCCTCCAGCCCTCTCAACTTCAAGACAATAAATTGACAACAGACATTATGATCTATATAGTTTCTAACCATCATTCCCCCTCCCCTCTCCCCCCCTACCCTCCTGTAATATCAAAATTCTCTCTATAACTATTATAGAGAGGTTACAAAAAAGAGGAAGTGAAACTTTCTCCATGCTCCCTCCATGATCGTATGATAAATGTTCCCATCATGCCATAACTATGAATCTAACAATAAACAGTTCTAATTTAAGCTGTTTAAGCATAATAAATTTGAAATAATCAAAGTATTAATATAGAAACCTGATAGAATGAGCACAGAAATTAAGTCATGTTAAGCGGCTGTCAGATTGCTGTCTCTGTAGCCGCTTATGGCCCTTCTCCACGCGTTGCCATCTAGGGTGCTCTGCTGTGATGGATTTTCTGGGGGTGAGTGTAGTTGATGCCGATGCCCGCTCTATTCCATCTGGCAAAATCTTCCTTACTTCTTCTATTGTTTTCACTTGGTGCATGCGGCCTTCATAGTAAAACACTAGGGCAAATGGATATCTCTAGCGATACTTGATCCCCAGTTCTCGCAGCTTTAAGGTGACAGGTTTCAATGCTGCTCTATATTTCAGAGTAGCAGAGGCTAGATCTTGGGATAGGAATCCCATTTGAAGTTGAAAATTTTTCGTGCCGCTTGAATCACTTGTTCTTTGATCTTAAATCCTGGAAACAGGCGATTATATCCTTTGGGAGATTATTTCTTGCGGGGCCCAGTGTTCTATGGGCCCGTTCCAACTTTATTTCATCTGTGGCAATCTGTGTTCCCGCCTCATCAAGCAGCGCTGCGACCAGTTGCTGAATGGTGGCCTCACAGTCCTTATAATTCGGCACTTCAGGCAGTCCCCGAAATCTCAAGTTTCGTCAACGACTGCGATTTTCAAGATCCTCAAGCTTTTCGGTGAGCTGCTGGAGTTCGGTTTGCGTTGCTGTGAAGCGTGTGTCCAGTGCAGAAATTCCATCCGCTTGTTCTTCCATCCGATTTTCGACCTCCTCGATACGTACTCCCGAATCTCGCTACGCAGGTCGGCGCCTAGAGAGGTCAAGTCAGCCCAGACCGCTTTTAAATCTGCTTTAATCTCCTGGAGTCCTTCGTTAAGCTCATTGAGAAGCATTACCTCCATAGGCATAGGCCCATCATTCGTGCCGAACAAATCTTTCGGGGTCGAACTCCAACCGCTGAGTGAGCTGCGGGGCCTCTGACATAGGTTGCGCCATGCGGTCCGCGGCCGAATCTGAGAAACCGAACTGCGAGAGGTCAGATTGGCGATTCATCTTTCAATTTCGCGATCGCAAACTCGGTAGGTCGTTCCCCGACACTATTACTGCTATTTCACTGGTCTCCGTGCGCTTTGATGGGAGAAAAAGCCTCTTAAAAGATAGAGGGAACCGGAGCTCGTTTTCTAATCGACCACCATTGACGATGACGTCACTTCCGTATTTTTCTTTTTATAAATGTAAACCGTTCTGTTTTGCAGTTGCAATAAGATACGGATATAAATAAAATAAATAAAAATAATATGAATCAACAAGTCATCCGCAAATGCTGAGATTTTAAAAGAGGAACGTCCAACATCTACTCCAGAAATCTGTGGATGAGAAACAATTTCTCTAATAAGGGGATCTAATGAAAGTACAAAAAGTAATGGAGACAACGGGCACCCCTGCCTCATGCCTCGGCGGATTGGGAACTCAGCGGATCATTCTCCGTTAACCCAGACAAATGCCCTCGGGTCAGAGTGTAGCACCTTTACCTCCTCACTAAAAAAAACCCTCTATGCCTATCCTTTTCAACACTGCAAACATAAATTGCCAGGTAACCCGATCAAAGGCCTTCTCTGCGTCAAAACTAATCAATAGGGAATGTACCTTTGACCGCTCGACAACTTCCAGTGACGCCAAAATTGATCTAATGTTATTGGCAACCGATCTGCCCTTTACAAAATCAACCTGAGATCAAGTCCAGAAGGACATGTGACAGCCTATTTGCCAAAATGTTTGCATAAAATTTAACATCACAATTTAGCAAAGAGATGGGGCAGTAGGACCCCGGATCCTCTGGGTTTCTCTCCGGTTTTAACAAAACCATCATCTGTGCCACTTTAAAAGACTCCGGGAGGGCCCCTGATGTCACTATAGAGTTAGAAAGATTCAACAAGGGAGATTGTATCTGTTCATAAAGCAATTTGTAAAATTCCACCCCATACCCATCTGGTCCTGGAGTCTTCTGAAGCTTGCTTTGCTGTATTGCTAGTAAAAGGTCTCCCTCTGTAATGGGGGCATTTAAAAATTCTCTTTGCACCTCCATAATCGTGGGTAATATCAGATTATCTAAGAATACATCACTATCTGACATCCCATCTGTGGGCTCCTGATAAAGTAATTTATAGTATTCCTGAAAGTGATTTGAAATTTCTGGGTCTTTTCGGACCCAATGACCCTTAGAGTCTTGTAGTTGCATGATACGAGTAGTCTCCCTTTCCCCCTTGATTAGTCGAGCTAACTTCCTGCCTTATTTCCATGCCGAAAAAGTTGATACCGATAGTATAATTGGGATTTTCTGGTCCTCTGATGGAGTCAAAAGGGCCTCTCTAGCAGTCACTGTTCGAGTTGCCCCGTGTGCGATTTGCTGTTGTTGTATCACCTTCTCCAATCTCAAAATCTCTCTAGCTCTGAGTTTGCGAGCATGGCTACAATAACTAATTACTTCTCCTCTCATGACCACTTTAGCTGTTTCCCAAAATAGTGCATGTTGATGCAAATGCAAACTGTTGTTGTGCACATAATCTGCCCATTTTTCCCGAAGAAAGGAATGAAACCTCATGTCCCAGTATAGGTCTAGGGGGAATTTCCAACATCCACTCTGCTGCAGCCTTCCTCCTCCAGCTAGTTGGACCCAAATTAAAGCATGGTCAGATATCTCACAAGGGCCAATTTCCGCCTGAGAGATATGTGAGAATAGTGGGCCAGACAAGAAAAAGTAATCGATACGTGACTGTGTTGAGTGTGCCCGTGAGAGATGGGTGTAGTCTCTAGTGGTAGGATTCAACACTCACCATACATCTATTAAATCCAAAGTATTGCAAAGAAAACGCAGACCTCGTGCGCAATGACTCAAACTCTGGGATGCTGCTGAGGATCTATGTAACTGAGGGTCATATACCATATTGAAATCTCCCCTCCAGGATAATATTGCCTCCCTGAAAGGGGGCTAATAAAGCAATCAGCTTACTGAAAAATTGTTTATCGAATACATTTGAGGCATAGACATTGCATAAAATGAAAGGTTTCCCCTCCCATACCACCTCAGCTAAGACATAACGTCCATCCTGACTTAATCTGTACATCTAAACCTCGACGAAAAAGGATCATTACCCCCGCTTTCCTCCGTACAGCTGGGGCCTCAATTACTTGTCCAACCCACCGCTGACGGAATTTAGCATGCTCTGCAGTAGTGATGTGGGTCTCCTGAATAAACACTACATCCATTTTATAATGTTTCAGAGCTTGCAACACTTTTGTACATTTAATCGGCGAGGATACTCCCCCTAGATTCCAAGATACAAATTTAATTGGATTCATGGTCTCCAAGGGTTATAGAAATTGAGAAAAGCTGCCCATGTAATTTGGAATAGATAAATAGAGGCGCCCCTCCACCATCTCTAGATACCTCAGGCTGCAAGCAAGAGCCTTCTGCCGACCTGCAGTTTTAAGGTCATCCATCTCTAAATAGCTTATAATCACTGCTTCCCTCCCGCTGAGAGAAACAAGAAGACGAAAGATAGAGAGCGAGGGAAGAGGGAACCCACCCCACCCTCCCTACTTCAAAGCCCCTCCCCCCAAACCTAAACCATTCTATCATAGAATCCAGTCACTGATAGCCCCAACTAGAGCCACCCCCTCCTCAAGCAACCTGTTCATAATGAAAGTATCAAACCCTATTGTGATCTATTAGCCTCTCAAAACTCCTATATCATTTCGCAGTAGCATCCTTAGTTTCTGTAACCACAGCAATTCATACATCCATATTGGCTATCTCAACTTCTATAAGCAATGCGATTTGTTAAAAAAAAAACCCAACATAGGTTCTATCAACAAACTTTGATGAGCTCTGCATAGTTGTTAGAACTAAGTTTCATTGTAGAGAGCAACTGCCATATCTCCAGAGAGAATCTTGTAAATGATATATCTATATGATGGGGTAGATTTTCAAAACCACCATGTGGTATGACAGTACAGTTTACAACCTCTCCAGATGCATCTGCCTGATATGTTCCAGAAAGATCTTGGCTCTCTGTTGCCCAGTATATCTATCCTCAATCTATCCGCCGCTTTTGACACTGTCAATCATGACTTACTTCTTGCCACACTGTCCTCATTTGGGTTCCAGGGCTCTGTCCTTTCCTGGTTCACCTCCTGTCTCTCCCACCGTACCTTCAGAGTACACTCTCATGGATCCTCCTCCACCCCCATCCCACTTTCTGTTGGAGTTCCCCAAGGATCTGTCCTTGGACCCCTTCTTTTTTTCAATTTACACCTCTTTCCTGGGTTCACTGATCTCATCCCATGGTTTCCAGTATAATCTTTACGCTGACGACACCCAGCTGTATCTCTCCACGCCAGACATCACCGCGGAGACCCAGGCCGAGGTATCGGCCTGCTTATCCGACATTGCTGCATGGATGTCCAACCGCCACCTGAAACTGAACATGGCCAAGACCGAGCTTATCGTCTTCCCACCAAAACCCACTTCTCCTCTTCCTCCGCTCTCGATCTCAGTTGATAACACACTCATCTGCCCTATCTCATCTGCCCGCAACCTCGGAGTCATCTTCGACTCCTCCCTCTCCTTCTCTGCGCATATCCAGCAGACAGCCAAGACCTGTCGCTTCTTCCTCTTTAACATCAGCAAAATTCGCCCCTTCCTCTCTGAGCACACCACCCAAACTCTCATCCACGCTCTCATTACCTCTCGCCTTGACTACTGCAACCTACTCCTCACTTGCCTCCCACTTAACCACCTATCCCTCCTTCAATCCGTTCAGAACTCTGCTGCACGTCTTATATTCCGCCAGAACCGATATACTCATATCACCCCTCTCCTCAGGTCACTTCACTGGCTTCCGATCAGATACCGCATTCAGTTCAAGCTTCTCCTTCTTACCTACAAATGCACTCAGTATGCAGCCCCTCATTACCTCTCTACCCTCATCTCCCCTTACGTTCCCGCCCGAAACCTCCGCTCACAGGACAAATCCCTCCTCTCAGTACCTTTCTCCACCACCGCCAACTCCAGGCTCTGCCCATTCTGCCTCGCCTCACCTTATGCTTGGAATAAACTTCCTGAGCCCCTACACCAAGCCCCCTTCCATCTTCAAATCCTTACTCAAAGCCCACCTCTTCAATGTTGCTTTCGGCACCTAACCTCTATACCTTTCAGGAAATCTAGACTGCCCCAATTTGATGGCTCCTACTTGACATTTGTCCTTTAGATTGTAAGCTCTTTGAGCAGGGACTGTCCTTCTATGTTGAATTGTACAGCGCTGCGTAACCCTAGTAGCGCTTTAGAAATGTTAAATAGTAGTAGTAGTAGTATATCAAATAAAGTCTCAGTAGCCATGCCAGATGCCATAGCTTTTATAAGAAAAGATCTGCTCCTATAAAAAAAAAAAATTCAGCACCGGGGTTAACATTGTGTCTCATTGTGGAGGATATATGCTAAGCCTTCCCCGTGGGACCTGTATTCTGTACTTCCGTGTGGCAATAGTGCAATCCAAACGCTCCTTGGTGCTCCTCTTCCTTGTTCCCATCATGTTTATCCTCATGGTAGACTCCAGAACTTTCTAGGCTCTATTTTTCACAATGTATCCAAATTCCATATTATGTAATGCCAGAGCCACTGTTTTCTGTGACGACAGCAGTTTCCGTAACCATCTTGGCTGCAGAAGCCTCCATAGGAAATCCCCCCCCCCCCCCCCCGCAAAAAAAGGGAAACATTTGTATCTTAGGCAATGCTTCTCACTGTATAGACCTTCAGCTTAACCGCCCTAATGAGGCATGTAGATGTCACTTCTATATACTGAGATTATGCTTTAATATGTCTTGGTCTGCAGTGGAACATCTCACACCAGATCAGAGTCCACATTTCTGGTATGCTCCGGAGCTATCTGAGCTACGAATTTCACAGCTGCCTCAGGCGATGTGGAAAGCTGAGTTTTATTACTATAAGTAATGCGAAGTTGCGCAGGGTATAGCAAAGCAAATGGGATTTTGTTTGAATATAACAGTTTGCAGACTGTTGAGAACGACTTCCACTGTGCGGCCACTGCAGCTGAAAAGTCTTGGAAACATAAAATACGTTCATTGTCATAAGTTAACGTACGCACCAACCTTATGGCCCGTAAAATCTCCATCTTTTGTGCATAGTTGAGTAGTTTAAAGATCACAAGTCTCGGCTTTGACTCTCCTGAGCGGGGTGGTCCCAAATGGTGGGCCCTCTCAATTGTGATGGGACTCTCCGCTGACTGTAGATCCAGTGCTTTAGGCAACCAAGATTTAAAAAAAAATCTGCGTAAGTCTGTTTCCTTGATTGATTCTGGAAGCCCCACTAATCTTAGCTTGTTGCATCTGGCCCGATTTTCTAGGTCTTCCACTTTAGATTCAAGGTGTTCTAAATTTTTTTGCAAGGCATGCCTCATGTTGTAGGCTTTTGTCCTCTACGTCTGATAGTCATTGTTGGTACTCCGTGAGGTCTGTCCGCAAGCCTCCCAAAGTACCATCTATTTTTTCCAATTTGTCTGCAATGCGTTGTAATTTCTGGTCAACCGAGGATTCTAAGAGCGCTGATACCTCCACCGCCCAGGCTGAGCTTACTGTTGGCGCTTCTGAGGGACCGCCCTCCGCCATCTTGACTTCCCCGGTGCGGCCCCGTGCTCCTTCCTTTCGGTGGGCCTTTGTATTATTATTATTATTAGCATTTGTATAGCGCTACCAGGTGCACGCAGCGCTGAACAACCGACACAGAGAGACAGTCACTGCTCAGTAGAGCTTACAATCTAAAAATACAGACAGACAAGACAATTAAGGGCGAGGGAAGTACTGGGTGAGAAGGAACAAGAGGAGGGCAATTGAGTAGTGGCTAGGAGCCAAAAGCAGTAAACATGGGGTCACTGGCAGGGACGTACCGCAAGTAATTTCCTCCTCAGCAATACTTCCCCTACTGCTGTATCGACAAATACGGGTAATTGCAAAAGTTTTATGAGGCGCTCGAGTTAAGATTTTAAACGGGGGCTGTGGAGCTCTTCCCTGCGGCTTCCTCCTGCTAGCCTAGCATCACGTGATCTCTGCTGAAGCTGATTTTTAAGACTTAACCATTATCACTCATGTGAATATCTGAAGAAAACCCTGAGGCTGTATGAACCAGCTCACTCCCTGAGATTGATGGGAACTAGGCTGTTGGTGCAACCTTCCTTAACAAATATTTACTATGTTTACACTTGTGGCAGTGTGCTATCCCTTGATGGCCCATGTTTATGGAACAAACTTTCTGGAAATATTTGGATGCTATCACCTATTTTTGAATTTAAGAAAAGTGTTAAAACCCTTTTGTTTATTCATGCTTTTATAGAGTAAGGGACTGGGATTGTTTATTATGATGAAATTCTGGAAAAAGGGGTAAATGTTGTGGTGATCTTTTGTTTTTTTTATTATTTTTTTAAATATTTGATGTATGAATTGTAATATGTTGTTATTTTGGCTGTTTGTAATATTTTGTTTTATTATTAGGCAGGTTATAAATTAAATAAATAATGAATTGAATTCTTTATCCCTTAATTCTGCTCTGAACTATATTGTTCCACTGGAATATCAGTCTGTCCTAAAAACATATGTTTGCTTATCTCCCAGTTTGTGAGAAGTCATATATGTGTACTCGGTACAAGAACTCCTAGCACCCAGGGAACTGGTCAGTCCTTGGAGACTGGAATAGCAGACATGGAGGTGCTGAGCCAGACAGAGAAGGCCTACAGGAACATAGTAGAGAAGTCCCACCTCTATTCTGGCAACCTCTGTGCTGGCATGCAGGAGAAAGGTCTCTTGAAAGGAGAGCATCACTGTGGAGAGGCAGGAAGTGATCCTGTATCCAGGACCTGCCTTCCAGGGGATTCAATATCCTCTTCCACCAAGAATGTGTCTCCAGGGGCTTCTGCTAGGGAAGAGAGTGTTAGGAAGGCTGTTGTAGTTGGAGATTTGATCATTAGGTATGTAGATAGCTGGGTGGCTGGTGGATGTGAGGATCACTTGGTCACTTGCCTTCCTGGTTCAAAGGTGGCTGACCTCTCGCCGTCACCTAGATAAGATTTTAGATAGTTACAGATACAGTTAATTCACTTATAGCCCGCTGTTTCCCATCTATATAGTTCACAATAGTATAGGAAGTTACATAATGTGATTACAAAATATACTTAAACCTTAACAATATCACACAAAAATAAAAGCATAAAAGTAACTATAATCAAATTATTTCTTAGTCACATAGGTCTGAAACAGCAACGTCTTCAAGCCTTTCTTAAACATATTATAATTAGTGATATAACTAAAATTAATTGGTATAAATTTTCAAACTTTAGCAGCTTGAATGGCAAACAAACAATTAAAAAGCTTCTTTGAAGTAATACCTCTAGGACTCGGGAAGTCAAATAATGCAAACTTTCTGAAGTTATATAAGTAACTCATCAATGAATAATGCACAAGAGTAGTCATATATAATGGAACTTGACCAAATGCAATTTTCCACAGCAAAGAGCCCAACTTAAAAAAATAACCTCACCTCAACAGTTAACCAGTGAGTCTTAACAAAGTAGGCAGTAATTCTGTCAGTTTTTTTGTAGGGAGAATATTAGGCGTAAAGCCACATTTTGAACTGTTTGCAGCTTTCTTAATAGATATTTTGGTAAACCCAAATAGATTAACATAGTACATAGTAAATGACGGCAGATAAAGACCTGTACGGTCCATCCAGTCTGCCTAACAAGATAAACTCATTTTACATGGTATGTGATACTTTATATGTATACCAGAGTTTGATTTGTCCTTGCCATGCTCAGGGCACAGACCGTAGAAGTCTGCTCAGCACTGTTCTTGTATTAAAAGTTATGAAGATAACATTGAAGCCCCTTAAAATTTACACTCCAGCCGATCCATATTTATTCAGTCACGATCAGGGAATAGACCATAGAAGTCTGCCCAGCCTTGGTTTTGCTTCCCAATTACAGGCGTCGCCACCCAATCTCTGCTAAGATTCTGTAGATCCATTCCTTCTAAACAGGATTCCTTTGTGTTTATCCCACACATGTTTGAATTCTATTACCATTTTCTTCTCCACCACCCTCTCCGTTAAATAATACTTCCTGACATTACTCCTGAATCTGCCCCCCTTCCACCTCAATTCATGTCCTCTACTTCTACTGCCTTCCCGTCTCCGGAAAAGGTTTGTTTGCGGATTAGTACCTTTCAAAATTTGAATGTCTGTATCATGTAACCCCCGTTTCTCTTTTCCTCCAAGGTATACAAGAGGTCAGCAAGTCTCTCCTCATACGGTTTGCAACGCAAATCCCATAACATTTTTGTAGCTATATAGAATGCTACAATATATGCACATTCTTTGGCAATCTAGGTGTGAGCTTTTCACCAGTTGATGTAAGTGCTCATACCTAATATATAGCCATATGTCTTTGACCTGTTACACTAGTATTCTGTAACAGAAAATGGAGGCCTACTTTCCTTCAGAAAATAAGCTCCAAATAGGCATAATCTTGGACCTAAAAATAGGCACTCTTTTATATAATGACTCTCTTAATCCTACATTTTCCTTATCTACATACTTAGATGATAAGCCCTCTGGGAACAGGGAAATAACTACTCTATTTGAATGTACTTCAGCTTGAACTGCTACTGAAATGTTATGAGCTAAAATTTCTCATCTTTTCTGCAATTTAGAATCGAAGAGAGAAAGAGATAGTGGAGGGCTGAAGAGGTCATGCAGACTAAGCAGGCAGTACTGTATCTATATCATCCCCCAAAAGATGTTCATCTAATTTGTTCGTCATACCCTCCATGGTGGAGATTTCACCACATCCCTGGTTTAATCCAATGTGTAATTTCGCTTGCAATTTAAAATTTATTTCAAATGTCTTACCTACAACGTTGTTGCAATGATGATAATGAACAACAGACTACCATCATCTTTGTAACTCCCCTTTTACCTGTTTTAATATTGCTATCGTGTTAGTAATCGAGCTTACTGAGGGCCCTGTTTACTAAGCCATGCTATAGGCGCACTATCATTTTTAGTGCGCTAAAAATTAGCAAGCGCTAATGCTAGAGACATCCATAGGAATATATGGGTGTCTCTAGCGTTAGCATGCCCTAAAAATGCTAGTGCGCCATAGTAAATAGGGTCCTAAGAATCAAAGCCTGCACCACTAATTGAAATAAATCTACTGATAAATATTTACAAATTACTCTTAATTTTCTCAGTGTAAAAGGCACTCTTTACTATGGAATTTATCTGATGCTCGATAGATAATTTGTTATCCAATGTAACACCCAGAATTTTTATGGATTTGTCAAGAGCAAAACTTGTCCCATCAATCACAGATTTGATCTCAGTTCTTTATTCTGTTGTGCCCCTACTAATAAAAATTTGTTTTTTTCTTTATTCAGTTTCAGATGGTGAGATAACATCTAGTTAGTGATGGTAAGAAAACAAAGAGAAAGTATCAATTAGGGTCTGAAAAGTAGTGGTAACAGGAAAGATTAAAGTAATGTCAGCAGCATAAATAAAGCTTGTATAGCCCTCTTTCTCCAAAGTATGACCCAAGGAAGACATAAGAACATTAAATAAGACTGGTGATAATGGGTACCCCCGAGGGCGGGGACCAGCACTCAGATATTTCTCCTCGAAACTTTACACAGTAAGACCGATAGGTTAAAAATCCCTTAAACCAAGATAAAACATGACCAGATAATACCATACATCAAGAATTTCCAATAATATCCTGTGATCCACCAAATCAGAAGCACTGGATAAATCCAGTTACATAATAAGAACATCTTGACTCCTACACAAATATCTTCTTATTGTTTGTTTGCATTTGTATCCCACATTTTCCCACCTCTTTGCGGGCTCAGTGTGGCTTACAATAAGATAAGAATAATGAAAATACATTTGTTACAACTTGGTTATGGGTTATATTGTACAAGTTATGCGAGATAATCGAATTATCATTAGGAAAATCGCAATGGGACATCAACATTGAGACATTGGGAGGAGACAATGGGAAGCTTAAGGGCAGTGTTAAGACACAAAGGCATATGGTGTACATATTTCTGTGAGTAAATGTATGAGTAATGTGGAATTATGGGGGATGGGAGATCATAGGTGGATGTATGATGCATTGATGAACATTGAGTGTGGACTCTATGTGTTTTGGTTCTTTCCGTAAATTGATTCAAATAGATGGGTCTTCAGTAATCTGCGGAAGGATGCTTGTTCGTGGATCGCTCTTAGGTTGCGCGGCAGTGTGTTCCAAAGCTGCGTATGAGAAAAGGTTGACGCGTGTAGCGTCTTGTATTTCACGCCCTTGCAAGTAGGGAAATGGAGGTTGAGGTATGTTCGGGAAGATCTTCTCGCATTTCTGGGTGGTAAGTCAATCAACTCGGACATGTAGGCTGGGGCTTCGCCGTGAATGATCTTGTGGACTAGTGTGCATACCTTAAAAGTGATGCGTTCCTTAAGTGGAAGCCAGTGTAGTTTTTCTCATAGTGGTGTTGCCCTTTCATACTTTGTTTTTCCGAAGATGAGTCTGGCTGCTGTGTTCTGGGCTGTTTGAAGTTTCCTCAGTGTTTGCTCTTTGCAGCCTGCGTATAATGAGTTGCAGTAATCCAGATGGCTGAGGATGAGGGATTGCACTAGGTTACGAAAGACGAATCTTGGGAAGAATGGTCTTATCCTTTTCAGTTTCCACATGCAGTAGAACATCTTCTTAGTTGTGTTATTTGCGTGGGATTCAAGTGTTATGTGGCGGTTGATAGTAGCTCCAAGGATTTTTAGCGTTTTTGATATTGGAAGGTTTAGGTTTGGTGTATTTATCGCGTTGAATTCGTTAGTATTGTATTGGGAGGTGAGTACCAGGCATTGAGTTTTTTCTGCATTTAATTTCAGACGGAATGTGTCTGCCCATGTGTTCATGATGTGTAGACTTTGCTTGATTTCGTTGAAGATTTCTTTGATGTCTTGTTTGAAAGGGATGTATATTGTCACATCATCGGCGTATATATATGGATTGAGGTTATGGTTTGATAGGAGTTTTGCTAAAGGGATCATCATTAGGTTGAAAATAGTTAGTGAGAGAGGTGATCCTTGTGGAACTCCACATTCAGGTGTCCATGCCTTGGACGTGGTTGAGTGTGATGTAACTTGATACGAGCGCAGGGTTAGGAACCCCTTGAACCAGTTCAGGACATCTAGTAACATAATCAGGAGGGTCTTGGTGCTATGATCAGCACGGAAACCCGATTGTGACATGTGTAACAAGTTAAACTTGTCCAAATAGGACACCAACTGCTTTGTTACCAAGGCCTCCATTATCTTAACAAAGTAGGGAATAGACGCCACTGGCCTATAATTAGTTGTATCTCCCTTTGATCCTGTCAGAACTTTTACAATGGGCATAAGAATGATCTTAGAAAATGTTTTAGGAAAAGTGCCAGTGTCAAGATGGGCCTCAATCCAGTAAAGCAAGGATTTCGTAAACACTGTGGGCATAGATTGCATTATCTATGTTGGGCAACTGTCCAGCTGACAATAAGATTTAGCAAATTTCAAACACATAATATCCAGCTCAGTCACAGTCACCTTACGAAACATGCTCCAATTACAATGTTCTGAACATCCATCGCCAGAAACTGAATTATATTAGAACTTTTCTATATATTTATCATGTAATCGGAAAGATTCATAGAGCAATTTAATCTTTGTATTAAAATATAGGGCTAACTAATTGGAAGTAGGCACTGAATTTCCAGAAAGCTCAGATATATGTGCTGTATTAGAGTATTAACTATCTGAAAGAGTTTGTCAGTATGAATGATGTCTCTAGCTATTATATCTGCAAAATATTTCCTCTTAGCATTCACTATTTGACTATAGCTTTCTTATATGCAGTTATATTGCTCTTCCAGTGCAGTTTGTTTTGATTAGTTTTATCCCTTCTCCATGGTCTCTCTAAAGACCTACAATTACGTTTCGGGTCTATCAACTCTGATGTAAACCATTTAGTACCTGCTTGTTTCATTTTTTTTCACAGGTAGGAGCTATTTTATCTAGCACTACTTTATGGGGCCTTTTTACAAAGGCGTGCTGAAAAATGGCCTGTGGTGTTGTAGACGCATGTTTTGGGCATGCGCAGAATCATTTTTCAGTGCACCTGTAAAAAATGCCTTTTTTTATTTTTGCTGAAAATGGACGTGTGGCAAGATGAAAATTGCCGTGCGTCCATTTTGGGTCTGAGACCTTACCGCCAGCCATTGACCTAGCAGTAAGATCTCATGCAGTAACTGGGCAGTAATGGTCTATGTCTGTAAGCCTATGGAGTGGATGCCTGAGGAGGTGATTACCGAGGCTAAAGAGGAATCACAGCAGTGGTTATAGTCAGTTGATACCACGGGCCCGAAGTTGGGCCGTGGATGGTGGGAGACACGACTACAAAACTGTTGAGATAAGTGCAATTTAGAACCGTTAAGATTTAAATCATTTGGTTCAAGTGTGAAATTGCAATTTAAGAGGTTTTTAGCTCATGATGAATGAAAGGGGGCTCCCTTAAGTTGGTGTTCCAACAAAGGAGTTCTCCTTGGCATTTGAGGCTTTTTCCTTGTTCAAAACATTGTATCACGCACAACCAGCAACATAGTAGATGACGGCAGAAAAAGACCTGCACGGTCCATCCAGTCTGCCCAACAAGACAAACATATGTGTAAACCTTACCTTGATTTGTACCTGCCTTATTCAGGGCACAGACCGTACAAGTCTGCGCAGCAGTACTTCCCGCCTCCCAACCACCAGTCCCGCCTCCCATCACCGGCTCTGGCACAGACCGTATAAGTCTGCCCTCCACTATCCTCGCCTCCCAACCACCAACCCCTCTTCCCCCCACCTGCTCCGCCACCCAATTTCGGCTAAGCTTCTGAGGATATCCTAGTACATTTTATCGTTGATAACCATTATCAGAAGTAAGCCAGGTCTCTGTAAAACAAATCAAACCAGGTTGTGATTTACGAACCCAATCGCTTATTAAATTCGCTTTGTTTTTCAGCAAGCGGGCATTCATATAAAAGGCTGGTATAGGTACAGATTCAAGACCTTGCGTATTGTGTACTTTCGTTAGTTGACAATACTTTCTATAACATTTTCTAGTTGCATACTTTTTCCTACCTTCATATGAGCATTGCTTCATGTCTCTAATCAAAATCTCAATATTGGACATATGAAGAGAGCAATCTGTCTATTCATAGAATCAATTATTTACGCATTAGTAGTTAATAAAATTGGAAAACCATGAGTAATTAAAAAGACTCTATCATTGATTTTGCCTAAAATTAAAAACATCACAATATAGAACCAGAACCTATCTATTCTGAGCTCCATGGAACGCCTTTTACCAATTTACAAAGTAAGTTATAACAGTATATATTAATGCCATACTTCAGGCTTTATGCCACAAACCAGCTTATTTTTGAAAGTCAAAGGCGTCCAAAAAGCGACCCAAAAGGCATATGTGTGTCTCTGTGACCAAAGTGCGCCCAAACCAAATAATCGAAATACGACTTTAAAGATGCTCTCTGTGCGCGAACGCTCATCGACGGGCGATGTCATAAGGGGCGTGCTGGAGGCGTGTCAGGGGCGGCGTTACCAGATAGACGTTTCAAAGGTATAACAGATAGTGAAATGGTTTGGCATGGGCGGGGACATGGGCGTTCGTAGTTGGACCTGAAATAAAAGCGACCAGAGTAAGGGCGAAATCGTCTTTAGACCCATTAGTGATTGTGCGGAGTTGGAGAGTGGCGAGATCGTTGTTGGGAGAGCTGAATTGTTGTTTGGAGAGAAAGCTCAGAGTTTGTTGAGTACCTGTTACCTTTGTCTGTGTGCCCTCACCTGCGTCTTCTGTGTTTTACCTTTTGACCTTTCCCTACCCCTTCTAGCCCCCAAACCCAGATACCACTACTCCTTCCTCTATCTCCCCCATCCTATCCCTCTCCATTCACTGTTCCCAAGTTATTATTTGTATTCCCTTACCTCTGTAGTGCTGCATTGCAGCTGTGTGTGGGTCAGTGAGAGTGCTTGCAATTGCTGCGTGTTTGTCGGTGGCCGGAGTGAGGTTCTGTTTGTTGTCGTTGTTTCACGTGAAGTCGGTAGGGAGAGCTGAGCACTGGTGGGGAAATGGAGGCACTAAATTCACTGGTGGCTTGCATGGTGGAGGAAGAGGACACACACCGCAGGAGGTACTCACAGCCCCGAGTGTTCAGGGCCCGCACCACTTTCCTAGACCTCACTGACCAGCAGTGTTTCACAAGGTTCCTGTTCGATAGGGCTATCATTCAGCAGCTTTGTGAGCAGCTGCAACCCCTCCTTCAGCCGAGGACCCGTAGGAATAACCCCATCCCTGTCCACCTCAAAGTCACTGCCTCTCTCTCTGTTCTGGCCACTGGGAGTTTCCAGTCTGTACTAGCTGTTAACATGGGTCTCACCCAGGCTTCTATTTCAAACTGTCTCACCCAGTTCCTTGCTGCTTTCCTTACCCACACCTCTCAATACATCACCTTCCCCAGCACCTCCCAGGCCCTGCAGAACAACATGGCTGCCTTCTACACTGTGGCTCACTTCCCCTCAATCATAGGTGTGATAGACTGCACACATGTTGCACTGAGACCCCCCCGGGCACAAGAGGCCACTTACAGAAACCGCAAAGCATTTCACTCCATGAATATGCAAGTGGTGTGTGATGCCCAGGGGGAGATCATAGATGTGTGTGGCCGCTACCCAGGGTCCACTCATGATGTGTATATCCTGCAGCACTCGGGCATCTTCCAGAGGTTTGAGCGAGGGGAGTTCACTGGTGGATGGCTACTAGGTAAGTGCAGCATGGATCTGGCCAAACTGTACCTCCTGCACAACCCACTATAACCCCCCCACCACCACCACCACCACAAGGTACCTGCTCCAAACAACACACACTCATCTTTCTCATTCTGCTTCTCCCCAAAGGTGACAGAGGCTACCCACAGAGGACGTGGCTCATGACCCCCGTGGTGAACCCACAACCAGGGTCAGAAGAGACATACAACACCAAACATCGCAGCACCCATGGGATCATTGAGCAGACGTTTGGACTACTCAAGAACCGTTTTCGCTGTCTGGACCGGTCTGGAGGGGAGCTCCTCTACAGCCCCCAAAAGGTGGCAAACATCTTCATGGCCTGCTGCATGTTACACAATTTGGCCCAGCGCAGAGGACAGGCCCTCCCAGAGTAGCCACAGCCACCAGAGGAGCAGGCCCCAGATGAGCCGGATGAGGAGCCCCCTCCACCTCCCGCCCACAGAGCAGAGCTGCTCACTGCTCACCAGAGCCAGGCAAAGACTCATCGAAACAAGTTTTCTGTGAGAGTAAGTGCACATTTATTTCCATCACATAAGTATTTACAGAACATCACCACCCCCCCTCCCACCAACCCTCACCCTCCAGCATGTCCCATCACTTTTCCCGTCCCCTCCCCCTCCCCGTCCCCTCCTACCCCTCCCACCGTGTTCCTTTGCAGCTGGTGCTGCAGGGGAAGTCTGTTCACACTCCTCTGATGTGCTGCTCCCACTGTCCTCCTCTGTATCCACACAGCAGCCTGCTGCCTCGGCTGCCCTGTGGAAGTCCGGCCACCTTGTGGGCTGCAACCTGTGCACAGGACCCAGAACGGGAGCTGGTGGGGTGGGTGCTGCACCAGTGGCTGGGGAGGCGGACGATCTCAAGGTCCTCCTCTTAGCCGGTGGTTGCTGTGCACTGGAGGAAGTGGACGCCAGTTCTTGGTGCTGCATCAGGGCTGGAGTTGGTGGAGTGAGGTCACGGTGCAGGCCCTCGATGCTATGCTCCAGCCGTTGGAGTTGCTGGAGTATAGCATGTTGGGCCTGTACTGCTTCCTGGTGGGCTTCCCTCTGAGCCTGGAGTGCCTCCTGGTGTGCCTCCTCCCTCTGAGTCTGGAGTGCCTCCTGGTGTGCCTCCCTCTGAGCCTGGAGGGTGTCCTGCTGCAGCTGTGATTTCTGCCGCTGGTACTCGTGCGTGTGCACATTGTGCCGCAGCAATTCAGTGGCCATACGCAGTAGTTGCCTCCTCTGAGTGGATGGCCTCTGCCGATGAGGTGCCTCCCTTTCTGCATCTTCATCAGCAGAGGGTACAGGTGGTGAAAGTACACCCTCTGCTGCTGCTGGTGCAGGTGGTAGAGCCTCTACTGCTGCTGGTGCAGGTGGTGGAGGTAGAGCCTCTACTGGTGTTTCTGCTGCTTCTGCAGGTGTTGGAGGTAGAGCCTCTACTGCTGCTGTAGTGCGTTGCTGGGACTGGAGGCCACTAGGGCCAGCCTCATCAGAGTCATCACCTGTATTTCAAAAGGGGTGGAAGTGTGTTGGTGAAAATAACCTTCTTTTGTTTTTCAGCATTCATATACATTGCCCCACACTTGATGACCCAACAAAGAGATGGTGTGGAGGAATGGGATTGGCACCGATGTGAAAGACAGCCACACAGGCAGCTGGGTAGAGGTGGTGGACAGAGAGCCAAGAGAAGGACACTGCTCACAAATTGTGGACAAGCTTTTTGTTGTATATTTGTTTAAGTGAAGGACATTTCTGCATGTCTTCTTTTACTACTGACTTGCTAGACTGCCTAGAACTGCTTTATGAACCAGGTTGCTGGCTCCTTTACTTTAATGCATGTGGGCCACAGTGGCTACAGCACAGAGGTGTGGGAAGGAAATATGCAGAGTTTGATGATGGGAAAAGAGGAGGGAGTGGGGAAGGGTCCCCAAGTTGTGAAGCACTGGTAACCTACACACACTACTACTACTAATCAAATAGAGCCTACAATCTAATGAATACAGACAGAGAGGACAAGGTGGGGATAGTGAGTAAGGGTACTGAGCAAGTGAGTAGTGCCCTTTTAGTCTACATTTCAACACACTCAGAGACACACATTGCTGAAACTCCAACCCCCACCTCTCTCCTCCTGTCCCCCACTTGTGTAACACAGTGTAGTGCAGCACAACAGATACCCCAGCTTCATAATGGTAAACCTGCCTGAGCCCTCAGGCTGTCTTGAGGTGTCAAGGGCCCCGATCCCATGGATCCCCTCCTGGGGTAAGAGGCCGTGAATCCTGCGCTCCAAGGAGGTGAGGTTACTGGTGTCATCTGCTGGGGGGTTGGCACCAGCCTTCCTCCTCACATCCCACCTCAGCTTCCGCCACTTGCGTTTGCAGTCTTCCACGTCTCGCCCACAATGAAAGACTGCATTCAGCCGGTCCCTTACCGCTTCCCATTCCCACTGCTTTGTAGTGGCAGCGAGCCTCTGGCCTGTGGGAGCAAAGAGATTGGTGTGTCTTCGCTCGATCTCCTGCACCAGTAGCTCCACTTCACCATCACTGAAATTACCCTTTCGGGTCAGGGGCTGACGTGGTGCCATTGGCGGGAGATTCGAAAATACGGAGAGGGGCGCCTAAATACTCGCCAGGGACGCCCATGTAGGAACGGGATAGGCGGGCCTGAGATGGGCGGACTAATTTCGATTATACACAAAATCCCTAAACGTCCCCAGCTGCTCTAGTGATTTGGCCCGCCTCATTTCGATTATGGGTGGAGAACTATGGGCGTTCACAGCTGCATGCCCTTTATTGATGACCCTTTAAAACGCCATTCTCTGTGCTTGCACCTTTCCGGTTTTTCGTTACATTATGCAGTGGTATTTCAAAGCGTTTTAGCTTCAATTATAGTAACCTTTGTGTTTGCCACTGTATACTGTTTATTTTGGAGGTTCTTAATTTTGCACTCTTCCACATCCCTTGAGCTGCTCCCTTACTGTCTCCCATTCTCTGTGCCTGGTTGTAGCAGCCAGTCTGTGGGAACGAAGAGATTGGTACAATGGCACCAAAGCAAGCGCCCACCGGTAAGGGTCATTTCACTGCTCCAGAAATCTGGCTACTGCTCCGGGAGATAAAAGACACACCAGTCATCTGCACAATCTTGAAACAGAAGTTCAAGGTAAGCTCATACTTCTCAGCCACCTCTTCTCTTTCTCCTCTTGATCAAGGACTCTCCATTCACTGTATGTACTGTGCATTCAACTGTTACCTCTCTTTTTACCAGATTGCTGTGCAGTGGTTGTAGCAGTGATGGTTGGAGACCATCAGGGCTGTACTGTGTGGTTTAGCCTTAGGTCCTCAATGCTGTGGGCCAGCTGTTGGAGCTGCTGTACTGCTTCCCGGTAGGTTCCATCCTTCTTTATGTGGTGAACCCCAGACCCCATTTATGAAGTGCCCACCCATTCTAAAGTTTGCTGCGAGGGGGAGGGGGGAATAATATATGCAATGAATGTCTTTACCACATTATCAAACACAGTCCTACAATCCTCCATAGTTATGGAACAACAACATTTCTAACATGTAGCCTGCAAACTAGTTTCAAGGTGGCCACAGGTACTGCCTACTGAGCCCTTAAGTCATGGTGAGGGAGAGGGTTTGTGGTTGCAGGTCCCAACCCAAATTACTTGCAGGTGGCTACTGCCTGGTGGCTGCAGTGGCCTAGTGGTTAGAGCACCAGCCTTGTAATCCAAAGGTTGCCAGTTTAATTCCCACTGCTGCTCCTTGTGACCTTGGCCAAGTCGCTTAACCCTCCATTGCCTCAGGTACAAACTTAGAGTCATCCTGGGACAGAGAAATGCCCAGAATACCTGAATGTAACTCACCTTGAGCTACTACTGAAAAAAGTGTGAGCATAATCAAAATAAATAAAAACATATTTATTTATGTCCCCTAGCCTGTGCCCTTATGTATGTGTTGTATTATATTGCAATTGTGCTGACGTAACCATCCATCTAATGTTTTTAACACTCTATTCACTTTTCTCCTCAGCACTATATACCATTGCTGATGCATTGAATGTGAAAAGATGAGCCAGCTATTTATAGCTCCTTCGAGGGCCCCCACCAATGTGGTGTAGTTGTGGGTAAGGGTGTCTGGTGATCAGAGAGCAAACATCGTCTATGCGCTACCTAGGGTTATCTGCAAGTTTCTACTTGGCAGATCACTAGTGCTAGACAACAAATCTATTCTTTACAGCACTCTGTGCTATGGGGCTCTATGGTAAGGGGGGAGAGAGGCTGGATGGCCATTTGTGTTCCTCAACAGTAATGGCCACCCAGCCTCCCCCCACCTGCACATACAGCCATGCACGTTGGAATGAACAGGTGGCCTTCTGTATGGCCACAATTATCACAGATATGCATCAAATTTCTCTTTCACACTTCACATTTCATGCAATCCATATTGCTGCCTCCTCTCACATCAACACCAGCATTTGATAATATGTAATGCACACGGTACAGACACACACACCCTGTTATATGCAATATATACATTGTATATTTATTGACAAATAGGGACACATTTCCCCCCCAACCCTACTAATCCCCCCATCCCCCCAAACTCTACTAATCCCCCACCCCTACAAATCCCCCACCCCCCAAAACCCCAATGTCTTTCAAGGGCGGCCACACCATGTGTGTAATGCCCTTTGTAGCAGGGTAATGAGCAGCACCACTAGCACCCTCAGTGGCCTGTGGAGCTGCTCATTACCCTGCCTTATGGCTGCGAGCTCCTGCAGCACCTGGTTCTGGCCATCTACCAGCTGCTGCAGGAGGCGCAGGGCTGGAGCTGGGCCAGGGGCTGGAGCTGGCCCAGGGGCTGGAGCTGCAGGTGGTGAGGGCGATGGAGCTGCAGGTGGTGAGGGCTCCTCCATAATGGCCTCCTCCTCCTCCTCCTGCTGGCCCTCCTCGGCCTCCTCCTCCTGCTGGGCCTCCTCTGCCACCTCCTCCTCCTCCTGCTGCTGGAGTCCTGTGTATGTAAAAGGATTGTGGTTGAGATCAGCCCATCCAACATGGCTTGCATAGTGCAGGAGCTGGGTGGCCTGAGGCGGGGGATGGGGAAAGGTGTGGTGAGGCGTGGGCTATACCCATGGGGACTGAGATGTGTCACATGACATGACAGGGAACCCTGGAAGCTGGTCTGACACAGAACACACAGGACATGTTGGCAGACCACACTCATTGGTCACCAGCATGTTTGCATTATGATATGTGACTAGGGTTGGCTGACCTGTGTTTGTTCTTTGTATTGTTTTTTTTTTTTTTTTTTTTGGGGGGGGGGGGGGGGTTAGCACATAACTTTAATATGAGGCAATGACATCCACTAAGAGTAGGACCTCAGGCAGGACTACCAGGAAACAGTATCCACCCACCCCAGAAAGGGGGATACTAAAGTGAGGCATGTCATCTCATTCATCTCGGAGGAGGTTCATTGGAAGTTGCGGCCACACTCATGGGAGGGCACCTGCAACCTGAGGCCTTGATCTGGGATAGAGGTGTTATGACTTACTAGTTGCCTATTAGCCACATGGAAACTGATATTGTACAGTACATTTGCATTATTCAATAAATATATTTACAAATGAGTACAGGTGTCCTGTTTTGAAGACTTACGTCGAGCCCTCAGGTGCCATTGCACTGCCCTGATGATGTCAGGGCTCTCCCACCTTACATGCCGGAACCTCCTGCGCAGGGACTGTGAATGGCGAACCGTCTGTAAGATATAAGTTTGTATAGCAGGAGTCAGGAGATGGTCCTTCTTGCCTTCAGCAAAGGTTATCAATAGAAAGCCTTCAGCACACAAATTCATTTGTACATCAAATAGCAGAGAGGCACAACACTGTGGGGGGGGGGGGGGGGGGGCGGACATTCCATTGATACAGATGATGTCATAGAGGTGGCCATGAGGCCAGAAAGTACCGTTTGTATGCATTATTGTTGGGATGTGGGAATGGTTTTCCTTTGTAGTACATACATTTTATTACTGATTGTGCATGTACACGTATTACTCATTATCCTTGAATGCAGACTCCAGTTAGTGCTTACATTGATGACGGAGCTCTAATATGTGTAGCTACAGGAGGGGGACCTGATGGGGGGGGGGGCACACACTTACCTTTCCAGCCTGTCCCTTATGTGGGACCAGGCTCTCATTGCCTGTATCCTGGGGGGCAGGTGGTGGTGGTGAATGAATAGCCTGTGCTGGTGCCTAAGGCACAGCCGCACCAGCAGCAGGCTCTCTGCCTCACTGTAGTTCGGCTCTCTACGGTGCTCCTCCATATTTCTTAGTGAATAAGCATTGCAAAACATGGCATGGCCGTCGTTTTGTGCACAGCTCCATATATGGATTACCATCCCATATATGGCCGAGTGAGCACGTGGACGCCATAGTAAGCATAGACGTCCCTGACGTGCATGAATGGTTGTCATGCGTGCGGGCCCTTGATGCATGCGGAGCTTGCCTTATCAGTATGAAGAATGCGAACCTTTTCACGTATACACAAAATTCCACCGCACGTCTTATCTACCGCGCGAACCGATACTCTCATATCACCCCTCTCCTCAAGTCGCTTCACTGGCTCCCGATCTGCTACCGTATACAGTTCAAGCTTCTCCTATTGACCTTCAAGTGCACTCAATCTGCAGCCCCCCCATTACCTCTCTACCCTCCTCTCCCCATATGTTCCCACCCGTAACCTCCGCTCTCAGGACAAATCACTCCTTTCTGTGCCCTTCTCCACCACCGCTAACTCCAGACTCCGCCCCTTCTGCCTAGCATCACCTTATGCCTGGAACAGACTTCCTGAGCCCATACGCCATGCGCCCTCCCTGCCCATTTTCAAGTCCTTACTCAAGGCCCATCTCTTCTCCCTTGCTTTTGGTGCCTAACCACCTTCCCATTCCTGATACCTACACTGACTACATAGCTTTTACCTTTAGATTGTAAGCTGTCTTGAGCAGGGACTGTCCTTCCCCATGTTTAAACTTGTACAGTGCTGCGTAACCCTGGCAGCGCTATAGAAATGCTAAGTAGTAGTAGTATATAGCTGCATGTTCCGTAGGTACAGTGCATGCAGTTCCCGGACATCCAGATACGGGAAATATGAGGAACATTCGGTGGAGCAGCATGTTCCTCCTGTATTTTACGCTTATGAACGTTCACTGCTTACTACCATATTGCTTACGGCAATACTGTCTATATTGATGTACTATAGCAATACTGTAATGACTATTATTATAATGATGTCTGATATGCTCTCCAACCTCTACCCTCTAAACATCCTTGAGAATATCCTTTAGATGGGACACTGCCTGCTGCTCGCACAAAAGTTCACTCACTAACACTTTCAAGCACAACCAAACACCACGAACCATAACCAACATGAACACAAAAATATTACTCATGGTAATTTACTTCCTCCCTCTAATCTACCACGCATGGACCACTCCCAACTTAAACAACAATCTACCCACAATACAGACAACCCATCTACAACCTACCAGACCAAAAGGATAATAACCAACTAAAAGGAAAAACAAATACACACGGAAATAACCAACAGAAAGGGAAGAAAGGAAACAACAAAACCAAATACCAAGAAAACAGGCAACTAATAAAAATTAACACATCTACGGCCCGGATCGAACCTTACCATCCAGTCCAAATGGGATATGTAAACGCCAGGTCAGTAGTAAACAAAACAGAGACTATAACAGACTGGATCACCACAGACAGTCTTGACCTCCTATTCATCACTGAAACCTGGATCCACAACCTTAAAGATCCCATAATCTTAGATTTATGCCCACCAGGATACAAAATTACCCACTGGACAAGAAACGGGAAAAGAGGAGGTGGAATAGCCATAATATACAAAGCCGAGTTCACTGTCACAACCACAGCTGAATCCATCCTACCTCAACTTGAAATTGCCTCAGTAAGAATCAATCACCTAAACTTGCAGGAACACCTTAACACAATCCTTCTTTACAGGCCGCCAGACAACTGGCAAGACTCCCAAACACACCTCATGGACTTCATCTCGAACACATATGTCTCTACTTCAAACCTTATCATAATAGGCGATATCAACCTGCACCTGGAAGATCTTACCTCAAAAAGCACCCAAGAATGCAAAGAATTCCTACAATTATGGGATCTTCACGTACCAAACGCACAACCAACACACACTAAAGGACACACACTAGACATTATCACTTATAAATTCGATCCAGACTTAAACCTTATACTAACAAATACAAAATGGATACCCACACCATGGTCTGACCACTACAAAGCATACATCTCCCTCCATTGGCGAACGAAAACCACAATTAAAAAACAAGAACGAAAAACTTACACCACGAGAGGAAAAATAGACCCAGTAATATTCTGGCAACAGATCTACTGTAACGGATGGACACCAAAGGCAGACTCAACCCAATTCCTCATAGATTGGGACGATAGATGCAGAACAATATTAGACAACATCGCCCCAACTCAAACCAGAACCTCGCACAGAAAGAACTCTATACCGTGGTTCAACGAGAAACTGAAAAAACTCAAAACACAAGTCAGGAAATTAGAACGTGCATGGAATAAAAAGAAAGACGATCCCACACTTAACGCATGGAAACAACTCTGAAGAAAATATAAATACACCATAACACAAACCAAAAGACTATACTACAAAACTGAAATTGGACCAAACTACAAGGACACACACAAACTCTTCCAATTCGTGAATAAACTACTAGACACCGCACCAGTCACGAACAACAGCAAAGACACACCAGGAGCTGACAACCTCGTGAAGTACTTCAAAGAGAAAATCGTACTACTACGACTTAAAATACTTGTCAGCCCCATCGAATATGCTACACTCCTAGTCTGTCTAGACCCAGACCCTGGAGTATACCCAGCAGATAGGATTTGGACTGAATTCGAGATACTATCGGAAGATCTCATCTCCCAAACGCTTAAAAGATTTGCCAAATCTCATTGCAAACTAGATATAAGCCCAAATAACCTTATGAAATTGGCCCCTCAACAATTTATAACAGACCTAACGATACATGTGAATTTTATGCTACAAAATGGACTCTTCCCAAAGGAGAAAGGAAACATTCTACTCACCCCCATACCCAAAGATGCAAAGAAAAATGCGAGTGAATTAACCAACTACAGACCAGTAGCATCCATTCCCTTAATAACCAAAATAACAGAAGGGATGGTGACCAAACAACTCACAGACTATCTAAACAAGTTCTCAATACTACACGACTCCCAGTCAGGATTTCGTTCTAATCACAGTACTAAAACAGTACTAGTTACGCTTATGACTTTTGGGGTCGTCGCCGCCATTCCCCTCCTCCATCGGGCCCCCCTTCCTCTTACCGGGCCCGTGCAGCGCCTCTCTCCTCTGTCCGAAGGCGCTGCACGGGCAAGAAGAAAGCTGAATCAGCTGATGCCTGCCTTCGCCTAGCTTCGATAGAGCGTCTTTCTCCTCCTGGGCCCGCCCCTGTCTGACGTCAGTAACCTACGTAGGTTACTGACGTCAGACAGGGGCGGGCGCAGCAGAAGAAAGACGCGCCATCGCGAAGGCAGGCATCAGCTGATTCAGCTTTCTTCTTGCCCGTGCAGCGCCTTCGGACAGAGGAGAGAGGCGCTGCACGGGCCCGGTAAGAGGAAGGGGGGCCCGATGGAGGAGGGGAATGGCGGCGACGACCCCAAAAGGGGGCGGGGCACGGATGGAGGATGTCGGGAGGCGGAGCTGAGGTGAGAGAGTATGAGGAAGGGAGGGGGGCAGGGCTTCTAGAAGTTTGCTTTTTCGGGGTGGGGGGAGCGGCGGAAAGTGGGGAGCAGCGGGGGGGGGGGCAAGGCCGTCCGTACAGGACGCTCTTGATGAGCGCCCTTGCCCCCTCCCGATCCTTTTTTTATTTTTATTTTTTTATGTGTTTTCTGAGGTCCTTTGGACCAATCACAGCGCTTTTAGCTCTGCTAATGCGCTGGGATTGGCTCAAAGTTTGTTTATTTTTTCACTTAACACTTTTTCCTGCCACGGAGCTGTCCTAACGAGAGGTCCAGACCTCTCGTTAGTTTTCCTGCCTTTTTCCTGCGTAAAGGCAATCGGAAAAGGTTAGTGCATGTCGTTTCAATGGGGTTTTCACACTAATTGCTCATCTCCATTCCGTTTTCGTTAGCTGCTACTGTCGTCGGAAAATAGGCTTAAGTGCATGGAAAGGATAGGAAATTCTTCCCTGAGGGCTCATTTAACGATGAAAAACGTTTAGTGCATCTACCTCTAAATTCAAACAAATGATTGCAACCGGCAAGAACATACTACTTCTACAATTCGATGTGTCAAGCGCTTTCGACATGGTTGATCATGGAATTCTACTACACATCCTTGAATACTTCGGTATCGGAGGCAACGTTCTTAATTGGTTCAAGGGATTCCTAACCACAGGCT
This sequence comes from Microcaecilia unicolor, assembly GCF_901765095.1. Lineage (NCBI taxonomy): Eukaryota > Metazoa > Chordata > Amphibia > Gymnophiona > Siphonopidae > Microcaecilia > Microcaecilia unicolor. Next base: position 112,919,903 of record NC_044040.1, read on the forward strand.
CATATCAAGTGACATCAAATTCGATTACATCAGCCACATGGACACCTGAATGTGCAGTCCCACAGGGATCCCCCCTTTCACCGACTATATTCAACCTAATGATGATACCCTTGGCCAAACTACTATCAAACCAAAACCTCAACCCATACATATACGCTGATGATGTAACGATCTACATCCCATTCAAACAAGACTTAAAGGAAATTTCCAATGACATCAACCAAAGTCTACATATCATGCACTCCTGGGCAGATGCATTTCAGCTGAAACCTAATGCAGAAAAAACCCAATGCCTAATTCTCACCTCTCAACACAATACGAACAAATTTACCACCATCAACACACCAAAACTAAATCTACCAATTTCGGAAACCCTAAAAATCCTTGGAGTTACCATCGATTGGCACTTAACACTTGAAAATCACGTGAAAAACACAACCAAAAAGATGTTCCATTCAATGTGGAAATTAAAAAGAGTAAGACCATTCTTCCCAAGGACCATCTTCCGTAATCTGGTACAATCATTAGTACTCAGTCATCTAGACTACTGCAACTCACTCTATGCTGGCTGCAAAGAGCAAATACTCAAAAAAACTCCAAACAGCCCAGAATACGGCAGCCAGACTCATATTCAGAAAATCAAAATACGAACGTGCAAAACCCCTATGAGAGAAGCTACACTGGCTCCCACTCAAAGAACGCATCATGTTCAAAGTATGTACCCTAGTTCACAAAATCATCCATGGCGATGCCCCAGCCTACATGTCAGACCTGATAGACCTACCACCCAGGAATGCTAAAAAATCATCTCACACATTCCTTAATCTCCATTTCCCCAACTGCAAAGGTCTAAAATATAAATTAATGCACGCATCAACCTTTTCCAATAAGAGCACGCAATTCTGGAACGCATTGCCAAGCAACCTAAAAGCGATCTATGAACTGACCAACTTCCGAAAACAACTGAAGACCCATCTCTTTGACAAGATATACCACAGAGGCCAACAAATGTGAAACTCCCCACATATATCCAGAAATGTTTAACAATGCCTTTTTTTAATCCTTTATTAATCATTTAACAATTCACACAACAATGTGATTATGCAATTCACATTCAAATAACAAAAAGAACTATTTTCCGTCCACTATAAAAAGAAAAGTGATTCCAAGGAAAGGAAAAAAGCAAAAATATTAAATTATTATTGCACAATTGCTACCTCTAAGTTCAGACTCCAGCCTGCTATGTAGGAGGGCATGTAACAGTCACTTCAACTCTAGCTTCTAGGAAATCTTTAAGCTGTTTAGGGTCTACAAATTGAAATTGTTTGCCCTCAAGCAATACAGTACATAAACAAGGAAAACATATTACAAAATTTGCTTTCAAGGCTTCTACTCTGGGACGCAGTTCCAAAAAGGCCCTACGTCTCGCTTGTGTCGGCCTGGAAAGATCAGGAAAGATCCTAACCTTGGAGCCCATAAACAGTTCATCTAAATGCCTCAGGGAAAGTCTTAATACAGCATTCCGATCTGGCTCCAGCACAAAAGTGACTAACATTGTAGTCCTATGGGTAATCACTTCCAGTGAACTTTCCAGGAAGGAAGTAAGGTTAATTTCTTCACCCATTTCTCGTCTAGGGGGGGTCTCCCAATGTCCCCCTATTGTTCCAGATGTAATGGGCCAGAGTTATGGGAGGCAATGAATCTTTGTCCATTCCCAGAATGTCAATCATATATTTTTTTCACCATCTCAATTGGAGGAATTAAAGGAGACTTGGGGAAATTAAGGAACCGAAGGTTAAGTCTCCGAGACTGGTTTTCAAGGTATTCCAAACGTTTGTGCAAAAAGTTACTATCCTTAACCAAAATGGATTCCAAAGACCCCATTTCTTGAATTTTGGTATCCACTTTTTCAATCTTAGAGGACTGCTGTGCTGTCACCTGTGGCTGTATCAGAACTGCTTCTGAAAGAGTTTTAATATCGTTAGTATTTTCTTTTAACATACTTTGCATAGAGGAGTGAGTGTTATATACCATATCCCACAGTGACTCAAGTGTCACAATTGAGGGCTTGCTTATTGCACCAGATGGTAAAAGGAGGTGTGGTGGGGTCTCAGTACGAGAGAGCTTGGTAACAATACCTTGTGGCAGTACCTTTAAGGCCAATTCGGCCGAAAACACAGGATCCGAGGTCCCACAATGCCTTTTGTTATATTACTATCATGTATTCCATTATCATGCAACCCAAAATCCATCTGTAATACCAAATATCTATTCTCGTCTTACTTCCACTATCCATGATGTATTATTGTAAGCCACATTGAACCTGCAAAGAGGTGGGAAAATGTGGGATACAAATGCAATAAATAAATAAAAATTTCCCGTACCTGGATGTCCAGACCTGCATGCACTGTAGTTGCGGAACAACTATGTACATTCTTTTACTATACTTTCTGATTTGGTCGTTTTCACCTGCGATAATCGAATGTGTAAGGGTGCCATTTTTACTAACCTTTGTGCGCCCCTCATTTGGTCGTTTGGAACTGCGATAATCGAATGTCGAAGAATGTCCATAGTATTTTTCGATTATACCTGCCTGATTTTGCACGATTTCGTGAGGACGTCCTAATTCGTACTTGGACGACCTTTCGATTATGCCCCTCAAAGCGTCACAGTTTAAATCTTAGCAAGCCTTACGTCAGGCGGGAGTGGGCGGAACCTAACTCTCATGCTGCAAGCAAGATATTATAGAGAGCTTCAGCAGAGTATGCTCCTGTGCCCGGATCTGTAATGAGTGTCTCTGATGGCAAATATGGAGAGCTAGCTGCACAGAGCGATTCAGCAGCTGATTACAGGCAAGGATAGTAAAAGCACTGTCAGGCTTCACAGTTTAAATCCTAGTGCACCTTATGTCATGCGGAAGTTCTGGGGAGGAGCCTGTTGTCTTGGTACATGGTCATAGGCGGTCGGTGGCCCAACTGTTTGGGGAGGCTAAAGGGGGCGGGGTTAGGGGTGGGGCCAGGGGTGGAGCTTAAATCAATAATTGTCTGATAACACACAGAAAAAATAAATAAAAATAAAAGTCACAATTAATACCTTTTATTAAATTTAGATATTAGATATGTATCATATGTCAAAGAATAAAGTGGTTGCTCAAAGCATATGCTAACCACAATCGCTCAGCTACAAAACACTATGCACAACTTTGTGCAAAAACACACTCAGAACCTTACTGTACCATAAATATTATACTGGGCAGAACCTAATACGCCAATATACCACCCATACGGAAAATGCAGACCGTCAACAATATGAAACAAGGGATCATATCATCACAATTCTCATGTAGAGCCACAAAACACCACATGTTTAATGTGGGATAAAATGCCATAAATAAGTAAAATGTTGAGCACCTGATTCTCAAAGTGGACATATTCCAAACACTATCATGAAAATAAAATGATCTTTTCTACCTTTGTTGTCTGGTTGTCCGATTCTGCTGCTATCTGTTCTCAGTGCAGGTCAGGAAGTCATCCTCGTTAAATATCTCCCTGGCAACCCAGCCAACCCCCCTCCCCCTGCTCTCCCAGCAGTAAGGTAAACAAACCATAAACCAATTTCTACAATTGGTTACACAAGGCTAGAGGGCTTTCACTGCAGCTCCTGCTGTGAGGATGGAGATAAATCAACAATTTAAACCTCTCGGAGCACAGCAGGGGAGGCTTAGCATGTCCAAGCCTCTTATACTGGGCGCCTATGTACATGGTCTCAATGCGTGGATGAGGCAATGGTGCAAGGAGAAGGGATTTAGATTTGTTAGAAACTGGGCAACATTGTGGGGAAGGGGGAGCCTATTCCACAAAGATGGGCTTCACCTTAACCAGGGTGGAACCAGGCTGCTGGCATCAACATTTAAAAAGGAGATCAGCTTTTAAAATGGGAACTGGGGGAAGGTTGGCAGTCGCTCAGAAGCACATCTTTAAAACATATCACTGAAACAGGGAAGATAGTGAGGTTGCAATAGAAACCATGGTAGACCAAGAGTCTTTAAATAAAGAGCAGACAGATTTTCAAGATTACAAATTATCACTGTCATCTGCTAAGCAAGTTGTAAATAGGACCAACAAACACTTGGGCCCTTTTACCAAGCCGCGTAAGTGTCTATACTCGCCCAACGCATGCCAAAATGGAGTTACCACATGGCTCTTGCTGTAATTTTCATTTTCTGCAGCGTGTATCAGATGTGCACCAAGTGGCATTTGGTGCGCATAGGTCCTTACCGCCCGGTTACCACGTGAGACTTTACCACTAGGTCAATGGCTGTTGGTAAGGTCTCTGACCCAAAATGGGCACGCAACAATTTTCATTTTGCCGCACATCCGTTTTCGGCAAAAATGTTTTTAAAAAGGCCTTTTTTACAGCTGCGCTGAGAAATGATTCTGTGCACGCTGTGAAGATCCTTCCCTCCGCCAGAGGGTCTTCGGGACCTTGCCTCCACCCTGGCCACTCAGCCTCCCGGCCCACTGCAGTCCACAGGGCAGGGCTCAAAGAAAATAAACTTCAAAAAGGCAAAAGTCACCAAGCTCCTTTATTGTCAGGGATTCACAGTTCAGTAACTTGCAAAAGGAATCCTGCAGCCCTTCAACCAGTTGCTCCTGCTTTCCTCCCAGGGCCCAGGTACAGCAAAAAAAAAACCGTGCAGCTCTCTCTGCTGCTTCAAGGAAAAAAAAACAGTTGGAGCCAATTTAACAGTCCCCAAAGATAGATCCCTTTGTAGTCCAATTTTACAACCAAAAGGAACCCAAGTAGCTGGGCCCCATGCTTGGGTTTCTACAACAGTTCAAAACCCTCAAAGTTCTTTGGGCCTCAGCCCACAAAAGAAAAAAAAACCCTGTAGCTTACTTTCCCCTCCCCCACACAAAAGAAGGTTTGTTTTCCCAACAGTTCAAAGTCCCCAGGGCTCAATGCCTTAGCACTCAATTCAGCTACACAGTCTCTTCACCAAGACACAGCCTGAACTCCTTTGGGAAAGAGGAAAAGATCCCACCCATTCAGGGTCACTCTATTACTTCACTGACCTTCCTCCCGCATGACCTTTCCACTTTTAGCCCAGCTCTGACGCCAAGAGTTCACCTGGTTTTTCAGTTTAGTTTTCAAGGCATGAGCCCAGGCAGAAAGGTCCATGGGTTCCACATAGCCTGCCTCCTCCTCCTCCTGCTCCTGCTCCTGCTCCTGCTCCTGCTCCCCAGCAGCTTGCCAGTCCATGGACTCATTCTCCTCCTCTCTGGGCAGCTGTTCCTTTCTTACTTGATTAGGTTCCAGGTGCCCCTCCCTTGCCTTGTCAGAGCCTTCTCCCGGGGAATGCTGGGGCCAATAATCCTTATACCAGGGTTTGCCCCGGGGATGCTGGGAAATGTAGTCCTTCTCCCACCTCCATTTCCTAGGGGGCACTACCTTTTCCCTTCTCTCTCTCTGAGGAACAATTAAAGGTAAGGCTCTGCTCTGTCTCCCTCGGCTCTTGAGCCTCCTTCCTTCTCCCCCCTCCACTTCCATCTGTTCAAAACCCTTATCCTCCCCTTCACAACGCCCAAAATCCACGCCTACACTACCGCAGGCCATTTTTCTAGCACACCTTAGTAAAACGACCCCATTGTTTGAAATGTCTGTATGCAAATAGCAGAAGCCTAAGAAATAAGATGAGAGAGTTAGAATATGTTGCTCTAAATTAAAGATAGGTCTCTGAGACTTGGTACAAGGAAGATATCCAATGGGATACTGAAAGATATCCAATGGGATACTGTCATAACTGGGTACAAATTAAATCACAGTGATAGGGTGGGCCTTGAATCAAATAGACTAAATCCAGGTACAAGCGGAAGTCAGTAGGCAGGCGGCAGGCAAAAGAGTAATCCAGGTATAGGCGAAAGTCAGTAGGCAGGCGGCAGGCAAGAGAGTAATCCAGGTACAGGCGAAAGTCAGTAGGCAGGCGGCAGGCAAGAGAGTAATCCAGTTACAGGCAAGTCAGTAGGCAGGTGGCAGGCAAGAGAGTAATCCAGGTACAGGCGAAAGTCAGTAGGCAGGCGGCAGGCAAGAGAGTAATCCAGTTACAGGCAAGTCAGTAGGCAGGTGGCAGGCAAGAGAGTAATCCAGGTACAGGCGAAAGTCAGTAGGCAGGTGGCAGGCAATAGGGTAATCCAGGTACAGGCAAGTCAGTAGGCAGGTAGCAGGCAAGAGAGTAATTCAGGTACAGGCAAGTCAGTAACGGGGGACCAGTAGATAAGAAGCAGACTACAGAGTTCGTAACACCAAAGTAGAAACCGAAGCAATGAGGCAGAGGAAGAGCTTCCCAGAAATACTGTTGGCGTCTGACGTCAGCAGGAACCAGCTGGGGAGGAGAGCTGTCATCGGTCAATGGTAGTGAGGGAAAGGAGAACAGGAGGCCAATCCCCGTGGAGCAAGGAGGTGGGGCCATGGCCCAGAGCAGCCCGCAAGATGTAGCGCCGGAGGAAAGATATTGGCGTGCGTGCGAGCACCGCGCCGCCAAGAGAAGTGTCATTTCTGCTGCAGAAGTGAGGAGTGTGACAGCCTGCATTTCCAACATGATTTCTTTGAACTAAAGGGAGCTTATTGATGAACCTTGTGGGGCCAAAGCAAATTCCATCTTAACTTCCGCTCCCTGCTTCTCCAGAGCTCTGCAAGTCAATCTCGATGACATAACACATGAAAGCCGATGCCATCTTAACTTCAGCTCCCTGCCTCTCCAGAGTCTGCAAGTCAATCTCGATGCCTTAACACTTGAAAAATACATCAAAACTGTTCCTTCTTCAAGCCTGCCAGCACAACAGAGAATTCTGAAACTTTAATTGTTGTTCCTTGCAAAATGTAAATCAGGATAGGGAACAAATTTGGTGGGGAGACAGAGGAGCCAAACAGTCTCCGCTCCTGCTCTAGGTGTCACATGGTCTCAAAATTTTTTAGTTATACTAGAAGCAAGAATCTGGTAAAAGAATCAGTTAGACCATAGTAACATAGTAACATGGAGGGGCATAATCGAAAAGCGCCGGCCAAATCGATGGCCGGGTATCTCACAGGCCGGCGACGAGACCGACCGTATTTTCAAAATGAGATGGCCGGCCATCTTGTGTTTTGATAATACGGTCGATGCCGCCCAAATTAGGGGCCAGCCAAATTACAGGAAAATGGCCGCCATTACGCATTCCATTATCACGGGTGAAGCCGCCTAATTTAGGGGAGCCCAAAGAATAAGACAAAAACAGCAGGAGTGTGAGAAAGGCGTTAGTGTACTTCTGAATATCAATTTTTTGGACACCACAGTCTCAATCAGTGATGGCTGTATACACTACTACTACTACTACTAAACATTTCTAAAGCGCTACAAGTGTGGCGCGGAGGGAGCTACACTGGGCCATGTGCTTTGGACATGCAGGAGAATAAAGGAGTTTTGGAATGCTTTGGCCTCCCAGGTCTCAGAAATGTGGAAGGTGTATTGGCGGATTGAGGCCCGGATACTATTTGGACACTTTCTGCTCCCGCCCCAGAGCCCAAGAGAACTGAAGGCCTTCCTTCAAAAGACAGTCATTGTTGCAAAACAATGTATCCTTGCGGAGTGGATATCTAATAGAAAACCAACAACACAACAGTGGAGATTACGTGTGATTAACTTGGTACGAATGGAAAGGATAGATGTAAAAACGTTCTCATCAGCGTGTCCCGGTCCGCCTGACCCAGCTTCTCCCTGCTTGCTCCAGTCAATCCGCTCCAGCGTGTTCAAGCTTGTTCCAGTCCTCCTGATCCCAGTTTGTTCCAGTTCGCCTGACCCAGCTTCCCCCGCTTGTTCCAGTCCATCGGCTCCAGCGTGTTCCAGCCCGCCTGTTCCAGTCCATCGGCTCCAGCGTGTTCCAGCCCGCCTGATCCAGCCAGCGTGTTCCAGCTCGTTCCAGTTCTCCTGAGCCCAGCTTGTTCCAGCCCGCCTGATCCTTCCAGTCTATCGGCTCCAGTGTGTTCCAGTCCGCCTGATTCAGCTTCTTCCGGCTTGCCCCAGTCCACCGGATCCAGCGTGTCCAGCTAGTTCCAGCCGCCGATCCAGCCTTCCCCCTGCTGTCCATCAGCCCCACACCCTTTTGACACATGGCATAGAGATCCTCAAAGTAAGGTGTGTTGTCTTGTACTAGCAACCTGGCTGATACCAACCAATAGATATGCATTGGCAGTGCTTAGACTCTAATATACTTTTCTGCATGCTTTCTTACCCACAACTAACATGGTTGAGGGCTTGGGAAGATGCGCAAACAGCTGCTTCCTATATATACATTTACATATTTATAGCAACAGTGGACTTTAGAGGGGAGGGGAGGGAAGGGAAATCAACTATATACAACTATGGGAGATACATACATGAGGAGATAAAGGAACTGTTATACACATGTCTGTTTCCTCCCAATAACAACCAGTCAGGTAGTAACCACCAGGTGAGTTTGGCCTATAGAGAGACTAGACTGTGTTCAGCAGGCCAGAGGGCAGGGGAATAGTGTGGGCACCAGCCAGGAGCCATCCTCGGGATGAAGAGCAGGAACTGTTAGTGCAGGAGCACCCCCCCCCCCAACACACACATACATGGAATGTGCAGATGGCCCTGGAGAGGGTGAGGGGCCCAAACTCTGGCGCAACAATATGAGGACAGGGAGAAAGAGAAAAACTGCTGGAAGGGTGGTTATCAGGGGCCATGTCACAACAATTACATACGGAGTACCAGTTGTGGGTGTCTCCAGGACATTCTTTGCTTCGGTCTTCACTGAGGAAGAAGTGGGGGAGATACCCAAGTAAGATTTTATTTTTATGGTGATGTCTGAGGAACTGAAACAAATCTCTGTAAACATGGAAGATGTAGTGGGGCAATTTGATAAAGTAATGAGTAGCAAATCACCTGGACCAGATGACATACATCCCAGAGTACTGACAGAACTAAAAAAAAAAAAAGAACTTACAGAGCTATTATTAGTAATTTGTAGTTCATCTTTAGTAGAGAGGTGTGGTAGCCGTGTTAGTCCACTCTTAAAGGTTATCAATAGAAAAGGGCACGTTTCCCTGTAACACAGCCAGCTGCAAACTATGCCAAAACTTTTCCCCACAAGACCCCACAGTCACAAAGGAAAAATATTCAACATAAAGGACTATTTTACATGCTCATCTTCCAATGTGGTATATATCATTCAGTGTAAAAAATGTAACGAAGGATGCTATATTGGAGAAACAGGCCAGATGCTTAAGACAAGATTCAATCTGCACAGACATCACATGAAAATAGCCGGTGCCAGTCAGGCCCCCACCCCTGTGGGCCAACACTTTACAAGACCAGAACACTGCACCAGTGATTTCACAGTAAGAATCCTGAAAGGTAACTTTAAAACAATACAGGAACGTAAGACCTTTGAAGTCAGAATGATTGAATATTTTGACACCCAACAGACAGGACTTAATAAGGATCTGGGTTTTCTAGCCCATTATAAACCATAAAGTTGTATTTCTCTGTTTATTTCTCTGTTTATCACCCTCCTCTCACCTACCCATATCCATCCTGTTAGAATATCAATGAAATGCTTTGATGTCCCCATGCATACCCCACTCTGTCAGACTGTCAAAGTAATGCTTTGATGTTTCTCTTATATATACTATCTGCTACCACATTTGCTTATTTCCGATCTGACGAAGAAGGGCAACCTTCGAAAGCTAATCAAGAAATGTATTAAGTTATGTCCAATAAAAAAGGTATCATCTTATTTTCTTTTCCATGTTTTATTTTGTTTGATTTCTATTGATAAGCATAAGAAGAAAATTTTCTAAGATTGGAAGGAAAATCACAGCCTTACAGGTAGATTTTGAAAGTTCTAAGGTACAGATATCCTCTGTGATCATCTGTGTATTGATAAAAGATAATTCTAACTTAAGATTTAAAGTTGAAATGTTGGAAAATCAGACCAAGGCCCTGAACTTACAGGTTATTAACTTTCCAAAGGTACCTTTAAGATTGTCTAGTGAAACGTTTATTAAATACTTGACTGAAATCTTGAAACTACCGAAAGAATCTTTGCCACCAGTGACACAAGTTTATTATTTGCCCTTAATTAAGAAGAAAATGGAAAATGAAAAACAGCCTGATTTAGGGGCCGAGGTTTTAAATGTTTTGCAGCTCTTGGAAACTTGTGACTCAGAACTGAAAGAACTTTTGCCTTGAAATCTGATAAAGACTTGGTTCTTTGTATTTTCTTTAAATATAACAATGATTTCTTTTTGAATACTAAGATAAGAATGTATCCAGGGGAGGAAGTGACGTCAGCACTGTACAATGGCCGCTTAATCTCGGAGCTCCGTTGGAGACCGAAATAAAGTGCTTAAATCCCTAACGAAAATAGCGGTTTTTGCCTGTGGAGTGGAGTAACGTGACACTGTTGCTGATGGCAGCGCGGAAAAAGCTGTCAAAGTTTAAGTATATTACGGAGAAACCAGGGCAGAGCGGGTCCCAGAAAGTCACAACGTGTGGAGCGAAAATGGCGCCCGAGGACTCTGAATCGGATCTGGATCCTGACACTGCAGAAAGGGGCAAAATGGCGGTAAATGCCAGAGACATCTCTTGATGGTTCAAAGAGATGAAATCTGAGCTCATCGCAACACCAAAGAGTATCCAGATGGCGGTGGCGGAGTTGCGTGCAGAGGTAAAGGAAATCGGAGGGCGCATGGCTGAGACGGAGGAGAAAGTTGAGGCGATGGGAGAGGAAGTTGGAACTTTAAAAACAGGGCTGGAAGCTGAGCAGCAGCTGCGGAGTGAGCTAGAGCGGGCAAGTGAAGATTTAGAAAATCAAAAAAGGAGATGTAATCTACGGATTAAAGGAGTGCCGGAGGAGGAGCAGTTTAAAGACATAATGGCAGTGGTGAAAGAACTCAGTATGTTTATACTGCACAATGGAGAGGAAGCAATGGAGGACCAAGGAACTCTGAAAATCAAAATTGAAAGGGCGCATAGGAGCCTTGGACCTCAGAGAGGAAACCAGCCCAGAGACATCATTGTATGTTACCATGAGTTTTCAGTGAAGGAAACGATATGGAAGAAGGCAAGGGCAATGGGTGAATTGCAATGGAAGAACTGCAAACCTCAGGTTTATCAGGACCTGGCCAAGCAGACCCTTCAAAAGAGAAGAGATTTTAAGGAGTTTACCTTCTATCTTCAGAAAGAAGGGCTAAGATACAGATGGCTGTATCCCTTTGGGCTCCAGGTTTCAGTAGGAGATAAGTCACGGAGACTACAAAACCTGGAGAGCTCCTAGAAAATCCTTGCTGAAATGGGATGTGATAATCTACCAGTTGACCCACTACTACTACTACTTGACATTTCTAAAGCGCTACTAGGGTTACGCAGCGCTGTACAATTTAACATAGAAGGACAGTCCCTGCTCAAAGGAGCTTACAATCTAAAGGACAAATGTACAGTCAGTCAAATAGGGGCAGTCTAGATTTCCTGAAAGGTATAAAGGTTAGGTGCTGAAAGCAACATTGAAGAGGTGGGTTTTGAGCAAGGATTTGAAGATGGGTAGGGAGGGGGCTTGGCGTAAGGGCTCAGGAAGTTTATTCCAAGCATAGGGTGAGGCGAGGCAGAATGAGCGGAGCCTGGAGTTGGTGGTGGTGGAGAAGGGTACTGAGAGGAGGGATTTGTCCTGTGAGCAGAGGTTACGGGCGGGAACGTAAGGGGAAATGAGGGTAGAGAGGTAATGAGGGGCTGCAGACTGAGTGCATTTGTAGGTAAGAAGGAGAAGCTTGAACTGTATGCGGTATCTGATTGGAAGCCAGTGAAGTGACTACAAAACCTGGAGAGCTCCTAGAAAATCCTTGCTGAAATGCCTCCACGCGAACCCGAATGGGGGGTATCAGTAAGAATGAAGCCGGATGGTTGAAAGTTACCAAAGCAACCAGAAGATCACCACAGAAGGACAGTGGAACATGAATGGATTTTGGGACTACTACCTGAAACAGCAGGTGGATGAACTCCATTTAAAAAAGTTTTTACAAGTCATTGCATGGTTGGAAGTTTGGTTATGTGAAGTTAATGTATGGATGAGGATTTTGTAAGAGGAGGGAGGGGGGAAACCAGTGAAATATTTGTTACGAAGTGGATATGAATGGTGTAATGAGGTCCTCCAGCGTTGACACACTTCCTCGGTGTACGAACTGGCTGGAGGGCAACTGGGCCAGTTGTTGATGGGTGGGGGGAGGGGGGTCAGGGAGGGATTAGTGTGGGATCTTGGAACGTAAATGGCTTAAATAGCCCAGGGAAAAGAAGCATTATTTTTCGGGAGTTGAGAAGGATGAAATGGGATGTTGTAATGTTAGAAGAGACACACATTAGGCAGCAGGATGTATCGTTAATAATGAATAAAGGATTGGGGGAGGGCTTTCCTCTATCGGATCCAAAAGGTGGTAAAACAGGGGGTCTCATTATCTATGTCAGAGATCGCCTACAATTTGTACAAAAAGCTATATATAAGGGTAGGGCAGAGAGATGCATAGCGCTGAAAGGGAGAATTCATAACACACCCCTCACACTTGTGAACATATATGCCCCAAACGTAGGGCAAGGAGAATATTTTGATTCTATAAGGGAGGAATTAGCGGCCTTTGTGGGAAGAAGGATGATTCTGGGAGGCGATTTCAATTTACCAGTGGAAGGGCTTGATCACTCAAAGGGATGCTTAGAGGGGGGCGCTCGCAATAGAGGGCAGCTTCTAAAGATGATGAAAGATCTTGATTTGATAGATGTATGGAGATTACAACATCCTGGGCAAAAAAACGTTCACACACTACTCACATGCGCAACAGACCTATGCTAGGATTGATGCATTGTGGTGTAGCCAAGCCTATTGGGGGGACATACATTGCTCAGAGATTGAAAACATCCATGCTTCTGATCATGCCCCTATCTGGATAACATTGAGGGGAATGGGTACACAGGAAAGAGGAACGACCTGGAGGCTTAATGCATCTCTTTTGGAAGGAGAGCAGGATTGCCAAGAGCTGAGGGGGGTTATAAAGGAGTATTTAGATTTTAACAATACGGGAGAAGTTGCAGAGGGGATTCTTTGGGATGCCCTGAAGGCGGTGGTAAGGGGTCACTTGATTAGTAAAGGGGCTCGGAATAAAAAAGAGAAGATAGCCCATGAGTTAACAGTACGTAAAAATCTAGCAAAATGTGAGGCAATACATCAAAGGGAGAGTGATCCGGTTAGTTTTGCTGAATTACTGAAGTGGAGAACGGAGCTGCAGCAGATACAGATGGGGAAGATGGAATACCATAGGAGTTTGCTGCAGCAACGGTTCTTTGAATTTAGCAATCGAGCAAGTAGTATGTTAGCCAAAGGCCTCCGTCAGAAACGTATAAAGACTACAATTACTAGACTTAAAGGAATAGGGGGGAAAATGATTTATCAGAATGCAGAGATACAAGAGCAATTTGTAAGTTATTATAAAGGTGTCAGGGCTTCTAAGGAGGAGATATGTGAGTATTTACAGGACCTCAACCTGCAGAGAGTCACGGAACAGCAAAGGATGGAGCTGGAGGCACCCATTACTTTGAAGGAAATTACAGAAGTTATTAAGGGGTTAAAAGGGGGGAAAGCACCAGGACGTGACGGATTTACAGCTAAATATTACAAAATTTTTAGTCGGGAGCTGGGTCCCTTGCTGGTAAGGATTGGGAATGCTTGTTTTGTGGAGGGGAGATTGCCTACCAGTATGTATGAAGCGGGGATATCGGTATTGCTAAAACCAGGCAGAGATTCGACGGTTTGTGGATCATATCGACCGATATCCCTGCTGAATACAGATGTTAAGATTTTAGCTAAGGCTATGGCTAATCGGATGAAGAAGATCTTACCCCACTTAATCCACGAAGATCAATCGGGATTTATAGAACATAGAGAAGTAGCAGATAATATTAGACGTATGTTGAATCTTATTTGGGGAGCTCAAAGGAGGGGTGATTCTCTAACGATACGGTCGATGCCGAAAAGGCTTTCGACAGGGTAGAGTGGGATTATTTGTGGGAGGTAATGAGGGAAATGGGATTTGGAAGAAGGTTTGTAAGATGGGTGCAAGGGCTATACAGCACATCGGTGGTACAGATTAAAGTGAATGGGAGCTGGTCAGAGCAGCTGAACATTCAAAGGGGGACTAGGCAGGGATGCCCTTTCTCACCATTATTATTTGCCGTTTCAGTCGAAACTTTAGCAGAGAGAATTCGTTCCCTAGGGGAAATTAAAGGGGTCAGAATGGGGGGAAGAGAGCATAAAGTAGCGCTATTTGCTGACGATATTCTGTTCTATGTAGCATCACCACACACGACGCTTCCAGTAATTATTAAGGAACTTAGGAGGTTTGGGGAGTTATCAGGGCTCAAATCGGAAATAATGAGGGTGACGGCCCCGGAGTCATAAGTACATAAGTAATGCCATACTGGGTCCATCGAGTCCAGCATCCTGTCCACGACAGCGGCCAATCCAGGCCAAGGGCACCTGGCAAGCTTCTCAAACGTACAAACATTCTATACATGTTATTCCTGGAATTGTGGATTCTTCCCAAGTCCATTTAGTAGCGGTTTATGGACTTGTCCTTTAGGAAACCGTCCAACCCCTTTTAAAACTCTGCGAAGCTAACCGCCTTCACCACTTTCTCTGGCAACGAATTCCAGAGTTTAATTATACGTTGGGTGAAGAAAACTTTTCTCCGATTTGTTTTAAATTTACTACACTGTAGTTTCATCGCATGCCCCCTAGTCCTAGTATTTTTGGAAAGCGTGAACAGACGCTTCACATCCACCCATTCCACTCCACTCATTATTTTATATACCTCTATCATGTCTCCCCTCAGCCGTCTCTTCTCCAAGCTGAATAGCCCTAGCCTCCTTAATCTTTCTTCATAGGGAAGTCGTCCCATCCCCGCTATCATTTTAGTCGCCCTTCTCTGCACCTTTTCCAATTCTACTATATCTTTCTTGAGATGCGGCGACCAGAATTGAGCACAATACTCAAGGTGCGGTCGCACCATGGAGCGATACAACGGCATTATAACATCCTCACACCTGTTTTCCATACCTTTCCTAATAATACCCAACATTCTACTTGCTTTCCTAGCCGCAGCAGCACACTGAGCAGAAGGTTTCAGTGTATTATCGACGACGACACCCAGATCCCTTTCTTGGCCCGTAACTCCTAACGTGGAACCTTGCATGACGTAGCTATAATTCGGGTTCTTTTTTCCCACATGCATCACCTTGCACTTGCTCACATTAAACGTCATCTGCCATTTAGCCACCCAGTCTCCCAGTCTCGTAAGGTCCTCTTGTAATTTTTTACAATCCTGTTGCGATTTAACAACTTTGAATAACTTTGTGTCATCAGCAAATTTAATTACCTCGCTAGTTACTCCCATCTCTAAATCATTTATAAATATATTAAAAAGCAGCGGTCCTAGCACAGGCCCCTGAGGAACCCCACTAACTACCCTTCTCCATTGTGAATACTGCCCATTTAACCCCACTCTCTGTTTCCTATCCTTCAACCAGTTTTTAATCCACAATAGGACATTTCCTCCTATCCCATGACCCTCCAATTTCCTCTGTAGCCTTTCATGAGGTACCTTGTCAAACGCCTTTTGGAAATCCAGATACACAATATCAACCGGTTCCCCTTTCCACATCCTTGTTTACTCCTTCAAAGAATTGAAGTAAATTGGTCAGGCAAGATTTCCCCACACAAAAGCCGTGCTGCCTCGGTCTCAGTAATCCATGTCCTCGGATGTGCTCTGTAATTTTGTTTTTAATAATAGCCTCTACCATTTTCCCCGGCACTGACGTCAGACTCACCGGTCTATAATTTCCCGGATCTCCCCTAGAGCCTTTTTTAAAAAGTCAGAGATTCGACAACTGGGAGAACAGTTTTCTCTTAAAATTGCACCAGCAAAGTTTCATGATTTGGGGATTTGGATTCCTATAGAGTTAGGCGATCTATATTTATTGAGCTATGTACCATTAATTAAAACGATAAGAGGGGATCTCAGCAGATGGAAGAAAGGCTGGCTCTCCTGGTGGGGGAGGATTGCAGCTATTAAAATGAATATCTTGCCCAGGTTGCTGTTTTTATTCCAGACCTACCCATACAGGTTCCAAAGAAGGAGCTACTTAAAATACAATCTGAGTTAGGGGAGTTTGTGTGGGAGGAGCGTCAGGCGAGATTATCTCGAAAGATTATGTGAGGAGCAGTGGAACAAGGGGGAAGAGGCATGCCTAACGTGCTCTGGTACTACTGGGCAGCACAGCTAAAACAGATTGGTGAATGGAGCAAGGTAGACCTGTCACCAGTGACCAGACTAGAGCAAATATTTGTACAAGAGGGAAAACTAGACGGGCTCTTATGGGCCTCCATTCCCGCAAGTAGCTACAGGAAATTGACGTTAAATCCCTTTGTAACGCACTTATTGGAACTTTGGGGAAGCCTAAAGGGGAAATTAAGGAAATCCCAGAAAAGATCAACATATGCCTGGATTACCCAGGAGCCTGGGTTCCCCGCGGGTGGGGAGAGTAAAGTTTTTAAAGCATGGGCACAGAGGGGATTAATCCGCTTTCGGGAAATGTGGGGAGAGCAGGGTTTTAAGAACTTTGAAGAGCTCCAGAGAGATTATGATATACCCGAAACAGACCGATATGCTTATCTTCAGGTTAAGCATTTTATAATAAAAGAGCAGTGGAGTAAGGACAACCCATTGGAAGGCAAATGTTTTGAGAATCTGTGGGGGGCGATAGATGTTGGAGGGAAGGGAATCTCAAGGTTATATGGACATTTGGGGGGGCAAGATTTGGTTAAGCTACCCTTCATGATTGCATGGGAAAGAGATTTAGGAATGGAGTTAAGTATCCCTGAATGGAAGAGAGTGTGTGTTGAGGTAAAAAAGGCTTCAATATGCGTACTAATAAAGGAGAATGCATACAAAATACTCAGTCGGTGGTATTATACCCCAGACAGGTTGAAAGCAATGTACCCGGAAACCTCTGACATATGCTGAAGATGTGAAAAAGCACATACTTCCATATATGGTGGGAATGTACATTATTGCAAGGATATTGGGGGGAAATAGCAAGCTTATTAACTAAGGCTTTAGGGGTGTTTCCATGTGATCCAAAGTGGTGTTTGCTGGGCTGGGGCAATAGGAAAGGGAAGAGATAGCAATGTAGAATCAAACGAATGGGGCTAGCGGCGGCGAAAACCATCATAGCTTTAAATTGGAAACGGAAAGAGGGGCCCACGATACACAATTGGATAATGAAACTTAGAGTGGTGTCATCAATGGAAAAAAATGACAGATCGTCGTAGGGGGAAATATAATTCATTAGCAGACGAATGGTTACATTTGAATATGATCCTTCAACACAACACTTGAGATGGGGCAATGAAGGGCAGGGAGGAGAGGGTGGTTATAAGGGGAGGGGAGGTAGGGGAGGGGGGAAGGGGGGGAAGAAGGGGTAATAAAAACTGTAAAATCATTGATGAAAGAGCAGATTGACCAATGTTTAGATTTATGTCATACACAATATTGATAAGGCAAGGGTCTTTTTGTATTACTGTTGGTTGTGTTGTATCATCAATAAAAAACATATTATAAAAAAAAAAAGAATGTGTCCAGATGTCTCGAGGGAGACTCAGAAGCATGAAGAGAATTTCTATTAATGAGACCTGCAGTTCTCCATATGGGTGCACTTTTCTTTTTGAAATTTCCCTGTAAATGTATTATTAAGTATAGGTCTATTAAGTATATTTTCTTTTATCCATTTCAACTATCCAGTTTTTTGGCTGCTAATAAGAAGCTTGGTTGAGCTCAATATAGAACTAGAATAATTCTTGGCATAAAGAATTATATTTTTGGAGTATTATCTGCACCCACCTTTTAAGCTTTTTTAATTATCTATTTAATATATTTCCTTTGTTTAAGTGGACTTTACTATTTAAATCCTTTCAGTCTTGCAATTGGCAGTGCAGATGTTGCTATGATCTCCTTAATATTTCTACCTCGTGTGTAAGCAACCGTCAGTTTTTTGTTTTTAAAACATGAATGTCCTTCCAACAAATGCCAATTTCTCCTCAAAAATCTTCTGTACATCCTTAGACATAGATGAAAACTTCAGGCTGCATACAATGTCAGATGTTATTCTATCAGTCCTTGAACATAGCAAAATCTCCCAGTCCGCTGTCATTTCCTTATTCTAGCCTTCATCAATACAGTTTAAGGGATATACTCTTTCCTCAAACCTTCTCTTCATAGTGGTGGTTTGTTTCTCAAACTCAACAAAGGTGGTGCAGAGCCTTTGCCATCTTAAAAACTGTGTAAATGGAAGATTCTTTTTCAGATTCCTGTTATGAAAACTCTTGAAGTGTAAAAATTGATTTTTATCAGTAAGTTTCCTAAAAATGGTAGTATTGAAACCATATGAATCTTTAATGATAAGTATATCCAAAAAAGGTATTTGCTTGTTGTCGTGATGCATAGTGAATTTGAGATTGGAATCCAATGAATTCAACCAGGCATGATATTCTTCTAACCTTTCTTCACTTCCTTTCCACAACATTAAGATGTCATCGATATATATTTTCCAAAATGGATGTTCAATCAGAAATAGGTATTCAAAATGGGTGATGTACAAAATAGAGATATCTGGTTCTGTAGTCGCTCCCATTGCAGTCCCATTGATCTGCTTATAAAATTGATGTTGAAAGCAAAAAAAGTTTTTTTTTAATGCCAGACTGGCTAGCTGAACGATAAAAGCTGTAGCTTCTCTGTGTGGTCTTGGTCTATCATTCAAGACTTCTACTAAAATCTCCAAGGCTTGTTCCTGGGGAATGTTGTTATAAAGAGCCTCGATGTCAAAAGTTACCAAAATGAGGTCTACCAAGTCGCCATCAAAATCATTAAGGAGATTAATAATATATGATGAATCCTGCACATACAATTGAACCTGCCTGATAAAGGAATTAAAAAATGCATCTACAAAAACAAATGTGAAGGCACATTTTCAGTAGAACGTCTAAGTCCGAATTTAGATGTTTTCATGAAAATGTCCAAAATGAAACACATATAATGGAAAAATATAATGGATGTCTTTCTATGTTCGATAATACCAATGAGGAACGCATAAAATGGAAATGTCTAACTCATTCACAGAAAGACGTCTTTTCAGGCACAGCTACCATAGAACGTTCATTGCGGCCCCGCATGAATCAAACATGTGCATACCTCTGTACATACGCAAGGTTCCGCAGTGCAAGGACGTCCATGCACATGAATGTCCATATTTGGCACCACGTATACGAGGAACGTCCATAACATGTAAGAGACGTCCATATTGGTGCTGCACATGTGAGGGATGTCCATATTTGGCGCTACATATGTGAAGAACATTTACTCAGCAAGAAAAATGGCACAAAGGCGAGAGCCTAATTATTCTCTGGCAGAGACTATGCACTTGGTGCAAATGTGCATCATCCATGGCGCTGCCTCTTTATCCACACCACCACCTGCCCCCGCTGAATGTTTCAGCCAGGGCCTGGACCCTAATAAGGGACAGTTTAGTAAGGTAGGTGTTCAAGAAATTTAAATTTCATTTAAATTTACCTTATGAGCTGGGAGCTGCGCTGGGCATTTTCAGACTTGGTTTGATTGGTAACTGAGGTTACCTGTGTCCTGCTCTTAATATCTCTTAATATCATCCTGATAAACTATTGACTCCTTTATTCTATTTCACTCCCTTTTTTATTCTATCCTATTAACACAAAAAAGCCCCTGTCCTTTCACTTGCAGAGGGGTAAGACTTTATCTGTCTCTATCCTATTGCCTATATTGCACTGTGATTTTATATTTTTATGCTGGTATTGTCTTAAAGGGATTTCAGAGAATTTGTGTTTTAAATATCTGTGCTAGTGATTTCATCTTTTTATGCTGGAATTGTCTTAAAGGTGTTTTCATTGGAACTGTGTTTTAACCTGTGCCAAGTGTCTTAAATCTGTGACGTAATCTGGTTACATTGAATCTGGTGTCTGTTTTCATTAGAATTGTGTGTAGAATCTACACTGCCAGAGACTTAATTCAATCAATTTTGGTTACATAGCATCTGGTGACTCATAGCTCTGGAGGAGGAGCAATTTTGTTTTGAACCTTGTGGTAGAACCTAAATTTACCTTGTGAGCTGGGAGCTGCGCTGGGCATTTTCAGACTTGGTTTGATAGGTAACTGAGGTTACCTGTGTCCTGCACTTAATATCGTCCTGATAAACTATTGACTCCTTTATTCTATTTCACCCCCTTTTTTATTCTATCCTATTAACACAAAAAAACAAACAAAAAAAACCCTGTCTTTTCACTTGCAGAGGGTCTGACCTCTATAAGTTCCTTATCTGTTGCTTATATTGCACTGTGATTTTATCTTTTTATGCTGGTATTGTCTTAAAGGGATTTCAGAGAATTGTGTTTTGAATATCTGTGCTACTGATTTCATCTTTTTATGCTGGAATTGTCTTAAGGGTGCTTTCATTGGAACCGTGTTTAAAACCTGTGACTTAATGTGGTTACATTGAGTCTGGTGTCTGTTTTCATTAGAATTGTGTGTTGAATCTACACTGCCAGAGACTTAATTCAATCAATTTTGGTTACATAGCATCTGGTGACTCATAGCTGTGGTACCATTCCTAAATTTACCACCAAGAAATTAAACAGGTTCAACAGAGGAGGTGTCACCAGCTCTTGTAATAATTTATAAAATGCCACGCTGTACCCATCTGGACCCGGCGTCTTGTGAATATCACTCTGTTGCAGTGCCAATATCAGCTCGCCCTCTGAAATGGAAGCATTGAGAAATTCTTTCTGAGAAGCTGAAATCCTAGGAAGCTCAATGTTATTCAAAAATACTGCACTATCAGACATTATCTCCTTCGGTTCCTTATATAGTTCAGCATAAAACCTCTGAAATCTATCTATTATTTCCCCTGTAGATCTAAGCAATCTGCCCCCTGAATCAATCACTTGTAAAATTCTAGATGGACCACCCCTCCCCCGGACCAAGTGACCTAACAGTGTCCCTGCCTTATTCCCATGCATAAAAAGTTGGTGTTTGTAGTAAAGCTGTGATTTCCATGCTCTCTGGTGTAGCAGCTCTTTAATTCCCTCTGGAAAGCCAAAAAAGCCAGCTTCCTATCCCCTGTCTGAGACTCCCCATACCTAATCCTTTGTATGCGTACCTCCTGCTCTAATCGCAAGATCTCCTTATCCCTCATTTTCCTCACCCATGCCCTATAAGCAATAATCTCTCCTCTCCTCTCCTCCTCTCAGCCTTAGCTGTTTCCCAATACAAACTAGGCTGCTCCACATGCCCACTATTATGATACTCAAAATCTCGCCACTTATCTCTCAGGAATGCCCGGAACTTCATGTGGCGAGATTTTGAGTATCATAATAGTGGGCATGTAGAGCAGCCTAGTTTGTATTGGGAATTTCCATCCACCTCTCCCCCCCCCCCCCCCATGCCCGACCATGTCCAACTGCACCCATATGAGAGAATGATCCGAGATCTCACATGGACCTATCTTCTACTGAGGTTCTTGAAAAAAGGGGGCTAGAGATGAGAAAATAATACGGGATTGCAATGAATGTGCCCCAGATCATGGGTAGGCAACTCCGGTCCTCGAGAGCCGCAGGCTGGTCAGGTTTTCAGGATATCCACAATGAATATGCAGGAGATAGATTTGCATACCATGGAGGCAGTGCTTGCAAATCTATCTCCTGCATATTCATTGTGGATATCCTGAAAACCTGACCTGCCTGTGGCTCTCGAGGACCGGAGTTGCCTACCCCTGCCCTAGATAGATGTGTGTAGTCCCTACTCGTAGGATGTAAAATGTGTAGTCCCTACTCGTAGGATGTAAAACTCTCCACACATCTATCAAATCCAAAGTTGAACACAAGAAAGACAACCCCCTCAGATAGTAACTCTGCCCTTGTCCCAACTTGCTTGTTTTATCCACGAGGGGATCAAACACCATATTAAAATCCCCCCCAAGAACAATATTGCCCCCTTGGTATGGACTCAGCAATGCAATTATCTCTCTCTAGAATGTTTTATCATAAACTTTAGGTGCATATACATTACATAAGACATACGTGCTACCCCCCAACTCCACCTCTACGAGCACATACCTCTCCTCCGTGCTCCGCTTAACTGATTTTATGTGTAACTGTAATCCTTTACAAAAACGTAACAGCACACCTGCCCTCTTATGACAAGCTGGGGATCCCACCACACTCCCCACCCAACCTCTCTGAAATTTACTGTGCTCTGCGGAAGTACAATGTCCGCCATATGCCGACGCAACACCTGTAGAAGTTTTGTACGTTTTTTAGGTGATGAGGCCCCCCCACATTCCAAGGTATTAGCTTAAATTGCCCTAGTAATCCCTCTCAGATTATGGTAGTCGTTTTTATGGGCATATGTACATATGAGAGCGCACCCCCCAGCCCCTGGGTGCCCCTCCTATTAATCTCCTATCCCTCTGGTCCCTCCATCCAAACCACGTAAGAAAGAGAGATACATTAAAAAAAAAAAGGGGAACTCCCCCATCCCCTCCCCCCGCCCTCCCACTCCCCTTCTCCCATACCTCAACCTAAACATTGTTCTCACTAGAGAACTAGTCATGTTTCTACCCCGCCCCTCCCCCGCAGCCACGACATTTACATAGTAATACTAACCCATATTTTGCTTTAACCTAGTACATTCATACCTATAACCCACAACTTCCATTTTTGAATGCATCACTAAAGAGCTCCACAAAATCCCCAACTTTAGTTAGTCCCACATCCAGATCTCACACCCATCCATTACCAGCACTCATCTCAAACTGTCCGCTCATGAAATTAAAATCTAACAGAAGTCTCATTCCCCTCGAAACCTTTATAAACTTGGAATCTCTCCATTGTCTTCACTTTCTGTACTAACAGGCGTTAGCTCCCGTACTGAAGTCCCAAACAAGTTTAGCTCACATCCTCTCCATCTCCCTTCTCCGCTCCACCTTCGATACGCTTGGCAAACTGTAACGCCTCCGCTGGTGAACTGAAGAAATGTGACTTGCCATTGTGTTGGATCCTCAGCCGAGCAGGGTATAACAGCGCAAATCGGACTCATCTCTTAAATAGCTCCATGCATGCTTCCACAAACTGCTTACGCTGTGCCTCTACTGCTGCTGAGAAATCTTGAAAGCATAATATACTGTGTGTTTCATAGTTCACCTTACCAATCGATCTCCAAGCTCTCAAGATCTCCTGTTTGTGGGTATAGTTCAAGATTCTGCAAATTACCACTCTCGGGCGCGACACTTCGTGCCTTAACTGACCCAAATGGTGTGCTCGCTCTATTTTCAAAATGTTCTCTAACATCTACAGCTTCAACACACCTTGGGCAGCCATGACTCGAGAAATTCTCTTAAATCCACCTCTCTCAAAGATTCGGGGAACCCAACCAGTCTGAGATTATTCCTTCTCGCCCTGTTTTCCATGTCCTCAATTTTCAACTCCAACTGAGAGAGCTGTTTCTGCCACTCCCATTGCTGACTGTCCTGCTATGTGCAACGATCCTTCATGTCCAACAGTCTTTGCTAAAAGCTCGCCATGTCTGTGCGCAGCCCCTCCAGCTTGCCATCCATCTTTTCTAGTTTTTCTGACATTTTCTGCAGTTTTGTGTCTACTGATTCCAGCAACATCAAGACCTCCGCTGCGATCTCCGCCACCCAGGTGGAGCACACTGTTTCTCCCGAGGAGCCAGGCTCCGCCATCTTGCCTTCTCTGGTTCACCCTCGTGCTCTGAGCTTTGGATGTCATACCGCTCTCTGTTTAGTGCTCACTATCGACGGTTCACTTCGCTGTGGTATTCCTATCGTTTTCTCACCTCTTGCAGGTTTTGAATCACTCTTGTGCTGCCGGGGGATAGATTTCACCCCAGGGGCCTCGGAGCTCTGACCTGCGGCGTCCTACCCCTAGCCTAACATCACGTGACTCTCCGCGATGCTACTATTTAAATAAAAAACAAAGATAATAAAGATTTTTAGAAAAGGGGTGTGTGTGACCTACATTTTATATTAATGAGGGCGACAATTTATAGGTTCGCAGGAGGGCGCCAGAACCCCTTGCAGTGGCGCTGCATCTGACTTGCCAGTGCTTATGTTGCTTCTAATTTTTTTCATTTGGGTCCTTTTTCTATTGTTTGAAGGACACTCTTTGGCTGTAATAGTACTTCACTTGTTAATCATGCTGGCTGTCGTTTCTCTTTTTCCACATTTGCAAATATGTGGAATGCATCTGGTTTGGGCTTCCAAGATGGTATTTTTGAATAACGTCCACACCTGATTTAGTGTCCTAACCTTAGCAGCTGGTCCTTTTAGTTTCTTTTAATCATTTTCCTCATTTTATTAGTCATCCTTGCGAAAATTAAATGCAGCTACAGTAGATTTCCTTGCAAGTTCCTCCCAGATACTAGCTCAAACTTGATCATGTTATGATCACTGTTTCCCAGGGGACCCAACACTGCCATCAATCACACTAGGCTCTGCACACCACCAACAGTGTTGCCAGGTGGGCGGTTTTACCGCCCAATTGGGCGGTTTTCCGCGACGCGGCAGGTTGAGGTTTTTTGGGCTGCTTTTGGGTCGTTTGGGCGGTTTTTTGGGCGGCTTTTTGCCTTTTTTTCGGCCGCGGGGGGCGGGGTTAGTGACGTTTTTGGGCGGGGTTAGTGACGTTTTGGGCGGGCCGATGACGTCGGAGGCGGGGCCGATGACGTGGGAGGCGGGGCCGATGACGGGGAGGCGGGACCGGTGACGGGGGAGGCGGGGCCGGTGACGGGGGAGGCGGGGCCAGTGACGGTGGGGGCGGGGTTGATGACGGCGGGGGCGGGGGTGATGACGCGGGGTGGGGGTGTCAGGGGCGGGGTTTGTGTTTGGGCGGGTTTTGGGCTGTTTTTTGGGCTGGATTGGGCGAGAAAAAATTTTTCCACCTGGCAACCCTGACCACCAAGGACCAGATCCAAAATGGCTCCCTCTCTTGTCGGTTCCTGGACCAGTTGCTCAAAGAAGCAGTCGTTTATTACGTCTAGAAATTTCATCTCCCTGGCACTCCCTGATGTAACATTTATCCAGTCAATACTGGGGTAATTGAAATCACCCATTATTATAGTGTTGCCCAAATTGTCAGCTTTCCTAATCTCTGTAAACATTTCTTCATCTGTCTGTTCGTTCTGTCCTGTTCTGACTATAAATACATCAGACGAGAGGTCACATGATGCATTGAGAGCAGCAGTGGTGTTTTATCTCTGCTCTGGGGTCCCGGCTCCATTCTTCATATCGCCTCCCCACGTTTGCTGTCCAAAAAGCGGTAAACCGCTCTATAACGAAGTTGGAAAGCGTGTATGGACAAATTTTTGATCTCAATGCCGTCGGGAACCATCAAAAAGGGTGTAAAAAGGAGAAACTGCCTATTGTCGGTGCGGAGCCTAAAATGGCGGACACAGAGACTGGGGTGAGTCAGGAGTTTTCCAATGGGTGAGTCAGGAGTTTTCCAATAAACAGCTTGCGCAACTGACAGCAGCAGAGCTGCAATAGCGCCCAGATTTGAACGGTTAACGGAGCAACTCGGGAAATTGGATGCAGCAGTTGCAGAAATATCTAAACGGATGTCAGAACTAGAACAGAGAATATCGGAGTCAGAGGACAAGTGGGCCCATTGGGAGCCGGAACTCACGGGCCTAAAGGAAAAACTGAAAAGTCAATTTGAAAAAATTGAGGATTTAGAAAACAGAGCGAGATGCAGCAATCTAAGAATTGTGGGACTGCCGGAAACTGTGCCCGATCGAAATTTGGGGACACTTTTAGAGAACTGGTTGAAAAAAGAATTTGCACTGTCGGATAGCAGTGGACCTCTCTGTATTGAAAGGGCGCATCGGATCGGCAGAACGCAAGCACGTGAAAACAAGCCAAGAGTAGTGATTATAAAGATACATAACTATATTCATAAAGTAGAAATTCTACAAGGCTACAGAGTACAGATTGAAACAGGATTCGCTTACCTATGACAGAGAACTGATCAGGATATTCACGGATTACTCAGCAAGCGTACAGGATAACGTAGACATTTTCATCTGGTCTGCTCAACGCTAGCAAACAAAAAGGTCCATTTCATGCTTTGTTACCCAGCAGTGCTAAAGATCCAAATAAAAGGCAGATGGAGCTCCTTTGACTCAGAGTCAGCGGCCATGGACTTTGTGAACCGCGAAGTGAAGACACAGGAGCCTGACCCTGGTTCTTGAACTGGCTGACGTGAAGCTGGAGTGAACATGAGCTGGACTTAATAATGTTGGTGGGTTTACTTAAGAAGTGAATAGTTTTTTGTGACATTGAGATTGATGTTAATAATCAAAGAGGGGGGGACTGCGGTGGGGAGCGGGGGCCCCTGCAGGTTGGTGTTACCTCGTGATGGTAATCGGACCATCAGATAAAATAGGGACAAGTTGGGGAGCAAGGGTATTAAGGGATGGTGGGCACGTTAGGAGAATAGTTTTGTTGGGGTATGGGAGGGGGAGTAGGAGGGGGGAGAGAGGAGGGGAGGGCAACATGCGGGTGGGGTCTTTCTCTGGGATTGGGAATGGAGTAAGAATGGGTATTAATGGAGGGAATAAGATTGATGGCATAGAAATAAGAAATCCGAAGGTAGGCTGGGGCCCTTGGATGGGACGAATAAAGGAACAGCTGTCTGAACTAGCGGTAAGCAGTGATGTCCCCATGTAAAATTATCACCTGGAATGTGGGAGGGATAACCTCTCCGATAAAGCATAAAAAGATTCTAACACACTTAAAAATGCTTAAGGTACATATTGCCTGCCTTCAAGAAACTAGGCTCTCAGACCAAGAACACAGCAAACTTAAAAAAGACTGGGTGGGACAGGAATTGCATGTCCACTGGCTCCAGCATATTCCAGCTCGTTCCAGTCCGCCTGATCCAGCTTCTCCATGTTTGCTGCAGTCCACTGGCTCCAGCAGGATCCAGCTCATTCCAGTGCTCCTGATCCACCTTGTTCCAGTCCGCCGTTCCAGCCTTCCCCCTGCCTGTTCCAGTCCATCGGCTCCAGCTGAGTACATGCACGTTTTGCCATGTGTAATGTCTCCGGCTTGGCCGGCCATTACGGATGGCCGCTCTATTGACTGTCACTATGCGTGCGGGGCCTACGTTTTGCATCTCGGACCTACGTGCGCTGTTTCCCTTATATGTCAGTTTCTCTTATATGGATTATTATCAAGGGTGCAAACTTCATATGTACACAATACAATTATATTTCCCATGACTACATATTCCGCAAGTAGAGTGCAGTGCATGTAGGTGTGGAAATGCAGGTGTCTGTCTCTGTCCCCTGGGTCAGAGCAGATACGGTGGTATCTTGTGGCTTGGCTGTAAATGATGGATCTTTTTGTATGTGAAGGATGGAAGCTGGAGTTGTGGAGGTAGCTGCATCTGTCTGTGGGTTTCTTGTATATAGATGTTTGTATACAGCCATCACTGATTGAGACCGTGGTGTCCAAAAAATTGACTTTTTCTGGGGAGTAGTCAATTTTGAATCTGATTGTAGGATGGTATGTATTGTATGTCTCTGTTGATCACCCTCCCCTCACCTATCCACACCCACCCTGTTAGAATATCAATGATATGCTTTGATGTCCCCATGCATACTTCCTACCCACCCCCCTCCTCCCACCCTGTCAGACTGTCATAGTAATGCTTGAATGTTTTCACTTATATACACTGTCAGCTAGCACATTTGCTTATTTCCGATCTGAGGAAGAAGGGCAACCTTCGAAAGCTAATCAAGAAATGTATTAAGTTATGTCCAGTAAAAAAGGTATCATCTTATTTTCTTTTCCATGTTTTATTTTGTTTGAGTTCTATTGATAACCTTAAGAGTGGACTAACACGGCTACCACACTCCTCTACTTAAGAATCTTGGGCAAATGTTTCCCCCCTCCTGGGGAAATTTTTTTTCTGAGCACCACTTTCAGGGGGTGCAGTCCCCAATCTCCCTTCGTACAAAATGGGTCAGACAAAACCTTCACTGTTCTGTCTGTCAGATCTTGACTATTTTCAAGATCTGTAATCTGGCTCTCAGGCAGACTGGCCTAGGACCACCAGGCTTCTCTAGCACCGCCTACTGGTATATCGTGACCTAAACAATCTTGATTAGCCACTTTGCAAAGATAAATACATGGCCAATTATTTAACAAAAAAACATTGTTGTTCCCTTGCAATTTGTGTTTCCCTCAAATGTCTTTTATGTCATAAAATAGTCCTATATGTGATATATAGATTCTCTCATGGAATATTCACTTTATCCACAAAAAAGCAATGCCAACCAACTCAGAGAGTTCACAGACTGTTGCTAGGGGAAAACAAAGAACATAAGAATAGCCATACTGGCTCAGACCAATGGTCCATCTAACCCAGTACCTAGCAGAAACCTAAATATTGGCAGCATTCCAGGTTACCAATCCCAAAGCAAACAGTAGCTTCCCCATGTCTGTCTCAATCGCAGACTATGGACTTTTCCTCCAGGAATGTGTCCAAACCTTTTTTTTAAACCCAGATACGTTAACCGCTGTTACTATATCCTCTGGCAAAGAGTTCCAGACCTTAACTATTCACTGAGTGAAAAAATGTATCCTCTTTGTTTTAAAAGTATTTCCATGTAACTTTCTTGAGTGTCCCCTAGTCTTTGTATTTTTGGAATGAGTAAAAAATCTATTCACTTCTACTCGTTCTACACCACTCAGGATTTTGTAGACCTCAATCATATCACCCCTCATCCATTTCTTTTCCAAGCTGAAGAACTCTAATCTCTTTAGCCTTTCCTCATACGGAAGGAATTCCATCCCTTTATCATTTTGATCACTCTTCTTTGAACCTTTTCAAATTCTGCTGTATCTTTTTGAGATACGGCGACCAGAACTGAACATAATACTCAAAGTGAGGTCGCACAATGGAGAATACAAAGGCATTATAGTATTTTCGGTCTTATTCACCATCCTTTTCCTAATAATTCCTAGCATCCTATTTGCTTTTTTGACTGCTGCCGCACACTGAGCAGATTTCAGCATTTTATCTACAATGACATTGACTTGGGGAAATCCACTGCTATAAGCAGTATAAATTGTATTGAACTTTTCGTAATCTTGCCAGGTATTTGTGACCTGGATTGGCCACTGTTGGAAACAACAGGATTCTGGGCTTGATGGACCTTTGGTCTGTCCCAGTGTGGCAATACTTATGTACTTATGACACCTAGATCTTTTTCTTCAGTGCTGACCCTCAAGGTGGATCCTAGCATCAGGTAACTATGATTCGGATTATTATTTCCAATGTGCATCACTTTGCTTTAGTCCAAATTAAATTTAATCTGCCATTTGATTGCCCAGTCTTCCAATTTCTTAAGATCTTCCTGCAGTTTTTCATAGTCCGCATGTGTTTTAATAACCTTGAATAGTTTTGTGTCATCTGTAAATTTAATCATCTCACTTGTTCTGATTTCCAGATAATTTATAGATATATAAAATATTACTGGTCCTAGTATTGATCCCTGCGGCACTCCTATTCACCCTTCTCCATTGAGAGAAATGATCATTTAACCCTACCCTCTGTTTTCTGTCCAATAATGGATTTCTAATCCACACCAGAACACTGCCTCCTATCCCATGACTCTTTAATTTTCTCAGGAGTCTCTCATGAGGAACTTTGTCAAAAGCTTTCTGAAATCTAGATATACTACACCAACTGTCTCACCTTTATCCACTTGTTTATTCATTCCTTAAAAAAAAATGAAGCAAAATGGTGAGGCAAGACTTCCTGTGGATGAACCCATGCTGACTCTGTCCCATTAAACCATATTTATTCATGTGTTCCGCAATGTTACTCTTTATAATAGTTTCCACTATTTTACCTGGCACTCACATCAGGCTCACCCGCCTGTAATTTCCTAGATCACCCCTGGAACCCTTTAAAATATTCGGCATTACATTGGCCACCCTCCAATCTTCAGGTACTACAGATGATTTTAATGACAGATTACAGCAAATCAGCAATTTCATGCTTGAGTTCTTTGAGTACCCTTGGATATATGCCATCTGGTCCAGGTGATTTACTATTCTTTAATTTGTCGATTTGGCTCAGTGAGGGGTCCTTTTACTAAGGTGTGCTGAAAAATGGCCTGTGGTATTGTAGATGCATGTTTTGGGCGCGTGCAGAATTATTTTTCAGCGCACCTACAAAAAATGCCTTTTCTAAATTTTTGCTGAAAATGGACATGTGGCAAAATGAAAATTGACACGTGTCCATTTTGAGTCTTACCACAATCCATTGACCTAGCGATAAGGTCTCACGCGGTAACCATGCGGTAATGGTCTATGCACATCAAATGCCACTTAACGCACATAGCTGCCGCGTTTCTGAAAATAAATATTTTTCGGATACATGTAGCAGACGTATGCCAAAATTGAAATTACCACAAGAGCCACACGGTAACCGGGCGGTAACTCAAATTTGGCACGTGTGGTTGCAGCACTGTGGCACTCTGTACAGCAGCAGCAGGAAACGCAGAGCCGTTTCCTGCTGCTGATAACAGAAATTTTAAGAAGGGTCATGGAGGGACAGGAGAGGCCTTATTGATGGGACCCAAAAAATGTATTGTAAATAGTTTGTTTATTTTTTAATATTATATTTCAATGTTAAACTTTTTCACCAATCAGGGTCTTTGTCTCTAGTTTATGCACTACATATGTGGTATTATCAAATGCTGGGGTTGATGTGAGAGGAGGCAGTAATCTGGGTTGCATGACAGGTGAACTGTGACAGAGAAACTTTGGTACATATCTGTCATATGTGTGGCCATACAGAAGGCCACCTGTTCCTTCCAAACTGCATGGCTGTATGGTAAGGGGGGGAGGCTGGGTGGGCATTTCTGTTGAGGCACAGAAATGCCCATCCAGCCTCTCCCCCTTTTACCATAGAGCCCCACAGCACAGAGTTGTGTAAATAATAGGTATGTTGTCTAGCACTAATGATCTGCCAAGTAGAAACTTGGAGATAACCATAGGTAGCGCATAGACGGTGTTTGCTTTCTGATCACCAGACACACTTACCCACAACCAAACCACATTGGTGAGGGCAAGGAAGGAGCTCCAAGCAGCTGGGTCATCTTTTCACATTGAATGTATCAGCAATGGTATATAGTGCTGAGGAGAAAAGGGAAAACAATGGTAAAAGCATTAGATGGATGTTTACTTCATCACAATTGCAGTATAATACATCAGGTACAGTAGGTTACTTACGTCAGACAAGGGCGGGCCCAAGAGGAAAGGAGAGATGTGAAGACTGGAGGCATCAGCTGTTCTTTCTGCCCATGCAGCGCCTTCACACAGAGGTGAGAGGCGCTGTGCGGGCCCGGTAAGGAGGAGGGGGGACTGGTGGAGGGGGGAGCGGCGGCGACGACCTCAGGGGTGGTGGTGGGGCGGGGCACAGGGGCGGAGGATGGCAGGAGGCGGAGGCGGAGCTGTGGGTGAGAAAGAGTTGAGAGAAAGGAAGGGAGGGGGGCCCGGGGCTGCTAAAGTTTTGAATTTTGTTTAGTTTTTTAAATTTAATTCAAGGGGGGGGGGGAAGCGGGGAGTAGCGGCGACCTCGTGCGGGCAGGAGGGGCAAGGCCGTCCATAAAGGACGCTCCTGACAAACACCTTTGCCCCCTCCCGATCCACGTGTTTGTGTTTTGTTTTTCTTGGGGGGGAGGGGGTTGACGTTTGTGGCATGCGCAGAGCAGCCAGCATAACGCTTGGCTGCTCTGCGCATGCTTTAGGGGCCGATTACCGACGGGGATTACACCAGTTTGATGCATTGTACTTTACAATACCACACCGAACTTGTGCGACTTGTTTTTTTGGTGCATTGTTCGTTTTTTAAAATTCGTTAAGGATTTTCCTTATTTATTATTATTATTATTATTATTTATTGCATTTGTACCCCACATTTTCCCACCTATTTGCAGGCTCAATGTAGCTTACAGAGTGTTGTAATGACAAAGTCATGACAGGATATTGGAAACAATCAAAAGTAAACAGAGGATAGATGAGGAATTAGAGAAGATGGAATCTTTGTGTTTTGTGTCTTTAAGGGTTCTTTTTGTAGGCTCTATTGAAGAGATGTATTTTCAGAGATTTGCGAAAGTTGCTTAGATTGTCCATAGTTTTTTGGGCTGGGGGTAACCCATTCCATATCTGTGTACTTCTGTAGGAGAAGGTAGTGGCGTATGCCTGCTTATATTTAAGTCCTTTACAGCTGGGGAAGTTCAGATTGAGGAATTTGTGGGCTGATCTCTTGGCATTTCTGGGCGGTAGGTCCACAAGGTTAAACATGTACAGTGGGGCATCTGCATGAATGATCTTGTGTACGATCGTGCAGATCTTGAATTCGATTCGTTCCTTGAGTGGAAGCCAGTGAAGTTTCTCTCTTAAGGGTTTCGTGCTTTCATATTTGGTCTTTCCAAATATGAGTCTGGCTGCGATATTTTGGGCTGTTTGGAGTTTCTTGATAGTCTGTTCTTTGCAGCCAGCTTACAGAGTGTTACAGTAATCCAGGTGACTAATTACCATAGATTGTACCAAGGTGCGGAAAATGTTTCTCGGGAAGAAAAGGCTTAACTCTTTTGAGTTTCCACAGCGAGTGAACATCTTTTTTGTCGTGTTCTTCACGTGGGTATCGAGAGTGAGGTTTTGGTCGATGGTAACTCCAAGAATCTTCAGGTTTTCTGAAATAGGAAGGGTGCAGTATGGTGTGGTTATAGTGGAGTGTGTTGTATTGAGAAGTGAGTACTAGGAATTGAGTTTTTTCTGCGTTGAGTTTTAGCTGGAATGAATCTGCCCAGCTATGCAAGGTTCTGAAGCGTTGGTTGATCTCATTGGTGATTTCATTTAGATTGTGTTTGAACGGGATGTAGATCGTGACATCGTCTGCATATATGTAAGGGTTAAGGTTTTGGATCGGCTAAGAGTTTGGCTAGAGGTATCATCATTAAGTGAAGATGGTTAGTGAGAGGGGGAATCCTTGAGGAACTCCGCATTCTGGTATCCATGGAGGTGATCTTTCGGCGTCTGTTATTACGTGGTAGGATCTGGTGATGAGGAACCCTCGAACCACTTGAGGACTGGGCCTCCGACTCCGAAGTATTCTAGATATGAAGTAGTATTCCATGATCAACCATGTCGAAGGCGCTTGACCATGTCAAATTGTAATACGAGTATGTGCTTACCAGTGCAATTGGTTTTTTTGAATGAGTTCATTGCCGCCACTAGTAAAGTTTCGGTGCTGTGATTTGATCGAAATCCTGATTGTGACTCATGTAGAATTGAGTATTTAGTTAGATATCAGTGAATTGTTTCGTAACTATGCCTCCATTATTTTGGTTAGGAGCGAATAGATGCCACTGGTCGATAATTGGTTAGGTCCATTGTGCTTTTCTTAACGTCCTTTTGCAGTGGAGTGAGTAGGATGTTTCCTTTTTCGTGGGGAATAAACCGTTTTGGAGTCTGTGGTTTATTGGTCCGTGGGTCTTTCTTGAATTGTTTAGGGGCGGCTCTTATTAGGCTAACAGGGCAAATGTCTAGTTGCATTGAGACTTGCCATATTTTTTAAGCCAATGTGAGAGTTCATCTGCTGAGATTTTGTCCGAAGTTGGTCCATGAGCGATCTGCTGGTATTCCCCAGGTTTTGGATCAAGGCATTCAAGGATGCTTGTATAGTCGGTGGTATTCGGAGGTATCATGCATCTTGAGTTTTAAAAATTTTTTCATAAAACGTTTCGCTAAGTTGGTTGCGGATGGGGTGTCTATGTGTTAGAGGTAACCGGTGTAGTGTTTAGGAGTTTGTTCACGAGTGAGAGAGCTTATGTGTATCCTTGTAGTGTGGTCCTATTACGGTTTTGTAGTACATTCTTTGGTTTGTCTGATTTTATATTTGTATTTTCTTGCAACTGTTTCCAGTTCGTCTTTTCTTACTCCATATTCTTTCCAGTCTTCTGACTTGTGTTTTTAAGGCTTTCATTCGTCGTCGAACCATGGTATTGAGTTTTTTCTTTTTGAGGATCTAATTTGGAGCGGTGCTATACTGTCTAGTATTGCTGTGCATCTGTTGTCCCATTCTTGTAGAAATTGGGGTGAGTTTGTAGGAGTTGCCCATTCGTCAGTGTATAGTTCTTGCCAGAATGTTAGTGGGTCTATTTTGCCTCTTGTAGTATAAGTTCTTTTTCTTGTTTTCGTTGTGGCCTTTTTCTTTTCCAGTAGAGAGAGGTATGTGCTTTGTAGTGGTCTGACCATGGTGTAGCTGTCCATTTGTGTCTGTGATAGTGAAGATGGGCTCTGATGAAAGTTTGTGAGTTATAATGTCTAGTGTGTGTCCTTTTTTGAGGGTAGGTTGCATGTTAGGCCAGTGGAGCTCCCATAGTTGGATGAATTCCTTGCATTTGTTTACGTTCCTTATGTTAGTGTCTTCAAGGTGAAGGTTAATGTCCCCTGCTATGAGGAGGTTCTGGGAGGACATGCAAGTATTTGATATGAAGTCCATAAAGTGTGTTTGTGAAACTTGCCAATTGCCCGAGGGCCTGAAGAAAATGATTAGGTTTAGTTGTTCAAGTAGATCGGGGTGGTTAATTCTAACTGAGGCTATTTCAAGTTGGGTTAGGATGGATTCTGCTGTTGTAGTGACTGTGAATTGTGATTTATAGATTATTGCTATGCCTCCTCCTCTTTTTCCTTCTCTAGTCCAATGGGTAATTTTGTATCCTGGAGGACATAATTCTAAGATTATTGGGTCTTTGGAATCATGGATCCAGGTTTCGCTAATGAGTAGGAAATCAAGGTGGTCTTCCGTGATCCAGTCGGTCAGTGTAGTGGTTTTCTTGACTACTGATCTGGCATTAGTGTAGCCTGTTTGTATTCATTGGTGTTGTTCTTTTGGATTCGGGTTTGGGGTAATATTTATTAGTTGTCTTTCTCCTTGATGTGATGGTTTTGAACGTTCTTTCTTTCCTAATCTTTGATGGGGTCTGAGGATGATAGGTTTTTCATGGTCTTCTTTGTTTTTTTGGGTGTGCATGTTGTGTTCGCGATTTGTTTGTGGTTTATGAGTTGTGAGGCTGTTATTGTCCGTGTCTGGGGTTGTGGATACGTGTTGGAGTAGGGTGAGGCAGTAAATAGGAGTATTTTACTGGTGTTCATATCAGTGTTAGTTTGCACGTTATTTTGTGTGTTTGGAGTGTTGGGGTTTAGTAATCGTGTGAGGCATATATACTCATATATAGGCATTATATTCAGAATAGAGCGAGCAGAATTTAAATCATTACAAACAGTGCACTTAGGTCAAAATAGGTGGAGGCATTGAAGTTCTTACAGCATATTGCATCTCATAGAAAGCGTTTACACATCTAATAGCTGCCAAACATATAAGCAGTGTTTATGCATCTAATTAAGCTGCCAGGCATATAAACAGTATTTAGGCGTCTACCAGGCTGCCAAGGGTATGAACAGTTCTTTTGCCTTGTTTTAAGTTTTCTTTCTTTTTCGACATGGCCGGTTTTAGGCCTCGCAGACGGGTTTCTACCCTTTTTTGTGCCCCTTTTTACTAGGCACAGTCCCTTGAAGTTTTCTTTCTTTTCGACATGGCCGGTTTTAGGCCTCATGGTCGGTTTCTACCCTTTTTTTGTGTCCTTTTACTAGGCACAATCGAGTCCTTTGATTTCACCGGTGCCGTTTTTCCTTCCATGTCATCGAAGACACCCAGCGGCGTCAAACGTTGTACTCGGTGCCTTGGGCCTGACCATAGCCCAGAACATTGTACTCTGTGTCATTGTATGAAGAAACGGACCCAATTAGCTCGAGAAGCCCAACCTGAGAAACCTTTTAGGGCTCAGTCCGGTCCTTCGACGTTGGCATTGGCATCGGTAAACCGAGGTCAGCGGCAGCGACGTTGACAACGAGGGACACATCGATGTCAGGAGCAGAGGTAATGGCTGCTGAGAGGTCAAGACATGCTGGGAACAGTGGTATTGTAGTGGGTCTCCACCTATCTCGAGGCGTCCTGCTATACGGCCCCCCAGGACTGGCCATCGTCGGAACTGACCCCCGAGGTGACCGTGAGGATTCAACGTCATCCTTGTCGGCACCGAGGAGCCCTCGATGACGGCATTGAGCAAAGGCGAAGAAGCATGGTCACCATTCTCTTTCGACACAGACGGTGCCGGGAGCTCCGTGGCTTCGAAGGATTCGGGCACCCGAGAAGCGTCGGCGCTGGGAGGACCGCTTCCCCTCCATACAGGAGGTGCTGCTGCATCGGCCTCTTAGCAGTCTTGGTCCTGCTCCTGAACTCAACTGATTCCACTACCGGCTGCTCCACCAGCCCCCCAGCCTTCTCTGATGGTGGCTTTCGATGAGTGCATCCGGGCCCTGCTTCCAGAGCTTCTGGAAGGACTGCTGTGCCAATCTGCTTCGGCATCGGGGGTGCTTGCGCCTTCTGTGCTGTCTGCTGCAGCGGCATCTGGCCCTTTACCTGCGGTGAGGTTCTCGTCCTCAGTGTTAGCTGCCACCCAGGTCAACTCCCCTTCGACGTTGGTGGAGGAAGCTTCACCACAGTCCTATGCGGGCGTCGGCCTCATGACATCGCCATCGATGACATCGGTCCCTTGGCGTCGAGGAGGCCCAGTCTCGAGCTCCGTTAGGGAAGTGCTCATGGGAGTCAGAGGAGGATCCCAGGTACTTCCCTTCCAATGAGTCTTTGGGATTCCTTCTGAACCTTCCTCTCCACCTGCAAGGAGACTGTCTCTCCTTTACCTCCTTTGTGCGGGAAATGGCTGAGGCCATTCCTTCCCTATGGAAGTGCAGGATCATCCCAGGGCTGAGATGCTCGAGGTCCTGGATTACACCTTCCACCTAAGGAGGCTGTGACGACTCCTTTGCATAAGGTACCGGAAGATTGGGAGGGTGCCAATGTAACGCCGAGTTCTAAAAAAAAGGTTCCAGAGGCGATCCGGGAAATTATAGATCGGTGAGTCTGACTTTGGTGCCGGGCAAAATGATAGAGACTATTATTAAGAACAAAATTACAGAGCATATTCAAAAGCTGGATTAATGAGACAAGTCAACATGGATTTAGTGAAGGGAAATCTTGCCTCACCAATCTACTACATTTCTTTGAAGGGGTGAACAAACATGTGGATAAAGGTGAGCTGGTTGAATATTGTGTATCTGGATTTTCAGAAGGCATTTGACAGAGTACCTCATGAAAGAACTCCAGAGGAAATTGGAGAGTCATGGAATAGGAGGTAGTGTTCTATTGTGGATTAAAACTGGTTAAAAGATAGAAAACAGAGAGTAGGGTTAAATGGTCAGTATTCTCAATGGAGAAGGGTAGTTAGGGGGGTTTCCCCCAGGGGTCTGTGCTGGGACCACTGCTTTTTAACATATTTATAAATGACCTAGAGAGGGGAGTAACTAGTGAGGTAATTAAATTTGCTGATGACACAAAGTTATTCAAAGTTGTTAAATCGTGGGAGGCAGTGGCGTAGCCAAGGGTGGGCCTGGATGGGCCCAGCCCACCCACTTTGGGCTCAGGCCCACCCAGTAGCAGCACACCTATGATGTGGCTGGGCAGAGATCCCCAAGCCCCACCAGCCAAAACTCCCAACAATTGTCCCTGCTGCATACCTTGTAAATAGCAGATCTTCGCCTGCAGCGCTGATACATACTGGTTTCACCAGCCCCACATCCTTCCCTCTGATGTATTCCCCCGCCTATGTGGAAACAGGAAGTTGCATCAGAGAGAAGGCTGTGGGGCCAACATGAGCATGTGTATTAGTTGCTGCTTGCTGCCGGTGAAAATCTGCTATTTACTACTTATCATTTCTAAAGCGCTACTAGATGTACGCAGCGCTGTACTCTAGTAGGTATTCGGGGAGGGGGGATGTTTGAGAGACCACATGGCATGCAGGTGAGAGAGGAAGAGACCAAATTACTTGTGGGACAAGGCAGAGTTCTTCTGCCCACCCATCTTAGGCCCAGGCCCACCCAAAAGTGGGTATCTGGCTACACTCCTGGCGGGAGGATTGTGAAAAATTACAAGAGGACCTTACGAGACTGGGAGACTGAGCGTCTAAATGCAGATGACGTTTAATGTGAGGAAGTGCAAAGTGATGCATGTGGGGAAAGAGGAACCCGAATTATAGCTATGTCATGCAAGTTTCCACATTAGGAGTCATGGACCAAGAAAGGAATCTAGGTGTCGTCGTGATGATACGTTGAAACCTTCTGCTCAGTGTTGCTGCTACGGCTAAGAAACCAAATAGAATGTTAGGTATTATTAGGAAACGAATAGAAAACAAAAATGAGGATGTTATAATGCCTTTGTATCGCTCCATGGTGAGACCACGCCTCGAATATTGTGTTCAATTTTGGTCACCGTATCTCAAAAAAGATATAGTGGAATTAGAAAAGGTGCAGAGAAGGGCGACAAAAATGATAAAGGGGATGGGACAACTTCCCTATGAGGAAGGCTAAAGCAGCTAGGGTTCTTCAGCTTGCAGAAAAAGGCGGCTATGGGGAGATATGATAGAGGTCTATAAAATAATGAGTGAACGGGTAGATGTGAAGCGTCTGTTCACGCTTTCCAAAAATACTAGGACTAGGGGGCATGCGATGAAACTACAATGTAGTAAATTTAAAACAAATCGGAGAAAATGTTTCTTCACTCAACATGTAATTAAACTCTGGAGTTCATTGCCAGAGAATGTGGTAAAGGCGGTTAGCTTAGCGGAGTTTTAAAAAGGTTTGGACGGCTTCCTAAAGGAAATGTCCATAGACCGTTATTAATTGGACTTGGGAAAAATCCACTATTTCTGGGATAAGCAGTATAAAAATGTTTTGTACATTTTGGGATCTTGCCAGGTATTTGTGACCTGGATTGGCCATTGTTGGAAACAGGATGCTGGGCTTGATGGACCTTTGGTCTTTCCCAGTATGGTAATACTTATGTACTTATGTACTCAAGGAAGTCCTTATGCAAAACTGGTCATTCCCCCTGTCTACCTCCGTGATCCCTAAGAAGACCAATTCTCAGTATTGGATCCACGGTGAATCTGGGTTGATGAGGTCTCAGTTACCCCACAATTCCATGGTGGTGGACTCCGCCTTTAAGAGAGCCAAGAGTACTAGAGACTATGCCTCGGCGCCCCCAGGCAGAGAAGCTAGGACCTTGGACTCTTTTGGGATGAATTCGTATCAGGCCACTATACTTGCTGCCTGTATTCATTATTACCAGCTCTTCACGAGCATTCACTTGTGGAACTTGGTGAAGCAGCTGTCTACCTTGGTCGATGCCCTCCCTCCGGAACAGGCCGAGCCTTTTCGCCAGGTGGGCTGGCAGCAGAAGGCGTGTCGTAAATTCTTGGCCAGGGGTGTTTATGATACTTTTGATGTGGCATCCAGAATTGCTGCTCGAGGTACTGCAATGCGCAGACACTCGTGGCTGCATGCCTCTGACCTGGATTATTCGGTCTAGCAGAGGATGGCGGATGTACCTACCCGGGGGGATAATCTTTTCGGAGAGAAGGTAGAAGATCTGGTTGACCAGATCAAAAAGCACAATGATATGGCTTCTCTCTCCCACTGGGCACCTGCTACAGCCTCCTCAACCAGGAGGTTTTTTTTTTGTTGGGGGGGGGGGGGGTGCGGAGTGCTCCCTATTCCTATGTTAGGTGTAGGTATACTTCTGCGTCCCGACAGCCTATTCAGGCTCAGCCCCAGCATGCTCGTTCTCGTCAATAGCGTGCGCTTCAGGCCCCTACTGCGTTCCAGCAAAAGTAAGGGATGGGCTTTTGACTGGCTCCACCGAAGCATACCCACAGAAAGTGTCCTGTACCGGATGACTTGTCAGTTGGAGGGAAGTTAATAGTTTTCAGCAAAGGTTGGCCTCTATACCTCTGACCGTGGGTCCTTTCAATAGTCCCGGTTAGGATACACACTCAATCTGGAAGCCAAACCTCCCATTTGCCCACTGGGAGCTCATTCATACAGCGCCCAGCACAAGCGGTACTTGCAGAGGAACTGTCTGCCCTTCTAAGGCCCAGATAGCGGAGGTCGAACCCGTTCCACCAGGGGAAGAAGGGCTGGGATTCTATTCCAGGTACTTCCTTGTGCAAAAGAAAACAGGGGGGATGTGTTCCATCCGAACCTAAGGGCCTGACAAATTTCCTAGTCCGAGAAAAGTTCAGGATGGTTTCCCTAGGCACCTCTTCTTCCCATGATTCTGAAAACGACTGGCTATGCTCTCTGGACTTGAAGGATGCTTACACACATATCTCGATACTTCCAGCTCACAGAAAGTACCTTCGATTTTCGGCTGGGAACACCCAGCCCAGAGTGTTTACAAAGTGTCTAGCAGTAGTCCACAGCATTGATACACAGACTGGGAGTGCATGTGTTCCCTTATTACACCAAGTCCCATCTCACTCCTGTTCAAAAATTGGAGTTCATTGGAGCACTGCTGGACATGAAGACAGCTCGAGCTTATCTCCCCGACATGCGGGCAAACAACCTCCTGTCCCTGGTGTCCACAGTTCGAGTGTCTCACCAGGTCACAGCTCAGCAGATGTTGAGACTCTTGGGGCACATGGCCTCCACAGTTCATGTAACACCAATGGCACGTCTACATATGACATCAACTCGATGGACGGTATCAAGCTGCGGGGAATTTAGAGGATGTAATCCAACTGTACACCAACTTTCAGAATTCTCTTCAGTGGTGGACAATCCGATCCAATTTGACCATGGGACGATCATTCCAAATTCCTCAGCCGCAAAAACTGCTGACAGATGCATCCCTTCTGCAGTGGGGAGCTAATGTAGATAGCTTCACACTCAGGAGCCTGGTCCTTCCAGGAATCAAATCTTCAGATCAACCTCCTGGAGCTCCGAGCGACACTCTGAAAGGCTTTCAGAGATCAGTGTCCAGCCAAATTATCTTGATTCAAACAGACAATCAGGTTGCAATGTACTACACCAACAAGCAGGGGGGCATCGGATCTTGCCCTCAGTGTCAGGAAGCCATCCAGATGTGGCTTTGGGCACCCCATAGGGGCATGTTTCTTCAAGCCACTTATCTGGTAGGTGTAAACAACAGTCAGGAGGCCGACAGGCTGAGCAGGGTAATGCAACCTCACGAGTGGTCTCTGAACATGGACGTAGTCTGCAAGATCTTCCAAGCATAGGGCACCCCTCGGTGGATCTTTTCACCACTCAACTCAATCGCAAAGTCCCTCAGTTCTGTTCCAGGCTTCAGGCCCAAGACAGACTAGCATCAGATACCTTTCTCCTTCATTGGGGAGCAGGGCTTTTGTATGCATATCCTCTCATACCTCTAGTAGGGAAGACTTTGCTGAAACTCAATCAAGACCGCGGAACCATAATCCTGATTGCACTCTTCTGGCCGCGTCAGATTTGGTTCCCTCTTCTGGAGTTGTCCTCCGGAGGACCGTGGAGATTGGAGTGTTTTCCAACCCTCATTACTCAGAACGAGGGGTCACTTCTATATCCTAACCTCAAGTCTCTGGCTCTCACGGCCTGGATGTTGAGAACTTAGAATTTGCCTCCTTGGGTCTTTCAGAGGGTGTCTCCCGGGTCTTGCTTGCATCCAGGAAAGATTCCATGAAGAGATGTTACTCTTTCAAGTGGAGGAGGTTTGCCATCTGGTGTGACAGCAGGACCCTAGATCCTCTCTCTTGTCCTACACAGACCCTGCTTGAATACCTTCTAAACTTGTCAGAGTCTGGTCTCAAGACCAACTCCGTAAGGGTTCACCTCAGTGCAATTAGTGCTTATCATTGGCGTGTAGAGGGTAAGCCTATCTCTGGACAGCCTTTAGTTGTTCGCTTCATGAGAGGTTTTTTTTTATCAAAGCCCCCTGTCAAACCTCCACCAGTGTCATGGGATCTCAATGTCGTTCTCACCCAGCTGATGAAAGCTCCTTTCAGCCACTGAATTCCTGCTATCTGAAGTACTTGACCTGGAAGGTCATTTTCTTGGTGGCTGTTACTTCAGCTCATAGGGTCAGTGAGCTTCAGGCCCTAGTAGGGGATGCACGTTATACTTTTCATCACACCAGAGTAGTCCTCCACATGCACCCTAAGTTCCTGCTGAAGGTGGTGTCGTAATTCCATCTGAACCAGTCAATTGTCTTGCCAACATTGTTTCCCCGTCCTCATGCCCACCCTGGTGAAAGCAGCTTGCACACCTTGGACTGCAAGAGAGCATTGGCCTTTTACGTGGAGCGGACGAAACCCTACGGACAGTCCGCCCAGATTGTTTGTTTCTTTTGATCGCAACAGGAGGGGAGTCGCCATCGGAAAACGCACAATCTCCAGTTGGCTAGCGGATTACATTTCTTTCACTT
This sequence comes from Microcaecilia unicolor, assembly GCF_901765095.1. Classification (NCBI taxonomy): domain Eukaryota; kingdom Metazoa; phylum Chordata; class Amphibia; order Gymnophiona; family Siphonopidae; genus Microcaecilia; species Microcaecilia unicolor. Next base: position 112,962,553 of record NC_044040.1, read on the forward strand.
ATGCCCAAGCTGGGCTGACTCTGGAGGGCCACGTCACGGCTTATAATGTCAGAACCATGGCAGTGTCGGTGGCTCACTTAAAGTCAGCCTCCATTGAAGAGATTTGCAAAGCTGCAACGTGGTCTTCAGTCCACACATTCACGTCACAGGATACCCGACATGACAGTCCATTTGGGCAGTCGGTGTTGCAAAATCTGTTTGGGGTTGTAGACTCCAACTTCACCCACCTAGGCCTGTTCTATTCTGTTCCAGGCTGCACTCTGAGCTAGCTGTATATAGTTTTCAGGTCAACCTACGTTTAGGTCCTCGCCGATGCGAGGCCCAATTGGCCAATGTTTGTTTTGGGTGAGTCTGGATGCTACGGATACCCCACTTGTGAGGATAATTCAGCCTGCTTGTCCTCGGAGAAAGCAAAGATGCTTACCTGTAGCAGGTATTCTATGAGGACAGCAGGCTGATTATTCTCACAATCCCGCCCACCTCCCCTTGGAGTTATTTGTTTATGCTTTGGGACTTAACTGAGGTACTCGCGTGGCAGGTGGGAAGGTCAGTCCACGCATGGGTGGTGTGCACTGCACACATGCAGAAGGCTCTAGCAAAGTTTTGTTTTTTTGCTATGGCAAATGCCGGGTCCCGGCTGACGCTGACATCGACCCACATCTACTATAATAAAACTCACCCTGAACGTTCTGAAGACAACGTTCTGAAGTCACTCAATCACTCCCTGAAGGTTCGTGGATTCATGGTGGTGAAGCCACTCCACTGACCCGTGCCCCGCCCACGCGTCAAACGTCAGAACATTGTCTTCAGAACAGTAAACTAAAGGAAGGGATCGCAACCAAGCAGTGGAGGAGTAGGGAAACACTTCCTCCCCCTGCCTAGGAAGCGCAGCCTACCAACCTCCCAACCCACCCGCGGAAAAAATCTGGAGGGAAACCACCTCCAAAGCTCCGGAGTCCAAATGACTCCGGACACCAGTGTTCGACGTCCAACCCCCCCCCCCCCCCCAAAGCCACCCACCAAGCTCCGTAGTAGAAGCCCCGCCCACAGAATGCTGCAAGTCCAAACCCCCGCACCACACCCCTCAAAGCTGCAGGTTCAAAAGAAGCCCCGCCCACAGAATGCAGGAGGGTCAACACCTCCCCGCAACACCCCCCCAACCCCCCCCCAAGCCACCCACCGTCCGCGTTGCTTTGCCGGCGGGGACTCAAAACCCGCCAGCAGAAGTCCTGTGTTGTCTGCTGAGTGTCACTCCAGCGATCTTCGGCGTTGCTGCTAGCCTGTGCAGCAGGGTTGCCAGGTGGAAAATTTGTTTTCCGACCCAAACCAGCCTAAATCCAGCCCAAAAACCCACCCAAACTCAAACCCCGCCCCTGACACCCCCACCCCTGCCGTCATCAACGCCCGCCCCCCGCCCGTCATTGGCCCCGCCTCCCCCGTCACCGACCCGCCTCCCCATCATCGGCCCCACCCAGAACGTCATTAACCCCGCCCAAAACGTCACTAACCACGCCCCCCACGGCCGAAAAAATCGCCTGAAAACTGCCCAAAAGAAAAAAAAGAAGCCCAAAAAACCGCAACCCGCCGCGGGCAAAAAATTTCCCCGGTGGCGGGTCGCGGAAAACCGCCCAATTGGGTGTAAACACCGCCCACCTGGCAACACTGCTGTTGCAGGCAGGGCTTCTGTGCGTCTGACGTCCTGCACGTGCAGGACGTCAGACGCACAGAACTCCGCTCTGCACAGGCGAGCAACGCCGAAGATCGCTGGAGTGAGACTCAGCGACAACACAGGACTTCTGCTGGCGGGATTTTGGGTCACCCGCCAGCAAAACTATCGACGGTGGGGTGCGATGGCGACGGTGGGTGGGATGGCGGCGGCGGGTGCATCGTGGTGGGTGGGATGGCGGCGGCGGGGGGGGGGCATCGCGCTGAGGAGGCGCTTCCTTCCTTCCTTCTTCAAAAGCAGGACCCCCCCCCACAAAACTGAACTATACCACACACACACACCACACTCACACACTCTCTCTCATCTGGCAGCGCTTCCTGAACCCCCACCACACACACACACCCCCTCATTTGGCCACACTTCCTCAATGTCCCCCCCCCCCCCAACACACACACACACTCTCACATCTGCCAGCGCTTCCTGAAACCCCTGCCCCCCCCCACACTCATCTGGCAGTGGTTACTGACCCCCCCCCCACACACACACACTCACTGTCATTTGGCCACAGTTCCTCAACGGCCCCCCCCCCCAACACACACACACTCATCTGGCAGCGCTTCCTGAAATCCCTGCCCCCCCACACACACACTCACTCACGTCATCTGGCAACCCCCCCACCCCACCACCACACACGCACACACACACACACACACACACTCACTCAGTCTCTCATCTGGCATCGCTTCCTGAACCCCCCCCCCCCCCCCACACACACATACACACATTCTCATGTGGAAACGCTTGATAAAACGCCCCCCTCCACACACACACTCTGGCAGCACCACACACCCCTGTTCTTCCAAGCTGAAACCCCCAACACACACACACACCCACACACCCCTCCAACACACACACACACTCTCTCTCACTCTCATCTGGCAGCGCTTCCTGAAACCCCGTACACACACACACAGACACTCACTCTCTCTCATCTGGCAGCGCTTCCTGAAACCCCTGCCCCCCCCCCCCCCCCCCCACACACACTCACTCACTAATCTGGCAGCCGTTCCTGAACCCCCCCCCCCACACACACACACACACTTACTCTCATTTGGCCCCGCTTCCTGAACCCTCCCCCCCCCACACACACTCTCACTCTTCTGTCAGTGCTTCCTGAACCCACGCCCCAAACACACATACTCACTCTCATCTGGCAGTGCTTAATAAACCGCCCCCCCCCCACATACTCACTCACTCATCTGGCAGCACTTGCAGAACCCCCACACCCCTCTTCTTCCAAGCTGAACCCTCCCCCAACATACCAGACAACACACACACCCTCTCTCTCATCTGGCAGCACTTCATGAAACCCCATACACACACACACTCACTCACTCACTCACTCTCTCTCTCAACTGGCAGCACTTCCTGAACCCCCCCCCCCCCCACACACACACACACTCACTCTCTCTCAACTGGCAGCACTTCCTGAACCCCCCCCCCCCACACACACACACTCACTCTCTCTCATCTGGCAGCGCTTCCTGAAACCCCTGCCCTCCCCCCCCCACACTCACACACTCTGTCATCTGGCATTGCTTCCTGACCCCCCCCCCCACACACACACTGACTCTCTCACTCACATCTGGTAGCGCTTCCTGAACCCCCCGCACCCCTCTTCTTCCAAGCTGATCCCCCCCCAACACATCCCCCCACCCCACCCCACCCCACCCCCAACACACACACACTCTCTCTCTCCCCCTCTTCCAGCAAACCAATTGCTTGGGTGCAGTGGCGGGAATCTCAGACAACAGAGAGAGAGGGGGGGGGGGGGCCTGACACCAGAGAGAGAGAGAGGAAGGGAGGTATCTCTGTCACACACACACTCTCTCTCTCTCACATACAATGTCTTTCTGACTCTCACTCTCACACACTCTGTCTCACACTGTATCACATTCACTCTCTATGTGTCACACAGTCACTCACACACTCGCTTGGTCTCATACACTCACTCTCACAGAGAATCTGTGTCTCACACACACACTCTCTCTCACACTGTGTCTCACATACGCACTTGCACACACTCTCATTCTCACAGACACACTCACACCCAGACTCACTCTCTCTCACACACACACACACTCACACTTTCACTCTCTCTCTCACACACAGTCACTCTCACATACACTCTCCCAAACATACACACTCCGAGGAAAACCTTGCTAGCGCCCGTTTCATTTGTGTCAGAAACGGGCCTTTTTTACTAGTGTGAGAATAATCAACCTGTTGTCCTCGGAGAATACCTGCTCCAGGTAAGTATTTTCACTTTATTTGTACTTACTGGCCTTTCCCTAGTTAGCTAACTTAAGACAATTTCTTGCATTTCTTTTAAAGACTTGATAGTTAACTTTATTTTTACCAGTTCCACACCTTTATATGGTTTAAAGGAGGAATGAGCAGGGGCTTAGCCAGACACCCAATTTTGGGTGGGCCTTGGCCTAAGATGGGTGGGCAGAAAAACTCTGCCTTGTCCTACAAGTGATTTGGTCTCTCCCTCTCTTGCCTGCATGCCATATGGTCCATCAAACATCCCCCCACCCCCCCACTCTCCTGTATACCTTTTTAAATAACAGATTTTCACCGGCAGTGAGCAGCAACTAATACACATTGCTCATGTTGACCCCAAAGCCTTCCCTCTGATGCATCTTCCTGTTTCCACATAGGTGGGAATACATCAGAGGGAAGGCTGTGGGGCCAAAGCAAGCAGTATGTATCAGTTGCGTCTCACTGCAGGTGAAGATCTGCTATTTACAAGGTATGCAGGAAGGACAGTTGTTGGGAATTTTTAGCTGGTGGGGCTTGGGGATCCCTGCCAGTCACATCATAGGTGTGCTGCTACTGGGTGAGCCTGAGCCCAAAGTGGGTGGGCCTGGGCCCACTCGGGCCCACCCTTGGCTACGCCACTGGGAATGAGTCTTCTCAGTTGTGGAATCCTGAAAATTTGTTCCACTGCTTTATCAAAACACTGAGCTATGTGAACCTCACAATGTCCAATAGGGCACAGCTTAGTTTGTGTTCTTTATCAAGACTTGTTGGTAGATGGGCACACAACCTGCAAGTCTCTGGAATGGTCTATTGGGACTAATAAAGGAAAGAAAATCAGCAAGTGAGTCACAATTTTTTTCTTTTATCCTCCTAGATCAACATCTGTATTTACAAATGTTCCCAGGGATGGCAAGATTAAATAATGATGATCGTTTTGAGCATTGCACTACTGGAGGAATTAGGGGATATCACTCCCATTATCTTCCTGTGTTTATTGCCCCCCACCCCCCAGATGGCATCATGGGAAAATATAGACATGTAGATTTCTTATAGTAGCAAACATACATGTCTATGTGCCAACACATAGACATGTGTGTTCCTGAAATACACACAAAGCCAACACCAACAGAGGGTGATCTCTCCACAGGAGAAGCGAAAGCCAACACGCACACACACAGTGGATCCAAAAAAGTCCTCTCACAGATGGTGTTTTCCTAAACAAGGTCTTTATTTCAAATTAATAGGACTGACCCGACACGAGTCGTGTTTCGGCCATAAAGGCCTGCGTCAGGGGTCTACAAATCTCCAATAAAGAAATAATCTTGCAAAATAAATAAAACCCAGTTAGCCTTCTGCTAACTGAGAAATCGCATCAAAGTGCTGCTAGGCAACCTATTCCGTAAACATCGAGTCTACCAAAATGGTAGATTATTTCTTTATTGGAGATTTGTAGACCCCTGACACAGGCCTTTACAAGCCTTTAGCCTAGCATCAGCCTTGTCCTACCCCCTACCCATCCCACGGTCTGAGATCTCTTCCCCCAACCTCCACCCAGAAACCCCCAAAACTCATCAACATGAAAAATATACAACCTTTTTTAGATTGCAACCTGAGCATTATAACAAATTTATTGTTGGTGGGCTTCTGGGTGGGGGTGGGCTCTTCTCTGCCTAGTGAAAAAAGATATATGAAAATTATTAAATATGCCTTTTTTTTTTTACCTAGGCAGTGAAGAGCACACCCCAACCCAACATTACACTGTACAGGATGTTAAAATTAAAAAAAAAATAGTTGTTTTACCTGGCCTGGGCAGCTGGGCTTTGGTGGTGGTGGCAGATAGTGGAGCAGACTCAGAGCGCAATCATTGTGCTCTTGCTCCATGTGTTTTGTTGTGGGGCCACGGGGGAGTGCTGCTGAGGCAGGGCAGACCGGCAGAGTGGAGGAACAGGAACCGCGACGATAGCCGGCACAGACTCCCCTCCCATGCAGCACTGCGGTGCCGTTGCGCATGAGGGAGGGGAGGAGCAGAGCTCAGGGAGTGAGGTGAGCGACGGAGTGGCGGCGCCGGCGTCTAACAGTACAATGGCTGCAGCCGCTGCACTAAAAACAAAATTAGGCAGAGGTGGACCGGACAGCTGCCGGCTGCCTGGGTGGGCCTGAGCTGAGATTGGGCGGGCCCAGGCCCACCCGTAGCTACGCCCCTGCGCTCGTCTCCGGCTCCAGCTTCTCCCTTCTCTCTTCACACAGTGTCCCGCCCTCGCAGAAACAGGAAATGCATCATCGTGAGGGCGGGGCACTGTGTGAAGGGAGAAGCTGGAGCCGGAGACGAGCCTGTAGTGCCTTTTTCTTCATTGGCGTCAGCATCATTGCAACCGTCAAAAGAGGATTCTACATGCCTTGTGAGTGACAGGCAAGTACAGTCTCCATTATATCACCTTTCAAGCTGGATCTAACTTAGAAGTTGGGACTCCAGAATTTTCCTCTCTCTCTAGACATAGGGTACACATCTGAGACTCATGGTCTCTAGCTTTATCCTTGCTTCCCCACCACTAATGATGTTCTTTGTTTGCTGAATACATATATCTCTACTACCTCCAATAGGTGACAGCTCAAAGTATCCACCACTGTCTCCATGCATTGCCACATAGTACTTTTTCCTCATATCACATTCTTAGCAACTGTGCCACTGTTCTTCTTTCTCCTTTCCTCATCATCCCTGGTTTGTTATGATATGCTTTGGATTTTGATTTCTATCAATGGTGGGCCAAAAAGTCAAATTCCATATTGTTGATGGTCTGCATTTTCTGTATGGTGGTATATTGCTACTACTACTACTACTACTAATCATTTCTAAAGCTCTACTAGACGTACGCAGCGCTGGTGTATTATGGTACAGTAAGGTTCTGAGTGTGTTTTTGCACAAAGTTGTGCATAGTGTTTTGCAGTTGAGCAATTGTGGTTAGTATATGCTTTGAGCAACCACTTTATTCTTTGACATATGATACATATCTAATAACTAAATTTAATAAAAGGTATTAATTGTGATTATTTTATTTTTACTTATTTTTTTTTCTGTGTGTTGTCAGACAATTATGGATATAAGCCCCACCCCTGGCCCCACCCCCACCCCTTTAGCCTCCCCAAACAGTTGGGCCACCGACCGCCTATGTCCATAGGCTGTTATTAATTGGACTTGGGGAAAATCCACTATTTCAGTACAAAATGTTTTGTACTTTTTGGGGATCATGCCAGGTATTTGTGATCTGGGTTGGCCACTGTTGGAAACAGGATGCTGGGCTTGATGGACCTTTGGTCTTTCCCAGTATGGCAGTGCTTATGTACTTCAGTCCACGGCTGTGAGCGGCTCCAACGCTGTATACCACTGTTGGTTGAATATTGGGCCCATACTGTACATCCCTGTGAATATTTATCTGTTTATGTGTTAAATAGCAGATGTAGATATGTGCATGTACTTTATTTGGGGTAATTTTCCAAGTGTCTGTATTCTTTCCCTTTGAAAACTTGTGTAATTTATACCCATAGTTACCACATATTTTAAGTGTTTTTTTTAATAACATTACCCTCATCAGGTCTAACTCTGTGTATAACTGTTTTTCTCCTAGCATCTTCAAATAGAATCATTGAACGGATATTCTCTGGAGCAGTGACAAGGTAAGTTTAAGCCAATTTTACACAGAATAAGTACTGAGGGAAACTTTGGATACCAAAGGAAACAAAATCATTCTAAAAACCAACCATGATTTCCTTTATATGTACCAAAATCAATATGTATTTATATTTCTACTTTATATACTGTGATAGCAAAAAAGACTAGATTGGATATCAAAAATGTATAACTATAAAGTATCACAAAAAAGGTTTGCTAGCTAGCTTGAGAGACTTAAACTTTTTTTTTTTTCTGGGCACGCAGACCCATGCAACCTTTAATACAGAAAGCATTGTACAATATAACATGTTGCCTCTAGTACATTGAATTTGTTGCGTCCTAAATCCCTGCTCCCTCAACCCTCCCCCCTCCTCCCCCCCCTCTATCAGCCTGCGGGTTGAAGATATCTCTTTGTTCCTCATAAGACTCCCATACTTTTTGGAATTTCTGAATGTGCCCCTTCCTTAATGCTGTTAATTTAGTTATCTGATAAATATGGTCTAACTTGAGACCCACTCTGTGTATTGATGGGACTTCCACTTGCTTCCATGCCCATGCCAGGACCAGTCTAGCTGTTGCAAAGATTATTATATGGAGTTTATGGTCCTGTACACGACATCCTGGCGGTCGCACATGAAGCAAACATTGCTCTGCTCTAGCCAGGTATGTCCCTTTACCCAGGCGATTGACCCTATCCAGCACTTGCTGCCAGAATACTTGTACCTTTGGGCACCCCCACCAGACATGCATAAAGGTTCCCTTTTCACCACACTCTCTCCAACAATCTGCGGGGGCCCCTGGATAAATCTTGTGTAATACCACCAGTATAACATTTTATATCCGTTCTCTATTAGTGGCTGAGCTATTGATGGTTTTAATAAGAATCTAAAGCTATTGTGCCACCATTCTGTCGGACATGTATTCTGCAGGGTGCCTTCCCATCTATGTGTATAAAATTCTATAGGGGTGGTCAGTAGCAGTAATGCCCGGTACAGCCTTGTTATACTCCCTCTCCCCCCTCCCCCCTTCAGTGCTCGCTCTAATCCAGTTTCTGTGAGTTCCAATTCCTCACTAGCCTTCCTCAGGCAGTGATAATAAACCATGTCTCTAGTGTCTAAGTCGTATTCTTCTCTGAGCTCCTCGAATCCCTTTACTTTTCCATCTTCCCACACTTGCCGTAGTGAACACAGGCCCTTGTTCGCCTAGAGCTGATACGCCCTTTCAGTCTCGCCCCAAGGGAAACCCGGGGCGGCGCATATAGCTGTCTGCAAAAAATATTGTCTATCTGGAAATACTTTCTTCCTTATTGAGAGCCAGGTATAGAGTAGGTGGCTCATCCCCATCGGAAGCTTTCGCGCCTCGGCCAGTATGTCCTCTTTCCATCTCCATAATGTATTACCCAGATACCAAGTGCCCATCCATGCTCTTTCCCAATGGAGCCATTTCTTTGTATTTCGCGGTTCCCACTCAGCCAGTATTCTTAACTGAGCCGCCTGGTAGTATAGTAAAAAGTGGGGACTCCCATGCCCCCCCACCTCTGGCCTCTGGTACATTACCCCACGGCGCACCCTTGGAGGTCTTTTCTTCCAAATGTAAGCGAACATTCTCTTATTAAGCTGCCTGAAAAAGGAGCATGGGATCGGCACAGGTAATGCTACAAAAAGGTACAGCAGCTTTGGCAAGAGAATCATTTTGATTGCGTTGATCCTCCCCCGTCCAGGATATATTAAAACCTTCCCACCTATCTAATTCTGTGAATAGCTCTTGGGCCTTTTTTGGATAGTTAGCAGCAAATAAATTTTCTGCCTTCGCAGTGATCTGGATACCTAAATATCTTATGGACTTTACAGCCCACACAAATGGGTAGGCTTTTTTTATCAGCCCTGCCTCTTGCGGGGGCGCGGAAATATTAAGTATCTTGGATTTTGTGACATTAATTTTAAATCCTGACATACTATTATATTGTTGGAGCACTGCCATGACATTCTGGAGGGACTGGGATGGGTTGGCCAGCGTCATCAAAATGTTGTCAGCAAAAAGCATAATCTTATGTTCTTTCCTGCCTCTGAGCACGCCTCGAATGCCCCCATGCTCTCTTATTATTTTTGCCAAGGGTTCTATAGACAGGGCAAATAGAAGGGGAGAGAGAACTGTATGCTTCTATGAGAAGATGTGTAATTTTGAAACTATAAATAAATAAATAATTAATCAAGTTTCCAATAAGCGACACACCAAAAAAAGAAGGGGAGAGAGAGCGCACCCCTGCCGTGTGCCTCTGTGGAGCTCAACCGGTCTGGACCTCGAGCCATTAATTCTTAGTGCTGCTAGGGGGCTGGAATAAAGCAATTTTACCCAATAAAGAAACTTATCCCCAAAGCCCACCTGTCGCAGCATTTTAAACAGAAAAACCCAGTCCACCCGATCGAACGCTTTCTCAGCGTCCACTGAGAACAGTACCACTGGGGTAGTCTCGTCTCTAACCTGCTGGATCACATGCAGAAGGCAACGTATGTTATCACAGCCTTGTCGGCCCTCTATGAAGTCTACTTGGTCCACATATATTAAGTGTGGCATCATCCCCCTCAACCTACGTGCTAGAATTTTCGTGAAAATCTTATAATCAGTATTAAGTAGCGAGATTGGCCTATATGAGCCACATTGTTGTGGGTCCTTTCCTGGTTTTAATATGAGGACCACCTCCGCCAGTCTCCATGAGTAAGGTAGCTCCTGAATATTACCAAAGGAGGAGATCGCCTTCACCAGGACAGGGACCAACAATTTTTTATAGAACCTGATGGGAAATCCATCTGGGCCCGGGGCCTTGTTATTTGGCAAGTCAGCTATGGCCTCTATCACCTCTTCTACTGTGATATCCTTTGAAATTCTCTCTGCCTCTTCCCCCGAAACCCTCTGTGGCGCTACTCCCTCCAAGTATGCCTCTTTTTCCTCCGGGGGGCACTGTTTGCTCCCCCTGATACAGCTGGTTATAAAAGTCCCAGAAGGACTCTTGTATTCTATCTGTCTCAGTTAGAAGGGCTCCCCCGCTATCTTTGATGGCTGTTATATAGTTACGCTGCTCTTTCTTTCTAAGCTTAAACGCCAGCATCCTGCTGGCTTTGTCACCAAACTCAAAGTGTTCCTGTTGCACAGCCTGTAATTGCATCGCAATATCTGCCATCTGTATCTCATTAAGTTGACCCCTGGTCCGATGGATCTCCCCTAATTTTTGGCTATCCGAGGTGTTAGCTTTATGATCTCTTTCTAGTTGTGTCAATTTATCTCTAAGCACCTTTTCCTTCAATTTCTTAGCCTTATACATGTGAGATTGAAGCGCAATAAGATTCCCTCTCAGTACTGCTTTAAGTCCTTCCCACAAGCTAGTAGGGTGTACCTCATCTACATCATTGATAGCAATATATTCTACTATGTATTTTTCTATCTCTTGAACAGTTTGGGGCTCCAACAGCATTGCTTCATTCATTCGCCAGTTCCTGCACCCTTTATGCCCCCCCCCCCCCCTTATTAACATCTCCATCCACACTAGGCAGTGATCAGACCACGTACAGGGCTCAATCTGTATGTTCTTTATGTTACCCCACACCCCTCTATCTCCCAACCAATAGTCAATTCGTGAATAGGAATTATGTTTTGGCGAGTAGTGTGTATAATCCCGCTCAGATCCATGCTTCTCTCTCCACGTCTATTAGTCCCCAGCGCCCCATCCATCCCCACATCCTATGGCGGTCTCGCTGGGCATATCCCGCATTGCCTCCTGAGTTATCTATCTGGGGGGGGGGGGGTCTAATGTAAGGTTGAAGTCTCCCCCTACCAATAGGGAGCCCTTTGCTTTATCTTGTATCACTTTTTCCAGACCCTCCAAGAAGCCGGCCTTCCCCTCATTGGGCGCGTATACGCATATCAAGGTGTAGTACACATCGTAAAGAGTTGCAATCACTACCATATACCTCCCCTCCTTATGTGTCCTTTATAATCCATGGGCACGCACCTGACAGCGCAATGAGAACTCCTCCCTTTTTTTGTCATCTTTGCTTGAAGCACAGAACACAATGGGGTATCGTTTATGTCGTATTAGCTTCTCGTGCTTGCATCTCAGGTGCGTCTCCTGGATGAACATTATGTCTACCTTTAGGCGCTGCATGTCTCTAAACATTTGGCTCCTCTTTTGAGGTGTATTAAGGCCTCGCACATTCAGGGTTGCATATCTACGAGTCATCGACCCTTCTTTGTGAGCTTCTCTTATGCTCCCCGCCACTCTCCTGAGTAATCCTATACTTTCCTCCCCACCTCCCTTCCACTCTAGCCCTCCCCCTACCCCACCCACCTCCCTGACCTCCCTCCCTCCCCCTACCCCTCCTCCCCCTCCTAAACCTGAGCACCGCTTCCATAATCAAGCAAGTGCTACTCGGGTTAGAAGTGACCATCCTGCACCCTCCAATTCACCTAACTTGAATTATTCCCCCCCTTCCCCAAACATCAACTCCACTCAAATATCCCCCTCTTACACAACTAGTTGCCGCAGCGGCTCAACATCTGAGTTCTCTTTAAAACACCGCTCTGTGGAGCAACTTTCACTTGTCTCTGATATGTCTTTGAATGTTCAACATCTTTACGCCATCCTTCACACCTTTTTCAGCTTCCTCCACTGTAGCGGCTCACGATCTCATGGCAAGCGGTGTGCAGATTGTTGTCGCTGAAGCCTCTTACGCCCCACTCGCTGCCACTTTGGGCAGGGATCTTGCCCGCCTTCCTGCCGGCGCCCTTTTCCTGGCATCGGAGTTGCCCCTGTCTCTCCATCGGGAACCACTGCACGCGCTTCCTCCACCGTCTGGACATAGTGCTGCTTACCATCCTTATAGAATATCAATGCAAATGGGTGACCCCATCTATATCTTATGCCCAGCTCGCGTAGGTGAGCAGTTACAGGTTTTAAGTCCGCTCTTCTCTTTATCGTGGCTGCCGCTAAATCTTGGTAGATATCAATATTATAGGAGTCCCATTGGAAATCCTTTATTTGTCTTGCTGCCTTCAGCACTCGTTTCTTCAGCTTAAAGTCACGGAAGCAGGCGATGATATCTTTTGGTCGATTATTTCTCATTAGGCCCAATGCTCGGTGGGACCTCTCCAGGATCACTGTCTCCGGCGCTAATGGGGCCTCAGGCGTGGACAACAGGGCACTGACTATTTTCTGGACAACTGATTCTGCGTCCTGGTATAGCGGGGACTCTGGCAGACCTCTAAAGCATAGGTTACAGCGCCTACCACGATTTTCAAGGTCCTCCAATGTATTATTGATTTGCTGCTTTCCAAGTCTAAGGTCAGATACCTGTAAATCCAGCGATTGTAGCGCTTCTCCCTGGTCATCAATGCGGGTCTCCGCCTCGTCAACTCTGTGGCCCAGGCTTGCTATTTCTCCCCGCAGTTCCGCCCTCAAGGTTTCAATCTCCATCCGGGCCGCCTTGAGATCCGATCGCATCTCCTGCATCCATTCCCGTAACTCGGGGAAATCCACTCATTCGCTGGGTCAGTTCTGGCGTTTGGAAGAGTTCCACTCCCGAGCCTTCCTCCCCATTGCTCTGCGTGTCGGGAAGTGGCTCCACCTGGCCCGCCATGCGTTTCTGGGCCGCTCCCCCCGCAAACGCAAATTGTGACAAATTTATGCCTTCTTGGCTCGCCTGCATCACTCTGTCACTGCACCGTCGTCTTGCTGCTTTCTGCGGCAGTCTATAATCGGGTTCGCCGCTATCGGAGGGGGGAAAATGCACTTTATAGCTCAGGTGCGTCGGAGCTCCGCGTTCATGCGGCCATTTGCTCCGCTGACGTCACTTCCTCCCATGAGAGACTTTAACTTGATTCAATATTTAATTTATTCAAATTGCTCCCAAAAAGCTGGGTCTTAAAGCAACAAATTAGAAAAATCACGGCAGAAAGTCCTCTCAAATAAGTCTCTTAAAAAGTGGCTTACATATTGAAAAAAAGAGCAAACTTAAATTGTGCACAGCTAAGTAAAAACACTTATCTGATTATAAATCCTCCTCTTCATAATTTCACGACTTCTCATTCATGTGAGGAGGTTTGGACTGTGCTACATCGATCACTGGATATTTACCCTTCACATGAATGAGAAGCAAGAATAAGTGAGCATTGCTGCTGTTTCTTCAGGAGGGAGGGGGTTGGGAGACTTGGACTGGGTTGAGAAGGTGGGGTTACTGCTAAACACTAGTGGTTTTTAAAAAAAATAGAGCAGGAGAGTTTAGGTTGAGAGGGCAGGAGGAGCTGCTAGATTTCCAGGAATGTTATTTTATTTTGGGGATGGTAGGGTCATGTCTGGGGGAGGGAAGGGGCTGATAGATTACTAGGGATATTTTTGAGGGGATTGGGGGTCAGATCACATTTTTATATATTTTAAACTAAGGTTCAATGCTATCACAATCCCCCTGATATTCAAATGATTTCAGCAGGCGGGAGAGGACCTTAGAGGTCATAAAGGTGTGAATAAGATAGCCCTTTACACACCTTTAAGACCTCTAAGGTCCTCTCAAGAATCATCACTATCTGTATCCTCATCAAAAGGAATTGTGTGATGTGATACTTGCCAGCGAGCCTTCTCAGGAGTAGCCCCCACACTCTAGAATTTACTCCCAGAGGGCTACGTATAACTGGAGACTACCTCTACTTCAGGAAGCAGGTGAAAGCCTGGCTCTTCTCTCAAGCCTTTAAAACATAGCGTAACAGACTATACACTCATTCTGCACCTGTACTAGCTTGCTACACACACTGTAACTGGGGACCAGATGCACTAAACCTTAACGACCCTTTAACGAAGAAATTTTCAACCGTAGCATGCATTAAAGGCCATTTTCCGACGACACTAGCAGCTAACGAAATGGAATGCAAACGAGTAACTACCATTGAAATGTGGACAATTCGGGATGCACTAACCATACCGACGATTGCAACGAATCATTTACCGTGGTAAATTTAACGTGAGGTCAGACCTGTCATTAAGGGCTGAGCTGTCATCTCCCCGCTTCCCCCTGCACAATATAAATCCAAGCTGGCATGTTTAAGTGAGATTAAATAAAAACGCTACCAATAAAGAACGACAAGGTGGATGCAGTACTTCATAGGCTTCCCCCTGCATTAATAGAAAAGCAAAACAAAAATCGAAAAAGGATCGGGAGGGGGCAAAGGTGCTCGTCAGGAGCGTCCTGTATGGACGGCCTTGCCCTCCCCCCCCCGAGGTCGCCGCTGCTTCCCACTTCCACCTGTATTAAATAAAAAATCAAAACAAAAATCAAAAGTTTAGCAGCCCCGGTCCCCCTCTCTTCCTCTCTCTCTCTTTCTCCTTCTCCCACAGCTCCGCCTCCCGCCATCCTCCACCCCCGTGCCCCGCCCCCCCTGAGGTCGCCGCCGCCGCTCCCCCCTCCACCGGACCCCCCCTCTGCCTTACCGGGCCCGCGCAGCGCCTCTCACCTCTGTGTGAAGGCGCTGCACGGGCAAGAACCTCAGGGGGCGGGGCACGGAGGTGAAGGATGGCGGGAGGCGGAGCTGTGGGAGAAGGAGAAAGAGAGGAAGGGAGGGTGACCGGGGCTGCTAACTTTTGATTTTGTTTTGATTTTTATTTAATACAGGCGGAAGCGGGGAGCAGCGGCAACCTCGGGGGGGGGGGGGGGGGGGGAAGGCCGTCCTTACAGGACGCTCCTGACGAGCGTCTTTGCCCCCTCCCGATCCTCAGCTTCTTTGACGTTTTTTGGCATGAGCAGAGCAGCCAGCATAACGCTTGGCTGCTCTGCGCATGCTTTACGGGCAGATTAACAACGGGGATTACACTTCTTTAATGCATTCGACTTTCGAATGCCGAACCGAACATGTAGGACTTGTTTTTTTACTGCATTCTTCGTTTTTTCAATTTTGATAAGGACTTTTACGTTTTAGATTTTTTTACGTATGGTTGATGCATCTGGGCCTTAGATCAGTTCCTTATCTCTTGCTTAACTATACAAAGAATGTGCCTTGAGTTTAGCTAACCATCAAATTATCCCAGCTGACTCTGTACCACACATCTTGTTCCTATCATATATCTGCTCTTGGTCCCTCAGCTATATGGTAAGCCGTATTGTAGAAATTCTTTAGCATCATATCTATGTTAGTTGAATGTTCTAATGCATGCCTTATTAGGTGTATCATTAGTATTATGCTAACATTGTATTATATCTCTGGAATTTGAATTCCACTGCTATTAAATGTGTATATTTTTCATACTGTTTCACGGTAGTTCTATTATTAGGTTTCAATTTACTGTTTTCAAGTTTACCTAATTTATTGTATTTATGCTTATTCTTGGTGATTTTACTGCTGTAATGCTATTAACAATATTGTAAATATTATGTTAAATTGTACTTGCTGTACACCGCTTTGGGTGAATCTCTTCATAAAGGCAGTTAATAAATGCCAATAAATAAATAAAAATAAATCTCCTAAGGCCACCTAACCCCCAATATTCAGTGGCACTAAAACTGTCACCCACATAACGTTTTAAAACAAAGTTGAGTGCTTTGAGCCCCTTTCCACCCCATGACAAAAGCCCCCTCCTTCCCTCCCCCAGCACGTTGCCAGAAGGCAGTCTTCCTGCCTTCCCTGGAAAGCCCCCCAACCCCTCAGTTGAGCCCCCCCCCCCAGATTTGCCTCTATCCCTGGTGGTCCAGTGGAGGTCATTGGGGGCAGGAGCGCAGCACTCTCACTCCTTCCCCTTGCATCTGCTTGGCAAAATGGCTGTCATGACCTCTTGTGGCAGCTCGCCTACTATGCGAAATACCACGAGCTGCCACGAGAGGCTATAGCAGCCGCAAGGGGCAGGAGCGAGAGTGCTGTGCTCCTCCCCCCCAGTGGCCCCCCTGGACCACCAGGGATAGACGCAGGCCCAAGGGGGGCTGCTTTCTGGCTGAGGAAGGGAAGGAAAGGGCTTTGTCATCAAGGGCGAGAGGGGACTCAAGGGGCTCAAATTTGTTTTAAAAAGTTAGAGGATGCTGGCCCGATATTCAGCTGGGGCCTGCATAACTATCTTATGCGGGCCTTGGCTGAATATCGATCAGGCCCACATAAGCTTCGGCAGCATGCTCATCAATATTTAGCTCCCAGCACTGAATATTGGTGGCTAATTCATCTGCAGACAGTAAGCGTTTAAAAATGCACTGACCGCTACTGGCTGAATATTAACCAGAATCAGTTTACCAAGAAAAGTAAAGAAAATATGCACAGGCACAATGTTATCCAACTAAAACAAAAGGTCATCTGCCACACAACCTAGCCAACCGTTTCAAGCTTGCCCATCCTTCAGTACTAAAAAGTCCAAAATATCTCCAAAAATATTGAAGAAAGGCTGCCAGACTCCATCAAATTTGGCTGTGTGTTTTAACTGAACTTTTTCATATTATATATGTTCTCCATGCAAATTAACCAATTCTTCATAGATAGTAGGTTAAACATTTTCCAGCTAGAGGCCAGAGTCAGTTCGGCTGCATTTAAACAATGTTTCATCAACAAATGCTGCATTACCTTCAAACTAAGTCCCTGTTGTTGTAGAAATAGATCCCCAGCCTCCAAGGGAGCGTCACCCCCAGAAGCTGAGTATTCCAAAATTGTTTAGCTTTCCAAAAGGCATGAACTTTTGAGTACTTGTGCCAGATATGAAGCACAGTACCTCTCTTTCCACACTGCCTCCAACATCTGTCTGAGAAACCTGGAAGCGAGTGAGCCAAATGGACAGGACTGAGGTACCAATGATACAGTACTTTATAATTATTCTGTTGTATATGGACTGCCAATGAGGGGTTTGCAGCTGTCCTCTCCATGTAATCCCACTGTTTATCCTCTTAGTAGAGAATGACACAGGGACAGAGTTTGTCCCTGTTTCCACCCCATCCCTGCAGGCTCTTTCCCTGTCCCTGCCCCATCCCCATGGGCTCTGTCCTAATCTACAGAAGCCTCGAACAACTATGATTTTATATTTAAATCTTTTAATTAAAGTATAAAAAGGAACAATATGCTGTGCAACTGTTGTGTATAAATTACAAATAGAAAACAATAATAACAGCGAGCAGCTATAATAACCCTCCTCACCACCACCCTCTACCTTTCCAACTCCAACAATAGCTGATTTCAACTACCCCAAGGAATCCTAATCTACCCTGTTAAAATTTCCAGGGGTACAAAATACAACCTGTTCTGTATGCCCTAGAGGGGAGAAATATGCCCTGTGAAGTACCATTATGAATTTTTAATCTGTGGAAAGGTGTGGTAGCCGTGTTAGTCCACTCTTAAGGTTATCAATAGAAATCAAACAAAATAAAACATGGAAAAGAAAATAAGATGATACCTTTTTTATTGGACATAACTTAATACATTTCTTGATTAGCTTTCGAAGGTTGCCCTTCTTCGTCAGATCGGAAATAAGCAAATGTATAAGCAGATAGTATATATAAGTGAAACATCCAAGAATTACTTTGACAGTCTGAGAGGGTGGAAGGGTGGGGGTGGGTAGGCGGTATGCATGGGGACATCAAAGCATTTCATTGATATTCTAACAGGATGGGTGTGGGTAGGTGAGAGGAGGTTGATAAACAGAGAAATACAATTTTATGGTTTATAATGGGCTAGAAAACCCAGATCCTTGTTAAGTCCTGTCTGTTGGGTGTCAAAATATTCAATCATTCTGACTGCAAAGGTCTTACGTTTCTGTATTGTTTTAAAGTTACCTTTCAGGATTCTAACTATGAAATCACTGGTGCAGTGTCCTGGTCTTGTAAAATGCTGGCCCACCGGGGTGGGAACCTGACTGGCACCAGCTATCTTTCATGTGATGTCTGTGCAGATTGAATCTTGTCTTAAGCATCTGGCCTGTTTCTCCAATACAGCATCCTTCGTTACATTTTTTACACTGAATGATATATACCACATTGGAAGATGAGCATGTGAAAGATTCCTTTATGTTGAATATTTTTCCTTTGTGAATGACTATGGGTCCTGTGAAATGTTTTGGCATAGCTTGCAGCTGGATATATTATAGGGAAATGTGTCCTTCTTTTCCTTTTCAGTCTGTGTTGGGAGTTTACTTCTGATTAGCTTGTGTTTTAAGTTTGGTGGCTGTCGGAAGGCAAGCACTGGTGGGGATGGGAATATCTCTTTCAGTAATTCATCTTGCTGGAGTAGAGGCTGTAGGTCTCTTATGATTTTCCTCAGTTTCTCTGGGTTGTATGTCACTACAAGGGGGATTCTGTCTGTGGATTTTTTTCCTTTGTACTGTAGCAGATTTTCCCTGGGTGTTTTGAGGGAGGAGGCAATATTCTTGGAGATTATTTTGGGGTTGTAGCCTTTCTGTTTGAAGGATGCAGTCAGGATTTCAAGGTGTCTGTCTCTATCCCCTGGGTCCGAGCAGATACATCCTTCACATACAAAAAGGTCCATTATTTACAGCCAAGCCACAAGATACCACTGTATCTGCTCGGACCCAGGGGATAGAGACAGACACCTTGAAACCAACCAACAAATTCCTCACGTACCCACTGGTACAACTGTGATCTTCCAATGAAGATAAAGCGACACCACTTTTAGATATGGCTGACAAAAAAAAGTCTTCTCTTTGTCTTAACTGAAACCACACCTCCACTTGAGATCTCCATATCAATTCACATTCATTCACAAGTTCATAGATCTTTGTTCATTGGAGTGGAGGAGTGGCCTAGTGGTTAGGGTGGTGGACTTTGGTCCTGAGGAACTGAGTTGGATTCCCAGCACAGGCAGCTCCTTGTGACTCTGGGCAAGTCACTTAACTCTCCATTGCCTGCTGCACTGAGCCTGCCATGAGTGGGAAAGCACAGGGTACAAATGTAACAAAAAAAAATATATGATTGGATTGTATTCATCTTATTAACTGAACATTTGAAGCTCTTTGGTTTAGAACGACTGTGTGCTGCAATATTTTTGGAGTGACGAAATTAAGGAACAGCATTAACTTAAAAAGGATTTTTAAAGTTAAGTATATACTGTTGTATAATCAGTGTTTTGTCAGTACATTGAGTCGATAATTTAATGATGAACTCCATCTGTAATTATATCTGTTTCATTTGTTGATGTAATAAAAAGAGTTAAATGTATTAAATTTATATTGTGTTATATGTACAATGTAATGAAAAGAGTAATATTTGACTAACCGAAAGGTCACATAAGTTGGTAATTTAAACTCCTTAGGTACATCCTTGAGCTTGCCACAAAATTAAATTAAACCAAATTAAATATGTGAATAAATCTTTTTACTGTACTGTACCAACAGTGTCACAATTGAAAGCTCCAATGGAGTGGAGGAGTAGCCTAGTGGTTAGTGCAGTGGACTTTGATCTAGGGAAACTGGGTTCGATTCCCACTGCAGCTCCTTGTGACTGTAGGCAAGTCACTTAACCTTCCATTGCCCCAGGTACAAAATAAGTACCTGTATATATGTAAACCGCTTTGAATGTAGTTGCAAAATACCACAGAAAGGCGGTATATCAAGTCCCATTTCCCTTTATGTCCCCAAAATAATACATCAAATGCTCTCAAGTCTATACAGTCAACGCATCAACGTTTGTTCTTGAAATGAAGGTTCAACAGAGCTCTGCTTCAGATAACTCCTTCCTCAGGAACCCCCAACTCCCAAAGAATTCAAAAACAGGAGACTACAATTCCATAAAACAGATTAGAATGCACCTGCTTCAATGGCAGTGGCAAAAATGGAAGCGCTAACTCTGTTTCCCAGAAGACCAGATATACCTAGATGACACCATACATCATAAAACTTTATTCAAAGAACAGAATTGCACAATGGTGTTCCACTCGATGAATTCACTCATGCCCAAAGGTTGAACTGATTTTAATTGAAAGATCCAACATTCCTCCCCTGAGTTGTAGATTAAATTTCCTGTTGGGAATCTTTTCAGAAACTTGTTCTGTGGGGCACTGATTCTGAAGAATTTTATAAAGAATTTAAGTTAAAGGTTAATAGAGGTTTGTACCTCAAACAAGTCAAACAATCTAATTGATTCTTATTCTCCTTACAATGAGGGAAATGTGTGATTTGAAGAAAAGTCATAATGATGGCCAGAGGGGGTATGATAATCCTGCTGCAACATGGCAACATCGCCTTCATTGTAAAGTTGTCTTAATATACAAAGGCCTAAACCTACCCAGGTCTTCAGCATACAAAGTGAGATTAGAGCTGGAAACAGCCTGTTATGTGCAATTGGTGTCAGGGAGGAGACATTACCAAAATGCCCAGAAAACTGAGCATCCCACCTAGACAGTATAAATTGCAAAAAGTGACTTCTCCATGACACCCTGCCGAAAACATCTAGAAATCCCAGAGTTGTTCTCACAGAGGTCTCAGGCCCCCCTCCGTGCCTGCTCTATTGCTATCTATGGTTTATCCAAGGCTACAGTATCTCACTCCACAGCTGCCCGCAGGTGCGCAGCTTGATGATATAGCTGTTCATTAGGAAACCCTTTTCTCTTACCATCATAAACCATTTTTCTAGCAATCCTGGGCTTTTTTCCCACTCCAAATAAAAGTCAGTAATTAATTCTGAAGAAACACCAGGTCTTGCCTAGGGAGTGCAATAGGCAAAGTTTGAAAGTAATATAATAATCGAGGCAATATATTCATCTTAGCATACACTATTTTCCCAAACCATGGCAGGGTCAATTTGGACCAGATCTCTGGATTTCTTTTCCTAGATTGAAACCAAGTTAGATAATTTGCCTTCTATAAGGAGGATTGAGAAGTGGTTAAGTGAATACCCAAATATTTTATGGAGTCTCTGGTCCACTTGAAAGGAAACACTTGTTGCACTAAGGCCCCTTCCAAATTGATGTTCAAAGCCTGAGATGTATGTATATTATTTATTTATTGGCATTTATTAACCACCTTTATGAAGAGATTCACCCAAGAAGGTGTACAGTAGGTACAGTTTAACATCAAACTTACAATTTTAACAGCATAACAATAGTAAAATGAACAAGAATAAATATAAATACAATGAAAGAGGAAAACTTGAAAACAGAAAATTGAAGCCAAATGAAAAGGGATCAAAAATATCCACATGGAACATATATAATATGATATAAGCATAATAGTGATGGAATATCTAATAACCACACAATTAGAACATTCAAATAACATTACTATGATACTAATGCTTACCGTATAGCTAAATGCAGATATTTAGATGGGGACAAGATGCGTGGTACAGAGTCAGTTGGGATAAATAAATGGATAAACTAAAAGCAATATTAACTTTAAAGCATGACACAAATACATATTCTTTGAAGGTCTCGAGCAAATTAGGGAGAGTCGTTATAGGAGCTGTAAGGGTGAGTAAAATATCCACAAAGAGTCCTATTTCATAGTCCCATTCACTAACTGAAATACCTTTGATGTCAAGGTTATTATGGACAGAACATGCCAGGGGTTCCATCAGCAATGCAAACTAGAGAAGAAGACAATTGACACCCTTGCCTCATCCCCCGCTACAATGAAAACATATAAGAATTAGCCCCATTTATTCTGACAAAGGCTCATGGTTAAGTATATAGTAAACTCACTACTCAACCGGAAGAAAAAACATATAGACTACCCAAGTCCTCAAATATGAATATTCTACCAAAACATACTTGGGAAAAATTAAACTAAATAACCATTCATACATATAATCGTTAATATAATTATTTAAATTTTAGATTGTGCTCAGTCCATATCCATTACACCCATAGCGTTCCCAGGGAAAGCATGTGGTAGTGTTTAGATGGAACCATCATAGCACAGCCTGTGTTCCACCTCCTCAAAATGTATGCGCACACACCTACTGTTACTTATAATGCAACTTACAGTTAATGATGTTTCAAAATTTTTAAAAACAGATCTCATTAAGTCAACTATGCATTCAAACCATAAAGCAGTTAGTTCTTATTATACCCCACAACAAGTAACTGCAGTTATAATATGAATCCTAATTTTAAGTAACACTCACTTGTAAATCTCATACAGCTTGTGGTTACCACTAAATTCTACACATACCACAAATACATACTCAAAAAACCTGATTATGTAAAAAAGAAAAACAAAAAATAACTTCCCTTAGGAACCCAGTGTGCTCGTGCAGGTGATTTAAAATTTCATCAAAAGTTCATTCGTGCTCTTCAACACCATCTCACTTTTCCCTTTAACTCAAGCTGAGTTTCGAATGTCTTCCTCAGAAAGGGAACTACAAACATAAATTCACATTAATGATCTAAACATTATTTTCACCCTATACTAGAATATAATTAAATATTTATACAGCTTCAGTTTCAAAACTTAAATTCAATTACTCACATGAATACAATTCATTGTTACTATCAATGTCAGGTACTATCCCTGAGAAGGTAGTGTCTGGAACCCTCCTTGCTCTCCAAACCAAACAGCTGCCCGACACCTTACTCTGTTTAAATACCCAAGGGGAACCTCCCCATTGGTTCCCATGCAGCCAATAAGATTGAGAGAGGGAAAGGGACTCATAATAGCTGGATACACCCAAGATTATTTAAAGGGGCCATTACTCTCAGGGAATTCTGGCCCCACATTTCATAACCATTCAACCTCTCTATTTAAACCCCGGGGGTAAACAGTGTCCCACATATAAATAAACCGTTGTTCCTTCCTAGTCAAAATATCACTCAAATTTCCTCCCCTCTGTAATTTAATTTGAAGGATCACTGTATATTTCAAATCTACAATCTGATGATGAAACTCACTCCAATGCTCAGACGGAGCATCCCTACTACCAAATCAGTACTTTTAGCCACCTTAGATGTAGTGGCTTTGTACACGAACATTCCTCAGTCAGACGCGTTGGGGATTATAGGTAAATATTTATCACCTTTGCGTCTTTCACATGAGAAAATTCTGTTATTGAACCATATGAGTGAGCTTGTCGTCAAAAATAACTATTTTTGTTTTGAAGATACATATTACCATCAGATCAAGGGAGTGGCCATGGGCGCTACAGTAGCTCCGTCTATTGCTTGCCTTTACATGACTAACTTTGAAAATGAATATGTATATACTGCCCCTATGATAGGTAAGGTTTTGGTATGGAAGCGTTATATTGACGACATCCTCATTATTTGGGATGGAACTGAGGAAGATTTCCAGCGATTTGTGTCGTTTCTCAATAGTGCGAATGCACATATGAGATTTACAGCTACTTGGCATTCTTCTGTTATCAGCTTTCTTGATGTGAGTATTATGTTACAGGAAGGAAAATTATGTACTTCAATTTACAGGAAAGAGACTGATAGCAATATGGTGCTCCAATACTCAAGTTTTCATCCCAGACACTTACGGGATAATATTCCTTCCGGTCAGTTTTTGCGATTAAAATGCATCTGCACAGATAAGAAAGATTACAAAATACAAGCAGCAGCTATGTGCCAGCGCTTTTATCAGCGTGGATATCCCGACAAGGTTATCCGGAAGGCTTATAAAAGGGCTTCCAATGCGGAACGTCAATGGCTATTACAATCTAAGGATCAAGACAATCCATATCCTCTGGTTTGTGTACTTCCTTTTTCAAATATGTCCAGCTTGATCCGACAATTAATATGTAAACACTGGCATGTTCTTCAAGTACATGCACCCTTGGTAGATCGCCCTTGTTTTGCGTATAAGAGAGGGCGCAATTTGGGAGAGATGTTATCTGGTCGGTGTCCGGAATGGCATAATCAACCGGGACATTTTAAATGTGGATCCTGCATATACTGTCAGCATGTTTATGAGGGTAACAAAATTAGTGTACCCAATAATAATCATCGAAATTTTTACATGCATAGCAGGACTGATTGTAATTCAGCTGGAGTTGTGTACTGTATATGGTGTCCATGTGGGCTTTATTATATAGGGCACACGAAGAGGAAGATTAAAATACGCATTGGGGAACATATTAGTAACATTCGTACCTGTAAAGGGAAGCTCCTCTGAGTGAGCATTGGAGTGAGTTTCATCATCAGATTGTAGATTTGAAATATACAGTGATCCTTCAAATTAAATTACAGAGGGGAGGAAATTTGAGTGATATTTTGACTAGGAAGGAACAACGGTTTATTTATATGTGGGACACTGTTTACCCCCGGGGTTTAAATAGAGAGGTTGAATGGTTATGAAATGTGGGGCCAGAATTCCCTGAGAGTAATGGCCCCTTTAAATAATCTTGGGTGTATCCAGCTATTATGAGTCCCTTTCCCTCTCTCAATCTTATTGGCTGCATGGGAACCAATGGGGAGGTTCCCCTTGGGTATTTAAACAGAGTAAGGTGTCGGGCAGCTGTTTGGTTTGGAGAGCAAGGAGGGTTCCAGACACTACCTGCTCAGGGATAGTACCTGACATTGATGGTAACAATGAATTGTATTCATGTGAGTAATTGAATTTAAGTTTTGAAACTGAAGCTGTATAAATATTTAATTATATTCTAGTATAGGGTGAAAATAATGTTTAGATCATTAATGTGAATTTATGTTTGTAGTTCCCTTTCTGAGGAAGACATTCGAAACTCAGCTTGAGTTAAAGGGAAAAGTGAGATGGTGTTGAAGAGCACGAATGAACTTTTGATGAAATTTTAAATCACCTGCACGAGCACACTGGGTTCCTAAGGGAAGTTATTTTTTGTTTTTCTTTTTACATAATCAGGTTTTTTGAGTATGTATTTGTGGTATGTGTAGAATTTAGTGGTAACCACAAGCTGTATGAGATTTACAAGTGAGTGTTACTTAAAATTAGGATTCATATTATAACTGCAGTTACTTGTTGTGGGGTATAATAAGAACTAACTGCTTTATGGTTTGAATGCATAGTTGACTTAATGAGATCTGTTTTTAAAAATTTTGAAACATCATTAACTGTAAGTTGCATTATAAGTAACAGTAGGTGTGTGCGCATACATTTTGAGGAGGTGGAACACAGGCTGTGCTATGATGGTTCCATCTAAACACTACCACATGCTTTCCCTGGGAACGCTATGGGTATAATGGATATGGACTGAGCACAATCTAAAATTTAAATAATTATATTAACGATTATATGTATGAATGGTTATTTAGTTTAATTTTTCCCAAGTATGTTTTGGTAGAATAAGTATATAGTAAAGCAGTCCTTTGTGAAAGGACTCACCCACTTCAGTCTTGGTCAGCACTCGTTACATGAAATTCCAATGAACACAATAAAAAGCCTGCAGGGCCAGCACTCAAGATGGGGTGGAAGTATCTTGTGTAACATTGATCAGATTAAGAGCTCTGTGGACATTATTTGCCACATATTGGTGCAACACAAAACCAATCTGGTCAGAATACACCAGTTGAGGCGTATGTTGACTGAGTCTGTTAGCCTACACCTTGGCTAATACCTTCACATCAGTATTAAGTATAGAGATGATAGGAGTGATGCTCTGTTTTATCTTTTGCTTCCTTAAGAATTACTGCAACCCACACCTCTATCATGGGCTGAGGAAGAGCTTGACACTAACTGGAGAAAGAGCCAGAAAAGGACTTATAGTATTCAGAAGGCAAGCTGTCTAAACTAGGAGTCTTGCCTCATTTTAGTTCTGTGCATACTTCATCAGCCAAACTTGAGCTTGCGGAGCTACTGCTAGTGATATGCAATTTATCCTTAAAATTGAGCGTGGTACCGGAAGATTGGAGGGTGGCCAATGTAACGCCCATTTTAAAAAAAGGTTCCAGGGGAGATCCGGGAAATTATAGTGTTACCACCCCTCTTGGCTGGACTGTAGTGATGTGCTCCCAGATACCTGATGGTTGTAGTCGTGGCGAATATCCAGGGAACACACACTCACAGCTGAGGGAGTGGAACAAATAAACTAACCTCGTCCTTTACTCTCAAAGAATAAAGGAGGAAAAGAAGCTAAATTTAGGATTTGTTCCTGAACTGGAAGAACCGCACCTTCAGATTTACAAATTATCTTTTTCTTTATTGAATACAAATGCAAGCAAATTTTCATTCAAATAAACTCAAATTCACAATTAGTGTGTGGCTTAATAGAACTGCAATAACATATTCAACATTCAAATGTAGTTTTACATGTATACCCTTAACTTTTTCTGTTTCTTTCAACAAAATCACCTAAAAAGGCAGAAAAGAACCTTTTCAGATAAATATTTAAATTGTCTTTTATCAAAATCAGATATTTGTTTCTATATTCTTTCCTTGCTATTGATGTCAGACTTTAAGTCTTTATGGGTATTATGGATGTTTGTGCAAGGATCTCACTTGAACCCAGAACACTTAAGCATGTCAGGAAAACATGGATTTTTTATATTTGATGTTGTTCTGTTCTTTAGTTTTCTCTTAAAATGTTGTAAACCAAAAAAAACGTATATGTCCTTCAACACCCTTTGCCAATGTCACTTAGCTGTGGTTGAATTTATTTAGGTGAGGTCTTTCTTGCGTTGGAGCTCAGCCGGAACCCTTCAGAGGATAATTTCTCCAGATTTCTTCTTCCTAAACCTCACTTATAAAGAAAATAATCAGGGAAGAAAAACCTTACAACTCCCTGGCTTTTTCAGGCGCTGACTCCTCTCTGGTGACAATCAGTTCTCAATACTGTGGCCACACTCTCTAATTGAAATAAAATAAGTTAAAGGGGGACTCACTTCACAGCCTATTTCTCACTGTAAATTCCCTATTCTATAAGGCGGCCGGAAGCTTTTACACTCCATTCAGGGATCTTACACAGTAACACATCCCATATTCAAATTCCATCTCACAGACTTCACATATAAACATAACATTTCCCTGCACAGCTATCAGATCAATCTGGAAAATACAGCACTCTCATACAAAAGCAGGGCTGGATTTTCTTTAATCTGCAGTCTGATTCCAAACCCTGTACTGAACTCAGAACTCTCACCACAACAACACACCTTTCCCACAGACACAGCTTAATGGCTTCTTTTTCCAAATATCAACTTCACTTCTCAGTCCTTCCCCTGTGTCATACTTAAAATCCTTACACACTTTTTCCTGACACCCTTAAAGGCTTTCTCATGTAGTACAATTCCCACCACAAATCAAAGCCTCTCTCACCCTAAAATGGTAAATCACTTATCTCTGGAAATTCAGTGCTATACTGGAACATTCACACTCACCTCAGCTCACTTTCAATATCAAAGTACCCTTTTCCAATGTCACTTATTTCACTTTAAACTCATAAAATATACTTTTATTCCTCTTACTTTACACAGACACACACCATACGTTTCTTCCTTTCCCAGACTTCCCTTGCTCTCTCTGCCTGGCAAGGCAACTCCCCCCCCCCCCCCCCCCCCCCAGAGGAAGGGACATCTGACCTCACTCAACCAATCAGCTTGTCAGCTAAAGACTGTTTTTTTTCTGATCTGTTTAGAATCTCCCTCCCCCATAGAAGTAAATGCAAAACTTCCTATACAGAGAATTTCAAAGTAAATTTTAACCTGACTTGTACCCAAAACAGAAAGGAACATTTTAAAGTACAATCCCCACCTAATCATGGTTTATTTCTTGATAAATAAAACCACATTTAAGAAACATCTCACACTTTCGTCAGCTAACTCCATTAACAATTCCCAAACTAAACTTTAAACCTTTTCCAGCCAGCAGCCTCCATCAAAACCCTGGAACAGCCCCCCCAGAGCTCCAGGAAAAATACATTTAATATATGTTACCATATATTACAATAGACCGGTGAGTCTGACGTTGGTGCTGGGGAAAATGGTAGAGGCTATTATTAAAAACAAAATTACAGAGCACATCGAGGATATGGATTACTGAGACCGAGTCAGCACAGCTTTTGTGTGGGGAAATCTTGCCTGACCAATTTACTTCAATTCTTTGAAGGAGTAAACAAACATGTGGACAAAGGGGAGCCGGTTGATATTGTGTATCTGGATTTTCAAAAGGCGTTTAACAAGGTACCTCATGAAAGGCTACAGAGGAAATTGGAGGGTCATGGGATAGGAGGAAAAGTCCTATTGTGGATTAAAAACTGGTTGAAGGATAGGAAACAGAGAGTGGGGTTAAATGGGCAGTATTCACAATGGAGAAGGGTAGTTAGTGGGGTTCCTCAGGGGTCTGTGCTAGGACTGCTGCTTTTTAATATATTTATAAATGATTTAGAGATGGGAGTAACTAGCGAGGTACTTAAATTAGCTGATGACACAAAATTATTCAAAGTCGTTAACTCCCGACAGGATTGTGAAAAATTACAGAAGGACCTTACGAGACTGGGAGACTGGGCGGCTAAATGGCAGATGATGTTTAATGTGAGCAAGTGCAAGGTGATGCATGTGGGAAAAAAGAACCCGAATTATAGCTACGTCATGCAAGGTTCCACGTTAGGAGTTACGGACCAAGAAAGGGATCTGGGTGTCATCAGCGATAATACACTGAAACCTTCTGCTCAGTGTGCTGCTGCGGCTCGGAAAGCGAATAGAATGTTGGGTATTATTAGGAAAGGTATGGAAAACAGGTGTGAGGATGTTATAATGCCGTTATATCGCTCCATGATGCGACCGCACCTTGAGTATTGTGTTCAATTCTGGTCGCCGCATCTCAAGAAAGATATAGTGGAACTAGAAAAAGTGCAGCGAAGGGTGACGAAAATGATAGCGGGGATGGGACGACTTCCCTATGAAGAAAGACTAAGGAGGCTAGGGCTTTTCAGCTTGGAGAAGAGACGGCTGAGGGGAGACATGATAGAGGTATATAAAATAATGAGTGGAGTGGAACAGGTGGATGTGAAGCGTCTGTTCACGCTTTCCAAAAATACTAGGACTAGGGGGCATGCGATGAAACTACAGTGTAGTAAATTTAAAACAAATCGGAGAAAATTTTTCTTCACCCAACGCGTAATTAAACTCTGGAATTCGTTGCCGGAGAACGTGGTGAAGGCGGTTAGCTTGGTAGAGTTTAAAAGGGGGTTAGACGGTTTCCTAAAGGACAAGTCCATAAACCGCTACTAAATGGACTTGGGAAAAATCCACAGTTCCAGGAATAACATGTATGGAATGTTTGTACGTTTGGGAAGCTTGCCAGTTGCCCATGGCCTGGATTGGCCGCTGTTGTGGACAGGATGCTGGGCTCGATGGACCCTTGGTCTTTTCCCAGTGTGGCATTACTTATGTACTTTGTTTCTTTGACCAGCAGTAAGGATAAATTACTCAGGTATTGCTCAGTGGCTGCATGTGTAATTTGTGAATCTTTATCATAAAGCGCCACCAAAAACAAGGCAAAACGTTTCCTAATCTCAGAAGCAGAAGTTAATAGTTCACTACTAGAAGACTTCAACTTGCTAATATGCCTCTCTGCCTGTTGCTTTTGTAATTGGAAAGCCAACAGACAGCCCACCTTATTGCTCTATTCTCAATAACGCTGATTATGCCTCAGAAGGAAGAAATCATAATCTTACTCTTGCAAATGTTGTAGCTATTGTCTAGCAGCGTACAAGTGCCTCAAAGATCTATGAGACTCAGAGCACTTATGTTCTTGCTCATACTCTACTATATGGGCCCTATATTGGTCAATTTGTAATTGCCTTTGTCTTTTCAACTGTGATACCCAGCCTTTAAAAAAAGCCCCTGGAAAATGCCTTAAAGGCATCTCAGACCATTATTAGTGATTTTTCCCCATTCAAATTAAACTGAAAATATTCTTCAACTAGTTTAGAGTAGTCTTGCAATATCTTTTCATGTTGCAATAAAGTACTGTAGTATTCAAAACTCAACACTTATCCCCCAGATTATCTTTGACAATCCCCCGAGATAACCAACAAACAGCATGATGCCAGCATCAAGCAAACTCTCTCTCTCAATTTTCTAGGCATTACATATTGCTCTTTTTTGTTGTCCCCTTCACTT
This sequence comes from Microcaecilia unicolor, assembly GCF_901765095.1. Classification (NCBI taxonomy): domain Eukaryota; kingdom Metazoa; phylum Chordata; class Amphibia; order Gymnophiona; family Siphonopidae; genus Microcaecilia; species Microcaecilia unicolor. The sequence continues at coordinate 112,993,197 of NC_044040.1, forward strand.
AGATCTGAGGAATGGAATCTAATGTACCAAAGTATCGTGGATCTCACCACAAACTTTTTCTATCCTCATTAACTTAGGCAATTTCAATACCCATATTGATTCTCCGTCTCACCAGCAATCTGCCTATTTTTCTTACTAATTGACCTTAATCTTCACCAGTATATTCAATTCCCTACTCATTCCGCTGGACATACGTTGGACCTTGTCATTTTGCATACAGCTACCTCTTCCTTAGTCTCCAATTGACGTTCTTTCCCCTATCCTTGTCTGATCATCTTTGTCTTCTAATTAACATTAATATTTCCTTTATGTCTTCTTCCTTTTACTCTTTTGGTCATTGGTCACTGTAGGGTGAAAATAAGTAATTAGGGCAATAATTATTCCCTGATAAAACTTATTACAAGGTTTCCGCTAAGTCTAGGGGAAATATTATAAAGAAACCTTGTGCTGGCACCCTGCCAGTGTTTTGTTCTTCGCCAAAAAAAAAACCAAAGCCACGTCACAGATGATAATTGTATATTATTTATTACAGGTAGAAAAATAGACACTCTGCAATAGCTTATATGCAATATAATATCTCTTACTGATAGGCACACTAACAAAATATATTGTCTAACTACACTTTGATTATCCTGAGTCTACGTACAGTAATGATTAGAACAGTATAAATGATATCCTAATGATCCTTATGAAAACTTATCACATCTTATGCAAAGTACACATTAGCAGCTGTCCCTTACCAAGAGCTGACATAAACCAGTCGTACTTAGATAAAACCACTGCCTAACCCCAGACCAGGAAATATATCACTGTGATCTTACCACGCTGTCCTGATGACGGCTTCAGATAAGACCAGAGCAGAATCTCCCCAGACGCTATCTCAGCTGTCTGTGTCTTATGTAGTGCAGGTCTTTCTCAGCAAACACACAGGTTCCAGTCTCTCCTTTGGTTCTCAGAGCCAATATCTCTGCCACAGGTATTTGCACCAGTTATGCAGGTCACAAGGTTGGTATCATACAGTCTGTAGCTCACCCCGAGCCTTGCTGGATTTCTCAGTTCCTTCACAGGTACTCCTCCGAGGGTCTCCGACTAACTTTCTTCTCCCACTCTCTCCCCGTTCTTTCCAGACCTCTCTCTGTGATAGCCTGGACCAATTCTCCTCCCATACAGTACAGTGCATGGGTAAGAAGAGTTCTTTGTTTTGTGACCTTGGAGATGGTAACTTCTGGTGCCATGAGTATGACTCCCTTCCCAGCGTCTCAAAGATAGAAGGGGGATGGTTGGAACATAGAGAGGGGCATAATTGAACGAAAACGTCTATCTCCATGGGCGTTTATCTCCGAGAACGGGTCCGTGAAGGGGCGGACCGAACCGTATTTTCGAAAAAAATAGACGTCCATGTTTTATTCGACAATTTGTGAGCTGGGCGTTTTTGTTTGTCAGTGATAATGGAAAATGAAAGCGCCCAGCTCAAAAACGAATAAATCCAAGGCATTTGTTCGTGGGAGGGGCCAGGATTCGTAGTGCACTAGTCCCCCTCACATGCCAGGACACCAACCGGCCACCCTAGGGGGCACTTTTACAAAAACAAAAAAAAAAAGGTAAAAGAGCTCCCAGTTGCATAGCACCCTTCCCTTGTGTGTTGAGCCCCCCAAATCCCCCTCAAAACCCACTGCCCACAAGTCTACACCATTACTATAGCCCTAAGGGGTGAAGGGGGGCACCTACATGTGGGTACAGTGGGTTTGGGGGGCGGTGTGGAGGGCTCCCATTTACCAGCACAAGTGTAACAGGTGGGGGGGGGGATGGGCCTGGGTCCACCTGCCTGAAGTCCACTGCACCCCCTAATAACTGCTCCAGTGACCTGCATACTGCTGCCAGGGAGGTGGGTATGACATTTGAGGGTGAAAATAAAAAGTTGTGAAACGGCATATTTTGTGGTGGGAGGGGGTTTGTGACCACTGGGGGAGTCAGGGGAGGTCATCCCCAATTCCCTCCAGTGGTCATCTGGTCATTTAGGGCACTTTTTGGGGCCTTATTCGTGGAAAAACAGGGTCCAGGAAAAGTGCCCTAAATTCTCGCTAAAAACGCATATTTTTTTTCCATTATCGGCGAAAGGCGCCCATCTCTGATCGGCCGATAACCACGCCCCAGTTCCGCCTTCAACACGCCCCATCAACTTTGTCCGCATCCGCGATGGAGTGCAGTTGAAAACGTCCAAATTCGGCTTTCGATTATACCGCTTTATTCGTTTTTGTGAGATAAACGTCTATCTCCCGATTTGGGTCACAATATAGGCATTTTTCTATTTCGATTATAAGCAGGAGAATGTCCTTGGCTTCTGCAAGCCTGTCAGTGATTTTTCACAAGCTGAAGCTGGATCTTGCTGACAGAGAGTTGCAGCAACCATCTTATTATACCAAGATGTCATAGGCTTGTATAGGCCAAGACCAGCTTAGGCTAGTTCACAGGGAAATACCCGTACATCACATTGTCTGCATCTGGTTGATGAAACTACTGTTCCCAAGTTATTTGGTTTATTTTCCAATTCTTTTGCTATTCTGTTCTATTTACATCATCCATATTCTGCCTTTATCCACAGCTGCAAAGTGGATTAATTAGAAGGAAATTACATCTACAGTATAAAATACAATCTGTACATTATAACCAAAAGAAAAAACACTACAGAACTAAATACAATAAAAACAAGTTTGTTTTTAAAGCTTTTTGAATCTGTAAGAAGTAATCTGTTGAATATGAACAGGAACACTGTTCCAAATTTTAGCACTTTGGTACACAAGAGTGGTCCTAAACTGATTTTAATTAAACATTTTTCATTGAAGGGTAACCAAAGATAATTTAGAATTGCTTCTCAAGATAATTGTACAGGTGGAATAGATAGGAGATGGGTCACATTCTCCGATCCCAAACCATAAAAACTCTTATATACCAGACATGCCACCTTATAGTAAATACGCTGCTCCAACTTCAGCCAGTGCAACTCATATAAAAGTGGAGAAGCCACCTGAAATTTAACCATCTTAAAATTTAACCTGGTTGCTGTATTCTGTAAAAACTGCATTTGTTTCTTTAAATTAATATTACAATGTTGTCTAAGGTATCATTCAATAAATAGTTGTACTAAATTCATACAATATACTCAACAACTATTGCACTTATATTTATCTTTATTACATCAATTAATCTCATAAACTTAACAATTATTGTTTAAAATCCCCATATATCTACCATTCACTCATCCAATCACTCTAATTTAAATCTAATATCAAAAAGCTATTATCAACTCTATAACATTAGAATTCCCGGAATCAAGGTTACACTTGTTATCTTTTGACAAAATATATTGTTATCAATAGCAACACTGGTATGAAACTTGCTAATTATGCTGTCAGTCAAAGCACTTTTTCTTCATTACGATCTTGTCTTAATCTGTTCTTAACTGGTGTAATTCTCTGTAGCCGCATGAAGATCAGTCCATTGATGAAATCAAATACCCACCACAGCAGGTTTAAAGCAAAGATTTATATTCCATCGTAAACCACAACTGATTTACTGGGTGCTATAATACTGAATGACAGTAGTTCCATTCATCGTAACTCCACTCTTCACGGGACTAATGTTGAATCTTATCCTTGAATTTCAAACTGCTTCACTAGAGCTGTGCTCTCATTTGTTTACTGAAACACTTATACACGGACCCTACACGATCGTGTTTCGCAAATTTTGCGTCTTCAGGGGTCAGTAATCTAAGTAAACAACAATAATAACATACATTGTATTTCACAAACATTATTTCAACCCTTTTAAAACCCAAAATTGTAAACTCTTACCGGCTCTACAAGTGGCCGAACATTCAACAATCCTGGATGTGCTGGTGGCAACGCCTCAAAAGACGCCCACACATGCGCATGCCAAGGCTTCAAGGAGACTAAGTTTAAATACCCTAGCTTAAATTATCGATCCTGGACGTGCCGGTAGCCACGCCTCGAAAGACGCCTACACATGCGCATACCAAGACTTCAAAGAAACTAAATTTAAATGCCCTCTCACAAGTTTAACCATTCTACCTCTTTGTTTAACCCATTAGGGCTTACAGTGTTCCAAAGATAAATTAACCTTTGTTCTTTTCGCAACAGCATACGAGGCACATTGCCTCCCCTTTCAAAACTAATATGATTCAGGACTACAAAGCGAAGATCCTGTACTTCATGTTTAACATCCACCCAATGTGAAACCAATGGAGCTTCCATTCGTTTAGTACGGAGGTTACTAAGATGCTGCGCTATCCTAATTTTAATCTTCTTAGTAGTTAACCCAATATACCATAATTCACAAGGACATTTTATTCCATACACACAATTTGTCGTATTGCAATCAGTGTGAGACTGCAAACGATATATTTTCTCTGAATGAGGAACATGCACTTCCTTAACTTGCATAGCATAACTACAATATACACACCGATTGCAGCTCACATGGCCCGAATCCTCATGTATTACATTGCAAGCAGTATTATGTCCTGCCAGTTGTTCACCTAAATTTCTACCCCGAGAAAATGCAAACCGAGGGAATTGCTGGAAAACTTTATGAATACCCAATATAGACCAGTGACGTTTCATGATTTGTATAATTTGACTAGATGACTTAGTGTAAGGTAACACACAAGTCAACGGATCATTTTTTACAGATTTATATTTCTGGGTGTCACAAGATGGATGCCATTCATTATAATTATTAAACGCTCTCTTAGCCGCTTTCTTTAAAATTCTATCAGGGTAACCTCTACATTGAAAACGTGAAATCATCTGAAAAGCTTGATGAGTGTATTCTTCACGAGAACTACACAACCTACGGACTCGAAGCAATTGGCTCGATGGTATACTATTTTTTAAACCAGAAGGATGGTGACTGCGGTAGTGCAGTATGGTGTTGCGATCAGTCTCCTTGCGGTAAATCTTGGTAATAAATTTACCATCATCCCATTGGATGTTAACATCCAAAAAATTCACCTCTCGACGACCAATACAATATACAAATTTGATATGGGGGCTCACTGTATTCAAAATTTCCAGCAGCTTCAATAAATTATCTTCTGTCCCTTGCCATATTACCAAAATGTCATCTATGTATCGTAGCCATTTAACTACACCCTTAAAATGTTGATTTGTATATATATATTGCCTCTCTAACTGATCCATATACAAACATGCAATGGTGGGGGCAATGTTTCTGGATGTGAATCGCTGTTTGAACCGCTTTCTCAGTTCTTGGATTTTCATTTGCAACCCTGTTTAAAGTCCATAACGTCTTTTGTGAGAGACTCAGATCACTTGCTTAATATTTTGCAAAGTGTACAAGTTGACGCTAATTTAGAGGTATGTTTGGTGACATTAGATGTTACTGCACTATATACAAATATCCCGCAAAGGGAAGCTGTGATTATGATTAAGGGATTATTGGAAACTTTGGAGTTATCTAATCAATTAATAACTTTACTTGGCCAAATAGCTGAGTTAGTTATTTATCACAATTTTTTCAAGTTTAAAGAAAACTTTTTTCATCAAATAAAAGGAGTTGCGATGGGGGCTACAGTAGCCCCCACCATTGCATGTTTGTATATGGATCATTATTTCTATGAGTAAAATATTCACTAATCATTCTGGATCAACATTACATAACGTATCTTTCCATTTGGGGAGTGGAGGAGTGGCCTAGTGGTTAGAGCACCGGTCTTAAAATCCAGAGGTGGCCGGTTCAAATCCCACTGCTGCTCCTTGTGATCTTGGGCAAGTCACTTAACCCTCCATTGCCTCAGGTACAAACTTAGATTGTGAGCCCTCCTTGGGACAGAGAAATATCCAGTGTACCTGAATGTAACTCAACTTGAACTACTTCTGAAAAAGGTGTGAGCAAAATCTAAATAAATAAACTAAGATATCTTCTCAAGAAACCCAATGACTATTCCATACGCACTAATGGTTATCTTGCAAACCACTGTAAAACACAGCATCATACAACCTTGTAAACATAATTGAATTAATGTAACCTCTAACAGCTGTTAAAGAGGATCAAGTGATGCAGTAAAGGAAACAAGACATGTTCTCTTCATCTCTGGGGGCCCTGCTCTCCCTAACTGCTAATCTTTGTGCTCCAGACCATCATTAAGAATCTGAACCGAGTTTATCTGGTGCCAGAACCCATATAGACAGATATAGTCACTGGGCAGGCGGTGAGATGACAAGAAAAGGGCAGAAAACTGCTAAAGAAAAGTCATGGGTGGTGGAACCAAGATGAAGGACGTCCTTCCTGCCTGCACGGGCGGAATTCACTGTGCAGCAGCTTACCCAGATTACTTCTGCAGTGGCTACAGGAACAATCCGAGAAGCTGGATGATTTGGAAAACAGATAGCATTGCAGTAATTTACGAATAGTTGGCTTACCAGAGTCTGTGGTTGAATGGCTGTTGCCTGCAGACTTGGAACGCTGGCTGTCCGCAGAATTTGCGCTTTCTGACAGCAAAGGCCCACTCTGCCTTGAAAGAGCATACAGAGTGGGCCGGATTCAAGATGGCAGACAGAAATCGCGCACTGTAGTGATCACAATTACATACACAAATTGGAAATCCTGAGAGGACACCCTGCAGTACACAGGAGAATAGATAAAGATCTTTCAGGATTACTCCGTGTCTCTGCAAGAGCGGCGAAGGAAATATAATCCACTGTGTATCTCCTTAGCAGCCAAGGGAGTGCGCTTCATGCTACTGTATCCTGCAAATCTGAAAATATTGCTCAATGGCAAATGGCACTCCTATGATTCCCCGGAACAAGCTGCAATGGCCATCAATTGACTAGATGAGCCCATGGACTCACATGCTGGAAAATGATCTGTCCATGAAAGATAGATTTGACTCTTACGAGTTATGCTTTCTGGAGGCTATTCTCCTTGAGGTATCTGCTAAACATAAGATTTTGTTGAAGTTTGTACACTATGGTGCATTTCGTGGGGAGAGCAGAGTCCCCTTGCTCTGATTGTGATCCCTAGGCCTATTGCCACAGATTCTGTGGCAGGTGCTGGATGAAGGGTATAACCAATGGGGTTGGGAGGGGGAGGGAGGTTGGAGGGGGTCTGGGGGTGTAGAAGATGAGGGGGTGGGGAGATAGGTAACAGTATGGGTGAGTTAGGTGGGAGGGCAGAGGCTTTTAAGGTATATTGTGGTTTAGAGGAACTAAGGAATGAGTGTGGCATGAATATAATTGTGGTGTTTATATGTAGCACATGGGTGAAGGCTGGGTGTCCCAGGGTATGCTTTTGGGAGCAACATTTTTTCCCTTGTCTTCCTTTTGGGTGGTTCGGGATGACTCCCTCTACAGGTATACGTATCTTAACTTGGAATGTTGTGTGTGTGTGGGGGGGGGGGGGATCTCATCCCCCATTAAGCGTACAAAAGTTTTGCAGGCTCTTTAGCGCCACCGTGCAGATATTATCTGCCTTCAAGAGACAAGATTGTCCCAGGCAGAACATTTGAAGCTGAGTACTCGTTGGGTGGGGGAGGTGTTAGGTTCTCCATCAGTAGGCTGCCGGGGGGAGGGGGGGAGTAGCAATCCTAACAAGGTCTCTTCATTCACATTCTAAGCTGCTATTTCATGACTCCGAAGGGAGATATGTAGCAGTTCACATCCACGTGCAAAGGAAGGAATTTATTGTTCTTTCAGTTTACGGCCCACTAGATGAGGATAGGACCTTCTTTTCCACTTTGTTGGGGAGGTGCCATTCGCTCCCGGACCTCCCCTGATAGTGACCTAAGATATGAACCAGGTATTCGACCACTTTATGGATCGCTCGACCTCCGCTGGGGAGGGGGGTCAACACTCTTCCTCTAATATCTTGGAAAACTTCTGTGCAGCGCTGCACTTGGTAGATACCTTGCGGGTGCTACACCCAGATGAGAGGGACTACACCCACACATCGCAGGCTTATCACACACTATCCACTATATCCTAACACATAGGAGATTTTTCGCACACATAGATTGGGACTGAAGAGATCTCGGACCATGTCCCGGTTTGGGTAGACGTTGATCCAGACCCGTATTTTCAGTCCAACAGAGGCTGGCATTTCCTGTCATACCTCTTTCATGCCAATGATTTTAACAAGTATCTCTGCCAAAAATGGGAGACGTGTGTACACAATAATCTACAGCACAAAGACAACCCCTTATTATTTTGGCCAGCAGCTAAAGCGGTCCTAAGAGGGGACATCATAGCTTACATCAGCGCTCAGAATAAATGACTCAGGGGATTGTAGAATTAGAGCGGAGACTTTGTGCGCTTCGGCGGAAATACGCTAGTTCTCATCAGCCAGCTCTGTATGAGACCATGTTAGCTATTAGGGCAGCATTGAATAGTATGTTGCACGAACGAACGACCAAAATGCTTATGTACACGAGGCACACTTACTTTTTGAAAGGGAATAGATCAGGGAAGCTCCTAGTGAGACTGGTGAGGGGTAGAGGTACTTCTAGATATATCCCCAGTGTATGGTGGTGGGATGGGGTGGTGACTAACAACCCCTGGGACATAGCATTCACTTTTCAGGAACACTTTGAGACCTTCTACAAGCAGACGCAGTCATCGCCCGGGATGCCATTAGCCATTCAAAACTACCTGCGGGACTCCGGTATGCACACCCTGTCAGCTGAAAAGATAGCCCACCTGAGCAAGCCTTTGACAGTGAAAGAGTGCAGGGCGCAAGACGTAATCTCAAGCTATACTCTGCTCCAGGTCCTGATGGCTACTCAGGGGAGTTTTACAAGTTGTTACAAGCACAGCTAGTGGGGCCCATACTAGATTATTTTGATTCCGTGGTGGTGTCAAGATCCTTTCCTCCCCACATGAACACAGTGTTAATCACTCTGATTCCAAAACAGGAGCGTGATATCGCTCTACCTGAGTCTAATTGACCCATCTCTGTGATCAGTGTGGATGTTAAGATTCTTTCGAGAGTGTTGGCAGATAGATTGGTGAAGGCATTGCCCCCCCCCCCCCCAATAGCAGCAGATCAGGTGTGCTTCATTCGAGGGCGTCACTCAGTACTAAATGTGAGGAAATTGCTACTTACTATGTCTCATAGCTCTAAATTGCAAGTACCCCTGGCGGTGACAAATTTAGACACAGAAAGGGCTTTTGATCAGGTGCATTGGCACTTTTTATTTGCTACCCTCCAACACGTGGGACTTTGTGGCTGGCTCCTGGCAGCTGTGAGCGCCTTGTACTTGGGCATGCAGGCCTCAGTCCAGGTTAATGGGGTAGGCTCCTCATATTTTCCAATATAGAAAGGTACATTCCAGGGATGCCCGCTTTCCCCGTTACTATTAATTCTTCCCCTAGAACCCCTGTTGTGTGTGTTGCGTGGTTCAAATGAGGTGTCTGGTTTGACTTTTGAGCAGGCATCCCGCAAACTATTAGCCTATGCAGATGATTTATTGCTCACACTCACAGCTCCGCAGACATCTTTGGGGTCCCTCCTGCAGATCATCCAGAATTATGGGCTTCTGTCTGGTTTTAGACTAAACTTGAGGAAGTCGCAGGTGCTTCTGATAGTGTTTGATAGCGGTAATGCTGGGGAAAGGGATTTTTCTTTGACCTGGACAACTGGCCCCATCAAATATTTGGGAGTTTGGATTCCTAACAATTTAACGCAGCTGTATTCTTGTAATCTTACCCCACTTCTGCAGGACGTAGTCTGACTTCTACATCTCTGGGCGGCCTACCCCCTATCACTGATTGGTCAGATAAATGTATTCAACTTGATGCTCGTTCCACATTGGATTTACCTCTTCCAGATGTTGCCCTTGTTTTTGAAAAGTAGGGCCGAGTGAGCAGTGCAACATTTTTTGTGGCATGGTAGGCGGCCCAGAATATCGGTTTGTGTCCTTCAGAAACCTAGGGCGCATGGAGGTCTGGGTTTACTGAGTGTGCGGTATCTGTCTGTAGCATGTGCCGTGTGACACATTAACGATTGGTACAGAGGGACCAGTGATTTCTCAGCAACTCTATTGGAACTCGAGTGCTTAGGACCCATCCACTTCAGTTGGCTGATTCACACAATTCCAAAGCATAGCCCAAAAGCTCCACAGACATCACTGTTTCTTCGTACTGCCCGAGCCACACGGAGTTGGCTTTGTAGACGTCATCATTTCTCTCCAGCTAGCATGCCATACCTCTCCCTGCATCACAATCCAGATGTTCCACCTGGCAGTGACTCCCGGGTGTTTGTACGGTGGTGCTCCCAGGGCCTTGTCTATCTGTATCATGTGTTGAACGAAGAAGGGAAGGTTGCTCTCCTTTCAGGAATTATGAGCAACATATGAGCTTCCTCAATCAGATTCTTTTGCCAACACCCAATTACATCACTATGTGAAGAGCTTGGGCTAGGAGAATCTTAGTGAAGGTGTACAAGAAACTCTGCAGGAGGCCCTCACTTTGGGCTTACAATGTCATGTGCCCCTGAAGTTTCATCATAAGTTTCTCCGAGATACCACTGAGGATCTTAACTACGATTTCTATGCTTCCAGATGGTCCCAAGAATATTTCAGATATTGCCTCCCCTCGGGGTATATGCTTTCAATGGACATGGGAATGGTTTTGGGCAACTTACATAAGTAACATATACATAGTAGATGACGGCAGAAAAAGACCTGCACGGTCCATCCAGTCTGCCCAACAAGATAACTCATATTTGCTACTTTCTGTGTATACCCTACTTTGATTTGTACCTGTGCTTCTCAGGGCACAGACTGTATAAGTCTGCCCAGCACTATCCCCTCCTCCCAACCACCAGCCCCGTACATAAGTAATGCCACACTGGGAAAAGACCAAGGGTCCATCGAGCCCAGCATCCTGTCCACGACAGCGGCCAATCCAGGCCAAGGGAACCTGGCAAGCTTCCCAAACGTACAAATATTCTATACATGTTATTCTCGGAATTGTGGATTTTTCCCAAGTCCATATAGTAGCGGTTTATGGACTTGTCCTTTAGGAAACCGTCTAACCCCCTTTTAAACTCTGCCAAGCTAACCGCCTTCACCACATTCTCCGGCAACGAATTCCAGAGTTTAATTACGCGTTGGGTGAAGAAAAAATTTCTCTGATTTGTTTTAAATTTACTACACTGTAGTTTCATCGCATGCCCCCTAGTCCTAGTATTTTTGGAAAGCGTTAACAGACGCTTCACATCCACCTGTTCCACTCCACTCATTATTTTATATACCTCTATCATGTCTCCCCTCAGCCGTCTCTTCTCCAAGCTGAAAAGCCCTAGCCTCCTTAGTCTTTCTTCATAGGGAAGTCGTCCCATCCCCGCTATCATTTTCGTCACCCTTCACTGCACTTTTTCTAGTTCCACTATATCTTTCTTGAGATGCGGCGACCAGAATTGAACACAATACTCAAGATACGGTTGCACCATGGAGCGATATAACGGCATTATAACATCCTCACACCTGTTTTCCATACCTTTCCTAATAATACCCAACATTCTATTCGCTTTCCTAGCCGCAGCAGCACACTGAGCAGAAGGTTTCAGTGTATTATCAACGACGACACCCAGATCCCTTTCTTGGTCCGTAACTCCTAACGTGGAACCTTGCATGATGTAGCTATAATTCGGGTTCTTTTTTCTCACATGCATCACCTTGCACTTGCTCACAATAAACGTCATCTGCCATTTAGCTGCCCAGTCTCCCAGTCTCGTAAGGTCCTTCTGTAATTTTTCACAATCCTGTCGCGAGTTCACGACTTTGAATAACTTTGTTCATCAGCAAATTTAATTACCTCGCTAGTTACTCCCATCTCTAAATCATGTATAAATATATTAAAAAGCAGCGGTCCTAGCACAGACCCCTGAGGAACCCCTCCTCCATTGTGAATACTGCCCATTTAACCCCACTCTCTGTTTCCTATCCTTCAACCAGTTTTTAATCCACAATAGGACTTTTCCTCCTATCCAATGACCCTCCAATTTCCTCTGTAGCCTTTCATGAGGTACCTTGTCAAACGCCTTTTGAAAATCCAGATACACAATATCAACCGGCTCCCCTTTGTCCACATGTTTGTTTACTCCTTCAAAGAATTGAAGTAAATTGGTCAGGCAAGATTTCCCCACACAAAAGCTGTGCTGACTCGGTCTCAGTAATCCATGTCCTCGGATGTGCTCTGTAATTTTGTTTTTAATAATAGCCTCTACCATTTTCCCCGGCACCGACGTCAGACTCACCGGTCTATAATTTCCCTGATCTCCCCTGGAACCTTTTTTAAAAATGGGCGTTACATTGGCCACCCTCCAATCTTCCGGTACCACGCTCGATTTTAAGGATAAATTGCATATCACTAGCAGTAGCTCCGCAAGCTCATTTTTCAGTTCTATCAGTACTCTAGGATGAATACCATCCGGTTCAGGAGATTTGCAACTCTTCAGTTTGCTGAACTACCCCATTACGTCCTCCAGGTTTACCGTGAAGTCAGTAAGTTTCTCCAACTCGTCCGCTTGAAATATCATTTCCGACACCGGTATCCCACCCAAATCTTCCTTGGTGAAGACCGAAGCAAAGCATTCATTCAATCTCTCCACTACTTCTTTGTCTTCCTTGATCGCCCCTTTTACCCCTCGGTCATCCAGCAGCCCAACCGATTCTTTTGCCGGCTTCCTGCTTTTAATATACCCGAAAAAGTTTTTTTACTATGCTTTTTTGCCTCTAATGCTGTCTTTTTTTCGTAATCCCTCTTGGCCTTCTTTATCTGCGCCTTGCATTTGCTTTGACACTCCTTATGCTGCTTCTTGTTGTTTTCAGACGGTTCCTTCTTCCATTTTCTGAAGGCATTTCTTTTAGCCCTAATAGCTTCCGTCACCTCACTTTTCAACCAGGCCGGCTGTCTTTTGGACTTCCGTCTTTCTTTTCTAATTCATGGAATATGTTTGGCCTGGGCCTCTAGGATGGTATTTTTGAACAGCGTCCATGCCTGTTGTACAGTTTTTATCCTCACAGTTGTCCCACTAAGTTTTTTTTCCACCATTCTTCTCATTTTATCATAGTCTCCTTTTTTAAAGTTAAATGCTAACGTATTTGACTTCCTGTGTATAGTTACTTCAAGGTTGATATCAAAACTGATCATATTATGATCACTGTTATCAAGCGGCCCCAGTACCATAACGTCCCTCACCAGATCATGCGCTCCACTAAGGACCAAGTCTAGAATTTTTCCTTCTCTCGTTGGCTCCTGCACCAGCTACTCCATAAAGCTGTCTTTGATTTCATCAAGGAATTGTACCTCTCTAGCGTGTCCCGATGTTACATTTACCCAGTCTACATTTGGATAATTGAAGTCACCCATTATTTTCACATTGTCTATTTTGTTTGCGTCTCTGATTTCTTTTATCATTTCTGCGTCTACCTGCTCATCCTGGCGAGGCAGACGGTAGTACACTCCTATCACCGTCCTTTTCCCTTTTATACATGGAATTTCAACCCACAGTGATTATTGCCCATAGTACTACTACTACTACTACTTGACATTTCTAAAGCGCTACTAGGGTTACACAGCGCTGTACAATTTAACATAGATGGATAGTCCCTGCTCAAGGATAGTACACAGACGCATTCTAAATCAGTGAGCCTAGGTCCTCTATGCCTTAGTGATACAGCCATGTGATTGTAGTTGGGTGGGTAAAGAGAAGGATAGGTGGGAGGGTAGGTGGGAGGAGGGGGTGGGGACAGAATTATTGCTGTTGTACTTAAAATGTCTATAGAGTGGGCCAGATGTCTTTTTTGAATTGTGTAGATGTGCTGTAAAGGAGGTTAGATAGGAGGCCTGTTGTGATAATTGTTGATAAGATGGCAAAACTTGTTCATGATCTTAATTGTATTGTCTTAATGTGCCTTTGTTATCTTTTTCAACAATAAAAACGATTGACACAACTGTTAAATGTAAGCCACATTGAACTGAAATTCGTTTTTGGATAATTGTGGGATACAAGTATGAATAAATAAATAATATGTAGCTCAAAGGATAGTCTAGAATCCAAAATCACCCCCAAAACTTTAGTTCTGTCCTTAAACTGAAAGACTTCCCCAGAGGATACAGTAATGTTAACTAATGAAACCTTCTGTATGTCTCCAAACCAAAGTAATTTAGTTTTCTGCTTATTTAGTTTAAGGACATTAGACTTTGTTCAATTTTCCACCACAGCTATATAATTCCTTACTTTAAGAAGAGTCTTTTGTATTATTATTATTATTTATTGCATTTGTACCCCACATTATCCCACCTTTTTGCAGGCTCAATGTGGCTTACAGAGTAAGGTTATGATAAAGTCAGTACATGATTTAAATACAGTTGATCATAAGCTGAGGTAAAAGAGGATTTAGATGGTCGGATGTTGGATAGGTTGTGTGAGAAGTGTTTTAGGTGTGCTTGGGTGGTTTGGGGGATGATTTGTATCATTGAGGGTGACTTTTGTAAGCTGTGTTAGAGAGGTGTGTTTTCAGTACTTTGCGGAAGCTGGTTAGATTGTTCATGGTTTTCAGGGCCTTGGGTAACGCATTCCAAAACTGTGTGCTTTTGTATGCAAAGGTCGTAGCATAAGCCTGTTTGTATTTCACTCCTTTGCAGCTGGGGAAATTCAGATTGAGGAATTTGCGGGCCGATCTTTTGGCGTTTCTGGGCGGTAGGTCCAATAGGTTTAGCATTTAGAGTGGGGCGTCTGCGTGAATGATCTTGTGCACGGTTGTGTAGATCTTGAACTCAATACGTTCCTTGAGCGGAAGCCAATGTAGTTTCTCTCTTAGGGGCTTCGCACTTTCATATTTAGGTTTTCCAAAGATGAGTCTGGCTGTCGTGTTTTGGGTTGTTTGGAGTTTTTTAATGGTCTGTTCTTTACAGCCTGCGTACAGAGCATTGCAGTAGTCCAAGTGGCTTATTACTAGTGACTGTACCAGGGTGCGAAAGACGTTTCTTGGGAAAAAAGGTTTAATTCTTTTGAGTTTCCACATCGATTGGAACATTTTTTCGTTGTGTTCTTCACGTGGGTATTGAGTGTGAGGTTTCGATCGATGGTGACTCCAAGAATTTTCAGGTTTTCTGAGATAGGAAGTGTGCAGTAAGGTGTGGTTATAGTGGAGTAGTTGTTTGTGTTGTATTGGGAGGTGAGAACTAGGCATTGGGTTTTTTCTGCGTTGAGCTTTAACCGGAATGAGTCCGCCCATGAGTGCATGATCTGGAAGCTCTGGTTGATCTCGTTGGTTATTTTGTTTAAGTCACTCAAACGGGATGTATATTGTGACGTCATCAGCATATATGTAGGGGTTAAGGTTTTGATTGGCCAAGAGTTTGGCTAGTGGTATCATCATTAGGTTAAAGATTGTGGGTGAAAGGGGGGATCCTTGAGGGACTCCACATTCCGGTGTCCAAGGCGGTGATCTGGCAATATTCGTTATAACTTGGTAGGATCTAGTGGTGAAGAATCCTTTGAACCATTTAAGAACTGGGCCTCCGATTCCGAAGTATTCTAGTATGTGTAATAATATTCCATGATCCACCATGTTGAAGGCACTAGACATGTCGAATTGTAATATGAGTATGTTCTTGCCGGTTGCAATTGTTTTTTTGAAGGAGTTCATTGCAGATACTAGTACGGTTTCGGTGCTATGATTTGATCGGCATCCTGACTGTAACTCGTGTGGAATTGAGTGTTTGGTCAGATAATCCGTGAGCTGCTTCGTCACTATGCCTTCCATCAACTTTGTAGTGAGTGGGATAGAGGCGACTGGTCGGTAGTTGGTTAAGTCCATTGTGCTTTTCTTGGCATCTTTTGGCAACGGAGTGAGTAGTATGTTTCCATTTTCCGTGGGGAAGAGACCATGTAGAAGTCTATAGTTTACTTGGTTTGTGAGGTCTTTTTTAAATTGTTTGGGTGCAGCTCTTATTAGGCTGGTAGGGCAAATGTCAAGTTTGCACTGAGATCTGGCATATTTATTGAGCCAGTGTGTGAGTTCATCTACTGAAATTAAGTCAAAGTTGGTCCATGATCGATCAGCTGGGTATTCCCCGGGTATTGGGTCTAAGCATTCAAGGATGCTTGAATATTCAATGGTGTTACTTGGTATCATGCGTCGGAGCTTTGTGATTTTTTCATTGAAATACTTCTCTAGGTTGGTTGCCGATGGGGTGTCTGTGTTCGAGGTGACCCGTGTGGTATTTAGGAGATTGTTTACGAGTGAAAAGAGTTTGTGTGTGTCCTTGTAATCTGGTCCTATTATGGTTTTGTAATACGTTCTTTTAGTATGTCTGATGCTCTATTTGTATTTTCTTTGTAACTGTTTCCATTCTTTAAGTGTGTGTTCATCTTTTTTTTTGCTCCATGCTCTTTCTAGTCTTCTGACCTGTGTTTTTAGTTCTTTCAGTTCTTCGTTGAACCATGGGATTGAGCTAATTCTATGCGAGGGTCTGGTTTGGAGCGGGGCTATATTGTCTAGGACTGTTCTGCATCTGTTATCCCATTCTTGTAAGAATTGGGGTGATTCTGTGGTTGTTGTCCATTCGGCGGTATATATTTGTTGCCAAAATGTTAAAGGGTCTATTTTGCCTCTCGTTGTGTAGGTTCTTTTTTCATGTTTTTGTTGTTTCTCTTTTGTTTTCCAGAGGAGGAAGTATTTGCTTTGTAGTGATCTGACCATGTGTGATTGTCCATTTCGTGTCCTTGATTGTGAGGTTCGCGTCTGATGAAAATTTGTGAGTTATGATGTCCAGTGTGTGTCCATGTTTGTGGGTGGGCTGCATGTTAGGCCAGTGGAACTCCCAAAGTTGGAGGAATTCCTTGCATTCGTGTACGTTGTTTGAGTTGGTGTCTTCAAGATGGAGGTTAATGTCTCCTGCTATGATGATATTCTGGGATGATAGACAAGTATTTGATATGAAGTCCGTGAAGTGTATCTGTGCTTCTTGCCACTTAGCCGGGGGGTCTGTAAAATAGGATTATATTTAGGATTCAACAATTTTTATTGATGATTATACATAGCATATACATATCACATCTTGTATGCATGAAATCTCAATGTACACCAAAATTCTGTGCTTTCTATTCACATGTCATCATCTATTTTAATATTGCTCTCTCCACCCCCCCCTTCCCTCCCTTAAGCTCTGAAACCCTCATATTTACCAATATCCGTTTAACTTGAACTAAATTGAATATACAGACCTTTATCCAACCTTCCCACCAGACATTTACATTTACTCTGGAATTATTCTCCATATTCGTATTAGTAGCAATTATTGTCACCAATTGAAATTATTGGTCTCCTACAAGTGTCCACAGTTTTCAGGTGAGTCCGGAGACCAACTCCATAACATGTAAAGATTAAATTGTCTGGCAATGTGTTTCTCCAGTCCATGTCTACACATTCAACCCATTCATCGATTGTAAACCCTCCCCCCCCCCACCTTCCCACCCTCCCATTCCCAGCCTCCCCCCTATTGTATCGGTAGCTCTCTCATAAGGAGTATTTCATCTTCTAAAAAATTGGTGAATTCTCCCTTAATAGTCTCATTCTGTTACCTACCAATTGGGCCCCCCAACTGATTAAGAACAGCACTACGAGCCCGTGGGGCAAGGTTATTTATGTAACATTTCCAAATTAAATAAAATTCTCTTTGTTTCTTGAATTTTAAATGCACCTCCCGTAATTCCATTAATAATAATGCATGCAGTCTATTTCGCCACTGCCAGTAAGAAGGCGTCTCTTGTTGAACCCAATTTGCTAAGATGCATTTTTTACCTATAAGATATGCCCTATATAACAGCAAATTATGATGAACAGCACCAGCCCCTCTCAATGGCCCCAATCCCAACAATGTGCTCTCCGGCTTCAATGGCACCTGTTTATTCAAAATACGTCCCATGAAACTATTCAGTTTTATCCAAAAATTCTGTATCTCTGGGCAATCCCAAAAAGCATGGAAATATGAACTCACTGTTTCCCCACATTTACTACAACTCTGTGAATCCACCCCCCCATTTTATATAGTCTCGACTTAGAGGTGTATGCTCGATACAGTACTCTACCCTGGCATTCCTGAAGATCTGCGCTAGTTATTTTCTGTGGAATTTGTCGCATATTATTAATTATCATTTGCGTTGTTACTGCTGTCTTCAAATCTGTTGACCACTTGTACGATAAATGCTGGAGTTCTCTGTTTGTGTTATGTTGCATCAACCTTTTGTGAAGTAAAGATATTGATACTGCTTCCTCATTAGGCGTTTCAAAAAGCCGATCCATCACGTCAATTACGTCTACCGCTAGCGCCCCACGAGGAAGACTCGCCACATAGTGGGAAATCTGCTGATATGCGAATTTATCCATCCACATTAACTCTCCTAACCCCAAGTTGTCCAACTTCCGAATAGCTCCATCTGGATCTACTATATCATGAAGCAGGACAATCCCTTTTTGACACCATCTTTTAAAACAGGAATTTTCTATACCTGGCAGAAAATCTCCATTCCCCATAATAAGCAATAGCCTACCATAGTGTTCATCAAAGTGCCATTCCCAACCCAATTCTTTCCATACCATTCGGAGAGGTCGGATCACTATATTATTCCTTACGTGTGTTGGCAATGTTCTGTGGTGCGCCTGTAATACATATTTCAGCTTCAAAGGGCGTACCCAATCCTCTTCCACCCCCCTCGGGGTATAATGCGAAGTATCCCTCATCCAGTCTCCTATATGTCTCAACAAACACGCTCTATTGTATCGATACAGATCTAAGACTCCAAAGCCCCCCCTGTACCAGGGGTCCATCAGGCTCTGCCACTTTATTTGTGGCCGCTTCTTATTCCAAAAAAACTTGGAAAGCATGCCCATCATATTCTTCCAGTCCCTTTTAGTAAGATAGAGCGGCAGAACCTGGAAATAATATAGCCACTTTGGAAAAAGTATCATATTATACAGGGAGATCCTCCCCGATAGGGAAATTGGCAGATCTGACCACCTTCCCAGCAATCTCCTTGTATATTCAAATAACTGTGTCCTATTTATTCTATATAATTGCGCCGGATCTCCCGGTAATTGTATGCCCAAGTATGTGAATGAATGATCAGTTCTTCTGAATGGACAATTCAAGTTACCCCAGTCCGTCTCCGGCATATATAGTGTTTGTACCTCTGACTTGTCTAGATTAAGACAAAATCCTGAAAAATCACCAAACTCTCTAAATAGTTCCAAAATATTTGCTAATGACTCCCTTGAGGTCTGAAGAATCACCAGAAGATCATCCGCAAAAGCAGAGATTTTGAATTGTTCAGTTCCCAAAGGCACTCCCTTAACGTCAGTTGTATGTATAATGTCTCTGATCAAGGGATCCAACACCAGCACAAATAAAAGAGGCGAAAGCGGACACCCTTGTCTAGTGCCTCTAGCAATGTCAAATTGTTTGGAAGCCACCCCGTTTACTAGCACTTCCGCCACTGGATGATTATATATTGCTTTTATAGCCTCCATAAAAAAGCCCCGAATTCCATAGGCTTCCAGCGCTGCAAACATAAAATCCCAGCGCACTCTGTCAAAAGCTTTGTGTGCATCAAAGCTAACAAGGAGCGAGGGAGTCTTCGTCTGTTTAATCTGTTCCAGCGCTAGTAGGATCTTTCTCATATTCTTTGCCACTGAACGTCCCCTAACGAACCCCACCTGTGGGTCTGAGACCAAGCAAGGGAGAAATCTAGCCAACCTATTGGCCATTATCTTGGCCAACAATTTAGCCTCAAAAGCTATTAAAGATATGGGCCGATATGATTCTGCTCTATCCGGGTCTTTTCCTGGCTTTAAGAGCACTATTATCTGCGCTACTCTCAGTGATCCCGGTAATTCTCCCTTAAGCACATGTGCATTTAATACCCTTGCCATGCACGGTGCAACATCTTCGACCAAGAGTTTATACAACTCTGCCGAAAACCCATCCACTCCTGGTGTTTTGTTCAGTGGGCTGCTTCGTATGTTCCAACTAACCTCATCCTCAGAAATTTCCGCTTCCAATACAGTCTGCTGCCTATCTGTAATTTGTGGTAAATCTTTTCCTTGTAAATACGCCAGTGGCTCTAGTCCCTCATCCCCCGGTGGGGAATACAGCTCTGCATAGAAAGTTTCAAAGACCCTCACCATATCCTCGTTCCTATGATGTTTCACGCCCTGCGCATCCTGAATCTGTGTCACCCATCTCCTGCCCCCCACCTGCTGTACTAATCGCGCCAATAGTTTCCCCTGTTTGTTAGCATGCTTGTACATCTGATATCTATAGTATATCAAAGAATGTTGTGCACGAGAATGGTTTACTTGATTTAATTCTACCTGTGCCTCCATGTATAATTTTTTTTGAGCAACAGAGCGTGTCTTACCATAGCTCTGTCGAAGGTGCCGCACTCTAGCCTCCAGTCTAATCATTTCAGCCTCTCTCACTTTTTTCTTATGTGCTGAGTATGAAATGATGTGTCCCCGCAGCACAGCTTTAGCTGCTTCCCAAAAGAGTATAGGATCTGATTGATAGCTGTCTCCATTGAGCTCTGCATATTCCTTCCATTTGTCTTTTAAAAAAGCATGAAACATTGCATCATAATATAACGCTCTTGGGAATTTCCATTGAAACCGGCTTCTCAAATCACTCTCCCATTGCAGTGTGACCCATATCATAGCGTGATCAGACACTTGTGTGGGACCTATCTCTGCATGTGTCAGTACAGTGGTAATGCTGTGAGACAGTAACAAATAATCTATACGGGACTGCGTTCCATGCGCCCTGGAAAGGTGTGTAAAGTCCCGCTCCCCCGGATGTAACAGGCGCCATGAATCCAACAGATCCAAAGCTGTGCACACCCATGGCACCCCCTTAGAGTAGTTCACCTGCCTGAGCTTCGAGGGGCCAGTGCTGTCAACCCATGGATCAAAAACCATATTGAAATCTCCTCCCACTATTATTGGGGTTTACTCAAATTTTTGTATCTGTCGAACAACATTCTGGAAAAACTTTTTATCATACTGATTGGGGGCATATATATTAACCAGCAGAAGTGGTTTAGTCCCAAGTGTAACATGTTGTATAACATATCGGCCCTGTGGGTCTATAATCTTACGATTCAGTACACATTGCACCCCCTTACGGATCAATATGGCCACCCCTGCTTTTTTATTGAGAGCAGGGCTATCCACCACCTCCCCAACCCACCAGCGGCATAGTTTGCTGTGTTCTAATGCAGTTAAGTGCGTTTCCTGCAGCATGGATGTGTGCCTTATGTCTGTTCAATGTCTGCAATATCTTCGTGTGTTTAATGGGAGAATTTATCCCCCCCACATTCCATGAAATGATCTTTACCATCACTCCCCCTCAGTCAATCCATTGTGTATCATTTTTTCCCAGTCATTCATTAATAAGGGAAAGAGGTATCCCAGCTTACCCCTCTCCCCGGTCTTCCTCCTCAACTCACCAAATTTTCTAGTCAATTCCACAAGCTTCCCTCGTTTACTCCTGTGGTATTCCAGCCCCTTTATTCTTCCCCCTTCTCTCCCCTCCTTGCCGCTCCAATTCTCCCCTGTTCCCCTTCCCCTCCCCAACTCCCTTCCCCATTCTGTAAGTTCTTTGTAAGAACTCATCACGTATAGATGCTCTCCGTCCCCCATGAATACATTCCCAACAGCTTAACACGAACATGTAATTAACCATAAACATAGCTATTACCCAAGCCCTCTTTTCCTCAATTAACCATCCATCTTCATTTGAACCTGTCCCCCCAAACAAATCTGAGCTTCAATCGCTCTAACGTGTCCCCCTGTTCAGCAAACTTAAACTTAATTCTATACCCACAGTCGCTTAAACTTGCATCTTCTGTGCGCTCCTCTGCGCTCTGGGGTGAACAGTATCGCCTCACCGGCTCCTGGTACTGGCCTGCTGCCCCATGCTCCTGCAACTCATGCCGTGCCTTCTTGCTGCAAATTGTTAATAAACTCCTGCGCCTTTGTCACCTCCGCAAAGAGCTTCTCTGTTCCGCCATGTTGTATTTTCAGCTTTGCGGGATATATCAGGGCAAATCTGATTTTTCTCCGGTGTAGCTCCGCACAAATGGGTGAAAATTCTTTTCTGGCTGCTGCCACTCGTGCTGAATAGTCTTGAAAACAAAGGACTTTCTGTCCCTCGTGCTTCAATTCCCCTCCAGAGCGTATCGCCTGCAGGATTTTTAAGATCACCGCACGAGGCCGCGCGTTTCCCGCTCTCTTTGGGCCCAGCCTATGCGCTCTTTCAATCCTCAGCGGGCCCGGTAAGTTGTTGAGGCGTAAGGTTTTCGGGATCCAATTCTCCAAAAACGTGCCCAGCTCTGTTTCTTTAATTTGTTCTGGTATCCCAATTAGCCGCAGATTATTCCTTCTTGATCTATTTTCTAGATCATCAATCTTGTTTTCTAAGTCTGTGATCTTTTTTAACAAAGCCCCCATTGGCTGCTCAGATTCTGTCAGGCGGTCTTCCACATCACTAATACGCTGCTGCATTTGATCTAGGTCGAGGTGGAAGCCGTCCAGCCGCTCATGTGCCGCATCCGCTCGGTCAAATATTGCTTGCAGCTTTTTATCGAGTGCTGCTTCCACCGCCGCTGTAACTTCGGCCGTGATTTCCGCTGTCCACATGGACCCCACGCTTGAACTTGGGGATTGTTGTCCGGCGGCCATCTTAGGCTCCGCGGCCGTTTTACTTTTGTCTTTCTCTTTACGCTGTATTTTCGCCGCCATTCGAGTTTTCGCTGTCAGATCTTCCAGCCGTACAGCGTTCGATCTTACTCTTATCCACTGCAATAGCAGGTAAGCCAATTAGTTCGCGTTATAGCTGATTATTTCGTTAGATGAGCGGGACTGGCAGGAGCGTCTCTCAGACACGTCTTCACTCCTGCATCGCACCACGTGATCTCAAATAGGATTATATTTAATTGATCATGCAAGTTCAGGTGTGTAACTCTGACTGAGGCTATTTCGAGTTGAGGGAGGATTGATTCGGCTGTAGTTGTAATTGTAAATTGGGATTTATAGATTATAGCTATCCCTCCGCCTCTTTTTCCTTCTCTCGTCCAATGAGTGATTTTGTATCCTGGTGGACAAAGCTCTAGGATTATTGGGTCTTCAGAGTCATGTATCCAAGTTTCATTGATGAGAAGGAGGTCAAGGTAATCTGCTGTTATCCAGTCGGTTATCAATGTGGTTTTTCTGATTATAGATCTGGCGTTAGTGTATCCTATTTGTATTGATTGGTGTTTCTTTCTTGGGTTTGGGTTTGTGGTGATTTTTATCAATTGTTTGTTGTCTTGGTTTGCTGGTTTGGGGTCTTCTTTTGATATTGTAGAGTTTTCTGTTCAGGACATAACACAAATATACTGTCTGCAAAAGTAAGTGAATAAATATCTAAATCAGCCAAAATTTACTTAGAGGACTCATAAAAACATTAAAAAGTTGAGGACAGGGGGAGAGCCCTGTGAACCCCACAAAATGATAACCGACTCTTGATTCTTTTCCATTTTTAATTACACTGTGGGGCTCATTTTCAAAAGAGAAAAACATCCAAAAAATGACCTAAAGGACAGATAGATATGTTTATCTCACAGAGAAACGTCCAAACCATATAATCAAACAGCAAGAATAAAACGGTCTAAATCGTCAGTGCGTCCAAATTGGAATGTCTCCAAAGGGGGTGTTTCGAAGGTGTATCTTGGCCGGTCTTACAGAATGAATGCCTCCAGCCCATAACGGATAGCAAAACGCTGTCATGTACAGAGTTAGACCTGATATATAAGCGTCTGGGGTAATAGCAAAGTTTATTTATTTTATTTATTTATTGCATTTGTATCCCACATTTTCCCACCTATTTGCGGGCTCAGTGTGGCTTACAATATATTGTGAATGATGGAAATACAATTTGTTGCATTACGATTATGGGTTACATTGTGAAGAGTTATGGGAACACAAAGTCAGAGTCAAAATATCATTTGGGGAATAGAACAATGGAATGTAACAATGGGGAATTGATAGGGCAATAAAACAATAGCAAGAGGGTAGAGTTTTAAGTGTGGTGAAAATACGGGGGAAGAGAACTCAGAAGAGAGTGTACTGATGCATTTCTATTAGTGTGTATGGACTTCATGTGTTTTGATCCTTGCAATAAATTTTCTCAAAGAGATGAGTCTTCAATAGTTTGCGGAAGTCGGTTAGTTTGTAGATCGTTTTCAGGTTGCGTGGTAGTGTATTCCAGAATTGCGTGCTCATATAAGAGAAGGTTGATGCATGCAGTACTTTGTATTTTATGCCTTTGCACTTAAGGAAGTGGAGATTGAGGAGAGTTCAGGATGATCTTTTAGCTTTTCTGGGTGGCAGGTCTATTAAATCAGACATGTAAGCAGGGGCTTCACCGTGGATGATTTTGTGGACTAAGGTGCATACTTTAAAAGTGATACGTTCCTTGAGTGGGAGCCAGTGTAGTTTCTCATGTAAGGGTTTTGCACTTTCGTATTTTGGTTTTCCGAAGATGAGTCTGGTTGCTGTATTCTGGGCTGTTTGAAGTTTCCTCAGTATTTGTTCTTTGCAGCCTTTGCAGTGAGTTGCAGTAGTCCAGATGACTGAGTACGAGTGATTGCACTAGGCCGCGGAAGACAGATCTTGGAAAGAATGGTCTTATTCTTTTCAGTTTCCACATGGCGTAGAACATCTTTTTGGTTGTGTTGTTCGCGTGAGTCTCGAGTGTCAGGTGGCGGTCAATAGTGACTCCAAGGATTTTTAAAGTTTCTGAGATTGGCAGATTTAGTTTAGGTGTGTTAATAGCGGTAAATTTATTCTTGTTGTATTGGGAGGTAAGTACGAGGCATTGAGTTTTTTCTGCGTTCAGTTTCAGTCGGAATGCATCTGCCCAGGTGTTCATGATGTGTAGACTTTGGTTAATTTCGTTGGAGATTTCATTAATGTTTTGTTTGAAAGGAATGTAAATCGTTACATCATCGGCATATATGTATGGGTTGAGGTTATGGTTTGATAGAAGTTTTGCCAAGGGGATCATCATTAGGTTGAAAATAGTTGGCGAGAGGGGGGATCCCTGCAGTACTCCACATTCAGGAGTCCATGCAGCAGACGTAGTTGAATTTGATGTGACCTGATATGAGCGTAAGGTTAAGAACTCCTTGAACCAGTTTAGGACATTGCCTCCAATGCCAAAATATTCAAGAATGTGTAATAGGATTCCGTGGTCAACCATATCAAAGGCACTTGACATGTCAAATTGTAAGAGTAGTATATTGGTGCCGGTTGCAATCAATTGTTTAAATTTGGTCATTAGGGTAATTAATACTGTTTCTGTGCTGTGATTGGACCGGAATCCTGATTGGGCATCATGCAGTATGGAGAACTTGTTGAGATAGTTTGTGAGTTGTTCGGTTACCATCCCTTCGGTTATTTTGGTTATTAGTGGTATAGATGCTACTGGTCTGTAGTTAGTTATTTCGCTTGCGTTTTTCTTTGTGTCTTTGGGTATTGGGGTGAGTAAAATGTTTCCTTTTTCCTTTGGGAAAAGTCCGTTTTGTAGCATGAAATTCACGTGGTTCATTAGGTCTATTATGAATTGTTGAGGAGCTGATTTCATGAGGTTGTTTGGGCAGATATCTAGTTTGCATTGGGATTTGGTGAATCTTTTGAGCGTTTTAGAGATGAGGTCCTCTGACAGTAATTCGAATTCGGTCCAGATCCTGTCTGCTGGGTATATTCCGTCTTCTGGGTCTAGACAGTTTAGGAGTGTTGCGTATTCAATAGGGCTGGTGGGTATTTTAAGTCGTAATTGTATGATTTTCTCCTTGAAGTATTTCGCAAGGTCGTTGACCCCTGATGTATCTTTGCTGTTGTTTGTAACTGGTGTGGTGTCTAGCAATTTATTTACAAGGTAGAAGAGTTTGTGTGTGTCTTTGTAGTTTGGTCCAATCATTGTTTTGTAGTGTAGTCTTTTGGTCTGTTTAACGGTATATTTGTATTTCCTCCGGAGTGATTTCCAGGCATTCAGTGTGTGTTCATCTTTCTTTTTGTTCCATGCGCGTTCTAGTTTTCTGACTTGTGTTTTGAGTTCTTTCAGCTCTTTGGTGAACCATGGATTAGATTTTTTCCTATGTGATGTTCTGGTTTGAATTGGGGCAATTGTGTCTAATGTTGTCTTACATATGTCATCCCATTCTTGGAGGAATTGAATGGTGTCTGTATTTGTTGACCATTCGTTTTGGTAGACCTGTTGCCAGAATATTGTGGGGTCTATTTTTCCTCTTGTGGTGTATGTTGTTCGTTCATGTTTGTTGACTGCGTTTCTGTGTATTTTTCGCCAGTGGAGGGAGACATATGCTTTATGGTGGTCTGTCCATGGTATGGGTGTCCATCTTGTGTCTGTAAGTAGGAGAGTTGAGTCTGGGTCGAATTTGTGTGTAATGATGTCTAGTGTGTGTCCTTTTTCGTGTGTTGGTTGAGTATTAGGTGCGTGTAAGTCCCAGAGTTTTAAGAATTCTTTGCATTCTTGTGTGCCTGTTGAGGTGTCGTCCTCGAGGTGTAGGTTGATATCTCCTATTATGAGGATGTTTGAGGCAGAGACATGTGTTCGAGATGAAGTCCATGAGTTGCGTTTGGGAGTCTTTCCATTTTCCTGGAGGTCTGTAGAATAGGATTGCGTTGAGGTGTCCTTGTAGGTTCGGATGAGTGATTCTTGTTGAGGCAATTTCAAGTTGTGGTGAGGTGGATTCGCCAGTGGTTGTTATAGTGAACTTGGATTTGTAAATTATGGCTATTCCACCACCTCTTTTTCCATTTCTTGTCCAATGGGTGATTTTGTATTCTGGTGGGCATGTCTCTATGATGGCGGGGTCTGTAGGGCCGTGGAACCATGTTTCCGTGATGAACAGAAGGTCTAGATTCTCTGTGGTAATCCAGTCTAGTATGTCTACTGAATTGCTTACTGCTGATCTTGCATTGATGTATCCTATTCGAATTAAGCGGTATGGTTCTGTAGGGAGGTTAGATGTGTTTATTTTTATTAGTTGTCTGTTACCTCGGTGGTTGAATTTGTCGCTGTTGTTTTTTTTTTTTATCTTTCTGTTGGTGGTGTTCGTATGTGGAGATTTTTCCTTTTGGTTGGTTATTGTATTTTTGGTCTGGTGAGTTGTTAATAGGTTGTACATAGAGTTGGTGGATTGTGGTTGGGTTGTTGTTGATGTTGGGGGTGGTCCATGCGTGGTAGATTATGGGAATGAGGTAGATTATTATCAGTAGCTTATTAGTGTTCATGTTGGATTTTTGTGGATGGTGTTCGTGGGAGTGTTGGGTATTGTTGGTGATATCAGAAGTTTTGTGGGCAGTGTTTGTTGGAGTGTTGGGCGGTGTTGGTGATATCAGTAATGCATCAACAGTCTTAACAATTGGTCCTTAAGAGTAATTTGATCACAAGGTATGGCAGTGCTTAATACTAGCCGTGTTTAACCTTAATATGTGTTTGAAGGCGGTAATGCAGTTAAAACATTTATGCTAGCATTTGAGTAATAAGTGTAGCAGTTAGTTGTAATACGGGCACTTAAGCATATAGAAGTAGGGCAACTAGAAGCAAGGCTTAGAAGCAAAACAATATAAAAAACAGTTTTTAGCATGTGTTTGAAGGCAGAATTGCAAACGTTAGCAGGCAAAGTCACAGGCAGCCTAGCAACAGCAGCAGCTCTTATCAGGTCTCCAGTGCACATAAACGAAGCAGAACAGAAAGAAAAAAAAATGTTATACAAGCATTTAAAGCATTTAGAAGTAAGGCAGCTAGAAGCAAGGCTTAGAAGCAGGCAATATGAAAGGCTTTTAGCATGTGTTCGAAGGCAGTATTGCAAAAGCAAGCAGGCAAAGTCACAGTCACAGGCAGCCTAGCAGCAGCAGCAAGCTGGCAAAGTCACAGGCAGCCTAGCAGCAGCAGCAGCAGCAGCTCTGAGCAGGTCTCCAGTGGACACAAACGAAGGACGCTGGAGACCCACTATGAAGGTCGTCAGTCGGTGAGGACGGCTTACCCCGGTGGAGTTGGGCTCGTTCGGTCGGGACCCGTCGTGGCCACGCGGCAGGCCGATGGCCGCGGCCTATCCCGTATCGGGGCAAGCCCGGCCACGTCACGTCAACGATCCCGCGGTGCAGGGCCGACAGTGGAATCCCTCATCTGGCTCGCGCAGAGTTGGGCCGGCAGTGGAGTCTCTCGTCTGGGTTCGAGCAGCGTCCTTTCAGTTGTCCGCTGTCTGCTTTCTTTCATGAGGGTTTGGCCTCGTGTGCTCGTCTGTCGTTAATCAGTAGTTGATCCACGTGGCTAGGGCTACAATCGGGTCCTGATTCCGGTCTCCTGAACTGGCACTTCGTGGATTCTTTCTGGAGGGTTAGGAGGTACTCCGTCTGGGGTTGGAATAAAGCGAGCTCACTCTGGTCGTGACTCCACTGCGGGTAGGTTGGCTCTGTGCCCGATTCTTGGGTACGGGTTGCTCGTTCCGCCGGTCCGTTGGGTATCGCGGTCGCCTACTCCGGATCTGCTAGGTACCGTCTGTTCCCTCTACCTCTCCTGGCACCCCTGCGATTTTCTCGTGGCTCCTGTGATTTCGTCGGGTGGACGGCCTCTGGTCGGACGTCTCTCCTGGTGTCCTCTCGCACGGTGGTCTGTCCGGAAGGCCGCTGGTCGGTCGGGTTATCTGGTGTTTGCGAAGTCGGCTAGATTCGTCTGGTGATCGCCGCTTCCAGGCGTGCCGTCCGCCATATTTTTGCGGAGAACCCTTTGCTGGTCTATCTGGGCTCCAACTAGGTCGGCTTCTTTCGTCCGGCGATCTGGAAGGCCTTCAGGTCGGCTGGCCTGCTTGGTGGTCCGTCCGGAAGGCCTTCAGGTCGGCTGGGCTGCCTGACGGCCACGAGGTCGGCTGGCTCGCTTGGTGGTCGTCGCTATTGGCTGAGCCGTTCACCAGGCCTTGTGGCGGACCTCCTGTTAGTCCACTTGGGCTCCGATAGGGTCAGCCTCTGCTTTCCGTGATCTACAGTCAGTTCCAGTTGTTTATTGCTGAATTTTGTTGTTAAATTTTGGCCGTGGGCTGCGGAGCTCCGTGACTCCGTGACCCTTAGGTGGCGGCCATGATGTAAACCACCTTGATATTTATGTTGTCTTTAGACCCATTTGCTGTTTCCTGGAGTTGGAGAGTGGAGGAACTGTTGGTTTGAAAGAAAGTTGAGAGTTGTTGACTGTTGTCTTACCCAGTGGCGTAGCCAGAAGGCAATTTTTGGGTGGGCCAACAGGTTGGATGGATGGATGGGCACTAGAAAAACATCTGCCACCTGATATGCCCTACTCCTACCGCACACCTACCCCACTCCCAATAACTTCAATGGGAGTAGCAGTGCTGGCCTCAGTAGCTGCAGGCCACATTGAGAGCTAGGGGAAATATAAGAGGGTGCACTCTTCATCCTCCACTGAGCCACAGTCCTCCAACACACATATGTGTCCCCCAAATATGCCCTAAATATTACAGTGGGGCCCTAAATTATCAATACATCTATCAAGAAAACTGAACAAGCCAAAGTACTATAGAATACTACATAGAAAATTGATGCTAACAGAATACATTAGTCACACACACAGAACACAAATGCCAAATACAGAATAAGTGACCACAAACCATAAACAACTTAAATCAAAATCCCAAGAGGCCAGACCTTGCATTTAGCACAGCGAAATACAAAGAGATGCATTTTCTCCTATACTGTGCAAAATACGATAGCACATGCAAGAGACAGTGTTAGGGGAGGTACAAATAGGGCAACTGCGTTTGGCCCCCTAGCCAGAGAGAATTAGATTGTAAGCTCTGTCGAGCAGGGACTGTCTCTTCATGTTCAAGTGTACAGCGCTGCGTCCGTCTAGTAGCGCTATAGAAATGATTAGTAGTAGTAGAGAGAACCCCAGGCCAGCTGGAAGCTGAAGATGGTGCAGCCTGTTAGTAAGCTTTTGTGCCCCAGCCATATCTAGCAGGATATACATTTCAAATCTGACATATTCTAGTCACAAAATAAAAAAATAAAATTCTTTTTTTCTACCTTTTGCTCATTTTATTTTTTAAGTCATGTTGGTCTCAGGCTCTGGTTTCTACATTCTTCTGTCTTCTCTTAACTCACTCACCAAGGTCTCATGCATAGGCGCCCCGTATAAGAGGCTTGGGGAGCCCAGCTGTGAACTTTCCCGCGGCCCCGCCTACCTCTAAATGCAGCCCGAGACAAGACTCGACGAAATCTTCTGTTGAGCAGCACCGTCGCTACTCTCCACACACAGTCAGCATAACATAAGAAGAAAAAGAAGCGCGGGGCCGCAGCAGCCTTCAGACATGCGCTGTCGGCTCTGCCGGTCTCTGCCCCGTGACGTCAATTTCCCATTCCGGGGTCAGAGGACCGGCAGAGCTGACAGCGCATGTCTGAAGGCTGCTGCAGCTCCGCGCTTCTTTTTCTTCTTCTGTCAGCGCTGCTGTTGAGGCCCGGGCCGGAGGGAGAGAAGAGAACGTGGCCACTGGCTGGAAACGGTAGGAGGAGAGAGAAGGAGAGCAGGGGAGAGCCAGGGGGCATGGACAAGAGCAGTGGAGAGCCAGAGAGCGATAGGGAGAGAAATAGGGGCCATGGAAAAGAGCAGGGGAGAGCCAGGGACATGGAAAAAAGCAGGGGAGAGCCAGAAAGAGATGGGGAGAGAAAGAGGGGCCATGGAAAAGAGCAGGGGAGAGCCAGGGACATGGAAAAAAGCAGGGGAGAGCCAGAAAGAGATGGGGAGAGAAAGAGGGGCCGTGGAAAAGAGCAGAGGAGAGCCAGGGACATGGAAAAAAAGCCGGGGAGAGCCAGAAAGAGATGGGGAGAGCCAGGGACATGGAAAAAAAGCAGTGGAGAGCCAGAAAGAGATGGAGAGAGAAAGAGGGGCCATGGAAAAGAGCAGGGGAGAGCCAGAAAGAGATGGGGAGAGAAAGGGGGGCCATGGAAAAGAGCAGAGGAGAGCCAGGGACATGGAAAAAAAGCCGGGGAGAGCCAGAAAGAGATGGGGAGAGCCAGGGACATGGAAAAAAAGCAGTGGAGAGCCAGAAAGAGATGGAGAGAGAAAGAGGGGCCATGGGAAAAAGCAGGGGAGAGCCAGAAAAAGATGGGGAGAGAAAGAGGGGACATGGGCAGGAGAGAGAGAGAGAGAAGCTGCTGGGGAGAAACTGGGGGAGACCCTGGCTGTCAGACTGAGAAATGCTGGCTGGATGAAAGGAGGGAGAAAGAGGAAAAATGCTGGAAGGAGGGGGCAGAATGAGGGAAGATGCTGGTAGGGAGGGACAGAGGAAAGACACTGGAAGAATGGGGTGAGAGAGGACATGCTGAATGGAAAAGGGTCAAGAGAGAGAACTGTCTAGAAGGAAGGGGAGATAGAGGGAGACAATGGACGGAAGGATTGGGAGAGGGTAATGGGTGGAAGGATGGAGAGAGAAAGAAAGAGAGATGACACTGGATGGAAGGGTAGGAGAGAAAGAAGGAAGGTGCTGGACATGGATGGAGGGGAGGGAAGTATATGCACATGGATGGAGGGGAGTGAGGAGAAATGCTGGATATGGATGGAGGGGAAACTGTTGAATTTAAGAGCTGGATCGGGATACTGAAGGATAGGGACAGGGCTACAGATGGTAGACAGGACGCATAAGGACACAGGAGGATGGTGGACATGGTGAGAGAAAAAATATCAAATGGAAAGAAGACACTGGGACCAAAGCGAATAGAAAAACTAAATGATCAGACAACAAAGGTAAAAAAAAAAGTATTTTATTCAGAATTTATTAACTGGAATATGTCAGCTTTTGGAAATGTGCATCTGTGATATTTTGCATGTAAGTTTCAATTTTTCTAGTATTGCTGCATGCTGAGTTTGACTTCTTGAGGTAACTTTCCAGTTTTGCCTTCATATCTGTTGTGTCATGTGTTTTTCATGTGTAATCAAGGTGCAGTATTTATTCTACTAGTGTGTAGTATTTACAGCCCTTTTTTGGGTTTTTTTTTTTTGTTTCACTAGGTTTTAGAGCCCGGTGTAATTACAGTGCTGCCTTTCCATGCATAAGGTTGTAGCTTGTCCTGTCCTTGGAATTAGTACCATTATGGTTTGATAAGGTTATGAGTGTGTTTTTGCACAAGTTTGTGTATAGTGTTTTGCAGTGGAGAGATTGTGTATTGGCCTTACTGAAGTGCCACCAAATCAGCAGAAAAGGTTTTACAGCCTAAATCATGACACACTACCTCTTGAAGGATTTACATAAAAGGAGCTCATTGTGAACACTTTCCACCCTAAAAGGGTGTTTTGTGGCTGTACATGAGAATTGTGATATTATGATCCCTTGTTTCATATTGTTGACGGTCTGCATTTTCCGTATGGGTGGTATATTGGTTTATTAGGGTCTGCCCAGTGTTATGGTACAGTAAGGTTTATGAGTGTGTTTTTGCACAAATTTGTTCATAGTGTTTTGCAGTTGAGCAATTGTGGTTAGTACATGCTTTGAGCAACCACTTTCTTCTTTGACATATGATACATATTTAATATCTAAATTTAATAAAAGGTATTGTGACTTATTTTTACTTATTTTTTGTCTATGTTGTCAGACAATTATGGATATAAGCCCCGCCCCGGCCCCACCCCTAATCCCGCCCCCTTTAGCCTCCCCAAACAGTTGGGCCACCGACCGCCTATGGTCTCATGTCCATTTGATATTTCTACTCTCTCTCCACAATCCATCTTCTTCCATCTCTGTACCTTTATCTTCCTCCATGTTTATTATCTCCATTTCTCTGTGTCCCTATATTTCTCTGTCCAGCTTCTCCCCTCTCTTTGTCCTCAGTGCCAATATATCTCTACCCTCTCTGACCCTACCCGATCCAGCTTCTCTCACTCCCTCCCCTTTCCAGCATCTGGTTTGGTTGCTTGATTCCCTCCTTGCCCACCCAACCCGCCCTCCCTTCCTCCCTCACGCTGTAGGTTTAGTATTTGTTCCCTTTTCCTTTATCTCCTTGGTCTGGTATCTCTGTTTCCCTTACTACTACTACTACTATTTAGCATTTCTATAGCGCTACAAGGCGTACGCAGCGCTGCACAAACATAGAAGAAAGACAGTCCCTGCTCAAAGAGCTTACAATCTAATAGACAAAAAATAAATAAAGTAAGCAAATCAAATCAATTAATATGAACGGGAAGGAAGAGAGGAGCGTAGGTGGAGGCGAGTGGTTACAAGTGGTTACGAGTCAAAAGCAATGTTGAAGAGGTGGGCTTTCAGTCTAGATTTAAAGGTGGCCAAGGATGGGGCAAGACGTAGGGGCTCAGGAAGTTTATTCCAGGCGTAGGGTGCAGCGAGACAGAAGGCGCGAAGTCTGGAGTTGGCAGCAGTGGAGAAGGGAACAGATAAGAAGGATTTATCCATGGAGCGGAGTACACGGGAAGGGTGTAGGGAAGGACGAGTGTGGAGAGATACTGGGGAGCAGCAGAGTGAGTACATTTATAGGTTAGTAGAAGAAGTTTGAACAGGATGCAAAAACGGATAGGGAGCCAGTGAAGGGTCTTGAGGAGAGGGGTAGTATGAGTAAAGCGACCCTGGCGGAAGATGAGACGGGCAGCAGAGTTTTGAACCGACTGGAGAGGGGAGAGGTGACTAAGTGGGAGGCCAGCAAGAAGCAGATTGCAGTAGTCTAAACGAGAGGTGACAAGGGTGTGGATGAGGGTTTTGGTAGAGTGCTCGGAAAGAAAGGGGGCGGATTTTACGGATGTTGTAAAGAAAGAAACGACAGGTCTTGGCAATCTGCTGGATATGAGCAGAGAAGGAGAGAGAAGAGTCAAAGATGACCCCAAGGTTTCGAGCTGAGGAGACAGGGATAATGAGAGAGCCATCAACAGAAAGAGAAAATGGGGGGAGCGGGGAGGTGGGTTTGGGGGGGAAAATGAGAAGCTCGGTTTTGGTCATATTTAATTTCAGGTGGCGTTGAGACATCCAGACAGCAATGTCAGACAAGCACGCTGAAACTTTGGTTTGGATGCAAGGTGAGATATCAGGGGTAGAAAGGTAGATTTGGGAGTCATCAGCATAGAGATGGTAGGAAAAGCCATGGGATGAGATTAATGAACCAAGGGAAGAAGTGTAGATAGAAAAGAGGAGGGGACCAAGAACAGAACCCTGAGGTACGCCAACAGGCAGAGGGATAGAAGTAGAAGAGGATCCACCAGAGTGAACACTAAAGGTGCGGAGGGAGAGGTAGGAAGAGAACCAGGAAAGGACAGAGCCCTTCCCTCCCTCCTTGTGATGTACCAGCAGTTCTCTCCCTTCCCTCCAGTTCTCCTCCCCCTCTTGCTCCCACATCCAGCAGCTCTCTCCCTTCCATCCAGATTCCCTCCTCCTCTTTCTCCCACATCCAGCAGCTCTTTCTCTCCAGCCCCCTCCACATCCAGCAGCTATCTTCCTTCCATCCATCCAGATCCTCTCCTCCTCTTCCTCCAGCAGCTCTCTCCTTTCCATCCAGTCTCTTCCTCCTCTTCCTTCCATGTCCAGCAGCTCTCTCCCTTCCCTTGTCCCTCTTCCTCCCTTGTCCAGCAGCTCTCCAGCCTCTTCCTCCTCTCCCTCCCATGTCCCACAGCTCTCTCCCTTCCATCCAGATCCCTTCCTCCTTTTCCTCCCACTTCCAGAAACTCTCTCCCTTCCATTCAGATCCCCTCCTTCTCTTCCTCCCACATAAGTACATAAGTACATAAGTAGTGCCATACTGGGAAAGACCAAAGGTCCATCTAGCCCAGCATCCTGTCACCGACAGTGGCCAATCCAGGTCAAGGGCACCTGGCACGCTCCCCAAACGTAAAAACATTCCAGACAAGTTATACCTAAAAATGCGGAATTTTTCCAAGTCCATTTAATAGCGGTCTATGGACTTGTCCTTTAGGAATCTATCTAACCCCTTTTTAAACTCCGTCAAGCTAACCGCCCGTACCACGTTCTCCGGCAATGAATTCCAGAGTCTAATTACACGTTGGGTGAAGAAAAATTTTCTCCGATTCGTTTTAAATTTACCACACTGTAGCTTCAACTCATGCCCTCTAGTCCTAGTATTTTTGGATAGCGTGAACAGTCGCTTCACATCCACCCGATCCATTCCACTCATTATTTTATACACTTCTATCATATCTCCCCTCAGCCGTCTCTTCTCCAAGCTGAAAAGCCCTAGCCTTCTCAGCCTCTCTTCATAGGAAAGTCGTCCCATCCCCACTATCATTTTCGTCGCCCTTCGCTGTACCTTTTCCAATTCTACTATATCTTTTTTGAGATACGGAGACCAGTACTGAACACAATACTCCAGGTGCGGTCGCACCATGGAGCGATACAACGGCATTATAACATCCGCACACCTGGACTCCATACCCTTCCTAATAACACCCAACATTCTATTCGCTTTCCTAGCCGCAGCAGCACACTGAGCAGAAGGTTTCAGCGTATCATCGACGACGACACCCAGATCCCTTTCTTGATCCGTAACTCCTAACGCGGAACCTTGCAAGACGTAGCTATAATTCGGGTTCCTCTTACCCACATGCATCACTTTGCACTTGTCAACATTGAACTTCATCTGCCACTTGCACGCCCATTCTCCCAGTCTCGCAAGGTCCTCCTGTAATCGTTCACATTCCTCCTGCGACTTGACGACCCTGAATAATTTTGTGTCATCGGCGAATTTAATTACCTCGCTAGTTATTCCCATCTCTAGGTCATTTATAAATACATTAAAAAGCAACGGACCCAGCACAGACCCCTGCGGGACCCCACTAACTACCCTCCTCCACTGAGAATACTGGCCACGCAATCCTACTCTCTGCTTCCTATCTTTCAACCAGTTCTTAATCCATAATAATACCCTACCTCCGATTCCATGACTCTGCAATTTCTTCAGGAGTCTTTCGTGCGGCACTTTGTCAAACGCCTTCTGAAAATCCAGATATACAATATCAACCGGCTCCCCATTGTCCACATGTTTGCTTACCCCCCTCAAAAAAATGCATTAGATTGGTGAGGCAAGACTTCCCTTCACTAAATCCGTGCTGACTTTGTCTCATCAGTCCATGTTTTTGTATATGCTCTGCAATTTTATTCTTAATAATAGCCTCCACCATCTTGCCCGGCACCGACGTCAGACTCACCGGTCTATAATTTCCCGGATCTCCTCTGGAACCTTTCTTAAAAATCGGAGTAACATTGGCTACCCTCCAGTCTTCCGGTATTACACTCGATTTTAGGGACAGATTGCATATTTCTAACAGTATCTCCGCAAGTTCATTTTTTAGTTCTATTAATACTCTGGGATGAATACCATCAGGTCCCGGTGATTTACTACTCTTCAGCTTGCTGAACTGACCCATTACATCCTCCAAGGTTACAGAGAATTTGTTTAGTTTCTCCGACTCCCCCTCTTCAAATATTCTTTCCGGCACCGGTGTCCCCCCCAAATCCTCCTCGGTGAAGACCGAAGCAAAGAATTCATTTAATTTCTCCGCTACGGCTTTGTCCTCCTTGATCGCCCCTTTAACACCATTTTCGTCCAGCGGCCCAACCGACTCTTTGGCCGGTTTCCTGCTTTTAATGTATCTAAAAAAGTTTTTACTATGTATTTTTGCTTCCAACGCTAATTTCTTCTCAAAGTCCTTTTTTGCCCTCCTTATCTCCGCTTTGCATTTGGCTTGGCATTCCTTATGATCTATCCTGTTACTTTCAGTTGGTTCTCTTCTCCACTTTCTGAAGGATTGTTTTTTGGCTCTAATGATTTCCTTTATCTTACTGTTTAGCCACGCCGGCTGACGTTTAGTCTTTTTTCCCTTTTTTCTAATACGTGGAATATATTTGTCCTGAACCTCCAGGATGGTGTTTTTAAACAGCATCCACGCCTGATGCAAGTTTTTTACTCTGCGAGCTGCTCCTTTCAGTCTTTTTTCACCATTTTTCTCATTTTGTCGTAATCACCTTTTCTATAGTTAAACGCTAGCGTACTTGATTTCCTAGTTTCACTTCCTTCAATGCCAATATCAAAACCGATCATATTATGATCACTGTTATCAAGCGGCCCTCGTATCGTTACCCCCTGCACTAGATCATGAGCACCACTAAGGACTAAGTCTAGTATTTTTCCTTCTCTTGTCGGCTCCTGAACTAGCTGTTCCATGAAGCTGTCCTTGATTTCATCAAGAAATCTTATGTCCCTTAAGTGTACAGATGTTACATTAACCCAGTCTATATGCGGGTAATTGAAATCCCCCATTATTATTGTGTTGCCCAGTTGTTTGCGTCCCTGATTTCCTTTAACATTTCCGCATCCGTCTGTTCGTCCTGGCCAGGCGGACGGTAGTACACTCCTATCACTATCCTTTTCCCCTTTGCACATGGAATTTCAATCCACAGTGATTCCAAGGAGTGTTTTGCTTCCTGCAGAATTTTCAATCTATTTGATTCAAGGCTCTCGTTAATATACAATGCTACCCCTCCACCAATCCGATTCACCCTATCACTACGATATAATTTGTACCCCGGTATGACAGTGTCCCACTGGTTATCCTCTTTCCACCAGGTCTCAGAGATGCCTATTATATCTAATTTTTCATTTAGTGCAATATATTCTAACTCCCCCATCTTATTTCTTAGGCTCCTGGCATTCGCATATAGACATTTCAAACTATGTTTGTTGTTCCTAAGTACATCATGCTTAGTACTTGACAGTATTAACTGGCAATCTTTTGTCTGATTTTTATTGTTATTTAAAGATACCCGATCTACTACAATCTCTTTTGCAACCTCACTATCAGGATACTCTATCTTCCCTGTTATGGTGATATCTTTGAAAGATACCTTATCCCGAACCATGCTCTTTGAGCGACTGTCGGCCTTCCCCCCATTTCTAGTTTAAAAGCTGCTCTATCTCCTTCTTAAACGCCGATGCCAGCAGCCTGGTCCCACTCTGGTTAAGATGGAGCCCATCCTTTCGGAATAGGCTCCCCCTTCCCCAGAATGTTGCCCAGTTCCTAACAAATCTAAAGCCCTCCTCCCTGCACCATCGTCTCATCCACGCATTGAGACTCTGGAGCTCTGCCTGTCTCTTGGGCCCTGCGCGTGGCACAGGTAGCATTTCAGAAAATGCTACCCTGGAGGATCTGGATTTCAGCTTTCTACCTAAGAGCCTAAATTTTGCTTCCAGAACCTCTCTCCCACATTTTCCTATGTCATTGGTACCCACATGTACCAAGACAGCAGCTCTCTCCCTTCCTTCCAATCCCCTTTCTCCCACAAGTCCAGCAGCACTATCCCTTCCCTCCAGCCCCCGTCCAGCAACTTCTGCCTTCCTGATCCTGCCCCAACCCAACATCCCTCGCTGTCGCTGCCTTTTCTCCCGTGGGTACGGCCATCCAAGAGCATTCAGTGTTGCCTGACCCTGCGTGCCTGAAATTCTTCTCCTCCCCGCTGCTGCTTCGGTTCCTTCAGATTTCTTCTTTTCGGCCATCACCAGCAGCGTTGCCATTCACACAGGCAGCTCCGGGCCAGATGGACGCAGCAGGGGGGAGCGGAGCTGAGCTGCCTGTGTGAATGGCAGCGCTGCTGGCAACAGGCGAAAAGAAGAAATCTGCAGGGACGAGGCAGCGGCGGGGTGAAGAATTTCAGGCACGCAGGGCCAGGCAATGCTGAACGCTCCCGGGCGGCTGTACCCGGAGCCACGGGAGAAAAGGCAGTGACAGCAAGGGATGTTGGGTGGCTGGGCCTGGGCCCGTCCAGGCCCACCCTTGGTCTTACCGTTTGTTTGAACCTTTTCACTCTTACTTTCCCTGACATATCTCCTCTGTGCTGGTCACGTGATGCGGTGAGGAGCGTCGGACGTGAGTGTCTGGAGCTGCTCGGGGGTGTGCCTCTCAATCTCTTTTAATTAACGGATTGTACCGATAAATCACACTCACACCGATCAGGAATATCACTAGCGGCTTTTATGGACAAATTCTTACTTTTCCCAGCCATGATGGCGTCAAAAACAGCAAAAAAGGCTCAGAACACTCCAAGCAGGTGGAAGACAAAATGGCGGAAGCTTCATCGGCACCGCACTTAGCCTGTACAGAGGAGGTGATTACAGAGCTTACAGCCTCAGTGGTACGTGCTTTAGATCCCCTCTTCCAACAGCTGTCGGAACAGCTTGCAGGAATTTCACAACTCACTTCCGAACTGGCTCGGAGAACAGGCGAATTGGAATGCAGAGTTTCCGATTTGGAAGACGGTGAGCAGACCCGGAGTGAGGAGTTCAAGCGGTTGTCGGAAATGGTAGTGGCCCAGCAAGTTAAACTGGATGATTTGGAAAATCGGGCCCACAGAGATAATTTGAGGATCGTGGGAGTTCTGGAAGAAGTTTTAGAGAAGTCTTTGAGAACGGTGCTAGAAAAGTGGCTCAGCGAAATTTTGCCGCCAGACAATGGGGCTACAACAGTGCGGTTGGAGAGGGCACATAGACTGGGTGCCCGACAGCCTGGTGAGAAGAGACTGAGAGTGGTAATAGTCAAATTTCACAATTCAGCTGAAAAGGACTCTTTTCTGTTTTATTATCGTGCACAAAAGAGGAGATCTAATTCGAAGGAGTGCAGGTGAGAGTGTTTCAGGATTACTTGGCAGCTCTGTCGGCACGCCATTGGATGTTTAATCCGGTATGTACAAAGTTGGT
Source organism: Microcaecilia unicolor (assembly GCF_901765095.1). Lineage (NCBI taxonomy): Eukaryota > Metazoa > Chordata > Amphibia > Gymnophiona > Siphonopidae > Microcaecilia > Microcaecilia unicolor. The sequence continues at coordinate 113,033,068 of NC_044040.1, forward strand.
GGAACAGAACAAAAAGTTTCAGCTGCAGTACCCTGCGGTTCTGAGAGTCTGCAGTGATGGACAATGGAGTTCTTATGACTCACCAGAAGGCGCATTAGACTGGCTAAATAGACAATCCGCTAAATAGATCTCCACTTCTGATGTGTTCAAATATTAGTATCATGCTGTGGTGCACGATAGTGGGTGGAGGGAAGATTGTGTATATTAAGATCTGATATTTCTCGCTTAATATTTTCACGTAAAGGGGGAGGAGAGTGAGTGTAATGGAGTGGGACCTGACGGTATGTTGGAGAATTGTGGGTTAATATCATTAATGTCTAATGGGGTGTGATGTTTTCTTTTGACAGTTGGGAGGGTGCACCCCGAAGCATCACAACGTGACCACTTAATCCTTTGTGGAGTAATGCGGAGGGTTGAGTGTTGGCTACTGGGGTGGGAGAGAGGGGAGGGGGAGGGTATTCGGGAGGGCTGGGGGGGAGGGTGGGGGGCTTGATGTTAAGGTTACTGGTTTTGAGTTTGAATGTTGTTGGTGGGGGGGTGTTTGCCACAGGAAAGAATACCCATGGTTGATTGGGTTCCTACGCGCTGCTGTAGAAAGTGGAGAGACTGTGACTCCTGGGTGAAGGCTGGGCACCCAGGGGGTTTATTAGATTTAGTTATTTTGAATGGTTGCATGATGGAGACTTGGGACCCGGGTTAAAGTGCAAGCCCCTAGATTAATCTCTTGGAATGTATTGGTAAAACAAACAAAAATCTTATCAGCACTGCAGCATCACAAGGTTTCCATTGCATGCCTTCAAGAGACAAAACTGTCTGACGCGGAACACCTGAAACTCAAGCAGAGATGGGTGGGTGAGTGTTTTTTCTCTTCAGCACAGGGAAGGAAAGGTGGGGTAGCGATGCTTGTCCATAAAAACATGCAGTATAAGGCACGAATAGTGACACAGGATAGTCAGGGGCGGTATATATTGTTACACTTGAACATTATGGGCCAAGAGGTTTTTCTGTTAAATATATATGGACCGAATGTATATGATCACTCCCTTTTTCAGCATATAGTGCACTTGGGTATTCAGCATTCTTCTGCCACCTGGATTCTTATGGGGGATTTCAATCAGGTGATGGATGGTCAGCAGGATAGGTCAGTCCCATTGGCAGGGATGGCGATGGGTGGGGGCAAAGATTTGCAGTACTTGTGTAAAGCGCTGAATTTGGTAGACCCCTGGCGTCTGGTTAACCCTAATGTACGTGATTATACCCATCTCTCACGAGCCCACGGTACCTGGTCGAGGTTAGATTATATTCTAACAGATGCCATTCTCTTTCCACAGATCTTGAAGGTGGAAATTGGACCCATGGAGATTTCAGATCATACGTTGATATGGTTAGACATAAACCTGGGTGCAACGCAACTTAGAGGCAATTGGTGGAGATTTCCTTCATACCAGCGGGGGACAAGCATTTCCAAGATTATATCTGACAGGGATGGTCAATGTATGCGGAGGCTAATGTTGGACATGAGCCGGAAGCTCAATTGTATTGGGAAACGTCGAAGGCAGTGAGGGGGGAGATAATTTCTTATATGTGCGCATGGGCAAAACGTTTATCGAAGGGAATAATTCATCTGGAACATAAATACAAGGTAGCAAAATGTGCTTATTTGGTGACTTCTTCCCCGTCATCTAAAAAAGAGATGTGGTCGATACTTGCCACTCTAAATTCCCTGATTCATGAGCAAACTAAGAAGCAGCTTTTTCATCGCTCATTTAATTTTCATAGGCATGGTAACAAGTCTGGAAAATTGTTGGCCAGAACAGTGAAGAATTGGGGCAGTAATAGATTTGTTGAAACCGGATGGTACGAGAGAGAATCAGTCGACAGGAATTCTGTGGATTTTACATGATTTTTATGCCTCTCTATATGCCGCGCCAGAATTACAGGAAGGGCCTTTGGTAGTGGATTATCTAGATTTGGAAATACCACGTTTATCGGCAGAGGTTGTAAGTCAGTTGAATGCCCCCCTGAGAGCCAAAGAAATCCAGAAGGTGGTTAAATCACTCAGAAGGGGCACTGCTCCAGGGCCAGATGGGTACACAACGGAATATTACCAGTATGTGTTACCCCAGATTTGTGGGGCCTTGGCCTCTTTCTTTGAAGCCTCGATAGCAGAAGGAGGGTTTTCAAGAGACACTAATGAAGCGTTGATTACGCTTATACCAAAGCCGGGTAGACAGTTGGAGAGTCTGGAATCATAGGCCAATTTCCCTTATTAATGTGGATTTGAAGATACTGGCTAGGGTATTGGCAGAACGATTGGCACCGCATATAGCTACTCTGGTTGGAGAGTGACAGGTAGGGTTTGTCATCTATTAATGTACGTAGGGTTTGTATGGCCATTGCGCATAGTTACACTATGGAGGAGCCTTTGTTGCTGGTTAGTTTAGATGCCGAAAAGGCTTTTGATTAGGTACGTTGGGATTACCTATTTGGGGTATTGGATTATGTGGGACTGCAGGGCTGGTTTATGAAGGCAGTTTCAGCTCTTTACTCCCGGCCCAGAGCCTCTCTAGTAGTAAATGGGTTACGCTCATCTTCCTTCCCCTTAGCTAGGGGTACGCGGCAGGGATGTCCATTATCGCCTCTGTTATTTCTTCTTTACCTGAAGCCCCTGTTGCATACCATTCAAAGAGATCCTGGGATTTCGGTGATCTCAGCTCCCTCATTTTCGGATAAGACCTTAGCTTTTGCGGATGATATCTTGTTAACTTTGACGGATCCTTGGCAGTCGTTGGGTAATTTGCTTAATGACATAGAGGAATTTAGTTATTTCTCGTGATTTACTCTTAATTTACAGAAGTCTGTTACTTTTCCCATTCAGACCCAGATCAGGGAGACTTGGGAGGGAGAGTTTCCGCTTTCTTGGTCTTCGGGCCCTTTAAAATATTTGGGGGTGTTCATACCCGCGGACTTATCACGTATGTATGAAGTTAATATAGAACCATTACAGGCACGCACGAGACAAACTCTGCAAAGTTGGCATTCACTCCCCTTATCCATTCTGGGGAGAATTGCTCTCTACAATATGATACTCGTCCCTAAGTGGACTTACGTCTTGCAAATGTTACCTATTTTTCTTAAACAGGGAGACGATAAATGGGTGACACGTCTGGTAACGCGTTATTTGTGGCAGGGTAAGAGACCTAGATTGCAGTCGTCTCATCTTTTTCTTCCTCGTTCCCAGGGGGGGATGGGACTACTGAATGTAAAGTTGTTCTCGGTAGCAAGCAATATGCGCCACCTTACTGATTGGTTTCGGGGATCCTCTTACTTTTCTTGCACTGCAGCTGAGACAGGATTGTTTGCCCCATTGCATTTTAGTGCTTGGTTACATGCGTCGCCGAGAAAATTGCATATGCCTGCTGCCTTTGCGCCGTTACTACTGCCTTTGAGGTGAGCGTGGCACTGGATTTGTCGATTTTGTGGTCTACATGCCAAGTCCTCTCCATTGTTGCCAATACAGGGTAACGCAGATTTTCCACCTGGCTCCACCTCATCAAATTTTGCCACTTGGTCGTCAAGGGGGTTACAGTATTTACATCAGCTATATACAGAGGATGTTACTTTTAAGTCCCTGGAGGACTTACAGGAGGAATACAGTTTACAGGGAGTGAATTTTTTCTCCATGTTTCAATTGCGTCACTATATTTATTTATTTATTTATTTGTAGCATTTGTATCCCATATTTTCCCCACCTATTTGCAGGCTCAATGTGGCTTACATTGTTCCGTAATGGTGATCACCAATTCCGGAAAGAGAAATACATAGTTATAATGGAGGTGACAGAGTGGATTAGGTAATCAGGTACAGAGAGTTCATTTCCGTAATAAAAAATAAAAGGTATTGGGTTAAAGTACAATCGTGATAGATTAGCTTAAACAATCAGGAATAGAGAGTTCCGTTTTGTATAGTTCTGATATTAAATTTTGTTTACTGGTATTTAGGATGGATCTTTGTAGTATGCCTTATTGAATAGGTAGGTTTTCAGTAATTTTCGGAAATTATTTGTTATGTGTTGTTTTTATGGATTTTGGTAGTTCATACCATATTTGCGTGCTTATGAAGGAGAAACTGGATGCATATGTTAATCTATATTTTAGTCCTTTGCAGCTGGGGTAGTGGAGATTCAGGAATGTACGTGATGATCTAGTAGAATTCCTGGTTGGTAGATCTATGAGGCTTGACATGTACACTGGAGCTTCACCGTGTTTAATCTTATGAACCAGAGTGCAGACCTTGAATGCAATGCATTGTCTAAGTGGAAGCCAATGCATTTTTTCTCTTAGGGGTTTGACGTTTTCATATTTCGTTTTTCCAAATATGAGTCTGGCTGCTGTGTTTTGTGCAGTTTGGAGTTTCTTAACAATTTGTTCTTTGCATCTGGCATAAATTGCATTGCAGTAGTCTAGTTGGCTTAGAGGGGCATAATCGAACGTGAACGCCCATCTCCATGGGCGCCTATCTCCGAGGACGGGTAGGCGAAGGGGCGGGACAGACCGTATTTTCAAAAAAAAGATGGGTGTCATCTTTTGTTTCAATAATACGGTTTGTGCCGGGCAAATGCATCACATTTGGGCGGATTTGAGCTGGGTGGTATCAGTTTTCAGCGATAATGGAAACCAAAGACGCCCAGCTCAAAAACGAACAAATCCAAGGCATTTGGTCGTGGGAGGGGCCAGGATTTGTAGTGCGCTGGCCCCCCTCACATGCCAGGACGCCAACCGGGCACCCTACGGGGCACTTGTAAAAAGTTAAAAAAAAATTTTAAATACCTCCCAGGTGCATAGCTCCCTTCCCTTGGGTGCTGAGCCCCCTCCAAATCCCCTCCAAAACCCACTGCCCACAACTCTACACCATTACCGTAGCTCTTATGGCTGAAGGGGGGCACCTACATGTGGGTACAGTGGGTTTTGGGGGCGGTTTGGAATGCTCCCATTTACCACCACAGGTGTAACAGGTAGGGGGGGATGGGCCTGGGTCCACCTGGGTGAAGTCCACTGTACCCACTAACAACTGCTCCAGGGACCTGCATACTGCTGTGATGGAGCTGGGTATGACATTTGAGGCTGGTATACAGGCTGGAAAAAAAAGTTTTTAAAGTTGTTTTTTTTGGGTGGGAGGGGGTTAGTGAACACTGGGGGAGTCAGGGGTGGTCATCCCCGATTCCCTCCGGTGGTCATCTGGGCAGTTGGGGCACTTTTTGGGGACTTGTTCGTGACAAAAAAGGGTCCAAAAAAAGTGACCCAAATTCTCGCTTCTGGCGCCTTTTTTTTCCCATTATCGGCCGAGCGCGCCCATCTCTCCTCGGCCGATAAACACGCCCCAGTCCCACCTTCACCACGCCTCCAACACGCCCCCATCAACTTTGTTTTTTCCCGCGACAGAGTGCAGTTGGAGGCGCCCAAAATCGGCTTTCGATTATACCGATTTGGGCGCCCATCTCCCGATTTGGGTCGAAATATGGACATCTTTCGAAAATAAGCTGGTTAGTACCATTGATTGTACCAGTCTGCAGAATGCTTCCCTTGGAAAGAAAGGTTTTATTCTTTTGAGTTTCCACATTGAGTGAAACATTTTCTTTGTTGTGTTTTTTGCATGGCTTTCTAATGTAAGATTTCAGTCAATTGTGACTCCTAGAATTTTCAGACTGTCTGAAACAGGAAGGGTAAAGTTTGGGGTACTTATAGTGGTGGGTTTGTTCGTGTTGTGTTGTGATGAGAGGATGAGACATTGTGTTTTTTCTGTGTTGAGTTTTAGTTGGAATGCATCCGCCCATGAGTTCATGATTGGAAGCTGTGTTTGATTTCTTTTGTGATTTCTGTTAGATCATATTTAAATGGGATATAGATTGTGACATCATCTGGTTACATAAAAGGATTGAGGCCTTGGTTGGATAACGTTTTGGCTAGAGGTGTCATCATTAGGTTGAAAAGGGTCAGTGAGAGCGGTGATCCTTGGGGTACTCTGCATTCTGGTTTCCAAGGTGGTGATATAATCAAATTTGATATCACTTGGTATGTTCTTGCAGTTAGGAAGCCTTTGATCCAGTTAAGTAAGTTTCCTGCAATTCCGAAGTATTCTAGGAATACCATGGTATTTTGTGATTTACTATGTCAAATTGTCGAATTGTAGGAGAAGTATACTGTTGCCAGTTGCGATTGCTTGCTTAAATTTGGTTAGGAGAGTGATTAGTACTGTTTCAGTGCTGTGGTTGGATCAAAATCCTGATTGTGATTCATGTAATATTGAGAACTTGTTTATGTAATATTGAGAACTTGTTTAAGTAATTGGTAAGTTGCTTGGTTACCATGCTTTCCATTAATTTGATTGCCAGAGGGATGGATGCTACTGGGTGGTAGTTGGTTATTTCATTTGCTTTTTTCTTTATGTCTTTAGGTATTGGGGTAAATAATATATTTCCTTTATCATTAGGAAAGAGTCCATGTTGTAGCATGTAGTTTAGATGCTTCGTAAGGTCTGTTATGAAGCGTTTATATGGTCTCTCCCCTCTTCTTTCTTAGCACCGCAGGTATGGGAAAAGTTTCTAACCGTTTTTGGCCTGGATGCTCAATTGGTGATCCCCCTTAAATACTATCACTCCAATTTGTGGGAACACTTGGGTGAAGTGGATTACGATAAGTTAGTGAGTAGTTGGAAGAGAGATCTAACAGTGAACCTTCAGGGGGTAAGCTGAAGACTTGTCTCTTGGGTATTCAAAAGCTAACTGAAAATGTGACGTCGCAGGAGATGCATTATAAATTTTTATTGTGGATGTACATCTCCCCAATAGGGCTTATCGGGCGACTATGAGGCCAGATGATAGTTGCGCAAAATGCGCTCAATCTCCAGCTGGACTAGGACACATGTTTTGGACTTGTCCATGAGTTTTAGAATTTTGGAGACAGGTATGCCAGCATCTCTCTTCACTTTGGGGGGGTTGTATGGCAATCGGGTCCCACTCAGCTGTTTGACATTTTTCGGGTGTCCCCGTTTTTGCCCAGAGGCTTGAAACCATTCTTAAAGCGGGCAGTTCTTATTGGAAAGAAATCCATTCTCCAGCATTGGACAGCGGTGGAGTCTCCATCATTACAGCAGTGGAGATCTAACATGATTTTTCTTTGTGTATTAGAGCGTAGAGGCATAGAGGACTTGTCTTCCTCCAGGGGAGATAATTTCTATCAGAGGTGGTCCCCGTTTTGGAATCGCTGACCGCAGTGGCACTTAGTAGAATCCTGAATGCTTAAGAACTGAAGTGTGATAGGTGGCAAGGGTCGGGTAAGGGGGTGGTCAGGTGGGTAGGCATTTCAATAGATAGAGGCCTTGTTGTTGCCTGTATGTTCTATCAAGGATCCAATGGTTATAGTGGCAGCCCGAGGGAAGGGAGGAGAGAAGGGAGGGATCCAAGGGGGGGGGGAGAGGGTGTGTTGGAGGTATTGGGGGGGGGGGAAATGATAATGTGTGGCGACCTAGAGTATGACTGTGCAGTGTGTTGGTGTATTTGGTCGGATTGTTAAACGACTGTTACATTATATTAGTGTTTCTGTTTTTGCCAATTGCCATTAATAAAAATATTGAAACATATCTCCTCTGTGTCTCACATTCTCAGCTCCTTGTCCACCCCTGTTAGCCCCCCCCCCCCCCATCCATAGCTACTCCTTCTTCTGTATTTCCCCTCACTCTCCCCACACTCCTTTCATTACACCCCCTTACCTATTTGGTATCAGTCTGTGTTGTACTCTTTGTCCTGTGTGCTGCTGCTCTGTGTGTGTTTGTGAGTGGGTAGAGGATGTGGCATGAATGTTTGCAGTGGCTGAGAGACTGGCTGCTGTGTGGTTTTGCTGTGTGCTGTTTGTGGCTGCATTGTTTGTCAGTGGTGAGAAAGAGAGTGTCAGATTGAGTTTTTGGTGGTGGTTTTCACAAGGTTGGTAGGGAAAGGTGAGCACAGTGGTGTGTCTGGGGTCATTGGGTTTCACCTGTGGTATTGGGATATAGATGCACTGAATGCACAGGTGACTCACATGTTGGAGGAGGAGCAGAGTTTGGAGGGGAGGCACCACAGAACATACTCATATCCCAGAGTTTTCAGGCCCCGTACCCATTTCCTAGACCTTACTGACCAGCAGTGTCGCTATAGATACCGCTTTGACAGGGCTGCCATTCAGCACTTTTATGACCAGCTTCAACACCTCCTGCAGGCCAGGACCCGTAGGAACAATCCCATCTCTGTCCACCTCAAGGTCACTGCCTCCCTCTCTTTTTTGGCCACTGGTAGCTTCCAGTCTTTGCTAGCTGTCAAACGCATGCCTCACCCAGCCTGCCATTTCAAACTGCCTTATGCAAGTCCTTGATGCCTTTCTTACCCACACCTCAGACTACATTACCTTCCCCATTAACCCCCAGACCCTGCAGAACCACAAGGCTCACTTCTATGCCATAGCTCACTTCCCCTCAGTCATAGGCGTCATTGACTGCATACATGTCGCACTCAGAACCCCCCCTCCCCCTCCTCAGGACACAAGAGGCCACCTATAGGAATAGGAAGGCATTCCATTCCATGAATATGCAAGTTGTGTGTGACACCCAGGGGGAGATTGTAGACGTGTGTGCCCAATACCCAGGTTCAGTCCATGACACCTACATATTACAGCACTCTGGAATCTTCCGCAGGTTCGACTGAGGGGAGATCACCAGCGGATGGCTCGTAGGTAAGTGCGGGTTGGAGGGATCAGTCAAATCCATACCCTCTCCACCCGCCAACCCCCCGCTGTCTTCCTCTAGATGACTCCACAACCCACAGTTCCCACCCCACCTCCACAAGGTACCCAGACCAGACAATACACACCCATGTCTCTCATTCTTCCACCCAAAGGTGACAGGCTACCCACAGCGGACCTGGCTCATGACCCCTATAGTGCACCCACAAACGGGCGGAGGAGGACTACAACAGCAGACATAGGACCACACGTGACATCATAGAGCACACCTTTGGACAGCTCAAAAACAGGTTTCAATGTTTAGATCTTTCTGGAGGGGAGCTCCTGTACAACCTCCAAAAGGTTGCCAAGATCTTTATGGCCTGCTGCATGCTACATAATCTGGCCCTGCGCAGAGGACAGGCCCTCCCAGAAGAGCTACAGCAACCAGAGCAGCAGGCCCCAGACCTAGATGATGAGGACCTGTAGGATTATACCACTGGTGATACTGATTGGAGAAATCTCCCCCCAGCCTCACCCGTGGCCAAGGTTCCCCAAACAGAACTATCTGCAAGCAAAATACTCTGTACTCGGTCTAGGGAAGGGGGGAACCTTGGATTGGCCCTACGCCAATTACTTCCGATAGAGAGAAATGAAACTGAGAAAGCAGGCTGAAATATATATTAGCTTTATCCTATATAATAATTCTCACCTCCAACAGGATGTGCCTGGGACCGTGCCTGCCGGAAGTGGTCTGCTAGGCAGGCACGCACTGACCTCAGTGACATCAGTGACAGACAATTTGGCAAAGCAAAACAATCTGAGTGCTGGCCATTAGGACACAGGGTTGATAGGAGAGTTTTAAAAGACTGAAGGAACCGAAAGTGTTAAATGGGGGGAGGGGGGAGTTCTGAACGACTGAAAGACATGAACATTTGGGAAAGGAAAACATTCTGAATGCTGGCCATTAGGACACAGGGTAGATAGGAGAGTTTTAAAAGACTGAAGGAAACGAAAGTGTTAAACTGGAGAGGGGGGGGGGGGGAGTTGTTATATCGAATGTTCATTTGCTAAGGTTCTATTACCCTATTAATTTCCCGTTGTCTCTTTCCATTGTTCCATTGTTCTTTTCCTTCTCCTATTCCCTAACGATACCTTGACTCTGCTTTCGCTTAAATTCTCACAATGTAATCCATAACTGAATTGTAACAAATCGTACTTCCATTATTTACAATGAATTGTAAGCCACACTGAACCAGCAAATAGGTGGGAAAATGTGGGATACAAATGCAATAAAATAAAATAAAAATAAAATGACTGAAAGACATGCAAATTTGGGACAGGAAAACAATCTCAATGCTGGCCATTAGCACACAGGGTACATAGGAGAGTTTTAAAAGACTGAAGGAACCAAAAGTGTTCAGGGGAGGGGGGGGGCAAGTTCTGAATGAATGAAAGAAATGAAAATTTACGAGAGGAACACAATCTGAATGCCGGGCATTTGTACACAGGGTACATAGGACACTTTTTTTTTTTTTAAATGAAGGACGTGAAAGTATTACATCTTGGGGGAGGGGTGAGGAGGAAAGCGGTGGGGTATCCGGATACTGAGCGTTAGGGCCACGGGGGTACATAGACTTTTGAAAGCCTTAAGGAACCCAAAGTGTGGGAAGGAGGAGGAAAAGGAGGGGAGGGAACAGGGTGAGGGGCATTAGGAACAGGAGAGGGGGCCCTGTCACACACTCTCATTCTCACACACACACTGTCACACAGACAGTCTCACTCTGTCACACACCCGCATATTCACTCTGGCTCTCTCTCTCTCAAACATACACACTCCCAGGAAAACCTTGCTAGCGCCCGTTTCATTCGTTCCAGAAACGGGCCTTTTTTTACTAGTTATAGATAAGAAAATATAGAAACGATACAAATATAGAAACTCTGGCAAAGCTTTAGCCCCCAATCTCGGAGTCATCTTCGACTCCTCCCTCTCCTTCTCTGTGCATATATAGCAGATAGCCAAGACCTGTCGCTTCTTCCTCTATAACATTAGCAAAATTCGCCCTTTCCTCTCTGAGCACACCACCCAAACTCTCGTCCACTCTCTCATTACCTCTTCCCTTGACTACTGCAACCTACTCCTCGCTGACCTCCCACTTAGCCATCTATCCCCCCTTCAGTCCGTTCAGAACGCGGCTGCACGTCTTATCTTCCGCCTGGACCGATATACTCATATCACCCCTCTCCTCAAGTCACCACTGGCTTCCGATCAGGTACCGCATACAGTTCAAGCTTCTCCTACTAACCTACAAATGCACTCGATCTGCAGCCCCTCCTTACCTCTCTACCCTCATCTCCCCTTACGTTCCTCCGCTCTCAAGACAAATCCCTCCTCTCAGTACCCTTCTCCACCACCGCCAATTCCAAACTCCGCCCTTTCTGCCTCGCCTCACCCCTTGCTTGGAATAAACTCTCTGAGCCCATACGCCAGGCCCCCTCCCTGCCCATCTTCAAATCCTTGCTCAAAGCCCACCTTTTCAATGTCGCCTTCAGCACCTACCCACTACATCTCTATTCAAGAAATCTTGACTGCCCCAACTTGACATTTCGTCCTTTAGATTGTAAGCTCCTTCGAGCAGGGACTGTCCTTCTTTGTTAAACTGTACAGCGCTGCGTAACCCTACTAGCGCTCTAGAAATGTTAAGTAGTAGTAGTAGTAGTAGCTGAATACAAAAATACTGGCTGATAAAATCATAAACTACTGTATATTGTCACAACTTATCTGCAGGATGCGGGACATGGGTGAGGGGCCAATAGTAATGGGAGGGGATTTTAATGAGGTTATAGACTCAACAATGGATCGATCACACCCAACAACACAGGAGCTGTCCAGAACATTGAGAGGTCTTGGGATGTTGGAGGAGGCTTTGGATGTGGTAGATACCTGGAGGACCTTGCATCCACTGGACCGGGATTACACACACCTATCACGCGCACATTCTACGCTCTCTCGTATCGATTACATATTAGTAGACAGGGATATGTTTACCCGGGTAACCGAAGCCACAATAGGCCCGAAAGCGATATCCGACCATGCATGGGTATCCATGGGATTGTGTATGGGCGGGGAGGGGAGAGGAGACTTAATATGGCGCTTTCCCGCATATCTTTATAGAGATCATCAATTTATACCTCACCTGAAGAAATGTTGGGCTAATTTCCAAGAGGATAATGCGGGTCATAGGAACGATCCAGTGCTCTTCTGGGAGACCGCTAAGGTGGTCCTCAGGGGAGAGATTATAGCGTACACGAGCTTTAAGAAAAAGGTGAGACAAAGGGAGGTGAGATTGGAGAGAAAGGTGACAGCATTAAGGAAGCAATATGGAAAGATACACTCGCAGGAGCTGCGGGCTCAGTTATTAGAGACGCAGCAGGTGCTTAATGAGCTCCTACACCATAACACGCAGAAATCAGCAGCATACTATAAATATCAGCTCTATTGCTTTGCCAACAAGGGGGGAAGATTTCTAGTGAGGCTCATAAACAGAAGGGAAGGTCCTCGGAAGATACTCTCAATGACATATACACAGGGTGTTAAGGTGAATAATGATAGAGATGTTGCTGGGGTGTTCAAAAAATTCTATGAGGAACTATAAAAACCACAGGGGGAGGTTGTAACACCTAGCAAAGCTTACTTGGACAATGTAGAACTACCTCAGCTGGACAGAGAGGAGGTGCGCATCCTCAACGCACCCATAATGGAGGACGAGGTAGATTGGGTGATAAAGCAGAGGCACCTAGGCAAGGCGCCTGGACCTGATGGATTCAGAAATGAATTTTATAAGTTACTCAGGTCAGAAATAGGCAAGGTTCTCTCAGAGATATTCAATGGCATGATACAGGAGGGACGGATGCCAGCACATTTGACCCAGGCTGACATTGCGGTACTATTAAAGCCAGGTAAACCAGCACATATCCCGGAGTCTTATAGGCCCATTTCAATATTGAACACAGAGACCAAATTACTGGCTAAAATATTGGCAAACCAGCTAGCTCGATTTCTACTGACCCTGCTCGAGGAGTCACAGGTGGGTTTTGTTAAAGAAAGGAAAATAGCAAAGAACATGAGAAGGATACTGGGGGCATTGGAATGGGTAAGGAAGGAAGGCCAAGAAGCCATGTTAATCAGTTTTGATGCGGAGAAGGCCTTTGATAGGGTGGACTGGGGGTTCCTGTTTGAGGTGCTACGGGCATATGGCATCGATGGGTTCTTTGCAGATGCTGTGGCAACTCTCTACGGCGAGAATCAATGTTAATGGGCTGTGCTCAGAATGGTTTCCTATTGGTCGGGGAACCAGACAAGGATGTCCCCTATCACCTCTCTTATTTGTACTGACTTTGGACCCACTTCTGAGAGAATTAAGGAGGAATGTGGACATAAAAGGAGTGAATATCCAGGGCAAAGAGTTTAAAACAGCGGCCTTCGCAGACAATCTGTTGGTTCTGATCACGGATCCCCAGACATCGTCGCGATACTTAATGGAAAGTCTACAAGAGTATGGAGATTTCTCGGGGTTCAAACTCAACTTAGCAAAATCAGAGGCTATGGCAAGTGAGGGGGTGAGACAAGTAGTTTGGGACCAATTTCCCCTGCGGAAAGCGAAAGATGCATTCAAGTACCTAGGGGTGCAGATGCCACTTAACCCAATGCAACTGTATAGTTCTAATATCCCCCAGTTGCTCGGAGATACGAAAGAACAGTTATCAACATGGGCTTCACTACCGTTGTCTTTTATGGGCAGAGTACACTTATACCGTATGGTTATATTCCCAAAGTGGCTTTATGTGCTACAGGCCCTACCGCTCAGACTTTTGAGAAAAGACCCGAGTTCTCTGCAGAGACACGTGGTGCGGTTTTGTTGGGTGGGGAGAAAACCAAAATTACAATGGCGACATTTGTGTGGAGCACAGGTGAGGGGTGGTCTGGGCATGCCTGAGATGAGTGATTATAATCAGGCTTGCTTGTTGACACCTAAGGGATTGGATTCTAGACATGTCTACCTATACAGATATAGGATGGGAACGAGCTTACTTTAAACCATGGTCTATAAGTTATCTACTGCATGTGAACAGTAAGGGACTCCCAAAGCAGGTAAAAGATAGTGTGCTTTTAAAGCCCATGAGATATGCCTGGCGGGTTCTGTTGAGAAATTGGGGGCAGAATCCGGAGAGCAGTGAGTTGCTGTCACTTGTAGGGAATGCAGACTTCACACCGGGAAGAGATAATCGTGTCTTTAGAGATCTGGAGAGACAGGGTGTGTCTTGCTGGAACATTTTATTCAGCAAGATGGGAAGGTGATGCCATATGCGGAGTTCTCTGGGAGATGTGCGGGAGGGCCCATGACGGAGTTGGCATATAGGCAGTTGGCACATTACATCCGGGGACTGCCCCAGTCCACTCTATCAACGGAATTTGGGGGGGAAAGTTACGGAATTTCTATCAGGGGACGCAGCGGGACAGGTATCAGTCTCATGGTTCCATAAGGCTCTGTGTGAGTTCAAACCTAAGAGGGATGTCAGAGAGGTGGTAGAACGATGGAGGAAGGAAATAGGGGGGAATATAACAGAAGGGATGGCCCTAACAGCACTCAAAGGAATCCCAGGGGTTGTACATAGCGCGGAATTGCAGGAATGCCACTTCAGATCAATACACAGGGCCTATTTTTTGGGCAAACAGGCATGGCGATCAGGGGTAGAAGGTGCAGACAAATGTAGGAAATGTGGGGTGAGCATGCCATCTTTCACGCATGGGATGTGGCAATGCGGGGCCATTCAGAGGTTCTGGACAGCTCTTGCCCGATTTTTATCGGAGATCCTAGGGCGGCGAATAACCATCTCCCTCGATCAAGCAATGTTTAGTTCGGTAGCGGTGTGGAGAATGGGAAACCGAGAGGAAAAATTGTTTCTCAGTAAGTCCTGCATCCTGGGGAAAAAATGTATACTCAATCATTGGATTTCTAGCACTCCTACATCTTATTGGTGCTGAAGGAATAAACTACATGCATTGATGCTATGGGAAGCGCAAGGGGCCTGCAACACTGGGAAAAGGAGGAAGAGTTTTATTAGAGTGTGGGGAGCCTATTTAAACATAATCTCACCACGGTCTAGAAGCCAGGTGTTGAATGATTTGGGATGAATGTAGTGTGAATGAGAGCGGAGGGGGGGACTAGTGTTCTGGGGGGTATTGAGTCCTCATTTTATTATATAAGTTAAATGCATGGAGATACATGTTTGTTTTTGGGACAACTAGATATTGATTTCTCACTAAATCAGTGGCATATCCTTAATGGTTGACCGAACAGAGGGTTGAGGGGTCCTAAGAGTGCAAGGTCCCTCACCTGAAACTTCATGCTGTTAACAATTGGAAGATGACACATAGTGGGATGACATATTGGCTAGGGCAAAGCGTTCTCCACAGAGGTTGGAAGGCCACTTACTCTGATAGTCAGAGGATGGGTGGGGTGGGATGGGATGGGGAGGAGACTGCTACGTGCTGGTAATGGGGGAGATGTTTGGTTGTATTCCCACTATATTGTTTGATGATATTAGGGGAAGGGAGGGGGAGATAATTGATAAAGTTTGATGATTGACATTAATACTAAGTCTATTGTTCAGCAACTTTTGATGCCTGACGTTTGCATATTAAAATTGTTGATGCTGTTTGTATATCTGGTTATCAATAAAAATTGTTGGAAATAAAAAAAACTATATTGTCACAACTACACACTGATTCTTACTGTTACTATATGAATCACATCACTAATTGGTAATGGTAATGCTACAAGGTAGTACGGTTATTAGCAGCTTATCTCCTGATCACAGTATGACTATACCCAGTCTTTTGCTCAGGTAATTACCACTCACTAACCCAGACTAATATGAAATAAATCACCGTATCTCTCACCAAGCTGACCTCCGTGGCAGTGTCTCGGGAGTTGGCACAGGATACTTCCCAGACTCCAGCTGAGCTTCCAGCGAGTCTTTAGTCCGAGCAAGGACAGTTACTCTACAGCAGACAGGGAGGGCACAGGTCACTCCTTGCAGGTAGCTGAACCAAACGGTACTTTTCTCCAGATACACAATTCATAAGACGGTGGACCTTATAAGGTCTCTCTGGTCTTCTTTCTAGCTTCCACCTTCTTCCAAGGATTCAGACTAACTGATTTCTGCTTGTTCCCGCTTTTCCCAGTACCTCTCGGTCAGGTGACTGCAGGAACCCAATCTGTATCTTCCTCAGCTCCCTGCATGGCAAGAAGGGTCCGTTGTTCTTGACCTTCATGTTGTTACATTGTGGTATGCATTTTCTGTTTCTCACCCGGCTTGCTGGAGCCTTTCAGCTTCTCAGGGAGATAAAGGGGGGCTGGTTTGCCCACTGCATGTCCTTGGTGTTACATGTCTGCTAGTGATTTTCCAGAAAGCTGGATTAGCTAAATCACTGCTGTGCAGGTCATAGGTTGCAGACGCCATCTTGATGTCATAGGATTATGCAGGCCAAGACCAGCAAGGTGAGACACACAGGGAAATACCCCTCCACCACGTGGTCACAGAGCAGAGCAGAATGCCTATCAGCTGGGGGTCCGAGCCTGGCAAAAACTCATCAAGACGAATTTTTAGTGATAGTAAGTGATGACCATTTCTTTCAGTGACACACCAGTAACACTCCATCACCATCACCCGCTCTGTGCATATTCCCTTCCCTCCAACCCTCACACCCCCACCCCCAAGCATGTCCCACCAGAGAAACTATTGCCTATTTTCCCCTCCCCTCCCGGCTCCTAACCCTCCCACCCTGTTCCTGAGAAGCTGGTGGCAGTCCAGTTGTTGCTGGAGAACTCTGTTCAGAGTCTTCCCCTGATGAGCTCCCACTCTCCTCAGTCTCAACAAGGCAGCCTACTGCGTTGGCTGCCCTCTCAAAGTCTGGGCACCTTATTGGCTGGGGGTTGTCCTGCAACCTGGGCACAGGACCCAGAATGGGCTGATGGAGGCCTGTGAGCTAGTAGACCAGTGGTTCGGGGGGCTGAGAATCCCATCCTCCTCTGCTTCACAGCTGGTTGATGTGCACCAGCACCGGTGGAAGGAGAAGGGTGCCTGGTGGCCACAGTGGTAGGAGCTGCTGCATTACCTCTTTGTGTATTAAGGCTCTGCTCTGAGCTTGGATGGCTTGATGTAAGCCCTCGATTACTACTACTACTATTTAGCATTTCTATAGCGCTACAAGGTGTACGCAGCGCTGCACAAACATAGAAGAAAGACAGTCCCTGCTCAAAGAGGTAAAAAAATCTAATAGACAAAAAATAAAGTAAACAAATCAATCAATTAATGTGTACAGGAAGGAGGAGAGGAGGGTAGGTGGAGGCGAGTGGTTACAAGTCAAAAGCAACGTTAAAGAGGTGGGCTTTCAGTCTAGATTTAAAGGTGGCCAAGGATGGGGCAAGACGTAGGGGCTCAGGAAGTTTATTCCAGGCGTAGGGTGCAGCGAGACAGAAGACGCGAAGTCTGGAGTTGGCAGTAGTGGAGAAGGGAACAGATAAGAAGAATTTATCCATGGAGCGGAGATACTAAGCACCAGCCATGTGAGCTACTGGCCAACTTCTCTTTGGGTCTGCACCCCTTCCCAGAGCAGCTCCAATTTCTTCCAGTGACAATCTTACAGGTGCACGTTGTGACCAAGCAGTTGTGTAGCAAGGCACAGCAGCTGCCTCTTCTGGCTGAATGCCCTGTGATGATGGTGCTGTGCCTCCCCTTCTGCCTCTTCATTCTCAGTGCCCATGTCTGCAAAGACTTGGGGGGGAGGAGGAGGGAGGTCCTCTCTTACTGCACCCTGTGTTTCATCTGCATCTGCCTGGCCTTGGATGGTGTCCTCTGCAGCCTGATCTCCTGGCCCACTGGCTTCGTGTATGGATGCAGCCTCCTTAACCTGCTCTTCAGTGTGCTTTGGCCTCTGTGTCATCACTTGCATTGCAAAAGGGGAGGGAGTGTGCTTGTATCAATAACCAACCTGCCACTGTTTTGCAGCATTCATATACATACCCCTACACGTGAACATCCAGCAAACAGATGATGAGGAATGGTATTGGCAGGCAACTCATAGATGTCCTTCTACATGCAACACTGCTGGAGACCAGGGGTATGGAGCACTGTATACTTCAGAGACCGATGTGCAAGACAGCCACACAGGGCTGTGAAAGGGGTGCACAGTGGCTAGAGCTCTGAGGTGTGGAAAGCAGATATGCACTGGTTGGTGATAAAGGTGAGGGTACTCAAATCTGTCAAACAGCAGTGCCCTATACCCACATAGCTGGAACCCCTCCACCCATCTGGCCACTCCCTGTTGAGAGTATAGGTCATGGTCTCTGATGAATAGTCTTGTTTGTATTATGTCTGGTGTGCCTTCTCACCCCCTTCCCTACCTACACCACTTAGGAACATCACAGTGTCCCCACTTGTGGAAAAGAGGGCGCAGCACAACAGACTCCATAGCTTCCTAGACCAAAACCTACCTGACCCCTCAGGCTGTGCTGAGGTGTCCTGGGACCCAATACCATGGATCCCCTCCTGGAGCAGGAGCCCATGAACAATCCATTCTAGGGGGGTGAGGTTGGCAGTGTTGTCACCTGGCGGGTTGGCACCAGCCTTGGGCCTTATGTCACGTTTGATCTGCCGCGACGAGGAAATACAGTATTTCTATGATGGGCGGGACAAATTGCTTGTTCTTTTGGCCGCTGTCGGTGACAGGGTGCTGGGCTCAATGGACCCTTGGTCTGTCCCAGCATGGCGATGCTTATGTACTTATGTACTTCACGGTTACAGTGGAAGACTGCATTGAGGCGGTCCCTCACTGCCTCCCATTCTCTCCCCTTAGTGGAAGCAGTCAGCCCCTGGGGGCAAACAGATTTGTGTTGCGTCTAGCTATTTCCTGCACCAGAAGTTCAATCTCTGCCTCAGTGAAATTGCCCTTGCAGCTAGATGCCTGCTTAGATGCCATTCTCAACGTGGTGTCAGAACATTTGAAAATACAGAGAAGGATGTTTAAATACTGCCCCAAGGGAGGTTCTACTACACATTTTACAAATGAACGTCTTAGTTTCGTGTATGGGCGGAAATTCTAAAGGTCTCTAGCTGGGCTGACAATCTAGACATTTTAATTTCCATTATGGGTGTGATTTCTAAACATCTTTGGCTGGGCTGGCAATCTGGACATTTTACTTTTGATTATGGGTGACATTTCTAAATGTCTTAAGCTGAGCTAGTGATCTGGACACTGCCAAGATTATGGGCCAAACCTGGACACGCTTTCTTTTGATTATGCTCCACGTGTACATGTTTAGGGATCCTTGCACTATATTGAGGGAGAATTGGGTTGGGGGCGGTCTACCCTTTCTTTTAGGTTCTTGACCTCCCTTCCCCCACATTTTTCAAACTTAGTGGGTGTGACTAGTTCTTTCTGGGGAAAGCAGATTTCAGCTTCAAAACCAACAGCTTTTTCAGTGAAGCTACCTTTTAGAGATAGTCTGCCTGCAGATAACAGCTCTGTCTCTTAGGCTTAATCCCTCCCACCCTTCCCCTCTACCCATCCAACCCTAGAGTGACATCTCTTAAATAGCCTCCCTACAGCCAAATTATCACTACTGACCTCTTCCAACTACATCTATTCCTAATTCATCACCTTCCCCCAGTAGCCCAGCCTACCAGTTTCACCCATTCCAACATTCCAGTGTTCCAGCAATCCAATTCTGCATGGCCATGTCCCCTATACACACTCTCTTCCTGATGCTGTCCCTTCCCAACCTATTTCTTAACTCAAAAACACTTTGCACTGCTGCTACACTTTACCCTCACCTCACCTTCTCTCCTTTCCCCTTCCTTCTCCTTAGCCCTCAACCTTCAACATTTCCTTCCTGCTGTTGACCCATCTCCATTCCTCCTATGCACATCCCGCCTTCGTCGCCCTACCTCCCCAACCCTTCTTCGTATTCTCTTACTCCTTCTACTATCTGCAGGGGACATCAATCCCAATCCAGGCCCCCCACACCAATCCTCATCCTATCTATGGAGACCACTCCGGAATGTCTCCAACCTCATTTCCATTCCCCTCTTCTCCCCCTCTTCCCTCCCCTTCTCGTGTGCCCTATGGAATGCCCGATCTGTCTGCAACAAACTCTCCTTTACCCATGACCTCTTCATCTCCCTTTCTCTTCAACTCCTCGCCCTAACTGAAACCTGGCTCACCCCTGAAGACTCTGCCTCAGTTGCGGCCCTATGCCATGGAGGCTATCTTTTCTCCCATTCTCCCCGCCCAGTTGGCCGCGGTGGTGGCGTCGGATTACTACTTTCGCCCTCCTGCAGTTTTCAACCTCTCCTCCTACTGCAGTCTCACTGCTTCTCATCCTTTGAAGTTCACTCCATCCGTCTATTCTACCCGCTGCCACTCAGAGTTGCAGTCATTTACTGCCCCCCTGATAAGTCCCTATCTTCCTTCCTTACCGACTTCGATGCCTGGCTCTCCGTTTTTCTTGAGCCCTCATCCCGATCCCTCATTCTTGGAGACTTTAACATGCACACTGATAACCCATCCGACTCATACGCTTCTCAGTTCCTCACTCTAACCTCCTCCTTCAACCTCCAACTGAGCTCCACCACCCCTACTCACCAATCTGGCCACTGTCTTGACCTCGTCCTCTCCTCTACCTGCTCACCCTCCAATTTCTGCGCCTCAGCTCTTCCTCTCTCTGACCATCACCTGATCACCTTCACACTTCATCACCCTCCCCCGCAGTCCCACCCAACACTAACCACTACTTCCAGGAATCTCCAGGCTGTCGACCCTCCCACCTTATCCTCTAGTATCTCTAATCTCCTCCCTTCCATCATGTCCTCCGAGTCTGTCGACGAGGCTGTCTCCACTTACAATGCCACTCTCTCCTCTGCTCTGGACACCCTTGCACCATCCATCTCCCGTCCCACAAGGCATACTAATCCCCAGCCCTGGCTGACCCGTTGCACCCGCTACCTTCACTCCTACGCCTGATCGGCTGAATGCCTCTGGAGGAAATCTCACACCCATACTGATTTCATCCATTATAAATTCATGCTATCATCCTTCCAGTCCTCCCTATTCTTCGCCAAACAGGACTATTACACCCAATTGACTAATTCCCTCAGCTCTAACCCTCGTCGTCTCTTCGCCACCCTTAACTCCCTCCTCAAAGTGCCCTCTGCTCCCACCCCCCACCCCCTCACTCTCTCCTCAATCACTGGCTGACTATTTCTGCGACAAGGTGCAGAAGATCAACCTTGAGTTCACTACCAAACCATCTCCTCCTCTTCACCCTATAACCCACTCCCTCAACCAACCAACCCAGGCCCCTTCTCCTCTTTTCCTGATATCACGAAAGAGGAAACCGCCCATCTTCTTTCCTCCTCGAAATGCACCACCTGTTCCTCTGACCCCATCCCCACCAACTTACTTAACACCATCTCTCCTACCGTCACCCCCCAATCTGTCATATCCTCAACCTTTCTCTCTCCACTGCAACTGTCCCTGACACCTTCAAGCATGCTGTAGTCACACCACTCCTCAAAAAATCATCACTTGACCCTACCTGTCCCTCCAACTACCGCCCCATTTCCCTCCTACCCTTCCTCTCCAAGATACTTGAACGCGCCGTTCACAGCCGTTGCCTTGATTTTCTCTCCTCTCATGCCGTCCTCGATCCGCTTCAATCTGGCTTTCGCCCCCTACACTCGACAGAAACGGCACTATCTAAAGTCTGTAATGACCTGTTCCTTGCCAAATCCAAAGGTCACTACTCCATCCTCATCCTCATCGACCTATCCGCCGCTTTTGACACTGTCAATCACAATTTACTTCTTGCCACAATGTCCTCATTTGGGTTCCAGGGCTCTGTCCTCTCCTGGTTCTCCTCTTATCTCTCCCACCGTACCTTCGGAGTACACTCTCATGGTTCTTCTTCCACCCCCATCCCGCTCTCTGTTGGAGTTCCTCAGGGATCTGTCCTTGGACCCCTTCTTTTTTCAATCTACACCTCTTCCCTGGGCTCCCTGATCTCATCTCATGGTTTCCAATATCATCTTTATGCTGATGACACCCAGCTTTACCTCTCCACACCTGACATCACTGCCGAAACCCAGGCCAAAGTATCGGCTTGCTTATCCGACATTGCCTGGATGTCCAACCGCCACCTGAAACTGAACATGGCCAAGACTGAGCTTATTGTCTTCCCACCCAAACCAACTTCCCCTCTCCCTCCACTCTCTATCTCAGCTGATAACACCCTCATCGTCCCCGTCTCATCTGCCCGCAACCTTGGAGTCATATTCGACTCCTCCCTCTCCTTCTCTACGCATATCCAGCAGATAGCCAAGACCTGTCGCTTCTTCCTCTATAACATTAGCAAAATTCGCCCTTTCCTCTCTGAGCACACCACCCGAACTCTCGTCCACTCTCTCATTACCTCTTGCCTTGACTGCTGCAACCTACTCCTCACTGGCCTCCCACTTAGCCATCTATCCCCCCTTCAGTCCGTTCAGAACTCGGCTGCACGTCTTATCTTCCGCCTGGACCAATATACTCATATCACCCCTCTCCTCAAGTCACTTCACTGGCTTCCGATCAGGTACCGCATACAGTTCAAGCTTCTCCTACTAACCTACAAATGCACTCGATCTGCAGCCCCTCCTTACCTCTCTACCCTCATCTCCCCTTACGTTCCTACCCGTAACCTCCACTCTCAAGACAAATCCCTCCTCTCAGTACCCTTCTCCACCACCGCCAACTCCAGGCTCCGCCCTTTCTGACTCGCCTCACCCCATGCTTGGAATAAACTCCCTGAGCCCATTCGCCAGGCCCCCTCCCTGCCCATCTTCAAATCCTTGCTCAAAGCCCACCTCTTCAATGTCGCCTTCGGCACCTACCCACTACACCTCTATTCAGGAAATCTTGACTGCCCCAACTTGACATTTCGTCCTTTAGATTGTAAGCTCCTTCGAGCAGGGACTGTCCTTCTTTGTTAAACTGTACAGCGCTGCGTAACCCTAGTAGCGCTCTACAAATGTTAAGTAGTAGAAGTCTCTTTTGAATTTTTTGATATTTGCTGATATTTGTGCTGATATATGCTACTTGCAACGTCTTTGAATAACGGACTGCAAAATATATATGCTACACCCAATGAACCTTAAGACAAATGAGTGTAAATTGTTTAAATGGAAGCATTATAAGAGGAAAAGTGAATAAAATAGAGGGTTTTGGCCAATGAAGAAAGGCTGTTCAGTGAGTCTTTAAATACAACAATATTCAGACCACCAAGGTACAGAGGTATTTTCATTCCTGGAAATCCTATTTCCTCAAGTTAACAGTTAAAAACTATAACTTTTTTAAAAAACAAAAAAAAATGTAAAAGATTAATAAAATTTTGTTTTTGGTGTAAAAATCTATAATAAAGCCACATATTAGAAAAAACATAAGCCAGAGAAGCAGAAACTATAAGGCAGGAGGTTAATCTTAAAAGGAATTCAAAAGACACAGGAAGCACTTGTTCTGCATTGAGAAGAGGTATGACATACCCTCCCTATTTCAGACATACCCTCCCTATCTCAGATGCCTGAAAATTCTCGGTGTTACAATCGACCGTAAGCTCACACTAGAGAACCAAGTGAAATCTACAACAAAGAAAATGTTCCACTCAATGTGGAAACTCAAACGCGTGAAACCATTCTTCCCGAGGGAAACATTTCGCAACTTGATACAATCAATAGTACTATGCCATGTAGACTACTGCAACGGAATTTATGCGGGATGCAAAGAACAAATTATAAAGAAACTTCAGACCGCTCAAAACACGGCAGCCAGGCTTATATTTGGAAAAACGCGATTCGAAAGCACCAAACCCCTCCGAGAAAAACTGCACTGGCTCCCAATCAAAGAACGTATTGCTTTCAAAGTCTGCACCCTGGTTCATAAAATTATCTCCGGCGAAGCCCTGGGATACATGACAGACCTCATAGACCTACCAGCCAGAAACACATCAGGATCAACAAGAACATACCTAAATCTCCACTACCCAAGCTGCAAAGGACTCAAATACAAATCAACCTATGCATCCAGCTTTTCCTACATAATCATGTAACCTAGGGGTTAAAATAATCTTAACTGGGCTCCTCCAGATGGAAAAGAAAAAAATTTTATAGTGACATCAAAGAGATCTATAGTGACTTCACTCTGGAACCACAGCTGAGCAAGCTGAAACCTGGTTGCCTTGGAGACAGCTTGCTGTTCAGTTGAAAGTTGGGCAGAAACTGATGAAGAGAGTATATGTATTTTTGGAGTGTGAGAGTGGTCAGAAGGAGTTGAGCTGTGGTGAGGAGTGGATGTGTGTGGTTGGAGCTGGTAAGGGTTGATTAGGAAAAGTGAATTTTACTCAGTAATTGAATTTAGGAAGTGAGTGGGAGTGATAAGGGAGAGATAGGAGAGAGGCTGCAGCGCTGCAGGAGTAAGGTTGTGTTTTTGCATGCTCTGTGCAAGAGAGTGAGGGGATAGTGTTAAAGTTATTTTGAAAGGTTTGGGGTGAAAGTAAATGAATGGGAACTAGTTTAGGGGTGATTTGAAGGTGAGTATGACCGAGTGATGTTGCTGTGAGGGAAGGGTATGAAAAATAAGTGAGTGTGCCTGGGGTGAGAGAGGATTAGAGTTGTGGATGATTTTGGAAGAAAAGGGGTGAAAGTGGGGTTTAAGGGAAAAAAAAACATACAAATCCTGTTTGAAGCGGAATGTGGGATTTAGAGTGACCGAATGAGTAACTGAGGGTTAAATGAGAAGGGAGAGACTGATTCTGACTGGATTAATTGTGAGTTCAGTACAGAAGCTCCCTCTAGCTCAATTAGAATAGGGACTGTTCAGTGAGAGGTAGGGAAAAAAAGATAGAAGCTTTCTAATTAATTTTGTTTAAGTTAGCTATCTGGCCCCAGTTAAAGTACCGTCTCCAAAGTCCCTTAATCAGGAATCCTGGAAACAAGAGAAAAGGAAGTCAGGGTTTTGTGTCCCTTTTGGTTCAATTATTAGTGAGGTTTAGGAAGAAGAGAAGTGCTGGAAGAAAGAGACGGTGGAGATCCTGAACCGGCAACTAAGGTCTCCCACGCAAGAAAGACAAGTGTTAAAAACCCGTTTCAATGGGAGCGTTGGACGGAGCTAAGTAATTCTTCTTGGGT
Source organism: Microcaecilia unicolor (assembly GCF_901765095.1). Classification (NCBI taxonomy): domain Eukaryota; kingdom Metazoa; phylum Chordata; class Amphibia; order Gymnophiona; family Siphonopidae; genus Microcaecilia; species Microcaecilia unicolor. The sequence goes on from NC_044040.1 coordinate 113,058,102, forward strand.
AACAAAATTGATAGAGCTTGAAACTCAAAGTGAATAGAGGAAAAGGGGAAAACAGAAGAAAAAGAAGTATACTTACCTGAGAATTTGGTCCGGGTTTTGAGACTGTAGCAGGAACCTGTATTACAAAAATAAAACACAAAGAATCAAATACTTCCTACAGAGGTGAAAAACTATTAATGAATTCTAGTGCAAGTAAATGATACCGGTATCAAAATAATACATAAATATATTTCAAGGAAAATACTTTTCTGATGAAGGAAGACGTGATTAAGATCCATCCACCTGTTAAGAAATAGAAAAACAAATGAGAAATGTTGTTATGTACTTTTAGGTAATTGCATAGAGAATAAGAGGAAGTGCAGCAGGGGCTGGAAAAATACATTGTTTTTAAAAATTCTAGAATGGTTACAAAGTGATGTGAGTTGCTACTTTCATGTTAAAAAAAATAATAAGTTTAAGTTTTCAACATTAAAATCTTTACTATTCAACTGAACAGTGATCTGGTGTGGCTCTTCCAAAGGCAGGTAAAATCCCTACAGTTAGATTATTTTCCTCACCTATTCTTTGAGGGTAGGTGACGTGGTTAGTTTTTGTTGCTTGCTCCTCATTCCTTGTGTGCTGGTTCCGAGAAGTTGCCACGACTGCCAACATCTGGCTTCCCGGAATCCTGCTCTTACATACCATCATCATCATCACACAACTATGGAACGCATTACCAAAAGCCGTGAAAACAACTTATGATCACCTAAACTTCCGGAAATCATTAAAAACTAACCTGTTCAAAAAGGCATACCCTACCGACCCAACTTAAATGCCTATACCCTGTAACACAACAAAACCAAAGCTTGTAATAGACATATAATAACTCTTCCTCTCTACGATTCCCTAATGTGTCTGTACACATGAACCTTATTCTACCACAACATTACTGTATTTGTTCATACCGGAATTGGCAAACTCCTTAACGGTACTATGTAAGCCACATTGAGCCTGCAAATAGGTGGGAAAATGTGGGATACAAATGTAACAAATAAAATATTTTTTTTCCAATTATGAAGAAGCTTTACCACAGTGTTTTAGACCATCTGCAAGCAGTGTAACTGGTATGCAGGCAAGCTAAGAAGAACAGAGTTACAGTAATCGAGTTTAGATAATACAAGCGAGTGTAAGAGGATACAGAGGGAACTGCAGTCCAAAAGGGGATGAATAGAGTGGATTCGCCTGAGTGTAAGAAGGAGGAGGAGACCACACAGGAAATGTGAGAATGAAAAGACAAAGTGTTATCCGAAGTGACCCCTAGAATTCTAGTGGAAGGAACATAAGGGAGGTGGATATCATTAATGGTAAAAGCAAGGGGGATTCACAACGGGAGAGTGAGAAGAAAAGATCGTGGTGACTGACTTGGTCAAGTGAACTCTCAGATGCTGCTTGGCCAGCAAGTCAGCAAAAACAGTCTAACTTGTGAGAGATGGAAACAAAATCTGAAGCAGAGCTTGAATCAAAAGAAAAGAGCAGTTGAATTTTCTCAGTGTACAAAAAAAAAAGTAAAACCTAAGAATTGAAATAAAGAAGTTAGTAGGGCCAAGAAAACATTAAATAAAATAGATCCTAGACTCGAGCCCTGGGGAACACCAGAAAGCGGAGCAAGGGAAGATGAGGTGGAATTGGAAGACTGAACAACATAAGAACAGTGAAGTAAGAATGAAACAACTGAAAGGCAGAACCTGTGATGTGCAAATCCTTGAGATGGGACAGAAGTAACGAATGGTCCACTAAGTCGAAGGCCACAGACATATCTAATGAAAAAAGAACAATATCCGCCCCCCTTGCCAAAGACAACCTAATATGATTCGTGATATCCAGAAGAGAATGTTCAGTAGAATGATGGGAATGAAAGCCAATTTGGTGGGAGTGAAGAGCGTTAATGTGAACGAGATAATCAGAAATGTGAAAGAACGCGTTTTTCAACAACATTAGATAAAAAATATATTGGCCGATAGTTCTTGCACAATAGAGCAATCGAATTTAGAATCCTTAAGCAAGGAGTAATAACAGCCTACTTCCAGGAAGAAGGGAAAACACCAGACGAGAGACTAAGAGAGACCATAGAGAGCAGAAAAGGGAGAAGAGCACTGAGAAACTTAAGAAAAAATGCTGGAATAGGATCAGTGAATGGGGAGGGGACAAGTGAAGAGAAGAAACTGTCTTCTGAAGAAGAGCAGGGGTACGCGGGTGAAATGATGTGTGGAAATCAGTAGAAGCAGGAGATGCTAAGCGAGGAAAAAGCAGAGGGGAGGTTAAAGGGGAAGGAGCAAGTGATGGGGGTACTTGCCGAAGTAGGGCAATCTTATGGAAACCAGAGGCAAAATCATCAGCAGTTAATGAAGATGGAGGTGCAGGGGAATTTGCAAGCCTATTAAGTAAGCGAGAGGTATTCCAATCCTGCAAAAGAAGGCCAGATATAAAAGATCTTTTCACCTGGCGTAAACCGAGTAGGAATGGGAAATGTTCCGAAATACTACAAGAGCTGCAGCAGAGGGAAACCTGCACCAGGCTTATTCAGCTTTGTGTAGTTGACGAAGAAGGAGAAGCCCAGGATGATACTAGGGTTGGGAGGAAGGCTGCTTAGGAAGGAAGGGACGAAGGGGAGCTGATTGATCTAGAGCAGTGCATAATGTGGTGTGCCGCAATGAAACCTGAGAGTCCATAGGTAGAGAAGAAAAATCAGAGTGAAAACCCTTACAAGAGTCAAAAAATGCCCCATTGGTTAGAGAACAAACTTCCTATTCAGCAGCAGACAGGAGGGAGCAGAGGGAAGGGAAGCCACAGGCAGAGCAAAGAGAAAAGAGATCAAGGCGTGATCAGACCATGGAACAGGGAGAATGGACAAGGCAGAGACATTAGAAACAGAAGGCTGATGGGTAATAATCACATCAATTGTGTGGCCTGCAGCATGAGTAAGAGAGGAAACCAACTGTGAAAGAGTAACGGCACCAAGAAAAGTAAGGAATTTCCTGGGGCAGCTGCCTGACTAGTGTTTAGAGCAGGGGTTCTCAACCCAGCCCTCGGGACACACCTAGTCAGTCAGGTTTTCAGGATACCTACAATGAATATGCAGATCATAGATCTACATGCACTACCTCTATTCTATGCACATTTATCTCCTGCATATGGATATCCTGAAAACCTGACTGGCTAGGTGTGTCCAGAGGACTGGGTTGAGAACGCCTAGTTTAGAGTGAGGGGACCTTTCTTGATCAGAGTTTTCAGGGGGTCCTTTCTTTTGGTTGCCTTGAGGGGAGTATCACCTCATCCCTCACTTCAGGCAGCAGACTGCCGAGAGCTGCCCCTGGGGATAAGTGCTAAATGTAAGGGGGGGGGGGGGGGGGAAGAACATAACATAAGAACGTAAGAGTAGCCATACTGGTCAGACCAGCAGCGTATCCAGACCTGCCATTTTGGGCGGGCCCCGCATTAACCTGGGTGGGCTGTTCCCAACCCCACCCCTACACAGTAATTTTAAAATATTCCCTCCCCCCCCCCCCCCCGGCATTTTCTTCTGTCTCCCTCGGCCTACCTTGGCAGCTCTTTCTCCCTTCGCCATCCCCTCCCTCTCTTCTGACGGCTCTCCCCGTCCGCGTGGTCTGTTTAATTTTAGTCCTTGAAGCGCCGTTCTCCCTCCAGGACCGCACCGGCGATTCCGATAGCCTTTTGCCAGCGTGCGTCATCGGGGAGGGGGCCTCTCAGGAGAAGCCCCGCCCCCGACGATGCACGCTGGCAGAAGGCTATCGGAATCGCCGGTGCGGTCCTGGAGGGAGAACGGCGCTTCAAGGACTAAAATTAAACAGACCACGAGGATGGGGAGAGCCAGCAGAAGAGGCAGGAAAAGATGGCTTGGGTTGGGGCTTGTTAGGGTGGGCGCTGGGCGGGCCTGAAGGAAAAGTGGCTGGGCCTGGGCCCGTCCAGGCCCACCCGTGGCTACGCCCCTGGGTCAGACCAATGGTCCATCTAGCCCAGTATTCTGTTTTACAAACAGTGGCCAAGCCAGGTCACAAGTACCTGGCAGAAACCCAAATCATGGCAACATTCCACACTATAAATCCCAGGGCAACTCGGTCTCAATAGCAGACTATGGACTTTTCCTTCAGGAATTTGTCCAAACTTTTTTAAAACCCAGATGTGCTAACCGCTGTTACTACCTTCTCTGGCAAAGAGTTCCAGACCTTAACTATTCGTTGAGTGAAAAATTATTTCCTCCTATTTGTTTTAAAAGTATTTCCATGTAACTTCCTTGAGTGTCCCCTAGTCTTTGTACTTTTGGACCGAGTAAAAAATCAATTTACTTCTACTCATTCTACACCACTCAGGATTTTGTAGACCTCAATCATATCTCCCCTCATCTGTCTCTTTTCCAAGCTGAAGAGCCCTAACCTCTTTAGCCTTTCCTCATACAAGAAGAGTTCCATCCCCTTTATCATTTTGGTCGCTCTTCTTTGAACCTTTTTTAATTCTGCTGTATCTTTTTTGAGATACAGAGACTAGAACTGAACACAATACTCAAGGTGCGGACGCACCATGGATCGATACAAAGGCATTATAGTATTTTCGGTCTTATTCACCATCCCTTTCCTAATAATTCCTAGCATCCTGTTTGCTTTTTTGGCTGCTGCTGCACACTGAGCAGAAGATTTCAGCGTATTATCTTCAATGACACTCAGATCTTTTTCTTGAGCGCTGACCCCCAAGGTGGACCCTAGCATCAGGTAACTGTGATTCGGATTATTCTTTCCAATGTGCATCACCTTGCATTTATCTACATTAAATTTCATTTGCCATTTGTCTTCCAGTTTCCTAAGGTCTTCCTGCAATATTTCACTGTCCGCACGTGTTTTAACAACCTTGAATAGTTTTGTATCATTTGCAAATTTGATTACTACTACTGCTACTATTTAGCATTTCTGTAGCGCTACAAGGCGTACGCAGCACTGCACAAACATAGAAGAAAGACAGTCCCTGCTCAAAGAGCTTACAATTTAATAGACAAAAAATAAAGTAAGCAAATCAAATCAATTAAGGAAGGAGGAGAGGAGGGTAGAACATCAGAACCTTGCCTCCTATCCCATGACTCTTTAATTTTCTCAGGAGTCTCTCATGAGGAACTTTATCAAAAGCTTTCTGAAAATCTAGATACACTACATCAACCGTCTTACTTTTATCCACATGTTTATTCATGCCTTCAAAGAAATGAAGCAAATTGGTGAGGCAAGACTTCCCTCGGCTGAACCCATGCTGACTCTATCCCATTAAACCTTGTTTGTTTAAGTGTTCTATAATTTTATTCTTTATAATGGTTTCCACTATTTTGCCCACCACCGACATCAGGTTTACCCGTCTATAATTTCCTGGATCACACCTAGAACTTTTTAAAAAATCGGCGTGACATTGGCAACCCTCCAATCTTCAGGTACTATGCATGATTTTAACGACAGGCTACATATTACTAACAGCAGATTAGCAATTTCATACTTGAGTTCTTTGAGTACCCTTGGATGTATGCTATTCGGTCCAGGTGATTTACTACTCTTTAATTTGCCAGTTTGGCTCCGTACATCTTCCAGGTTCACCGAGATTTCTTTCAACGCTTCCGCATCATCACCCTTGAAAACCATCTCCGGTACAGGCAAATCTCTTACATCTTCTTCCGTAAAGACAGAAGCAAAGAATTCATTGAGTTTCTCTGCTATGGCCTTTTCCTCCCACCCCTTTTGCTCCTTTGTGATCTAACGGTCCCACAGATTCCCTCGCAGACTTTCTGCTTCTGATGTACCTGAAAAAGTGCTCCCTGTGGATGGCCCTAGGAAAAAAAATGCTGCCTGTTTGGGGTAGGGAGGTATTTTAAGGAGGGAGAAAAGGCTGGGATTTGGAGAAGGAGAAAAAGGGAGGGTTCTGATGTTAGGCTAGGGAAGGGGGAGAGGGAAATTGCACTCTCCTCTTGTTAATTCATGTGAATGTGAGAGGGGGCATAATGAGAAATATGTCCCATGGTGCTGGCTCATTTCAGTTAAAAATATATTTCTTCATTGTTTTGATATACTGGCTTCATATTCAGTTTTTTAGTCTGGTGTGTGTGTGTGTGTGTGTGTGTATTTGTCATTTTTTTTAATAACCATAATGAATTTGTATGAGATGTATGTATGCAAATGAATATGCTAATGTGCCAAGCCACACCCTTTGCCCCTCCCAAAAGAAACAGTCCAACTACGCCCATGCAGTAGATTTCATTAGTGACTTCACTCCAGATATCAGTTCAAATTTGATCATGTTATGATCACTGTTTCCCAGCGGATCCAACACTATTACCTCTCGTTCTACTAAGGATTAAATCCAAAAGAGCTCCCCCTCTCATTGGTTCCTGGACCATGACCATGCCATTCCTCATCATCATCATTTGTGGCCTGGTTGTGCACATGGAGAGGTATGTACAGGAAGGCTGCAGTGCAGTGCCAGGTTAGGTTGTGCAAATAACACATTTCTTCCAGTTTTGATATGCAGGTGATGACAACAGTGACCCAGTGACCCAGACCAAGCCACCAGCAGCCCAGGCAGCCACATGCTGAGGATGAGGAGGTGACAGCTGTACTGGCACAGGAGGGCAGTGGGGGTAAAGAGGTTGCACAGGAGGGCCCTGTCCAGGAGAGACATACAGGGGATGAGCAGCAAGAACCATCGGTTGTGGACTGCCTGCCCCCCCCCCCCCCCCCGACCAGCATTTGCAGATAGGGCCAGGGACACCGATGAGAGTGGCGAAGAGCCACAGGCCACCTGGAGAGGGGTTGTTCACTGCCACAGGTGACAGGTGCTGCGCCTGGCCTCAAGACTTCTGGCTGAGACCCAAGGGCTGGCAGAATACCACTGCCGAAAACTTGAGTTGATACAGCAGTGGGTCTAGACACAGGAGAACCTCACAGAGCAACTGCATCGCATGAGGCCAATTAACACGTGGTACCAGCTGCTGGGCATCCAGCAGGATCTACAGACCTACACAGCAGCTACTGTTGAACCCCCAGCACCCCAGGCTGAACCACCTACATCTGACCCCTGGCCAACCATGTGACCTGATTTTCATAGGGCAGCAGAGGCAGCAGGAAGTGGAGAAAGTGCATGCCCCACAGTGGAGGACAAAGACAATGTAGCAGCTGGGGGCCAAGGTGCATCCCAGAGGGGGAGGGGGGAGGAGTTGGCTGGGGGGTGGGGAAGGGGTGTGTGGGATGGGGTATGTGCTGGAGGTGGGGGAGGGGTGTATTTGGTGGTGTGTGTTCTGGGTGAGGGAGATATGTGCACGGAGAGGATGCTGGTGAGGGTGGTGTGTTTCACTAAATAAGTCATATGTACCTTCACTAAAAATTGGTCTGTATGAGTCTTTCCCTGGCTTGGACCCCCAGCTGGTGCGCATCCAGCTCATCTCTGTGGTGTGGGGCGGAGGGGAGACTCCTCATCATCTCAGTCTTGGGTCTGCTGATGAGGTTCCTGTCCATCTTTTGGAAGGGCCTGACCTCTGCACTGTGCCTGGTTGAAAGCATACAGCAGGCCATGAAGATCTTTGCTACCTTCTCTGGGCTGTAGAGGAGCTCCCCTCCAGACCATTCAAGACATTGGAATCGATTCTTCAGCTGGCCAAAGGTGTGTTCAATTATGCCTTGTGTGTCTGATGCCTGTTATTATAGTTCTCTGCCGCTGCCTGGGGGTGCACTAGTGGGGTCATAAGCCAGGTTTACTCTGGGTATCCTCTGTCACTTGTGGGAGGAAGCAGAATGAGAGATATTAGCTTGTCTGGATACCTTGTAGAGGTGGGGTGTTGATTGTGGGTTGTGGAGACACATGGAAGGAGGAAGTGTTGAAGGACTGATTGGAAACTACCAGTGGCCGGAAACAGGGCCGTGCCAAGGGTCTCTGGCGCCCCCCTGCAGACTATCGGTTGGCGCCCCCCCCCCCCCCCCCCGTGTGGCACAAGATGCAAAGGAAATAGGAGCTGAAAGAAGGAGTGCATCTTTGTGGGATTGCTGAACAAATAAAGGGTTTACAACCACTTAGCTTTTCGTGCTTTCATGTTCATGAAATTAGTAATTAAATCTTTGATATCTAACTGGGCACATATATCATTCCCAATAGCAATCATGGCAAGGCTTACAAGCCTTTCTTGCGAAATACTTGATCGCAAATAATTTTTTATGATTTTTAACCGTGAAAATGATCGCTCACCACTTGCCACACTGACAGGAATTGTCAGCAATATTCTTAGAATGATGCTCACATTGTATTATCGACGACGACGACGACGACGACACCCATAAGCACACTTAAACTTCCAAAAAACACTAAAAACTAACCTGTTTAAAAAGACATACCCTACTGATCCAACATAAACGCCTGATCTCTGCAACGCAACAAAACTGAAGTACGTAATGGACATAACTCAACTCTTCCGTTGTACGATTCCCTAGTGTGGCTGTGCCACATGAACTTTATCTTACCACAACATCACTTTGTATTTGTTTACACCGGAGTCTGCAAACGCCTCTCCGGTACTATGTAAGCCACAGTGGGAAAATGTGGGAGACAAATGTAACAAGTAATAATAATAATAAAAATTTTAATGTGCTCAATCCAAATCAATTTTTTGTTTTTTGAAGACCTTAGTCAAACAGAGTCATGGAGCAAAAAGATGTTTTCAAGCCACCACTCTCCTGCCATCACCGGTCTTTGCTTTTTTTCACTGTATATAGGTGTTTTTTACTTTTCTTGTGCATTCCCAATATCTTACTTTAAAATAGGATTCATAGACACTTTCACTTATGTTAAACAAATTGGATCCAAGGGGATTTTTATATTCGAAATGGCATCATGTTACATAGAAAAAAAGTGAAGACCGGTGATGATAGAAGAGTTGGTGGCTTTTGAAAACATCTTTATGCCCCATGATTCTGTTTGACTGAGGTCTTTAAAAAACAAAACATTGATTTGAATTGAGTACACTTCATAAGCAGTTTTCCTTTTTTTTTTTATTATTGATTGTACATCAACAGCTTATGTTAACAATTGAGCCTTATTCCTAGTATGATGCCAAACAGACAGTAAATATCATATAACCTTTAAGACCCACGGTATGTAAGCCTCAGAGTCACTTTTGGGATGTTCTGACTAAAATTAACAAAGACTGGTAGAAAACATAAATGAGCTGTGAAGCAATCTCTTCCTATGGATGTACTGCATTGATTAAACACTGTTTCAGTAGATTAGTACAATATAGTGCTCCTTCTTCTGTTCTGTGATCCTTTTATTTTAGGGTTATGATTTCCTGGGTGCTGGGTTTTTAAGGGCTTTCTCCTTCCACTATGGGATTCCCTCTTCCACAGACAGACTTTCTCTACCTGGTAATTTGCCACGCACAGTACCTTTTTGTTTTCAGGTCAAGCTCTGCTTTCAGAGCTTTCATTCTCCTTCAGTCTTCTTTGCTTGTGTCCAGGCTTCTCAGTTTGCAGAAAAACCACTGCTTTTCCAGAGCAAGCTAAAAGAAATCAATGCTGCCACCTAAGTGTCTGTGGCAGCCGTGTCTGCAGGGGGTGCTGTAGAAGCCCCGGTACTTTCCTCTCAATACCTTCAAAAATGGTGTGACTCACCCGCTTCATCGCAGACAGCTGACCTCCCCTCCCCAGAGGATCCAAGCAGCGGCTCAGCACTCCAATGCGGTCCACAGTCGGGTCCACGGATGGAAAGGCAAAACCGGGCGGCGGTCCAAATAAATCGGACGGACGTATCATCACGTACACGGGGCGCGAGCACTTGGGAAGAGCTGGGCGTGCCAAGGAGCGAGCGCTGCGCTTGGGAAGGCTGCAGCAGCGCATGCGCATAGGCGCCGACGCGCCAATGCGCCAACGCAGCACTTTTAAAAAAAAAATACAATTGGTCCAGACAGCGCAGCGCGGCGCCCTTGAACGCAGGCGCCCCCCTGCCATGCTTACCCCGCTTACCGGGTTTGCACGGCCCTGGCCGGAAAGGTGCGGGAGGCAGTGACCTTGAGGTGGACAGGGATGGGATTATTCCTATGTGTCCTGGCTGCAGGAGGGGTTGGAGCTGGTCACACAGGTGTTGTATGGCAGCCTTGTCAAACCGGTACCTGGTAAGGCATTGGGCATCAGTGAGGTCACTGAAGCAGAAGCAGGGCCTGAATGCTCGGGGATGGGGGTATCTACTGCAGGACCTCTCCTCCAAACCCTCTTCCACCTCCACCAAGGCGTGAGCCACCAATTTATATAGTGCTGCCATATCCCTCCACCACAGGTGCAACCCACTTACCCCACAATAAGCACTGTGCACACCTCCACCTATTGGCTTAGTGAGTCTAGTTTGTCCCTCCACTAACAGACAACGCCGAGCACACTCTTCCACCACCTATCAGTCCTCACTCACACACACCAGCAATAACTCACTCTCCCAACACCAGCACACACTCCTGACACACACAGCTGCAGCAGAAATCACTCACTCTCCCAGCAGCAAGCAACAGTTCTCACACACACAGTAACAGCACACAGGACAAACAGAGCAACATGTATGATTATCTCCCAGTTGGTGAGATGTCATATGTTTGTGCCCAACGCAAAGAGCTCCTAGCTCTCAGAGAACATGTCCGTTCTCTTGAGGCTAGAGTAGCAAACTTGGTGGAGCTGAGGGAGACAGAGAGGTACCTGCAGGGATGTTGTAGAGAAGTCCCACCTCCAGTCTGGTAGCTCCTGTGCTACCTTGGAGGAGGGGAGGTCTCCTAGAAGGAGAGCATCACCCTGGTGAAGTAGGAAGTACTCCTGTAGCCAGGACCTCCCCACCAGGGGATGTACTATCCTCTTGCACAGAGGATATGTCTCCAACTGCTGACCGGGAGGGAAAGGTTAGGACAGCTGTTGTAGTTGGTGATTCGATTATTAGGCATATAGATAGCTGGGTGGCAGATGACTTACCTGCCTGGTGCGAAGGTGGCGGACCTCATGCGTCACCTAGATAGGATTTTAGATAGTGCTGGGGAGGAGCTGGCTGTCTTGGTACACGTGGGTACCAATGACATAGGAAAATATGGGAGAGAGGTTCTGGAAGCCAAATTTAGGCTCTTAGGTAGAAAGCTCAAATCCAGATCCTCTAGGGTAGTATTTTCTGAAGTGCTACCCGTTCCACGCGCAGGGCCCAAGAGACAGGCAGAGCTCTGGAGTCTCAATCAGTGGCGTAGCCAGACCTGAGATTTTGGGTGGGCCCAGTGCTAATATAGATAGATAGATAGATAGATAGATTAAAATTTATTGTTGGGGAATTTTTGGGTGGGGATGGGCTCCTCATTGCCCTAGGCACCGGCAAGTCTACTACCAGACCACAGCCATCATTTTGATTACAAAAAAGAATAATCAAAATGCTGGCAGGTCATGGTGGTGGGCTTCGGGGTGGGCTCTTCACTGCAGGGCAAAAGATTATGATGAAAATAAAAGCATTTACAATTTTATTACCTGTCCTGCTGCTGGGCTGGGCTGGGCTGGGCTGCTGGCAGCTGCTGCTGCTTACCTTGGCAGTAAAGTTATGGAATGGAGCCTGGAACTTGATTCTGGAATGATCTCTCCTAGAACTTCCTTCCCAAGCCAATTCCCACTTCCATGCAGGGCCAGGCTGAGGCTCGCCTCGCACCTGCGTGCGTGCACGTTGCCACGTCGTCCAGTCATTATGGAATGGATGATGGGAAACTACGACGTGCTGCCTGCGCGGCCCTGCAAGCCAAGTGCATTCCTGAAGCAGAAGGTAGGCGCCGGCCCGGCGGGCTGATGTTGTCGGAGGTGGACCTGAGTGGGTGCCCGGCTGCCCGCGACGTGGTACGCTAGCGCTAGGCTGCCGCTGCTGCAAACTGCAGCAGTGTGCGCTTGGGTGGTGGTGGGTGGGGGGCGGGCCTGAGCGAACGAAATCGGGTTGGATTCTGGCCCGTCGGAGCCTGATCAGCTGAGCCACAGTGGGTGCGTGCGGTTGCCGTCCCCATCGTCATGCCGTGCTGCTGCTGCAATTTGGGTGGGCGGGCCTGGGCCCACCCAGGCCCACCCATAGCTACGCCCCTGGTCTCAATGCGTGGATGAGACGATGGTGCAGGGAGGAGGGCTTTAGATTTGTTAGGAACTGGGCAACATTCTGGGGAAGGGGGAGCCTATTCCGAAAGAATGGGCTCCACCTTAACCAGGGTGGGACCAGGCTGCTGGCATTGGCATTTAAAAAGGAGGTAGAGCAGCTTTTAAACTGGAAACGGGGGGAAGGCTGACAGTCGCTCAAAAGCGTATGGTTCGGGAAAAGGTATCTTTCAAAGATATCACCAAAACAGGGAAGATAGGGAGTGGAGGAGTGGCCTAGTGGTTAGGGTGGTGGACTCTGGTCCTGGGGAACTGAGGAACTGAGTTCGATTCCCACTTCAGGCACAGCTCCTTGTGACTCTGGGCAAGTCACTTAAACCTCCAATGCCCCAGGTACAAATAAATACCTGTATATGTAAGCCGCATTGAGCCTACAATGAGTGGGAAAGCGCGGGATACAAATGTAACTAAAATAAAAAAAATAAATAAAAAATCCTGATAGTGAGGTTGCAAAAGAGACCATAGCAGATCAGGTGTCCTTAAATAAAAATAAAAATCAGACAAAAGATTGCAAATTAATACTGTCAAGCACTAAGCATCATGTAAATAGGAACAACAAACATACTTTGAAATGTCTATATGCGAATGCCAGGAGCCTAAGAAATAAGATGGGAGAGTTAGAATATATTGCACTAAATGAAAAATTAGATATAATAGGCATCTCTGGAGGATAACCAGTGGGACACTGTCATACTGGGATACAAATTATATCGTAGTGATAGGGTGGATCGAATTGCTGTAGGGGTAGCATTGTATATTAAGGAGAGCCTTGAATCAAATAGATTGAAAATTCTGCAGGAAACAAAACACTTCTTGGAATCACTGTGGATTGAAATTCCATGTGTAAAGGGGAAAAGGATAGTGATAGGAGTGTACTACTGTCCGCCTGGCCAGGATGAACAGACGGATGCAGAAATGTTAAAGGAAATTAGGGACGCAAACAAACTGGGCAACACAGTAATAATGGGTGATTTCAATTACCCCATTATTGACTGGGTAAATGTAGAATCGGGGCACTCTAGAGAGGTAAAATTTCTTGATGAAATCAAGGACAGCTTTATGGAGCAGCTGGTACAGGAGCCAACGAGAGAAGGAAAAATTCTAGACCTAGTCAGTGGAGTGCATGATCTGGTGCAGGAGGTAATGCTGCTGGGGCCGCTTGTTAACAGTGATCATAATATGATCAGATTTGATATTAGCTTTGAAGTAAGTATATATAGGAAATTGAATATGTTAGTATTTAACTTTAAAAAAGGAGACTATGCTAAAATGAGAAGAACAGTAAAAAAAAAAAAAAACTTAGAGGAGCGGCTGCGAGGGTCAAAAATTCACATCAGGCATGGATGCTGCTCAAAAACACCATCCTGGAAGCACAGGCCAAATATATTCCGCGTATTAAAAAAGGAGGACGGAAGACCAAACGACAGCCAGCATGGTTAAAAAATGAGGTGAAGGAAGCTATTAGAGCTAAAAGAAAATCCTTCAGAAAATGGATGAAGGAACCGACTGAAAATAATAAGAAATGGCATAAGGAATGTCAAGTCAATTGCAAAGCGCTAATAAGGAAGGCTAAGAGGGACTTCGAAAAAAAGATTGCGTTGGAGGCAAAAACACATAGTAAAATTTTTTTTATGTATATTAAAAGCAGGAAGCCAGCAAAAGAATCAGTTGGACCGCTAGATGACCGAGGAGTAAAAGGGGCGATCAGGGAAGACAAAGCCCTAGCGGAAAGATTAAATGAATTCTTTGCTTCGGTCTAAATCGAGGAAGATTTGGGTGGGATACCGGTGCCGGAAATGGTATTCAAAGCAGAGTCGGAGAAACTTAATGAATTCTCTGTAAACCTGGAGGATGTAATGGGGCAGTTCTAGAAACTGAAGAGTAGCAAATCTCCTGGACCGGATGGTATTCATCCCAGAGTACTGATAGAACTGAAAAATGAGCTTGCAGAAATATTGTTAGAAATATGTAATTTATCCTTAAAATTGAGCGTGGTACCGGAAGATTGGAGAGTGGCCAATGTATCACCGATTTTTTAAAAAGGTTCCAGAGGAGATCCGTGAAATTATAGACCGGTGAGTCTGACGTCGGTGCCGGGCAAAATGGTAGAGACTATTATTAAGAACAAAATTACAGAGCATATTCAAAAGCATGGATTAATAAGACTGGGGCCCAAATGCATCAACCAAACGTAAAAAAATCAAAAACGTAAAAGTCCTTAAAAACGAAGAATGCACCAAAAAAACTAGTCGCACATGTTCGGTGCGGTATTGAAAAGTACAATGTATTAAACATTTGTTAAAGTGGTGTAATCCCTGTCGGTAATTGGCCCCTAAAGCATGTGCAGAGCAGCCAAAACAACAGCAACAAAAAAAAAACCACAAACACGTGGCTCCCCACTTCCCCCTGCATTAAATAGAAAACTAAAAACATAAATCAAAAAAGGATCGGGAGGGGGCAAAGGCGCTCGTCAGGAGCATCCTGTATGGACGGCCTTGCCCCTCCCCTGCTGCTCCCCGCTTCCCCCTGCACAAAAACTCCCAATTTTAGCAGCCCTGGCCCCCCTCCCTTCCTGTTCCTTTCTCTCTACTCTCCCACAGCTCCGCCTCCCGCCATCCTCCACCCCTGTGCCCCGCCCCCCCCTGAGGTTGCCCCCGCCGCTTCCCCCTCCACCGGGCCCCCCCTCCGCATTACTGGGCCCGCACAGCACCTCTCACCTCTGTATGAAGGCGCTGCATGGGCAAGAAGACCATCTGATCACTGCAGTCTTCAAGACGTCTCTCTCCTTTCCTGACCTGGGCCTGACGTAGGTTTCTTACGTCAGACGGGGGCGGGCCCAGTTAAGGGAAGGAGAGAGACGTCCTGAAGACTGCAGCGATCAGATGGTCTTCTTGCCCGTGCAGCATCTTCATACAGAGGTGAGAGGCGCTGTGCAGGCCCAGTAATGTGGAGGGGGGGCCTGGTGGAGGGGGGAATGGTGGGGGTGGGGCACGGGGGCGGAGGATGGCGGGAGGCGGAGCTGTGGGAGAGTAGAGAGAAAGGAACAGGAAGGGAGGGGGCCTGGGGCTGCTAAAATCTGGAGTTTTCGTGCAGGGGGAAGCGGGGAGCAGTGGGGGGGGGGGGAGGCAAGGCCATCCATACAGGATGCTCGTGACGAGCGCCTTTGCCCCCTCCCAATCCTTTTTTTATTTTTGTTTTGATTTTATATTTTATGCAGGGGGAAGCGGGAAGCCACGTGTTTGTTTAATCTCACCAGTATGTATTTTTATGCTGCAGGGGGAAGCGGGGAGCAGCGGCGTGTCTGACAGCTCAGGCCTTAATGACAGCTCTGAGCTCACGTTAAATATATTACGGTAAATGATTCAGTGCAATCGTCGGTATGGTTAGTGCATCCTGATTTGTCCACATTACAATGGTAGTTACTCGTTTGCATTCCGTTTTCGTTAGCTGCTAGCATCGTCGGAAAATGGCCTTTAATGCATGCTACGGTTGAAAATTTCTTCCTTAAAGGGTCGTTAAAGTTTAGTGCATCTGGGCCTAAGTCAACATGGATTTAGTAAAGGGAAATGTTGCCTCACATTTCATTGAATGGGTGAACAAATATGTGGATAAAGGTGAGCCGGTTGATATTGTGTATCTGGATTTTCAGAAGGTGTTTGACAAAGTACCTCATGAAAGACGGGAGAGGAGAGGAGGGTTGCTGCACATGGTGGAAGAAGGGGAGAGGAGAGGGCAGGGGAAAGGAGGGTTGCTGGACATGGGTAGATGGAGGGAAGGGGAGAGGAGGGTTGCTGCACATGGTGGATGAAGGGGAAAGGAGAGGGCAGGGGAGAGGAGGGTTGCTGGACATGGGAGAGGAGGGTTGCTGCACATGGTGGATGAAGGGGAAAGGAGAGGGCAGGGGAGAGGAGGGTTGCTGGACATGGGAGAGGAGGGTTGCTGGACATGGGGAGAGGAGGGTTGCTGCACATGGTGGATGAAGGGGAAAGGAGAGGGCAGGGGAGAGGAGGGTTGCTGGACATGGGAGAGGAGGGTTGCTGGACATGGGGAGAGGAGGGTTGCTGCACATGGGGAGAGGAGGGTTGCTGCACATGGTGGATGAAGGGGAAAGGAGAGGGCAGGGGAGAGGAGGGTTGCTGGACATGGGTAGATGGAGGGAAGGGGAGAGGAGGGTTGCTGCACATGGTGGATGAAGGGGAAAGGAGAGGGCAGGGGAGAGGAGGGTTGCTGGACATGGGAGAGGAGGGTTGCTGGACATGGGTGGATGGAGGGGAGGGGAGAGGAGGGTTGCTGCACATGGTGGATGAAGGGGAAAGGAGAGGGCAGGGGAGAGGAGGGTTGCTGGACATGGGTAGATGGAGGTAAGGGGAGAGGAGGGTTGCTGCACATGGTGGAAGAAGGGGAGAGGAGAGGGCAGGGGAGAGGAGGGTTGCTGGACATGGGAGAGGAGGGTTGCTGGACATGGGGAGAGGAGGGTTGCTGCACATGGTGGATGAAGGGGAGAGGAGAGGGCAGGGGAGAGGAGGGTTGCTGGACATGGGTGGATGGAGGGGAGAGGAGGGTTGCTGCACATGGTGGATGAAGGGGAGAGGAGAGGGCAGGGGAGAAGAGAGTTGCTGGACATGGGTGGATGGAGGGGAGGGTGGAGTGAGGAAGGAGATGAGATGATGGAAAAGGAAGAGAGTAGAAAAACTGCACATGGATGAAGAAAATAGGCAAAAGCTGGATCCACTGGACAGTCAAGTTTGCGGAGGACCCAGCTTTTACTTACGGATGTAGGACAAGAAATGAAGAAGAAAGGCGGAAAGTAACCAAATAAATGGAAAGGAAGCCCTGGAAACGGAGTTAAGAGGACAGATAGCAGCAGAATCGGATACTGGGCCAGCACAATCAGAAAAACAAAGTCACCAGACAACAAAGGTAGAAAAGATCATTTTATTTTCATTATAGTGTTTGGAATATGTCCACTTTGAGAATTAGGTGTTCAACATTAAAAGTTTATTTACTTATTTATGACATTTTATCTCACATTAAACATGAATTAGGATGTTTTGTGGCTCTACATGAGAATTGTGATATTATGATCCCTTGTTTCAATATTGTTGACGGTCTGCATTTTCCGTATGGGTGGTATATTGGTGTATTAGTTTCTGCCCAGTGTAATATTTATGGTACAGTAAGGTTCAGAGTGTGTTTTTGCACAAAGTTGTGCATAGTGTTTTGCAGTTGAGCGATTGTGGTTAGTATATGCTTTGAGCAACCACTTTATTCTTTGACATATGATACATAACTAATATCTAAATTTAATAAAAGGTATTAATTGTGACATTTATTTATTTTTTTCTGTGTGTGATCAGACAGTTATGGATTTAAGCTCCACCCCGGCCCCACCCCTAACCCCGCCCCTTTAGCCTCCCCAAACAGTTGGGCCACCGACCGCCTATGGGGGGGGGGGGGGGTGTTGCCGAGCCGAGTGCCGACGCCACGTTAGTGCTGCCCTACAGGAGAGAGGATAGACGAGCCGGCACCGCGCTGCTCGGATCCGCTGCTGTTCTGTGGCAGTGGCGTGGACTGGACATCATTGGTAAGGTTTTGCCTGCCCTTGTTGTTGTACTTTTCATTATAATGGCTGCTGGCTGGCGTGGCGTGGTGGGCCTACTTTAAGTACATTTGAGGCTGCAGGTTGGGTGGGGGAACTGGAACCACCAGGCCAGCTGGGGAAGAAGAAAAGAAAGACAAGGCAGGCAAGGAAATTTCTGGGGGGGGGGGGGGGGGGGAGAACAAGCTAGAATCAGGGAGGAATGAAGGAGGGGAGAGTAAGGGCAGGAAAGGAAAATAAGAACTGATGGAACAGAAAGGCAAAGAGAAAGATTGGAAAAACAAGGAGGAAATTTCTGGGGGGGGGGGGGGGGGGGGAGGAGGGGAGACCAAGGCAGGAGGAAAGGAACAAGGAAGATAAGCTGATGAGTAACAAAATGGATTGTAAATGATAAGCAGTAGTCATCTGCTATAGAGAGATTCTATTCGACATGAGGTTTGAAGTGGTAGTGCTTAAATATAGGTAGCAAGGAGGGTAATCAATCATGTGATAGGCTTTCGGTTTTGTATAGTACTACTACTATTTAACATTTCTAAAGCGCTACTATGGTTATGCAGCGCTGTACAAGTTAACAAAGAAGGACAGTCCCTGCTCAAAGGAGCTTACTATCTTAAGGGACAAGAATGCAGTCAATCAAATTGGGGCAATCTGGGTTTCCTGGTTAGTCCAATGGTTAGGTGCCGAAAGCGACATTGAAGAGGTGGGCTTTAAGCAAGGATTTGAAGATGGGGAGGGATAGATCCTGTGTAGTGTTATTATTTAGTGTTTAAGATGGATGATTACGGTATGCCTTCTTGAAAAGATCTGCACTCCATCTTTCAGCTCCTATTTCCTTTGCATCTTGTGCCAAACTGGTGTGGGGGGGGGGGGGGGGGCGCCAACTGATAGTCTGCAGGGGGGCACCAGAGACCCTTGGCACGGCCCTGAGTCTCCTATACCAAACTGATCTCCATCGTAAGTGTTTGAGCTTACTGAAAAAAATAAGTGTCTCTTTCCAGGGGTATTAACATCCCTAGCATTATGGGTAATTACTTGAAGAACTCAAGGCACTTGAAGCAACACTCCTGACACACACAGCTGCAGCAGAAATCACTCATTCTCCCAGCAGGAAGCAACAGATGACAGAAGAATGGAAAGGCTGAATAAAAACATACCGTGTAGAGAGTCATGAAATAAAATACAGAACAATTCAACACTAACCAGCAAGCTCTCCTCATCCATGTAGAGCTCTCAAACTCATCAACGGGCACTCCCTCAAGAATAAAAGCAGGAATTGACCCAGGAGCCCACCAACAGACACCTCCTAAATGCCTGCAAAAACAGTCCAGGAACAGTGAATAGAATCAATTTTAACTAAGAAAAAAAAACAGTCTGGCGCTCAAATTTTCCAGGTGATTATATCCAAAGAACTCAGGGAAACTGTTTGTTGGCAAGCATAGATCCAGCTTGGGATTCTCTCTACAGATGCCTAGAGCGTTCTGGAACCTTGTGCCATGCACGTGATCCTAACCTCACTGGAGAAAGCTCTGCAGAAACACCAGAAATGGTAGTCCAACTAAGCTGTTCCAGCTCATTCCATGCCTCTGAAAGTGATTTTGCAATAACTAGTTTCTCTCTGCTGGAAACAGAATTTTAAATGAGTTCCGTGTAGCCAAAGTAAATACAGAGATGTCCTGAGAGAGATGGATCTGCATTTCCATACATTGCAACTGTTTTTCTGCTTGTGCAGCTGGCCATACTTGTGCTATTACTGTTCTCTCCCAAACAGGTCCAGAACTCCTCAAATTGTTTTCACCTGTCTCTGTTTTTGATATCATCTGATTCCAGTTTATAACTCGTCTCTTCATAATCCACCTATGTTTTATCCAGCTGCTTCAGAAGTGCTTCTACAGTTGGGCAATCTTTGCATGGTTGTCCAAGTTTATCTCTGTGTCCTCCACGTAAGTTCCCAGTTCATGCATCTTTCCATGAATGTCCTCAGTCATGGCTAAAACATCTTCCTTCACTGCATTCAATTGTTGAGCCAGATCCCAAAAGCCCTTTTTAAAATCAGCACGGATAGTTCCCTGTGGAACCGGGCTGGGTTCTATGGTCTGCACTACATCTTCATTAGATTCCATAGATGCCATGCTGACTGGGGACAGCGGCCTCAAAACTGACTTAGCCGCCACTCAATGGAGGGAGGGCAGTGCCTCTCGCAATTCAATATTTTTTGCTTTGCTGCCATTGCGACTGCAAAAGAGGTAAACTCAGCTTATTAAAACTAGAATTACGTTGCCCCATATGCAAATGATAACAATTAAGTTCAAGAAGCAGTGGAACTCTTAGATTAGGCTTCCATTCAGTGCCTTGATGTCACTCTGTCTCTCCCTTAACTTCTTTTAACAGTAGGCCCCAATGCTCAGAAGCAAATGCAGGCACTAGAGGCCATTGGCCTGCATTTGCTAGTGCTAAATGCTTATAGGGCTGTAGCGCGGGGAACGACTGCACCAAAGGATAGCGCAAGTAGTTAATAGCATTTAAATTAGGTCATTTATTTACTCCAGTGCTCAAAGATGATAATTCATAAGTATATAAGTATTGCCATAATGGGACAAACCGAAGGTCCATCAAGCCCAGCATCCTGTTTCCAACAGTACCAATCCAGGTCACAAGTACCTGGCAAGATCCCAAAACAGTACAATACATTTTATGCAGATCCTAGAAATAAGAAGTGGATTTTCCCCAAGTCCATTTTAATAATGGTCTGTGGACTTTTCCTTTAGGAAGCCATCCAAACCTTTTTTAAACCCCACTAAGCTAACTCTTTTATCACTCAGAATGCTCATTTTAATACTAATGAGCTTTCTGTAATATATTTGATAGGATTATCATTCACTGCTACTCTGAATAGTAAAAAACCACGCAGAACCCCTTTGTGCATTAGATGCTGAATAACATGATCGCTAGACTGGCTAGAACCAGTTTAAATCAGACATTGCTAGCACAGTAAGCTTTGCGCATTGGCCCCTGTGTCCTGAAAAAGAAACTTTCACAAAACACTGCTTGCTAGGAAGAGGAAAAGAATCAGAAGTCATAGGAAGCGGGGGGGGGGGGGGGTCAAGAGTAGTCATTAGTCTAGGTAAGCAAGGCACAATCCTCCGCAGAAGTTGTTTGACAGGTCAAAAAAAAAAACACACAGACCCGTCAAACAGTAGTACCTCCCCCCCCCCCGGACTAGCACTCCCTTCCTCCTCTGCAGGTGCCTCCCTCCTCCAACTGTGAGGTAGGCCATGGGGAGGGAGTGTGGGTGTGGAGGGCTAGTGGTCCCACTGGACCACAAGGATCTTTTTAGTGTTGGGGTGGGGGCTAGCGGTCCCACTGAACCACCAGGGTCTTTTTAGGGTGGGGGGCCTGGAGGTCCACTGGACCTCCAGGCCTTGTGTTTGGGGAGTTGAGCTTATGTTCAACAGGTCCGGGAGAAAGTCCTGGACCTGTCAGACTTCTTCTGTTGGTCTCCCCCATTCCTTCTTTGCTGGCCTAGGTTTGCAGCGGGAGCAGCTTCCTTGTCTGGCGTTCTACTCATTGATCATAAGGGAGGAATATGGGAGACCCTTGATTGCATACAATTAGCAATCAGCTGGTGAACGCATTGTTTCACGCGCCCATTGGCTCTGATCCTGGGGCGCAAGCAAACGCAGGTGCTATTCCAGAGCTAATGGCCTCTAGCGCTCGTGATTCCTTCTGATCATTGGCCCTTCTGAGTCCTACATTCCTCAGGCTTGGCTTAAAAGTCCTTCCTTGCAGCTAAAGGGACAGATGCTGGAGATTTAAGCCTAGGACACTGTCGCTATGTGGAGTCTCCGTCAGCCAGATGATTTTATGCCATTGTAGGTTCTAGTAGAAGCACTGAGGAAGAGGCTAGAGCTCCAGGGAGTGGTTGCCAAAATTGCATTTTTCCCCCATAATTATGGTGATTTTTGGACTCAAATTAGGGTTAATTACGGTGGCATCAAAACGTAAATTCAAGTCTGCACAATCTGCGGGGCAATTCTGTGATTCCTGAGAGGAAGTCACATCGGCAACAGGAATGACAGCAAGAGGCTAGAGCTTCAGAGAGCAGTTGCCAAAATTGCATATTTGTCTCCATAATTGTGATTTTTTGACTCACCTTAGGGGCAATTACCCTATACATGGATTGCATCAAAATGCAAATCTAAATCCGCATAATCAGTGGGGCAATTCCATGATTGCCGACTGCAGAAACATCCAAGGGAGGAGCTGGAGCCTTCCTAGATGATGGCCTCAGACTCAGATTCCGACTCAGGGCCTCATGGAAATGGGAACGGAAACGTCAGCCAGTGGTTGATAGAGAAAAAGAAAGAGCTGAAACTGGTTCAGCAAGAAATTAAAATGGTAGTCACAGATCTCAGGAAGGAGATTAGCATCTTGGGCAGCGGCAGGCAGAGCTTGAGCAACTGGGGGCCCAATGTGAGGAGGAGATGGAAGATCTGCAGTCTTCCTTCGAATCTACAAATACAGATCACTGCGCATTGTGGAAGAAGGTGGAAGTTTTAAAGAATTGATTGTGATGCCAGAACTTGAGAATCCAAGAAGTAATGGAGTCTCCACAATATGAGGATTGTGCAATATTGATGAGAGACATTGATGCTCATTTTCAAAGTACATAGACTGGCACATAGAGGTGTATTTTCAAAGCACAGACTTACAAAGTTCCATAGTAGCCTATATAACTTTGTAAGGCTATGTCTTTGAAAATGAGCCTCTTAGTTAAGCAATTATTAGACACCCACTTGGATACCCTGATAGAGTGAAACAGAGCGTATCGAGCCATAGGTGCCAAAAGAGAAAATAAATGCAGAGATATAGTTTATTTCTCTGATTTTATTATAGAGGAACACATCTTGGCAGTGGCATATAAAGCAGGCCAGATTTAATGGAAGGACAGCCAAATAGAAATATTCCAAGATATCTTAGCAATAACCTTACAGAAGTGCAAAGAACTGAGAAGGGTCATTTTATTTCTGTGCTCTGAAACTATTAAATTCAAATGGGTGCTCTGAAACTATTAAATACAAATGGGTATATCCCTTTGCATTGGTGTTCACAGTTAATGGCACAATCAGGAGAGTTAGATCATTGGAGGAAGCTTGGAACGCTCTCACTGAATTCAAAGTGCAGAATCTTCCAGAGGAAGTGCAGCATCAAATGCTTCAATGATCACAGAAGTCTCCACCGCAGCACTAGCAGAAATCTGCAAGTGGTTAATGACTGGCACGCTTTTGTGATCATCAAGCTAAGGAGGATGGAATATTAACAGAGACCAATACTAGATGACAATGTTTTAATAGGAAGATTCCTTGAATTACAGGTCCAGTCTGCTATTAATAAGATGGAGTGCTGGATACTTCTGATCCAATGGATTAGATTGTTGCCATATCAATGTCATTTGTGTTTATGGTATTTGATGTAACTATAAAGTAGATAAATCATTGTTAGTCATTATTATGACAATTTACAAGGTCTGTTCAATAGTTTTGACTTCAATTTTGATGATGTTCAACTCTATAGATCAGTAAGTTATGGTATACTATTTATGGGGGGAATTGTTTGTCTGATTTTGAATACTGTGGGCTGCCATTCCTGTGGGCTGATTTAACTTTCTCATGTGTGGGAGGGAGAGAGAATGAATCGCACAGGCAAGGGAGGGGGAAGGTTTTACGGTTTCAGCTTCAGAGGAGTGGGAAGGGAATTGACTTTACTAAGAAGGTATCTCAGGGACTTTTTGCTGTTTAGTATTCTTTAATAGAAGGTGAGGGGGGGGGGGGGGCGTTTTGCTATTGCTATGAGCCAAGCAAAGTTTGTTTTTGCTCAATATATTTTATAAAAGGGACTAATTATAAGAACTGGGTTTCTTGAAGTAAAAGGACTGAACTCCCCATTCCTTAATATAGCTATTATTATGTAGCTATTTGCTCCCCTAGGTGGTTAAGCTTATCCCTATATTTACTCTAGCTATATTTTGGGTGACCATAAGCAACGGGGGTAATGATTCTGATTCATAGAAATTTAAATTGGCAGATTAAGAGGTTCAAAAAGATAAGGAAGGACTTATTTATTTATTTATTTATGGGTTACTTATACCCCACATTTACCCACTTCTGCAGGTGCAATGTGGCTTACAGAGAATTAAAATTACAAAGTGAAAAGCTTAGGAAAGGGTACAAGAAGCAAACAGGGGAGGGGAATCTAACAGCGTGAGCTAGGCGGGGTAAGGGACAAGGGATGCATCACTCAATGGTGTAAGTTGGGGAGTAAGTCTTAGCAAAGAAGTATGTCTTTAACAACTTCTTGAAGAGGGCATGGTCCACTTGAGTTTTAAGGTGGCGAGGTAGAGCGTTCCAGTGTTTGGGACTCCAGTAGCGGAAGGACGAGGCGAAGATCCTCTTGTACTTGACACCCTTACAACTTGAAAAGCGGAGATGGAGATAGGACTGAGCAGCAGGGTTGGCATTTCTAGGTGGAAGGTCGATCAAGGGGGACATGTATTCCGGGGCGGCCCCATAGATGACTTTATGTGTTAGGGAGCAGATCTTGAAAGCAATGCGCTCCTCAGCAGGCAGCCAATGAAGTTTAAAGCGCAAGGGTGCGGCGTGAGCAAAGCGTCTTTGTCTAAGGATGAGTCTCACCGCAGTGTTCTGAGCCGTTTGGAACTTTTTCAATAAGGAGGCCTGACAACCCACGAAAATTCCACTACAATAATCCAGATGGGATAGGACGAGCCAGTGGACAAGGGTCCGAAACAAGTCCCTGGGAAGGATGTATCTGATGCGCCGAAGCCTCCACATCGCCTGGAACATTTTCTTGGAGACCAAGTGCACGTGATCAGCCAGCTGGAGATTTGAGTCCAGATGCACTCCTAAAAGCTGCAGGCTGTTGGCAATTGGAAGGGTGGAGCCCAACACTGGAAGCACTGTGTCGGATACATGGGCATGAGTGGACAAGAGGATGAGACAATGGTTTTTTTCCCTGTTGAGTTTGAAGCGGAACACCCTGGCCCAATGCTCCAAGGCGGAGAAACAGGCGTCAATGAGGTTGGCAACTTCCGATACAGTGGAGTGGAATGGGATGTAGACTGTAATATCATCCGCATAAATGAAAGGATTGAGGTCCAGTTTTGCAACTGCTGAGGCTAAAGGCATCATCATAATGTTAAATAAGGTAGGTGAAAGAGGAGACCCCTGTGGGACCCCTCATGAGGCCTTCCATGGTTCAGAAGTGTTGGAGCTCACCATGACCTGGTAGGATCTGGAAGTCAAGAAACCCTTGAACCAGTACAATACCGGTCCTCCAATACCAAAAGAGTCCAGTAGGTGAAGCAGGAGTTCATGGTCCACCATGTCGAAAGCACTAGACATGTCAAATTGCAGCAGAAGAATCTTCCATCCAACAGCTAGCTCTCGACGGAAGTTAGATAGGAGGGTGACCAGGACAGTCTCTGTGCTATATTGAACTCGGAAACCTGATTGCGAATGGTGGAGGATATCAAATTCAGCCAGAAAGTCGTTGAGCTGAACATTGACCAGACTCTCCATTAGCTTGATAACTAGAGGTATCGAGGCCACTGGGCGATAGTTAGAGATGACATCTGGCTTGATCTTTATGTTCTTTGGAATGGGAGTGAGGAGGAAAGAAAGATCCGGCGCTTAACATAAAGTTGAGGTAACAAGTCAGATCTTCGACATAACTTTTTGGTACGACTTTTAGGAGATGGGTCGGACAAACATCAAATCTGCAGCTTTTGTTGGAGAATTTACGTAGAGCTGCAGCCACATTGTCAAGTGACAGGCAGTTGAATTCGATCCAGACGCGGTCAGCAGGGCAAGCACCCGAGGGCACGGCCAAGGATACTAAGAAGTCATCCACGTCAGAGAGGCAGCTTACGGTTGTAGACCGCAGGGTAAGAACTTTCTCCTTGAAGTAGGATCCAAGTTGTGTAGCTGAAGGAGGAGCAACTCTGGAGAGTTCTAGTTTACGGTATCTAGGAAGGAGTTTAGCAGCTGATATATCTGTCTGATATCCCGGCCAACTGCATGCATCTTAGATGAAAAGTAGGTGCGCTTTGCATGACGGATGGCATACTTATACTTGCGGTGACTGCCTTTCTAGGCCTCCCGAGCCAGAGCAGATTTGCATTTACGACAGGCTCTTTCCTGCCGTCGAGCCTCACATTTCAAGGCTCTCAGATCTGCAGAGAACCAGGGTGATGATTTACGAATGAACGAGGATTTGAGACGCAGTGGCGCAATTGTATCCAGCACAGCTTTGCATGTGTGATCCCAGTCAGAGAGGTGAGTAGGCGAGAATGGTTGCAGGTCCGAGCCATGGCTATAGAGAGACCTCCAGAACAGGCTGGGATCGATGACACCTCTGGTGTAAAATTGACGAGTCTGATGAAGCCGGGGGAGACCTGAGGTTTGCCAACGCAGAGTGAACTGCAGCTTAAAGTGGTTTCCAGCCAGCCAATATCATGAAGAGAAAAGTTCTGATCGTCTGAAAATTTAAATGAGAGGAGGTCCAGTGAATGACCTTTACAATGAGTTGGACCAGTGGTAGGGCATTCAAGGTCACAAAGGTGGAGAAAATCCAGGAGCTGGGATACTTCCGGAGAAGTGGGATTATCCAAGTGGAGGTTGAGATCACCCAGGAAGAGTATATTTGAGTTGTTCATGCAGATGTTGGAGATGAAATCCAAAAGTGTGGATTGACTGCTTGACCAGATGGCCTATAGCACAGCACACAGACCAGCTGGCCATGAAGGGAGGAGTGATGAACCTTGACGGCTGCGACTTCCAGCGATGAGGAGATCAGATCCGAGCTTGTATCTACTGTGAGGTACGAACGGTAGATGAGTGCCAGCCCACCCTCTCGTTTGTCCACTACTACTACTACTACTACTACTTAACATTTCTAGAGCGCTACTAGGGTTACGCAGCGCTGTACAATTTAACAAAGAGAGACAGTCCCTGCTCAAAGAGCTTACAATCTAATAGACAAGTGAACGGTCAGTCCGATCGGGGCAGTCAAATTGGGGCAGTCTGGATTCACTGAACGGTAAGGGTTAGGTGCCGAACGCAGCATTGAAGAGGTGGGCTTTAAGCAAAGACTTGAAGATGAACTCTGTCCCAATGGAGGATCTTGTAGCCTGCCAGGCAGAGGTCCAGCATGATGGGGTTCTAATCGAGGTTTCCGTGATGAACAACATCTTCTGGTGTGTGGTGAAATCTTGAGAGACTCGGTCTCATTAAGTATTTATGCTCCAAATGATAATCAAACAGTATTTTGGGAGCAAATTCTGACATTATTAGACACTCATGGTCAAAGTAATACTTTTATAGCAGGTGATTTTTTTTAAATTATTATATTTATTGAAATTTAAACATATAACAACAATTCCTTGTCTTAGTAATACAGCAAAAAATTTTAACATAAGAAATACTTATTTTTCATCAATCATAAGAAAGAAAAATATATCATTTCTATTATTAGAAATATCCCGAAAAATAAAGCTTCAAATATAAATTTATAGCTTACTTAGACCCCAAATACCGAGGGGGCGTTCTAAATTGAGAAGATTATTACAAGAAGAACATTAGTACACAAATGCGGCGTTTCCTCGAATATTTCTATTATTGTTAACTCATAGTTGCTTCGAGTCCAAGAAAACCTTTAGCTGTTCTGGTGAATAAATATATATATTTTGTTTCACCCAATCTTATTACACATTTACATGGATAAACTAAGAGAAAAGAACCCCCCACCTCTACAATTCTCTTCTTCATAGCAAGAAATGCTTTCCTCTTTTGTTGGGTCTGGTTCGTTACCTCAGGATAAATCCAAACTTTTTCACCTCCAAAGAGGGTTTTAATGTTCTTGAAGTATACTCTCATAACAGCATTTAGATCTTGCTCAAATACAAATGAGACAATGAGTGTCGCTCTTTCAGTTTTTTCATCAAGAGATTGTTGAAGTAGTTCTGAAATATTACTCAGATCTATATTTATATTTTCAGAAACTTTTTTCTCTCCAACTTCCTTTCTAGCATTCGGAATATAATATAATTTATTGATAGGCGGAATTGCTTCCTAGGGAAATTTTAAATTTTCATGCAAATATCTTTTAAAGAGATCCATTGGAGTACAGCCAGGAAGTTTAGGAAAATTTAAACAACGTAAGTTCAGATGCCGGTTAAAGTTTTCTAGTTGTTCAATCTTTCGACGTATATCTGTATTATCCTTGGCTACATTGTCTCTAAATGTTTGAAGTGATTCAACTTCCTGTTGCAATTTTGTAACTTTAGTTACCAATTCCTGTTTCAATGAATCAACTGTTATTTTCAAGTCTTCAAACTTAGAATTAAAAGTTGCTACCTCACCTGATGTTTTTTGCAATGTCAAGTCCATTTTATTCAACATAAGCCAAATGTTCTCTAGGCTGATCTCCGAAATTTTCTCATGAGGATTTACCTCAGAACACAGTGTTTTCTGCGGGGTTGATCCCTCGCTCGGTGAGCCTTTCACCTCACTTCCGGCGGTTCGAGAAATCACCCCCTACTCCGCAGTCGACGCTGGACACGGAGACTTCCTCTCCCAGCGTTGACTCCCCTTCTCCAGTCATCAATCCGTATCCCTCGTTTTCATCGAGGAAGCGGTGAGGAAGCGTTCGATGTTCTGCTGGGTCGGGGTGGAGGTTGAGGAGGGTGGGGGCACCGTCCTCACCACTGCTTTATGTTTGGTATGAGGCATCTTGGATAGGAAAAAAAAGACAACCGTCGCCAGCTTCTCAGGAGCGCTCCGCTCAAACATCTGACTCCGCCGCCATCTTGACCCGCCCCTCCCTATAGCAGGTGATTTTAATATGGTACTAAATGCATAACTTGACTGTCAGCCACCAAGACCACCAAACCCGAAAGGCCTTAGGAAATGAATGAATAAATTGATACTCAGTAATATATGGAAGCTTCTTAATCCCAGAAGGAGGAAAAAAAGACTTCAAATGTCTCAGCATGGCAGCAAGCAATAAAAACTTCATGCCAGCATATATCCAATCACATCATTGGTCTAAAAAAAAATCCTTGTAAAATTTATCAAACTTTTTTTTGTAATATTTATATTGTATATCGTACACTAAATCTTCTTATAATCTTCTTATAATGTATCTTTATAGTATTATATTTGAACTTCCATATTTAAATATTAAAGCACTTAACTCTTCATTCTTTTTCCAACGGGGCTCTCCGTTTCACTTATAAATAAGCTTCCTCAGGGGATTAAATACAAAAACCGATCAAGTTGACTTATTTAAGGCCGATGCCAGACTTCAAACATGGCACTTACTGGCTTCCTCATGCCAATAGTTGGCCAATTTTTCAAGGAGGTTTTTTTTAGACCAGTTATATGTTTGGAATCCGAGGTATGCTGGCATGAAGTTTTTATTGCTTGCTGCCATGCTGGGACATTTGAGGTCTTTTTTTGAGATGTTGACATTTGAGGTCCCCTTGCGTTCCCCCTAGCTACGCCACTGAAGTGCGGTGTTGAGCGTGTCCTGCACGTCTTCACATAAATTGATCCAGCCTATTGAGGCAGCGTAGTGGTTTACTTGGGCATACGCAAACACATCTGAAGCTGGCAGAGTATATTTTTGTTGTAAATCTGAGAAAGATCGCAGCCATCCTTCCTCATTTACCAGCTGATACAAAAAATGTATGCCTTTCACACGCCAACGGGCAAACACCCCTGAAGTCGTTCCAACCGGGAAATCTGGGTTGTGATATATTGACAAGTAGGGTGAAAAGCTTGCCGAGAAACCATGCCTTCTGCAGAGCCACCTCCAGGCCGCCCTAGCCAAGGACACCAATGGGTTCAGATTGATCCTTGTTTCCGGGTTCTGTTTCGTCGTGTGCAGCAGCCAGCTGAGGTGTATATTAGGAAAGGCGGAGGACTCCACCGAGGTCGCCGAAAAGCCCCAATGCCCTGTCAGCCAATCCCTCATATGCCTCATAGAGCTTGATATGGTGAGATACCTAATGCTTAACAGGCCCATTCCCCCATGCGCTTTAGGTTTTTGAATTATGCTTATGAGAAGTGGAGCTCGCTTGCCCCTCCATAGAAACCGCTGTATAATCTGATGCAGAGCTTTTTCTTCTCGCTGTCTGAAATGTAGCGGGAGCATTTGAAACATATATAACCACCTTGGGGCCACCATCATATTAAAGAGTGCAATGCGCCCTGCAAGGGAAAGCGGGGACCCCCCCCCCCCCCCAAAGTTGTAGTGTGCGCCTGGTCTCCTTCAGTAGCGGCAAAACATTCATTTGGTAGAGCAGCGCCAAATCTATGGGCACAGTTACCCCCAAATATTCCAGCTGCCCGTCTGCCCATTTTAATGGAAATTGCCCCTTCCATTTGCTTTGGATTTCGGCTCTTAGCAGTAGTGCCAATGATTTTGTGAGATTTAATTTGAATCCCGAGTACTCGCCGTATTCCCCTATCACTTGGAGCAGACAATCTAGCGATTGTTGAGGAGTGTCCAAGAGCACTAAATCATCCGCATACGCCAGTACTTTTATTGTAAATTCCCGCAGCTGCGCCCCCCGAATGACACCATTCTGTCGAATCTCACATAGCAGCGGTTTCAGGGAAATAAAAAATAGTAAGGGCGACAGTGGACATCCCTGGCGGGTCCCCCGCTCTATCTTGAACTCCCCCGTCCTGATTCCGTTCACTAGTATTATAGCCCTTGGTGTAGTGTATAGCGCTTTAATTGCCCTTAGATACCAGCCCTGCATTCCAACCCAGCTCAATGTTTCAAACATGAACGGCCAGAGCACTTCATCAAAGGCCCGCTCCGCATCTAAACTAATGATCATCCTTTTGACTCCTGTGTCTGACGCCTGCATCATTACCACCAGTAACTTCCGCACATTAAGCATGGACTTTCTTCCTCTTACAAATCCCACTTGGTCCTCATGTATAATCTGGGGCATAGCAGGAGCTATTCTGTCTGCCAAAATTCGGGATAGTATTTTAATGTCCACATTTATCTGTGATATCGGCCTGTAGGAGCCCGGATGTAGTGGGTCTCGTCAGTGGCGTACCAAGGGAGGGGCGGTGGGGGCGGTCCGCCCCGGGTGCACGCCGCTGAGGGGGTGCCGCGCGCCGGTCAGCTTCGTTCGCTTCCATGCTCCCTCTGCCCCGGAACAGGAAGTAACCTGTTCCGGGGCAGAGGGAGCATGGAAACGAACTAAGCTGACCGGCGCGCAGCACCCCCCCCCCCAGCGGCGTGCACCCGGGGGTGTCCTTTCGCCGGGGGGGTCGCGCTGCACCCGGGGGGCGGGGTGCATCGGCTATCCACCCCGGGTGTCAGCCCCCGTAGGAACGCCACTGGGTCCCATCCTGGTTTGGGTATTAAGCTAATCAGGGCTGTGTTCGCATTCTGAGGAAAAATTCCATGTTCAACTACCTCATTATACAAATCTAGCAACGGACCGACCACCTGGTCTTTAAGTAGTTTGTAAAACTCCCCTGTATAGCCATCAGGCCCTGGCGCCGAGTGGAGCTGCAGCGTTTTAATAGCGCGCTGAATTTCTTTTGATGTTAGCGGCGCATTCAATGAATCTACTACATTTGATGACAGTTTTGGCATGCCCTATTTAACCAGGTAGTCTCTCACGCAAGCCCCCACCCTCTCTGTTTCTCCGCTCCCCTTATATAATTCCTCAAAATGCTCTTTAAGAATGTCTGCTACATCTTCTATTTTAGTGGTGGTCCTTCCCGCACGTGTTTTTATTGCTGAAATAAAGTGTGATTTCCTCGCGCTCTTCACTATTCTTGCTAAGTATCCTCCTGATTTATCTCCAAATTTCTGGAATCTGTATTTTCTATATATAAGGGAGCGGGTCATTCGCTCATGCAAAAGACCATTTAGTGCTGCTCTTACCGCCATAAAGGAGTCATACCAGGCTGGAGTAGGAATCTTAGTGTATGCTCTCTTCGCCTCTCTGAGTTGGCGTTCCAATACTATAACCCTCTGTGCAATACATCGATTATGCTTGCTTACAAACGCTATTATGTCCCCCCTCAGCACTGCTTTAGCCTCGGACCAAAAAAGACCAGGGTCCTGTAGGTGTTGTTCATTACATGTAAGATATTCTCCCCATTTCTCTTGAAGATGTTTAGTGAATTCTGGAGAGGAGAATAGATATCCCGGAAATCTCCATCCCGGGGATTGTTGGAAGTAAGGCTGTGCTTCAAGATCTATCCAGGCCAGTGCATGGTCTGAGATTTCCTCTGGGCCTATGCAAGCATCGAGCACCTGATGGAACATCAACTGGGAGGTTAAAATGTAATCTAATCGCGACTATGTGTGGTGGACTCAGGATGTATGTGTATAATCCTTTTCCTCCTGATGCAGCAACCGTCACGGGTCTACTAACCTTGCTAGCTTGCAGAAGGATTCCAATAGGGACTCACTAGGCAGGATCCCATCTCTCCTAACCCCTGACCTATCCATTCCCAAGTCATAGACCTGGTTCATGTCTCCCGCTATTATCAGCAGCAAGTTTAATAAATGTGCAAAAAAACCTCTTGCTTTTCAGCAATGGTGTAATAGAAATCAAACAAAATAAAACATGGAAAAGAAAATAAGATGATACCTTTTTTATTGGACATAACTTAATACATTTCTTGATTAGCTTTCGAAGGTCGCCCTTCTTCCTCAGATCGGAAATAAGCAAATGTGCTAGCTGACAGTGTATATAAGTGAAAACATTCAAGCATTACTATGACAGTCTGACAGGGTGGGAGGATGGGGGTGGGTAGGAGGTATGCATAGGGACATCAAAGCATATCATTGATATTCTAACAGGATGGGTGTGGATAGGTGAGGGGAGGGTGATCAACAGAGACATACAGCTTTATGGTTTATAATGGGCTAGGAACCCCAGATCCTTGTTAAGTCCTTTCTGTTGGGTGTTAAAATATTCAATCATTCTGACTTCAAAGGTCTTACGTTCTTGTATGGTTTTAAAGTTACCTTTCAGGATTCTCACTGTGAAGTTACTGGTACAGTGTCCTGGTCCTGTAAAATGTTGACCAACAGGCGTGGGAACCCTACTGGCACCAGTATTGTTCATGTGATGTCTATGTAAATTGAATCTTGTCTTAAGCATCTGGCCTTTTTCTCCAATATAGCATCCTTCGTTACATTTTTTACACTGAATGATATATACCACATTGGAAGATGAGCAAGTGAAAGATCCCTTTATGTTGAATATCTTTCCTTTGTGGATGACTTTGGGGTCCTGTGAAATATTTTGGCATAGTTTGCAACTGGATAAATTACAGGGAAGTGTGCCCTTCTGTTCCTTTTCAGTCTGTGATGAAAGTTTACTTCTGATTAGCTTGTGTTTTAAGTTGGGTGGCTGTCAGAAGGCCAGTACTGGTGGGGATGGGAATATCTCTTTCAGTAATTCATCCTCCTGGAGTATAAGTTGTAGATCTCTTATGATTTTCCTCAGTTTTTCCAGCTCTGGATTGTGTGTCACTACAAGGGGGATTCTGTCTGTGGATTTTTTCTCTTTGTACTGTAGCAGATTCTCCCTGGGTGTTTTGAGGGAGGAGGCAATATTCTTGGAGATTATTTTGGGGTTGTAGCCTTTCTGTTTGAAGGATACAGTCAGGCTTTTAAGGTGTCTGTCTCTGTCCCCTGGGTCAGAGCAGATACGGTGGTATCTTGTGGCTTGGCTGTAAATGATGGATCTTTTTGTATGTGAAGGATGGAAGCTGGAGTTGTGGAGGTAGCTGCATCTGTCTGTGGGTTTATTGTATATAGATGTTTGTATACAGCCATCACTGATTGAGACCGTGGTGTCCAAAAAATTGACTTTTTCTGGGGAGTAGTCAATTTTGAATCTGATTGTAGGATGGTATGTATTGAAGGCAGAATAAAATTGTTTCAGAGTTTCTTCCCCCTCCGTCCAAATCATAAAAATGTCATCGATGTACCGGTAGTATTTTAGAGGTTTGGTCTGGTGTGTATTCAGAAATGTCTCTTCCAGCTCAGCCATAAAAAGGTTGGCATATTGGGGTGCTGTCCTGGTGCCCATCGCAGTGCCCATTATTTGCAGATAGATATCATTGTTAAAGCGGATGCATAAAGCAATGGTGCATAAACCGCCACTAATATCATCTCTTTCCCTTGAAGATTAAGTTGAATTCCCACATATCTCCCCTCTCCATCCTTAAAGCGGAGTTTTGCATTGCACGCCAAGCTCTTATTAATCAAGATTGCCACTCCTCCTCTTCTTCCCACTGTCGGTGAACAATATATCTCCCCCACCCGGTGTCTTTTTAGCTTTTCTTGTTCATTGGTTGATAATCTCGTTTCTTGGAAACAGGCTACGTGTGCCCCCGTGATGTTTTAAAGCCGCTAGTATTTTTGTATGCTTGACTGGGGAAGTAATGCCGCATACATTCCAGGAAACCAGGCGCACCTCTCTTCTCCCATAAGCAATATCCTCACAGCATTCCATTTAACTGCTCCCCCAGGGCGCCCAGCCTCCCCCCGGGCTGCTCTTTCCCCACAGCACAGCCTTCATGGTCGCTCTTCCTACACCCGACATTACTGCCATGTCCTAACAATCTTCCACCATCCTGAATCCTTTCGCCTACAATTAACCCACTATCACCTACCCCCCTTCCTTCCCCACCCTCTCCCCCCCCTCCCTTCCCATCTCGTCCCCATTTCCCCCTATGTCTCCAACCCATGCTATTGCATATGTAGAGTCACTTCAATGCTCGGGACCCTGTCTCCCCCCAAAGCTAGTCAATCTCATCAGGCATCTCCTTATTACCCATAAAGAAAGCATAAAATCAGCTCCTTTGTTCTGACGCATTCTTTCTTTCCTCTAGTTTCGTATCTCAGCTTTCAGGGCTATCGGAGCTACTGGCTCCTCGGTTATTTCCAAGTTCTTTCACAAAGTCAGTCAGCTCCGCCACTTTATCAAAGGATTTCCAGCCACCCCCATGCTTGATCTTTAGTACTGCAGGGTATATTAGTATGAATTGCACCCGCATCTCGTGCAGTTGCCGACACATCGGGGTGAACTGTTTCCTTCTGTCTTGCAGTTGCGCCGAATAGTCTTGGTAGATACAAACCAGCTGCCTGTCAAATTTTGTGGTCTCCCTCTTCATTCTGTATCCTCTCAAGATTTCAGACTTGAGGATATAGTTATGTACTTTCAGGATTACCGTTCTGGGCGTCTGTCGGCCATCTTGTCTCCGTCCCACACGGTGTGCCCTTTCCAGGCCCAAGGGCCCCGCGTGGTCTGACAGAGCAAATTCAACTTTAAGCCACTTTTCCAGAATGGATCCCAGCACTCTGTCTCCCACCGATTCCGGTATACCCACAATTCACAGGTTGGCTCTCCAAGATCTGTTCTCCAGATCATCAATTTTCTCTGACAACCCTTTAATTGTGGAGGCCATTTGTTCCATTTGTTGCGCCACCGGCGGAAGTTCGTCCTCTACCTCTGACACCCGCCGTTCAAGTTCGCTCGTTCGTTGCGTGGTCTCTATATTAGATATTTGGGTAGTTAATCTTTCCCATTTCACTTCCAGCGCTTTTTCTACCGCCGTTCTCAGCTGCGACAATTGCTCTGTCGAGAAAGTCAATCCCTCCACAGTCTGTTTTAATTCGGTGTTACCATCTCCGGCCCACGGTTTTTCTTTTTCTCGCTTAGTTGTTCGACTTGTCATGGTTTTTGCCGGAGTCTCCAGGAACTTGTCCATTCACAGGCAATCGAGAGGGAGAAGCTAGTAAAGTCAGTTAATTCGGGGTTTTTGAAAAAATGTAAGGCTTCGGGGCCCCTGAAAGCAGGAGAACAGCATCACGTGACTCCCCCTACAGCATCACGTGACTCCCCCAATGAGAGTCTTTTAAAGCACAAGGAAATTAGGGAGGAGATAGGAAAAGCAATAAAAAAATATATGGACTTTAACAATACTGAAGAAGTTAGTGATATAACCCTGTGGGAGGGACTTAAGTTGGTACTACGGGGTTTCTTTATCAAATGAGAAACTAGGTCAATGAAGGAGAAGCTGGCAAAATAAAATTAAATGTTGTGACAAATTAAAATATTAGATTATAAATACCAAGCAATGAGCTGGAAAAAATATAGACAAGAAGCTGATAAAATAAGGGATGCAATGCAGGAATGAGACTAGAAGACCTGGCAAACCAACTTTGTTTACTATATAGTAGAATTATGAATGGGAGGAATAAGTCTGGAAAATTCTTAGCTAATAAATTGAGAAAGGTCCAAATAAGGAATAATATAAAAAAAAATACGGAGAGAAAAGTGTGAGTTGCTTTACCACGTGGAGTTGATTCAAAAGCAGTTCCTGGAGTTCTGTCAGTGTTTGTATGCTAAAGATCAAATGATAAAACGAGAAAATATTTCTAAATTTTTATCAGAAGTTGCTTTACCCTCATTATCCAAGGATATTACTGGAGATTAAATTATAGGGACAATAAGGGGCCCTTTTACTAAGTCACATAGGCGCCTATGCACGCCCAACGTGCGTCAATTTTGAGTTACCGCCCGCATGGCCCTTATAATTTTATTTTCGACACGCATCTGCTAGGCGCACCGGAAAATATTTTATTTTCCGGCGCATGGGCAGTAATCAGGCAGTAATCGTCATTCTATGCACATAGACCATTACCGCCTGGTTACTGCGTGAGACCTTACCGCTGGTGGTAAGGTCTCAGACCCAAAATGGATGAGCGACAATTTTCATTTTGCCGCACGTCCATTTTCGGCAAAAATTTTTAAAAAACATTTTTTACAGGTGCACTGAAAAATGATTCCCTGCACACCCAAAACACGCATCTACACTACCACAGGCCATTTTTCAGCGCGCCCTTGTAAAAGGGCCCCTATAATTCCTCCCGCAATGCAAGACCTCAGGCCAAGATGATTCTCTAATGCTTTTTATAAATAAAACTTTATACTACTTGTTGGCTTCTATATTTACCAGGATTTTTAATAGTTGCTACAGGTGTGAACCAACCCCCCCTGATTCCATGTACACAGTTAGTATATGAATTCTGTGTAAACCGGGTAGGGACCCTAATAATTATGGCTCATACTGTCCAATCTCACTAATTAATGTGGATTTAAAGATCCTTTTGAAGATATTGGCAAATCAACTAGGGCCACTGTCACTGCTATTAATCTGGATAAGGCTGGTTTTATACCAGGCCATCAAACCACAGATAATAGTAAAAGGGTGCTGAATTTGGTTTGGGTGGCTAAAATGAAAAAAAATAATCGGTTGATGCTGAACAAGTATTTGGGTTCACTGGGACTTTATGTTCCAAGTTTTGGAGCGGGTGGGGGTGGGACAGGGCTACCTGCAGTGGTTGCAAGTGTTACAAGCCTATTTGAAAATAAATGGAGGTTACACCTGTAATTTTAAATTGGGCAGAGACACTAGACAGGGATGCTCTTTGTCCTACCTCCTGTTTGCTCTAGTTATGGAGTAATTCGTTCAGCATTAATATGCTGAGTTCTGAATGATGTTGCAGGGATTGAGATAGGGGTCATCTCTCATAAAATATCTTTATTTGCAGACAATATTATACTTTCTCTTGCTGATCCACATTTATCACTGCTTGTTGTGATGAGGGAGATACAATCCTATGGGGTAGTATCCAGCTTTAAATAAACTTGGACAAAATGGAGGCCATGAACCTCGCACTCGATGGAAATGAGTGGAAGAGGATTAGGATAACTTCTCCTTTAAATGTGTTCAATCTAGATTGAAATACTTAGGTATTTATGTTACTTATGTGACCCCCATAAGCTGTTTGAGGCTAACTACCCTCCATTATTATCAAGGTTGAAAGCAGATTTAAAAGAATGAGATAAGGGTGAATTTTCTGGGTTTGTGTGTACGGCTTTAATTAGGATGAATAGTCTCCCCAGATTGCTTTATTTTTTCCAGTCATTACCTATTATGATTCCCATAGTTTTATTAGATCAATGGCAAAGACTTTTACAAAACGTTTTCTGGAGCTATAGACACCCCAGAATCGCAAAAACTATCTTAACATGGAGAAAGGATTGGGGAAGGGGGGAAGAGTCCCTAATCTACACTTATATTACAGGTCCAAATACCCCACATCTCTCTTGATACCATGGAACATAAGGAGAGGAAAAGACTTCAGATACTCGATAGCCACTACAACTTTATTAGTAGTGGGTATCGTGCTGCTCAGCGTTTACTTTTCAAATGACATTTCTGATGTAAACCTGCTGGCGAGCATCGTCATGAGTCATTAAAAACCTCTCTAACTATATCTTATTATATTTTTTTATAAATATTTTTATGAGCTTTTTTCCTAGCAATGTCTTAAATGCTTATACAAATCTCAACCCTTCTGTGAATATCTCAAACACTATAATTAAACATTTCTACCAAATTTGTCAGTGGCATTTCTCTTCTCTCTCTAATATATATTCATAACACAACACTATGTAATAAATGTGGATCTTCAGATTTAATTGACAGCATACACCTTCTAGGAAACTTGTTCCAGCATTTTTGGTGTTCATTAATCACATCCTCATTGATCCGACATTTTAACTTTTCCTTCAAATCTTAACGATCTGTTTTTTCAAAAACTCCATCTTGTTCCCCTAAAAAAACTTTTTTTTACTTTCTTTTTTTTAATTTTATACAAATATATGATAATCATGACACTTAGCTTTTAAATAACGTTCAGCAGCGATTTTTCTCCTGAGTCAAACCCCCGCCAACATGGCCAGGTTTCGAAAATCTTCATCAGGGAAGAGGTTCGCTAGGAAAAAAAATCCAAACATAAGTATTCAACTAACTAACCAACTTTTCTTGCCAACTGACCTATATTAGAATTACCATTTGAAAACTTGTAAGCACATATCGAAAAAAATGGCTGCAGTGTTTGAGATATTCACAGAAGGGTTGATGTATAGTCTCCACACGTTTGAATAGAGGTCTCTTTAATTTGATTATACAAATCTCAAGACACTTATCTGCTAACAACTTGGACTAACGGGTGATGCCCGACAGCAAGCCCCTGTTTTGCCAATGCTTCTTAAGGAGCAAAACCCATAGCCACATGAAATGCCCTGATTGTAGGACGATAGTCGGTCCTACAATCAGGGCATTTCATGTGGCTATGGGTTTTGGCATCAAGGCCAAAAATAATGTAGTTACAGTCCGTCAAATAAGATTGAAACCAAAGTTACACCTTGCGAGTAACTCTGTTATCCCATAGCCTGGCCAAAGCAGATCATGATCAATCAGATCAAATGCCACCACAAAGTCATTAGACAGTAACAAAACAGAAAGATTCCGGACCAACAAACTTTGAATAGTAGTCAATATAGCAATCGAGCAATTTCAGTATTACAGAATGCATAAAAGCCAGCCTGGCTAAAATGAAGTACAAGAGTGCTATCAATATGGTCTGTCAAATGCATCAGAACAAGAAATTTGGCATTAGGAGATTCACAATAGGACAATAGTTTGTAACATTCTCTGCATAAGTATTGCCATACTGGGACAGACCAAAGGTCCATCAAGCCTAGCATCCTGTTTCCAACAGTGGCCAATCCAGGCCACAAATACCTGGCAAGATCACAAAAAAGTACTAAACATTTTATACTGCTTATCCCAGAAATAGTGGATTTTCCCCAAGTCCAATTTAAAATGGTCTATGGACTTTTCCTTTAGGAAGCCCTCCAAACCTTTTTTAAACTCTGCTAAGCTAACCACCTTTACCACATTCTCCGGCAACGAATTCCAGAGTTTAATTACATGTACAGTGAAGAAAAAAATTTTCCAATTCGTTTTAAATTTACTACTTTGTAGCTTCATCGCATGCCCCCTAGACCTAGTATTTTTGGAAAGCATAAACAGATGCTTTACATCTACCCATTCAACTCCACTCATCATTTTATAGACCTCTATCATATCTCCCCTCAGCCACCTTTTCTCCAAGCTGAAGAGCCCTAGCCGCTTTAGCCTTTCCTCATAGGGAAGTTGTCCCATCCCCTTTATCATTTTCGTCGCCCTTCTCTGCACCTTTTCCAATTCCACTATATCTTTTTTGAGATGCAGCGACCAGAATTCTAACAATCCTTCCTTCTGGGACATATTGTAGATACTTTCCAAGAATGTGGAATAAGACAGAGGCCACAAAAGCCTGAAGTAAAACAGTGAAACAAACAATCAAGGTGGAAGCACAGGGATCATACGGAGTTGTTGTAGGCTTAATGGACTGCAAAATCCACAGCAAGAGGGAGTGGAAGAGTCAAGGGGCTTAAGAAGTTATTTATTTATTTATTTGTGACATTTATATCCCACATTATCCCAAACATGTTTGAGTTCAATGTGGCTTACAATAAACAGTATAGGATACATAAAGTAATGCATAAGAAAGTAATTTGTTGTAAGAATCCAATTTTACAATACAGTATCATATCCATGAATTGGCCAACTTCCGCAAACTACTGAAAACTTATCTCTTCGACAAGATATATCACAAAGATCAACACGTGTAACTGTACAATCTTTAATATATACAGGAATGTCTTAT
Source organism: Microcaecilia unicolor (assembly GCF_901765095.1). Classification (NCBI taxonomy): domain Eukaryota; kingdom Metazoa; phylum Chordata; class Amphibia; order Gymnophiona; family Siphonopidae; genus Microcaecilia; species Microcaecilia unicolor. Next base: position 113,098,611 of record NC_044040.1, read on the forward strand.
AACGTCTTTTGCTTTAATACAACCATGTACTTCACCACCATGTAACCCAAAACCCTCTATAAACCAAATGTATATTCTTTTCTATTTCCAGTATCCACGACGAATTGTAAGCCACATTGAGCCTGCAAAGAGGTGGGATAATGTGGGATACAAATGCAATAAATAAAAATAAAATAAAGTATCATAAATGTGCTGGGGTAGCTATGGATGTTTTAACGTTTAGGAAATCTATTATGAATGAGAAATTGTACATGAAGCAAACAGAAGGTTAATGGTAAATAGAGTAATAACCAATTTATGTAATAATTAGTTGTTTGACATATGGTTGTTCTTTGTGAGGGTTTGTTTGAATAGGAATGATTTGAGGATTTTGTGGAATCTAGTATATTCCTGTATATTTCATATTTTGGGTGGTAAGGAGTTCCACCATTTGGTTCCTGGGTAAGTGAAGTCTGCAGAGTGGACAGTTTTGTAGATCACTTTTTTGCAACTTGGGAGGTACAGTCTGAGATAGTTTCTTGCCTCATATTTACCGTTTGTATTTTGCAAGGTATGTGACAACATCATTACAGTGTGTAACGTGTTGCAATTGCCTTGTTTTCTAGATGTTTTTCCACATTTATTGAAAATGTGACTTAAATTGGTAGGTGCACAGAAATCCATGTTATAAGGTAAAATGTGCAGATTCCTGTTTACTTTCTGTGTGTATGTATATGTAATGATTTGATTCGTTTAAGAGCATAAGATGGGCTGCATAAATATATTTATTATGGACTGATTGAAGATTTGGGACTAGTAAAACTAGAAGGCTTGCTGGCACTTTAATACACTCATTCCACAAAATTCTCACAGTCAATAAACAGTTCCAAACGAATCTAGGTTTACCAGAAATTGGATGTTTGAAGCACAGCTGGGCAATGCTTTAGAGCAACTATATATATTCAGTGTATCTCTTCAGGCATATTCAGTAGCGTCACTGACAGACAGTGCTTGTCTTCTATAGGCAGTTTCCTTTTTGGAACAGTCTCTAATTATTAGACTTTGTAATGTATCTCTCAACACAACTCTTCTGGGTTCTACCTCAGAGAAAAACTCCTTTGTCAGACTCTACCTGGTTAGAGATATTCCAGGCTCTCTATCCCCTATCCACAGGTCTGGAACACAACTTCTGACTCCAGTGGAAGGGCTGATCACATGTTTAAACCTGATCTTGTTTTCTCTTCGTCTTTCTCCTTGTAGAACTTTGGGGAGGCAAGCTTGTTTTCTTTTTGAACTCCCTCCTTCAGCAAGTGCAGCAGCTTTGCAGGTTCTGGTGCTCGTTTTCTCCTTGTTCCTTTTCTCCAGATGCTCTGACTGGGATGGCCATGGACTCTCTCTTAAATAGGTGGAACTCAGTGTGGTGATAGCTAGGCCTGGTCCTTTAACTGTATCCTGGTACAATGACTAAGAGTGTGAAAAACAAAGATCCATGCAAGGCGCAGTGCCCCGTAGGGTGCACGGAGCCAAAAATAGTATGGCGCCGTGCCCCGACGGGCATGCGCACCAAGCCCCAGCGGGGGGCGAGCGAGGCGAGGGAAGGGACAGGCCCCATCGCCAGAGGCTCCCCGCTGGGGCAATGGGAGGAGCCAGAGAAGGGCTTAAAAGCCCAGGTTTAGAGCCGGGTCGACCTCTTCCGGTCGCCGCGGCCAGCCATTGGGCGGGGTACCCAAGCCAGTTGACATTTTGCTAGGCAGCTAGCAGCTGCGGATACCATACGGCTCCCTTGCTGTGTGGCGGGGAGCCCTGTTCAAGATTAGCCAGTCTTGCTAGGGCGGCGGACTTGGCTTGGGGGTGATTGAGCCAGAGGCTGAAAGCGGCTTGGGTATGCCCAGGGTTAAGATATGTTGTTGTATTTAAATAAAGCTGCGGCCAAGTTGTGCCAAATCAACAAGATATGTGTGACGTCTTTATTCAGTAAAGGGATAAATACAGTAAGCGGGGCCCGAGGGGTCTCGGCTGCCTATGTTATCCCCTGTGCATGGCATTTATAAGAGCCCAGCCTTCCACCCTGTCAGTCAGGCAGGAAAAGCACAGCTCTTGTACTAGAAGTAGCAGGGGTTAGCAGTGAAAGTTCAAAACAGCTTTTATTGTAGTAGAGTGCTGAAAATTCTGTTAGTTCTGCACAGGTAGAACCTACTCTTTCTTTCTTTCTTTCTTTCTTTCTTTCTTTCTTTCTTTCTTTCTTTCTTTCTTTCTTTCTTTCTTTCTTTCTTTCTTTCTTTCTTTCTTTCTCTCTCTCTCTCCTCCCCCCCCCCCATCTCTCTTTCTTATACATACACACCACTACAGAATATATTGTGCTGTTCAAGCACACATTGGAAGCAGTTTAACCAGAGATAAAATAGACTAAGAGCTTGGGAAATATCTAGGATAAGATGTAGGTCTCAGAGCTAGGGTTGTATGTGCAGTTTTATTGAACCCAGGGACCAGTTTACCTAATTAAGTGAATCAGAAGGAAAAACTTTGAAATGTATTTCTTTTTCTGAAACCAAATGCAAAAGTTAGTACAAATAAGCATAGTCGTCAGAAATGACCAGATGAAGTGAACAACCACTTGGGGTAATGTTGTGCCTTGTAGCTGCTGTAATGTGAAGACGAGCACTTCATAATAAGAGTGGTTTTCACCTTTGCTACACTTGTCCTTGCCCACTTCTATTGCTGCTCCTGCCCCTTGGACTTCCCAGGGCACAATTTGGTCAGGCAGTGGGCCCTCAACCAGCAAGTATTTTGACACTCCTTATCGTTCAGATATCCAAGCTGAGTGGTTGCTCAAAGGAGAATCAGTAAAATTATTTTAGATACAGATACCCCTTTTATCTAGATTTACAAAATATACATAGGTTGCTCGCATCCTCATATGCATATATAGTAATTAGAAAGGTCCATGCAGCTATGCATTTCTTGAGATGTTCTATGCTATGTACATGCCTTGCTCTGTTTGTTTCATGAAGTATCCCAAGTCATATATGTTTTATGGGGAATTTATTTTATTTATCACAAAGAATTAATATACCACCAGTTGCATCATTAGTGCTGTTAAGCAGTTTACAAAATTTAGGAAACAAAGAAGAGGAAAGAGAGTTAGGTCCGAGAGTATAGAAGGAAGGAGAAAAAGTACAGTGGAAATAATGAGTGAACAGAGAGAGGGAGAATAGTGGAAGGAAGGTGGTGGTGGGAGGTAGATAAGATGGTAGCTATTGGTCAGCTATATGTAAGTTGAAAAGGCAGGAAGAGCTAGTTTAAGTTTGAGTGGAGGAGTGACCTAGTGGTTAGAGCACTGTGCTTGACATCCAGAGGTGGCCAGTTCAAATCCCACTGCTGCATCTTGTGATCTTGTCAAGTCACTTAACTTTCCATTGCCTCAGGTACCAACATAGATTGTGAACCTGACAGTGTACTTGAATGTAATTCACCTTGAGCTACTGAAAAGGTGTGAGCAAAATCAAAATAAAATAAATATCATAGAAGAAACTTCCAGAGATGTGGGCTGAGGTATGAAAAGATTGAGTTACGAGACATTTGAAGTCAGAGTCTTAACGAGTGTGGGGGGGGAGTGAAAGAAATGCTTGCTGAGATGAGCACAAAAGATGAAACAGGAAATAGGGGATGAGAAGATTGTCAGATAAACTGGAGCATTGAGGCCTAGAATTCACAGGAACTAGACAGAAGCTTACCCTACACCTGACTGATAACTAAATGGCTACCAATGAAAGAAACGCAATACGCACTACCACTTTATCTCCCATGTGGAAATGAACTTTACATAACAGACTATCTAACTTATGCTTTAATTTACCTTATCACTCAGGAACCATGCATGCAGCTTAATGTAATACCATTACTATTTCTCTACCCGGAAATTGCGATCGCCATTAAGGCATAATGTAAGCCACATTGAGCCTGCAAATTGGTGGGAAAATATGGGATACAAATGCTACAAATAAATAAAAGAAATAAATAACCCTTGTGAACTAACATAATGATCTTGAATTTAAGCCGTGCTGCAATTGATAACTAGTGTTTTGAAACAAAGGAAGGGGTGACGTGATCAATGTGCTTGGCCCAATGGAGTAGTTTTATTCCAGAGGCTTGTACGAGTTGAGGACATTTCAATGAGGACAAAGGGACACCACAATATAGAGTGTTGCAGTAGTCCAAATGTAAGAAAACCAATGATTGAAGCAAGAGATGCTTTTTTGAACGGATTTGGTGCAATGCAAAGAAACAGGAACAACCAACTGTAGCAGTCTGGAGTTTGAATGAGAGCTTAGCATCAAATTGAACACCTAAGATAAGACAGAGTCATTAAGAGGAATGGGAGTGATTGTTAATAATGGGCTCCCCTTATCACTCTAGGATTATCACTGTCTTTTTCACTCTCACTCCAGTGTCCCAAATATCCATTACTTAGTATTGTGGAGTGCTGAAAGACCAGTGGTGTTTAGTATTTTTACCACCTCTCTAAACTATCATATATAATATAACAGCTTTAGAGAGATGAAATACATATGAGAAAGTAAAGTTAGAGATTTTATTACTCACCAAGAGAAAGTTACAATTACAAATTTTAACCTCTCATTGGGGGGGGGTCACAGAGTCACAACACAACCGTGCTGCTTGCATCTGAGACTCCAAGGAATATATAAGCAATCAAATACTTTTATTTATTATCCTCCAAATATATGTACAATCTATTGCTTATGGGAGTACAGTACTACTACTACTACTCAACATTTCTAAAGCGCTACCAGACTTACGCAGCGCTGTACAGTCAAACATGAAGAGAGACAGTCCCTGCTCAAAAGAGCTTAAAATCTAAAGGACATAACAACAGAGACAAATTAGGACAGCATAGTACATCTGATTACACAAGAGTTCATAGGGACAGACTAATAGATCTAAACATCAAAAGACAATTAATGTATGCAAATGCATAATACAGACAGATTGGTAGTGGTATTGAATAGAGGAGTAATGGTTAGGTTAAGTGCCAAAAGCAGAGTCGAAAAGATGGGCTTTGAGCAAGGATTTGAAGATGGGTAGGGATGGGGCCTGACGTATCAGTTCAGGAAGTCTATTCCAGGCAACGGGTTGAAGCGAGGCAAGAAAGGGCGGAGTCTGGAGTTAGCGGAGGTGGAGAGGGAGCAGAAAGGAGGGATTTGTCCAGTGAGCAGAGGTTCCAGGTAGGAATGTAGGGGGAGATGAGGGTGGAGAGGTAAGGAGGGGAAGCAGAGTGAGAGCATTTGTAGGTTAGTAGGAGAAGCTTGAATTGTATGCGGTAACGGATCGGAAGCCAGTGAAGTGACTTCAGGAGAGGGCTGTTGTGAACATATTGACTCTGGCGGAAAATAAGACGTGCTTCAGAATTCTGAACAGATTGAAGGGGGGATAGATGGCTAATTGGAAGGCCAGTGAGGAGCAGGTTGCAGTAATCTAGGTGAGAGGTAATAAGAGTGTGGATGAGGGTGCGTGTGGTGTGCTCAGAGAGGAAAGGGCGAATTTTGTTGATGCTAAAGAGAAAGAAGCGACAGGTTTGGCCGTCTGCTGGAGAAGGAGAGGGAGGAATCAAAGATGACTCCTAGGTTGCAAGCAGATGAGACAGGGAGGATGATGAGGAGGAGTGGCCTAGTGGTTAGAGTGGTGGACTTTGGTCCTGGGGAACTGGGTTCAATTCCCACTGCAGGCACAGGCAGCTCCTTGTGACTCTGGGCAAGTCACTTAACCCTCCATTGCCCCAGGTACAAATAAGTACCTGTATATAATATGTAAGCCGTATTGAGCCTGCCACGAGTGGGAAAGTGTGAGGTACAAATATAATATAAATAAATAAAATCTACTGAAATAGTGAATGGGGGAGAGGTGAGGTGGGTTTGGGTGGAAAGACAATAAGCTCAGTTTTGACCATGTTCAGTTTCATGTGGCGGTGTGACATCCAGGCAGATATGTCGGTCGAGCAGGCTGAAACTTTGGCTTGGGTTTCAGCAGTAATGTCAGGTGTGGAGAGGTAGAGCTGGGTGTCGTCAGCATAAAGATGGTATTGGAACCGTGAGATGAGATCAGAGAACCAGGGAAGAAGTGTAAATGGAAAAAGAAGGGGTCCAATGACAGATCCCTGAGGTACTCAACCTGAGAATATAGGGGTGGAGGATGATCCACCAGAATATACTCTGAAGGTACGGTGGGGAGAGATAAGAGGAGAACCAGGAGAGAACATAGCCATGAAATCCAAATGAGGACAGTGTGGCAAGAAGAAGACTATGATTGACTGTGTCAAAGCAGCGGATAGATCTAGGAGGATACAGGATGGAATAATGGCCTTTGGATTTTTGGCGAGGAATAGATCATTACAGACTTTAGTGAGCGCTGTTTCAGTCGAATGTAGAGGACGAAGCCGGATTGAAGCGGATCAAGGATGGCATGAGAGGAGAGAAAATCAAGGCAGCGGCTAGTGAACGGCTGGAGAGGTACGGTAAGAGGGTGATGGACGGTAGTTGGAAGGACAGGAAGGGTCTAATGACGGTTTTTTTTGAGGAGCAGCGTGACTACAGCATGTTTGAAGGTGTCAGGGACAGTTGCGGTGGAAAGAGAGAGGTTGAGGATGTGACAGAGGGGTGATAGTGGGAGAAATGGAGTTAAGTAAGTTGGTGGAAATGGGATCAGAGGGACAGGTAGTGCATTTCGAGGAGGAAAGAAGGTGGGCAGTTTCCTCTTCAGTGATATCAGGAAAGGAAGAGAAGGAGGCATGGGTTGGGTGATTGAGGGAGTCGGGTTAAGGGAAGAAGAGGAGGAGGGCTACACATAGGTATTCTCTGGATCTGAGTCTCTAATGATTTATTTTAGGGTTTCTTTTTACTCCCTCCCAAATCTTTATGTACCACCAACCCACAATTTGTAGGGACAAATAGACATAAAGGCTACGTCTTGTGAAAGCAATCAGTTACTTTATTCCCCTACTTACCAAATACAAATACAATCAGTAATTGCTTCCGGGAGAGAGACACTGCTGCATAGAAATGCTGTCTGATTCCAACATCTCCACAGAAGTAGGAAATAAAATCACTTATATATGGTAAACTTGAGTCTATGGGATACATGTCATTAGGCCTGCCTTTTTTCATCTTCCTCAAAAAGAATTTTCTAGCTTCTCCTTTTGACCATCTGTTTTCCCTTACGTCAAACTGGCTAAACCACATTATCCTGTTCAAGCTGACTTTTTTCCTTTTGCAAGCCTGTTTTTGCACGCTAGGCTGTTCTTATCAGATCATGAGATTCTGGGTCACACAGATGTCAGTCTTGTAATTCAAGCCTGTTTGGGCCTTACCTTATGGTTCAGACCTGTGCTCTTTATTATACATTACCAATCAAAGATAGCAAGGGAATGGAAGTGTTAAGGGTCTTGAAAGTGGATGGCCACACAAACAGGAAGAAACTGTCTGGAGGCACACACTAAGCAGTGAGGTGTCAGAGGAGGAAAAAGAAAGAGTGTAGAGAATTTGGGTATTATCTGCATATGTAAGCCTGCAATACTGTTTGATCAGATCCCAGGGTTATTTGTGCAGGGCAGGAGCTGGCATTCCACTCCACTGACTCCTTGGGCCATGTTGGGCAGGGGGAAAGACAAACTTACCACTCAGCAGGCAACATACTCATGTTCCAAAAGGCATTCATCCAGTCTGAAATAGCTGCTTAAAATAAAATGGATTTTATTGAACTGTATCTTCAAAGTGGGTGCAAATAAAAATAGACTTCAAATCAGATAGATGGAAACATAAGCAAAGCCAAATAGATTCATTAATTTATGCATTCCACTCTCCATTGTAAATTTAGCTCTTCACATCACAGCATGACTAAACACTACAGTTCCTTAGGTCCATCTGATCTTCAGGCCAGACCTTTGCTACCTGCCACCATCTTCTTCTCCATAGATCCCCTCATAGGCGCCGACTCCGTGGGTGCTGTGGGTGCTCGAGCACCTCCAATATTTTGCCGACCGGAAGTTCCCAAAGTCCCTCCCTCTGAGTTCCAGGGCCCCCCTGCCCGGCTGTCCATCCATCCCTCCCTCCCTCCCTCCGAGTTCCAGAGCCCCCCCGCGTTCGCCCCTCCCTCCCTCTGTCCGTCCAAATTTTAAAATCCATCTTCTTACCTCATTGGGGTGTTAAGGCGCCAGCTGCATGTAGTGAAAAGCGTGCATGCTCGCGCTTCAGCCTTCCTTCGTTTGTCTCTGAGCTCTGGTCCCGCCCTCATTTCCTGTTTCCGCTTGGGCGGGACCAGAGCTCAGAGACAGATGGGCAGGGGGCCCTGGAACTGAGGGGGGAGGGGGGAATGCACCACCTCTAAAAAAAAAATGGGGGAGGGGGGAATGCACCACCTCTAAAAAAAAAAAAAAATTTGAGCACCCCCAATCATTTTAAAAAGTCAGCTCCTATGGATCCCCTAGTTACTCATGCTCTCCTTGGTAGATTTGCTCAATCATTGCTCATACCTCAGTCTCCTCGAGCCCTCTCTGGGGGCTCATGGTTGAATAATTGCTTTCCTGTCTCTGGTCCACCTGGGCTCTAAGGCTAGGCACTACCCTTGAGGCCCAACACCTCCAAGAAGGCTGGATACGAAGAACAAACATACCTTCCTCAACACAGGATTTTATACTCACATAACATACCCTAATCCCTCCCCTCGTAGACAGGTTATCTGAATACTCATACCCACTGTCACACACTGAAACATAGACTGAATTAATCAATGGAGCCAGTAGTGTGCTGGTGAATGTTTAACAACAGGCTCTCTCCCCGGTCCCCCTCTGCGCCCCCCCCGGCCCCCTCTGCGCCCCCCCCCCCCAAATTGCAGAGCTGGCTATAGCCGGGGAGAGAGCCTGTGGGGGGGGGGGGGGGGTGGCAATGCATTCCTCCAGGAAAAAAAAATTAAATGATCCCAGGTTCCAATCTAATTCATGTTTAATGTGCGATAAAATGCCATAAATAAGTAAATAAATATAAACTTTTAATGTTGAGCACCTGATTCTCAAAGTGAACATATTCCAAACACTATAATGAAAATAAAATTATTTTTTTCTACCTCTGTTGTCTGGTGACTGTTTTTCTGATCATGCTGGCCCAGTATCCGATTCTGCTGCTATCTGTCCTCTTAACTCCGTTTCCAGGGCTTTCTTTCCATTTATTTCTTTCCGTTCCTCCTTTCTTCTTCATTTCTGGTCCTCAGCTTCTGCCTATTTTCTTCATCCATGTGCAGTTTTTCTCCTCTCTTCCTTTCCCCTCAACTCATCTCCTTCCTCACTCTTCCCTTCCCTCCATCCATGTCCAGCATTTCTTCTCTCTCCCCTCTTCTCCCCTGCCCTCCATCCACCCATGTCCAGCAGTGACCCTACTCTCCCCTGCCCTCTATCCACCCATGTCCAGCAGTGACCCTCCTCTCCCCTGCCCTGCATGCACCCATGTCCAGCAGTGACCCTCCTCTCCCCTGCCCTCCATCCACCCATGTCCAGCAGTGACTCTCCTCTCCCCTGCCCTGCATGCACCCATACGCAGCGCGACCCTTAGTTCTCTCCCCTCCCTCCACCCATGCCCAGCGACTCCCTTCTCTCCCCCGCCACCCCCTCTCGAGTTGTCAGCAAATTCTCCTCCCTCCCTCCGTATCCAGTCCCTCACCGACTCCTTGTTCTTCTAATTCTTCGGGGCAGGCAGTCTTGCCTGCCCGCTGCCAGCTGACTCTCCCCCGCTGCCGATTCGCGTTTCAAAATGGCAGCCGAGACTTCAGCAGAAGTCTAGCAAGGCCGCCTCTGGAAGTCTCAGTGGCCATTTTTAAAGCGCGAATCGGCAGCAGGGGAGAGTCAGCTGGCAGCGGGCAGGCAAGACTGCCTGCCCTGAAGAATTAGAAGAACAAGGACTCGGTGAGCAGGACCGGATCCGGAGGGAGGGAGGAGAGCCAGAGCCGGCTTGCGATATTTAACAACCAGCTCGCAAGTCGGTAGAAAGATTAATAACCGGCTCTTGCGAGCCGGTGCAAGCCAGCTCCAGCACACCACTGAATGGAGCCACTAAAATATGTTGATCCAGAGTCAGGGAGATCTTCTACTACTACTACTTCCCATTTCTATAGTGCTATCAGTTGCACAGAGTGCTATACATATGCACATAAGAGAAAGCTCAACAGAGCTAACAGTCAGGTCAAGATAGACAAAGATGGCAAATAAGAGAATTAGAAAGTTTAATTTATGATAGGAAATTGTTATGAACAGGAAAATAAGAAGTTAAGATTTAAAAGCAATCTCAAAATGTTGGGCTTTAAAGCTGGATTTGAATAAGGCTAGAGAAGGAACATAACATAATCACCATTTAAAGTGGCAATTATCAAACCACTTCTTAAAAAGACTAATTCTGACCCTGTGGTACTAAAATATTTTCATCCAGTATCAAATTTTCCTTTTCTCTCTAAACTACTTGAAACTATAGTGTTTGACCAACTACAATCTCACATTGAATCAGGTCTGTACATAGGGCACAGTACAGAAACTGTAGTTACTGCACTAGTTAGCGAATTACACAGGCATTTAGATGTGGGCTGTATAGCACTGATAGTGTCTTTAGACCTATCAGCTATTTTGATTTGGTGAATCATTGGCTACTTCTCCAGCGTCTTGCAACATTAGGTGCTACTGGAATGGTATTCAGTTGGTTCTCTTCTTTCCTGGCCTCTCACACTTTTCAAGTGAAACAGTCAGCATTTTCTTTCTGTTTGCTTGTTCCATATCATCATGCTGATCAATCCATAGACTGGTGGGTTGTGTCCATCTACCAGCAGGTGGAGATAGAGAGCAAACTTTTGCCTCCCTATATGTGGTCATGTGCTGCCGAAACTCCTCAGTATGTTCTCTATCTCAGCAGGTGGTGGTCACACACAGCAGCAGCTCTGGCTAGGCCTCCAAGCCTAATTTTTAGGTTTTGTTGAGTGCCTGGGGTTGAGGGCTCTTCTTGAGCAAGTGCAAACCTGGTGGAGCCAGGTCCCTCCTTTTCTCCCCCCTCCCGCTGGCTCCGTTAAAAAAAAAAAAAAAAAAAATTTTGAACGTCCTTAAAGGCGTTTATTTCGACGTTTATTTAAACGTTTATTGCAGCTACTCACTGGGACACCAGGTCGTTACAGCTCGGAGCGGAAAGCAGGTAATTTTTACCTTTTTATAGCAGGCAGGGGGTTCCCCGATTGATCTCCACGTGGCCTATGGCGTCGGAGGGCGAGGGCGCAAAGAGTCGCTCCCCTGATCGCTTGGGCGCTTCTAGAGGGGATGCGGGGGTCTTAAAGTCTGATTCGCCCTTGTTGGGTGACAGTTTCGTGACCGATGAGTGTCCCGGTCCTTCCTCCGGTGTGGCGGTTTTTCCCGCCATAAACGCCCATCCCCCGCTGCTCGTCTCCGCCATCTTGGCCGGCCACGCGGCTCGGACGGCTTCTTCTTGGGCCGCCCTTGAGGTGGGAGACATTAATGCCATGAACGCCCTTAATTTGGGCGACGGCACAAAAGCGGCTAAAGTTAAGCGCCGTTTTTCCCGCGCGGCTCCTTCGCGGAGTGTCGCGCCGGACGCCATCTTGGATGCTCAGCATGTCTCTCCTCCGCTCTTGCGAGCGCCGGTTGAGGGTGCGTCTAGGGCTGTAGCCCAGGCTGCGGAAGTGCACAGTCTGGGGGGTTTCTCCCCCGAGTTTGTTTTGCTGCTGCATCAGGCCTTCCTTATGCAAAACGCTGCCCCTGCTCCCTCGTCTGGTAAAGAGGTTGAGGCCCCCGGAGGTAAACGCCCTCGGGTTGATTCCCAGGCCTTGGAGGACTTTGTCTCCTCCGATGTAGATGAGGGCAGCGTATCTGAGTTCTCCCAACGGTCCTTTGCGGATTCCTTGGAGGAGACAGATCCCCGCTCGGATGGAGCGGATGACCCCTCTGCAGCGCGGCTCTTTAGCTCAGAGGATTTTCCCAACCTGTTAATGCAGGCCATGGGCATTTTGAAGATTTCCTCTCCGGAGGACGTCTCTCCCTCAGCCCCTGTTGGCTCTGCCATTATGCTGGGGACGAAGCGCCCGCATAGAACCTTCCACGTGCATGATGCCATGCACACCTTAATTTCGGCTCAGTGGGATGTCCCGGAAGCGAGCCTTAAAGTGGTTAGGGCTATGTCCCGCCTCTATCCTTTGCCTGAAAGTGAACGTGAGGCCTATCTGTGGCCTACCGTGGTTTCTTTAATCACTGCGGTGACTAAGAAAACGGCGTTGCCGGTGGAAGGTGGCACGGCCCTATAGGACGCCCAAGACAGAAGATTGGAGGCGGCCTTAAGGTCGTCCTTTGAGGCGGCTGCTTTAAGTTTGCAGGCCTCAGTTTGCGGCTCCTATGTGGCCAGGGCGTGCCTGACTATGGTGCAGCGGGCTTCCCCCTCGGATCATTCCTTGAGGGCTGATTGGCCGGCCCTGGAATCGGGCTTAGCCTATTTGGCAGACTTGCTGTATGATGTCTTGAGGGCCTCAGCTAAAGGCATGGCTCAGACAATCTCTGCGCGGCGGTGGCTTTGGCTGAAGCATAGGTCTGCTGACCACGCCTCTAAATCCCGCCTGGCTAGATTGCCTTTTAAAGGCAAGCTGCTCTTTGGGGTCGAGCTAGACAAAATCGTGACCGATCTCGGCACGTCTAAGGGCAAGAGGTTACCAGAGGTCAGGGCTCGGGCTAGTGCTCGCCCCGGTACCTCCAGAGGACGGTTTCAGGAAGCCCGTCGGTACCCGCCCGGGCAGGTCGGGCTCCTCTGCCCCCTCTTCCTTCAAGAGGAAATTCTCCCCCAAGCAGCATTCCTTTCGCAGAGACCGCCGTCCCGGAGGTGCTCCCTCCGGTCCTCCCCTAGGGTCTCGTACCCAATGACGGGGCCTTGGTCCACGCCCCAGTGCAGATTGGAGGACGGCTGTCCTCGTTTCTGGGCGAGTGAATCACAGTAACTTCAGACGCTTGAGTGCTGGAAGTCATCAGAGACGGCTACAAGCTAGAGTTCTGCCGACCCTTAAGAGACGGGTTTGTACTCTCTCCCTGCAAGTCTCCGGTCAAAGCTGTGGCAGTGCAGCAGACCTTGGACAATCTGATCCGCCTGGGTGCGGTCGTTCCGGTGCCAGAAAATCAGATTGGCAAGGGACGTTACTCCATTTACTTTGTGGTACCAAAGAAAGGAGGTTCTGTACGGCCTATCCTCGACCTCAAGGGGTCAATCAGGCTCTTTCGCATGGAGACCCTCCGCTCTGTTATAGCGGCAGTGCAGGCAGGAGAGTTCCTGGCATCCTTGGACATCAAGGAAGCGTACTTGCATATTCCCATCTGGCCTCCTCATCAACGCTTTCTGCGTTTTGCAGTACTGAGCCGACACTTCCAGTTCAGAGCCCTCCCGTTCGGGTTGGCTACTGCTCCGCGGACCTTCTCCAAAGTAATGGTGGTCATCGCGGCCTTCCTGAGGAAGGAAGGGAGTACAAGTCCATCCTTATCTGGACGACTGGTTGATCCGAGCCCCCTCTTATGCAGAGTGCGGCAAAGCTGTGAACCGGGTGGTTGCTCTTTTGAGCTCCCTGGGGTGGATCATCAACTGGGAGGAAAGCCAGCTGCGCCCAACTCAGTCCCTGGAGTATCTGGGAGTTCGATTCGACACCCAAGTGGGCAGAGTGTTCCTGCCAGACAATCGGATTGTCAAGCTTCAGGCTCAGATGGACCAGTTCCTAGTAACCTCTCCTCTTCGGGCTTGGGACTATGTGCAGCTGTTGGGCTCTATGACGGCCACGATGGAAGTAGTGCCCTGGGCCAGGGCTCATATGAGACCACTACTACACTCTCTACTGCAGCGCTGGACTCCGATGTCGGAGGATTATGCTGTGCGCCTTCCCTTGGACCCAGCAGTGCGCAAGGCGCTGAGCTGGTGGACGCAGACAGACAAGTTGTCTGCAGGAATGCCTCTGGTGACCCCGGAGTGGATTGTCGTCACGACGGACGCCTCTTTGTCGGGCTGGGGAGCCCACTGCTTGGGAAGAACAGCGCAGGGGCTCTGGTCTCCTGCAGAGGTAAAGTGGTCTATCAACCTCCTGGAACTCAGAGCCATTCGGTTGGCGCTTTTGGAGTTCATCCCGGTACTGGCGTTGAAGCCTGTACGGGTCCTGTCGGACAATGCCACGGCTGTGGCCTATGTCAACTGCCAGGGAGGTACCAAGAGCGCCCCTCTAGCCAAGGAGGCCATTAATCTATGCCAGTGGGCGGAAGCGAACCTGGAACAGCTGTCAGCGGCCCACATTGCCGGAGTCATGAATGTCAAGGCAGACTTTCTCAGTCGCCATACCTTGGAGCCCGGAGAGTGGCAGCTATCTGTTCAGGCGTTCTTGGACATCACGAAGCGCTGGGGCCAGCCGAGCCTAGATCTGATGGCGTCATCGGCCAATTGCCAAGTGCCGCGCTTTTTCAGCAGAGGACGGGACCCTCGATCCCTGGGAGTAGATGCTCTTCTCCAACAGTGGCCGACACAAGAGCTTCTCTATGTGTTCCCGCCCTGGCCCATGTTGGGCAGGGTGCTAGACCGGGTGGCAAAGCATCCGGGCCGGATAATCCTGGTGGGTCCGGATTGGCCCAGACGTCCCTGGTATGCGGACTTGATCAGGCTCTCAGTGGACGAAACTCTGCGACTGCCAGGGGAGCAGGGCCTGTTACATCAGGGTCCCGTGGTGATGGAGGATCCCTCCCCCCTTTGGTCTTACGGCCTGGCTATTGAGCGGCAGAGTCTGAGGAAGAAGGGCTTCTCAGACAAGGTCATCGCCACTCTGCTGAGAGCGAGGAAGCGCTCTACTTCTACTGCTTACGCCAGGGTTTGGCGTACCTTTGCAGCGTGGTGTGAAGCAGGTTCACTTTCTCCATTTACGGCTCCAATTTCTTCAGTGCTGGCGTTCCTGCAAGAAGGTCTGGAGAAAGGCCTGTCGCTCAGTTCCCTGAAAGTCCAGGTAGCGGCCCTGACTTGCTTCAGGGGCCGCCTGAAGGGTGCTTCCCTGGCTTTGCAGCCAGATGTGGTGCGTTTCCTCAAGGGAGTTAATCACCTGCGCCCTCCTCTGCACTCAGTGGTGCCTGCGTGGAATCTCAACCTGGTGCTAAGAGCCTTACAAAGCCGCCTTTTGAATCCTTGTCGAGGGCATCTCTGAAAGACCTGACGTTGAAAGCAGTCTTTTTGGTGGCTATCACTTCAGCCAGAAGAGTTTCCGAGCTCCAGGCACTCTCTTGTCGAGAGCTTTTTCTGCAGTTCACTGAGGCAGGAGTGACTATTCGCACAGTGCCTTCCTTCCTTCCCAAGATTGTTTCTCGCTTCCATGTGAGTCAGCAGCTCTGTCTCCCTTCCTTTCGTAGGGAGGACTACCCAGAAGAGTATTCTGCTCTCAAATATCTGGATGTGAGACGGGTCATCATCAGATACTTGGAAGTGACCAATGATTTCCGGAAGTCGGATCATCTGTTTGTCCTGTTTGCAGGTCCTCGTAAGGGTCTGCAGGCTGCTAAGCCTACAGTGGCAAGATGGGTCAAGGAAGCCATTGCAGCGGCTTATGTGGCCGCGGGGAAGGTGCCGCCTATTCAGTTGAAGGCCCACTCCACTAGAGCTCAGGCGGCCTCGATGGCAGAGGCCGGGTCCGTCTCCTTGGAAGAGATTTGCAAGGCGGCAACTTGGGCGTCGGCCCATACCTTCTCCAGACATTACCGCTTGACTGTGGCTGCTCGGGCGGAGGCCCGGTTTGGAGCTTCAGTGTTGCGGTCAGGGATTTCAATGTCCCGCCCTGGGTGAGTACTGCTTCGGTACATCCCACCAGTCTATGGATTGATCAGCATGATGATATGGAAGGTAAAATTATGTATCATACCTGATAATTTTCTTTCCATTAATCATAGCTGATCAATCCATAGCCCCTCCCAGATATCTGTACTGTTTATATTTTGGTTGAATTTTAGGTTAAAGTTTAGTCTTCAGTTACTTCAGGAGGACTTCGTGTTCAAGTTTTTTCACTTGGATTCTTCAAGAGTTGAGACGAGTTTGTGTTACAGTGAGCTGCTGCATTCCTCTCCCCTCCGTTTTACGGGGCTGGATTGAGACTTAAATTCTGCCGGCACTCCCTCCCGCTTCGTGCGGCTGTAGGGCAGCTTTGTACCCCTCCCGCTTCGGCAGTGTTAGGGTCAGTCAGCTCCTCCCGCGGTTGCGGTTGCAGGATAAGCCAGATCCCCCCGCATCGGCGGGGTGGTGTCCCTCCCCCGCTCCGCGGGGATGAGCTGGACGGATTCCCCTCCCCCACTTGTGTGGGGATGAGCTGGGTTAATTCCCCTCCCCCGTTTCGGCGGTGGTGAGCTGGGCAGAGTGTCCCTTTGTGGGTGTAATTCTCTAAGTGCTGAGTCCTGCGGATGGAGCTTTGATATCGACATACTGAGGAGTTTCCGGCAGCACATGACCACATATAGGGAGGCAAACGTTTGCTCTCTATCTCCACCTGCTGGTAGATGGACACAACCCACCAGTCTATGGATTGATCAGCTATGATTAATGGAAAGAAAATTATCAGGTATGATACATAATTTTACCTTATCCTATGGTGTACCGCAGGAATCAGTACTTTCACCACTTCTGTTTAACTGTTTCTTAAGTCCACTAGCTCTTCTAATTCAAACGCATGGTATTCATTTTCGTATGCAGATGACATTCTTTAGTATATTATTTATTTATTTAATACATTTATACCCCACATTTTCCCACCAGTTGCAGGCTCAATGTGGCTTACACAAAACCGCAGGGTAGGCTATTATACCTCAAGTACGTCTATAGACCTCCAGCCTCTACAACTCTATCCCCGTGAGATAGCCAATGGCTTAAGGAACATCGGCTCATACTCAATCCAGACAAAACAGTGGCCTGTTGGATTTCTGGGGATGCCTCTCCACCATCACTTACACTGACCCTTTTTGATAGACCTGTACCTTGACTCATCACTTTCTTTTTCGTTACAAATTTCCACTGTACTCAAAATGGATTTTTACTGTGTAAACTAAGTGCCTTTGCAATTATATAGGCAATGACTTCCTCCATACATTATTCTATGCTTACATTAATTCAAGGTACGACTACTATAACATTTTTTATGCAGGAGTGACAAAATCCAACCTTAAGCACTTATTGTACACCACTCTGACTTGCCCTTCCAAAAGGACAAGTCATTTATTAAATTTAATATTAAATTTAATAAATGATATGACACTAATTAAAGAAGCTTATTCTAGGCATGTAGCACATGATGGAAAGTGTTGAGTTTTTGGTGGAGGAGAGGGGCACATAAGAGCAGCTTGCCTGAAACAAGGAATGTAAATGTCCATGTCATATATGTACTGTGTGTTTTATAAGTTATTCCACATGCTGTGTGTTTCAGAGGTAACACTGTGCAGAAGGAAGGCCGAATGAGTTATGCGGACTTTGTGTGGTTCCTGATTTCAGAGGAAGACAAAAAGACTCCTACCAGGTAGTTCAGGCCAAGCCAAGAGCATATCGCATGAAAAAGGTAGTATTTTTGAAAAATAGTTTTCTGAAAATATTTTATATGCACTTGAAAACAATTCTTACTGTATTAGAGACAAATGATTATAATAAGTGTGTTGGGAAGGTTTTTGTACCTTACAATAACTGTATGATAACCTTCTAAGAAAATATTACAAGTGGATTACATGAATACTTTTGAACAAGTTGTCATAGATTGTGGCGAGTGTGTTTTTTGTTTTTCTGTTTATCACAGCCAATTCTGTTTTTCAAGAAACGTGCACCTTTGCAGATCCTCCAAAAGCCAATAAGGAATGTATAGTATAGTAATCAGGAAGGAGGGTGATCTATTCCAAATCTCAGACCAACAACAAGGTGTTGATGGGGTGTGTAGGACTGGCTCAAGGAACTGGGGCATCGTGAGCCAACTTTTGGTTCAGTGCCCCTCCCCCCACTCACCATCAGCATCCCCTCTAATCTAGTCTAATCTAATCTAGAGCTCTTATGGACAGCTTAATCCTGAAAAGGGTTCTGAGCAATTTACATATAGAAAGCCAATGCATTCATTAGGAATTACTATTTAAAAGGAAACAACAGTAAAAGCATTCATTAATCTTCATTTTTTTAAAATATTTTTGGAACAGGTAAGTATTTAAATGTTTTTTAAATAACCCATAGGAAGGTAATGATTTAATATACAAAGGTAAAGCATTCCAGATAGAAACCAGCTGAAAAGAAAATGGGCTATCCCATATTCTTTTTAAACTGAAGCTCTTTAGATATGGAAAACAAACAGTACAGTGTCCCACAGATGGAACAGAGGCGGAAAACCAGGATTATAGAAACATAGAAGAATGAAGGCAGATAAGGACATAAAAACATAAGAATCGCCATACTGGGTCAGACCAGTGGTCCATCTAGCCCAGTATCCTGCTTTCAACAGTGGCCATTCCAGATCACAAGTACCTGGCAGAAATAGTAGCAACATTCCATTCTACCAATCCCAGGTCAAGCAGTGGCTTCCCTCATGTCAAACACAACAGCAAACTATGGACATTTCCTCCAGGAACTTGTCTAAACTTTTTTTTAAGCAGATATACTAACCTCCAGTACCACATCCACCTGCTATGAGTTCCAGAGCTTAACTATTCTTTGAGTGAAAAAATATTTCCTCCTATATGTATTAAAAGTATTTCCATGTAATTTACTGGAGTGTCCCCTAGTCTTTGTACTTTTTGAAAGTGTAAATAATCAATTTATATTTATCCATTCTACACCACTCAGGATTTTGTAGACCTCAGTCATATCCCCCCCTCAGCCGTCTCTTTTTCGAGCTGAAGAATCCTAATATTCTTGGTCTTATTTACCATCTCTTTCCTAATAATTCCTAGAATCCTGGTGGTTTTTTTGGCTGTCACCACACTCTGGGCAGAAGATTTCAGAGTATTGTCTGTGATGAGACCTAGATCTTTTTCTTGGGTACTGACTCCTAAATCAGTGGCGTAGCCAGACAGCCAATTTTGGGTGGGCCTGAGCACAAAGTGGGTGGGCACAAAATTTTCTCTCTTCCCCAGCACTTCCCAATTCAAAATATAAATACTTTAGCAGATGAGGATCCCCAATCTCTGTCAGCTGAAGGCCTCCAGTAAAGATGGCCAGAACTCCTCTCCACCAAGCCCAGTAGGCAGCAGCAACTCCTCGAGCCACTGGTGCCAGCACCCCATACATGCTTAGTTGTCAGTGGCTCCAGGATGCTGCCCCCATCTGCCAAGCTCAGTAGAAGGCATCTCTGGCCAGCTTCAGAAGAGACCCCAGCTAGTAGGGCTTGGGAATCCCCACTAGCTACAGCAAGGGTCAGGGCTGTCGTTAACCATGCTGGTGACCAGGGCAGAAAATAAAGCCCCTCCCCCAATTCCCTCTCCTCTCCAATCTCCTCATCTGCCGTTAAAGTCACACTGACAGACCATCACAAATTAGAAATAAAAATATATAGACAAAATTGAACTGGGAACCTCAGCATGTACTGCAACACTGGAGAAAAAAACCCCAAAACAAAACAAAAGCGCATTTCCACACAACAAAAATACATCTGCTATGCACATTTCCCAAAGTTAACATATTCCATTTAAAATATTCAAAGTAAAATGATTTTTCTACCTTTGTTGTCTGAACATTTTATTTTTCCATCATGTTGGTTCCAATTTCTGTCTGTCTTCTGCTAATTCTTCAAGCGGTTGTCCATTTGTCTTTTTTCTCCTGTCGTTTCATTTCCTCACTACACCTACCTCTGAAATATTGATCCTTCCATTTTAGCTCTTTCCTTTCTTTTTTTTTTCTTTTCTGCCTCTGTACACTCAAAATTTCATCCTCTTTCTAAATCTTTTCCTTCTTTTTACTTTTCAGATATCTATCACATTTCCATCTCCTAGCTCTCCCATTCCCCATCTCTCTCCGCAGCTTTCCATTCCCTTCCATCTTCGATCTATACACCATTACCATATTTCTACCCCCTGTGATCACTATTCTCTCATTTTTTCCTTGCCATCTCCACTCCCTGGGCCTCTCCCCCATGCTTTCTACCATTCCCAGTGTCTCCCTCCCTCCACCCTTCCAGCCCAGCATCTGTTCCCTCTTTCTACCCTCTTCACCCTCGTAGCCTGATATTTCCCTATCTCTTTTACCTCCCACCACCAGCATCTTCCTGTCCCATCTCTCTCCCCTCCCCCATTGTCCAGCATTTTTCCATTTCTCTTCCCTACCATCCATTTTCTATCTTCTCTCCCTGGACCCATCTTCCCTCTTTCTCCTCTCCCTTCCACTTCCATGTCCAACACGTTTTCTTCTCCCATGCCCTTTCTCTCCCTCTCCCCATCCCACCCATATCCAACAATTTTCCCTCTCTTTCCCCTTGCAGCATCTCTCCGTCCCTCCCCCCACCTACTTCTACTCTGTCTTAGTCACTCCCTCATCCCAACAGTGCTCCTGTCTCTCCCCGATCCCCCACCCACCACACACACACACAAGTTTTTTCCCTCCCTTTCCCCAGTCTGGCACGCTGGCTGCAGGCCTTCTTTCCCCTCCCTCCCCTTCGGGCAGCGCCTCAATCTAACGCTACAGCTGAGCAGAGCTGCACGGCACCGGGTCCGTCTCTGTCCTGCCACTACTTCTGTCCTCCGGCTCCGTTGTCATCTTTGTTCGTTCTTCTGCTGCTTATCTGCAGCGGTTCCGGATCTGCGCGCTGCCAAGGCTATCTGTATGCTGCCTGCTGCGACTGCTTCCTCTGCGCTGGCCCCGCCTTCTGAAGAGGCGGGGCCAGCACAGAGGAAGCAGTCGCAGGCAGCACACAGGCAGCCTTGGTAGCGCGCAGAATCGCAAATCCGGAACCGCTGCAGATAAGCAGCAGAAGGGCCGACGACGAGGCGATTTTCTTCTTTTACAGCAGCGCTGCAGATGCGAGGCGCCATGCTGCACAGTGCCTGGTGGACGGAGCTGGTAGGCAGGTGGGGACTGTGTCGGGAGGGGGGTGGACGGAGCTGGTAGGGACTCGCCAGCGGAGCACCCCCCCACCCGTTGACACCCGGGGCGGACCGCCCCCACCACCCCGCCCTTGCTATGCCACTGGTTGGGACCACTGTTTTTTAACATATTTATAAATGATTTAGATATGGGACTAACTAGTGAGGTAATTAAATTTACTGATGACACAAAGTTATTCAAAGTTGTTAAATCGCAAGAGGATTGTGAAAAATTGCAAGACAACCTTACAAGACTGGGAGATTGGGCATCCAAATGGCAGGTGACGTTTAATGTGAGCAAGTGCAAAGTGATGAATGTGGGAAAAAGGAACCCGAACTATAGCTACGTGATGCAAGGTTCTGCGTTAGGAGCCACTGACCAGGAAAAGGATCTAGGAGTCATCATTGACGATACTTTGAAACCCTCTGCTCAGTGTGCTGCAGCGGCAAAGAAAGCAAATAGAATGTTAGGTATTATTAGGAAAGGAATGGAAAATAAAAACAAGGATGTTATAATGCCTTTGTATCGCTCCATGGTGTGATTGCATCTTGAATACCGTGTGCAATTCTGGTCACCGCATCTTAAAAAAGATATAGTGGAACTAGAAAAGGTACAGAGAAGGGCGACGAAAATGATAAAGGGTTGGGACAACTTGCCTAGGAGGAAAGGCTGAAATGGCTAGGGCTCTTCAGTTTGGAGAAAAGAAGGCTGCAGGGAAATATGATAGAGGTCTATAAAATAATGAGTTGAGTGGAACGGGTAGATGTGAATCGCTTGTTTACTCTTTCCAAAAATACTAGGACTAGGGGGCATGCAATAAAGCTGCAAAGTAGTAAATTTAAAATGAATTGGAGAAAATATTCTTTCACTCAATGTGTAATTAAACTCTGGAATTCGTTGCCAGAGAATGTGGTAAAAGCAGTTAGCTTAGCGAGGTTTAAAAAAGGTTTGGATGGCTTCCTAAAAGAAAAGTCCATAAGCCATTATTAAAAGGGACTTGGGGAAAATGCACTGATTATTTCTAGGATAAGCAGTATAAAATGTATTGTACTGTTTTGGGATCTTGCCAGGTACTTGTGACCTGGATTAGCCACTGTTGGAAACAGGATACTGGGCTTGATGGACCTTCGGTCTGTCCCAGTATGGCAACACTTATGTACTTATCAGATTTCTTTCAGTTCCTCCACATTGCCACCCTTGAAAACAATTTCCAGTACAGGTAAATTTCTTATATCTTCTTCTGCAAAGAATTCATTCAATCTGTCTGCTATAACCTTGTCCTCCCTAAGAGCCCCTTTTGCTCCTTCATGACCTAATGGTCTGTGGAGAAGACACTGTGGCTTCCACAGCAATCTTCTGCTTGCCAAAAGCATAGGCTGAGTTTATAGCTGGTTTGGGACCACAAAAATGCTGAAAAGGTTTGTTCACATCCCCCAAGTGATCTCAGGTTTCCAAACACTTTTCTCCATCTCTCCCTGGGTTGCCTTGCTGTTAAACCCTGGTCAGGGCTTCCTCCCTGACTCGGTGAGTTCCCAGAATCCTCCCTACTCCACCCCTTCTGGGTCCTCTCCAGCCTGGGATGTTCCCGCTCTACTCCCCTATGTTTCCTGGTCTTTAACATGGTGCAAAAGATAGGTCACCCTCAAGGTCGTTGACCCGTTCAAAACAGATGCAGATCAGTCTTTCAGTTTCACTTCTCAGTGTTCCTTGGTTCAGGGAATGGGCTCAACAACTTCAGAATCAGTTCTGTTTTAGCATGCCACCACCCACATAGCCATCCCTGTCCGGCTACTACCACACGAGCAGGTTCCTGTTCTTTGCCCTAACTATCCTAGGGTGATGTATATCCAAACTGTCTGCATATAGGGGAATCTTGAAAGGGTCTGACTGGAACTGGAAGCTTTCTTTACTGCATGGCAGGATATACACTCTGTCAGATTTTGTCCTTTTGATGTGCTTGAAAAAGTAAGTGTTTTGGTCTCTGCAGTAAGTTTTTCTTCATATTTTCCTTTAGCCTTTTTTATCAATGCTTTGCATTTAGCTTGACAGTGCTTATGATGCTTCTTTTCTTCATTCAGATCCTTTTTCTGTTCTTTGAAAGATGTCATTTGGCTCTAATAGCCTCTTTCATTTTGTCACTAACCTGGTGGAGAGTCCTTGGACCGTCAAGAGGTCTGACCTAATCTCGAGGCCCAAACAATGGCAGATGAGTCACAGAGCTGCGGAGTGGACCATAGAGGTCAGAAAGGGCTGCGTTGGACAGCAGGAATGGAACAGGGCTGGCTTGGCTAGGTTAAGCTGGCTTGACTTGGCTAGGTTGTGCTGGCTTGGCTTGGTTGAGCTGGCAAGCAGCCTGGCAGGAACTCCTCTCAGACAAGGAACACAGACTCGAAAGCACAGACAGCCTCCAGTGTCCAGGTTTTGACGCACCCGCCTTTGTTCCTCCCCCTGTGCTTGACATCACGTGATGGATTCTCACCCCAGAAGATGTCATCAGCTGCATGGCCCCACCAGCGATGATGTGATCTGGAAGGTAAGCTGGACGAAAACTGGTGGGTGCCTCCCTCACAAGGTTCTTTTCCTCTCTGAAGGGGATCCGGGCTTCCAAGGGAACTTACGATGGAATCAATGAAGAAGTGTCGGGTTGTGAACCTGGGTGGCTGACTCTCAGAAGTTGTCCTCTGGGCCACACCCCTTCCAGGCAATGAGATACTGTGGATAACCTTTCGGAAATCTAAGATGATCTGGACCTCATACTCCCCCTCGGTCTCCATGGTGACTGGAAGAGGTGTGGGGGGAATCTGGGCCCCCTTCCTCAGGATCAGGGGTTTCAGGAGGGCAACGTGGAAGGTGTTATTGATGCGTAGCATACGATGCAGCTGTAACTGAGAGGTGACTAGGCTCACTTCTCGAATATTAGGATATGGTCCCCCCTTCAGTCCGTTCAGAACTCTGCTGCACGTCTTATCTTCCGCCTCGACTGATATACTCATATCACCCCTCTCCTCAAGTCACTTCACTGGCTTCCGATCAGGTACCGCATACAGTTCAAGCTTCTCCTACTAACCTACAAATGCACTCGATCTGCAGCCCCTCCTTACCTCTCTACCTTCATCTCCCCCTACGTTCCTACCCGTAACCTCCGCTCCCAAGACAAATCCCTCCCTTCTCCACCACTGCCAACTCCAGGCTCCGCCCTTTCTGCCTCACCTCACCCCATGCTTGGAACAAAATCCCTGAGCCCATTCGCCAGGCCCCCTCCCTGCCCATCTTCAAGTCCTTGCTCAAAGCCCACCTCTTCAATGTCGCTTTCGGCACCTAACCACTACACCTCTTCTCAGGAAATTTAGACTGCCCCAACTTGACATTTCGTCCTTTAGATTGTAAGCTCCTTTGAGCAGGGACCATCCTTCTTTGTTAATTTGTACAGCGCTGCGTAACCCTAGTAGCGCTCTAGAAATGTTAAGTAGTAGTAACATAGTAACATAGTAGATGACGGCAGAAAAAGACCTGCATGGTCCATCCAGTCTGCCCAAGACAAACTCATATGTGTATACCTTACCTTGAATTTGTACCTGTCCTTTTCAGGGCACAGACCATATAAGTCTGCCCAGCAGTATTTCCCGCCTCCCAACCACCAGTCCCGCCTCCCATCATCGGCTCTGGTACAGACCGTATAAGTCTGCCCTCCCCTATCCTAGCCTCCCAACCACCAACCCCTCTTCCCCTCACCTGCTCCGCCACCCAATTTCAGCTAAACTTCTGAGGATCCATTCCTTATGCACAGGATTCCTTTATGCATATCCCACGCATGTTTGAACTCCGTTACCGTTTTCATCTCAACCACCTCCCGCGGGAGGGCATTCCAAGCGTCCACCACCCTCTCCGTGAAAAAATACTTCCTGACATCTTTCCTGAGTCTGCCCCCCTTCAATCTCATTTCATGTCCTCTTGTTCTACCTCCTTCGCATCTCCGGAAAAGGTTCGTTTGCGGATTAATACTTTTCAAATATTTGAACGTCTGTATCATATCACGTTTCTCCTTTCTTCCAGAGTATACATGTTCAGGTCATCAAGTCTCTCCTCATACGTCTTGTAACGCAAATCCTTTACCATTCTCGTAGCTTTTCTTTGCATCGCTTCAATTCTTTTTACATCCTTCGCAAGGTACGGCCTCCAAAACTGAACACAATTCTCCAGGTGGGGCCTCACCAATGACTTATACAGGGGCAGCAACACCCCCTTTCTTCTGCTGGTCACACCTCTCTCTATACAGCCTAACAACCTTCTAGTTACGGCCACCGCCTTGTCACACTGTTTCGTCGTCTTCAGATCCTCAGATACTATCACCCCAAGATCCCTCTCCCCGTCCGTTCCTATCAGACTCTCCCCGCCTAACACATACATCTCCCAAGGATTTCTATTCCCTAAGTGCAGACTCAAGAAAAATGTCAGGAAGTATTTTTTCACGGAGAGAGTAGTGGATGCTTGGAATGCCCTCCCGCGGGAGGTGGTGGAAATGAAAACGGTAACAGAATTCAAGCACGCGTGGGATAAACATAAAGGAATAGATCCTAAGGAGCTTAGCCGAAATTGGGTGGCACACCCGGTGGCGGGAGGTGGGGATAGTGCTGGGCAGACTTACACGGTGTTTGCCCTGAAAAGGACAGGTACAAATCAAGGTAAGGTATATACAAAAAGTAGCACATATGAGTTTATCTTGTTGGGCAGACTGGATGGATTATGCAGGTCTTTTTCTGCCGTCATCTACTATGTTACTATGTTACCTGTTCCACTCCACTCATTATTTTATAGACTTCTATCATATCTCCCCTTAGCTGTCTCTTCTCCAAGCTGAAGAGTCCTAGACGCGTCAGCCTTTCCTCATAGGGGAGTCATCCCATCCCCTTTATCATTTTCGTCGCCCTTCTCTGTACCTTTTCTAATTCCACTATATCTTTTTTGAGATGGGGTGACCAGAATTGAACACAATATTCAAGGTGCGACCGCACCATGGACCGATACAAAGGCATTATAATGTCTTCACTTTTGTTTTCCATTTCTTTCTTTTTTTTTTTTTTGAATTATATTTTTATTAAAGGTTTTGTCATACAGAGAATACTGGCATTTATAATCTGCTTAACCATCAAATTCAAGGTGGAATACAAAAGTAAACACAAAATCAAACAACCCCCCCCCCCCCCCGGAAATTAACCCCACCCCCCCAAAAAAAAAAAAAAATATCATAAGCATAATCAAAGTCAAAGTTCCATGGCAACACCCGGAGACAAATTGCAGGGTTACACAAATTCAAGGAGTGCTATGTGGCTCCTGACAAAAAAGGTCTAAACGAGCCCAGGTCCTCAAAACAGACTTAATGTTTCGACGTCTATGGGCCAAAATTGTTTCATATTTTCTGATCACGCATATATAACTCCACCATTCATTATAATTCAGGTACACATTATTTTTCCAATTGGAGACAATTAAATGCAAGGCAACAGCTAGCAGTATGTTATACAATTTCTTATCAGACTCCAAAAGAGGGATAGTCGGACAAGAAGCTCGTAAGATCACAACCTCATAAGAGAGCGCAGTGGACTCAGGCAAGTGAAAGATAAGACACATTTTTGACCAAATTAGTTGCCAGTAAGCTCTGACGTTTTTACAGTAGAAAACCATATGTGCCAGTGAACCATCTCTTTCTTGACAAGACCAGCAGTTGAAGTTGACACTCTTAGTGATTCTGGCCACTCGAGCAGGAGTCCAATAGGCTTTGTGAAAGATAAAATATGAGGATTGAGATATTGCTGCTGACTTCGTGGGACGTATGGAGTTAACCCAGAAAATAGACCAATCAAATTCAGATGCATCCAAACCAAATTTCGCTTCCCAAGTCAATGGAGCAACTGCATCGGCATATAGATCCTGAAGTTTTTTATATAGCAGAGAAGCCTTCTTACGACCTGATGTAATAGTGTGACAAAAGGAGATAAACTCTGAAGGATTCGAGATAAGTGAATTGGAGACCTGAAAGGTTGAAATATATGTGGAGATGTCCTTCCATGTGCTAGAATCTAGCAAAGAAACATTATACAATGCAGACAGAGCAGCAGGCGATAACAGAGTACCAGCAATATACAGTTGCGACAGCTGCCATACACCCCTCTCTTGCCATTCCGCTGTTTGAGACTGCAGGAGACCAGCTGGAAAACCAGAGTTATACCTAATGTTCTATTTGCTTTCTTAGCTGCCGTAGCACACTAAGCAGAGCATTTTAATGTATCATCAACAACGCCACCAAGATCCCTTTCTTGGTCGGTGACTCCTAACGTGGAACCTTGCATTACGTAGCTATAGTTCGGGTTCCTCTTTCCCACATGCATCACTTTGCACGTGCTCACATTAAACGTCATCTTCCATTTAGACTCCTAGTCTCGTAAGGTCCTCTTGTAATTTTTCACAATCCTGTCGTGATTTAACAACTTTGAATAACTTTGTGTCGTCAGCAAATTTAATTACCTCACTAGTTACTCTGATCTATAAATCATTTATGAATATGTTAAAAAGCAGCATTCCCAGCACAGACCCCTGAGGAACCCCACTATCTACCCTTCTCCATTGAGAATACTGACCATTTAACCCTACTCTCTGTTTACTTGTGTATCTGGAATTTCAGAAGGCGTTTGACAAAGTTCCTCATGAAAGACTCCACAGGAAATTGGAGAGTCATGGGATAGGAGGTAGTGTTCTATTGTGGATTAAAAACTGGTTAAAAGATAGAAAACAGAGAGTAGGGTTAAATGGTCAGTATTCTCAATGGAGAAGGCTAGTTAGTGGGGTTCCCCAGGGATCTGTGCTTTTTAACATATTTATAAATGACCTAGAGATGGGAGTAACTAGTTAGGTAATTTAAATCTGCTGATGACACAAAGTTATTCAAAGTCGTTAAATCGCAGGAGGATTGTGAAAAATTACAAGAGGACCATACGAGACTTGGGGTCTAAATGGCAGATGACGTTTAATGTGAGCAAGTGCAAAGTGATGCATGTGGGAAAGAGGAACCCGAATTATAGCTATGTCATGCAAGGTTCCACGTTAAGAGTCACGGACCAAGAAAGGGATCAAGCTGTTGTCGTTGATGATACGTTGAAACCTTCTACTCAGTGTGCTGCTGCGGCTAAGAAAGCAAATAGAATGTTAGGTATTATTAGGAAAAGAATGGAAAAAATGAGGATTTTATAATGCCTTTGTATCGCTCCATGGTGCGACCGCACCTCGAATATTGTGTTCAATTCTGGTCGCTGCATCTCAAAAAAGATATAGTGGAATTAGAAAAGGTGCAGAGAAAGGTGACGAAAATGATAAAGGGGATGGGACGACTTCCCTATGAGGAAAGGCTAAAGCGGCTAAGGCTCTTCAGCTTAGAGAAAAGGCGGCTGAGGGGAGATATGATAGAGGTCTATAAAATAATGAGTGGAGTTGAACGGGTAGATGTGAAGCATCTGTTTACGCTTTCCAAAAATACTAGGACTAGGGGGCATGCGATGAAGCTACAATGTAGTAAATTTAAAACGAATTGGAGAAAAATTTTCTTCACTCAACGTGTAATCAAACTGTGGAATTTGTTGCCAGAGAATGTGGTAAAGGCAGTTAGCTTAGCGGATTTTTTAAAAAGTTTGGACGGCTTCCTAAAGGAAAAGTCCATAGACCGTTATTAAATGGGCTTGGGGAAAATCCACTATTTTGGGGATAAGCAGTATAAAATGTTTTGTACTTTTTAGGATCTTGCCAGGTATTTGTGACCTGGATTGGCCACTGTTGGAAACAGGATGCTGGGCTTGATGGACCTTTGTTCTTTCCCAGTATGGCAATACTTTCGTATTTACTTACAATGTCAACACAATACTCTTGTCACATTGTTTCTTCACCTTCAGTGTTAGTCTGGTTGTGAGCCCTTGGACCCCAGTCCAGGCTTAGTATAGGGGTTAGGCCAACGCTGAGGGTGGGCTGAGCAGGCACTACACAGTACCCCAGCTACCTAGCCCTGTACACACACGCAGCAACCAACTTGCACCTCCAAAAAAGGGAAGATAGGGCAATCAGGCAGGCCTCACGGCCTATTGGGAACCGATTCAGTCAGAATTCAAGCATGCGGGCCTCACGGCCTAACTGGAACCGACTCATACTTAGGAAGGGGAGAAAGAGACTAAACGAGGGGTCCCCCACGGGGACCGGAGCACCAGCAACACCCTCGGTGCTGGTAATCAAGGAGAAAGGGAAGCATACACAGAAACACATCAAGCCATAGCCCACCACACACAAAGAAGGTGAGGGACTGGAATATAAGATACTGTAGGCAGAGACCCTTAGCAGACAGGAAAGGGAAAAGTCCGCAAAACGGAGTGCGGAGTCTAACACACACACCCCGCACAGAAAGGGACAGTGCTCTGTAATACAGGAGGTAGTACAGCAAAGAAAGGACTGAAACAGTCACAAAGGGAAGACTGCAGTAAACATACAAGTGCCAGAAGCAGAGAAGCTCTGCAGACAAAGGGTTAAACCAAGCTCAGCTCACACACAGCAACCAGAGGCAGGGAAGACTGCAGACAATGGTTAATCAGGAGTACAATGAAAGAGCAAACAAACACCCCCCACAGAGAGAAACAAAAGGGTCCCGAGTCTGCTACCAGGGCAGGACCTGCCAAGCAGAAAACAAACAGGTCACAAAGGGAACTCCAAAGGAAGGGGAAGCAAAACAAACAAACTGGAACAGAACGAGGTAAGAACTCACCACACAGCACTACAGCCCAAACAGAGAAATCCAGGTGCAGTGAGAGAGGTAATTAGACACACGCAGGCAGCAGCCGACAGACAGAGACAGAGCAACAGAAACTGCAATCAAAGGAAAGGAGTAATAACTCCACGCCAGCACAGAGCTAATAGCTCAGACAGAGCAAAGGTAAGGCTTCAGCAGAATTGAAGTAACTCCAAAGCAGGGGTTGTAGGGAAAGGTCAGCTTAAGTAGATCAGACTGACATCAGCTCATCCCCTGACGGACCAATCGGGAGCAGTTCCAAGCATTCCCCTGTCTGACTAGCAGAATTCTAACAGAATCATAACATTCAGATCCTCGGACTCCTGAGTCGAGCTTACTATTCTCTCCTCTCCTATCCGGTATCTCTCTTTCGGGTTTCTGCACCCCAAGTGCATCCCTCTGCACTTCTTGGCATTAAATGTTAACTTATTTCTACAGAAAAAAACATATACTAAAAAACAAACTAACTAAACACAAACAACCTATTTATAGTGATGCAGTGATGCAATGTGCTATGTTTTTTTCTTTTTTTTTATATATGCAAATCGTGCTCAGTGTCTGGGCTTGTCCCACAGGACTCACTTGCAGTACGAAACTGCTTTGTTTACCCGATTCTACATCATAAGACCCCTACCTCTTCCTCACTATGTTATTCTATCAGGTTTGTGAATCCAGTGTCTTCATGTGACTGAATACCAAGTGGACATCGGGCAGGTTCTTCTTTTCCCGCTGTTTTGGCTACTGATTACTATTATGTTGTCTGATGTCAGTAATATGCCTGAATTTTATCCTCCATAGATTTTCAAGGGAGTATCAAATACAAGTTGTGTCACAAGGGAGTACCAAACACACTACTTATCTTAATGTGGAGTGGTAGCGGTGATGGTTGAAAGTTTGTCCTGCTGGGATCCCAGTCTGTAAGGTGGCATACAATGAAATGACTGTAATCCACAATCAATTCCCTATTCCGAGTTTCGATATCCAGGGTCTTTTTTCCAATTATTTAGCACTTTTTCAGTTCCCTACATGCGAGCATGTTTCGCTTGGTGGCGTCTTCAGGGGAACGGTATGCTATAATAAATATAATGCAGTGTATAACTAGCACATTAATTTGTCACTTCTCTTGCAGCATTAAATATATCTATGCACAGTAATCTAAACATTCACACCAGTGAAATATGGCCAAATCCTCGCCGGCTAACCTGTGGCGGGAACAGAACAGCCTCAACTCTCCACCAGCTGGGACGCCGGTGCATAAGCGGTAACCCATCTCCTGACTACTTCCCTTGTATTTAACTATTAAAAAGGTGTGTCAATGCCCACCAATCAATTTCCTTGTTTAGGCCATGTTAACTGCCAGACCCTCGACCATTCTTCTAACGTTCAGAGATCCCTTCTCATCATTTCTACTCTCTCCAGGGTATCCGCTCTATTGGCTATTTTCGTGTCATTCGTAAAAAGGCAAACCTTTCCTTCCAAACCTTTAGCAGTATCACCCACAAATATATTAAACAAAATAGGCCCCAGCATCAACCCTTGAGGAACTCCACTGCTCACCTTCTTTCCTCCGAGCAGATTCCATTTACTACCACCCTTTGCCACCTGTTGGTCAACCAGTTTCCTATCCAGTTCACCACTTTCGGTCCTAAGTTCAACCCTTTCAGCTTATTCATGACTCTTCTGTGGGGGACCGTATCAAAGGCTTTGCTGAAATCCAAGAAGATTACATCTAGTTCACGTCCTTCATCCAGTTCTTTGGTCACCGAGGAGGATTTGGGGGGGACACCGGTGCCGGAAAGAATATTTGAAGCGGGGGAGTCGGAGAAACTAAACAAATTCTCTGTAACCTTGGAGGATGTAATGGGTCAGTTCAGCAAGCTGAAGAGTAGTAAATCACCGGGACCTGATGGTATTCATCCCAGAGTATTAATAGAACTAAAAAATGAACTTGCGGAGCTACTGTTAGAAATATGCAATCTGTCCCTAAAATCGAGCGTAATACCGGAAGACTGGAGGGTAGCCAATGTTACTCCGATTTTTAAGAAAGGTTCCAGAGGAGATCCGGGAAATTATAGACCGGTGAGTCTGACGTCGGTGCCGGGCAAGATGGTGGAGGCTATTATTAAGAATAAAATTGCAGAGCATATACAAAAACATGGACTGATGAGACAAAGTCAGCACGGATTTAGTGAAGGGAAGTCTTGCCTCACCAATCTAATGCATTTTTTTGAGGGGGTAAGCAAACATGTGGACAATGGGGAGCCGGTTGATATTGTATATCTGGATTTTCAGAAGGCGTTTGACAAAGTGCCGCACGAAAGACTCCTGAAGAAATTGCAGAGTCATGGAATCGGAGGTAGGGTATTATTATGGATTAAGAACTGGTTGAAAGATAGGAAGCAGAGAGTAGGATTGCGTGGCCAGTATTCTCAGTGGAGGAGGGTAGTTAGTGGGGTCCCGCAGGGGTCTGTGCTGGGTCCGTTGCTTTTTAATGTATTTAT
Organism: Microcaecilia unicolor; assembly: GCF_901765095.1. NCBI lineage: Eukaryota > Metazoa > Chordata > Amphibia > Gymnophiona > Siphonopidae > Microcaecilia > Microcaecilia unicolor. The sequence goes on from NC_044040.1 coordinate 113,131,037, forward strand.
AAATGACCTAGAGATGGGAATAACTAGTGAGGTAATTAAATTCGCCGATGACACAAAATTATTCAGGGTCGTCAAGTCGCAGGAGGAATGTGAACGATTACAGGAGGACCTTGCGAGACTGGGAGAATGGGCGTGCAAGTGGCAGATGAAGTTCAATGTTGACAAGTGCAAAGTGATGCATGTGGGTAAGAGGAACCCGAATTATAGCTACGTCTTGCAAGGTTCCGCGTTAGGAGTTACGGATCAAGAAAGGGATCTGGGTGTCGTCGTCGATGATACGCTGAAACCTTCTGCTCAGTGTGCTGCTGCGGCTAGGAAAGCGAATGGAATGTTGGGTGTTATTAAGAAGGGTATGGAGTCCAGGTGTGCGGATGTTATAATGCCGTTGTATCGCTCCATGGTGCGACCGCACCTGGAGTATTGTGTTCAGTACTGGTCTCCGTATCTCAAAAAAGATATAGTAGAATTGGAAAAGGTACAGCGAAGGGCGACGAAAATGATAGTGGGGATGGGACGACTTTCCTATGAAGAGAGGCTGAGAAGGCTAGGGCTTTTCAGCTTGGAGAAGAGACGGCTGAGGGGAGATATGATAGAAGTGTATAAAATAATGAGTGGAATGGATCGGGTGGATGTGAAGCGACTGTTCACGCTATCCAAAAATACTAGGACTAGAGGGCATGAGTTGAAGCTACAGTGTGGTAAATTTAAAACGAATCGGAGAAAATTCTTCTTCACCCAACGTGTAATTAGACTCTGGAATTCATTGCCGGAGAACGTGGTACGGGCGGTTAGCTTGACGGAGTTTAAAAAGGGGTTAGATAGATTCCTAAAGGACAAGTCCATAGACCGCTATTAAATGGACTGGAAAAATTCCTCATTTTTAGGTATAACTTGTCTGGAATGTTTTTACGTTTGGGGAGCGTGCCAGGTGCCCTTGACCTGGATTGGCCACTGTCGGTGACAGGATGCTGGGCTAGATGGACCTTTGGTCTTTCCCAGTATGGCACTACTTATGTACTTATGTACTTATGTCACCCAGTCAAAGAAGTCAATAAGATTCTTTTTGCAGGATTTTCCTTTGGTAAAGCCATGTTGCCTCGGGTCCTGTAACCCATTGGTTTGTAGAGATTAAACGAGCAGATTAAAGTGACATCCAAAGGATTTTATTAGAGATATCGTATATAATCTTATATACGATATCTCTAATAAAATCCTTTGGATGTCACTTTGATCTGCTCGTTTATTCTCCATGTTGGATCTTGCAGATCGCTTGCCTTGTTGTTTTTTGGGACACCCATTGGTTTGTAGAAAGTTAACTATCCTTTCTTTCAGCAGCGACTCCATTATTTTTCCTACCACCGACATGAGACTTACCGGTCTGTAGTTTCCCACTTCTTCCCTATCTCCACTTTTGTGAGAGAGACCACATCTGCTCGTCTCCAATCCCGCGTTACCTCTCCTGTCTCTAAAGATCTATTAAATAAATCTTTAACAGGTCCCGCCAGTACCTCTCTGAGCTCCTTCAGTATCTTAGGATGTATCCCATCTGGCCCCATAGCCTTTTCCACTTTCAGATTCTCCAGCTGTTTATAAACAGACAGAGATTTAAATTTAGCCTGGATTGTACTGGTAGCTAATAAAGTTTTTCCAAAAATGGTGTGATGTGGTTACAGTAATCCAGTCTTGATGTTTTCATGGCATGCACAACTGGGATAAGATTTACCTGTATGAAAGGAGAAAGGCAGCATAGCTGTCGTTAATAGTAGAAGCAGCTCTTGAAGGTTGCTTGGATTTGGGGAATCAGTAAGTGTTGACTCTAACTATTTCTAGGTTCCTGACTTGTAATTTGAGGGGGAGTTCGTACTTCCCAAAAGAGATTTTGATGTCAGGTATGTGTCCACTTGTGTTAGGGACTCAGAGAAGCTTGTTTTTACTTTGGTTCATGTAAAGTTTATTGTGCTTAGCCCATTCTTGAACTGGAGGGGCCTAGTGGTTAGGGTGGTGGACTCTGGTCCTGGGGAACTGAGGAACTGAGTTCAATTCCCACTTCAGGCACAGGCAGCTCCTTGTGAGGGCAAGTCACTTAACCCTCCATTGCCCCAGGTACAAATATAAGTACCTGTATATAATATGTAAGCCGCATTGAGCCTTCCATGAGTGGGAAAGCGCGGGGTACAAATGTAACAATAAATAAATAAAAATGTTAAATAAGTTTATTCAGGGCTGTAGGTAAGTCAGGTTCAATGGGTACGAGGAGCTGCACATGACCCATGTAGGTGTAGAATTAAGTGTCCATTGACTGAATCAACTCGGCTAGTGACTTGAGGTAGATATTGAACAGAATGGGTGACATTATCGATCCTTGTGGTATCCCACAGGTCAGTGCCCATACTAGTGATGAGGTGGTGCCAAACATTTTGGATTTTTGTCTGTCTGATAGAATCTGAACCACACATTGATACCTCTAAGGTAAGCTTTCAAGGTCTGTCCTTTCCTGGTTCTCTTCCTACCTCTCCCTCCGCACCTTTAGTGTTCACTCTGGTGGATCCTCTTCTACTTCTATCCCTCTTCCTGCCGACGTACATCAGGGTTCTGTTCTTGGTCCCCTCCTCTGTTCTATCTACACTTCTTCCCTTGGTTCATTAATCTCATCCCATGGCTTTTCCTACCATCTCTATGCTTATGGCTCCCAAATCTACCTTTCTACCCCTGATATCTCACCTTGCATCCAAACCAAAGTTTCAGCGTGCTTGTCTGACATTGCTGTCTGGATGTCTCAACGCCACCTGAAATTAAATATGACCAAAACCGAGCTTCTCATTTTCCCCCCCAAACCCACCTCCCCGCTCCCCCCGTTTTCTCTTTCTGTTGATGGCTCTCTCATTCTCCCTGTCTCCTCAGCTCGAAACCTTGGGGTCATCTTTGACTCTTCTCTCTCCTTCTCTGCTCATATCCAGCAGATCGCCAAGACCTGTCGTTTCTTTCTTTACAACATCCATAAAATCCGCCCCTTTCTTTCTGAGCACTCTACCAAAACCCTCATCCACACTCTTGTCACCTCTCGTTTAGACTACTGCAATCTGCTTCTTGCTGGCCTCCCACTTAGTCACCTCTCCCCTCTCCAATCGGTTCAAAACTCTACTGCCCGTCTCGTCTTCCGCCAGGGTCGCTTTACTCATACTACCCCTCTCCTCAAGTCGCTTCACTGGCTCCCTATCCGTTTTCGCATCCTGTTCATACTTCTTCTACTAACCTATAAATGTACTCACTCTGCTGCTCCCCAGTATCTCTCCACACTCGTCCTTCCCTACACCCCTTCCCGTGCACTTCACTCCATGGATAAATCCTTCTTATCTGTTCCCTTCTCCACTACTGCCAACTCCAGACTTCGCGCCTTCTGTCTCGCTGCACCCTACGCCTGGAATAAACTTCCTGAGCCCCTACGTCTTGCCCCATCCTTGGCCACCTTTAAATCTAGACTGAAAGCCCACCTCTTTAACATTGCTTTTGACTCGTAACCACTTGTAACCACTCACCTCCATCTACCCTCCTCTCCTCCTTCCTGTACACATTAATTGATTTGATTTGCTTACTTTATTTTTTTGTCTATTAGATTGTAAGCTCTTTGAGCAGGGACTGTCTTTCTTCTATGTTTGTGCAGCGCTGCGTACGCCTCATAGCGCTATAGAAATGCTAAATAGTAGTAGTAGTCTGGTTGGTCCGCTCAGTTTTGCTGTTGGACTGTGGGTGGTACCCTGATGAGAAATCTAGCTTGATCTAAAGAGCTGTACTGAGAAACCACCAGAATGTGGAGACAAACTGGGTACCTCAGTCTGAGAAGATGGACTCAGGTATTCCATGGAGTCACAGAATTTCTCAAACAAGTGTTGGGCTAAAGCAGCAGCTGTGGGCAAGCCAGGGAGAGGTACAAAATGGGCCATTTTTGAAAAACTACCACCATCCAGATGATGGTGAACCTGTTAGAGGGTGGTAAATCAAAGATGAAGTCCATGGCCAAATGTGTCCAGGGTCTCTCAGGGATCGGGCGCAGGTGGAGGAGACCACAGGTCTGAGCCCTAGATGGTTTCCACTGAGCTTATATAGGAGAGGCTGCCACAATTTCCTTCACATCCTTTCATAGGGTTTGGCACCAGTATAACCTAGGTATAAGTTTGAGGGTGCCCCGAGTTCCAGGATGCCCAGCAATTTTAGAGTTGTGTTCCCATTTCAGTATCCATTCCCGTAGTCATTTGGGCACATCAGTTTTATGGGCAGGTACCATAAAGAGGCCTGCTAACAGGATTTTTGTGGGGTCTATGATGTGTCGAGGTATGGTTGGCCGTTTGTCACTCTCTATGGACTGTGAAAGGGCATCAGCTCTGATGTTCTTCTCAACTGGTTGAAAGCAGAGTTGGAAGTTAAATCCTGAGAAGAAAGAGCGACCAGCAAGCTTGACGCAAGTTGAGGCCAGGGCCAGCGCATCCCGGTAAGTGAGGTAAGCATGGCAGGGGGGAGCCGACCTCTGGAGGGCGCCACAAGCCATGCTTACCACCGCTTACCTAAGCTCCCCAACAGCCCTCATTTTCCTGCTCCCACACCGCCCTGGGAGGTTTAAATCTTTTATTTACTTCCGTCGCAGCGGCCGTGTCAGTGAAAGCTCTGCCTGTCTCTAGCCTTCCTTTCGTTCCCTCTCAGTGTCCCACCTTTTTCTGATATCATTTCCTATTTCCGCGAGGGCAGGACACTGAGAGGGAACGAAGGGAAGGCTAGAGATGGGCAGAGCTTTCACTGACGCGGCCGCTGCGACAGAGGTAAATAAAAGATTTAAACCACGCAGGGCAGCAGGGGGATGATGGGGGAGAAGAGGGCGGGCAGGTGGACATGAATGGGAGGGGAGGATGGGGACAAAGGAGAATCGCTGGACATGGATGGGAGTGGGAGGTTCAGGGGAGAGTAGAGAAATCGCTGGAAATGGAGGGGAGGGTAGAGGAGAATTGCTGGACATGGATGGGAGGGGAGGGCATGGGAGAGAGGAGAAATTGCTGACCATGGAGGGGAGGGCAGGGCCCAGGGAGAGAGGAGAAATTGCTGGACATGGAGGGGAGGGGAGGGCAGGGGGGAGAGTAGAATTGCTGTATATGGATGGATAGATGGATCAAGGGGAGAGCAGGGCAGAGGAGAGTTGCTGGACATGGGTGGATGGAGGGGAGGGCAGGGGAGAGAAGAGGGTTGCTGGACATGGATGGATGAATGGAGGGGAGGGCAGGGGATAGAGGAGAGTTTTAGGACATGGATGGAGGGAGGGCAGGAGAAATTCTTGACATGGTTGGAGGGGAGGGAAGACAGAAGAAGGAGATGCACATGGATGGAGGGGAAGGGAGAGAGAAGAAATGCTGATCATTGTAAGGAGGTTGGAGGGTCTAAGCAGGTCAGGAGGAGGTATGGGGCCAGACTACATTCCCCACAAGGCCCTGAGAGAAGGGATAAGGGGGGTAGGTCCCAAAACCCGGTATGGCCCCCACGTGGAAGGGAGGGGGAAAAGGACTGGAAAGAGCAGCTGCTATGGCAGACGAGGGCCAGAAGGGGGAGCAGGGATGACAAAGTTCAATTCCCTTGAGTTAGAAATCAGTACAAGATACCTTCCACCTGGGAGGGGGAGGAGGTCTCCAACCAACAGCCTAGCAGAGAGGCAGAGTTAATGGAGTGCTTGGAGGAAGGAGAGTCTGGAGGGAGCAGCACCCCAGGTTTGGAGGAGCCAGTTGACATGGACTGTAATTGTACTTTGGGGCAGAGTTGCAGGGACTGAAGGCAGTGGGTGGTCACAGGAGTCAATTAGCTGTGTTGTGGGCGGTGTACTGCCATTCTGCAACCACCCAAGCGGAAAGACTTTTAAAACTGAAACCCAGGCTGTTGCACTGGGGGAGAACTTGGATTTAAAGGGACGTTTTTCTTGTTACTTTGTTTTGAAAAATGAATGGGACTTTAACCCCCTTGAACTGAGATTTTGTGGAGGAGGGGAAATAAACTGTGTGGAACTAAAAGCTGTGTTGTCTGGAAGGACTTTGTTTGTGGACTGCTGAACAGAGCCTACCACCCCCGGAAGGTTTGCTACCGGGATTATAGATATTACAACATGGGTGTAGGGAGGGAAGAGAGTGGAAGTGAGATGAACATGAATGGAGGGGGGAGAGGAAAAATTCTGGACATGTACGGAGGAGAGGGAAGGGAGAGAGAAGAAATGCTCGACATGGATATAGGGGAGGGAAGAGAGAGGAAGGAGATGAGATGAGGGAAAAGGAAGAGAACAGAAAAACTGCACATTGATGGAGAAATAGGCAGAAGCTGGATCCACTGGACAGTCAAGTCTGCGGAGGACCCAGCTTTCACTTATGGATGTAGGGCAAGAAATGAGGAAAATAAAGAAATAAATGGAAAGGAAGCCCTGGTAACGGAGTTAAGAGGACAGATAGCAGCAGAATCAGATACTGGGCCAGCATGATCAGAAAAACAGTCACCAGACAATAAAGGTAGAAAAAAATCATTTTATTTTCATTTTAGTGTTTTAAATATGTCCACTTTGAGAATTTACATCTTCTATCTTATTTTGCAATGTGTAGCAATGTGTTTCTTTCTGTTTTTCTGGTATTGTGCTGCATGCAGAGTGTAACTTCTTAGGATTTCAAGTTAATTTTTGAAGAATTTGAAGAGGGGCTATCTCTGTTCTGCATGTGTGACTGCAAGGCCAAGTGTCCGAATAGGGATCTGTTTGTTAGGTTCTGAGATTTTGATAACCCATTGTTCTTCAGAGTTGGCAAGATTGTCTGTTCTCCTAATTCCTGGTCTGTATGCTAATTTGGTTTGTGTCATTTTGGCTATACTGGAGCTGTAACATCTTACAGAAATTATTTATAATGAAAACAATATACTGGTGTAATATTTTCAATGATGCCATGGCTGGTGAAAGGGGTGTGGCTACTGTAGGGGTGGAGCCATAGTGATCCCGCTCCTGGATGGGTAGGGGCGCCGACTAACCTATTAGCAGGAAAATGCAGGAGGGGGCCTGAAACCCTAGCACCGGCCCTGGTTGAGGCACCGGGCTTCTTGAAGATAAAGGAGATTTTTATGGTCTGTCAACTCCCTCGAGTCGGTAGAGACAGTCCTCTAGTGTCAGCTTGATGGCCAAGTGTTCTTTGCGGTAGAACTAGACACATGGGAGCCATGTGAGAGTATAGCCTATACACCTACTGTGGATGCATCCAGCTCCTCAAGAAACTGTTTTTCAGGGTCTGGATGATGGAGGATTGGGTCAGTCATAAAGGTTTGCATTAGATGATCGAAAGCCCATACCACATCCACGGGCCACTCCTGGGGGTCAGCCCCTTTCTTGGTCAATGCAGTCAGGGGTATGGCAATGGTGGAATAGTTAGGAATAAGTTGCCTATCGTAACTGGCAGATAGTACATAGTAACATAGTAGATGACGGCAGAAAAAGACCTGCATAGTCCATCCAGTCTGCCCAACAAGATAAATTCATATGTGTATACCTTACCTTGATTTATACCTGTCTTTTCAGGGCACAGACCGTATAAGTCTGCCCAGCAGGATTCCCCGCCTCCCAACCACCAGTCCCACCTCCCATCACCGGCTCTGGCACAGACCGTATAAGTCTGCCCTCCACTATCCTCGCCTCCCAATCACCAACCCCTCTTCCCCCCACCTGCTCCGCCACCCAATTTTGGCTAAGCTTCTGAGGATCCATTCCTTCTGCACAGGATTCCTTTATGTATATCCCACGCATGTTTGAATTCCGTTACCGTTTTCATCTCCACCAGGGCATTCCAAGCATCCACCACCCTCTCTGTGAAACACACACAAAAAAAAAAAACGGAAAAAGCAATCCACCACTCAGCAAAGGCTGACCCCCCCTACAACCACATTTACATTTCACCAACAGAAAGACCCCCCTCCACAAACCTCCTTGACGGACAAAACCACACACACACAATACAACAGACACACACCCTCAAAGCCACACACCAATCCATCCCACTTTGCCAGGATAGCACAGCACATCCCCCAACCACCCAAGCAAAAAAACAAAAAAAAAGACACACATCAACAACCTGCACACACACCCCACCCTCACACACTAACACACACACACACACACACACACACACACACACACACAAAAACCACATGCTAGCGCCCGTTTCATTGGTTTCGGAAACGGGCCTTTTTTACTAGTTTTCTAATAAAAATGATTTAAACATAAAAAACGTACATGCCTGATTTAAAGTCCTAACCTTTGCAGCCGATCCTTTTATCTTCTTTTTTAACCATTTTCCTCATTTTATTGTAGTTGCCCTTTCAAAAATGAAATCTTGTTACAGTAGATTTCCTTAGTGACTTCACTGCAGGTATCAGCTCAAGTTTGATTATGTGATGATCACAGTCTCCCAGCGGACCCAGCTACGGCTCGAGTTATTGAGGTGCTGCAGGCCCTAGGTTGGGTCGTCAATTTCCCCAAGAGTCGGCTATCCCCCTCTCAGTCACTCGACTATTTTGGAGTGTCTTTCAACACAGCGCTAAGCTGCGTGTTTCTTCCCGATGACAGGCGGTGCAAGTTGCGATCTCACATTCAGCATTTGCTCGGAATACTTTGTCCCCGCGCTTGGGATTATGTTCAGGTGCTCGGTTTGATGGCGGCAACGCTGGAAGTGGTGCCATGGGCGAGATGTCACATGAGGCCTCTGCAGTGGGCTCTGCTCAGTCGGTGGTCTCCGATGTCTCAGGAATATCTGCGACATCTTCCTTGGAGGCCACAGGCCAGGAGCAGCATGGCTTGGTGGCTCTCTGAAGCGAATCTACGTCAGGGGATGTCACTCGCCACGCCGCAATGGCTTCTGGTGACCACCAATGCCAGTCTTTTGGGATGGGTGGCTCACTGCCTACATCTCTATGCTCAGGGCCAGTGGTCAGGGCGGGAGTCAGGCTGGTCCATCAACCATTTGGAGTTGAGAGCCATTCAGCAGGCCTTTTTAGCCTTTCACGCAATTCTGGAAGGGCGCGCGGTGCGAGTGCTATCAGACAATACGACAGCGGTGGCTTACATCAACCGTCAAGGCGGCACTCAAAACCGACAGCCGCAGAGGCAGCAGCCATCCTGGCGTGGGCAGAACGACATCTTCTTTTTCTGTCAGCAGCACACATTGCCGGGGTAAGCAATGTGCAGGCCGACTTTCTCAGTCGACACTCCCTCCTGGATTCATCTGCTGCTGAAGCTAAGGAAGGAAAAATTAGGACTTACCTGATAATTTTCTTTCCTTTAGTCGCAGCAGATGAATCCCTGGTTTCATGCTGTGTAAATATAGTTCAGGAGCATAGGCGCCCGGTATAAGAGGCTTGGACAGGCTAAGCCTCCCCTGCTGTGCTCTGAGAGGTTTAAATTGTTGATTTACCTCCATCCTCACAGCACGAGCTGCAGTGAAAGCCTTGTAGCCTTGTGTAACCAATTGTAGAAATTGGTTTATGGTTTGTTTACCTTACTGCTGGGAGAGCAGGGGGAGGGGGGGTTGGCTGGGTTGCCAGGGAGATATTTAATGAGGATGACTTCCTGACCTGCACTGAGAACAGATAGCAGCAGAATCGGACAACCAGACATCAAAGGTAGAAAAGATCATTTTATTTTCATTATAGTGTTTGGAATATGTCCACTTTGAGAATCAGGTGCTCGACATTAAAAGTTTATATTTATTTACTTATTTATGGCATTTTATCCCACATTAATTAGGGTGTTTTGTGGCTCTACATGAGAATTGTGGTGATATGATCCCTTGTTTCATATTGTTGATGGTCTGCATTTTCCGTATGGGTGGTATATTGGTGTATTAGGTTCTGCCCAGTGTAATATTTATGGTACAGTAAGGTTCTGAGTGTGCTTTTGCACAAAGTTGTGCATAGTGTTTTGCAGTTGAGCGATTGTGCTTAGAATATGCTTTGAGCAACCACTTTATTCTTTGACATATGATACATATCTAATATCTAAATTTAAGTTTCAACGGTTTTTATTGATGATTCAACATTTTGAACAGAATCAATGAAATCAAACACTTTGTGATCGTAATAACCTGTCTGAGTTCTATACAGACTTCTTAACTGAATCATCAATCTTTTACATCATTTTCTCCCCCTCTACCCACCCCCCTTAGCATCTTTACCTTGGTGTTCAACAGTTTTTGTTAATGAGAATGCAAGACAAAATCTACATTCTACCCGTTGCCAACACAATCCTATATGAATACATAGGTAAAAACAATTTACTACTTATAGTCATCGAGCTTTTATCCTGATAATCCCCCCTCCCACTCTACTACATTCGCCTGTTAGCCTTTTTTATATTGGAATCTTCTCTCTTGAAATCTTGTATTAACAGTCCAAATGTGCATCAAAAACCTGCAACAAAACAACAAGTAAAATCAGGTGTTCATGAGGCAGCATAGACATCAGCAACATAGACCTACAAAGGGGACCTTGTTTCTGCTAGTCCCAGACTGAAAGACTTAGTGCCTCAACCGTGAGCCACGGTTCCTCAACCGGGCAGAATGATGTGTCTGTGGTATTGTTCCTCGTGCTGCTTCGTTCCGACAGTTTATAATTAACATCTCAACACCAATACTGTGCGCACCAAGATCATTTCCTCGAATTCGTCCAGTCGACAAAAAGAAAATGTCAGCATCTAACGAGCATCAAAACAACTGTCTTATTATCTAAAATGTTACAAGTTCCGTAAACCCCCCTACCCCCAGCCTCTTCCCCTCCCTCCCCCCCCTCCCAAGGAGATGTCCGATCCCCAAAGAATTTACAACCAAACTACCTACTCAACACTCTCACCCTAAAGAGAATTGACCACCAAACTCCTCCCTTTGGCGGATAAGCTATCAATATATGGCCCCCAAATATCCAGGAACTGCCTCCGTCGCCTAGGGGAACACCCCACACCCCTCTTTTCAAATAACATGAGCTCATGTAATTTGTTCCTCCAGTGCCAAAAGTCCGGAGGGGAGTCCCCCACCCATTGACTCATTATAAGCCTTTTGCCTATCAAACAAGCTTTCCTGATCAGCAGACGCGCCTATCCATTCTGTAAAACAAACAACTCGTGCTTATCTAGTAAAATTCCCATCGGGGAGCACATGACTTTTGATCCAAGAAGTGATTCTAAGTAGTGAACAATGGAATTCCAAAAACCTCTTACCTTAACACCCCCACAAACAATGGAAGAAAGACCCCGGGACCCTCCCACATTTCTCACACAAGGGCGTAGATACGCCTCCCATCTTAAAAATCTGAGACTTTGTGAGATAGGCCCTATGCAGAATCAGATATTGACATTCTCTTAACCCCGCGTTACCTGTAAGACTAGGTATTCTGGATGTCAAAATATCAAAATCTAAAGAAAGATGGGGCCTCGAGAGATCTCCTGCCCACCGCTGAAGAAGTAGGTCCCGATCTTTTTTACCCCAATACTTCCCCAATGCCTTATGCAAACCTGAGATAGAAAGGCGTTCTCCCATTATGGAGTGGAAAACTGTCTCAAAAAATGACAATGCCTCGACCCCAATGCCACCCTATCTAATGAATCAACATAGTGCTTTAGCTGATTGTAGGCAAAGATACCCTCCATGTCAAAACCCAATCCAAGGGCTCCCAGATTCAACATCATACCCTGTAGATCTAACACATGCTCTAACCTGGTGATGCCCTGTCTTGCCCACCTCCGGAAAACCACATTATCCAAACCTGGCTGAAACGATAAATTCCCCCGGATGGGGAGGATATCCGACACCCATCTGTTTAATCCAAACAGCCGCATCATATCTCGCCAAAGCATTCGCAGAGGGGTCAAAAGAATGCTATTACGCAACGAAACCGGAATCAACTTGCTAGGTGCCAGTAGCAGAAAAAAAATTGACAAGGAGCATAATACTGGTTTTCCAATTGTCTACAAGTATAATCATCTCGAGCCAAAAACCAATCTCCAAAGTAACGCAAAAGGCATGCCCAGTTATATCGCCTCAAATCAGGTATACCCAATCCCCCCTCCCTCCATGGCCCCTGCAATACATCAAGCGAAAGCTTGGCTTTTTTCTCTCCCTAACAAAAGCGTCTAATTGCCCCTCTGAGCCTATGCAAATCACTTTTGCTCAAATAAAAAGGCAACATCTGCAGCAGGTATATCCATCTAATATCTAAATGTAATAAAAGGTATTAATTGTGACTTTTATTTTTATTTATTTATTTTTTCTGTGTGTTATCAGACAATTATGGATTTAAGCTCCACCCCTGGCCCCACCCCTAACCCCGCCCCCTTTAGCCTCCCCAAACAGTTGGGCCACCGACCGCCTATGTTCAGGAGTTAAGAAGAGAAGAGTTCCTTGGTTCATGTGTTGGACTTTGATTCACTGCGTTTCAGTGAATGTTTTTTGTTGTGAGTAATGTTTGGTTGCTCTGAGCTTTTCTCTGCTTTGGAATGTGTGATATACTAAAGAGGGAAGGACCTGGGATCACTGGGTTACTGCCTTCTTTTAGCGTTCTCTATCTCCACCTGCTGGTAGACTGATACAACCCACCAGTTCTTGGATTCATCTGCTGCGACTAAAGGAAAGAAAATTATCAGGTAAGTCCTAATTTTTCCATACCTGCCTCTGTAACAGCATCAGATGTTATGGTCAGGCCTATTAGAGCAGGTCCTTGGAGTAGCCTTGTGGTTGGTGCAGTGCACTGTAGAGAAGGAGACCAGATCCATATCCAAATCCAACTGTTACACTTGTGGTGGAAAGTGTGAGCCATCCAAAACCCACCAAAAACCTACTGTACCCACACATAGGTGACACCTGCAGTCATAATTCTTATATGTTTCTTAAATAATCCTTATTATGTTTGCTTGTTAAAATACTATCATGTTTTATCATTTATCATATTACCCAAAATCCTCTGTTATAACTAAATGTATACTTTCTCATGTATTTTCACTATTCATGGTGTATTGTAAGCCACATTGAGCCTGCAAAGAGGTGGGAAAATGTGGGATACAAATGCAACAAATAAATAAAATAAATAAGGACTATTGTAGTGGTGTACAGTTGGGTACAGTAGGTTTTTAGTGAGTTATGGAGGGCTCCCCATACAGTAGGTTTTTAGTGAGATGAGTACCTGGAACATTTTATGTGACGTCCACTGCAGTGCTCCACTGCTTTGCTGGGATGTCTGTGTGGCCAGTTTACTTCTGCCCCCTCCCCCCATACATCCCAATGGCTTGTTTTTATGTAGTTTTCCCTTTGACTTTTTTTTTTTTGCAAAATAGTCCAAAACGATAGACGTAATGAGCACAAAAACTTCTAGCAAATGCACCTAAATGCGAGAAATGCCCCCCTTTTGCCCGTGACCCTCCCATTTCCACGCCCCCTTTTTTACATACGTGTAAAATTTAGGTGCAGATCCCACACCTAAACTTACATGTGTAAGTTCCAATTAAATCTAATTAGTGCCAATAATTATTTATTAAAATGCCAATAATTGACACTAGTTAGCTTGTTCAATTAAATTGCTTGTGCAAATTGGGCATGGACCCAATTTATAGCGACTTTTATAGAACTAGGGGGGGCGTGTGTCTTTATTGAGAATAGGCCCATGGCTTGTTACAATTAGAGGTCTGAGGACAGTTCTGGTACATTTTTGTCTGCTCTGATTGAAAGAGGAAGGGCTGTTTGCTTAGAGTGGGATAGCCACTGTTCAGAGCAAAGGTCTTGGAAGTTTGGAATATTTTGTGAGTGTTAAAACGGGCTAGTAGGGGGTTTTGGCAAGGCCCCCTCCCCTCACCGCTGCCCCTCCCCCCCGAGGTCGCCGCTACCGGTGTCCCCCCCTTGAGTCGCCGCCACCATCCCTGCACCCGGCCCGGGCCCTCTCTTCGGTGTTGAGCTTACATCGGCGAAACACAGGCAGCACGCAGATCAGCTGAGCTCCCGTCAGCCTTCCTTCTCTGCCTGTGTCCCGCCCTCGTGTGACGTAACGTCGGCGAGGGTGGGACACAGGCAGGGAAGAAAGGGCGACGGGAGCTCAGCTGTTCTGCATGCTGCGTTTCGCCGATGTAAGTTCAATACCGAAGAGAGTGCTCGGGCCGGGTGGAGGGGGGGCGGCGGCGACCTCGGGGGGGTAGCGGTGGCGGCGACCTCGGGGGGGAGCGGTGGCGATGTCGGCGGCTTCGCGCAGTTTCCCTCTCTGTCCCGCCCCCATCATCACGTATTGACGCGGGGGCGGGACAGAGAGGGAAGTCTCTACTGCACATTTGCGAGTGAGTACGGTCACTCGCCATTTATATGTTTGATTATCAAATGAATTGCTGAAATAATCATTGCTATTTGAATATTAGTGATCAATAAACAAATGCATTTCAGCATCTAAACTGGTGTATGTCATATAGCTTTAAGGTTTCATAGACACACATCATTATTTCCTGCAAATAGGGGAAGTGCATATAGGGTCTTACTGTGGAGACATCTCTACTCCCCAGACTTTCCCATAACATAATAACACCTGCTGCAGGTGAGTAACTTTGTATATGCAGATGACATTTTACTGTTTGCTAGAATACCTCCGCTTACCTTAGATTTTACCTGGTTGCAGGACTGTTTTGAATTAATATCAAAGTGGCTTAGTGATAATTGTTTGGTACTTAATATTTCAAAAACTACTGCCTTGGATTACAGGGAATGTCCTTCATACACATTTGTTACCCACTTTTAGGTAAATTCAATATAGGTAACTAAAGGTTAGGGCAGTGGTGTGCTGGTAAATGTTTAAAAACAGGTTCTCTCCCCGGTCCCCCTCTGCGCCCCCCCCCCCCCCCCACCAAATTGCAGAGCTGGCTATAGCCGGGGATAGAGCCTGGGGGGGCGGGGGTGGCAATGCATTACTCCAGGAAAAAAAAATTAAATGATCCCAGGTTCCAATCTAATTAATGTTTAATGTGCGATAAAATGCCATAACATAGTAACATAGTAGATGACGGCAGAAAAAGACCTGCACGGTCCATCCAGTCTGCCCAACAAGATAACTCGTATTTGCTGCTTTTTGTGTATACCCTACTTTGATTTGTACCTGTGCTCTTCAGGGCACAGACCGTATAAGTCTGCCCAGCACTATCCCCGCCTCCCAACCACCAGCCCCTCCTCCCAACCACCGGCTGTGGCACAGATCGTATAAGTCTGCCCAGCACTATCCTCACCTCCCAACCACCAGCCCTGCCTCCCAACCACCGGCTCTGGCACAGACCGTACAAGTCTGTCCAGCACTATCCCCGCCTCCCAACCACCAGCCCCGCCTCCTGATCTTGACTAAGCTCCTGAGGATCCATTCCTTCAGCACAAGATTCCTTTATGCTTATCCCACGCATGTTTGAATTCCGTTACCGTTTTCATTTCCACCACCTCACGCGGGAGGGCATTCCAAGCATCCACTACTCTCTCCGTGAAAAAATACTTCCTGACATTTTTCTTGAGTCTGCCCCCCTTCAATCTCATTTCATGTCCTCTCGTTCTACCATCTTCCCATCTCCAGAAAAGGTTCGTTTGCGGATTAATACCTTTCAAATATTTGAACGTCTGTATCATATCACCCCTGTTTCTCCTTTCCTCCAGAGTATACATGTTTAGTTCAGCAAGTCTCTCCTCATACGTCTTGTAACGCAAATCCCATACCATTCTCGTAGCTTTTCTTTGCACCGCTTCAATTCTTTTTACATCCTTAACAAGATACGGCTTCCAAAACTGAACACAATACTCCAGGTGGGGCCTCACCAACGACTTATACAGGGGCATCAACACCCCCTTTCTTCTGCTGGTCACACCTCTCTCTATACAGCCTAACAACCTTCTAGCTACAGCCACCGCCTTGTCACACTGTTTCGTCGCCTTCAAGTCCTCAGATACTATCACCCCAAGATCCCTCTCTCCGCCCGTACCTATCAGGCTGTCCTCGCCTAACACATACGTCTCCCGTGGATTTCTATTCCCTAAGTGCATCACTTTGCATTTCTTCACATTGAATTTTAATTGCCAAACCTTAGACAATTCTTCTAGCTTCCTCAGATCCTTTTTCATGTTTTCCACTCGCTCCCGGGTGTCCACTCTGTTACAGACCTTAGTATCATCTGCAAATAGGCAAACTTTACCTTCTAACCCTTCGGCAATGTCACTCACAAATATATTGAACAGAATCGGCCCCAGCACCGATCCCTGAGGCACTCCACTACTCACCTTTCCCTCCTCCGAGCGAATTCCATTCACCACCACCCTCTGGCGTCTGTCCGTCAACCAGTTCCTAATCCAGTTCACCACTTCAGGTCCTATCTTCAGCCCCTCCAGTTTATTTAAGAGCCTCCTGTGGGGAACCGTGTCAAAAGCTTTGCTGAAATCTAAGTAGATTACGTCCATAGCTCGTCCCTGTCACCCAATCAAAGAACTCAATGACATTCGTTTGGCACGATTTCCCTTTCGTAAAACCATGTTGTCTCGGATCTTGCAACTTATTGGCTTCCAGGAAATTCACTATCCTTTCCTTCAGCATCGCTTCCATTACTTTCCAATAACCGAAGTGAGGCTTACCGGCCTGTAGTTCCAGCTTCTTCCCTATCACCACTTTTGTGAAGAGGGACCACCTCTGCCATTCTCCAATCCCTCGGAACCTTTCCCGTCTGCAAGGATATATTAAACAAATCTTTAAGAGGACCCGCCCAAACCTCTCTGAGCTCCCTCAATATCCTGGGGTGGATCCCGTCCGGTCCCATGGCTTTGTCCACCTTTAGCTTTTCAAGTTGATGATACACACTGTCTTTCGTGAACGGTGCTCTATCCACTTCATTCTCAATTATACTATTTCCAGTCCAACGCGGTCCTTCTCCAGGATTTTCCTCTGTGAAAACCGAACAAAAGTATCTATTTAGCAAATTTGCTTTTTCTTCATCATTTTCCACATAGTGGTTCGCAATATCTTTTAGTGTCACAATTCCCTTTTTAGTCATTCTCCTTTCACTAATATACCTGAAGAAATTTTTGTCACCCCTCCTTACATTTCTAGCCATTTTCGTCCGGTATTCCTCCATGTGTTCCTTTTCTTGAGTTTTTCTGTATTTCTGGAACGCCAGCTCTTTAGCCTTTATTTTCTCAACCACTTGCTTGGAGAACCATATCGGTTTCCTTTTTTCTTTTATTTACTTTCCTTACATAAAGGTTCGTGGCCCTATTTATAGCTTCTTTCAGCCTGGACCACTGTCCTTCCACTTCTCGTACTTCCTCCCAGCCCATCATCTCCTTCCTCAGGTATTTCCCCATTTTACTAAAGTCAGCAAGCTTGAAATCCAGGACTTTGAGTTTTGAGTGGCCGCTCTCCACTTTAGCTGTTATATCAAACCAAACCGTTTGATGGTCACTGCTGCCCAGGTGGGCACCCACTTGGATATTTGACACGCTATCCCCATTTGTGAGCACCAGATCCAGTGTCGCTCCCTCCCTCGTGGGTTCCATCACCATTTGTCTGAGCAAAGCACTTTGGAAAGCATCCACGATCCCTCTACTTCTTTCCGATTCCGCAGACGGAACCTTCCAATCTACATCCGGCAGATTGAAATCTCCCAGCAACAGCACCTCTCTCTTGCTTCTCAACTTTTGAATATCTGCGATCAGGTCTTTATCTAATTCCTCCAATTGTGTCGGAGGTCTGTAGACAACACCCACGTGGACAGAGGTTCTATCATCTCTTTTTAAGGTGATCCATATCGCTTCTTCCTTTCCCCAGGTCCCTGTCATTTCAGTCGCAGTGATATCATTCGTCACATACAGAGTTACTCCGCCACCTTTACGACCCTCTCTATCCTTCCTAAATAGATTATAGCCTGGTATGTTTGCATCCCATTCATGGGAACCATTTAGCCACGTCTCTGTGATTGCAACAACATCCAAGTCTGCCTCCAACATCAGGGCCTGAAGGTCATGAACTTTATTGCTTAGACTGCGAGCATTTGTGGTCATTGCTTTCCATCTACATTTCCTGGTATGCGTTTCAACATTAGTGATTTGGGGGTTTCTTTTCTCTTTGGGTACCTTCATATCTTTTTGTTCCACTTTTATTATTTTTTCTTTGGCTTCCGTTCTGTTTTCAAGAACATCACAGTGCTGTAATGGAGTAAAAGAATTTTGTAGGGGTAACACTTGTGAGGTCGGATGTTTTCTTGTCACATAACGAAGTCTGCCTGAGCCTACAGTGATCTATCTATTTTTAGGTGGTTTAATCCTTTGTGGTAGTGGTGATAATTTGGTATGATTCTGTGCAGTATGATATTGTGCGGTCCTAGATGCTGCTTTAAGTGCATCTAGTTCCTGTTTTACTTTACTGAGCTCGTGTTTTAATCTAGTGAGTTGCAGACAGATAGGACAAGCCTTAAGTCTCCAGATAATTGGTCTTGAAACTAAAGCACCACAATTATTACAGAGAATAAAAGTCATCCTGATTGATTGAAATGGGTATGAACAGGTATGATATAGTGAGAACAGCAGCCTATGGATCTGTTGGCTGAGATTCTTATTATTAGAGCAGTAATCCTGCGTAAGTAAATAAATATAAACTTTTAATGTTGAGCACCTGATTCTCAAAGTGAACATATTCCAAACAGTATAATGAAAATAAAATGATTTTTTTCTACCTTTGTTGTCTGATGACTGTTTTTCTGATCATGCTGGCCCAGTATCTGATTCTGCTGCTATCTGTCCTCTTAACTCCGTTTCCAGGGCTTCCTTTCCATTTATTTATTTCCTTTCCTCCTTTCTTCTTCATTTCTGGTCCTCAGCTTCTGCTTATTTTCTTCATCCATGTGCAGTTCTTCTCCTCTCTTCCTTTTCCCTCATCTCATCTCCTTCCTCGCTCTTCCCTTCCCTCCATCCATGTCTAGCATTTCTTCTCTCTCCCCTCCTCTCCCCTGCCCTCCATCCACCCATGTCCAGCGACCCTTCTCGCCCCCTGCCCTCCATCCACCCATGTCCAGCGACCTCTCCCCCTGCCCTGCATGCACCCATACCCAGTGACCCTCCTCTCCCCTGCCCTCCATGCACCCATACCCAGCGACCCTCCTTTCCCCTGCCCTGCATGCACCCATGTCCAGCAGTGACCCTCCTCTCCCCTGCCCTGCATGCACCCATACCCAGCGACCCTCCTCTCCCCTGCCCTGCATGCACCCATACCCAGTGACCCTCCTCTCCCCTGCCCTCCATGCACCCATACCCAGCGACCCTCCTTTCCCCTGCCCTCCATCCACCCATATCCAGCAGTGACCCTCCTCTCCCCTGCCCTGCATGCACCCATACCCAGCGACCCTCCTCTCCCCTGCCCTGCATGCACCCATACCCAGTGACCCTCCTTTCCCCTGCCCTCCATCCACCCATGTCCAGCAGTGACCCTCCTCTCCCCTGCCCTGCATGCACCCATACCCAGCGACCCTTCTCTCTCCTCCATCCACCTATGCACAGCGACTCCCTTTTGTCCCCTCCTGAGTTGTTCAGCGGCGACTTCTCCTCCCTCCCTCCGGATCCATCCCTCACCGACCTGTCCTTCAAATTCTTGGGGGCAGGCAGTCTTGCCTGCCTGCTGCCAGCACTGACTCTCCCCTGCCGGTTCTCGCTTCAAAATGGCCACTGAGACTTACAAGGGGCGGCCTCCAAGACTTCAGCAGAAGTTTCGCGAGGCCGCCTCTGGAAGTCTCGGCGGCCATTTTTAAAGCGCGAACCGGCAGCGGGGGAGAGTTAGCGCTGGCAGCAGGCAGGCAAGACTGCCTGCCCCGAAGAATTCGAAAGACAGGTCGGTGAGGGACGGATCCGGAGGGAGGGAGGAGAGCCGGCTCGCTGGTTTTAACAACCGGCTCGCAAGTCGGAAGAAAAGTTAATAACCGGCTCTTGCGAGCCGGCTCCAGCACACCACTGGTTAGGTGCCAAAAAACTGGATGCTAGGCTAGTATTCTATAACAGCAGAGTTGCACACCAAATCTCAAGCTATTCTTGATCCACTTCAATCTGGCTTTTGCCCTCTTCATTCTACTGAAACAGCCTTTCTAAAGTCTCCAATGATCTGTTCTTGACCAATTCTCTCCTCATCCTTCTCGATCTCTCTGCTGCTTTTGACACTGTTGATCACTGCCTGCTCCTTGATACGCTGTCCTCACTTGGATTTCAGGGCTCTGTTCTTTCCTAGTTTTCTTCTTATTTCTCCCATTGCACTTTTAACGTATACTTTGGTGGATCCTCCTCCACTTCTTTCCCACTATTGGTTAGTGTACCTCTGGGCTCTGTCTTGGGACCTCTTCTTTTCTTCATCTATACTTCTTCCCTTGATGCTCTGGTCTCCTCCCATGGTTTTCATTATCACCTTTATGCTGATGACTCCCCAGATCTACCTGTCCACATTAGACATTTCAGCAGGAATCGAGGCCCAAGTATCAGCCTGCCTGTCTGACATTGCTGCCTGGATGTCTCACCGCCATCTGAAACTAAACATGACCAAGTCTGAGCTTCTTATCTTTCCCCTAAACCCACCTCTCCTCTTTCCCCATTATCTGTGGATAACACTCTCATCCTCCCTGTCTCATCAGCTCATAACCTTGGGGTCATCTTTGACTCCTCTCTCCTTCTCTGCGCATATCCAACAGACTGCTAAAACCTGTCATTTCTTTCTCTATAATATCACAACAATTCATCCCTTCCTTTCTGAGCACACTACCAAAACCCTTATCCACACTTTTATCACATCTTGCTTAGACTATTGCAACTTGCTTCTCACAGGTCTCCCACTAAGCCATCTTTCTCCCCTTCAATTTGTTCAAAATTCTGCTGCATGACTTATATTCCACTAGTGTCGCTATGCTCATATTAGCCCTTTCCTCAAGTCACTTCTTTGGCTTCCTATCTGTTTCCACATACAGTTCAAACTCCTGTTATTGACTTTCAAACTCCTCATTGACTTTCAAACTCCTCTTATTGACTTAGAAGTGCTTTCACTCTGCAGCTCCTCAGTACCTCTCCACTCTTATCTCTCCCTACTCTCCTCCCTGTGAACGTCATTTATTGGTAAATCTCTCTTATCTGTACCCTTCTCCTTCACTGCCAAGTCCAGACTCTGTTCCTTTTATCTTGCTTTACCATAGACCTGGAATAGACATTCTGAGCCAGTATGTCAAGCTCCATCTCTGGCTGTCTTCAAATCTAGACTAAAAGCCCACCTTTTTGAGGCTGCATTTAACTCCTAACTCCTGTTCACTTTTTCAGTAACCTTGTCTGTTTTATTTTTCCTGTTTCCAGATCATTTAGAAATATGTTAAAAAGCAGCAGTCCCTGAGGAACCCCACTATTTAACCGTCTCCTTTGAAAAAATTGACCATTTAACCCTATACTTATTCCACAATAGTACACTGCCTCCTACCCTCTGACTTTCTAATTTCCTCAAGAGTTGTTTATGAGGTACTTTGTCAAATGCCTTCTGAAAGTCCAAATATACAACATCAACCAGTTCACCCATATCCATATGTTTATTTACTCCTTCAAAGAAATGTAGGAGATTGGAAAGGCAAGATTTCCCTTACCTAAATCCATGTTGTCTTTGTCCCATTAATCCATGCCTATGTGTATACTTTAGTAATTTTGCTCTTTATAATAGTCTGTACCATTGTTCTTGGCACTGACATCAGGCTCACCAGTCTATACTTTTCTGGTTCACCTCTGGAACCCTTTTAAAAAAACTGGTGTACATTGGCCATCCTACAATCTTCCAGTACCATGCTTGATTTAAAGATGAATTACATATCCTATATAATAATTCTCAGCTCCAACGTTCTGTGCCTGGCTTGAAGCCACATTCTGAGGTGGTCTGCTAAGGCTGTGTAGATCAGATGACGTCGGACGCATTATGATGTCACACGACACCTCCAACATTCTGTGCCTGGAATGAAGCCACATTCTGAGGTGGTTTGCTAGGCTGTGTCACACACAGACACACACACTCTCTCTCTCTCTCTCTCTCTCTCTCTCTCTCTCTCTCACACACACATACACACACACACACACTTGCAGAGTACAGACCTGTGGTGAAGAGGTGCTGAAAGGAGAGCTGCTGTACCCTGTGGCTGCTGAACAATGCAGAGGGGAGGGCAGGGGCCCCAGGCTGAAAGGCCTAGCACACTTGGAGCTGAGAAACACTATGAAGGGGAGGCTTCCTCCACCCGAGCCCCAAGCATGCAACCAGGAGAACCAGGAGAGCCCAGGCCTGTGGACGGAGGAAGGACCAGAGCCCAGCAGCGCTTGCTGAGGAGCCAGCTCACCCTGACTGTAAGTCCTGGCCATAACATTCCTAAGCTGGGTGAAGAACGGGGCAAGAAGGCAGGGCCCGGGTTCCAGAGCAGGGTTCTCTGCATCCAGTATCAGAGGAGAGGTGGTGGAAGAGAATAGCGGAGAGTCTGAAGAGGACGTTAGTGAGGAAGAGGAGGAGGAAGAATCCAGGCCTAGGGCCTGGCAGAAGAAAGAGGCCCAGCATATGACTCCTGAAGAGGTAATTAGATCAGTGAAGAAAATGAATCGAGTAGAAGGTGAAATATAGGTACTGAGGAAGCGGCTGAAGCTAGCAAAAACTATGTGTAACCTGGCTTCCACTGGCCCACGAGACAAGTATGTTAAGGGAGTTGAAGCACTCCAGAAGCGGCTTACAGCAAAACAAAGGCAGCTGCAAAAACTAAAGAACTGCAGAGATAATCCCCTTCGTGAGGTTTTCCTGAACAGGGAACGCATGCAGCAGACCCAGACGCAGTCCCAGATCCAGCAGGAAGCAGAACCCAGAGACACACAGGACTCCGTGGTTCCAGACACCCCAGAGGCTATGCTGGAAGGGACAGCAGGAGAAGAGAAACAGCAGCAGCCAGAAGGAGGAAAAGACAAGACTGACACAAATAATTCCCAGTTATCACCAGTATTTTATTTCCTACAGGATTCCCAAGAGCTAGGTGCTCCATCCACTTACCAGCCTTGTAGAACAGAGGCTCCTAGTCCAGTTGTGGCAGGTACTGTGGATAAGGAGGGGCTCCAGCACTGCATGCAGCAAGAGACCCTGGCAAGTTTGGAACACAAAAGAGCTATGAAACTGAAAAAAATTCAAAAACGTCCATTATACTTAGAGAGCTGGCAGGGCATAGCCGAACCCACAGAGAAGAGCTCAGGTTTGCTGGGAGAGACAGAGAAGAAAGACAGCCTGGAGAATCAGAACAGTTTGAATGCTGAGGAGAATCAGAACAGTTTGAATGCTGAGGTAGGAGAAGAATCACTACACACTGAGCAAGTACAGAAGTTACCAGGAACAACGGGAGGGAAAGTAGAGCAAAAACAAGGGGTTTTGCAGATGGAGACAGAGACTAAAGAGGATGGGAAAGTACAGGAATGGAGTAGTGGAGTACTACAAGAGATGGAAGAAGCTGAGAGCAAATATGGTGGACAGAGGGCGGGAACATCGTGGGAACACCACAGTCACTCATGGACAGAATTGATAGGGCAGACCTCTGAGCAGGGCTGTCCAAGAGCTGCCATCCAATCTCAATCAGAAGTGCTGATGACATCATGGGGGAAGCTCAGTGACAGGCAGGGGCTCCCAATAGATTCTGCCACTCAGAAACAAGAAGAAAGAGCAGAAGGGAGCTTCTCAGAAACTCATGCCCATCAAAGCAGGAGTCCCAGAAAGGAGAGAGAGAATTGTGGAGAGTGTCAGCTGCACCAGGAGGCGGAGCCAAGACCCAGATCGAGTAAGAAAGTGCATGGAGGAGAGTGTCAGCTGCACCAGGAGGCGGAGCCAAGACCCAGATCGAGTAAGAAAGTGCATGGAGGAGAGTGTCAGCTGCACCAGGGGGCGGAGCCAAGTCCCAGACCCAGTAAGACAGTGCATGGAGGAGAGTGTCAGCTGCACCAGGAGGCAGAGCCAAGACCCAGACTGAGTAAGACAGTGCCAGATACAGAGAGAGTACATGAAGGAGAGTGTCAGCTGCACCAGGAGGCGGAGCCAAGACTCAGACTGAGTATGACAGTGTCAGAAACAGAGAAAGTGCATGGAGGAGAGTGTCAGCTACAAGAGGAGACAGATCCCAGACCTGGTCTGAGTGGGACAGTTGCAGAGCAAGGGAACGAGTGCTGGTTGGGAACAGCAGCAACTGGCAAAGGACTGGAAGTAGAATATTGCAGAGGGGGAAGAGACAGAAACAGCACAAGTGAATTGAACATAGTGGGGTTAGTGGACATGGGAGAGGAGGGAGGGGAAGAGAGGGGGAGGGGAGGAAGGCAAGAAGAGGATGTTGGGGAAGGGAGTGGGGAAGGGGGGAGCATACTGGTATCAGCCCCTTTATCCTTTGCAGCAGTAGTACGGGGAGGAGGGGCAGAGACAGGGAAGGAGGAGGGGAGGCAGGAGTCAGACATGGGGACAAGGGGAAATCCATTTTCTGGTCCGTTGCGGGGTCCCGGGAGCGGTGTTACCCCAAAACGTCGAAATGTTGTCCAGCTGCATTGGGTGGGCACAGGGGTAGCACCACCTAGAGAGGTTGTTTTAGGAATGGTATTCTCCCTTGGCTTTATCCCTGAAGATTTGTATGCATGCATACACCCTGTGGGAATCCCTGAATATGATATTAGTTTCTTAACAGGGCGAGGTTTGGATCTGTTTTGGGAAAAGTACACAGAGGTGCAGCATCAGGGTAGATGGGTGGATTTTAAGGCTGTCCCCATCAGTAGACAGGACGCAGTCCAGATTACCATTTTGGTACGTAATGAGTCTCTTACGGCTGCAGACCTGTCGTACTGGTTGGGACGGTATGCCGAAATTAGGACCCCATTAAGCAAAATACCAGACCAGAGTCGTGTGTGGGCGGGGGGGGTGGAGTGCCCTTGTAAAATTAAAACAGGCAGGTTATGTCACCCAACATATACCTTCAGCCGCATACATGGGAAGGGATCGAATTCAATGCTTTTATGCAGGACAACCCAGACAGTGCTACAGGTGCGGATCTTTCCGTCACTTAAGCATGTCGTGTACAGTGTTAAAGTGCTCTCGATGTGGCAGTACAGATTATGACACCAGCGACTGCACTACCGTACGCTGTAACCTGTGTGGGGGCACCCTTTTAGCAAGTGCCCACAAGCTTCGCACAATCAGGTAGAGGGAGAGAGGAGGGGGGAGGAAGGGGCACAAGCAGAAACTACAAGGATACAAGGACAGAAGCGGGAAGCATTAAAGGGATTAATGGAGAAATCAAATACCGCTATTCATACAGAGGCAGGCACTAAGGGAAAGGGAAAGGGGGAGAAAAGGACATCAGGTTTGGATCACATTCAAAGAAGGGGTATTTGTGAAAGGATGGAAGAAGGAGGTGGGGAGAAGGGGGGAGAAGAAGGGGAAGCATGGACCCTGGTAGGGAAACATGGAGGGAAGGGGGGTCGGAGGAAGGAGGGGAGGGGGCTAGCCCGAGCGGGGAGAACAGATATTCTGGAGAAGAGCCAGAGTAATCGATATGCAGTGTTTCAGGTTTCAGGCGAAGGAGAGGGTGATCTTGAGGTGAATCCACCCCAAAGGGAGGTTTTGGAGGAGAAGAGGAGGGGAGGGGAGCGAGGAATGAATCATCTGAAAGACTTAACAGAGAGGAGCCAGCAGTGTTACCCCCAAGTCTAACATCACATCCTAATAGTTTAACGAAGGGCCTCATGCAGGAAATAGAGGAGGGTAAGGAAGGGGTGAAAGGGGAAGGGGCTGGTCCAGAGGAAACCAAGAAAAAAAAAGGGTAGAAAGAAAGCCGGGGAAGATGACTCAGAGTGGGAGGATTTGGAATTAGAAGAAATTATAGAGGATCCTGAAGAAATGATGGGGGCAGGAATATCTGTGAAGAGGGATTGCGGTGAAGAGATGAGGAGGGGTAAGAAATTTAAGAAATAAACCATGGCTGCCTTGTCCTTAATCTTTGCAACTCTGAATGTAGCCAGCATAAAGGCAGAGAGAACTAGATTTGTCGCCTTTAGCGATTTGACCCAGTGCAAGGTAGACTGCATCCTGTTGCAGGAGACTCATTTGGATTCTTTGCAGCTCCTGCACCGGGCCAAGAGAGATTGGAAAGGGGGGCCCTCATTCTGGTCTCTGGCCAAAGAGAGATGCGCAGGGGTGGCTATTCTTTTTGCCACCCGAGAAGTGGAGATTACGAGGGAAATAGAGGTGGAGATAGGGAGGTGTGTCGTATTAGACGTTTTCATTAGAGGGGTAGCAGTGCGAATCATTAACTTTTATGGGCCCCAGATTAGTTGGGAACGCAAGCAGCTGTTGCTCCGGGTGAAACCGTATTTATATACAAGCAAATTGGTGGTATTTGGAGGAGACTTTAATATGGTCTTACAGCAAGCAGATAGAAAGGGGTCCAGGCGTCAGGTGGGTTATGACAGCCTCCAGCTGGCAGCAATTGTAAAACAGGCAAGACTGGAGGTGGCGGGAGGGAAGGGGTTCACTTTTAGAAGGGGAGACACGGAGAGCCGTATTGACTGGCTCTTTGTAGGCGGGTTGGCTAGGTTTCAGGGGCAGCCGAATAGATGGACGGAATATTCAGATCATGCCTTAGTTTCCACAGTCTTAACAATATGCGAAGGGGCGCAGAAAGGCCCAGGATTTTGGAAACTGAGTGCAAAGTTATTAGAAGTAGAGGAAAACAGACAAATATTTGAGGGTTTTTTAGCAGACCAAGAAACACTATGGGAGGTGATGGATGATAAGGGAGCCTGGTGGGACATGGTAAAGGGGCGAGTCAAGGCCCTTTTCCGGTCCCTAGCCAGGAAGCAGAGTCAGGGGTTACAGGCACAGTGCTGTCGTCTTCGTAAGCAATTGGACCACGCGGTCTCCAACCATCTGGAGAAGGGAGAGATAGAAGCTTTGCAGGCCCAGTTGAGGATGTTGCAATATGATCGATACGCTGCTTTGCTTCTGGAAAGGGAATATGGGCATCGGTATTCCCCGGATCCTTTGCAGAATTGCAAGGTAGCAGTAGGACACAAGGTCATTATGCTATGAGAGATGAAGCAGGGCAGCGATTGACGAACCAACGTTCAATCGAGGCCAGGGTCATTCGGTTTTACACCCAATTGTGGGGGAAAGAGAGCTTGGTTTCTAACTTCATGCTATCATACGTGCAGAGTGCCCCAGGCTTGGAAAAGGTTTCGGAGGGGGAGATGGAACAACTGCTTAGGCCCATTACCACAGGAGAGGTAGATGATGCTATTGATACGCTATCAGCACGTACAACTCCGGGTCTCGATGGGCTGACCCCAGAGTTCTACAAAAAAATTCCGTGTGGTCCTGATTCCAGTGTTAGCTGCAATTTTTAATAATTGTTTGCAGAACGGGCGTTTGGCCCCTTCACAGCAGTGTTCTATTTTGGTTCTCCTCGCAAAGAAGGGAAATCTGGAACTTATCGAGAACTGGAGACCCATAAGTCTTCTGAATGTAGATAGGAAAATAATGGCCAGGATTATTTACAACCGCCTGGCTGGGGCAGTGGGTGGTCTCTTGTCCTCAGCACAGTTTTGCTCGGTGAAGGGGAAAGGGGCAGTGGAAGCAGTTTGTACCATCCGTGAAATAGTGGAAAGGAGTCAAGGTGGGACAAAGGGAAAGTATTTGCTGACCCTTGATCAGTCTAAGGCTTTTGACAGGGTGTCCCAGGAGTACCTATGGCTAGTGCTTCGGTGCTATGGGATACCCGACCAGTTTATAGGGTGGATCCAGACTTTGTATCGCAATGCAAGGAGTAGCACTCTGATAAATAGTTGGGTGGGCAAGAGCTTTGCAGTGAGGTCAGGGGTACGGCAGGGGTGTCCCCTCAGCCCCTTGCTGTACGTCCTTTCCTTAGATCCTTTCCTCAGAAGGTTGAGTGGAGGGTTTAGCGGTCAACTAGAGGGCATCTCTTTGGGTTCACACACATGGCGATGTGTCGCCTACGCAGATGATGTCACAGTAGTAATCAGTAGCAAGGAGGAAGCCGAGCGAGTTCAGACCTGGATGGCAGAATACACACAGGCTGCGGGGGCCCAGATAAACCAGGATAAGAGCTCCGCAATTTGGGTAGGACAGGGCAGACCAGCTTTCAAACTTCCCAGTCAGTACCCAGTAGCAAGGGATGAAGTACGGATCCTGGGTCTCTGGGTAGGCAGACAGGACTATGATACGATCAACTGGGAGAAGGGGCTGGGGAGAGTCGAGGAAAGGGTGGCCCAGTGGAAATCATATAAGTTGCGGTTTGTGGAAAAACTGCATGTCATTAAGACCTATCTGATACCCCTTCTCCTGTTCATATCCAAGGTCTGTTTACTGCCTATATCGTTACATGCCAGAGTATACAGCTTGTTTTCCAACAGCTATGGGGGAACAGGATGAATATTATCCGGAGGGAGGTGACCTATTTGCCCAAAAGGGAGGGGGGGGGGTTGGGAATGGTCAACCCTGTGGTACATTTTAGTTGTTTCTTTTTCCAACAAAATCTGGGAGGGGTCTTGCGGGAAGGGAGGCCGGCTTGGGCAGACTGCATGGCCTCCTGGCTTCAGCGGTACTTGAGGGATTGGGTGAGGGGAGGTCAGGCAATGCCCCTGCGAGGGAAGGCGGGATACTTGCCACAGTACATCTCACCTCTGTTGAGATTGGTGAAGAGATGGGGTATCACAGTACAGGAAATCCAGAAGGAGGACAGGAGGCAGCTACAACACCGCATTATTCAGACACACTTTTCAACACGTCTAGCCTTGAGGGACTGCCCAGGTCCAATACAGGAGGAAGGTCTGGCTTTCCTCAATTCATCACGCCTCCCCCGGAAGATCGCGGACATGGCCTGGCTGACTTTCCACAGCCGGCTTTATGTTCGAGCTAACATGAAAAATAGAAACAGCAATGATCGTAAGTGCCCGAGGGGGGAGTGCGTGACGGAGGATGAAACAATGGACCACTTCCTCCTCAAGTGCCCGTTCAATCAACAAGTCTGTCAGGCAGTAGCCCGCCAATTAGGGATTCCTTTCTTCCACCAGCTATCTTATGCAGAATGGGCCTATGGAGGGTTTCCAAAAGGAAAGGGGTGGTGTAGGGAGACACTGTATATCATCGCTGCAGCCCTTTGTTACTTCCTGTGGCAGGCACGCTGCCAAGCTTCATTATATCGGAAGTGGCTGTCTGTACAGGAGGTGGCAGGGGATGTGGTACATTTTGTCCAGCAGCTGGCAGTGAGGGAGAAGGAGCATTGTTCTGGTCTACAGTGGGCAAGGCATTGGAGGGGTTTTTCGTTTCAGCCTCCCTAAGTGGGAGGGTTTGTTGAGGGGCGGGGGTTTTGGCCCGTAAGGTTTTATTTATGTATTAGTTAGCGGGTTTTATTGCTTGTTTTATCGCTTGTTTGTATGCTTGGTTTGTCTTGTTGCAAGTTTCAATAAAGACAATATGACACAGTCTTTCACTCTCTGTGTGTCACTGTCACACACAGTCTCTCAAACACACACACACACACACACACACACACTCGCTGTCTCTCTGTCACACCCACACACACACATACACTCTGTCTCACTGCACACCCCTGTGCTCCTGCAAGGGCTTGCTGGAAGGAGGAGGATATGGAGACGCACACACACACACACACACACATACTCTGTCACGCATACACACGCTCTCTCTCTCTCTCTCTCTCTCACACAGCCTCTCTCACATACACAGTACGAGCAAAATCTTCATGGTGCCCATTTCATTTGTGAAATTACACACACAGGAACGCAACACACAATGTGAAGATGCAAAAAAATAAATTAACAGCAACACAACACATGGGTTAATGCACAAACACACAGACAAACCCGTTTGGAGAATTACAAATTAACCAAAAAACAAAAAACAAACAAAAAAAAACTTACTGCACATGGGACGAGGATTACTGCACATGGTGGTACAACATGGCAACACATGATTTACACATTAAAAAAAAAACAATTACACACTCATGGATCATCTTCTACATTATACAAGCTACACAAATATTCCTTCTCATTATAACACTTTTCAAACAACTGTTTGGTTACAAAAAAAAAAACTTTCAAATAAAACCTTGCTAGTGCCCGTTTCCTTTAAAACTGATGAAGCATTGCTCATCTAAAAATTTCAGAGGTATCAAACAAAAGTGGGAAAAAGAATCGGGGAAGATGCTAGAGGGATGGGACATAGGGGCAACATTGAAGGTTATTCCGTCCCTTTCCATAGATGAGAGACTACGAGAATGTGGGTACCGGGTGATTATGCGGGCTTACATGTCAAGACAACAATCGGGGCACAAAACGTAACACGGGAGATGAAATGTGTTAAATGTGATCACACACCCCACACTCTATATCGTGCTTTTTGGGGATGCCCGAGGATGCGAGCTTTTTGGGGTCAGATTCAGAGGTTTATGGCCAAAACAATACAGGCACCAGTAGGGGGGAGATGGGATCACTATGAGTTAGATACGCAGACGGCATTCAGGACAAAGGATGCTGGATCTAGGACATGGTGCCGCAAGGTGTGCTTAGTGGCCTGCAAAAGTATTTTACAATGGTGGATATCCCCTGAACCACCCACATATTGGCAATGAATTGGCTCTATGGGAAGCAAGGGAGGCGAAAGGAATCCCAAAAAGGAAAAAGTATTTTATGTCAGTTTGGAACCAGTATATACAAGGGTTAAGTACACGAGGACGCAACTTGCTTCTAAACCTGCTATAGACCTGAATAAAGGGCTAAAAGGAATGCAATGTCTTTTCTCCGCGACGAAGGTTGGCACTAGGGGAAGGGGAAGGGGTCTACCTGGACTATAACAGACCAAGTTCAGGTAGACAGGATGATAGTAGGGAGGGAGGGGAGGAATATGTAAGGTGGGGGGAGGAGGAGGGGGGAACATAAAACAGGCGAGTTAATGTTCATAATGTAATGATTAAATAGAAGTCTTTGTTCTGATGAATGCAAGGAGGGCTACCTAGATATAGACAATCATAGAGTTGGCATTAGGAGAATTGTTGTAATGCAAAGAGCAGGAGAGGGGGGGCTCAATGTCAACAGTTACAAAAATGAGGATGGATCAAAGCACTTTGTTACGACTGAGAGCATAGACATTTATTGGTTTATAAGTACTTGGAACGTTGGACATAGAAGAGAGGGAGGTGGGGGGGGGGAGAAAATGGTTAAAAGCTTGATGACTGTCTTTCTTATTTTGTGGTTATTGTGTATACTGGGATATTTGAATTTTGTACATTCACTTTGTTGGAGGTGTTTACTTTGAATTGTCATCAATAAAAACATTGAAACATAAAACAGAAATGGGCCTTTTTTACTAGTTACTAATAATAGCTCTGCAAGTTCATTTTTTTAGTTCAGTCAGTGCTCTGGGATGTAATCCAGGTGATTTACTACTCTTTAGTTGTCTAATTGCCCATTACATATTCTAGATTTACAGAAATTTGTTTCAGTTCCTCCAACTCATCACCATTAAATACTATTTCTGCTATGTGTATCTCCCCAACACTTCTTCCTCAGTGAAGACCGAAGCAAAGAATACATTTAATCTCTCTGCTATGGTCTTGTCTTCCATGAATGCTCCTTTTACCCCTTAGTCATCTAGCAGTCCAACTGATTCTTTTACCATCTTCTTGCTTCTAATATATCTAAAAAAGATTTTATTTTATGTTTTTGCCTCCAAGGCAATCTTCTTTTCAGTCTTTATTTGCCTTTCTTATCAGCACTTTGCATCTGACTTCTTCTTATAGCTCTAATAGCCTCATTTCCCTCACTTTTTAACCATGCCAGCTGTTGTTTGGTCTTCCTTCCTTCTTTTTTATTACATAACTAGTGGAACCCAGCCCGTTTCCTCAACAATGAAACGAGCCCTAGAAAGGCTCTCTTGTAAGAGATTTTTTGTCTCTCCCCTGCCCTCCCCTCCCCTCCATGTCCATTGATTCTTCCCTCCCCTCCCATCCCTTCCCATCGCCTCCCTTCCATGTCCAGCGATTCTCTTCTCTCCTGTCCTCTCCTCCCATCCCATCCACGTCCATCGATTCTGCTCTGCTTTTCTGTGCCTTGCCCTGCCCTCCCCTCGATGTGCCACGATTCTCTCTTCCTTTGTACCTCATTGTTTTCTGGCTGGCCTGGCTGGCTTCCCTTCCGTTGATAACATCCTGACGTCAGCTTGCCTCCAGTGTTCCCTTCCCTCTCACTGTTCCGCCCTCTGACGTCATTACATTTTTACGCGAGGTCGAGGCAGTGAGGGGAATGGAACGCTGGAGGCTGGCTGACGTCATGAGATGTTACAAACCCAGGCAGCCAGACAACGATGGAATGTTGGAGGTGCAAATTATTATATAGGATCTAGGCTTCTAGGATGGTATTTTGGACAATAGCCATGCCCGATATAAAAGTTTTACCTTTGCAGCTGCTCCTCTTTTCTTTTTCTTTTTTTGTTGACCAGTTTCCTTATTTTATCATAGTCTCCTTTTTGAAAGTTAAATACTAACATATTGGATTTCTTGTGCTTACTTACCCTAGTTATTAAATCAAATCTGATCATGCTATAATCTCTCATGTCAAGTGCACCAGTATCATTACCTCTTGCAGCAGATCATGCAGTCCACTAAGGATTAGAAGTAGAATTACTCCTCCTCTTGTTGGTTCCTGAACCAACTGCTCTATAAAGCAGTCCTTGGTTTCATCTAGGAACTTTACCTCCCTAGCATACCCGGTTGTTAGATTTATCCAGTCAACATATGGGTAATTAAAATCACCTATTATTACTATGTTACCCAGTTTGTTAGCTTCCCTAATTTCTGCTAACATTTCTACATCTACATTTTTATGGAGCAGCTGGTGCAGGAGCCAACGAGAGAAGGAAAAATTCTAGACTTGGTCCTTAGTGGATCTAGTGAGGGACGTTATGGTACTGGGGCCGCTTGATAACAGTGATCGTAATATGATCAGTTTTGATATCAACCTTGAAGTAACTATACATAGGAATACATTAGCGTTTATCTTTAAAAAAGGAGACTATGATAGAATGAGAAGAACGGTAAAAAAAAAACTTAGAGGGGCAACTGAGAGGGTAGAAACTGTACAGCAGGCGTGGATGCTGTTCAACGGTACCATCCTAGAGGCCCAGGCCAAACATATTCCGCGAATTACGAAAGAAAGACTGAAGTCCAAAAGACAGCCGGCGTGGTTGAAAAGTGAGGTGAAGGAAACTGTTAGGGCTAAAAGAAACGCCTTCAGAAAACCAGTGGCATAGGAAGGGGGGGCAGTGGGGTGGTCCGCCCCGGGTGCACACACTGGGGGGATGTCGGCGCCGCTGGTTACCTGCTCTCTCTGCCCCGGAACAGGTTACTTCCTGTTCCGGGGCAGAGAGAGCAGGGAACCAATGGAGCCGACGCAGCTCCCAGAGACAATGTGCACTCGGCGGAGCGTCAGCGGTAATGATGCACTCCGGGGGGGGGGGTGCGCACACCGAAGGGGGGTTGCGCCATGCTGCACCCAGGGGGGTGCACAGCAGCGACCCGCCCCGAGTGTCAGCTGGCCTTGCTACGCCGCTGCTGAAAATAACAAGAAGCAACATAAGGAGTGTCAAAGCAAATGCAAGGCACAGATAAAGAAGACCAAGAGGAATTATGAAAAAAAGATAGCATTAGAGGCAAAAAAAACATAGTAAAACATTTTTCGGTATATTAAAAGCAGGAAGCCGGCAAGAGAATCGGTTGGGCCGCTGGATGACCGAGGGGTAAAAGGGGTGATCAAGGATGACAAAGACGTAGCGGAGAGATTGAATGAATTCTTTGCTTCAGTCTTCACCGAGGAAGATTTGAGTGGGATACCGGTGTCGGAAATGGTATTTCAAGCGGACGAGTCAGAGAAACTTACTGAATTCACAGTAAACCTGGAGGACGTAATGAGGCAGTTCAGCAAACTGAAGCGTAGCAAATCTGGACCGGTTGGTATACATCCTAGAGTACTGATAGAACTGAAAAATGAGCTTGCGGAGCTTCTGTTAGTGATATGCAATTTATCCTTAAAATCGGGCGTGGTACTGGAAGATTGGAGGGTGGCCAATGTAACGCTGATTTTTAAAAAAGGTTCCAGGGGAGATCCGGGAAATTATAGACCGGTGAGTCTGACGTCGGTGCCCTGGAAAATGGTAGAGGCTATTATTAAAAACAAAATTACAGAGCACATCCAGGGACATGGATTACTGAGACCAAGTCAGCACGGCTTTTGTTTGGGGAAATCTTGCCTGACCAATTTACTTCAATTCTTTGAAGGAGTAAACAAACATGTGGACAAAGGGGAGCCGGTTGATATTGTGTACCTGGATTTCAAAAGGCATTTGATAAGGTACCTCATGCAAGGCTACAGAGGAAATTGGAGGGTCATGGGATAGGAGGAAATGTCCTATT
Organism: Microcaecilia unicolor; assembly: GCF_901765095.1. NCBI lineage: Eukaryota > Metazoa > Chordata > Amphibia > Gymnophiona > Siphonopidae > Microcaecilia > Microcaecilia unicolor. The sequence continues at coordinate 113,165,619 of NC_044040.1, forward strand.
GTGGATTAAAAACTGGTTGAAGGATAGGAAACAGAGAGTGGGGTTAAATGGTCAGTATTCACAATGGAGAAGGGTAGTTAGTGGGGTTCCTCAGGGGTCAGTGCTAGGACCGCTGCTTTTTAATATATTTATAAATGATTTAGAGATGGGAATAACCAACGAGGTAATTAAATTTGCTGATGACACAAAGTTATTCAAAGTCGTTAACTCGCGAGAGGATTGTGAAAAATTACAGAAGGACCTTACAAGACTGGGAGACTGGGCAGCTAAATGGCAGATGACGTTTAATGTGAACAAGTGCAATGTGATGCATGTGGGAAAAAAGAACCCGAATTATAGCTACGTCATGCAAGGTTCCACGTTAGGAGTTACGGGCCAAGAAAGGGATCTGGGTGTCATCGTCAATAATACACTGAAACCTTCTGCTCAGTGTGCTGCTGCGGCTAGGAAAGCGAATAGAATGTTGAGTATTATTAGAAAAGGTATGGAGAATAGATGTGAGGATGTTATAATGCCATTGTATTGCTCCATGGTGCGACCGCACCTTGAGTATTGTGTTCAATTCTGGTCACCGCATCTCAAGAAAGATATAGTAGAACTGGAAAGGGTGCAGCGAAGGGCAACAAAAATGATAGCGGGGATGGGATGATTTCCCTATGAAGAAAGACTAAGGAGGCTAGGGCTTTTCAGCTTGGAGAAGAGACGGCTGAGGGGAGACATGATAGATGTATATAAAATAATGAGTGGAGTGGAACAGGTGGATGTGAAGCGTCTGTTCACGCTTTCCAAAAATACTAGGACTAGGGGTCATGCGATGAAACTACAGTATAGTAAATTTAAAACAAATAGGAAAAAAGTTTTCTTCACCCAACGCGTAATTAAACTCTGGAATTCGTTGCTGGAGAACGTAGTGAAGGCGGTTAGCTTGGCAGAGTTTAAAAAGGGGTTGGACGGTTTCCTAAAGGACAAGTCCATAGACCGCTACTAAATGGACTTGGGAAAAATTCACAATTTCGGGAATAAATTGTATAAAATGTTTGTATGTTTGGGTAGCTTGCCAGGTGCCCTTGACCTGGATTGGCCACTGTTGGGGACAGGATGCTGGGCTCAATGGACCTTTGTTCTTTTCCCAGTATGGCATTACTTATGTACTTATCTGTCCGTTCTGGCCTTGTGGACAGCAGTATACTCCTATCACTATCCCTTTCCTCTTTACACATGGAATTTCTATCTAAGGATTACAAGGTGTATTTTGTATCCTAAATAATTTATAGTCTATTTGTTTGAAGGCTCGCCTTAACATATAGTGCTATCCCTCCACCAATTTGATTCACCCTATCACTGTGATATAATATATACCCAGGTATAGAATAGAATCACCTCCCCCTCAGTCCCGCCCAACACTAACCACTACCTCCAGGAATCTCCAGGCTGTTGACCCCCCCTCCTTATCTGCTAGTATCTCTGATCTCCTCCCGTCCATCACGTCCTCCGAGTCCGTCGACAAGGCTGTTTCCAACTACAGTGCCACTCTCTCCTCCGCCCTAGACACCCTTGCACCATCTGTTTCCCGTCCCACAAGGCGCACTACTCCCCAGCCCTGGCTTAACCCTTGCACCCGTTACCTTCGCTCCTGCTCCCGATCGGCTGAATGCCTATGGAGGAAAACTCGCACCCATACTGACTTCATTCACTACAAATTCATGCTATCCTCCTTCCAGTCCTCCCTATTCCTCACCAAACAGGACTACTACACTCACCTGACTAATTCCCTCAGCTCTAACCCTCGTTGTCTCTTTGCCACCCTCAACTCCCTCCTCAAAGTGCCCTCCGCTCCCATCCCCCCCTCACTCTCTCCTCAATCACTGGCTGATTACTTCCGCGACAAGATCCAGAAGATCAACCTCGAATTCACCTCTAAACCTTCTCCTCCTCTTCATCCTATCACCCACTCAACCAATCACCCACTCAACCAATCACCCCATGCCTCCTTCTCCTCTATTCCTGATATCACCGAAGAGGAAACCGCCCATCTTCATCCTATCACCCACTCAACCAATCACCCACTCAACCAATCACCCCATGCCTCCTTCTCCTCTTTTCCTGATATCACCGAAGAGGAAACCGCCCATCTTCTCTCCTCCTCGAAAAGCACCACCTGTTCCTCAGACCCCATTCCCACCAACTTACTTGTCACCATCTCTCCTACTATCACCCCTCCCATCTGTCATATCCTCAACCTCTCTCTCTCCACCGCAACTGTCCTCGACACCTTCAAGCATGCTGTTGTCACACCTCTCCTCAAAAAACCTTCACTTGACCCCACCTGTCCCTCCAACTACCGCCCCATCTCCCTCCTACCCTTCCTCTCCAAAATACTTGAACGCGCCGTTCACAGCCGTTGCATTGATTTTCTCGCCTCTCATGCCATCCTCGATCCGCTTCAATCTGGCTTTCGCCCACTTCACTCGACAGAAACGGCATTATCCAAAGTCTGTAATGACCTGTTCCTCGCCAAATCCAAAGGTCATTACTCCATCCTCATTCTCCTCGACCTATCCGCCGCCTTTGACACTGTCAATCACAACTTACTTCTGGACACACTGTCCTCTTTTGGGTTCCAGGGCTCTGTCCTCTCCTGGTTCTCCTCTTATCTCTCCCATCGTACCTTCAGAGTACACTCTCATGGTTCTTCCTCCACCCCTATCCCGCTCTCTGTTGGAGTCCCTCAGGGTTCTATCCTTGGACCCCTTCTTTTCTCCATCTACACCTCTTCCCTGGGCTCCCTGATCTCATAGTAACATAGTAACATAGTAGATGACGGCAGAAAAAGACCTGCACGGTCCATCCAGTCTGCCCAACAAGATAACTCATATTTGCTGCTTTTTGTGTATACCCTACTTTGATTTGTACCTATGCTCTTCAGGGCACAGACCGTATAAGTCTGCCCCGCACTATCCCCGCCTCCCAACCACCAGCCCCACCTCCCACCCACCGACTCTGGCACAGGCACAGACCGTATAAGTCTGCCCAGCACTATCCTCACCTCCCCAGCCCTGCCTCCCAACCCCGGCTCTGGCACAGACCGTACAAGTCTGTCCAGCACTATCCCCGCCTCCCAACCACCAGTCCCGCTTCCCACCACCGGCTCTGGCACAGACCGTATAAGTCTGCCCAGCCCTATCCCCGCCTCCCAACCTCCAGCCCCGCCTCCCGATCTTGACTAAGCTCCTGAGGATCCATTCCTTCGGCACAGGATTCCTTTATGCTTATCCCACGCATGTTTGAATTCCGTTACCGTTTTCATTTCCACCACCTCCCGCGGGAGGGCATTCCAAGCATCCACTACTCTCTCCGTGAAAAAATACTTCCTGACATTTTTCTTGAGTCTGCCCCCCTTCAATCTCATTTCATGTCCTCTCGTTCTACCACCTTCCCATCTCCGGAAAAGATTCGTTTGCGGATTAATACCTTTCAAGTATTTGAACGTCTGTATCATATCACCCCTGTTTCTCCTTTCCTCCAGAGTATACATGTTTAGTTCAGCAAGTCTCTCCTCATATGTCTTGTAACGCAAATCCCATACCATTCTCGTAGCTTTTCTTTGCACCGCTTCAATTCTTTTTACATCCTTAACAAGATACGGCCTCCAAAACTGAACACAATACTCCAGGTAGGGTCTCACCAACGACTTATACAGGGGCATCAACACCCCCTTTCTTCTGCTGGTCACACCTCTCTTTATACAGCCTAACAACCTTCTAGCTACTGCCACCGCCTTGTCACACTGTTTCGTCGCCTTCAAATCCTCAGATACTATCACCCCAAGATCCCTCTCTCCGCCCGTACCTATCAGACTCTCCCCACCTAACACATACATCTCCCGTGGATTTCTACTTCCTAAGTGCATCACTTTGCATTTCTTCGCATTGAATTTTAATTGCTAAACCTTAGACCTTAACTGTTAACAGAGATATTGTATGCAATGCGCCGCTGCACCTATCTCTGTCACACATTCTTCACAGTAGCATTTCAAAGCCATGCACTTTGTTCACTGGACAATCTCAGAGGATTGCTATGTCCTCCTCTCTCATGGGCCGATGATCAGAAGCCCTGCGCTGTTCCAAACAGAGCTCTAAAAATAGTGCCGGAACAGGGTGAGACTATAACGCCCCTATGATCAAAGCTAATAGCATGTAAATTTATGTGCGCTATTAACTCTGATCAAAGGGGTACTTCATACGGTTACTTCTACGGGAGGATTGCGCCTGGGCATGTGCCCAAGGCACAATCCTCCCTCAGAAGTTGTTTGACAGGTCCGGGCTATCAAAAGCCTGGACTTGTCAAACAGCAGAAGTTTGACAGGTCCAGGACCCTCTCCCGGACCTGTCAAAACCAAGCCCGCCCCTCCTCCAAACACAAGACCTGGAGGTCCAGTGGACCTCCAGGCCCCCCACCCCCAAAGCACAAAAACCCTGGTAGTTCAGTGGAATCGCTAGCTTCCCCCCTCCCACCCACCCCCACATCGCACAAAAACGACCTGGTGGTCCAGTGGGACCGCTATCTATCCATCCCTCCACCCGGCAGCCTACCTTTCCGTAGTCGTAGTAGTGGGAAGAGGGAGGGTCTAGCACTCCCTTCCTCCTCTTCGGGCGATTTCCAAAAATGGTGTCGGGATGCACTGGGCGGGGCTTAACTTCCATATATGGACCACCACGGTTTTTGTGCTTTGGCTTCCAGTATCACCTTTATGCTGACGACACCCAGCTTTATCTCTCCACACCTGACATCACTGCGGAAACCCAGGTCAAAGTATCGGCCTGCTTATCCGACATTGCTGCCTGGATGTCCAACCGCCACCTGAAACTGAACATGGCCAAGACCGAACTTCTTGTCTTCCCACCCAAACCCACTTCTCCTCTACCTCCACTCTCTATTTCGGTTGACAACACCCTCATTGTCCCCGTCTCTTCTGCCCGCAACCTCGGTGTCATCTTCAACTCCTCCCTCTCCTTCTCTGCGCACATCCAGCAGATAGCCAAGACCTGTCGCTTCTTCCTCTATAACATTAGCAAAATCCGCCCTTTCCTCTCTGAGCACACCACCCGAACTCTCATCCACTCCCTCGTTACCTCTCGCCTTGACTACTGCAACCTGCTCCTCACTGGTCTCTCACTTAGCCACCTATCCCCCCTTCAGTCCGTTCAGAACTCTGCTGCACGTCTTATCTTCCGCCTGAACCGATACACTCATACCACCCCTCTCCTCGTCACTTCATTGGCTTCCGATCAGGTACCGCATTCAATTCAAGCTTCTGCTACTAACCTACAAATGTACTCGATCTACAGCCCCTCCTTACCTCTCAACCCTCATCTCCCCTTACGTTCCTACCCGTACCCTCCGCTCTCAAAACAAATCCCTCCTTTCAGTACCCTTCTCCACCACCGCCAACTCCAGACTCCGCCCTTTTTCCCTCGCCTCACCCCACGCTTGGAACAAACTCCCCGAGCCCATACGCCAAGCCCCCTCCCTGCCCATCTTCAAATCTCTGCTTAAAGCCCACCTCTTCAATGTCGCCTTCGGCACCTAACCTCTACACCTCTGCCCAGGAAACCTAGACTGCCCAACTTGACATTTTGTTACTTAGATTGTAAGCTCCTTTGAGCAGGGACCGACCTTCTTTGTTTATTTTGTACAGCGCTGCGTAACCCTAGTAGCGCTCTAGAAATGTTAAGTAGTAGTACCCAGGTACGACAGTGTTCCATTGGTTATCCTTTTTCCACCAGGCCTTGTAGATGCCTATTGTATCTATCTTTTCATTTAGTGCAGTACATTCTAACTCTCTCATCTTATTTTTTAGGCTTCTGGAATTCAACACTTCAATGTTTGCTGTTCCTATTAACAACTTACACAGCAGTTGATAGTGATTATTTGCAATCATTCAAGTCTGTTTGCTCTTTATTTAAAGGCACCTGGTCTATTATGGCTTTTATTGGAGCCTCACTATCACATCCCTGTTATGGTCATGTCCTTCAAAGATACCTTGTTCCAAACCATGCTCTTTTGAGCGACTGTTGATCTTCCTACAATTTCTAGTTTAAAAGCTGCTCTATTTCCTTTTTAAATGTTGTTGCCAGCAGCCTGATTCCACTCTTATGGAACAGGCTCCCCTTCCCTAGAATGTTGCTCAGTTCCTACCAAATGTAAAACCCTCCACCATTGTCTCATCCATGCATCTCAATGCATCTCCGGAGCTCTGCCTGTCTCTTGGGAACTGTGCATGGAAATGGGAGTACTTCTGAAAATGCTACCTTGGAGGTTCTGGATTTAGCTTCCCATCTAAGAGCCTAAATTTGGCTTCCAGAGCCTGCTTCTCAGATTTTGAATGTTCTAAGGAAACGATTTTTTGTTTTACCGAATTCTCTGAAAGACACAATAGAAGAAGACACATTACGGATTCTATAAACAGTGACTAAAGTTCGTTGTGCAAATCAGCATTTATAGACAATTTGCGTGCGGAACTGAATTGGTTAACAAGTCAATCTGCAACAATAATTGGATGTTAACAAGCAGTTATACTAATTGGCACTAAGTAGGATTTACGCACATAACTCGCTGAGTATTCTCTAAATTGATATGTGTAAATCAGGCCTTGCCTATCTCAAAAGGGGATGTGGCCATGGGAGGAGCATGGGCAGATCATAGGTGTTCCAAAAATTTATGTGCACTGTTACAGAATATGCCCAATCCGTGTCTAAATAAGACATGTGCATTTAGTTGCTGTAAAATCCTAGCTTAAATTTTAGTCAAGGGATGGTCACTATACATATTCTATAAACCGTGTCTAACTTTAAGCGAGGTTTATAGAATACTGCTAAGCTCATTTTTTTTCAGGGCCAATTTTTTTGGCACCATATATAGAATCTGGCCCTATAAGCTTTAATTCATGCATTACATTGTCAATTGGATTATGACAATGTATGCTGTATTACTTAACTATGGCTTGGAGCGATTGTGATTTGATTATTAGATAATGCAAGAAATCGGGATTATGTGACCTTATTTATACATTTTTATTGATTGCCAATTAGATATAAGATTGGTTTTAAGATATTATTTATTTGCAAAATTTGTTATACCACAAAATCACAAGAGTATCAATGTGGTTTACAAAAATCTGTAATATAAAACCATACATATTGAACAATCCATAATAACAAAACAGACAAATACCATAATCCATAATAAAAAGCAAAACAAGTAACATGTTATTTCAAAATAGGAAGCGGATGATATATAGCACAACAATTATTTACCTAAGACAAAAATGGTTAAAAAGAAACCAGAATACAAAAGGACAAATGATAAGATTAAAGTTATACTTAAAAGGCCTTTTTAAACAACCAAGTCTTTAATACAGATTTAAACCTGATATCGTTTATTGTTTATTATTTTACTATACTCTATTATAAGAGAGGTCAGACCATAGAGTAATGGGAAGTTGATTCCAAAGTAGTGGAGTCACGCAACCAAAAGATGAACGTGAAGATTCAAAGACCAGTTTTCTTGGAGGTGGAATAATCAGAAGGCTATAGAGTCCAAAGAACGCAGAGTTCTTAAAGGTTGATAGTGTATGAGAAGATTGAACAGATATAAAGGATGTCCAGTATATAGAGTTAGAATATATAGCACTAATAAAGAAGTAGATTTAATAGGCATCTCAGAGACCTGGTGGAAGGAGGACAATCAATGGGACACTGTGTTATCAGGGTACAAATTATATTGCAGTGGATCAAATTGAAGGTCGGGTTGCGCTATATGTTAAATAGGGAATTCAGTCAAATAAAATAAATATTTTACATGAAACAGATAGTAGCAAAGAGTCCTTATGGAAAGAAATTCCATGTGTAAATGGAAGGAGCATACTAGCAGGGCTGAATTACTGTCCAAACAGACAGATGGGGAAATGTTTACAGAAATTAGGAAAGCTGGCAAATTGGACAACAGTGTATTAATGGGTGATTCTATTACCCCCATATTGACTGAATAAATGTTAGATCAGGAAGAGCTAGGGAGGCAATAACAATAGCCATACTGGGTCAGACCAATGGTCCATCTAGCCTAGTATTCTGCTTCCATCAGTGGCCAATCCAGGTCACAAGTACCTGGCAGAAACTCAGTTAGTAACAACATTCCATGCTACCAGTCTTAGGGCAAGCAGTGGCTTCCCTCATGTCCATCTGAATAACAGACTATGGACTTTTCCTCCAGGAACTTATCCAACCTTTTTTTTTAAAGAAGACGACAAGTAGAAGGACCAAACCCTCTCTAATAGAGTCAAGGTGAACAAACAAAGTGAGGGAGTGGAGTCAGCTTCTATAACCAAACATTCTTTATTCCATCTAGCAACAACCATACAAATTAGATGACTTGACATGGTGATTTTTGCAATATTTATGATTGTTACCTACCTTCAAAGGCAAACTGTTTGAGGGTTTTTCTTTGCCGACATTGCTCTATTACACCAAATCCAAGCAACCTTCAAGAGCAGCTTCTATCACTTGTGACAACTACGCTGCCTTTCTTCTTACATTGAGAAGGCAAGCCTTGTCTCAGTTGTGCATGCCATGATAACATCAAGACTGGATTATTGTAATGCACTCTATACTGGTCTAACTGTAGTAAAGTGTTTGCACCAGCTCCAATTGATTCAGAATGCTGCAGCAAGACTAATAGAAGGCATTAAGTTACATGTTCACATCATACCATGTTTGCATAAACTTCACTGGCTACCAGTACAAATTTCAAAACTCTCTGTTTGACCTTCAAGGCCCTTAAAGGAAATGGCCCCGCGTACTTGAATAGGATCTCCCTCTACACACCTTCAAGGTCACTAAGATCCTCTCAAGGAGTGTCCCTAACCTCGCCCTTTCCAGATGTGAAACCCGCAAGCGAGCCTTCTCCGGAGTAGCCCCCACACTCTGGAATGCACTCCCTGAAAGGCTTAACACAAGGCTATCTCTACTTCAGGAAGCAGGTGAAAGCTTGGCTCTTCAACCAGACCTTTAACAGAAGAAGTAAATGACACTGGCTGCACATATTAATGCAGGACATGTTTATCCACTCCTGCCCTAGCCAAGTTAATGTTCAAGCACCTTTCTGATCTCATTTTCAACTCTCTTATTTTCTTACTCGTGTTACTCTATCTTATCTAGCTACGTTTTCCATCTCTGCTTATACCCTATGCTGTCTATTAAAATGTTTTCCTGTATATTGTGTTGATATGTTCCATACTTTGTATTGTTGTTTGATTTTTTTACTTTTTCTTGCTGTACACCACCTTGTGTGAATTTCTTCAAAAAGGCAGTAAATAAAGCCTAATAAATAAATAAAAAGGACATTGTCGCCTATCCCATGACTTTTTAATTTTCTCAGGAGTCTCTCATGAGGAACTTTGTCAAATGCTTTCTGAAAATCTAGATACACTACGTCAACTGGCTCAACTTTATCCACGTTTATTCTTGCCTTCAAAGAAATGAAGCAAATTGGTGAGGCAAGACTTCCCATGGTTGAACCCATTAAACCATGTTGTCTATCAGGCTTATTTTCGAAAGAGAAAGACGCCCATATTTCGACCCAAATCGGGAGATGGGTGCCTTTCTCCCGTGGGTGCCCAAATCGGTATAATCGAAAGCCAATTTTGGGCGCCTCCAACTGCAGTCTGTCGCGGGAATGAACAAAGTTGACAGGGGCGTGTCGGAGGTGTGGTGAAGGTGGGACTGGGGCGTGTTTATCGGCCAAGGAGAGATGGGCGCCCTCGGCCGATAATGGAAAAAAGAAGGGCGGCAGTAGCGAGAATTTGGGCTGCTTTTTTGGACCCTTTTTTTCACGAACAAGTCCCCCAAAAATGCCCCAACTGCCCAGATGACCACCCGAGGGAATTGGGGATGACCTCCCCTGACTCCCCCAGTGGTCACTAACCCCCTCCCACCAAATAAAAAGAACTTTAAAAACTTTTTTTTCCAGCCTGTATGCCAGCCTCAAATGTCATACCCAGCTCCATGACAGCAATATACAGGTCCCTGGAGCAGTTGTTAGTGGGTGCAGTGGACTTCAGGCAGGTGGACCCAGGCCCACCCCCCTACCTGTTACACTTGTGGTGGTAAATGGGAGCCCTCCAACCCCCCCCCAAACCCACTGTACCCACATGTAGGTGCCCCCCTTCACCCATAAGTGCTATGGTACTGGTGTAGAGTTGTGTGGAGTGGGTTTGGGGGGCTCAGCACCGAAGGGAAGGGAGCTATGGACTTGGGAGGTATTTTACTGTTTTTTTTTCTTTTTACAAGTGCCCCCTAGGGTGCCCGGTTGGTGTCCTGGCATGTCAGGGGGACCACTGCACTATGAATCCTGTCCCCTCCCACGACCAAATGCCTTGGATGTGTTCGTTTTTGAGCTGGGCAGCTTTGGTTTCCATTATCGCTGAAAACCGATACTGCCCATCTCAAATCCGCCCAAATCCTATGCATTTGCCCGGCACCAACCGTATTATCGAAACAAAAGATGGACGCCCATCTATTTCGAAAATATGGTCTGTCCCGCCCCTTCGTGTACCCGTCCTCGGAGATAGTCGCCCATGGAGATGGGCATCTGCGTTCGATTATGCCCCTCTATGTGTTCCGTAATAATATTCTTTATAATAGTTTCCACTATTTTGCCTGGCACTGAAGTCAGGCTTACCAGGCTAATTTCTCGGATCACCCCTGGAACCCTGTTTATGTTTCAACATTTTTATTGATGACAGTTCAAATGAAATATATCCAATAATATAAATACGCATAGCTTCAAAAACAAACATGAACATCTTAAAGCTGTGTACTACAGTCTGTCATCAAACTTTTAACATTTTCTCCCCTCCCCTCCCCTCTGCTTGTGTTCTAGCGACTTTAGTTTTCCACAATTTTATATTAGGTATCAACATTTTTATTAATGACAATACAATTGCTCATTTCACACAAAAGAAACATATAAGACCAAATATTCATATATGTTCTTCAATGCCAAATATATTGTAGGATCATCAAATGTTTCCCTCCTCCCTTTTAGAACCATATCCTCCCCTATTATTCCACCCCCCTTTAACTAGTAACAGTCATAACTGGAATAATAACTAAACAAATAATAGTCCCTACAATGGCTAGCACAATTCTAAAGTTTAACAAATCCCTCTTCCCCCCTGGTAACCTCCCCTCCCCACCCAATTCTACCCATTTAGCAAACGCGGGAGCTAGTTGGATGTAAAGTGTCTAACCGATACACCAGCCGAACTCTGAAGTAGCCATGTCTGACCATCCAGAATCATATTCCTATGGTCTGGCCGCACATTGGAAAATTCCAATTATATGCTCCCTCATGTATCATCTTTTATTCCCTTCTCTGTTATCCCAGTCCCCTTTTAATTAATCTAAGTCCAATCCTCCAGATCCCTTCCCCACAGCTCCACCGTAGGTATTGGGACCTGCTGATGTATGTAATAAGGGTCCATGGCTATCCCGTGTAGTTGTTAGTCCTCTCTCCCTCCCTCCTCCAAGTCGTCTTATCTTAACACCAATTATTCAACCACATCAAACACCAAATAAACAACAAATAACAACAAAAAAGGGGGGGGGGGGAAGGGACCCAAAATTAGACCAACCACCTCCAGGCCTCAAATGTTTAAGAAGAAGTTCCTGGATATGTTATATTAAACCGTGGGGCTTCTACACCGTGTTTTGGCTGTTCTCACCCAACATTTAGCAGCAGGCTTCATGCTCTATGTGGCAAAGAATCAATATACACTCCCCATACTTCATGAAACTGCTTCATCCTCCTGGGAGCGCGTTTAGCATACCTATGTTCAAATGTAGCTAAGGTATGAAGTTTGTTTCTCCACACCCAAAAGGATGGAGCATCACCTCTGAACCACACCTCCATTATCACTTTTTTTTTTTTTTTGTTACATTTGTACCCCGCGCTATCCCACTCATGGCAGGCTCAATGCGGCTTACATGGGGCAATGGAGGGTTAAGTGACTTGCCCAGAGTCACAAGGAGCTGCCTGTGCCTGAAGTGGGAATCGAACTCAGTTCCTCAGTTCCCCAGGACCAAAGTCCACCACCCTAACCACTAGGCCACTCCTCCACACAGGTTTCCGGCTTTCCTCAGTAAAAGTGTATGTGCTCTGTTTACTAAATGATATTCCTCATAACAATCCAGCAAGATTGCCCTCGAGGAAAATAAAATGGTGCACCCAATCAACTTCTCTAAATACCCAACTATTGCCTTCCAAAAGATCTGAGTTTCAGTGCATTCCCAAAGTGAGTGATATAAGGAATTTGCACCCTGGTTGCATTTTTGACATATCGGCGTATCCAGTGCGCCTATCTTGAACAATCTTTCCTGCGTGAAATATGCTCTGTGGTGAACCCGAAATTGACACTCTCGTAAGGCTGCATTAACCGAGAGTTCAGGGATTCGCTTGACTAATTTTAATGGTTCTATTCTGCTGCCTAGTTCTGGAGCCCACCTCATCACAAGGTCCATATATGTCCTCTCTTGGGAGTATTTCTGTATGGCCCTATGCATCCCTGAGATCGATAGGCCTCCCTCCCGGAATTTATCATAAAATCCCTGCAGCAAAGCTCCCAGTGAAGGGACCAAGGCACTGTTCACCAATGATGTGACATAATGTCTCAATTGCAAATAGGCCATCACATATCTATTTTCCACCTTCTCCGCTCCCAAAAGGACCTCCCATGTATATATTCAACCCTCCTCATCTATCACATGTTGCAGTAAAGTGAGTCCTTTGGCTGCCCATCTAGTAAAACTCGCGTTGTCATTCCCAGGTGTAAAATGGACATTTCCCTTGATCGGGAGCTGATCCGACACATCATCCCGTCCTCCCAACAGTTTTATCAAAAATTTCCAGGTCTGTCGCATCGCCCTCAACAAACCACTCTGCCTCAACCTATTTGGTAACTCTGTGTGCGAACAATGCAACAGAGACTTTATGTGCCAGGAGGTGTAATAGGCCGCCTGTCACGTTCCTCACCTGTTCGGCGCTCCTCCAGACTGGCTCGGGCCACGGGTTCCTCAGAAAGAGCTGAGGATCAGGCTTAGGAAGGTCTGTTTCAGTTTCTGTTTCCTAAGTCTGGCAGCTGTCATCTAGCTTGGATCAAGACCACAGCCATCTTGGTTGACTCAAGGGAATCAGCCATGTTTCGGTTTCCTAGTCTGGCAGCCGTCATCCAGCTTGGAGCAAGGACAGCAGCCATCTTGGCTAGCTCAGGAGGGAGCAGCCATCTTGTATACAAGTACAGGAAGGAAGCCCATATTTGGGCGTTGTGCTACTCTTCTGATGGGGGCAGCCATCTTGGAACAGCTGCACATGGTTGAGCCTAATTCCTGCACTATTTAAAGCCCTGTTTCCAGTCCTTCCATGCTTCGGCTTCTATTCGCATAGAGGTTGTGGTCTTCATCTGTTCCAGTGGTTTCCTGGGTTCTTGACCTCGGATTGTTTACTGACCACGCGCTGTATTGCTGCCTGCCCAGACCCTTGGACTGATTCTTGACTACACGCTGTGTTGCTGCCGGCCCAGACTTTGGACTGTTTTCTATTTTCGCTGCTTCGCTGACTCCTTGCTCCAGGACTGTGTCTGCACTCCCGCTTGTCTGGTCAGTGGTCACGCAACCCTGCTGGTTCCGGAAGTCCTGCCGGCCGCTTGAACCCAGGGGCTCAACTCCTGTGGGACAGTGGCTAAGTGCAGGTGAAGCTTGGGATTGTCTGGCTGCCTGACCGAGCGCGGTGGCACTCCATCTTCGCCGTGCTCAGTCGGGGCACAAGGGCACACATTCCCAATCATAACACCGCCTCATAGTCTCTAGGTATGTATCTATCTTCCTCCAGCACCCAGTCTCCTAGGTGCCGGAAAAGGCAAGCATAATTATACAAAGATAGATATGGCATACCCATTCCGCCATACTTCCACGCACCCAACAAATATTTAAACTGCATTCTAGGTTTTTTCCCCGCCCAGCAGAAAAAGGAAATCATCTTCTGGAGCTTTTTAAGATCCTTCTTTAGTACCTGGAAAGGTAGTAACTGTATAACATAGAGCCATTTCGGAAAAAGCACCATATTAAACAATTGAATTCTGCCGTGCAACGAAAGTGGTAATTGGTGCCAATGTGTTAGAGTCACCTTACAATGCTCTAGTAGGGCATCCATATTGGTTCTGCATAGGTTCATTGTACGACCCGAGAGTTGGATCCCCAGATATCTGAATGAATGAATCTCCCACTTTACTGGGAAGGACTTTATCCAACTCGCTTTTAGTGCATGTTCTGTAGGCATTGCTATGGATTTATCTAAATTCAATTTGAACCCAGAGTAATCCCCATATTCTTCAAAACATTCCATTAACATGGGAAAAGAAACTCGAGGGTTCACAACATGCACTAACAAGTCATCTGCAAAAGCAGAAATTTTAAAAATATGCCTCCCTATTGTAACCCCTTGAATCTCCTGATTATTCATAATTTCCCTAATCAAAGGATCCATAGTTAAGATGAAAAGCATAGGCGATAGGGGGCACCCCTGTCTGGTTCCTCGATGTATTGCAAAATCAGATGATGTTACTCCAGCTCTAGGGGATCTATATAATACTTTAGAGCTTCTATAAAGAACCCAGGAAATCCATACCTCTGAAGCACCGCAATAAGAAAACCCCAGTGCACATGGTCAAATGCTTTTTCAGCATCAAAGCTGACCAATACAGATGGTATCTTGGTCGCCTCTACATATTCCATGGACAGCAGTATTTGCCGTATATTATGCACCACCGTACGCCCTGTCACAAACCCCACCTGCTGTTCCGAGATTAGCTTGGGTAACACCTTAGCCAATCTATTGGTCAGAATCTTTGCGAAAAGTTTCAATTCAACATTTAGCAACGAGATTGGCCTATAAGAAGATGGCTTATTTGGATCTCGCCCCGGCTTCAACAGTAGCACTATCTGTGCCAGCTGCAGTGACTGTGGTGCTGCGCCATCCACTAAAAACTGGGAAAAATATGCTCTTAACGCCGGTAAAATCGAGGGAGATAGCTTATAAAATTCGGCTCTAAAGCCATCAGGCCCTGGGGCTTTGTATAGGGAGCTCTGCTTAATAGCCAACTCTACTTCTTCCAATGTTATATCTCCAGTCAATTTACGAGCCTCTCTCTCACCCACCTTAGGTAGGCGCAGATTATCTAGATACATATTTCCATCCATAGGGGCATTTGGGGTCCTGCCATATAGCTTTTGGTAATATTGACAGAACACCTCAGCTATCTCCTTATCTGTTCTCACGAATCCACCCCCTTCTTTTCTAGTTGAAAAATTACTCTGGAACCTCCCGCCTGCTTTATCAGCCGTGATAATAGTTTCCCAGTTTTGTTACCATGCAGAAAAAGCTGATATTGGTAATATTTGACCGACTTCTTCTCTCTGTCATGGAGAAGTTCATTCAAATTAGTCTGGAGTGCTAATAAAAGAGCTCGTCCCTGGGCCGAAGGGTGTTTCCCATATTGAATTCTTGCATTGCATATTTGTTTCTCTAAGCGTATTATTTGCCTGTCTCGGGCTTTCTTTTGAAATGAAGAATATGCGATCGTTTCCCCTCGTTTCCGCTTTCGCTGCTTCCCAATATAATATCGGCCGCTGTTCATATTCCTCATTATAGTGTTGGTATTCGTCCCATTTTTTCAGGATGTGTTCTCTAAACAGGGGGTCATGGTATAATTTCTGGGGAAAACGCCATATGTACTGCTCCTCTCTCCTCTCCCCATAGTCTATTACAGCCCCTCAGATAATAACCAGTAGTCTATTCTAGACTGTGTTCCGTGGGCTCTAGAGAGATGTGTGTAATCTCGTTCAGTTGGGTGTAGTGTTCTCCAAACATCTATCAACTCTAATTTGGAGCACATCATGGCTATACCTCTCTCTGGATTTATACTGTCTGTTGCTGTGTCTCGGGATTTGTCCAAAGTGGCGTCATGCACCATATTGAGATCTCCTCCCATTATTAAGGGTAACTCCCCTAGACTAGTTAATTTGCTTATTAATCCACGCATCCATTTCTGATTATATATATTGGGCCCATAAACGTTACAGAGCAGCACAGGCATTTTATTAAGCAGCCCTTTTAATATCAGATATCTGCCCTGAGGATCTTTCCATGTCTGTTGGATCACGAGATCCAACCCCTTCCTGATCAGTATCATGTCCTGCTTTCCTTCCCATAGCCGGCATTTCCACCACCTGTCCCACCCACCAGCATCCAAATTTAAGATGCTCTGCGGATGAGAGGTGGGTTTCCTGTAAAAAGGAAATGTCTGCCCCATGTCTGTTCAGGTCCCGCATTATTTTTTTCCGTTTAATTGGTGAGCGCACCCCACAAACATTCCAGGATACTAATTTAATCTTCTTCACTTTATTGCATTTATTGGAGGTTTGTCTCTGTACCATATCTTTGTAGTGGTTTTAGGACTGTCCCAGCGAGCAGTCCCCCAACCCATCTCAATTGTTAGGTTCCCCTCCCCCACCATCTAAGCAAAGAAAGACTCCCCTGTCAATGAAAAACAACAGGAACATACAACAAAGTTGACAACTTGTCTCCCCCCTTCTCCTCCCTTCCCCCCCCCCCCCCCAGCTCAGCGTTCAGATTCTGAAGCGTCCCATTTTGCTTCCTTATTTTTCATTTTTCTGCTCCCCCTCCTAAACTTCCGCCCCCCCCTCCTTTCTTCCCATGTATGTCCATAATCCGCAGTGGACTAAGGCCCGTGCGAATGAACTCCCGATCCCGATCGTCCCCTTCGTAATCTTACTGATGTGGCCATATAGCTTCAGTGTAAGCCCCCAAGGGTCAGCTAGTATGTAGCTCCACACCAGACTCTACAATACTGTCTTTTTCCCCCTTGAATTCTTAGTCCGGTAAGACAAAATCCATCTACCCAACATAACACACTGTTAATTCCCTTTGCTTTTTTTTTTTTTTTCTTTCCTTTTAATATCCGTCCTTCGCTATTCATCTCCCCCTCCCCAGAGTAACCTTCCATATCCATTTACCATGATATCTATCAGTTATACATGCACACACATATCACCTGCCTCATGTATAGTCCAGGTCAAGAATTGCAAACTATTACTCTATTGCAGGTGTATCCTGTAGTCCCAATTTCATGTCTTTTGTGACCCCAATATTGGGTCCGTTGCAACAAGTCTCTTCATCTACACTCCAAAGTATCTGGCATAACTCAGTAGATCCCGCAGTTAAAATTCCTTCTTCAGAGACATTCTCTGGCGTATCGTCATAATCCCTCGCATATCGCATCTCAGATCACAAGGTAGCACTTCTCAATGTCAATCAGGGTCCTCAGGTCTGACGATTAGAACTGGTAGGCAATCCTTGCAAAAACGCTTTCGCGGATTCCGGAGTATCATAAAATTTCGCTTTGCCCTCTTGAAATACATTGAGACGGGCAGGATACAGTAAGGCAAATTGGATATGTCTTTGATGTAACTCCTTACAAATGGGTGCATATGCTTTACGCATGCCGGACACTCGGGCCGAAAAATCTTGAAAGCATAAAATAGTTTTATTTTCATATTTTAGCGGTCCCTTCGTTCTTATGGCTCGCAAAATGTCCATCTTGTGGGCGTAATTTAAGATTTTGCATATAACCACTCTAGGCCGCTCTGTTTCTGGCCTGCGCAGTCCCAAGCGGTGGGCTCGCTCAATGCGAAGAGGCCCAGCTTTTTGCTGTAGCCGTAAAGTGGATGTCAGCCATTCTTCTAAAAAACTGCCAAGCTCAGCCTCGGGAAGTGACTCCGGCAGACCCACCAACCTCGAGTTTCCCCTTCGGCAACGGTTTTCCATTTTGTCTGCTTTTTCTTCCAGGTCTCGCACTTTTCCTTGGAGCGTTGCCGTCAGCATTTCCAACTGCTTCATTTTGTCCTCTAGGTCAGAGACCCGTTGCGTACAAGCTGAAAATTCTCCTTTAAGCGCCTCTACGTTTCCATCCACATTATCCAGCTTGATGGATAGAGTTTGTAGTTTTTTATCCAGTGTGGCATCTATAGCCTGGGTGACCTCTGCTACTATCTCGGCCACCCATGCCGAGCTCACCGAGGACGGGCCTTTGTTGTTGCTGGCCACCATTTTGGAGTCGCTCTTCGGGAGTTTGTCTCGGTCTCTGCGTTTCGTCTTCGCGGTTATCAGCTCAGTCAGCTACTTCCCAGCACGCACTGATGTTTCCGCCGCCGTTCTCTCGCATTTCCTTGCTATGGGCACCAATTTGTATCGCGGTGTAGGGCAGTTTCGGTGACCGGGATCAGGAGCTTCACCCACCGACGTCTGCTTACTTAGTACGACATCACGTGACCTTCCCCTGGAACCCTGTTTAAAACTCGGCATTACATTGGCCACCCTCCAATCTTCAGGTAGTACTGATGATTTTAGCGACACTAACTGCAGAATAGTAATATCATGTTTGAGTTATTTCAGTGCACTAGGGTGTACACCATTTGGTCCAGGTGATTTATCACTCTTTTACTTGTAGATTTGGCTCAGTACGTCTTCCAGGTTCACCAGGATTTCTTTCAAATTTCTCTTCATATTGTCTTTTAGCCTTCTTTATCAATGCTTTGCATCCAGCTGCCAGTGCTTCTGTTGCTTCTTATTTTCTTCATTCGGATCTTGTTGCCATTCTTTGAAGGATGTTCTTTTGGCTCTAATAGCCTCTTTCACTTCACCTTTTAACCATATGGCCTGTCATTTGCTCTTCTTTCCACCTTTTTTAATACGTGGAATACATCTGGTCTGGACTTCCACAATGGTATTTTTAAACACCAATGCCTTATTTAACATCCTAATCTGTGCGGTTGAACTTTTTAGCTTCTTTTTAACCATTTTCCTCATTTTATTGTGGTCGCTCTTTCAAAAAGTAAATGCTGATACAGTATATTTCCTTAGTGAGTTCACTCCAGGTATCAGCTCAAATGTGATCATATGATCAGCGTTTCCCAGCAGACCCAACTCCGTTACCTCTCCTACTATGCCCTGCATTTCACTAAGGGCTAGATCTAAAATAGCTCCCCCTCTTGTCAGTTTTTGGAGTAGTTGCTCTATTTAACATATTTATAAATGACCTGGAAATTGGAACAACAAGTGAGTTGATTAAATTTGTAGATGACACAAAACTATTCAAAGTTGTCAAAACACATGCAGATTGTGAAAAATTGCAGGAAGAACTTAGGAAACTGGAAGACTGGACATCCAAATGGCAGATGAAATTTAATGTGGACAAATGCAAAGTGATGCACATTGGGAAGAATAATCCGAATCATAGTTGCTAGGGGTCCTCCTTGGGGGTCAGCACTCAAGAAAAAGATCAAGGTGTCAGTGTAGACAGTAGGCTGAAATCTTCTGCCCAGTGTGTGGCGGTGGCAAAAAAAGCAAACAGGATGCTAGGAATTGTTAGGAAAGGAATGCAAAATAAGACCAAGAATATTATAATGCTTCTGTATCGCTCCATGCGTTCAGTTCTGATCACCATATCTCAAAAAAGATAAGGTTCAAAGAAGAGCGACCAAAATGATAAAGGGGCTGGAACTCCTCCCATAAGAGGAAAGGCTAAAGAGGTTAGGTCTCTTCAGCTTGCAGAAGAGATGTCTGTTGGGGGATATGATTGAGGTCTACAAAATCCCGAGTGGTGTAGAATAGGTAAAAGTGAACTTATTTTTCACTGTTTCAAAAAGTACAAAGACCAGGGGAAACTGAATGAAATTACATGGAAATACTTTTAAGACAAATAGGAGAAAATATTTTTTCCCTACAGAATAGTTATGCTGTGGAACTCATTGCCGGAGGATGTGGTAACAGCAGTTAGCATAGCTGGGTTTAAAAAATGTTTGACAAACAAATTGAGGGAGTGGAGTCAGCTTGTTGATCCAGCTTTATTTCAACCAGCAACAACCACACAAATGAGATGACCCGACATGGCCATGTTTTGGTGGAAATGATGCTTGCGTCAGGGGTCTCATAGCGTAAGTGTTGAATCGAGCTGTATTTCAAGGTTCCTGACTTGTGATTTGAGGAGTAGTTCATATTTCCCAAAAGAGATTTTGATGTGAGGTGTCTCCCCACTTGTGTTAGGGACCCATAGAAGCTCAGTTTTACTTGTGTTCAGGCAAAGTTTGTTGTTTTTAAGCCCATTCTTGATTTTTGTTAGATAAGTAGTCAGTTTATTAAGGGCTGTGGGTAAGTCAGGTTCAATGGATATGAGTAGCTGTATGTCATTTTAATAGATGTAGAACCAAGTGTCCATTGACCGAATCAGCTTGGCTAGCGGCTTGAGGTAGATATTGAATAGAACAGGTGACAGTATTGATCCTTGTGGTAGCACTCAGGTCAGTGCCCATGGTGGTGATGAGGTGCTACCGAACACTATGGACTGTTGCCTGTCTGATAGATAGGATCTGAACCAGGCAAGTACTGTTCCACTGATACCTTTTTCTGCCAGTTGTGCTAGCTTTTGTGGATTAGGAATTGGTTATTGGACAGAAAACAGAGGGTAGGGTTAAATGGCTATTTTTCTCAGTGGAGGAGGATGAATAGTTGAGTGCCACAGAGATCTGTACAGGGACGGGTGCTATTTAACATATTTCATCATTAAAAAATCCGCTTTCTATTGGGCTTTTTCCCCATTTCCCCCATTTTAGTTTAAAAGCTAGTGTTTTTGCTTTTTGAATGTTAGCACCAGCTGCCTTGTTCAATTCCTGTTAAATTGGAGTCTGTTCTTTCAAAAAAGGCTCCCCCTTTCCCAGAATGTTGCTCACTTCCTAACAAATCTAAATCCAGGCCATGTCCGGGCTTTAGCACTGATTATCTGGTTTGTGTGGCACTGGCTAACACACATGGAGGGGCATAATTGAAAAGTCGGCGAAATCAGAATTTGGCCGGCCTCATCTAGGCGGGCAAAAATAGGCAGGTATAATCGAAAAATAATATGGCCGGCCATAGACATACCATTATCGCGGTCGAAAGCGGCCAAATTAGTGCCGGCCAAAGCATAGGAAAAAGGCTGCCATTAAACATTCCATTATCGCGGTTGAAACTGGCCAAATTGGGGCCGGCCAAAGTATACGAAGAATACGGTAGTTTTCAGAAACACGTTACTGTACTTGATACTTTTCAATGTTCCTTATATTTTCCCTGTTTCTGGATATCCGCAACTACATGCACTGTACTTGCGGAACATGCAGCTATGGGAAATATATTTTATTGTGTATGAAGTTCGCACATTTGATAATAATCCATATATGGAAAACTCCCATATAAGGGAAACTCCGCACCTAGGCCCCGCACGCATGATGGCCATGTGCCACAGCCGGCCATGCATCAGAGCCGGCCATGTGTGGAGCCATTATACATGCCAAGACGTGCATGTACTGACCTATCAATATATGGAATGGTGAACCATATATGGAGCCTTGCATGTAAGGATGGCCATCACGCATGGCCATCCATATAAGGCGATGCACGTTTTCCAACGGTTATTCACTGAGAAACATGTCTATGAGCCCAACTTCTTCGTGGCAGAGTCTCCTGTTAAAACACCTGTGCTTGAAGCACAGGCGTATACTGTTCCCCTACCACCACCACCTGCCCCCCAGGACTTGCTGCATTCAAACCTGGGGTAAGATCAGGGACAGGTTAGAGAAGTAAGTGTTTCACCCCCCCCCCCCCCCGGCTATCAGGCCCCCCCCTCCTGTAGCTACACATATAAGAGCTCCCTCAGCAGTGTAAGCACAAACTGTAGTCTGCATTCAAGGGTAATCAGTGATATGTGTACATGCACATTCATTAATATAATCTAGGTACTAGAAAAGAAAAACATTCCCATATCCCTACAATACTGCACACAAACGGTTCTCTCTGTCCTCACGTCCCCCCTCCCCCCCAATCAGTGTTCTGAATCTCTTCTATTTGATTTACAAATGAATTTGTGTGCTGAAGACAAGAAGGGCCATCCCCTGACTCCTGCTGTACAAACTTATATCTTGCAGAAGATTTGGCATCAGGAGGGACCTAGAGTCCCTCCGGCGGAGGTACCGCCGCATATGGCACCAGAGGCCTAATATGATAAGGGCAGTGAGGCGACGCCTCAGGGATCAACGTAAGTATTATAAACAGGGCACCTGTACTCATTTGTAAATGTATTTCATAATGCAAATGTCCTGTACAATATCAGTTTCCATGTGATTAATAGGCAACTAGTAAGTCATAACAACTCTGTCCCAGATCAAGGCCTGAGGTGTGGCTGCAACTTCCAACTAACCTCCTCTGAGATGAATGAGATGGCATGCCTCACTTCTGTATCCCCCTTTCTGGGGTGGATACTGTTTCATGGTATTCCTGCCTGAGGTTCTACTCTTAGTGGATGTCATTGCCTCATATTAAAGTTATGTGCTTCCCCCCCCCCCCCCAAAACAAAACAAAACAAAACCCAAAATAGCCAACCATAGTGACAAATCATAATGCAAACATGCTGCTGAGCAATGAGTGTGGTCTGCCTGTGTACTCTGAGTCAGACCAGCAATGAGTGTGGTCTGCCTGTGTACTCTGAGTCAGACCAGCATCCAAGGTTCCCTGTCATCTCATGCATCTCACACCCCATCCCCTGCCTCAGGCCAGCCAGCTCCTGCACTATATGTAAGCTATGTTGGATGTGCTGATCTCAAAGACATTCCTGTTACATACACAGAGCGCCAGCGGCGGGAGGAGAGGTCCAGGAGGAGGAGGAGGTCCAGGAGGAGGAGGAGGTCCAGGAGGAGGAGGAGCAGGAGGCCCAGAAGGAGGAGGCCTGGCCAGACATGCCTCCCCTTGAGGGGGATGATGAGGGGCCCACACCCCCTGCCTTCTCCACCCCATCCCCACCCCCATCCCCACCCCCATCCCCATCCCCACCCCCTGCCCCAGCACTGCGCCTGCTGCAGCAACTGGTTGATGGGCAAAACCAGTTGCTGCATACCCCAAACCAGTTGCTGCATACCCAAAACCAGTTGCTGCAGGAGGTGTCAGCAATGAGGCAGGAGATGGGGGCAATGTGGCAGGCTAATGAGCAGCACCATAGGGCAGTGAGGCTGCTCCTGGTGCTGCTCATTAGCCTGCTACACACGGCCATTGCAAGAGGAGGACGTGGCCAGCATTGAAGGACATTTGGGGGGGAGGGGGGGAAATTGTAAATAGTTTATTTCTTTGGATTATTTTAATACAAGTTCCATATTTTTGTTATAACAGGGTACGTGTCTCTCTTTCTGCACTACATACTATCAAATGCTAGACTGATGTGAGAGGAGGCAGCAATATGGATTGCATGACAGGTGAACTGTGACAGAGAAACTTTGGTACATATGTGTGGCCATACAGAAGGCCACCTGTTCCATCCAAACTGCATGACGGTATGGCAAGGGGGGAGGCTGGGTGGGTGTTTCTGTTGAGGAACACAAATGCCCATCCAGGCTCTCCCCCACATACCATAGAGCCCCACAGCACAGAGTTGTGAAAATAATAGGTATGTTGTCTAGCACTAGTGATCTGCCAAGTAGAAACTTGCAGATAACCATAGGTAGCGCCTAGACGATGTTTGCTCTCTGATCACCAGACACACTTACCCACAACCAAACCACATTGGTGGGGGCCACAAAGGAGCTACAAACAGCTGGGCCATCTTTTCACATTGAGCACTGGTATATAGTGGTGAGGAGAAAAGGGAAAACAATGGTAAAAGCATTAGACAGATGTTTACTTCATCACAATTGCAATATAATACAACAGGTACAGAAGGGCACATAAATGTTTTTGTATTTATTTTGATCACAGCTTTTTCAGTAGTAGCTCAAGGTGACTTACAGTCAGGTACTCTAGATATTTCTGGTTTCCAGGAGGGTTCTAAGTTTGCCCCTGAGGGTTAAGTGACTTGCCTAAGATCACAAGGAGCAGCAGGGGGATTTGAACCCACAACTTCTGGATTGCAAGACTGCTGCTCTAACCACTACACCACGTTGTAGCCACCTGTAGGTAATTTGGATTAGGAACTGTAACCATAAACCCTCTCCCTCACCATGACTTAAGGGCTCAGTACCTGTGGCCACCTTGAAAATAGTTTGCAGGCTAGAATTTAGAAATGTTGTTGTTCCATAACTATGGAGGATTGTAGGACTGTGTTGAATAATGTGGAAAATACATTCAGTGCATATATGCTCCCCCCTCCCCACCCCCAACAACCTTGAGAATGGGTGGGCACTTCATAAAAGGGGACCGGGGTTCACCACATAAAGAAGGATGGAACCTAGCGGGGAGACACATGAGGTGGAAAGAGGGAGAAAAACTACCTGCTGTGGATACCCGTGAACCTGGTGAAAATAGAGGTAAGATTTGAATGCAAAGAACAGAGACAGAATGGGGAGCCCTTGACCATGAGGGATGCACACATCCATTCTCAGGGCCTCTTCCCCTCCCGCACCCCACAGGCAGCCACAACCGAATGTGTCCAATAGAGAACAAGACATCTGTACAATGAATTGGGTAGAAACAATCATGGCTCTCAGAGTCCAGTATATTACAGTCCACTGCTGTCTCTTGCAATCCTCTTGACCAGCTGTCCTGCAAGATGCAAGAAGTGTTTGTTTAGCACCTACATAGCAGAAAGGGAAGAGGTGGCTGAGAGGTATGAGCTTACCTTGAACTTGTGGTGCAAGAATCTGTTGGCTCCAAGGGACCAGAGGCTGCCTGCTTCTACAAAGGAGAGAGAGAGAATGGGGGGCAGTGAGGGAGCACATCACACACAGCAAGGAGCTCCTGGAGGGTAGAAAATGGAGAGCTGGTCACATGTAGAAAATGCAGAGTATATGCTAAGCTACCAGCTAACACCCAGTCTGAAACAAAGCCCACACAACAGTTATCTTTCAAGAATTGGCAAAAAAGTCCCCCCCCCCCCCCCCCCAAATAAATCTCCACAAACAAACACGTGTACAAAAGCATACAGTGGCAAAAACAAGGTTTACTATAACTGGAGCTAAAACGCTTTGAAATACCACTACATAATCTAAAGAAAAACCTCTAAAGTGCAAGCACACAGAAAGCCATTTTAAAAAGGCGCCAATAAAGGAAATACAAGCTTCCAAATGGGCAGAGCAGCTGCGGACGTTTATCATTATGACCCTCAATCAAAAAACACAGTGCAGCTGGGGCCGCTCATAGTTCCCAACGTATAATCGAAATTAGGGCTGCTATCTCGGCAAAGCAGCCGGGGCCGGCGTCGGATTTTGTCAATAATCGAAATTAGGCTGGCCATCTGAGACCCGCCCATCTCATTCTTATATAGCCGGTCCTGGGAGCGTGTTTAGCCGCCCTTCTCTGTATTATCGATTCTTTGCCTGGCGTTCTCGTTTGAAAAGAAGTTGGAATGGCACCACAACAACCACCAACCCACAAGGGTAATTTCAGTGATAAGAAGTTCAACTGCTGGTTGAAGAAATAGAGAGGAAACAAGTGAATCTGTTTGCTCCCACAGGCCAGAGGCTTGCTGCCACTACAAAGCAGTGAGAATGGGAAGCAATCAGAGACAGGCTGAACGCAGTCTTCCACTGTGGCAGGGACGTAGAGGACTGCAAACGAAAGTGGCGCCAGCTGAGGCAAGATGTGAGGAGGAAGGCTGGTGCCAACCCCCCAGCAGAAGACACCGTTAACCTGACCCCCATTGAGCTCTTGCCCCAGGAAGGGATACATGGCATTGGGTCCCTGGACACATCAGCACAGCCTGAGGGCTCAGGTAGGTTGACCATTAGGAAGCTGGGGGATCTGTTGTGCTGCACTACACTCTGTTTTACACAAGTGGGGGACAGTGTGGTGCTCCTCAGTAGGGAAAGGGGGGGGAAAAAACAGCATGCAGTGCAAATCACTATTCAGTAGGAGAGAGGGGGGAGGGTTTCCAGCAATGTATATAATATATGTAAATAATATATTTTAAATATACAATCAAAATAAAATAAACTGTGTAGATTAGCACTGTTTCACAGCTTTGGGGGCCTTCCCCATCACCAAACACTGCCATATCTCCTTCCCACACCTCTGTGCTGTAGCCACTGTGTCCTCTGCACTCCTTCTACAGTTCTATGTCTACCCACGTGCCTGTGTGGCTCTCTTGCACATCAGTCTCTGTAGTACACTGTGCTCCTTGTCTCCAGCTCTGTACTATGTACAATGACATCTGTGGCTTGCCTGCGAATCCCATTCCTCATCATCTCTTTACTGGGTCTTTGCCTGTGGGGCTATGTATATGAATGCTGAAAAACAAAAGCAGATTATTTTGACCAACATACTTCCTCCCCTTTTGCTATGCAGGTGATGACAGCCAGTCGGAGGATGAAGCTGGCCGTAGTGGCCACCAGCCCCAGCACACACAGCAGCAAACCAGTGGGCCTGCACAAGAAACCACACAGGATCATGGGGTGGAACCACAGGACCCAGCAGCAGCAGCAGTAGCGCCAGCTCTCCCTCCACCACCTGCAGCACAGGCTATCCCTCCACCACCTGCAGCCTTTGCTAATGGTGGGAATGAAGAAGGTGAACCTGCAGAAGGGGGGGCACCTCCTCAGCAGAGGCTATCCAGCCAGAGGAGGCAGCTACTGTGCCTAGCCACACAATTGCTGGGCCACAATGTGCAGATGGGAGACTACCGGCAACAGAAATTGGAGCTGCACCGGGAAGCGCTCCAGGCCTAACGGGAAGCAGTACAGGTGCACCGGGAAGCACTCCAGGCCCAACGGGAAGCAGTAAAACGTGCAACGGGAAGCGGTACAGGCCCAATGTGACGTGATACAGCAGCTCCAGTGGCTGGAGAACAGCATCGAGGGCCTACGCCGTGACCTGAGAGCACCTAATCCAGCTGTGCAGCAGCAACAACAACTGGCGTCGACCTCCACCTCTGCACATGAACCACCTGCTAAGAAGTTGAGCTTAGGATCCTCAGGCCCCCAGCCACTGGTCCAGCAGCCACCACACCAGCTCCCATTCTGGGTCCTGTGGCCAGGTTGCAGGGCAAGGCACAGAGCACAAAGTGGCCGGACTTCCACAGGGTAGCTGAGGCAGCAGGCTGCCTTGTGGACACAGAGGGGGAGAGTGGGAGCTCATCAGAGGACTCTCAACAGGGTTCCCCTGCAGCACCAGCTGCAAAGGAACACGGTGGGAGGGTAGGAGGGGACGGGTCGGGGAAAGTGATGGGGCATGCTGGGGGGTGAGGAGTGGAGGGAGGGGAATATGCACAGAGAGGGTGATGGTGCTGGGGGGGGGGGGGGGTAAATACGGTGTGATATAAATAAATGTTAACTTCACTGAAAACTTGTCTCGATGAGTCTTTGCCTGGCTCTGACCCCCAGCTGGTGAGCGCTCTGCTCTGTGGGCGGGAGGTGGAGGGGGCTCCTCATCCTCTTCCTCTGGGGTCTGCTGCTGTGGTGGCTGTAGCTCTTCTGGGAGGGCCTGTCCTCGGCGCTTTGCCAAATTATGTAGCATGCAGCAGGTCAGGAATATCTTTGCCACCTTTGGGGGCTGTACAGAAGCTCCCTTCCAGAACGGTCCGGACATCGGAATCTGTTCTTCAGTAGGCCAAAAGTGCACTCTATGATGCCACGGGTGGTAGTTCTCCTCTGACCTGCTTTGTGGGTGCACTATGGGGGTCATGAGCCAACTCCGCTGTGGGTAGCCTCTGTCACTTTTGGAGAGAAGCAGGATGAGACAGATGATGAGTGTGTATTGTTTGGAGCAGGTACCTTGTGGAGGTGGGGAAGGGGGGGAATAGTGGGTTGTGGAGTGAGCCGGATGGAGACAGTGCTGAGGGCTGGCTGTTGCAGGAGGTATAGTTTTGGCAGATCCATGCTGCACTTACCTAGGAGCCATCCGCCGGTGATCTCCCCTCGGTCAAAGCGGTGGAAGATTCCTGAGTGCTGCACTATATATGCGTCATGGGTAGAACCTGGGTTTCGGGCACACTCGTCTAGAATCTCCCCCTGGGCGTCACACACAACTTGCATATTGAGTGAGTGGCATATTGAGTGTTCCTATAAGTGGCCTCTCGTGCCCGGGGGGGGTCTGAGTGCGACATGTGTGCAGTCAATGGCACCTATGACCGAGGGGAAACGAGCTATGGTGTAGAAGTCAGCCATGTTGTTCTGCAGGGCCTGGGGGGTGGTGGGGAAGGTGATGTACTCAGAGGTGTGGGTAAGGAAGGCATCAAGGAACTGGGTGAGGCAGTTAGAAATGGAAGCCTGGGTGAGACCCGTGTTCACAGATAGGACAGACTGGAAACTCCCAGTGGCCAGAAAAGAGAGAGAAGCAGTGATCTTTAGGTGCAGAGGGATGGGGTTGTTCCTACGGGTCCCGGGCTGCAGGAGGGGTTGGAGCTGGTCACAAAGGTGCTGAATGGCAGCCCTATCAAAGCGGTACCTAGTGAGATACTGCAGGTCAGTGAGATCTAGGAAAGTGCTACGGGGCCTGAAAACTCTGGGACGTGCGTACCTCCTGCGATGCCTCCCCTCTTCCTCCAACATGTAAGCCACCTGTGCATTTAGTGCCTCCACTGCCCCACACTAGAAGTGCAATACACCAGTGCTCACCTCTCCCTACCAACTTGGTGAAAGACAGCAGGAACAAACAGAAGCTGACACTCACTCTGCCACCACCGACTAACAACGCAGTCACACACAGCAGAGCCACACCCTGTAGCCATTCACTCTACAAGCAGTCTTCACAAACACGGTGCAGCAGGAGAAAGAGACAAACAGAGACTACAAACAGGTAAGGGAATGAAATATGAAATTGGGGACAGTGAATGGAGAGGGATGGGGGAGATAGAGGAAGGAGTAGTGGGGTTTGGGGACTAGAAGGGGTAGGTAGGAAAAGGTGAAAAGGTAAAACACAAATGAGGCAGGTGAGACTGACAACGTTCTGACCACAGCACACAGACAAAGGTAACAGATACTCAACAAACTCTCAAACAACGATTCAGCTTTCTCTCCCAACAACGCTCTCGCCACGCTCCAACTCCACAAAATTGCTAATGGGTCTAAAGACAACTTCCTCCTTACTCTGTTCGCTTTTATTTCAGGACTAATTAATGCCGGCCATAAGAAACCATTATGCTAGCCGTTATACATTGGAGGTGGCCATCTCATTAAGCCGACCCTGACACGCCCCCTGAGGACCTGGCCATAGATGGCCGGCTTCGCGGTGACGCCGGCCTTATGTCCCACCTTCGATTATTGGATTTAGCCGGCCTTCTTTCATGGGGCCAGCCATGTGCATTTTATGTTGCTTTTTGCCCGGCGATCATTTTTGAAAATAAGCCTGATAGCTGGTTAAGTCAATATTCTGAACTTAACCAGCCATGGTTTGCCACAGTAAGATAGGACTGTTCTTTATGCAGTCCCATTTATGTGGTTACCCTGGCTGATTAAGTGTTGAATATTGGCATTTAACCAGCCAATTGCTAACTTCACCCCGGGAATACTCCCAAAATAGCCGGTTTTCACTTAGGTACAAATTTTCAGTGGCGATAACCGGTTAACTGCCACTGAACATTAGCAGATAGCCCCAAACAAGTTTAACTGGTCAGTGGCTGTTTCTGGCCTGTTAAAATGTTTTAATATTGACCAGTATGTTTTTTGCCAACATAAACAGCATCAGATAATAGTAGGCTTGTACAGTATCTCTGTAACATAGTAACATAGTAAATGACGGCAGTTAAAGACCTGAACGGTCCATCCAGTCTGTCCAACAAGATAAACTCATTTAACATGGTATTTGATACTTTATATGTATACCTGAGTTTGATTTGTCCTTGCCATTCTCAGTGCACAGACCGTAGAAGTCTGGCCAGCACTGTTCTTGTACTAAAAGTTCTGAAGCTAACATTGAAGCCCCTTAAACACTCCAGCCCATCCATATCTATTCAGTTACAATGAGGGCGTAGACCGTAGAAGTCTGCCCAGCACTGGTTTTGCTTCCCAATTACTTCCAATTAATCCTTCACATTCTTAGATAGCTTCTCCTCTTACATTTCCAGTGCTGCATAGCTGTTCTTAATATCAAGTAACACTGGAGTTAGGCATAGGCGGTCGGTGGCCCAACTGTTTGGGGAGGCTAAAGGGGGCGGGGTCAGGGGTGGCACATCCATAATTATCTGACAACACAGAAAAAAAAATAAAAGTAAAATAGTAACAATACCTTTTATTAAATTTAGATATTAGATATGTATCATATGTCAAAGAATAAAGTGGTTGCTCAAACTGCCTGAGAGCTTGATGGCTGAACAGTATAGTTGGAAGGAAAGTGCATTTCTACAGAATAGGCAGCCAGAACTTTTGGTTGACACAAAAGCACCAGTGCTAAGGTCCAATTTCCAGAGTGCAGAGATACCAAGGGTGTCCCATCCAAAAAGTGATAGTAAGATTCAAGGTTAGCAAGTGAAAGTTCAGCTACTACTGAGAATGCTATGAGCTAAATATTAGGCATATTGAAAAGTATTACAAAGCCTTAAAAAGTCACTCAGGACCTATAAAGCAAATTGACTGAAACATAAGAATAGCCATACTGAGTCAGACCAACAGATTTAAATTTCAGAAACTGACACATTCCATTCACTAAATTAAAAAATTAATAAATATTTGAAACAAAAATGTATAAGGTCATACCTTTTTATTGAACTAATTTAATACATTTTTTTACTAGTTTTTTGGAATTTACTAACCTTTAGACCTCTGAAAGAAAGTCAAAAAAATGTATTTAGTCCAATAAAAATTTGTCATCTTATTTTACATTATTTGTTTTATTTTTATTTATTAACCTATAAAGTGGACTAACATGGCTACTTCATTCTACATTTAAAATAATTTTACCTTTGCTATCTGGCATCTAATTTTTCTAATTGTGCAGGTTGCAGTCTCTGGTTACTGCCTTTCTGTCTTCTTTTAACTCTTTCCATATCTCCTGTCCATTTATCATTGTTCTCTCTTCGCATGTCTTCTTCACATCTTCTACTACATCCATCTCCGGCATTAATATTTTCTTTTCTGCTTTCTTCCATTTTTCTACCTCTCTGACCACTCAGACTTATCCATGCTTCATTTTCCCTGTTTTCCATCTTTTTCCCTCACCCAGGGTGTGTTTGTTTGTCTCAACTCCACCTCAGCCATATCGAGTCTGTTTCTCCTCTCTCTCCCTCTTCCACATAGTAACATATAGTAACATAGTAGATGACTGTAGAAAAAAACCTGCATGGTCCATCCAGTCTGCCCAAGACAAACCTTACCTTGAATTTGTATCTGTCCTTTTCAGGGCACAGACCATATAAGTCTGCCCAGCAGTATTTCCCGCCTCCCAACCACCAGTCCCGCCTCCCATCAGCGGCTCTGGTACAGACCGTATAAGTCTGCCCTCCCCTATCCTCGCCTCCCAACCACCACCCCCTCTTCCCCCCAACTGCTCCGCCACCCAATTTCAGCTAAGCTTCTAAGGATCCATTCCTTCTGCACAGGATTCCTCTATGCATATCCCACGCATGTTTGAACTCCGTTACCGTTTTCATCTCCACCACCTCCCGCGGGAGGGCATTCCAAGCGTCCACCACCCAGGATCTTGTGTGTGTGTCTCTCTCCCTGCCTGTCATAATCTCCTCTCTGTTTCTCTCCCTCCATCTGACTTTCTTCACCCTCCCTGCCATGCAGCATCTCTTCTCTCTCTTCCCCTGCCCCAGGCACCCAGGATCTCCTCTTTCTCTCTTTCCCACCTCACCCTACCTCACATACCATACGGATCTCCTCTCTGTCTCTCTCCATACAACAATGCACCTCTGTCTCTCCCCCACCTTCCAGCATTGCTCCTCCCTCTCTCTCTTCTTCCACCATGCAGCACTGCCTGTTTTTCTTTCCACTATCCAGCTTTGCTCCTCTGTCTCTCCCCCACCCCATTATCCAGCTTTGCTCCTCTGTTTCTTCTCTCCCCCTAATATCCAGCTTTGCCCTCTGCCTCTTCTCCCCCAAAACATCTAGGTTTGCTTCTCTGTCTGCCCCCTCCCCCAAATATCCAGCATTGTGTCTCTGCCTCTTCCCTCCCCCAACATCCTATCTCTTTCCTCCCATTTCCTGCCTCCAGCTGCAGCATTATCTTCTCTCTCGTTTTTCTTCCCCCTAGCCACCGACTGCCTATGATCCCAATGGCATCTGCTTCTCCAGCACGCAGCACCTTAAATAACTTCTAAAGTACCCGCTGTCTCTCTGATTCAGTGGCCGTCAGTAGGCAGACACTGTGCGCGGGGCCATCATGGATCGCTGCACGGCGGCGCTGACAGCTCTTCTGCTCCCACCCTCTATGATGCAACATCCTGTTCAGGCGGGAACCAGCAGAACTGTCAGCGACGTGTAGCGGAGCTCTATGGTCCCGCGCATGGTCTGTTTATTGACGGCCACTGGGTTGGGGAGCAGAGAGTCGGGCAGAAAGGCAGCGCGGGGAGGGGAAGCTCCAGTTTATATCATATGCTGCCGCCAGAGATTGGGAAGGTTGCATTTGGGCTGGGGAGGCTTAGCCTCCCAAAGCCTCTTATACGGGGCGCCTTTAGGTTATCAGATATACTGGCTTTGGTACTCTGTGCCAGCTACTATCTCACACGCCAGTTTCATCATCCTCTCTGCTGGATTTATCCATCCTAGATGCCTAAAGAAGCGTTTTATCAATGTAGTTTCTTTTGTCACTGATGCTTCTCAGTCTTGCCAGCTCCTCTCAGTTCCACTACCTGTTTCCTGAGGAAATTGGTCTGCAGTAATCCTTCACACTGAACCAACTCCTCACTGTGGATCGGGATAACCATCTGAAAAGCGGCAGAAGTAGTAACAATGGCAACCGTTTTGGTGACAAAATTACATTATGAACCACTTTACAAGCTTCTGATAACCCAAGATATATATGTATATTCAAGGATGCTGTTTAAAAAGTTAATATTGATGAATAAATGTATACCTTGAAACTTTCTAAAATAGACATTTCAAATTATGCATTGACTAAATGGCTGAATATTGACATCCATGTGTCCAAGTTGTCTAGTAGGCAGTGATGCCAGTATGTAGTTGACATATCTTGTCTGCCAGTTCTGCTGGGAATACAGGTGCTCAGAGTCAAATCTTTCTGGTAGACTATGTACTGGGAAAATAGGAAGCTCACTAATAATGGTAACTATTTAGACCAGGCTGTAATGGTAGAAACAAACTAACAGCAAGATCTTCATTGCAGGCTGAAAATATTGTTCTAAGTAGGAAGCTGGTACTTTCAGAAGATTTGTCCAGGCACCTTTAGGAGTTACCTGGACAAATCTTCCCATTTCAAAATGTAGACACCCCCCCCCCCCCCTCCCCTCAGCCCTGCTGACTTTTATATTTTATGGGTGGATAAAATTTAGCCAGTACCAAAGAGACAGTGTAGTAGGCATTCTGAGGGAGTCGTTTGACTTTAATTGGTAATTGGACTGCACTAATATTCAGTGCTCTCTGGTTAATTTAGCTGACAAGTCTGGTTGCCAGCTTCACATATTCCATTTATCCTACAAACAAGAAGGTATTTTCAAATCTCATCCCATCCCATCCCATCAGGTGCACCACTGAGGTAGAAATCCTCCTCCACATTCTCCCCAGCATCAAGTAGAATCCTCATTGAGACATTTGCCAGTTGGCTCCAGATTCAACTGAAAAGGTTAGTCAAGTCCAGTGTTTGCCCAGTGCTTTTCAGAATTGCAATTGCAAGATCAGAATTAAAAGTCTCTACATCCAATTGATTCCATTCAGGACCTGATCAACTTAAATTGTGTGAATCTGGAACCAGTTTACAATCCTCCTTATAAATATTTCTCTGCTTTCTTCCCAGTGTTGAGTACTGGTACCGGTGCATGGATTTGGATGGGGATGGTGTTCTGTCCATGTATGAGCTGGAGTATTTCTATGAAGAGCAGTGCCAGAAAATGGAGAATATGGGCATTGAACCTTTACCCTTTCATGACCTGCTTTGCCAAATGCTGGACCTGGTGAAGCCAGAGTTTGATGGTGAGACCTCTGTCTCTTGGTTTTTGTCTTTCCATAACTTTTCCTCAGTCTTTTCTGTTTTTCTCTTTCTTTCCCTCTTTCACTTTATTACAGTTTCCCTATTTTGTGCATATTTCTTTTCTTTGAGGACATGCAGAATATGAGTCCTCACAACTACGTGATACCACCTGATGAAACCCAGACTGAAAAAGAGATTCTTTGTTATGCATACCAGATGAGTCCAGGACGTGTGGGTTTGTGTCCAGCTACCAGCAGATGGAGATAGAGGAGTACAGAATTATGCTTTCCCTAATAGAACTCTGTACAACTCAGACAACTTAGTATACTTCTGTCTCCAGCAGTTGGTGGTAGATGGTTACAGTGCAGCTCGTGGTTTGGATTTAGTTTTAACATCTGAGCTGGTTGGTAACTAGTTATCAGAAGTTAGGGGGTAGGACCATCAAATTTATGTGGAGAAGGGCTAAAGGGCTACTGGTATTGCAATATAATTGGTCCTTTGAGGGTATACCTGTTGGTGTTGAGTATTTCTGTTTCCCACCTGCCACGAGGCTCTCTTTTTTCTTCTTTTGACTTCTGTACTAGAGAAAGCACTTGCTGACAGCAGTGAATGCAAGGAGAATTTGGGTTGTTTCTGAGGTAATAGCTGCATTCACTCTGGTGAAGTGAATTTCTGTGTTCTGTGAGTATTTTTCTGTCTCCAGCAATTGAGATGATTGGACTATTCTGCTCCTGGGCTCTTTTGTCTAAAGCAGCTCCTGATCGCTTGAGGTTTTAAGCTCCATTCCAAAAAAAGGAGCATGAAGCAATTGAATTGGACCTGGAGTAGGGATGATACTTGGAACAGTCTGATTCCTCTTCTCCTCCCCATCCCTTCCTGTCCCTTTTTCACTGCTGTTTTCTCCTTTCCTCGTGGAAGGGTTTTATCTAATTGGATTAGACATTGCTTCTTCACATCAAAACATTAGAAGAGATTCAAACTTTGCAGCATTTGTTTCAGGCTACAATATCAGTTAGTGGAAACAGTTGGGAGTATGCACCTTCACCGAGAGAAGGAAAGGTTTCCTAATTTTTAGATAATCATGAGGATGCTGGTGTCAGGCGCCAACATCCAAATGATCAAAAGCCCGCGCTGTTCCAAACAGCACGGGGCTTTACCGCACCGATGATCAGAGATAATTGCATGCAAATTTAAGTACGCAATTATCTCTGATCATGGGGAAAAAGTGTGGGAGAATTGTGCCTGGACATGCTGTCAGCACAATCCTCCTGCACTTGTTTGACAGGTCTGGGCTGTCAAAAGCCCAAACCTGTCAAACACAGGGGCTGGAGATCCTGTGGACCTCCGGTCCCCCCGACGATCCCCCCCCCAGGTTCAGGGAGGGCTGGAGATCCGGTGGGTCTCCAGCCCCCCTGAACTCCCCTCAACATGTGCAACCAGTCCCTGGTGGCCCAGTGGGCAACCAAACCCCTCCCCAGTGACAGGGGGGGCTGGAGGTCCGCTGGACCGCCGGTCCACCTCCAATGATCCCCCCCCTCTTGGTTCAGGGAGGGTCTCCAGCAAAGGGTCCCTGTTGGTCCAATGATCAATCCACCCTCCCTCCCTCTCCCTGCCTACCCACCCCCCCTCTCCCTACCCCCCTACCTTGTGGGTCGGAGGAGGGAGGTAGCCTGCCTCCCTCCTCTTACTTCAACGACGCAAAATGGCGGCGCCCAGCCCTGCCCAGTGTATCCTGGATGCGCTTGGAGGGTTTGGTCACCCACCGGGCCACCAGGGACTGGTTGCACAAGTTGAAGGGAGTTAGGGGGGCTGAGACCCACCAGGTCTCCAGCCCTCCCTGAATATGGGGGGGGGATCGTTGGGGGACTGGAGGTCCGCCGAACCTCCAGCCCCCTGTCACTGGCAGGTTTGCCTTGTTGGGGGGAATGGACCTGAACGGTCCATCCAGTCTGCCCAACAAGATAAACTCATTTAACATGGTATGTGATACTGGTATGCATGCTGGACAGGGCTCACCATTCCTCCCCAATGATCTGCAAACCCTAACGCCAGCTCGGAGCTGGCGTAGGGTTTGCCGCGGCCAGCGACCCAATCTTTGGCGTGCAGGTCACTGATCATTGGGGATGAATATGTTTAGCCCTGTTTAGCATGCTAGTTGTGTTCAGAGCCCTCAAGCGCGTTGCTTCACGCGCTCAAGGGATCTGATCATGGGGCGGTAGCAAACGCCGGTGCTAGTATGGCTCTAACAGCCTCTAGCGCCGGCGTTTGCTTCTGATCATCCCCCTACAAGTGTTTCAGCTGGCAACAGAGCTTTATCTTCAGGCAAGCAGGAGTCAGGTGCGATTTAGAAAGGTTTGCACCATGGGCGTAGTTTGGAGGGGAAGGGGGCATTGCCCCCCCAAACACAGGGCCGGCGCAACCTGGCTGCAGGCAGCTCTCAGTCCCTCCTCCCCCCTCAGCTTCCCGACAGCCCTCCTCTCCGTTCCTGCCGCGCTGCGATTCAACCTTTTAAGTCACAGCGACGGCACTGCAAACAGCTCAGCGGGCTCACCTCCAGCCTTTCCCTTCCCTCTCAGTTCCCGCCTTCCTCTGATGATGTATTTCCTGTTTCCACGAGGGTGGGACACTGAGAGGGAAGGGAAAGGCTGGAGGTGAGCCCGCTGTGCTGTTTGCAGTGCCGTTGCTACGACTTAAAATAAAAGGTTGAATCACAGCACGGCAGGAACGGAGAGGAAGGCTGTCGGGGAGCTGAGGGCGGGAACGAGGGGCTGGGTTGGAACTGAACTCGGGGACTGAAAAGGAGGAGCTGGGGAAGTCACTGGACATGGATGGGAGGGGAAGGTAGGGGTCAAAGGAGAATCGTTGGACAAGGATGGGGGAGAGGGCAGAGGAGAATCGCTGGACATGGATGGGAGGTGAGGGCAGGGGCGAGAGGAGAAATCATTGGACATGGAGGGGAGGGCAGGGAGAATCGCAGGACATGGATGGGAGGGGAGGGCAGGGGGAGAGAATAGAAATTTCTGGATATGGAGAGGAGGGCAGGGGAGGGAGGAAATTTGCTGGATATGGCTGGATGGAGGAGAGGGCAGGGGAGAATGGAGAGAGGCTGGACATGGATGGATGGAGGGGATGGCAGGAGAGAAGAGAAATTGCTGGACCTGGAAAGGAGGGCAGGGGAGAGAGGAGAATCGCTGGACATGGATGGATGGAAGGAGCAGGGGAGAGGGAAATTTGCTGGATATGGATGGCTGGAGGAGAGGACAGTGGAGAATGGAGAGTTGCTGGACATGGATGGATTGATGGATAGAGGGGAAGGAAGACAAAGGAAGGAGATGCACACGGATGGAGGAGAAGGGAGAGAGGAGAAATGCTGGACATGGGACATACAATTTGATGAGCGGGACAAAGGGTCTCAAGAAGTAATCAACAAATTTAGAAAGTGGTTCTAATACAGAACTGTTCGCTGAAATAATAGGACGATTATCTAATGTTTTGTGTATTTTTGGTAACATGTAGATGGTTGGAACTGTTGGAAATTTGACTGTAAGAAAATCTCTTTCCTTTGGTGTAATATATCCTTCGCTAAATGCCGAATTAATTAACTGTCCTATCTCATTTTGATGCTGTGCGATGGGATCTTGTTCTAATTCTACATAGTATTTATTGTCTGTCAAGAATTTGTCTTTCCACCTCGTTCACATACTTATCTCTATCACAGGCGCCAACTCCGTGGGTGCTCGAACACCCCCAATATTTTGAAACCTGCCCTCCTTGCTTTCCTGCAGCTCAGCCAGCGTTTAAAACTGATTTTACCTGACTGAACGGCAGTGAAAGCAGAGCAGAGCAGGCTCGCCTCTTCAGTCTTCTCCTTCCCTCTCTCAGCGTCCCGCCCTCATTTCCTGTTTACGCAAGGACGAGACGCTGAGAGAGGGAAGGAGAAGACTGAAGAGGTGAGCCTGCTCTGCTCTGCTTTCACTGCTGTTCAGTCAGGTAAATCAAGTAATAGGTTTTAAACTAACAGGAGGTAGAAAAAGTTTAATTTGTGTCGTCCTCTTATTTAGTGAAAAAATGTGTCTTTGAAAGTGAGGACTAAAGTGTCCTAAGGGCTCATGTTTAGGGTTATTTTTTTTCTTTTCAATTAATGGCCATGGTTCTAAACCTCTGTCTCCTTGTTTGAGTTTTACATTAACTCAGATTTGACTATTATTTGTCTTAATGTTTTTTTAATACATTTCTCCTGCCTTGTCTTCATTATATATTGCTGTACTTTCCTTGAACTCCTGCCTATACCCCTCAAACAGACTGCAAGCACTGAGTCTTTCCCGATTAAATGATGCTCTGTTTTATCTCTGGCTGCTGTTACAAATGTTTACAAAGGTCAAATGTCGTTTGAACCTTAAACTGCTGTGACACATAACTGATGAGAAACCAAAAGGAGATTGTGCAATGGCAAGAAAAAAAATTTTTGTTCTCTGTTTTAAAATTTTAATTGAAATGCTAAAGAAGAGTTTATGGTTCTTGTAGCCAGAGAATGTAGAAAAATCACTTTGCATTTTGAAAAGAAGTAGCCTGTTCAGAAGTTTGGGCAGACATTAACAAGGATCTGGGCAGAGTTAGTGTCTTTGTGCTGCACTTTTAATAGGAGTGGTATGTTAAGCCTTATTCGTTTACTATTGGAACCAGCTGCTCCTGAGCTTTGTGTAGTAGACTATACATTGTATTCTGAGCATAATTTGAAGAATGGTGGTTGCACCAGGGAACTATCCATAAATAGTAAAATATGCACAGTGTTTCCTTCGAAATACAATCTCAAATGAGAAAAGGATGAAATGTAGAATAAAAAGCACAGAATTCTTGCTCCTCACAGAGCCTCAGTGCTGCTTTATGTCTTGGAATATGGTATGTGGAGAATGTGCCCTGCAAAATCAGACAGGGCTCTGTATAAATGTGTGGTATGGTTACTCTTCACCTGTGCCACACTGCAGTGAACACAGAATGATGGATGCATCTGGTTCTAGATTGTAAGCTCTTTGAGCAGGGACTGTCTTTTGTGTATGGTGTACAGCGCTGCGTATGCCATGTATTCAGTGGTGTGCTGGTAAATTTTTAACAACAGGCTCTCTCCCTGGTCCACATCTGCGCCCCCTCCCCGTCCACCTCTGCGCCCCCCACCAAAAAAAAAAAACATTTGCAGAGCTGGCTGGAGAGAGCGTGCTTTCAAACAATCCTTACATCCAAATTTACCTTCTTTTAATGTAAAAAAAAAATCCTTTATCCTCCATCTTTTAAGACACCTGCCTACCTGCTGGATAGTGATGGCGGCACAAGGAAGCAAGTGAAGACTAACTCAAAATAACCTGGCTGTTCCTTAGATGGGCACTAGTATTACGATATTGAAGATGCGACCATACGATGACTCTGCGGTTATGCTCCAATAATAAGTTAGAAGATTAACTGGATTTCTTGAAAGGATTATATAAACTTAGGATGCAGGACTAGGGACACACACATACACGTATTTAGTCAATATCATAATTCTTCATGTACAGCCACAAAACAACCTTTTAGGGTGGATAGTGTTCACAATGAGCGCCTTTTATTATCTACCAGATAGAGACAAGAGTTTTATTTATTATTATTTTTTTTTAATCCCGCACTTTCCCACTCATGGCAGGCTCAATGCAGCTTATATGGAGCAATGGAGGGCTAAGTGACTTGCCCAGAGTTACAAGAAGCTGCCTGTGCCAGGAATCAAACTCACTTCCTCAGGACCAAAGTCCACCACCCTAACCACTAGGCCACTCCTCCACTCCTGCACTGATGTCAGTGCATTCTAAACTGCCTAGCAGACCACCTCCGAGGGAGCCATGGTACCAGGCACATTAGAACGTTGGAGGTGAGAATTATTATATAGGATCATACTTTTTCTTTATCATGTTTACCCAAGATCCTTCCATAATACTAATTGTTGATCTTATTATATATTTCCACTATTCATGATGTATTGTAAGCCACATTGAGCCTGCAAAGAGGTGGGAAAAATGTTTGATACAAATGCAATAAATAAATAAATACAAGCAGTGGTGTGCTGGAGCCGGCTCGCACCGGCTCTGCAGAGCCGGTTGTTAATTTTTGAACAATTTAGCGAGCCGGTTGTTCTGCTCTCAGCTGGGACTTGAATGGGGGTTTTTTTCACAAATTGCAGCAGGAGGCTGGAGGCACACATGCCCAACACACCAGCTGTCACCTGATATTGGTGCATGCGTGGTGTGTGGCAACCCTGCCTCCTCGTGCTGCACTGCAGGCAAGAGGTTCGTGTACATCGTCTGAGTTCCTGATTCTCTCTCCCCTGCTGCTGCCCTTCCCACTGCCCCATGCATTGAACTTTGTTTCTTCCCTCCCGTATCCGCTCCCTCTCCCTGCCCTCCCTCCTTCAACCCCCCCCCCCCCCCCCCCCCCCGCCGTAGTTCGGACCGGATCGTTACTTACTTGCAGGCAGTAGGCAGGATGCGGCAGGCAAAGGACACTGTGGGGACCAAGGAGGTTTGACGTGATGAGCTGCAGGCAGCCTATCTACTCCACAGTAAGCAAGGAAACCAATTTGTTTAATCTTTGTTTTCACTCCCCCGCACAGCTGTCCTCTAGTGAACACTCAAACCAAACAAGCAGTCAACCTATGCGCTGCTGCATCCACATTCTTATTTTCTTTTTTTTTTCTTGGTCCATCTGTAACAAGTCTAAAGCTGTTTCAATTGGATAGGCAGTGCCTTAAAAGGTGGAGGACAAAAGTTTTTGTTTCGGTTTTTTTTTTTACTTATTGGACAGAATTTTTATTTATTTGAAAGCTTCCCTTATAATATAAATATCATGAAATAACAATTGAATATCACTAAAACATCTTTAAAAATTATTATAGCTGGTAGAAACAGCAATCTTAAACTCTGTATTTTGTGCTCATTTTTCCACACTAAAAAAATAAATAAATACACTGTCTGTATACAATACAGATGGCCAAATTTCAGTGAGGATATCCTGTTTCCTGATGGGTTCATCTTAACTGTTGTTGTAATCTACCTTGGGAAGCCTTGTGTTATAAAGATGATGATGGAATATATTGAAATTAAATGGATGTAGAATTAAACTATCCTTTCATTGGGGCACATGGAATCAGATCTTAATCTGTTTGTAGAAGTTTACCTTTTAGATACACAAATGGATTATTCTGTTTGAACATGTTTCAGGGGCAAGTGGTTTTATTAGTCAAAATAAAATATTTTGTTTCTTGCAGATTTCTTTTGTTTAAACATAAATGGGCCATAAGCCCCTAATGCAGCCCATTGGTTTTCTTATATTTTGTTCTTGTGATAATTTATACTGTGTACCTACTCCTCCCCCTGCCTGGGAATCAGCTGGCAGTGCCCCCCCCCTCGGCGCAACACCCAAGCCCCTGCCCTGCAAAACCGCGAGCCAGGCAGGGGGAGGAGTAAGGAAACACGCGGAGCGTGTTTCCCTACTCCTCCCCCTGCCTACCAATCAGCTCTCAGTGCCCCCCCTCAGCGCAACACCCAAGCCCCTCTGCCCTGCGCAGCACCCAAGCCCCTACCCCCCCCTCCGACGCATCACCCAAGACCTTCCCCCTGGCGCATCACCAAAGCCCCTACCCCCCCCCCCCCCCCCACCGGCACATCAACTCCCTCGCCACCCGCAGCTGCCAATACTAACGCTGTCCGGCCGCTGCTGCTTCTCCTGTGGAGCAGCAACGGCCGGTACAAAAAGAAAAAAGCCAAAAAAGATTTTAACCCTGAAACGCGGGCTCCGTAGACAGCCATCTGGCATTGGCTGTCGTCACTGCAGCCACTCCTCCTCTCCCCTCTAAGTCACTGCCCTGCAGGAAGACCCCGGAGGAGCACAGCGACATCAGAGGGGAGAGGAGGAGCGGCTGCAGAGATGACAGCCAAT
The DNA here is from genome assembly GCF_901765095.1 of Microcaecilia unicolor. Classification (NCBI taxonomy): domain Eukaryota; kingdom Metazoa; phylum Chordata; class Amphibia; order Gymnophiona; family Siphonopidae; genus Microcaecilia; species Microcaecilia unicolor. The sequence goes on from NC_044040.1 coordinate 113,207,799, forward strand.
GCCAGATGGCTGTCTACGGAGCCGTGTTCAGGTTTAAAATCTTTTTGGGGCTTTTTTCTTTTTGTACCGGCCCGCTGCTGCTCAACAGGAGACGCAGCAGCGGCCGGACAGCGTTAGTATTGGCGGCTGCGGGGTGGCGAGGGGGTTGATGTGCCCGAGGGAGGGGGGGTAGGGGTTTGGGTGATACGCCGAGGGGGAGGGGAGGGTCGCTGGACATGGGGGGCTGGAGGGGGAGAGGAGGGTCGCCGGACATGGATGGCTGCGAGGGGGGGGGCCAGGGAAGAGGGAGGTGGGGAGGGGGTCCTGAGACCAAATGGGTGGCTGCAGGGGAGGGCAGAGGAGACAGAAGGGACACTGCAGGGGGGCAGGGGGAGAGGAGGGTCACTGGACATGGGTGGCTGCAGGGGGGGCAAGGGGAAAGGAGAGGAGGGTCCGTTGGACATGGGTGGCTGCGGGGGGGGCAGGGGAGAGGAGGGTCGCTGGACATGGGTAGCTGCAGGGGGAGAGGAGGGTTGCTGGACATGGGTGGCTGCAGGGGGGCAGGGGGAGAGGAGAGTCGCTGGACATGCGTGGCTGCAGAGGCAGAGGAGGGTTGGTGGGGAGGGGGTCCTGAGACCAGATGGGTGGCTGCAGGGGGGGCAGGGGAGACAGGAAGGATGCTGCAGGAGGGGGGGATTACCTTGCTAGCGCCCGTTTCATTGCCTACCGAAACGGGCCTTTTATACTAGTATTAGTATAATAAGCAAATATAGTAAGATAATACTGGATATATGTAGAGGAGTTCACATTTGTTGATCTTTGTGGTATGCCTTGTTAAAGAGATGGGTCTTCAGTAGTTTGCGGAAGTTAGTTAGTTCATAGATCGTTTTTAAGTTGCGCGGCAGTGCATTCCAGAATTGTGTACTCAGATAGGAAAAGGTTGATGCATGCATTAGTTTGTATTTTAGACCTTTACAGTTAGAAATGATAAGTAGTAGTAGTATGGATGGGAGAGCAGGGAGAGGAGAATTACTGGATATGGATGGGGGAGAGGGCAGGAGAGAGAGGACAGTTGCTGTACATGGATGCAGGGGAGGGCAGGAGAAATGCTGGACATGGAGGAGAGGAAAGACAGGAAGGAGATGCACATGGACGGAGGGGAGAGAGGAGAAATGCTGGACATGGAGTGGAGGAAAGACAGGAAGTAGATGCACATGGAGGGGAGAGGAGAAATGCTGGACATGGATGGAGGGAAAAGGAGGACAGGAGGAAATGCGCATGGATGGAGGGGAGAGGAAAAATGCTGGACATGGATGGAGGAGAGAGAAGAGAGGAAGTGAGATGAACATGGATGGAGGGGCGGAGAGAGAGGAAAAATGGTGGACATGGATGGAGAGAGGGAAGAGAGAGGAAGGAGTTGCATATGGATGGAGGGGAGTGAAGAAAGAGGAAGGAGATGCATACTGATAGAGATGAGGGAAAGGGAAAAGAGGAGAAAAACTATACATGGATGGAGACGCTGGATGGAAAGAGAGAAGAGAGGGGGCAGACGCTGGATGGAAAGGAGAGAGAGAGGGGGCAGATGCTGGAAGGAAAGGGGGGAGAGAGGATGTAGATGCTGGATGGAAAGGGGGGAAAGTTAAAGATCGAGGAAAGAAGAAACAAGAGACTGGGACCAACACAATTAGAAACAGGTAAACGGCCAGACCACAAAGTAGGAAAAAATGAATTTTATTTTTAGTTTAGGATAAAGTAGTGTGGTAGCTGTGTTAATAATACAGAAAATGGAAGTAAGGTGATATCTTTACTGGACTAATTTTAATACATTTTTGACTAATGTTTGGAGACCAAACCCTCCTTTCTTGTGTCAGAACAGAATACCATAACAGCAGTATACTGTCCTAACCTGAGGAAAGAGGTTTTGGCCTTTGAAAGCTAATTGAAAAATGTATTTAGTCCACTAAATGATATCATATTTTCCATTTTTTGTTTTATTTGTATTTGTTAACCTATAGTATAGTGATTGAAATATGTCAGTTTTTGAAATTTGCATCTCTTTATATTTGCACAGTACAGGGGGACTGAGGGGTGGGGACTGTTCAGGGAAGAAGTCCTGGTGCAGGTTGCAGGCAGCCTATAAGTAGCGCTGCCACTACCCAGGTGAAGACTGCAGTAGACAGGATTTTAAGATGGGGGGAGGAGAGGACGCACTGCTCTGTAAAAAAAAAAAATATTTCAGCACCCCCAATCATTTTGAAAAGTTGGCTCCTATGATCTCTATCTTGAATAACAGTTGTTCCCCCTTTGTCTGCTGGCTTCAAAAACAATATCGTGACTTCATGACAAAGACCTGAAAACAGAATATTCATCTTGTTAAAATTATAAAAAGTTTTTCGTTTTTTCTTTTCGAAACTTTCAATATCAGCTAGGACACACTTATAAAATGTAAAAATCACAGGATCTGTTAAACCTGGAGGGATCCACTTGGATCTAGCTTTTAAAAGAGACATGTCACTAAGTTCTCCCATGTTATCAGAAAAATTTTTTTAATGAGTAATCTACTATAATAAAAGGCACCTCCAACGTTCTGAAGCTGACTCCGTGGCTTCACTCAAGGGTTCGTGGGTTCGTAATGGTGTAGATCGCCTCTGACCATGTCTCTCTGCCCCGCCCTCGCGTCAAACGTCATGACGTCGAGAGTGGGTAAACACCGTTACAAACAAACGAAACCTTCAAGGAAGCCACGGAGTCAGCTGCTTCAGAACGTTGGAGGTGCTTAAAGCTGGGTGGCTGCAGGGGGGGCAGGGAAGAGAGCAGAATCGCTGGGTGGCTGCGGGGGGGGGGGGCAAGGGAGAGAGCAGAATCGCTGGGTGGCTGCAGGGGGGGCAGGGGAGAGAGCAGATTTGCTGGGTGGCTGCAGGGGGGGCAGGTGAGAGAGCAGAATTGCTGGGTGGCTGCAGGGGTGGGCAGGGGGAGAGAGCAGAATCCCTGGGTGGCTGAAGGAGGGGCAGGGGAAGAGCAGAATCGCTGGAAGGATGGAGGGGGGCAGGGAGAGAGGAGAATCGCTGCATGGCTCGAGGGGGGGGCAGGGGATACAGGAGAATCGCAGGGTGGCTGGAGGGGGGCAGGGGAAACAGGACAATCGCTGGGTGGCTGGAGGGCGGGCCAGGGGAATAGCTGGGTGGCTGGAGGGGGGGCCAGGGGAGAGAGGAGAATCGCCTGGGTGGCTGTAGAGGGGCAGGGGAGAGAGGACAATCACACACACACACTCGCACACAGTCTCACTCTCAGTCACACACACTCGCACGGTGCTTGCAACCACGCAGAGGAGGGGAGAGGCAGGGAGTCCTGAGCCCAGAGGAGGGGGAGGGGGTCCTCAGACCTGAGAGGTGGGAGGGGGTCCTGAGACCACAGAGGGAGGGGGGAGGTATCTCTGTCACACACACACTTTCGCTGTCACAGACACTCTCTCACGGTCAGTGTCTTTCTCTCTCTCACACAGTCTCTCATACTATGTCTCACACTGTACCACATTCACTCTCTATGTGTCACACAGTCGGTCTCACACACTCGCTCTCATACACTCTCTCGGACTCACAGAGAGTCTGTGTATTGCACACATACTCTCTCACACTCTGTCTCACACACACTGTCACACACACAGTATATCTGTGTGAAACACTCTCTCTCACAGTCACTGTTTCTCACATACGCACTCGTACACACTCTCTGTCTCACACACACACTCGCACATTCACTCTCTCTCTCACACAGTCACTCTCACACACACTCTCTCAAACATACACACTCCCAGGAAAACCTTGCAAGCGCCCGTTCATTTGCGTCAGAACGGGCCTTATTTACTAGTTTCCTATAAAAGCGAAATAAATTGACTCTGGTTTGGAATGAACCATATTTAGCAGTGGGCACAAAAGAAAGGCCTTTTTTAAAGACGGTTATTTGATGATCTGTAACTTTGGATACATTTATTTTAGGGGTATCTTCTACCATTGTCCTGTATCTGGTAGTTCTGGCTATACCGTCCCTGTGGGTAGGGACCTCTGCCCCTGCCTCGACTCTTTTGGATATTGCTGTCTGTCTGTATCCTGTAATCTTCTGATCTGTTGAATTCAAAGGTCCTGGCCTCGTTGTCTAAAAATCTTTAGATGGGCCTTCTACTGGAGTATTAGTTGGACTGGAAGGCGGAGATGTAAAACACTCTTATTCTTTTCTCGTTCCCAACACTGGTGAATCTACTCGCTTGGCTTGTCTCTAATTCAACATCATTAATTCCATATTTTCTATTGTCTCTAAAGCGTGATCTGGATCTAGAGAAATGTCTCTTTTTTTTTAATCATCTTTGGTATAGACCAAGGATAAATATAGTCTTCCTTGTCTCTTTGTAATTTACAGATTTTGCTTTTCTTTATTTCTAATTCATTCTAATTCATTAGCAACAATAGGTCTTAAACACTCATTCCTTTCTTAGATGTTTCAATAATGAGGATCATGCGATCCAAAGAACAATTGTTCAAAATTGAACACCACTGGTTGAGGAAACATTCATTATCAGTGAACAGGTGAGGCTCTTTCATAATTCTACGATCTGTTGTAATTTTCTAATCTTGATCATATCTGGCCATTTATCAATTAAAGACTCTGTTGGTTGTTCCTCATCTTCCAAATGTGTGGATTCTTGTAAGAAAGAGTCTTTGCAGCCTCTCCCCACTGAGGCTAAGGACATCATCCCATGGCTCAGAAGCCATAGTAGTTCTTCAAATAGTGAAGTCAAACACAAACGAAAAAAAAGAACTCCACTGAGGAGTGGCCTAGGGTTAGGGTGGTGGACTTTGGTCCTGGGGAACTGAGGAACTGAGTTGATTCCCACTTCAGGCACAGGCAGCTCCTTGTGACTCTGGCAAGTCACTTAACCCTCCATTGCCCCATGTAAGCCGCATTGAGCCTGCCATGAGTAGGAAAGCGCGGGGTACAAATGTAACAACAACAAAAATGCCAGGCATCAAACAGTAGAGAACATAGGCGTAGACTGGGGGGGCGAGGGGTGGCCAATCGCCCCCCCAAACGACGAGGACGTGGACTGGCGCTAGAATGAAAAAAAAAAAAAAAAAAACAAGCAGGCACGCGCTCGTCTCCGTCCGCTTCGCTGCTTCCCTGCCTTCTCTGTCTGCGTCCCGCCACGAAAGGAAATGACATCAGAGGAAGGCGGGACGCAGACAGAGAAGGCAGGGAAGCAGCGAAGGCGGACGGAGACGAGCGTGTCTATCTACCCCCTCTCTTCTACCCTCCGGTGCAGGCAGCACCAATCTTCTCTAAGCCTTTCTTGTTCCTGGCAGCGGTAGCGACGTACACGCTGCCTTCAGCTCTGCCCCGAAGCCCTCTTCAAGTTCCTGTTCCCGCATAGGTGGGAACAGGAACTTGAAGAGAAGGCTTCCGGGGCAGACCGAAGGCAGCGTGTATATGTCGCTACCGCTGCCAGGACCAGAAAGGTTGAAGAAGACTGCTGCCTGCACCGGGGGGGAGGGGGAGAGAGAGGGGTAATGGAGTCACGATCCTGGACCTCGCGGGGGTGGGGGGGCAGCAGAGGAAGATGAATGGGACTGGGAGGGTGGCGAGCAGAGGGAGGAGTAAGAGATGGATGGGACTGGGAGGGTGGGAAGCAGTGGGAAGGAGCAGGAGATGGATGGGACTGGGAGGGTGGGAAGCAGAGGGAAGGAGCAAGAGATGGATGGCTGGGAGGGTGGGTGGGGAGCAGAGGAAGTACGAGAATCTTGGATGGGCTGGGAGGGTGGGAAGCAGAGTGAAGGGCGAGTGGATGGGACTGAGGAATCAGGTGAGGGTCAGGGTGGAGTGGTGGGAAGCAGAGGGGAAGGACAGGATGGATGGGACTGGGAGGGTGGGAAGCAGTGGGAAGGAGCAGGAGATGGATGGGACTGGGAGGGGTGGGAAGCAGAGGGAAGGGAGCAAGAGATGGATGGACTGGGAGGGGTGGGTGGGGAGCAGAGGGAAACCAGAATTGGATGGGAGGGATGGGGAAGCAGAGTGAAGGAGCAGGATATGGATGGACTGGAGGTGGGACAGTGGGAAGGCAGGAGATGGATGGGACTGGGAGGGTGGGAAGCAGAGGGAAGAGCAAGATGGATGGGACTGGGAGGGGTGGGTGGGGAGCAGAGGGAAGGACCAGGAATGGATGGACTGGAAAGGAGGTGAGCAGAGGGGGAACAGAAGATGGATGGGACTGCGAGGGGTGGGAGCAAGGGATGGACCAGGAGATGGATGGATTTGAGAGATCAGGCACAGCAGAGGGAAGGAGCAAGATGGGTGGGACGGAGGGATGGTGAGCAAGGGAAGGAACAGAAGATGGATGGGACTGGGAGGGTGGAGCAGAGGGAAGGAGCAAGAGATGTGGGACTGGAGGGGTGGGTGGGGAGCGAGGGAAGGACTAGGAATTGGATTGGACTGGGAAAGGAGGTGAGCAGAGGGAAGGAGCAGGAGATGGATGGGACTGGGAGGGTGGGAAGCAGTGGGAAGGAGCAGGAGATGGATGGGACTGGGAGGGGTGGGAAGCAGAGGGAAGGAGCAAGAGATGGATGGGACTGGGAGGGGTGGGTGGGGAGCAGAGGGAAGGACCAGGATTGGATTGGACTGGGAAAGGAGGTAGCAGAGGGAAGGACAGAAGATGGATGGGACTGCGAGGGGTGGGGAGCAGAGGATGGACCGATATGGATGGGATTTGGAGAGGTCAGGCACAGCAGTGAAGGAGCAGAGATGGATGGACGGAGGGATGGTGAGCAGAGGGAAGGAACAGAAGATGGATGGGACTGGGAGGGGTGGGAGAAGAGGGAAGGAGCAAGAGATGGATGGGACTGGGAGGGTGGGTGGGGAGCAGAGGGAAGGACTAGGAATTGGATTGGACTGGAAAGGAGTGAGCAGAGGGAAGGAGCAGGAGATGGATGGGACTGGGAGGGGGTGGGGAGCAGAGGAAGGAGCAAGAGATGGTTGGACTGGGAGGGGTGGGGAGCAGAGGGAAGGAGCAAGAGATGGATGGGACTGGGGGTGTGGAGCAGAGGGAAGCCTACTGGAAAGAAGACACTGCATAAAACAGAAGACACTGGATCAAAGCGAATAGAAAAACTACATGATCAGACAACAAGGTAAATAAAAGTTTATTTTATTCATAATTATTAATTGAAATGTGTCAGCTTTTTGAAATGTGCATCTGTGATAGTTTGCCTGTAAATTTCATTTCCTTCCTCCATATTAGCATATCATTTGCATATGTATATATGCAAATGATATGCTAATATACTCCGCCCATTTTTTTGCCCCCCCAAATGAAACAGTCAATCTACGCCTATGGTAGAGAAACAAAAAAGAAGAACCTCCTCGCAGATGGTGTTCAGGAAAGATCTTTATCATAACAATCTTCTAAAACAATAAAGGGGGACCCAACTCATGTTTTGGCCCTACCAGCCTACATCAGGGGTTCTAAAAAGTTACAAAAAAATAAATAATAAAACATATCAAACTCTAAAGATTTAACATGAAAATAAAAACAGCAGTCAATAATATATATATAAATAAATAAATCAAATAAACGAAATAGGTGTAAAAGATACATACCTAGGAATTTATCATGTCAAACATATTCCCAGACAAGTCATGAAACATGGAGGGGCATTTTCGAAAGGGACGTCCAAGTTGTGATTTGGATGTCCTTGTAAAACTGTAAAATCCAGGGGTGGGGAAACCCGTATTTTCGAAACAAGATGGATGGCTGAGGGGAGAAATGATAGAGGTATATAAAATAATGAGTGAACAGGTGGATGTGAAGCGTCTGTTCACGCTTTCTAAAAATACTAGGACTAGGGGGCTTGCGATGAAACTACAGTGTAGTAAATTTAAAACAAATCTGAGAAAATCTTTCTTCACCCAACGCGTAAACAAACGCTGGAATTCGTTGCTGGAGAACATGGTGAAGGCGGTTAGCTTGGCAGAGTTTAAAAAGGGGTTAGACGGTTTCCTAAAGGACAAGTCCATAAACCGCTACTAATGGACTTGGGAAAAATCCACAATTCCGGGAATAACATGTATAGAATGTTTGTACGTTTGGGAAGCTTGCCAGGTGCCCTTGGCCTGGATTGGCCGCTGTCCTGGACAGGATGCTGGGCTCGATGGACCCTTGGTCTTTTCCCAGTGTGGCAGTACTTATGTACTTATGTCCATCTTTCGTGTCTCAAATACTGTCAGGGATGTCCAATCCTTAAATTGGATGTCCCTAGATTTGGTCGTCCCTAGACATGGATGTTTCTGACTTTCGGGCGATTTTCGAAACCCAAAGATGTCCATATAAAAAATGACCAAATGCAAGCCATTTGGTCATGAGAGGAGCCAGCATTTCTAGTGTACTGGGCCCCCTGACATGCTAGGACACACTCCTTGCACCCTAGGGGGCACTGCAGTGGACTTCATAAATTGCTCCCAGGAACATAGCTCCCTTACCTTGTGTGCTGAGCCCCCCCAAAACCCACTACCCACAACTGTACACCACTACCATAGCTCTTACGGTGAAAGGAGGGCACCTCTATATGGGTACAGTGGGTTTGTGGTGAGGTTTGGAGAGCTCGCTGTTCCCTACACAAATGTAACAGGTAAGGGGGGGGGGGTAGGTGGGCCTGGGTCTGCCTGTCTGAAGTGCACTGCAGTACCCACTAAAACTGCTCCTGGGACCTGCATGCGCTGTCATGGACATGAGTATGACATCTGAGGCTGGCATACAGGGCTGACACGACATATTTGAAATGTTTTTTTGAGGATGGGAGGGGGTTAGTGACCACTGGGGGAGTAACGGGAGGTCATCCCGATTCTCTCTGGTGGTCATCTGGTCATTTCGGGCACCTATTTGTGCCTTAGTCGTAAGAAAAATAGGTCTGGATGAAAATGTCCAAGTGTTCATCAGGGACATCCTTGTTTTTTTTCGATTATGGGTCAAGGACGTCCAAATGGTAGGCATGCCCAAGTCCCACCTTCGCTACGCCTCCGACACACCCCCTTGAACTTTGGCCAACTTGCGACGGAGTGCAGTTGGAGACGTCCTAAATCAGGTTTTGATTATACTGATTTGGACGTCCCTGGGAGAAGGACGTCCATCTCTGATTTATGTCAAAAGATGGATGTCCTTCTCTTTTGAAAATGAGCCCCAGTCTCCTATTGGCAATCTAAATATTGTTTGTGAAAAATAAATAACAATGAAATTATCAACCCTATTTTTCCAAAAGTGATATGTAGTATTTATCCATCTTTATCATTCTTTATATAAACTTATTTAAAAAAAAAAAGAAAATTTTTCTTTTCCTTATAAAGTTATGGACATGAGCATATTAACATACTAGTAAAAAAAGGCCCGTTTCTGACACAAATGAAACGGGCGCTAGCAAGGATTTCCTCGGAGTGTGTATGTTTGGGAGAGTGTATGTGAGAGTGACTGTGTGTGAGAGAGAGAGTGAAAGTGTGAGTGTGTGTGAGAGAGAGAGAGTGAGTCTGGGTGTGAGTGTGTGTGAGAATGAGAGTGTGTGCAAGTGCGTATGTGAGACAGAGTGAGAGAGAGTGTGTGTGTGTGCGAGAGAGAGTGTGTGAGACACAGATTCTCTGTGAGAGTGAGTGTATGCGACCAAGCGAGTGTGTGAGTGACTGTGTGACACATAGAGAGTGAATGTGATACAGTGTGAGACAGAGTGTGTGAGAGTCAGAAAGAGCTATGTGAGAGAGAGAGTGTGTGTGTGACAGAGATACCCTCCCTTCTCTCTCTCTCTCTCTCTCTCTCTGGTGTCAGGCCCCCCCCTCTCTCTCTGTTGTCTGAGATTCCGCCACTGCACCCAAGCCATTGGTGTGTGGAGGAGGGGGAGAGAGAGAGAGTGTGTGTGTTAGGGGGGGGTGGGGGGATGTGTTGGGGGGTTCAGCTTGGAAAAAGAGGGGTGCGGGGGGTTAATGAAGCGGGGTGCGGGGGTTCATGAAGCGCTACCAGATGTGAGTGAGAGAGTGAGTGTGTGTGGGGGGGGTTCAGGAAGTGATGCCAGATGACAGAGTGTGTGAGTGTGGGGGGGGGGGCAGGGGGTTCAAGAAGCGCTGCCAGATGAGAGAGAGAGAGAGTGAGTGTGTGTGTGTGTATGGGGTTTCAGGAAGCGCTGCCAGATGAGAGAGAGTGAGTGTGTGTGTGTGTGGGGGGGGGGGGGGGGGTTCAGGAAGTGCTGCCAGTTGAGAGAGGGAGTGAGTGAGTGAGTGAGTGTGTGTGTGTGTATGGGGTTTCAGAAAGTGCTGCCAGATGAGAGAGAGGGTGTTATGATTGGTGTCAGAACCCCTCTCAAACTTACCTCTTTCCTGGGGGTCAGCTTCTTAGCTGGCTTCTGTTTCTTTTGTCTGTCCTTTCTGAGCTGGCTCTGTCTCTCTGTGCTGGCAGCTTCCAGCAGCATGACTCTAATTGTCTCACTTACTACAGCTGGTGGGTGGACTGAGTTAATTCTACCTCTCTTTGGGTGTACTGGCTTCAAGTGCTTCACGGTGTTGTATTGGTGTGGGTTGGGCCTCTCTGGGTCAGTGTGCTTTTGCCTAGGTCTAGGGAGTGTGACATCATCAGGAGGGCCTTGATAAGGAAGTGGTGGTGTTTCCTTCAGAGCACTGTCGGCAGGGTTGCGGTTAAGCCGCAGAATTGGGCGGCTTTTCGGGAACGGCTGCGGGGAATTTTCGAATCGCATGGGTTGCGGGGATTTGGGCGGGGTTTTCGAGCGGCCGCGGTGCGGGATTGGGTGGGTTTTCGCGGCCGCCGATTGGCCAGTTTTCCCGCTGCCGGGGCTTCTATTGGTCCAATTTGGTCCAATAGAAGCCTTTCAGGGGCGGGGTTGACGTTAGGGGTGACGTCGGGGGCGGGGCTAGTGATGCGGGAGGCGGGGTTAGTGATGCGGGAGGCGGGAGTTAGTGATGCAGGGGCGGGGTTCGGTGACGCGGGGGCGGGGGTTGGCTGCGGGCGGTTTTTAGCCGGGTTTACGGCTGGTTTTGGGCTGGGAAAATTTTTCCCAGCTGGCAACCCTGCTTCAGAGCCTTTGCAACGGTGGTGTTTGCTTTAGGTAGGGTGGTGCAGTGTGCACTTCTGACTTTGTGTCTAGTTTCCCTGCTTGCTTTTGCTTAGGTCCAGGTTAGTGTTAGTGCTGTGTGCACTGGTGTTTGGGTGTTTAGCTTTCCTGCTAGTGCAGTGTGCACTGGTGTTTGTGTGTTTAGCTTTCCTGCTTTTCCCTTATGGTTCCCCTGCTTTTTCCCTCTTGGTTTTGGAAGCATTGCTGTGTGTAGGGCTTGGAAGCTCTGTTACTGTTAGAAGTACTTCAGGGTTTGATGTTGTTAGGAACACTACAGATTTTGCCTGTTAGAAGTACTCCTGGTGTTTGTGCTATTGGGAGCATTGCAGTCTTTGCTGTTTGGGTTTTGGTGCTGTAGGAAGCACCTTGTTAGTTTGGTGTCTCGCTTGCTAGGGTAGGGCTTAGGAAACTCCTTGTTAGTTTTGTATCTAGCTTGCTAGAGTAGTGCTTAGGAAGCTTGTTAGTTTTGTGTTTAGCTTGTTTAGTATAGGGCTTAGGAAGTCTTTTTGTCAGTTTACTGTTAGGAACACTCCTGCTGGTTTAGGGCTTGGGAGCACGTAGATCAGTTTAGGTTTAGGAGTACTTCTGTTTGCAGTCCTGGTTCCTGTGTCATCCGGTATCCAGTAAGTCCTGCCGGCCACTCGAACCCAAGTGCTCAACCCTTGGGGTGTTAGTGGCCAAGCGCAGGTGAAGCTGTACGGACCAGTCCAGTGTGCTCTAGTCCAGTGTGTTCCGGTCCGGTGTGTGTTCCAGTCCAGTCCGGGGAATTGCAGTCCAGTGTTCCAGTCTTGTGTCCTCCAGTCCGGGGGATTCCAGTCCATGTGTTCCGGTTCTCTGGGTAGTGCCTGCAGTCCCTGCTGGTGTGCTTGCAGGACGTCAGACGCACAGAACCCCGCCCTGCACAGGCTAGCAATGCCGAAGATCGCTGGAGTGAGACTCAGCAGACAACACAGGACTTCTGCTGGCGGGGTTTCGGGTCCCCCGCTGGCAAAACAACGCGACGGTGGGGTGGCTTGGGGGGGGGGTGTTGCGGGGGTGTTGCACCTCCTGCATTCTGTGGGCGGGGCTTCTTTCGAACTGCAGCTTTGGTGGGTGGCTTGGGGGGGGGGGGGTTGGTCCTCGAACACTGGTGTCCGGAGTCATTTGGACTCCGGAGCTTTGGAGGTGGTTTTCCTCCAGATTTTTTCCGCGGGTGGGTCTGGAGGTTGGTGGGCTTCGTTTTCTAGGCAGGGGGAGGAGTACCCTACTCCTCCACCTGCTTGGTTGCGATCCCTTCCTTTAGTTTACTGTTCTGAAGACAACGTTCAGACGTTTGACGCATGGGCGGGGCACGGGTCAGTGGAGTGGCTTCACCACCATGAATCCACGAACCCTTCAGGGAGTAATTGAGTGACTTCAGAACGTTGTCTTCAGAACGTTGAGGGTGAGTTTTATTATAGTAGATTACTGATGTTGCATACATAAACATGTGCAAATAAAGGTAGTCCCACATCCTTCCCCGCCCCCACCCCCGCTTGAGCCAAGGTCAGAAAATAAAGGAGGGTCCCCTCCCCAATTCCCTCTCCTCTGCCTCCTCTCTGATTTCCCACCTGCCATTACTATCACACCAACAGACCCTCACCAAATACAGAACAAGGGATCACAAATTAAAAATAAAAATATTTAGACAAAAATTGAATGGGAACCCCAAGAGTTAATTTAGCATTACTGCAACACTGGAGACATAAAACAGAAATGCATTTCCTTTTCTACTGAACACAGTAAAAAGACATTTGCTATGCACATTTCTAAAAGCTAACATATTCCATTTAAAACATCTATATAATAATTTGTACCTCTGCTTCTCTGGATGCCTGGTTGTCTGGGTTCGTAACAGCATGCTGACGTCAGCTCACCTACAGTGTTCCCTTCCGTCTCAGTGTCCTGCCCTCGTGTAAAGACAAAATGATGTCAGAGTAGGGTGGGACACTGAGAGGGAAGGCAAGGGAAGTCTGGAGGCGATTCGAGCCCAGTCTGCCTGCCGCCGCTACGACCTCAGGTAAGATGGATGGCTTAAAGGCAGGGCAGTAGGAAGGACAGAGTCACTAGCCATGGAGGGGAGGGGAGAATCGCTGGACATGGATTGGATGGGCGGGCAGGGCAGAAGCGAATCGCTGGATATCAATGGGATGGGAGGCGAGGGGAGAATCGTGGGACACAGATGGGAGGGGACAGCAGGGCAGAGGGGAATCGCTGGACATGGATGGGATGGATGGGAGAATCGCTGGTCATGGAGGGGAGGGCATTGGAGAGAGGAGAAGCAGAGAGACACTCCAATGTACTCTACATCACAGGCGATGGGAGAGCAGGGCAGAGGTGAATCGCTGGATACGGATGGGATGGGAGGCGAGGGGAGAATCGCAGGACACGGACAGGAGGTCAGGGCAGAGGAGAATCGCTGGACATGGAGGGGAAAAGCAGAGGGACACTCCAACGTACTGGACATCTCAACCGATGGGAGGGCAGGGCAGAGGTGAATTGCTGGATATGGATGGGATGGGAGATGACGGGAGAATGGCAGGACACGGATGGGAAGGGAGGGCAGGGCAGAGGAGAATCAGTGGATATGGACGGGATGGGAGGCTACATGATAGCCTTCTTAGCACCCGGTTTATTTTTAGCGAAACAGGCTTTTTTTTTTTGCTTGTTCAAAATAAAATGCTTTGTTTCTACCTTTGTTTTCTGGACATTTATTTTTCCATCTTGCTGGTTCCAATTTCTCTTTTCTGCTAATTCTTCTTCAAGCGGCTGCAGTCCATTTGTCTTTTATCCTCTCTCCTGTCTGTTCCCTCACTACTCCTGCCTCTGACATATTGATCATTTTTAGCTCTTTTCTGCCTCTCTCTCACCCTTCTCCTCCTTTTACTTTTCAACTACCTATCAAATTGTCATCTTCTTCTTTCACCCTCTAGCTCTCCATTCCCCATCTCACTCCTTCCCTGGTCCTACATTCTCTTTAATCTTTAATCTACTCCCCATTACCATATTTCTACCCTCTGTAATCACTATCCTCTCATTTCCTTGCCACGCCTCCTCCCCCTCCTGGCTTCTCTGCAGGGTTCCACCATTCCTACCGTCTTCCTCCCTCCACCCTTCTAGCCAGCATCTGATCCATCTTCTTCCCCTCCCCACTCCACCCTTGTAGCCTGACATTTTCCTGTTCTTTGTCTCTTCCATCCTGCCCCATGGTCCATCATTTTTTCCTCTTTCTCCCCTCACCACCTCCTGTGTACCTCTCCCTCCCTCTCATCCACCCCCATGTCCAACATCTCCCCCTCTCATTCCCATTGTCCACAATCTCTCTCTCACTCTCCCTTGTGTTCTGGGTCCAACATCTCTCTCCCCTTCCCATGCAGCATCGCTCCTATCCTCCCCTCTACTCATGTCCAACATTTCTCTCTCCCCTCCACCCTATGTCTAACATTTCTCCCTCCTCTCCACCCCTGTGTTCAACAGTTCTCCTTTTCTTGCCACCTATCCCCTCTCTGTGCAGCATGCCTCCCTCCCCTCCACCTCATATACAAGATTTCTCCCTTTCTCACCCCTCCACCCCTTTGCTGCATATCTCCCTTCTTCCCCCATGCAGCATCTTCCCTTCCATGTTCCCTCCCCCTGCCCTGCAGCATCTTTTCCCCAATTTCTGTCCCCTTTGCAGCATTTCCCCAATTTCTGTCCCCCTTGCAGCATTTCCCCCATGTTCCCTCCCTGTGCAGCATCTTTCCCCCATGTTCCCTCCCCTGTGCAGCATCTTTCTCCCATGTTCCCCTCCCCTGTGCAGCATCTTTCCCCCCATTTTTCCTCCCCCTGTGCAGCATCTTTCCCTGTCTTCCCTCCCCCGTGCATCATCTTTCCCTATCTTCCCAGCTAGAGCGGTATAGTAAACGCAATAAACTATAATTATAACTATAACTTCTGAAACATTGTTGATCACATTAATTAAATTTGACATATCAGCATCGTTTGACACTGTAACCATGATTTACTACTGTTAAGACTGAGCAAGATGGGTATTACAAGAATGGTTTTGAATTGGTTTTCTGGATTTTTAAGATATAGTTCATATACAGTTCTTAAGAATGGGCAATGGTTTTCAAGTTGGCTGCCAACTTGTGGTGTTCCACAGGGGTCACCTCTTTCACCACAACTATTCAATATTTTCTTAAGCCCTTTAGGGGGAAGTTTTTGGAGATCTTGAATATTTTTTCACTAAGGGGCCCTTTTACTAAAGAGTTGGCACGTGGCAACAGTATTGCTGCGTGCCATTCTGGAACTACTGATGGGCTACCGCAGGTGCCCAGTGGTAGTTCCCACCCCAGCATGTGCCATTTCCAGCACTACAAAAATATTTCTATTTTTATAGCGCTGGTGCTTACCAGCGCCGCATGCTACCAGTTAGCGCAGGATTCCTTACTGCCACCTCAGTGGTGGTGGTTTACCGAGATTTCTTTCAGTTCCTTCACATCGTCACCCTTGAAAAACATTTCCGGTACAGGTAGATTTCTTACATCTTCTTCCATAAAGACCAAAGCAAAGAATTCATTCAACCTCTCCGCTATGGTCTCGTCCTCTCTGAGTGCCCCTTTAGCTCCTTCTTGATCTAATGGTCCCATGGATGCCTTCACAGGCTTTGTGCTTCTGATGTACCTGGAAAAGGTGTTACTATGAGTTTTTGTCTCCAAAGTCAAGTTTGTCTTCATGTTCTCCTTTTCAGTACTTTTCATCTAGCTTGACAATGCTTATGTTGCTTCTCATTTTCCTCATTCAGATACTTTTTCCATTCTTTTTAATTTTTTTAATACTTTAATTTCTATTTAGTAAACACAGCAACAAGAAACATATCAAAAAACAGAACAAACCCGTATGTATAAATTCACAGGCTACCAAAATAAACAGCCTCAAACTCTTAGTTTATAGACCTATACAAATGAAAGTCTGGGGGTCACGTGATGGCGGGTAGCTGAGTGGACGCCTGAAACATCGGCTCCAACCTGCCCGCAGAAAAAACGGCGATAAAACCCGAGATTTTCCCCCGTATCGACTCCCAGACGGAACAGACAAGAACGCGCCAGTGAGAGGAGAGCGCTGGAGGCTTGAGAGTTCTTGAAACTCGAAAGTCGGCAGGGTATGCCCGCCAAGGCCCCGCGAGGGAAGAAAAGTGTTGGCGCTGAGCAAAAGAAAATGGCGGCGGTCTCTGAAGCTCCGATGACAAGCCCGTTACCGCCTGAACTGGTCAGAGACCTGGCACAACAGATATCGGTGGTGCTGGAGGAGAAACTCTCGAAGCTGCAAGCGTCAGTAGATCAGATACGGAAGACGCTAGAACACCAGGGTGCTCGTTTACAGCATGTCGAGGATCGGGTCTCCCAGTGTGAAGACGCAGCTGCGGGAGTGAGTGGCAGGATAGCAGCGCTGGAGCGCAAATGCGAGCATTTAGAACAGAAGGCGGATGACTTAGAGAACCGCAGCAGGAGAAATAATCTCAGGATTGTGGGCCTCCCTGAAACAGTAAAAGCATCAGAGCTCCGGGACTTTGTAGAAAAATGGCTCCCTACACAATTGGGCCTGGAGGGGAGCGGGAACACGCTGCACGTGGAGCGAGTGCACAGAGTGGGGGCAGAGCGGCCGGGTGAGAACAGGCCCCGACAAGTACTGGCAAAGCTGCTGAACTATGCGGATAAGGAGGCTATCTTGCAGGCACACCGGCGCAAGCAAGGACTAGAGTATAACGGCATGAAAATAATGCTTTTCCAGGATTATTCAGCGATAGTCTCTGAGCAACGGAGAATCATGGGCCGGCAATGCAAAAGACTGTATGAGAAGGGAGTCCGCTTTTCCTTACTATACCCAGCGAAAGTCAGAGTGCTGCACGAGAATAAGACCCTGTTTTTTACTGAATCGGCGGAGCTTGAACAGTTTGTGAGCAATTTGAAGTGAAGTAGGAGCTGCAACGCGCCATGAATGTGAATGGCGTAGTATAATGAGACTGATAACAGGAGATTGAGTTTTGTTGCATGATGGCAAGGAGGTGGCTGGCGTGGAGGTTTGAGAGCGGCAGGAGTAGGAAGGAGACCCTGCTGACCATAAGAAGGGAGCAGAATTACCCCAGTGGAAGTTGCAGTCAGCGAAAGCGGAGCCCCTGATGGTCTGGGTAGCCGCTACTTCGAGCTCTTAATTGGAATCCTGTCAGCTGTCAGAACTGCATACTTGAAAGAGCTCACTGTTGGACACCTCCTGGTATTAAGAGTTAATGGCAGGTTTTGTTATAGATTGCCATGTGTTCGTTGCTGCATGTTGAAACTTAAAATATGTTTGGGAGTCGGGAGGGGGGGAAGGGAAAGAAGTGGGGCAGGGGAGGCCGGGAGAGTTGGTGGTGTATAAGAGGGGTGAGTGTGTTGTGACCTGAAAGAGAGTGGAGAGGAAAGAATGGGCTTTATTAGGAAGCAGGTACAATGGGATAAGAAACGGGGAAGGGTGGAAAGGGAGGGGAGGGGGGAGGGGAGGTCTAGGAGGCGGGAACAGAGGAGACAGGGAGAGAGTGAAGCGCAGGGTTCTGTGAACAACCAATGGGACAGCACGGGAACAGTTGACAAGGGTTGGCAGCTTGGAGATATAATACATGGGCACTGTAGAATAAGAGGAGATGCAGGAGTGAACGAGGGGTCCGAGGGCTTAGCTGGGAGGTCCTTGGACTCGGTGCATGAGTTATGCGCAAGTGGAGACGTTGAGCTGAATCTGTATGGCTAGCTTAAAGATTGTGACAATGAATGTTGATGGAGTGCACTCCCCAATAAAGCGTACAAAAATATTGCAGGCACTCAGGAGGCAGAAGGCTGACATAGCTCTGCTGCAAGAGACCCACTTAAGCAAGCTGGAACATTTAAAGTTAAAAAGGGACTGGGTAGGAGATGTATTCTTTGCATCCTACAATGGGAGGCAGAGAGGGGTAGCCATACTACTTAAGAAAACTATTGGCTTTGACCTGCACAGAATGTATCAAGACCCTGAAGGGAGATTTGTCATAATAGCAGGAGAAATGCAGGGCAGAAGGGTGGGATTGTGTAGTGTATATGCACCCAATGTATACTCTCACAGCTTTTTTACGTTGCTGACTGCTAAACTGGTAACATTTGATCAATACCAACTAATAATAGGGGGGGACTTTAATGTCACCAGCGACCCTTCCATAGATTGCAAGCCCCCAAGAAGGGTGGGCAAAGGTCAGGAAGACAAAGGGGTCAATTTCTTGATGAAAGAGTTAGACTTAGTGGATATATGGCGCCATCAGCATCTTAATGAGGTGGACTTTACTTTTTTCTCGCATCCACATGGGACACACTCTCGCCTAGATTATCTGTTAGTGCCTTACACGATGGCCTTGAGGGTGCATCAGTCGGGAATCGGAGAGCCAGAGGTATCTGACCACTCGCCGGTGTGGATGGTGTGGCATGAGGGAGGGCGCGAAGGGACCGACCGGTGGCGCATGAACCCGGCACTATATCAAAGCAGAGATTTCCATACTTATTTGAGAAAGAGTTGGATAGATTACATGATAGAAAATGATGTGCAAGATGTGACCCCACGAGTGTTCTGGGAGGCCTCAAAGGCAGTATTGCGAGGGAAGATCATTTCATACATGACCTACCTGAATAAAAAGCGAGGGGAAAAAATGAGGGCCCTTACTATAAAATTGAGAGATGCCCGACGAGCGTTCATTGGGCACCCTTCTGATCTCACTAGGAAGGCATACATGGAATGTAGAAAGGAGGTGCAGGAAGTATTGGAGGAAAGTGCACTCTATAATATTAAGCTATATAAATACAAATTACATCAATGGGGCAATAAGACGGGCAAATTGCTAGCGTCCCTAGTGAAGCAAAAAACGGCAAAAAGGTTTATAACTAAAATACGAAGCAGGGAAGGGGAGGTTAAAACCCAGTTGTCTGACATTAAAAAAGAATTTGTTCAGTATTATTCACAGTTATATCAGGCAGGAGAGTTCTCAGAGGAAAAATGTCTGGAATTCTTTGAAGGGATAGGGCTGCCCCGGATTTCTGAGGAACAGCAGAGGGGGTTGAACGCACCCATCCAAGGAAAGGAAGTGCAACAAGTGGTTAAGCGTCTTAAGCTGGCCAAGGCACTGGGCCCGGACGGGCTAGGAGCGGAGTATTATAAAATCTTGCAAGATGTAATGGTGGCACCTTTTATAGCTATGTGTGAAGAAACCAAGTAAAAGGGTGAGATGGGGGCGGTATTAAACCATGCACATATTGTGTTGATCCCTAAACCAGGGAAAGATGAAGAATTAGTGGGTTCTTATAGGCCCATATCGCTGCTAAACCAGGACATAAAGATCCTGGCAGCGGTATTGGCAGACAGACTGGGAAAGGTGGTTCCTGACCTGGTCCACCCGGATCAGGTGGGCTTTGTTAAGGGGAGGTTTGCATCAGCCAATATTGTGAAAGTGAGCCGAATACTATTGGAGGGTAGTGGCAGAGCGGGAGATGCTATAGTGGCAAGCCTTGATGCAGAAAAGGCTTTTGACAAGGTGGTCTGGTCCTATTTGTTTTGGATTCTGGAACGCTTTGGTATTCACGGAGACTTTCTGGGTTGGGTACGAGCGTTATACTGTAACCCGACGGCGCAGCTCCTTGTCAATGATTCCCTGACAGACACTTTTATTTTGGGAGGGGGGACTAGACAGGGCTGCCCCCTCTCACCGCTACTATTTCTTCTTACTTTAGAACCCCTGGCTGTAAAGTTGCGACAGGAGGCCACGATGAAGGGATTGAAGGTGGGTGGAGAGGAATACATAATCAATCTGTTTGCAGATGATATGCTGCTTTTGCTGGATGAGGCAACTCGTACACTACCGTTGGCTATGACAATTATTCAGGCATTTGGAGTATTTTCGGGTCTTAGCATAAACTTTGACAAGTCCGAAGCATTGCCGGTGAGTGACCCCTGTGTGAGTAAGACCTCACTCTCCTTTCCACTACGCTGGGCTACAGAGGGTATTAAATACTTGGGGATCTATATCAGTGCAAATCCGGCGTGGGTATACAAAAAAAATGTGCTAGACCGAATAGCGGAAGTAAAACACATATGTCAGAAGTGGAAGGATCTGCCAGTGAACTTTCTAGGGAGGATAGCGCTGGTTAAGATGATACTGTTGCCCAAGCTACTCTACCCGCTACAGATGCTCCCTCTGTGGGTGAAAGGCTCGGAGGAGCGTTTGTATAAAAGTGTAGTGAGTACCTTTATTTGGCACGCCAAATGCCCGAGGATAGCGTTTGCAAAGTTGATTAGGAATAATAGGCAAGGAGGACTTCGACTCCCAGACTTGCGAATTTATAATGTTGCTGCGTTAATGAGGTGGATCCACGAACTGATCACGGAGAAGGGATTCTTTGCTCCTGCGGGTTTCTGGGAGAGCTGGTGCAGGCCGAATGATCCCTTTACGGTTCTAGAGTCCTGGGCAGTGCCGGGGGCAAGAAAGAAAGTGGACAACCCCTATGTAGCAGCTCTCCAAATGGCTTGGAGATGGTGGAGAGGGCAAGCGGGAGTTACCGCAGGGGCTAGCCCATTTTTGCCGTTGGTGGGAAATATGGCATTCCCAGCAGGGGTGGAGGTGTCAGTCTTTGGTAAATGGAGGGAAAAAGGCTGCAGATTCATAGGCCAGTTTGGAGGGGGAGGATGCCTTTCCCACATTTGCTATGGTGAGCAGTGAGTTGCAGATCCCTGGCTCTCAGTTCTTCGCATACCTACAGGCAAGAGATTATATATTGAGTGTGGAGCGCTGGAGCGGGGCGACAGTGAGATTCACAAAACTTGATTATACTTTTTTACAAATGACCCCGCCCCATAACAGGTTGACGGGCTGGTGTCAAATGATCAGGGAGCAATTGCGGGCACCTCATTTGACATCGCTAGCAGCAGCATGGAGTAAGGATGTTGTAGAAGAGGTATCGGTGGAAAGACTGGGTGCAATCTTTCAGGGCCTGCGGAGAATTACTCCGAATGCGTCCTTGCAAGATACGCAGTACAGAGTTCTTTACAGGGTGCATATCACTAAAGCAAGGGGGAAATCCCTAGGGATGTGGGACAGTGACAAGTGTGACAAGTGTGGGGGAGCGGTAGGCACTTTTCTGCACACTTTTATGGAATGCCCAACCCTGCAGGAACTGTGGTCTGGGGCGATAGACTTCATGGAAGAGATTTTACAGAGATCAGTGGAGTGGCATTATTCAATTACGTTAATGGGTTGTGGACAGGCTCTTAAGGAGCAGGGGCTCAGAGCCTCACAGTGTAAATTTGTATTGCTAGCCATGATCCTGCTTAAAAGATGTGTGTTGAAGCAGTGGGTGCATAGAGAGCCCCCGGTACTAGCAGCCTGGAAGAATAGTATGATGGAGATGGCTAACTGGGTGTCTATGAGATACAAATCTGTGATTTCCCTGAGTGCTCGCCAGTATCGTGAGTTATGGAGGAGAACTTGCGCCTTACTCACGGTGCCTGAATAAGAACCTGATTACCTAGACTGTGTGCTGTCCAAGCAATAAGAAGCAGGGGGGGGGGGAGGAGGGAGGGAGAGGGGAACAGGGGGGAGGGGGGGGGGGGGAGGGAGGAAGGGAGGGGGAAGGATTTTAGGTGGGGGAGGGAAGTAAAAAAATTAAAGAATAAAACATGGAGGTCAGTAGACTGTTGGTAAAAGTTGTGAGGACATGTTCTGTTTTGTACTGTTACTGTTCATGATGTCTGTAACTGCATCCATGGAATAATAAAAATATTTACAAAAAAAAACAAATGAAAGTCTAGAACTTAGTGCACAGGCAAATATAACATCTAACAAACAAGTAATCCCCCCCAAAGGAAACATCATTCTTTTCCCAATTACATTCCCTCCCTCCCCCAACATCCCCTATAGCTAAAAGACAGCAGCAACAAAAATTGAGTCTTGGTCCAGATACTTGGAAGAAAATATATATAGCTTCCATGAATTGTAAAACAAACGAATGAAGAAGAGTCAGGATACAGTCAACCATCTACAGAAAAGGAATAGGGTAGATCACCCACTGCTGGCATATACCGCCCCCCTTCCTTTGCTGCAAAAATCTAAACTCCCCACAAGAAGGTATAATATGGGAGCATGCCATTGCTAAGAACCTATAAGGTTACCATCTGCTGTAGCTGAGTATGAATATCCCCCCCCCCCCCCCATCAGTAAATGAGAAATTCCATGCAATAATTCTCCATCCAAGGACCAATGAATGTTGGAACCCAAGAAACATGCCTTTCATTCATGAGACCAGTTGTCTCCCGTCCATTGTTTAGTTTTAGCCCACACCACCTGCCAAAATGTGGACATGACTGGACAGTCCCACCATAAATGCTCTAAGGTCCCAAGCATCCCACATTGCCTCCAGCATAGAGCAGAGGAAGGCATCCTTGTTTTTCCTTCATGAACCATGGTCCAATAAGCCCGATGTAGCACCTGATATTGAAGCTGAGTATACTGTATAATTCGAGTACACTTATGCACGTATTGATTAGCAACTTCCCAACCTTCATCTCCCAAAGATGTCCCGAACCAGGCTTCCCAACACTGCTCTGCCCTAAAAAATGAATGGAGCTGAGTCAAAGAGGCATATACCTGGGACAAAGGTTTTCGTCGTGATAAAATTAACTCTAACTGAATGGCATCCCTATGTAAGTTTTCCTGCACAACTCGCTGTAACAAGAATTCTCTCCCTTGGAAGTATTGGTAAAAAGGGATCTTAGTCCCCATGATCTCCTTCAGTTGGCCATGTGTGGGAAAGCACCATTACAAAACAAGTCATTACACTGAGTAAACTCAGTCTCTACCAGCTGATGGCACAACTGGGCAAAATATCCCGATGACTATAACCTGTAGGCATGCTGAAAAGGTGTTCCCCCTCATAACACAATAACACAACAATAACACAAGAACAATAAGTGTTGCCATACTGGAACAGACTGAAGATCCATCAAGCCCTGTATCCTGTTTCCAACAGTGGCCAATCCAGATCACACCTACCTGGCAAGATCCCAACTACCTGGCAAGATCCCAAAAAAGTACAATACATTTTATGCTGCTTATCCTAGAAATAAGCAGTGGATTTTACCAAGTCCATCTTAAGAACATAAGAGTAGCCATACTGGGTCAGACCAATGGTCCATCTAGCTCAGTATCCTGTTTTCCAAACAGTGGCCAAGCCGGGCAGAAACCCAAATCGTGGCAACACTCCATAATACAAATCCTAGGGCAAGCAGTTGCTTCTCATGTCTGTCTCAATAGCAGATTATGGACGTTTCCTCCAGGAATTTGTCCAAATCTTTTTAAAACCCAGATACGCTATAGTATTTTCTGTCTTATTCACCATCCCTTTCCTAATAATTCCTAGCATCCTGTTTGCTTTTTTGGCCGCCACCGCACACTGAGCAGAAGATTTCATTGTATTATCTACAATGACACCCAGATCTTTTTCTCGAGCGCTGATCCCCAAGGTGGATCAGGTAACTGTGATTCGGATTATTCTTTTCAATGTGCATCACCTTCTATTTGTCCACATTAAATTTCATCTGCCATTTGGACGCCTGTCTCCAGAAAAGGTTCATTTGCGGATTAATACCTTTTAAATATTTGAATGTCTGTATCATATCACCCCTGTTTCTCCTTTCCTCCAAGGTATACATGTTCAGGTCAGAAGTCTCTCCTCGTACGGTTTGCAACGCAAATCCCATACCATTTTTGTAGCTTTTCTTTGCACCGCTTCCAGTCTTTTTGCATCTTTAGCATGATACGGCCTCCAAAACTGAACACAGTACTCCAAGTGGGGCCTCACCAACGACTTGTAGAGGGACATCAACACCTCCTTTCTTCTGCTGGTTATGCCCCTCTCTACGCAGCCTAGCATCCTTCTGGCCACAGCCGTCGCCTTGTCGCATTGTTTCTTCACCTTCAGATCCTCCGACACCAACACCCCAAGGTCTCTCTCCTAAGTCGAGCTTACTAATCTCTCCCCTCCTATCCAGTATCTCTCTTTTGAGTTTCCGCACCCCAAGTGCATCACTCTACACTTCTTGGCATTAAATTTTAACTAAATGTCATACATAGAAACCACTCAATATTTTTCAAACCATAAACAAACTGATATGTGTCGTGCAGTACAAATAATTTTTTTCTTTTTTTATGCTGATAGTGCTCAGTAGGAGGGGTCACAGGATCGTCTTGCAGTATGTTACTGCTGACACCCCTTAAACCATCATAGCACTCTTGCCTACCTTCCATAATATCTTCAGAGCTAGTCGTGATATTATCGGTGTTCTAGCAAGATAATTCTACTTAGCTCATTCAGGAATTCACTGATGGATCCGACGTCCTGTGGGGATCCCCATCCATGTAGTGACTTAAAACTCAAACCGTAGTGCATACTACTCCCTAAAAACGGGATTAAAGTCCATCATTCCAAGCATGTGTT
Organism: Microcaecilia unicolor; assembly: GCF_901765095.1. Classification (NCBI taxonomy): domain Eukaryota; kingdom Metazoa; phylum Chordata; class Amphibia; order Gymnophiona; family Siphonopidae; genus Microcaecilia; species Microcaecilia unicolor. The sequence goes on from NC_044040.1 coordinate 113,232,460, forward strand.
GTTCCAGGTTCCCTACATGCTGGCATGTTTCGCCATATCGGCGTCCTCGGGGGAACACTACTTCATCTATGGACACTACTTCATCTGTAATGATACAAGCAAAAGATGCACAGTCACGGTAGCCAATATTGCTCAGTCTTTTTTAGAACAATTTATAAAGCATCTTTTCTCACTTTAAAATACTTCAATTTGGTAACACGCAATGCATATTGTAGCAAACCTGTGGTAGGACTCGCCAGCTTCTACCATCCGTCAAGCAGACGCTGGGGCATGCACAATGTATATACAGTGACGTATCTCTCATCTGTGTTCAAACTTTCACGATAGCCAATCAGTCTCTCTGTTTAGACCCTGAGGGCTGACCGTCTGCCAATTGTGAATGAAACACTATTCTTTTTTAATCAGGATGGCTGTTATGTCTCCTGTCACCCTAGCGGGGATTTGATTCAGCACAACAAATCTGAGATCTGTATCAGTGTGTTTCATTTCCGCCCAATGGGATACCAGCGGGGCATATTTCTTCTGGTGTCTGAGATTACTCAAGTGTTCTGCCACACAATCTTTGATTCTTCTTCTCGTCTGGCCGATGTACCACTTTAAACATGGGCACTGAATCCCATATATCACCCGGGAAGATTCAAATTAGTGTTGTGTCTAAGTACAAAATCCTTCTTTGTAACTGGATATTTAACACTAGATGTTATCCATGCATGCCTGCAATAGACACATTTAGAACACTTATTATGTCCCGTGATCACATCTTCTGTCCCATCATCGTGTCTGTGGGCCAATATCTCCCCTATATTATTAGCTCTTTTATGGGCAAAGTATACATCAGCACTCATATTGTTCAGCCTTAAAACCGGCCATTGTTTCCGCATGATGCTCTTGATCTGATTTGTCAGAGGAGAAAACGGGAGAACACATACCATATGATCTTGTTCCCTTGTGTCAGAATGGGGGTATAACAACCACACTCGCTGCACGTTTCTAGCACGCTTGGAGGCTTTCTTCAGAACTTTTTGGGTATCCTCTACCCCTCAATCTTTGGTATAACCCCACAGCGTGATGATCATATACTTTCTCATAGAAACATCCAATTTTGGACATCCTTAACTGCCCATTGCCAAAACGTCCAAATTTTGGACGTCCTCAACTGCCCCGTCACAGAAACGTCCAAATTTTGGACGTCCTCAACTGCCCCCGCTGGCAGGTTTGCTGTAGGGGGGAATGGGGGACTGCCAGCATGCAAATGCATGCTGGACAGGGTTCACCATTCCTCCCCAATGATCTGCAAACCCTAACGCTAGCTCAGAGCTGGCGTAGGGTTTGTCGCGGCCAGTGACCCAATCTTTGGCGCGCTGGATGCTGATCATTGGGGATGAATGCGTTAAGTGCTGATTAGCATGCATTTGCAAGCTACTTACGCTAAGATCCCTGTTTAGCATACATTTGCATGCTACTTGCACAAAGAGCCCTCGAGCGCGTTGTTTTACGTGCTCGAGGGCTCTGATCAGTAGCAAATGCCGGCGCTAGTATGGCGCTAACAGCCTCTAGCGCCGGCGTTTGCTTTTGATCATCTGCCTATTATAGAGGTCAGACCCTCTGCAAGTGAAAGGACAGGTTTTTTTTTTTTTTTTTTGCTTTTTGTGTTAATAGGATAGAATAAAAAGGGGGGTGAAATAGAATAAAGGAGTCAATAGTTTATCAGAAAGATATTAAGAGATATAAAGAGCAGGAGACAGGTAACGTCAGTTACCAATCAAACCAAGTCTGAAAATGCCCAGCGCAGCTCCCAGCTCACAAGGTAAACTAAAATGTTAATCCTTGAAATCCACCATGACCAAAATCATTGTCTGAAATACTACTTAAATCTGTTGGAGAACTCTTAAAAATGTGCCTTATCTTTAAGCTAAGATCATGCCTGTGAAAGGAGTGGCAATGATGGCAAATCTGTGAGCTCTTATATATTGGTGTATTTTTTTTGCCTGCGAACTTGTCTCTCATTGTGTGTAAACATGGGGAAGAGAGAGGCCAAACTCAATCTGTTTCGTCCTGTGGGCTCTGAGATGTGGTAAACAAAGCTGGAACAGTTTGTTACTCACCTTGCACCTGATGTGTTTGCTTGTGCCAGACCTGGAGCATTGTCTTTGGATCATTGCGCTGAAGGGACATCTCTAAGCCCAGAGACCCAGAAGTGAATGCACCAGCAAGCAGGAGATGTATACCGCTGCCACAGTGAACGCTGCTGGGAGAGTCTCTCAGAGGATGCAGCCTGCTGTGATTTCTACCCCCCTCATGAGATTACAGAAGCCAGTTTGAGACCATCGGATCCGGTGGACATGAGTTTGTGACGGGGTTGATGTTGTACCTTCCGGTAACAGTTTGGGAGTGTTTTTTAAAAATCCACTGTAGTGACTTTGGACTGAGTCCCTCTTGGATGTTATGCAAGTCTCAACTCCAAGCAATTTCTCTTGTTTATGGAGGATACTACAACAATTAGACAGTGGCAACTCAAGCTCAAGAGGTAGAGCAACATTCAACTAAGCTTGCAGGTGTGGATATTTATTTTATTTTCTAAAATGTATAGACCGCATGATCTACAATTCTCATTGGTTTACAATCAAACATACATACTAATACAAAAAATTATAAAACATCACACATCAGACAACACTAAAATTCAACAGCAGAAATCAGTTCTTATTTATTTATTTATTACATTTTTATCCTGCGCTTTCCCACTCAAAGCAGGTTCAATGCGGCTTACACAGTGATAGGGAATACAGAATATTGTAGAAAGAGTAAAAATTAAGTATAACCGAGAAGTAAAATTTTTATTTTATATTTCAACGATTTTTATTGATGACAAAACAATACAGTAACATTATACAACCATCTGGTGGTAGCAAAAGTGCATCCACAAAATACATCTGGAGTGTTCCTATAATTACATGATGTCATCAAATTATAATTCCCAACACTTTTATGGAGGAAGTAACAAAATATCACCAATTATCAACTATATCAAAATGGAAAATCAAATTTCCAGTGATTACAAAAATGATCCTTCCCATTAACAATGACCCTTTCCGCCCTTCGGTCAATTGGGGGGCAAGCTCCAAGAATTTTTCAACTCAGTGATTTCTGCTGTTGAATTTTAGTGTTGACCGGATAAGGAAGCCCCCGGCAGTGAAGCCATATAGTGTTGTACTTGTCTTATGGCAAATCTATTACCCCAGGAATCCCCCACCTTACTTAGCAAGTCCGCAGCTGAGAGGGGCTGCCCATCTCCGTCCACCAGATGCGCCAAACATGTAACACCCTGACTCGCCCAGTCAGCAAAATGTCGGCTCGACATCCCAGGTAAAAACTCACTATTCCCACATATAGTAAGCTGATCTGTCACTGTCGGATCTCCTCCAAGCCGGCGTACAAGCCTTCTCCACACCTCTCGAAGTGGTCGCAACATCACGCTTTTACGTAATCCCTCCGGTAAATTACCAGTTTTATGATGTAACAATGAAAAAAGCCAATAAGGTTCAAAATATGCCTTCTCCAGCGCTATAGGGGTATAGCGCTGTGTACCCAGGTACCAATCTCCCAGATGACGTAACTGACATGCCTGATTATATAGCGTTAGATCAGGCATTCCCACCCCACCGCTGCTCCAACTGCCAATCAGGTGGGAGAATCGAATCCGTGGTTTCCTACCCCTCGAACAAAATTTCGATGCTAGTGTATAGAATTTCTGAAGATCTTTCCGATATAACCAGATTGGTATTGTCTGCAAGACATAAAGCCACTTTGGAAATACAGTGGTGGAAATAAGTATTTGATCCCTTGCTGATTTTGTAAGTTTGCCCACTGACAAAGACATGAGCAGCCCATAATTGAAGGGTAGGTTATTGGTAACAGTGAGAGATAGCACATCACAAATTAAATCCGGAAAATCACATTGTGGAAAGTATATGAATTTATTTGCATTCTGCAGAGGGAAATAAGTATTTAATCCCTCTGGCAAACAAGACCTAATACTTGGTGGCAAAACCCTTGTTGGCAAGCACAGCGGTCAGACGTCTTCTGTAGTTGATGATGAGGTTTGCACACATGTCAGGAGGAATTTTGGTCCACTCCTCTTTGCAGATCATCTCTAAATCATTAAGAGTTCTGGGCTGTCGCTTGGCAACTCGCAGCTTCAGCTCCCTCCATAAGTTTTCAATGGGATTAAGGTCTGGTGACTGGCTAGGCCACTCCATGACCCTAATGTGCTTCTTCCTGAGCCACTCCTTTGTTGCCTTGGCTGTATGTTTTGGGTCATGTCGTGCTGGAAGACCCAGCCACGACCCATTTTTAAGGCCCTGGCGGAGGGAAGGAGGTTGTCACTCAGAATTGTACGGTACATGGCCCCATCCATTCTCCCATTGATGCGGTGAAGTAGTCCTGTGCCCTTAGCAGAGAAACACCCCCAAAACATAACATTTCCACCTCCATGCTTGACAGTGGGGACGGTGTTCTTTGGGTCATAGGCAGCATTTCTCTTCCTCCAAACACGGCGAGTTGAGTTCATGCCAAAGAGCTCAATTTTTGTCTCATCTGACCACAGCACCTTCTCCCAATCACTCTCGGCATCATCCAGGTGTTCACTGGCAAACTTCAGACGGGCCGTCACATGTGCCTTCCGGAGCAGGGGGACCTTGCGGGCACTGCAGGATTGCAATCCGTTATGTCGTAATGTGTTACCAATGGTTTTCGTGGTGACAGTGGTCCCAGCTGCCTTGAGATCATTGACAAGTTCCCCCCTTGTAGTTGTAGGCTGATTTCTAACCTTCCTCATGATCAAGGATACCCCACGAGGTGAGATTTTGCGTGGAGCCCCAGATCTTTGTCGATTGACAGTCATTTTGTACTTCTTCCATTTTCTTACTATGGCACCAACAGTTGTCTCCTTCTCGCCCAGCGTCTTACTGATGGTTTTGTAGCCCATTCCAGCCTTGTGCAGGTGTATGATCTTGTCCCTGACATCCTTAGACAGCTCCTTGCTCTTGACCATTTTGTAGAGGTTAGAGTCTGACTGATTCACTGAGTCTGTGGACAGGTGTCTTTCATACAGGTGACCATTGCCGACAGCTGTCTGTCATGCAGGTAACGAGTTGATTTGGAGCATCTACCTGGTCTGTAGGGGCCAGATCTCTTACTGGTTGGTGGGGGATCAAATACTTATTTCCCTCTGCAGAATGCAAATAAATTCATATACTTTCCACAATGTGATTTTCCGGATTTAATTTGTGATGTGCTATCTCTCACTGTTACCAATAACCTACCCTTCAATTATGGGCTGCTCATGTCTTTGTCAGTGGGCAAACTTACAAAATCAGCAAGGGATCAAATACTTATTTCCACCACTGTAGTACCATCTTTATGAGATTTATTCTACCCAGCAGTGATAACGGCAGATCCAGCCAACCTTGTAACACCTTCCGGGTCTCCTCCAACAACCAATTAATATTTAGCTCATGTAAACGAGAGGTATCCATAGGCAACAAGATTCCTAAATACTTAAAAGAGGTTTGCGCCCTTCTCAGAGGAAATTCACCTCTCCAACATCTCCAAACCTCCTCTGATGAGGCTAAAGCCTCTGACTTGTCAAGATTCAACCGGAGACCCGCATAGTCTCCATATTCGGAAAAGATCTCCAGTAGTGCACCCAAAGATTCTTGCGGGTTCGTCAAATGAACCAACATATCATCGGCAAAAGCCGCCACCTTAAATGCCTCTTTCCCTATCTTCATTCCGGCTACTAACGTTAGCACAAATAATAGGGGCGATAGAGGGCAGCCTTGTCGCGTTCCCCTGCCTATGGCAAAGTCTGGTGTTACAAGCCCATTGACCGAGATGCGGGCCCTCGGTTTCTAGTATAATGCCTTAACCCCTGACAGAAATCTACCGGAGAACCCGTATTTCCGAAGGACCGCATATAAAAAATCCCAATGGACCCGATCAAACGCTTTTTCCGCGTCAAAGCTTATTAATAAAGAATGTTTATTCCCTCTACTGCTAGCTTCTAAGGAGGTCAACACTCTACGGATGTTTTTTGCGATCATCCGTCCCTTTACAAACCCTACTTCGGAATCATGTATTAATTCCGGCAGAATCCTCGCTAATCTGTTCGCCATGATCTTAGCCATTAGTTTGACCTCAAAATTTAGGAGTGAAATAGGCCGATATGATGCAGCTAATTCCAGGTCTTTTCCTTTCTTGGGGATTACGATAATGCAGGCGGTGTTTAAATCTGGAGGCACCTGTTCTTGATCTATTAAAGTGTTGAACATTGCAGTTAAAGGGTCTATTATCTCTTCCCCCATTATTTTGTAAAATTCCGCCCTGTAACCGTCCACCCCCGGTGCTTTAAACAGCTGGCTTTGATTAATGGCCAGCAGCACCTCCTCTGATGTAATAGGATTGTTGAGCTTCTGCTCATCTTGTGGAGATAGACTTGGCAGCTGTAACTGCTCTAAATACATGTCCCCCGACAAACCCTCGTCCGGCGGGAATCCATATAGCCCTTTATAATAGTTATAGAAGATCTCGCTAATTTCTTGATCCGTAGAGACTCTTGTATCTTGCCCTCTCTTCATGGTGAGAACTCTAGTTTTCCCTTGCTTAGCCGCAATCAACCGTGCCATCAGACGCCCCCCTTTGTTGCCGTGCTTATAAAGCTGATACTTGTAGTAATTCTGTGATCTCACAACTTTTTGGTGAAGGATTTCATTTAATGCCGTTTGCAGGGACAGTAAATGTTGTTTATTCTCTAGGGAAGGCTGGCGACCATAACATCTCCGAGCCTTGCACACTAGCTGACTTAATCGCAATATTTCCTTAAGTCGGGCCTTAAATTTATGTACCATATAGCTGATGATTTCTCCACGGAGCACTGCCTTGGCCGTCTCCCAGTAGAGAATTGGATCATCAGCGTGTATTCCATTATGTAATTTATAATCTCGCCAACTTTGGTGTATGGAAGCCTTAAAAGCTGGGTCCCAATAGAGCTCCACGGGAAATGCCCATCTACCATGTCCTCTCTGTTCCCCCCCGGGTGACCAGCACATTTCCACCCAGGCATGATCCGAGATCACAGTGGCGCCTATAACCGAGCTCATCACTGAGCCAAAAAGCTGCTCCGAAATCAGCAAATAATAAATTCGCGCTTGCGTTCCATGCACTCGGGATAAGTGCGTGTAATCCCTCCCCTGCGGGTCAAGGGTCTGCCAAACATCCACCAGCCCCATCTGCCGACAGAGATTAGGCAGCCCCCTATTCTCCTGGCTGAGAATCTGCCTCCGGGCCCCTGTACTATCCATCAAAAGATCCATCACTGTGTTGAAATCCCCACCCAGTATTATGGGCAAAGGGTTATGTCATAACAATCTTAAAGTAATCATCCTATAAAACTTCCGGTCATATTGGTTCGGGGCATATACATTCCCAAACAGCACTGTTTGACGGTTTATGGTAGCCTCACAGATCAAAAATCTCCCTCCCAGGTCAGTGAATCGTACTTCCAATTTGTCTACAATCCCCTTTCTTTTTTTTATTTTTTATTTATTTAAATTTTCCAATATATCACCACATAAAGTGAATCAGCATTATTTAACATTAGGAAACAAAAATGATAAGTATATATCTTTACAGCCCATTTGTCCACAAGTTAAAGAAATTTGATTCCAAGATTAAGGAAATTAAAAAAGAAACAAAATACAAAAATTAATAATCAATAGATGCTTCCTCTGGTTCAGACCCCAGCCTGCTAAATTAGGGAAGGTTTACTATATTCACATCAACTCTTGCATCAATAAACTCTTTCAACTGTTTTGGATCTACAAACTGAAAATGTTTACCCTCAAGCATCACATTACAAAAACAAGGAAATCGCAAAACAAAATTTGCTCCCAATGCCACCACCCTGGGGCGAAGTTCCAAAAAGGCCCTTCGTCTCATCTGTGTAGGCCGTGAGAGATCTGGAAAGATACGGACCTTTGAGCCCAAAAACAGATTTTTTAAGTGTCTCAACGAAAGCCGTAGTACGGCATTCCTATCAGGCTCCAACGCGAAAGTGGCAAGCAGAGTTAACCTCTGAGTAACTATTTCTAATGAGCTTTCTAGGAATGAGGTAAGATTCATTCCCTCCCCTATTACGGGGGGGTTTCCCACCACCACTCCAGTACTCCCGATGTAATAAGCCCGTGTAATGGGAGGGAGTGAGTCCTTGTCCATTCCCAGGATGTCCACCAAATATTTTTTAACGATTTGGGAAAATTAAGAAACCTAAGGTTAAGTCTTTTAGTCTGATTTTCAAGGTATTCAAGTAATTTATGTAGGAAATTATTGTCTTTAACCAAAGCTGTTTCTATAGATCCCATTTCTTGAATTTTGATATCCACACATTCCAATTTCTGGGTTTGCTGTGCAGTCACTTGTGCTTGAAGCAGGGCAGCCTCAGAAAGAACTTCAATATCAGAAGAATTCTGCTTTAAAGTAGTTTGCATAGAGGTTTGGATATTGTAAACCATGTCCCATAGAGGCAGATGCAGCAACCAAACGTAAAAAAATCTAAATCGTTAAAGTCCCTAACGATTTTAAAATAACGAAAAATGCACCAAAAAAAAAAGTCACACATGCTGGAATCGGTATTGAAACGTAGAATGTATCAAAGAATCACAATACACATCGTTAATCGGCCCCCAAATCATGCGCAGAGCAGCCAAGCGTTATGTTAGCTGCTCTGCGCATGCCACAAACAGTCAAATCACAAGCACATGGCAAATTGAATTGACACATAAAAAAATAAAACTAAAAAAAGGATCGGGAGGGGGCAAGGGCGCTCATCAGGAGCGCCCTGTACGGACGGCCTTGCCCCCCCCCCCCCGCCGCTGCTCCCCACTTTCCGCCGCTCCCCCCACCCCGAAAAAGCAAAATTGTAGCAGCCCCTGCCCCCCTCCCTTCCTCACTACTCTCAGCTCCGCCTCCCGACATCCTCCGTCTGTGCCCCGCCCCCTTTGGGGGTCGTCGCCGCCATTCCCCTTCTCCATCGGGCCCCCCTCCCTCTTACCGGGCCCGTGCAGCGCTTCTTTCCTCTGTCCGAAGGCGCTGCACGGGCAAGAAGAACGCTGAATCAGCTGATGCCTGCCTTCGCGATGGCGCGTCTTTCTCCTGCTGCGCCCGCCCCTGTCTGACGTCAGTTACTGACGTCAGACAGGGGCGGGCCCAGGAGGAGAAAGACGCTCTATCGCGAAGGCAGGCATCAGCTGATTCAGCGTTCTTCTTGCCCGTGCAGCGCCTTCGGACAGAGGAAAGAGGCGCTGCACGGGCCCGGTAAGAGGGAGGGGGGCCCGATGGAGAAGGGGAATGGCGGGCGACGACCCCCAAAGGGGGCGGGGCACAGACGGAGGATGTCGGGAGGCGGAGCTGAGAGTAGTGAGGAAGGGAGGGGGGCAGGGGCTGCTACAATTTTGCTTTTTCGGGGTGGGGGGAGCGGCGGAAAGTGGGGAGCAGCGGCGGGGGGGGGGGGGCAAGGCCGTCCGTACAGGACGCTCCTGATGAGCGCCCTTGCCCCCTCCCGATCCTTTTTTTAGTTTTATTTTTTTATGTGTTTTCTGAGGTCCTTTGGACCAATCACAGCGCTTTTAGCTCTGCTAATGCGCTGGGATTGGCTCAAAGTTTGTTTATTTTTTCACTTAACACTTTTTCCTGGCACAGAGCTGTCCTAACGAGAGGTCCAGACCTCTCGTTAGTTTTCCTGCCTTTTTCCTGCGTAAAGGCAATCGGAAAAGGTTAGTGCATGTCGTTTCAATGGGGTTTTCACACTAATTGCTCATCTCCATTCCGTTTTCGTTAGCTGCTACTGTCGTCGGAAAATAGGCTTAAGTGCATGGAAAGGATCGGAAATTCTTCCCCGAGGGCTCATTTAACGATGAAAAACGTTTAGTGCATCTGCCTCATAGTGACTCCAGCATCACAATTGCTGGTCTAATCACTCCACTAGCCACAGGAGGAGATTGAGATAGACTATCAGCCCGAGCTAACTTGGAAACAATAGCTTGAGGCAATACCTTTGAAGCCTGTTGTAGTAATGTTTCCCGAAGTTGAGAATCTATCTCCGTTGCTGCAGTCACACCCTCAGACAGGACCAGCTGAGCCACTTCGGCGTCTGTCTCTGTTTGAACAGCCAGCAACTCTCTTCCAGGCTGGGGAGGTGCAATTCGCTCCACAGGGCTCAAGGAAGCCCCGTTTCCACTCTCAATTGACTCCGAAGGGCCGAGAGCTGCAGTGGGGGTCGAAGTTTCCTGAGGACCCGGTTGCTGCCTGGGAAATTGCAGGGTTGTTTGTTTCATCGTCGAGGAGGTCACAGGAACCGAGGGAAATTCCTTTACCTTCCCCCTCTGCTTCCCCATGGTTAACAAGGCTACAGAGGCACCGAGAGAAACTCACAAACACAGCAGCCTCCAGGAGCAAACACAGGTGCGTCTATTCACAGCGCCATCATGAAAAATCAGCATTCTACAATTCCCTTTCTGAACAAGATGGCAACCCCTCCTTTTTTCCCCCGAGCCTCTGCAGAGACGCACTCCCCCACCCACCAGGTACGCAGTTTCGCATGTTCCACAGCTGATAAGTGGGTTTCCTGCAACAGGGCTATATCTACTTTGTGTCTTTGCAAGTGTGATAATATTTTAGTACGCTTAATGGGAGACGTGATCCCTCCTACATTCTACGTCACAACTTTCAGGGATCCCAGTTCTCGTAAGATACCAGTCCTTAAGATCTATACTACTCTTGCCTTGAAGAGGGGTGTCCCAACCACCACCCCCTCCCTTTTCTAACATGCTCCATCTACCTTCCTTCCAAAACCTTATTAAGCGAAACCTCCAGGTCCCTACATCCCCCCAGCCTCTAACCCCCCCACCCTCACCCCTACAACCCCCCTCCCCCCCCACTAACCCAAACCCCCCTTTTAAACTCCCCCAGCCCCAAAACAGGACCATCACATATAACGCCCCTTACCCCCTCACCCTCCTGTAAACCATTACCACCTCAACCGCCCACCCCTGAGATTCCCCTACAATTATAACAGCAACATATGAATATAGAAAGTTGCTCACAGAACCTGTACATTAATAACTTATAAACATCGAAACCCTCTGCATCTGAGTCCTCAGCAGATCTCCGCTTTTCTGTAGGGTAGCAACCACTTCCTCCGGGTACCTCGAGAGTCCCGCGGCTCCACCAGCTATCTCAGTCCGTCTGATCCCGTACCTCTTGAGCAATAGTCGTCTCATCTGTTTTCCCCACAGAAACTGGTATTCCATTCTCTTTGGCGAGGCCCATTTGTAGTCACCTCAGGTCTCTCAGTTTCCATGCTAACTCCCTCCGGGGACGAACATATGGTGGGTGTACTTTATTCAATGGTGCAACTGCACTCTCCCTTTTAATGTATGAGCAACTGCTAAGCCTCCATATTGAAACCAACAGCTAGCATGCAATGTACTGCTTCTAAAACAGTCAATAGTAATCCAACTTCTAACAGAAACAATTTGTAATCCATGCCTTGTAAAGCTGTAGTGCCTTCATCACTCCTCCATAGATCATTTATGAATCCCATGACGCCTTCACGATCAGTGCTCCTCTATAGAACTCAGAAAGGCCTGCGCTTGTTCCACGGCAGTGAAGGTCTTTGTCTCCGTCTGGTAAGTTACTCGCAGTTTCGCCGGATACTGTAAGGCGAATCTGATCTTCTTTTCAAACAACTTTGTACAAATCGGGGAAAACTTCCTTCATTGCATCGCCACTGTCGCAGAGTAGTCCTGAAAGCAGAGCACTTTTTTGTTTCCATAGCGCAGCTCCCGGTCCTTCCTCAAGGCCTGCAATATAGCCTCTTTAAGTGCGAAATTCAATAAACGGCAGATCACCACTCGCGGCCTCGCATTGTCTGAGTGCTTGGGTCCCACCCGATGCGCTCTTTCCACCTGAATGGCACCGAGATCCTCCGGGAGCTGCAGCTGTTCTGATAGCCAGGTTTCTATAAAAACTCTTAAGTTATTAGTTTCTATAGCCTCAGGCAACCCCACGAATCTCAAATTGTTTCTATGAGACATGTTCTCAAGGTCTTCCAGCTTCTCTTCGTAGGCCTCCACTTCGGTTCTGAGTGTCTTATTTTCTTCCTCTATTTTTTGCACTTTATCCTCCAGGGCCCCATGGTGCTGCTGGAAGTCCGCCAGATCCTTGTTTATCTGTCCCAAATATTCCTGGACCAGAGATAATTTATTGTCGATGGGCCCCAGACGCTTATCTAGCAGCGGCTCCATGGCGCTCGTCACCTCCGCTACCACCTCCGCCACCCACACCGAACTCACAGTGTGTGCGGGCGGGCTCGGCGGAGCCACCATTTTCTCCTCGCTGCCTCGCGTCTTTTCTTTGTCTCTACGGAGACTCTTCGCCACCATAAGGTTTCGCTTCGTTTTGGCCGACTTAAATTCTTCACCGTAAGTTCCTAAGCTGTAGGTGTGGATTTGGTGGTTCGCTGTGAGCTAATTCCCCAGTTTTTGAGGGTTTAGCGGGTAAGCTGGCAGGAGCGGGAGTTTCAGCAGCTGCTCCTGTTCATGGTGTCACGTGACCTCCCAAAAATTTTATTTTATTTATTTATTTATTTGTTGCATTTGTATCCCACCTTATCCCACCTCTTTGCAAGCTCAAAGTGTCATATGTCATGAGTAGTGGAAGAATGTTAGTAGATAAATATTTGGTATTGCAGGATCTTGGTCAGCATGATGTTAAAATAAACGAAGCAGATATTATGATACAGTTCTGAATATAGATGTGCACGTTGTGCATATTCACATTTGTTGATCTTTGTGGTATGCTTTATTAAAGAGTTGTGTCTTCAGTAATATGCGGAAGTTCGTTCTTTCGTATACCGATTTCAAGCTGCGCGGCAGTGCATTCCATAACTGTGTGCTCAGGTAGGTAAAGTTTAACGCATGCATTATTTTGTATTTCATTCCTTTACAGCTGGGGAAGTGCAGATCAAGGAATGTGCGGGATGATCTTTTGGCATTCCTAGGTGGTAGGTCTATCAGGTTTGACATGTAAGCTGGTGCGTCTCCATGGATAATTTTATGAACTAGAAGGCATATTTTGAACGTGATGCGTTCCTTAAGTGGGAGCCAGTGTAATTTTTCTCGTAGGGGCTTGGCACTTTCAAACTTTGGTTTGCCAAATATGAGTCTAGCTGCAGTGTTCTGGGCTGTCTGGAGTTTCTTGATTATTTGTTCTTTGCAGCCGGCATATAGTGCGTTGCAATAGTCTAGATGACTGAACACCATTGATTGTACCAGGTGGCGGAAAACACTCCTTGGGAAGAAAGGTCTTATTCTTTTTAATTTCCACATTCTTTTTGGTTGTGTTTTTCGCGTGGTTCTCTAGTGTTAGGTGTCGATCAATAGTGACACCAAGAATTTTTAGGGTTTCTGAAATAGGAAGGTTTAGAGTTGGTGTGTTAATGGCGGTGAATTCTTTCTTGTTGTGTTGTGAGGTGAATATTAGACACTGGGTTTTATCTGCATTGAGTTTTAGCCGAAATGCGTCCGCCCAAGAGTGCATGATTTTGAGACTTTGGTTGATGTCATTGGAAATTTCTTTTAGGTCTTGTTTGAATGGGATGTAGATCATTACGTCATCTGCGTAAATGTATTGATTAAGGTTTTTATTTGATAGTAATTTAGCCAAGGGTATCATCATTAAGTTGAATATTTTATTTATTTTATTTATTGCATTTGTATCCCACATTTTCCCACCTTTTTGCGGGTTCAGTGTGGCTTACAATATGAGTTAAATGATGGAAATACAATTTGTTACAGATTGGTTATGGATTACATTGTGCAGAGTTATGCGAGACAATCGAGGTGTCGTTAAGGAATGTAACAATGGAACACAAACATTGAAACGTTGGAAGGAGACAATGGGAGCTTAGAGGGCGATAATAAGGCATGAAGACATATGGTATATATCTTTCTGTGAGTAAAGTTATGAGTGATGTGATATTACGGGAATGAGAGTTCAGAAGTGGATGTATGATGCATTAATGAACAGTAAGTATGGATTTTATGTGTTTTGGTTCTTTCCGTAAATTTTTTCAAAAAGATGGGTCTTCAATAATCTGCGGAAGGAAGCTTGCTCGTGGATCGTTCTTAAGTTGCACGGCAGTGTATTCCAAAACTGCGTGCTCATGTGAGAAAAGGTTGACGCGTGTAGCGCCTTGTATTTCAAGCCCTTGCAGTTAATTTGGTTATTAGTGGTATGGATGCTACTGGCCTGTAGTTGTTTATTTCACTCGTGCTTTTCTTTGTATCTTTAGGAATTGGGGTGAGTAAGATTTTTTCTTTTGGGAAAAGTCCGTTTTGTAGCATGAAGTTCACATGGTTCGTTAGGTCTATTATGAATTGTTGAGGAGCAGATTTCGTGAGGTTATTTGGGCACGTGTCTAGTTTGCAGTGGGATTTGGCATATCTTTTGAGAGTTTCAGAGATGAGGTCTTCTGATAGTATTTCGAATTCGGTCCATGTTCTGTCTGCAGGGTATGTTCCTTCTTCTGGATCTAGACAATCTAAAAGTGTGGCGTATTCAATAGGGCTAGCAGGTATTTTGAGTCATAGTTTTATCATTTTCTCCTTGAAGTATTTCGCAAGGTTGTCCACATCTGGTACATCTTTGCCGTTGTTTGTAACTGGTGTGGTGTCTAACAGTTTGTTCACAAGGTTGAAGAATTTATGTGTGTCTTTGTAGTTTGGTCCTATTATTGTTTTGTAATGTAGTCTTTTGGTCTGTTTTATGGTGTATTTGTATTTTCTCCGAAGTAATTTCCATGCGTTTAGTGTTTGTTCGTCTCTCTTTTTGTTCCATTCTCGTTCTAGTTTCCTGACTTGTGTTTTGAGTTTTTTCATCTCTTCCGTGAACCATGGATTTGTTTTTTTCCTGTGTGATGTTCTGGTTTGGATTGGGGTGATTTTGTCTAATGTTGTTGTACATAGATCGTCCCATTCTTGGAGGAATTGGATGGTGTCAGCGTTTGTTGACCATTCATTCTGGTAGATCTGTTGCCAGAATATTGTGGGGTCTATTTTTCCTCTCACTGTGTATGTTGTTCGCTCCTGTTTATTGATTGTGTTTATGTGTGTTTTTCGCCAGCAGAGAGAGACATTTGCTTTATGGTGGTCTGACCATAATGTAGGTGTCCATCTTGTGTCAGTGAGTATGATAGTTGAATCCGGGTTGAATTTATTTGTTATGATATCAAGTGTGTGTCCTTTTTTGTGTGTTGGTTGCGTGTTGGGTACTTGCAGATCCCAGAGTTTTAGGAATTCTTTGCATTCTCGTGTGCTTGGTGAGGTGTCATCTTCTAGGTGTAGGTTGATGTCTCCTAGTATGAGGATGTTTGAGGCAGAAACGCAGGAGTTCGAGATGAAATCCATGAGTTGTACTTGGGAGTCTTGCCATTTTCCTGGTGGCCTGTAGAATAGGATTGTGTTAAGGTGTCCTATTAGGTTTGGATGATTAATTCTTGTCGATGCAATTTCAAGTTGTGGCGAGGTAGATTCACCCGTGATTGTGATGGTGAATTCGGGTTTGTAGATAATAGCTATTCCGCCTCCTCTTTTTTTACCATTTCTTGTCCAGTGGGTGATTTTGTATTCTGGTGGGCATGTTTCTAAGATGGCGGGGTCTGTAGGGCTATGGAACCAGGTTTCTGTGATAAATAGAAGGTCTAAGTTATCTGTGGTAATCCAGTCTAGTATGTCTACTGAGTTGCTTACTGCTGATCTTGCATTGATGTATCCTAGTTGGATTGAGTGGTATGCTTCGGCGAGAGGGGGGCGAGAGGGGGGGATCCTTGTGGTACTCCGCATTCAGGTACTCATGCGGCTGAAATAGTCGAATTAGATGTCACTTGCTATGATCTTGTGGTTAAAAATCCCTTGAACCGGATCCAAGATGGCTGCATCCTATTGAGACACTGCGAGTCTCGTCCTTCAGCTGATACAATGCCTAAACGTCGAGGGAGATTGGTAACCAGAGCCTCGCTACCAACTCCCTCCTTACCTGGTCCTATTGACCATTTTTTGAGACCACAGGGAGCTTCTTTGAATATCGGAATGTTGCCAGTAGGGAGTTCCGGTGATTTAGGAGAATCAGTCTCCCCTGGCTTCGATACCACCTTGAGCCCTGATATGTGCACTTTGCCTCCCCAGCCGGTAGGCGCAAGCTCCTTTTGCATTGACAGGGTCCTCCAGTGAAGGCGGTATAGACCCGGAAGAGCGTCGAGTGGAGGACTCGCTATCATCAGAGAAGGGAGAGACGCTGCCACCGTGGAATGCGGGGAGAGGTGCCGAGGGACAGAGCGGGATCCCTGTGAAGACTTCTGAGAGGTTTGAAATACGAAAGGAACTTGTGGTTAAACCAAAGGAGGTTACTTTGGACACATTATGGGATTTAGTTTCCACTTTGGGTCAAACGTTTTTGAAGCAGACTAATGAAATTGTTCCTAGAGTAAATTTACTAGAGAATGACTTAAAAAGAACAGAGGAAACGATTAAAGTAACGGATGATAAGATTGAAAAGATGGACCAAAGAATTTCCAAATTGGAAACATTTCAACCTTTGATGATAAATGACTTGACAAATCTTAGGGAAAAATGAAGATATTCGATAACTATACAAAAAACTATAACCTAAGATTTGTTAATTTTCCTAGGATAAAGACTGTTCCTCCTCTTGAAATGCTAAAGCGTTATTTGCGGGACATTTTGAACATATCAGATCAGAATTTACCACCATTTACCTCTGCTTATTATGTCCCAGGAAAGGAACTGAATCAAATATCAGAAACTCCATTAGATGTATCTCTTTTGCTTGAAACCTCTGATTCTGAACTTGCAACGGCTGCGACTTTGGTTGCGACCGTTGCACTATTACCTGACATGAATTGGATTTTCCGCCTATTTTTCCAAAATAAGGAAAAACCCTTTTTGGGTTATAAAATATTACTATTTCCTGATGTCTCCAAGGAGACAAGGAGGCGGAGGAAACAATTCTTGGTTCTTAAGCCTGAAGTGTTGCACTTGGGGGGCACCTTTTTTTTAAGATACCCCTGCAAGTGCATAATTAGACTTGACGAGAAGAAATATGTATTCACAGAACCTTCACATGTGTCAGCTCTTATAACCTCGACAAAAAAGGATAAGCGCTAATGAAATAAGTAACTCATCTCAATAGTCTTTGTTGAAAACCTTAATAATTTTCTGTATTATTATTTGTCTCCTAATATTCCTAATTCTTGGATTTCCAATTTATGGACTTGAGCGCTAAAGGTTGCCTTATGGATTATTCATTTTTTTATGTTATGTTATATTTTAATTTTATGAAGCTTTTCCAATCAAGAAAGTTCTTGTAAATTTGATTAAACTGAATAAAAAAAAAAAAAAAATCCCTTGAACCAATTGAGGATGTTGCCTCCAATTCCGAAGTATTCAAGGATGTGTAATAAAATTCCGTGGTCAACCATGTCAAAAGCGCTTGACATGTCAAATTGTAAAAGTAGTATGTTCTTACCAGATGCAATCGTTTGTTTGAATTTGGTCATGAGAGTTACTAATACTGTTTCGGTACTGTGGTTAGACCGAAATCCTGACTGGGAATCGTGAAGTATTGAAAATTTATCTAGATAGTTTGTAAGTTGCTTGGTCACCAACCCTTCCGTTAATTTGGTTATTAAGGGAATGGATGCTACTGGTCTGTAGTTAGTTAGTTCACTGGCACTTTTCTTTGCGTCTTTGGGTATGGGGGTAAGTAAAATGTTTCCTTTTTCCTTCGGGAAAAGTCCATATTGTAGCATGTAGTTCAGGTGTTTCGTTATGTCGTTTATGAATTGTTGAGGAGCAGATGTCATCAGGTTGTTTGGGCATATACAGTGGGGGAAATAAGTATTTGATCCCTTGCTGATTTTGTAAGTTTGCCCACTGACAAAGACATGAGCAGCCCATAATTGAAGGGTAGGTTATTGGTAACAGTGAGAGATAGCACATCACAAATTAAATCCGGAAAATCACATTGTGGAAAGTATATGAATTTATTTGCATTCTGCAGAGGGAAATAAGTATTTAATCCCTCTGGCAAACAAGACCTAATACTTGGTGGCAAAACCCTTGTTGGCAAGCACAGCGGTCAGACGTCTTCTGTAGTTGATGATGAGGTTTGCACACATGTCAGGAGGAATTTTGGTCCACTCCTCTTTGCAGATCATCTCTAAATCATTAAGAGTTCTGGGCTGTCGCTTGGCAACTCGCAGCTTCAGCTCCCTCCATAAGTTTTCAATGGGATTAAGGTCTGGTGACTGGCTAGGCCACTCCATGACCCTAATGTGCTTCTTCCTGAGCCACTCCTTTGTTGCCTTGGCTGTATGTTTTGGGTCATTGTCGTGCTGGAAGACCCAGCCACGACCCATTTTTAAGGCCCTGGCGGAGGGAAGGAGGTTGTCACTCAGAATTGTACGGTACATGGCCCCATCCATTCTCCCATTGATGCGGTGAAGTAGTCCTGTGCCCTTAGCAGAGAAACACCCCCAAAACATAACATTTCCACCTCCATGCTTGACAGTGGGGACGGTGTTCTTTGGGTCATAGGCAGCATTTCTCTTCCTCCAAACACGGCGAGTTGAGTTCATGCCAAAGAGCTCAATTTTTGTCTCATCTGACCACAGCACCTTCTCCCAATCACTCTCGGCATCATCCAGGTGTTCACTGGCAAACTTCAGACGGGCCGTCACATGTGCCTTCCGGAGCAGGGGGACCTTGCGGGCACTGCAGGATTGCAATCCGTTATGTCGTAATGTGTTACCAATGGTTTTCGTGGTGACAGTGGTCCCAGCTGCCTTGAGATCATTGACAAGTTCCCCCCTTGTAGTTGTAGGCTGATTTCTAACCTTCCTCATGATCAAGGATACCCCACGAGGTGAGATTTTGCGTGGAGCCCCAGATCTTTGTCGATTGACAGTCATTTTGTACTTCTTCCATTTTCTTACTATGGCACCAACAGTTGTCTCCTTCTCGCCCAGCGTCTTACTGATGGTTTTGTAGCCCATTCCAGCCTTGTGCAGGTGTATGATCTTGTCCCTGACATCCTTAGACAGCTCCTTGCTCTTGACCATTTTGTAGAGGTTAGAGTCTGACTGATTCACTGAGTCTGTGGACAGGTGTCTTTCATACAGGTGACCATTGCCGACAGCTGTCTGTCATGCAGGTAACGAGTTGATTTGGAGCATCTACCTGGTCTGTAGGGGCCAGATCTCTTACTGGTTGGTGGGGGATCAAATACTTATTTCCCTCTGCAGAATGCAAATAAATTCATATACTTTCCACAATGTGATTTTCCGGATTTAATTTGTGATGTGCTATCTCTCACTGTTACCAATAACCTACCCTTCAATTATGGGCTGCTCATGTCTTTGTCAGTGGGCAAACTTACAAAATCAGCAAGGGATCAAATACTTATTTCCCCCACTGTATCTAGTCTGCAATGAGATTTGGCAAATTTTTTGAGCGTTTGGGAGATGATGTTCTCCGATAATATCTCAAAGTTAGTCCAGATCCTGTCCGCTGGGTGAATGCCAGGGGCTGGGTCTAGGCAATTAAGGAGTTCAGCATAGTCGATGGTGCTGACAGGTATTTTAAGTCGTAATTGTACTATTTTTCGTTGAAGTATCTCGCGAGATTGTCTGCTCC
Source organism: Microcaecilia unicolor (assembly GCF_901765095.1). Classification (NCBI taxonomy): domain Eukaryota; kingdom Metazoa; phylum Chordata; class Amphibia; order Gymnophiona; family Siphonopidae; genus Microcaecilia; species Microcaecilia unicolor. The sequence continues at coordinate 113,252,289 of NC_044040.1, forward strand.
AGGAGTGTCTTTGCTGTTGGTTGTGACTGGTGTGATATCTAATAGTTCATGAGTTGGAAATGTTTATGTGTGTCTTTGTAATTTGGTCCGATTATTGTTTTGTAATGTAGTCTTTTGGTTTGTCTTATGGTGTATTTGTATTTTCTTTGAAGTTGTTTCCAGGTGCTAAGTGTATTGTTGTCTTTCTTTTTAGTCCAAGCTCGTTCTAACCTTCTGACTTGTGTTTTGAGTTTTTTCAACTCTTCGTTGAACCAAGGTGTTGAGTTCTTTCTGTGTGAGGTTCTTGTTTGGGTTGGAGCAATGTTGTCTAGTGTAAATCTGCATCTGTCGTCCCATTCTAAGAGGAATTGGATTGTATCTGTTTTTATTGTCCATTCATTGTGGTAAATCTGTTGCCAGAATATTACCGGGTCTATTTTTCCTCTCGTGGTGTAGGTTTTCAGTTCTTGTTCATTCGGTGGTCCTTTTGTTTGCCATTGGAGGGAGATGTTTGCTTTATAGTGGTCCGACCATGGTACGGGTGTCCATTTTGTGTCTGTTAGTATAAGGTTTGTATCGAGATCAAAGTTGTGTGTGATGATGTCTAGAGTGTGTCCTTTTCTGTGGGTAGGTTTTGTGTGTGTCCTATGAAGGTCCCATAATTGTAGGAACTCGTCGCATTCTTGGGTACTGGTTGAAGTGAGATCTTCGGGATGTAGATTGATATCTCCTATTATGATAAGATTTGAGCTGGAGACACAGGTGTTCGAGATAAAGTCCATGAGGTATGTTTGGGATTCTTGCCAGTTGCCTGGTGGTCTATAGAGCAAGACTGCATGCGGTAAGGTGTTCTTGCAGGTTTGGGTGGTTAATTCGTACCGAAGCGATTTCAAGTTGCGGTAGAATAGTTATGGTTATTGTTGTGATGATAAACTTGCATTTGTATATAATTGCTATTCCTCCTTCTCTTTTTCCATTTCTTGTCCAGTGGTTAATTTTGTATCCCGGTGGACATAGATCTAGGATTATAGGGTCTTTAAGGTCATGAATCCAGGTTTCAGTGATGAATAGGAGGTCCAGATTGTCTGCGATGATCCAATCTGTTATAGTCGCTGTTTTACTTATCACTGATCTGGCGTTTATGTATCCCATTTGGATTTGTTTGTAGGGTTCCGTTTGGGACTTGGTTGTGTTGATTTTTATTATTTGTCTGTTTTCTTGGTATTTGGTTTTGTTGTGTCTTTTCTTCTCTTTCTGTTGGCTATTACCATAGATAAGTAGGTAGAGATAGATAGTGGAGAAGGGATTAAGGTGGGAGATATAGACTGGGTCAATGTTGTTGTCTCTTGGTATTTGTTAAGTAGATGGGTTCATTAGTTTGGGTCATTTGGATAGGCTTGCTTGAATAAATGGGTTTTTAGTGCTTTCCGGAAGGGTATATGGTCACGGATTGATCGGATAGGTCTGGGAAGGACATTCCAGAGATGCCTGCCTAGGAAGGAGAAATTGGATCCATAATATGTTTTGTACTTGAGTCCTTCACAGTTGGGTTAGTGCAGGTTGAGGTAGTTTCGCGAAGATTCAGCCATGTTTCTTGTTGGAAGGTCAATCAGATTTAGCATATAGTCCGGAGATTCACCGTGGATAATCTTGTGGATTAATGTGTGGATCTTGAAGTTGATTCGCTCTTTGATAGGGAGCCAGTGAAGTTTTGCACGGAGAGGAGTTGTGCTCTCAAAAAGTGATTTGCCAAAGATGAGTCTCGCTGCTGTATTTTGTGCAGTCTGAAGCTTTTTCAGGATATGGGCCTTGCAGCCTAAGAAAATACTGTTACAGTAATCGACATGGGTAAGTACCGTGGATTGCACCTAATTCTGGAATGTTTTCAGGGGTAGATAGGACCCATTATTAAAGGCACACTGAAACATAAATCTTCAATGCCTTTTTAAACTGATCTAACTTCTTTATTGTTCTCAATGGCAAAGGCAGACTATTCCACAAGCTAGGTCCAACAACATAAAAAACCTGATGACCGCTATGTAGATAATGATGAAGAAAAAGCCAATTTGCTAAATAGATACTTTTGTTTGGTTTTCACTGAAGAAAATCCTGGAGAAGGACCGCGAGGGACTGGCAAAAGTACACCTGAGAATGGAATGGATATAGCACCGTTCATGGAAGAGAGTGTGTATCAACAACTTGGAAAGCTAAAGGTGGACAAAGCCATGGGACCAGACGGGATCCACCCCAGAATATTGAGGGAGCTCAGAGAGGTCCTGGCGGGTCCTCTTAAAGATTTGTTTAATAAATCCTTGGAGACGGGAGAGGTTCCGAGGGACTGGAGAACGGTGGAGGTGGTACCTCTTCACAAAAGTGGTGATAGGGAAGAAGCTGGAAACTACAGGCCGGTAAGCCTCACTTCGGTTATTGGAAAAGTAATGGAAGCCATGCTGAAGGAAAGGATAGTGAATTTCCTAGAAGCCAACAAGCTGCAAGATCCGAGACAACATGGTTTTACCAGAGGGAAATCGTGCCAAACGAATATCATTGAATTCTTTGATTGGGTAACTGGAGAATTGAATCATCGACGTGCTATAGACGTAATCTACTTAGATTTTAGCAAAGCGTTTGACACGGTTCCTCACAGGAGGCTCTTAAATAAACTAGATGGGCTGAAGATAGGTCCCGAAGTGGTGAACTGGATTAGGAACTGGTTGACGGACAGACGACAGAGGGTGGTGGTAAATGGAGTTCGCTCGGAGGAGGGAAAGGTGAGTAGCGGAGTGCCTCAGGGATCGGTGCTGGGGCCGATTCTGTTCAATATATTTGTGAGTGACATTGCCGAAGGGTTAGAAGGTAAAGTTTGCCTATTTGCGGATGATACTAAGATTTGCAACAGAGTGGACACCTGGGAGGGAGTGGAAAGCATGAAAAGGGATCTGAGGAAGCTAGAAGAATGGTCTAAGGTTTGGCAATTAAAATTCAATGCGAAGAAATGCAAAGTGATGCATTTAGAGAGTAGAAACCCATGAGAGACGTATGTGTTAGGCGGTGAGAGTCTGATAGGTACTGAGGGGGAGAGGGATCTTGGGGTGATAGTATCCGAGGATCTGAAAGCGACGAAACAGTGTGACAAGGCGGTGGCCGTAGTGAGAAGGTTGCTAGGCTGTATAGAGAGAGGTGTGATCAGCAGAAGAAAGGAAGTGTTGATGCCCCTGTACAAGTCCTTGGTGAGGCCCCACCTGGAGTATTGTGTTCAGTTTTGGAGGCCGTACCTTGCGAAGGATGTTAAAAAAATGGAAGCAGTGCAAAGAAAAGCTACGAGAATGGTATGGGATTTGCATCCAAGATGTATGAGCAGAGACTTGCTGACCTGAACATGTATACCCTGGAGGAAAGGAGGAACAGGGGTGATATGATACAAACGTTCAAATACTTGAAAGGTATTAATCCGCAAAAAAATCTTTTCCGGAGATGGGAAGGCGGTAGAACGAGAGGACATGAAATGAGATTGAAGGGGGGCAGACTCAAAAAAGATGTCAGGAAGTATTTCTTCATGGAGAGGGTGGTGGATGCTTGGAATGCCCTCCCGCGGGAGGTGGTGGAGATGAAAACGGTAACGGAATTCAAACATGCGTGGGATGTGCATAAAGGAATCCTGTGCAGCAGGAATGGATCCTCAGAAGCTTAGCCGAAATTGGGTGGCGGAGCAGGTGGGGGAAGAGAGGTTGGTGGTTGGGAGGCGAGGATAGTGGAGGGCAGACTTATAAGGTCCGTGCCAGAGCCGGTGATGGGAGGCGGGACTGGTGGTTGGGAGGTGGGAAATACTGCTAGGCAGACTTGTACGGTCTGTGCCCTGAAAAAGGCAAGTACAAATCAAGGTAAGGTATACACATGAGTTTATCTTGTTGGGCAGACTGGATGGACCATGCAGGTCTTTTTCTGCCGTCATCTATTATGTTACTATCCTGCTTATAATCGAAAGAAAAACGCCTATATTCCGACCTAAATCGGGACATGGACGTCTTTCTCATGCGGGTGCCCAAATTGGTATAATCGAAAGCCGATTTTGGGCGTTTCCAACTGCACTCCGTTGCGGGAACGAATAAAGTTGATGGGGGCGTGTCGGAGGCGTGGTGAAGGCGGGACTGAGGCATGGTTATCGGCTGAGCAGAGATGTGCGTGCTCGGCCGATAATGGAAAAAGAAAGGCATTTTTAGAGAGAATTTAGGTCACTTTTGTTGGACCCGTTTTTTTCACGAACAGGTCCCAAAAAAGTGCCCTAAATGACCAGATGACCACCGGAGGGGACCGGGGATGACCTCACCTGACTCCCCCAGTGGTCACTAACCCCCTCCCACCAAAAAAAAACGAACGTTAAACACTTTTTTTCCAACTTGTAAGTCAGCCTCAAATGTCATCCCCAGCTCCATGACAGCAGTATGCAGGTCCCCAAAGTAATTTTAGTTTAGTTGGTGCTGCGCGGGACCATGCAGAGAGGAAAAATTGGAAGAAAAAAAAAAAAACAAGCAAGCAAGTGCAGTCAGGGACGTCTAAATTACCAGGATAGTAAAAGGGGGAATTGAACCAGCAACCTTCTGATTACAAACTCAGTGCTGTAGCCTGTGCACCACGTTATTCAGTTGTTTAGACATCCTTCCCTTTCCATTAAGTCCCTCCAAGTTTCTGTCAGCCAATCACAGCTGTTTAGCTGACACCGATGTGGTGCACTGGCTAGAGCACTAAGCTTGTAATCAGAAGGTTGCTGGTTCAATTCTCCCTTTTACTATCGGTTTAATTTGGACGTCCCTGACTGCACTTGCTTGCTTGTTTTTTTTTCTTCCGATTTTTCCTCTCTGCATGGGTCCCGCGCAGCACCAACTAAACTAAAATTGCTCTGGGGACCTGCATACTGCTGTCAAGGAGCTAGGTATGATATTTGCCTTGGATTTGGTCGTTTTTGAGCTGGGACGCTTCGGTTTCGATTATCGCTAATAAACAAAAACGCCCAGCTCAAAAAACGCCCTAATCCAATGTATTTTCGAAAAAAAAGATGGACGTCCATTTTTTTTGAAAATACAGTTCGGCCCGCCCCTTCACAGACCCATTCTCAGAGATGGACGTTCTTACACATAGGCGTTCGCGTTTGATTATGCCCCTCTATGTATATTATTCCAGGTGAATCAGCTGGAAGGAGAGGGCATCTAATACATTTAATAAAGCATACCACATATGCAAATGCAAATGAAAAGTAGCTAATATTAAATTAGCTACCCTAATATTAAATTATCTACCCTACATGAGACACAAGGGTGCTCATTTTTGAAAGAGAAAAATGTTTAAAAAGTGGCATAAAGCAGCATTTGGACATTTTGCTTGCCAAAATTTTCAAATCAGTATTTTTGAAACCTATTTTGTAGACGTTTATCTATACATTTCGTCTATAGTATGTCCAAATCACAAGGGGGCATATTGGGGGAACATTGGGGGTGGGATTAGGGTGTTCCTAACCTTTGGACATTTTTCTGCCATAATGGAACAAAACAAAATGTCCAGGACTAAATCTAGGACAATTTAAGCTAGACCTGTTTTTATAACAACTAAGCCACAAAAAAAGTGTGCTACATGACCAGATGACCACTGGTAGAACAAAAGAATGACCCCCTCTTACTCCCCAGTGGTCACTGATCCCCTCCCCCCCCCCCAAAGATGTGAAAGAAACAGTACTGAACCCGCAAAAAGGTGGGAAAATGTGGGATACAAATGCAATAAATAATAAAATAAAAACCTCTATGACAGCTTCAGATGCTATTGTCAGTACTGTTAGAGCAGCAAGCAGGTCCCTGGGGTAGCCTAGTGGTCAGTACTGTGGAGAAGGGGACCTAAACCCATAATCCACTCTAACAGTTATCCTTGTGGTGGAAAGTGTCAGCCCCCCCCCCCCCCCCAATACCCACCTACTGTACCACATATAGATGACATCTGCAGCCATAAGGACTATTTGTAGTGGTCTATAGTTGGGTACATAGGTTTTTGGTGGGTTTTGGAGGACTCTCCATACAATATAAGGGGGTAACAGTGGGATGTGTACCTGGGACTGTTTATATGAAACAAAAAATCAATTAAGAATAGATAAATATTTTTATCCAAAATTGCTATTTATTACTATACTATTTTTTGTCTAGCTCATATGAGATTACAAACAAACATATACAAAATGTTTCTTCACAAATCAATGGCTATTATATTACAATTCCATATTCTTGTCCAATCAATATAATATAATCCATAGTCTGTACTCTGAAATCCTGACAATCAAAGAGTAATACAAAAGTTCATATATTTCAAGAATGATGTTAATTCCGTTGTACTGTTATACCGTGTTGATTCCTTCCAATTATATCCTTGTTCACTCAATTGCCAATAACATTGGCTGAATGATTAATCGAAACTGATGTTCTTAATTTCTGGTGAATTCTCTGTATACAAAGCAAAATTTCTCTTGCAGCTCTCCTCTTGAATTCTCTGTATACAAAGCAAAATTTCTCTTGCAGCTCTACACAGTGCTGTGTTTTGCCATTGGCGTCCTCAGGAGCTGTTTAAAAGTCGCTATGATATAGCAGTATACCAGTATGATTCATCCATTGTATATATTTATCAACTGCGGTAGCTGTAAATGTATTAATCTCATATCAACTAATTTACTTTTCTAAACTTCTGTATCAAACATTTGTCTTTACTTACAATTACATGATATTCATCCTATTCCTCACTGACACATTCCCTCAGACAGGAGACCCATCAGGTAGGTTCGTCCTATGTTCTTCTAGTTAATGAGAAGCAAAAGCACATGTGCAACAGTTTCCTTCTAATCATTTAAATATCTTCATAGGGACCTCCCACTAGTTAAATCATTTCAAAGAAATAATTCAAACCTGCTGTTGCAGATTTAATTAAGGTAATTGCTGCTAACCAATGTTAGATTACTTCTGCCCATTCCACATCCTTGTTTAACCCATACGGGAAGAACGTTTTCCAGGTGAATATAATTCTTTGTTCAGTGATCAGCAATTTCTGACTTATATTACCTCCTCTCCCTCCCATGTTAATCTTAATTAAGATAGAAAATTTAAGGTCATTTAGTGTGTGATTTATCTCCTGCCAATGTTGTACCATTGGCGCTTCTACATTTCCTCTTCTGATATTACTCAAATGTTCTCCTATTCTGATTTTCAATTTTCTTTTAGTTTGGCCAACATACAATAATTTGCAAGGGCACACTATTACATATATTACCCTTTCTATATTGCAATCTCCTGAACAACTTAGATGAAATAATCTGTCCATTACTTGATTATAAATTGTATCTCCTTCTGGTACCTGACTACAATAACAGTGATGCAGGAATTACCACTATTGTTAGCAGAATCTGTGGTACTTCAGGAGTCAAATACCACACACCAGAATGAGAGAAAAGTCTTCTTTATTTGCCAGCAAACAAAGTAGAACATCAGCGCTAACCCTCTCCTTCTCTTGGCTCTCTGTGTCTTGTCTCCCTCGTAAGCTGCTTCTGTTCTCATTTATATATGGTTCTAAACCCCTCTAGCCCCCACCTTCTCACCAGATGGTAAGGAATAGATTGATTACCCTGTCTTGAACTAATTATCTCTACACATTACTTACAATATCAGTTACACAGGTTTCAAATATTTCCTAAACTGACCTACGACCTGGGGCCTCTCAAACTAGACAATGCGGCACCTATCTCCTGCATTTTATTATTATTAAATTCTCAGATTCTATTATTTAGCAATCCCTGATTCTAATTCACACTTATGGACATCAGTAATTGTAACAGGCACAACATTGCATAGTAATTTACCAATAGCTCAATCCTCTGTTTTATTATTCACATAATCAGATTCCCAGTTAGCTCATAACTTAAAGTGCTAGCTGGGCTCTACCCCCCCTCGGGGCATTCATTAAGGGGCCAGTCCTACACTTAGCTATAATCAATCAAGGAAAAGAGTTTTTTCCTGACCTCTTTCACCTTTAGCTTCATACACAGAACTAGCTAGGAATGTGGATAATTGAAACCAGATGACCTCTTAAACTGCAGAAAATATCACTTGAAAAGTCAGACAAAGATGTAAACACTGAATTGAAAAGATATTTTACAGGGAGAAATAGAACTTATTAATTAAAAGAAAGTATTAAAAATTAAACAGAATAAAACATATTTTAAAATAAGCAGAGGTCAGAATTCCTTATAAGACAGAATCTAAATTATCTAGAATTTATTTAAAATCTAAACTATCTCCTATTTCCAGGACTGCCTCATTCCCCCCTTTGAGACTTAAATCAGCTTATACAGATATAAGTATCAAAACTCAGAACTCTGGGAACTATAGTGATCCCAACTCCATACCTCCTCCTAGGGCATAACGTCTAAGAATAGGCTTGTGAACCACCATTACCCGACTCGTTAAGGTCCGACGGCATACTGCTGAAGCACATGAGGCCAGGAAACAAAACAACAATCCTGCTAACACTAAGACTATTAGGAAAATGAACAGGGGACGTATCCATGAGGTCAATGAGCACCACCAGGAGGTGAGGTCTAATCCTCCTCGGTAATCCTCCACATCAAGACTGGCCAACTATAGGACTTTATCCATGGCATGCCTAACTACATGCGTCCTATTTATGACAATGGTACAGCACTCTGAAGAATTGAGCACTGTGCAGAGGCCACCCTGGGCTGCAAAGAGGTAGTCAAGGCCCATACGGTTATACCGAGAAACTACACTTAATTCATTAATTTGATCCTGCAATGCGTTGACTACCACGTTCAGCTCATGGACTAAAACATGGAGCAGGGACTGAAGTCGCAGTGTAGCCATGCCTAGTTCGGTAATACCCGCTACCGGGCCCCCAATTGGAATCCAGGCCGTGGCAGAAAGGGTCACAAGCCTCTTTTTAGTCAGAGGATAAGTAGAGTTGATGTACTGGAGGGCTAGTTCAATCGCCTCATCCTCTGTGGCAACGGAGGAGGGTAAGGACAAGGCCTCTCGCTTAGAGCGGTGCAGGGATGGTGGCCTGAGGAGAGGAATAACTTTAGGAAAATAATTCAAGGTTATCAATACACAAAAATCATACGTGGGGGGAAGAATCATGTGGAGGACATTATCACAGAGCCAGTAATGGCCAAGAAGAGGGTGAGGGAAGTTCCCAATAAATGTTGGCTCAGGCTGGACAAGGTACTTAGGATGCCCATAATGTGAGCCCCTATCCCAGGGGGAATAAAGATGATGTGGAGACAGTGCACACCATAGGTGCCAATCCCCAATTGTAACAGGCTGCTCACTTATTCTAAACTCTTCATACCCCGGGGACTTATGGAAGTAGAAAATAGGCCGGGATACTATGGTCCTCTCAATGGTACGCTTAGGAGCCAGATAATTACTTGGGTCATAATCTGCAGGTACGGTAATAGGGCACATAGGAGTACCTGGAGAGACTACCCACACAGATTCCCCCTTCTCTGGGAGAACATTGGTATATTTACAGGAAATGGGGAGAACAGTTGAAATGTTTCTTGTTAAACAAAACACTCCAGAAGCTGGATAGGGAGACGTAAAGACTGGCCGTAGAGAAGATTCAGAGGGGGAGGTAGCATTATAAAAAGACCACCAAGTATAATCCTGGCTCCAAGGACCCGAACTCGAGAAGTAGGGAGGTATAAGGGCTGTAAGCGGCACAGGGACAGGAACAGCTGGAACATCTGTGGTATAAGGAGAAAATCGGGAACACACAATACAAGGGGAAGTAATCTTTGCCTGGCTAATTAGTTCCTGGACAGAGTGTAGCCAAAGGTTGGAGCGAGTTGGGGTATTAGGAAAAAGGAAGCAAGGAGTAGAAACCAACAAAAGCGCCCAAACTACTAGCATTTTCTTTCTTCCTAACCTAAAGAAATAAAGCAAACTAATCAAGCAACAACATTCCAACAGTCTGTGCTAGTCACAGATTACTCTAATATAGTGTTCTCAGTCTTTGAGTTCTTATACCGGTTGGGATAGAACCTCAACTGACAAGGATCAAGCTCTCAAATTCCAGGAAAACCAGAATCAGGGCAAGAAGGAATCTCAGTATGAAGCCGAATTCCAGCAGCTCCTGCGGTATGCAGTTGACCCTTCTCTTCAGCTAGTAGATTCTCTGGTTCGGGTCAAGCGCAGCTTCAATGGCTCCGCGGGATCACTTTCTGCTCTCCACTGTTTAGGCTCCGTCTGATTCATGCTGGGCTCAGTCTGGTCAGCAGACTTGATTCGAGACCAATGGACCCATGGAGTTATCCCTGCGACCTTCACAGCTGTAGAAGTAGAAAGCAAAACAGTAAAAGGTCCTTTCCACCGGGGCCCCAAGGGCTGGAGCCTCCAGTCTTTCACCCAAACTCTATCCCCTGGCAGGAAGGGATGTACCTGAGCCTGAAAGGGGACAGGGTTTATTTCTCTCACATAAGACTGAAGCTCAGAAATTATCCAGGCCAAGAGGGCTACCTGCTCCTGCACCTGGGCAGACCCTAAAGTCCTTATGTCTCCCTTAATTCCCTGCAAAATGACTGGGGGCTTCCCATACATAATTTCAAAGGGAGAGAGGGCCGTTCCTTTAGAGGCGTCGGAGGCGGAAGAGGGCTAGTGGCAGTGCCTGTGGCCATTTCAGTTGGGTTTCCTGACAAATCTTTGCTAGGCTATTTTTCAAGGTTCTGTTTGCCCGCTGAACCTGCCCTGAACTCTGGGGACGGTAGGCACAATGCAATTTCCAGGTAATGCGCAATGCGCGGGACAGGGCCTGAAGTGTGGCTTCAACAAAAGCGGGACCATTATCTGAGCCTATGGCAAGGGGCAGTCCATACCTGGGGATGACATCCCTAAGGAGGGCTCGAGCTACTTCTGTGGCTTTCTCAGTGACTGTAGGGTATGCTTCCACCCAACCAGAGAAAGTGCAGACCATGACCAAGAGGTATCGGAGCCTACCGCTCCTGGGCATTTCTGTGAAGTCTATGACTAGGGACTCAAAGAGTGTTAGTCCTCTGGACTGAACTCCTGGTGGAATACGGGGTCCCTGACGAGCATTATTCTGGGCACAGAGAGTACATCGGGCAGAGGCAGTGGCAACCAGACTATCCAATCCTTCCAGGACCACTACTCGACTGAGTAGGCGGGCTAGTGCTGTTTTCCCTAAGTGTGACAGGTCATGAGCTTGAGACACTACAGGCCAAGCTAGGTGGCGTGGCACCAGAACTCTGGTATCAGGGAGATGTAACCAACCATCAGGTCTCCTTACTGCCCCTTCTTCTTGAGCCCATTTCTCTTCCGTTTGGGTGTACATAGGCGTCCATTCTTGCAGTCGAATTTGGAACAGGGGGGGTCACAGTAACTACTGGGGGTCCTCAAGCAGCTTCCTTGGCCACCCGATCAGCATGGCGGTTCCCTCGGGCCACTGGAGTATCTGTCCTTTGGTGTCCCCGGCAGTGAATGACAGCTACCTTTTTTAGGGGCCCAAACGGCCTCTAGCAGCTGAAGTATTTCGGGTCCATACTTAACAGGTTGGCCTGCGGCATTTATGAGTCCCTTTTCCTTATACAAAGCTCCATGAGCGTGTAGAGTTGTGAAGGCATACTTGGAATCAGTATAAATGTTGGTCACCAGTCCTGCTGCTAGCTCCAGAGCTCGTATGAGGGCCACAAGTTCTGCTTTCTGGGCTGAAGTTCCTTGGGGCAGGGCCCTTGCTTCTATCACCTTGTCCTCTGTCACCACAGCATAGCCTGCCAATCGCTTGGAGTTCTCCAGGTAACTGCTTCCATCTGTGAAATAAATTACATCTGGGTCCCTCCAAGGAACATCTTTGAGATCTGGTCGACTGGAGTACACTTCATCCATGGTTTGGATACAGTTATGATCCGGTGGTCCCTCAGATGCTGGCAAAAGAGTGGCGGGGTTGAATGTAGCCACTGTTTCCAGGTGTATCCGTGGATTCTCACATAAGCTGGCTTGGTACTTAACCATGCGGCTATTTGTAAACCAGTGGTTGCCCTTGTACTCCATGAGGATGAGAACTGTGTGGGGGACTTTGACAACCAGTTCTTGCCCCAAGGTCAACTTGTCAACTTCCTGGACCAGTAAGGCTGTTGCTGCAATGGCCCTCAGGCAGGCTGGCCATCCTTTAGCCACTCCATCCAGCTGTTTAGACAGGTATGCAACAGGCCTCTGCCAGGATCCCATCATCTGGGTCAGCACACCCAGAGCAACCCCCTGTCGCTCGTGGACATACAGTGAGAAAGGTTTCTCCACATCAGGAAGGCCTAACGCAGGGGCTTGGAGTAGGGCTTTCTTTATGGCGATGAAGGATTGTTGAGCAGTAGGTCCCCATTCAAATGGTTCCTTTTCATCCCCCTTTGTGGCCTGGTAAAGGGGTTTCGCCATCAGTGCAAAATTCGGAATCCAAATTCTGCAGAATCCGGCTGCTCCCAGAAATTCCCTAACTTCCCTTCTGGACTTGGGTTGGGGAATTGCAGCAACCGCTTGCTTCCTACTGACATCCAGTCTCCGACTTCCCTGGGAAATGCAGAAGCCCAGATACTTCACTTCTGACTGACAGAGCTGGGCCTTCGAGCGTGAGACCTTATAGCCCGCATCCAAGAGTAACTCCAGCAATTCTCTGGTAGCCTCGACACACTCTTCCTGGGTCACTGCTGCAATCAGGAGGTCATCTACATACTGGAGTAAAACTCGCCTGGAAGGCTCAGATTTAAAAGTCTTAAGGTCTTGTCCTAGGGCAGTCCCAAAATGGTAGGGAAGTTCTTGAACCCCTGTGGCAGGCGGGTCCATGTATACTGAAGCTTCCGTCCTGTTACTGGGTTTTCCCATTGAAAGGCGAAAAGCAGTTGACTGGCGGGGGCCACCCGAATACAAAAGAAGGCATCTTTTAGGTCCAGTGTTGTGAAATGGGTAGCTCCAGAAGGTATCAATCCAAGCAGGACATATGGATTAGGCACTACAGGGTGTAATGAAATAGTGGATTTGTTGACCACTCGTAAGTCTTGGACTGGCCGGTAGTCCTCAGTCCCTGGCTTCTGGACTGGCAACAGTGGCGTATTCCATGGAGACTGGCAAGGTCGAATAATTCCATGGGATAACAGACGATTCAGATGTGCTTGAATCCCTTCCAGAGCCTTTCGGGGAATTGGGTATTGGCGAAGACGGATTGGCCGGGCACTCGGAAGTAAGTCTACATGAACAGGGGGAATATTTCGGGCCAACCCTGGGGGATTATCTTCTACCCATACCCCATTGACCTGGAAGCTGTCGGCCAGGGGTAGGTCAACTTGGTCATGCGACTGATGCAGCCGCCATTCTTCTTCAAGGGGGCAACAGAAACTCAATATGCCCTTAGGGCTGGATGTCGGGGGCCGAAAGGAGACCGAAGTCTGGCCATCAGAGTCAAAGGAAATTTGGGCCCTAAGCTTGGACAGCAGGTCCCGGCCTAACAAAGGGATTGGACAGTCTGGCATATACAGGAATTCATGAGTGACTGTGTGTGAGCCTAATTGGCATCTACGGGTCGTCAGGAAGGGCCTCCAGTCCTGCACCCCCGTGGCTCCCACCACTCGAACAGTTTTTCCAGACACAGGCGCTAATCGCTCCATCACAACAGAGTGTTCAGCTCCTGTATCAATCATGAATGGAATTGAGTGGCTCCCTATGGTTAGCTTGACCATGGGTTCCTGGGAGCCCAGTTTGTAGGAACCCGGTCTGTCCTATTCATCCCATTCTGCCATCTCGTCTATCCCAATGATGTCAGATTCAGAAGGCTCATACCTTCCCTCTCGAACTCGGCCTCTGCTTCCTCGATCTCCTGGTCCCCTTCTCGGTCCCTGGCGCTTCTGGGGGCATTCATCTTTCCAGTGCCCTCTTTCCTTGCAGTAGGCGCACTGGTCCCTCTCCAATCGTGGTCTGGGATTCTCCCCTCGTGGCCGGGATTGATTGAAGGAATCTCGAGGCCGGGCTAGCGGTCCGGGGTCCCACTTCGGCTTCCCATTGGCTGGAGGTCGACCTCGGTTAAGGGTGGAATTAGTAATGGCTGCCGCCAAGAGGTCGGCCTTCTTCTGCATCTTCCGGTCAGCCTCTCGGCGCATCTCCTGATCCCTATTAACGAAAACCTTTGTTGCAATCTCAATTAGCTGGGTGGTATTCATCCCTGCGAATCCCTCCTGACGCTGTAGCTTCTTCCGGATATCTGGCATACTCTGGGCCACCAATGCACTACTCACCATTCTCTGGTTTTCTAGTGCCTCAGGGTCGAATGGGGTGTATGTTCTGTAGGCTTCAATTAGTCACTCTAAAAAGGCCCCAGGGGATTCAGTTGCCCCTTGGAGAATTTCAGAGACTTTTGCCAGATTAATGGGCCTCTTTACGCCTTTCTTCATATCTTCCAGCAAGTCCCGGCAATAGCCAGACAACAGTTCATAGTGCTGCCCGTCATTCGAATCCCAAGCTGGAGCTGCACGAGGGAACCGAGTTCTAACCCATTCCTCTGGGTCCAGTGTCCCCACGGGGACACGCGCTCGAGTGATGGCCTCAGCATTTTGTAAAATCTTCTGCCTCTCCTCAGTTGTGAAGAGGGTCAGGAGGAGCTGTTGACAATCAGTCCAAGTTGGGTTATGGGTGGCCATAATGCTAGCCACTAGGTCCACCACTGCCTGAGTCTTTTCAGTATAAGAGGGGTAATGCGTCTTCCAATTCAGGAGATCAGTGGTTGTGAAGGGTACATACTGGTAGGCCTGTGCCTGTATAACCTGACCCTGATTATTAGGATCCGGTCGAGTGGTGGTTACCTGACGGAAGGGCAGAGCTCTCGAGGAGGTGGGAATGCAACCTGAGGTAGAGCGAGGAGCTACCCCCTTATCGTGCTCAAAGGTGATTGCAGCGGATCTAACCCATTCAGGGGAGGTGTCAGGTTCTCAGGTTCAGAGCCCGCGGGGCTAGGCTCTGGAGCAAACGTGAGCCCTTGGGCTGCTGACAAGGAGCGACAGCAGCAGGCAAAACCCACCAACCAACACTGGGTAAGCACACCGGCAGGGACTGCAGGCACTGCCCAGCGAACCGGAACACATGGACTGGAATCCCCCGGACTGGGGAACACAGGACTGGAACACACACCGGACCGGAACACACTGGACTGGAGCACACCCGACTGGAACACACACCGGACCAGAACACACTGGACTGGAGCACACTGGACTGGTCCCCCGGACTGGAGGACACAGGACTGGAACACGGGACTGGAGCACACTGGACTGGTCCACACAGCTTCACCTGCACTTAGCTACTAAGCCCCCCAAGAGTTGAGCTCATGGGTTCGAGTAGCCGGCAGGACTTACTGGACGACACAGGGACCAGGACTGGAACAAGCTGTAACTGAAGTGCACCTAACTCCTAAAGTGACCAAAAGTGTTCCTAAGCCCAGCACCAACAGAAAAGCTCCTAAGCCCTCCACTAACAGCAGTGCTCCCAACAGAAACTAACAGGGGTGCCCCTACGCCCTACACTAACAGAAGTGCAGGGAAACCACAAGGGAAAAGGAAGGGAAGACAAATGCCAGACCTTAACACTGGTACTTCCAAAGCACCCAGCTACAGCAGCTAACCACAGGTCATGAGGAAAAGCGGGGCAAGCACAAGGAAACAAGCAGGAAAGCCAAATACCCCAACAACAAAAGGTGCTTCCTAAACACTTACTAACAAGGGAGCTTCCAGCACTGAACTAACAGCAGTGCTACCCACTGTAACAAAAGGGAAAAACAGGGAAGACAAATACACAAGTCTCAAGTGCACACTGCACTAAACTAACCTGGACCTAAAGCAAGTAGTCAGAAGCAAACGTTGCGAAGGCCCTGAAGGAAAGAACCCACTTCCTTATCAAGGCCCTCCCTGATGATGTCACACTCCCTAGACCCAGGCAACAGCACACTAACCCAGAGAGCACACTGAAAACCATAGAGGCCCAACCCACACCAATGCAACACCGTGAAACACTTGAAGCCAGTACACCCAAAGAGAGTTAGAGCAACTCAGACTACCCACACAGGTGCAGTATAGTGAAACAATTAGAGCCCTGCTGCTGGAAGCTGCCAGCACAGAGAGACAGAGCCAGCTCAGAAAGGACAGACAAAGAAACAGAAGCCAGGTAAGAAGCTGACCCCCAGGAAAGAGGTAAGTTTGAGAGGGGTTCAGACCCCAATCATAACAGCACCTCCCCCTCAAGGCTCCCGTGTCCCCACGGGAGCTCCAGGTCTCAAAAGACAATTTAGGTCTCCATGGGTAGCTGTGATGAAATCTCCCAGTGGGTTGCACAACATAAATCTGGGCGGCTGGGCAGGACGTGACAAGTACATCTGGAACTAGGAAACCAGAATGGCTTTGGCCGCCACGAGGCTCTTTGGAACGGCTGCTAGGCAAGATCAGAGTCTTGGATGCAACAAGTGGAGTTCTATTCAACAGGAACCATCTCCTGAAGGAGTCCACAACTTCCTTGACTTCCTGGCACTCCACTGTAGCAGCCAGAACTGGGCTAGAGCCCACACCCATCCTGGAATCTGAAGCCGGACAGGAATTCGAACAGGACTTCAGACTGGACCTTGCCTCTTGGCTGGAGCTGGAACTCAGGAGGGGTTCAACATCTTGGTTGAAGTGGGAACTCAGAGTAGACTCAGCATCTTGCCTGAGACTGCAATCTGATCCGGCCTCAGCATCTTGGCCGGAACTGCCACTCAATTCTGACTCAGCATCTCGGCTGAACTCTGCACTTGGTGCAGACTCAGCACTCATCGTGAACTCATCATCTCGGCTGGGCTCTGCACTCGGTGTAGACTCAAAATCCCGGCTGGGACTGCAACTCGATCCAGACTCAGCATCTTGACTGGAACTGCAACTCGATCCAGACTCAGCATCTTGACTGGAATTGCAACTCGATCCAGACTCAGCATCTTGACTGGAACTCCAACTCGATCCAGACTCAGCATCTTGACTGGAACTACAACTCGATCCAGACTCAGCATCTTGACTGGAACTGCAACTCGATCCAGACTCAGCATCCGGCCTGGGCCTGGAACTCCAACTTGACCCGGACTCAGCATCTTGACCGGGACGGCAACTCTCACCGGACTCAGCATCTTGGCCGGAACTCCAACTCGATCCAGACTCAGCATCTTGACTGGAACTGCAACTCGATCCAGACTCAGCATCTTGACTGGAACTGCAACTCGGTCCGGGACTACTAAGCCATCTTCTTTCAGCTTGGGCTTCAGGAGTATCCCGTTGGGTTGGCTCCGAGAGGAGTTGGAAGCGGTAAAAGAACAGCTTGGTAGAGGGATCAATAACAGAAACTGGGTTTTCTTCAAACCCAAGCCAGGAGACACACTTTCTCTCTGCGGCAGCTTCAGGGGTATTCTTCAAGGCTGGATCAGACAAAAGTGCAACCCGGTACTCCTGGAGTGTCATAAACGGATCCAGCTCAAAAATGGGGTTGGAACTGGGATCCAAACTGGTACTAGGAGACTCAGTAGACAGCGCCACTTGAACTGGACGCAGAGACTTGGCTTGAAGCGCTGCTTGGACTGGAATCGGAGACTCGGTCAGAAGCACCCCTCGGACTGGACTCAGAGGCTTGAGTGGAAGCGCCACCTGAACTGGGATAGGAGGCTCGGTTCGAAGCACCCTCTGGACTGGACTCGGAGGCTCAGTAAGAAGCCCTCCTCGGACTGGACTCTGAAGCTTGGCTGGACGCGCTGCTCGGACTGGATTCAGAGGCTTGTCTGGGCGCGCTGCTTGAACTGGACTGGACCCCTGCTGGGCCCAGAGCGTGGAATTCCCAAGACGTCTCCTCTCAGCGACAGCTTCAGGAGTATCCCACAAAGCTGGATTCAAGACCAGGCTGCGGCGATATTCAGCGAGCGTGATAAAAGGGTCCATATCTGAAACTGGGTTTTCAGCGATTCCAAGCCACCGGACACGTTTTCTCTCAGCTGCCGCTTCAGGGGTCTTCTTCAAAACAGGATGAGACAAAAGTTTCCCACGATACTGACGAAGTCATAGAAGGATCAAGAACAATGATGGAGCTGGACCCCAGCTGGGTCAGCTGGGCGGGGGTTCTTGCCGGGCTCATGGCCTTCGCAATCTGTCAGGTTCTCAGGTTCAGAGCCCGCGGGGCTGGGCTCTGGAGCAAACGTGAGCCCTTGGGCTGCTGACAAGGAGCGACAGCAGCAGGCAAAACCCACCAACCAACACTGGGTAAGCACACCGGCAGGGACTGCAGGCACTGCCCAGCGAACCGGAACACATGGACTGGAATCCCCCGGACTGGGGAACACAGGACTGGACCAGAACACACTGGACCAGAACACACTGGACTGGAGCACACTGGACTGGTCCCCCGGACTGGAGGACACAGGACTGGAACACGGGACTGGAGCACACTGGACTGGTCCACACAGCTTCACCTGCACTTAGCTACTAAGCCCCCCAAGAGTTGAGCTCATGGGTTCGAGTAGCCGGCAGGACTTACTGGACGACACAGGGACCAGGACTGGAACAAGCTGTAACTGAAGTGCACCTAACTCCTGAAGTGACCAAAAGTGTTCCTAAGCCCAGCACCAACAGAAAAGCTCCTAAGCCCTCCACTAACAGCAGTGCTCCCAACAGAAACTAACAGGGATGCCCCTACGCCCTACACTAACAGAAGTGCAGGGAAACCACAAGGGAAAAGGAAGGGAAGACAAATGCCAGACCTTAACACTGGTACTTCCAAAGCACCCAGCTACAGCAGCTAACCACAGGTCATGAGGAAAAGCGGGGCAAGCACAAGGAAACAAGCAGGAAAGCCAAATACCCCAACAACAAAAGGTGCTTCCTAAACACTTACTAACAAGGGAGCTCCCAGCACCAAACCCCAGCACTGAACTAACAGCAGTGCTACCCACTGTAACAAAAGGGAAAAACAGGGAAGACAAACACACAAGTCTCAAGTGCACACTGCACTAAACTAACCTGGACCTAAAGCAAGTAGCCAGAAGCAAACGTTGCGAAGGCCCTGAAGGAAAGAACCCACTTCCTTATCAAGGCCCTCCCTGATGATGTCACACTTCCTAGACCCAGGCAACAGCACACTAACCCAGAGAGCACACTGAAAACCATAGAGGCCCAACCCACACCAATGCAACACCGTGAAACACTTGAAGCCAGTACACCCAAAGAGAGTTAGAGCAACTCAGACTACCCACACAGGTGCAGTATAGTGAAACAATTAGAGCCCTGCTGCTGGAAGCTGCCAGCACAGAGAGACAGAGCCAGCTCAGAAAGGACAGACAAAGAAACAGAAGCCAGGTAAGAAGCTGACCCCCAGGAAAGAGGTAAGTTTGAGAGGGGTTCAGACCCCAATCATAACAGGAGGTGTGTTGAACCCGTGAGGGATGAGGAGGGGTACTCATAGGCTGAGAGGTGATCACAGGTGATTCAGTCCATTGAAAGGGATGCTGGGCCCCTGATGAGTGGGAAGGGGTACTAGAGGGAGAGTCTGGGCTGTCGGGAGTTGAGGAGTCAGGGAGTGGGGCCCAAAACGGGTCATGGGAGGTTAACAGGGAAGGATGTGGCAGGGGAGGGTAGATGCTGGCTGAAAAGTCCAACCTAGGATGTGGCGGGGTTTGCACAGAAGGGGAGGAACTATCCGGAGAAGCCTGTGCCGGAGAGGCTTGGGCTAGACGCCGTGGATCTCTGGGGGTGGAGCGGAACCCCAACAATGGGCCATAAGGTGGTGGCTCAAGATCTGAGGGGTCATCAGAGAGTATGGGTTTCTCGGACAGGGTAGGGGCGGAAGCCACCGATTGGGTGGTAGGCTTCCTGGGGCTCTTTCCCTTCTCCAGTTTAGATTTTCTAATAATCTTTCTTTGAACGCGGCCCAGCATGAACTTTACCGGGGATCCCATATAGGTTTTTAACCAAGAGGGAGGGTCCCAGGAATCTATATAGGGGAGCTGTTCAGGATATCCTGGTTCTCCTACAACTATGCTGTAGACCTTACGGATTACTTCAATATCTAAGCTGCCACCAGGGGGCCACCCCACTCCCATAGATGGCCACTCAACTTCACACAAAGTTCTTAGAGTACTTAAGCTTAAAGTCTGTCCATAATCATTAACTAAAAATCCTTTCTTAAAATTCTTAAGCATACAATCTAGGGGAGTACCAGTTTGACTAGACGATGTCCCCCCCATAATGCTTACAGTTACAACACACAGAAAGGAAGGGAAAAATTTTTTTTTTTTTTTGAAGTGTGGTAAGGGGTCCACACGTCCCGAGACACAAGGTAGACAAACAACAATCGCTTCCTTCCGTCGCTGGCCAGTTGAACTCGCGTTAACTGGAACCGCAGCTATAAGAAGTCCACACTCATTTAACATTCATACATCACACACACACTGAACAAAATTCCACCCAAGAATTTCAGATTTTTCAGATACAGATAAGCTCTGACGGTTTCCCTGCTAGTCCCCACTAGACTAGACGGTACTAAGGCCTTCGCTGAGAGTTGTTCAGACTCCCCTTCCCTCAACTTTTGAGGGGCCGGTTTACAGTTTCCTAGAATTACAATACAGAATACAGAATACAAAATGCATACCTGGTCAGTGTTCCTCAGTCAGTTCTTTTCGTGCCCCACGTTGGGCGCCAGAAATTGATGCAGGAATTACCACTATTGTTAGGTAGAATCTGTGGTACTTCAGGAGTCAAATACCACACACCAGAATGAGAGAAAAGTCTTCTTTATTTGCCAGCAAACAAAGTAGAACATCAGCGCTAACCCTCTCCTTCTCTTGGCTCTCTGTGTCTTGTCTCCCTCGTAAGCTGCTTCTGTTCTCATTTATATATGGTTCTAAACCCCTCTAGCCCCCACCTTCTCACCAGATGGTAAGGAATAGATTGATTACCCTGTCTTGAACTAATTATCTCTACACATTACTTACAATATCAGTTACACAGGTTTCAAATATTTCCTAAACTGACCTACGACCTGGGGCCTCTCAAACTAGACAATGCGGCACCTATCTCCTGCATTTTATTATTATTAAATTCTCAGATTCTATTATTTAGCAATCCCTGATTCTAATTCACACTTATGGACATCAGTACTTGTAACAGGCACAACTTTGCATAGTATTTTACCAATAGCTCAATCCTCTGTTTTATTATTCACATAATCAGATTCCCAGTTAGCTCATAACTTAAAGTGCTAGCTGGGCTCTACCCCCCCTTGGGGCATTCATTAAGGGGCCAGTCCTACACTTAGCTATAATCAATCAAGGAAAAGAGTTGACTTTTCCTGACCTCTTTCACCTTTAGCTTCATACACAGAACTAGCTAGGAATGTGGATAATTGAAACCAGATGACCTCTTAAACTGCAGAAAATATCACTTGAAAAGTCAGACAAAGATGTAAACACTGAATTGAAAAGATATTTTACAGGGAGAAATAGAACTTATTAATTAAAAGAAAGTATTAAAAATTAAACAGAATAAAACATATTTTAAAATAAGCAGAGATCAGAATTCCTTATAAGACAGAATCTAAATTATCAAGAATTTATTTAAAATCTAAACTATCTCCTATTTCCAGGACTGCCTCAACAGCATTTCTGGCAAGGTTTGAATCCTTGCTCTAAAGTTATGTCAACATTAATTTTTTTGGTAACTGACATCAATTCACCCAGATTTCTATTCCTGCAATATGCAAAGGTTGGCTGTTCATTGAATATGGGATGAATTTGTAAAACGTTCCAATGACGTAATATTGCTTTGCGTAATTGCATGGTATGAATTGAATATGAGAGAACACATACTAGGGATTGATTATGTTTTAAATTTTTAGGGTTTTGTAGAAGCCAATCTCTATTAGCATTTTGTGCCCTTTTATAAGCCCTTTTGATGACTTTTTTTTGGGTAATTCCTCTGTATAAAACGTTGTTTCATAATTTCCGCATGAAATTTGAAATTATGTTGCTCTGAGCACAATGTTTTCACTCTAAGGAATTGCCCTGTAGGTATGCTTTCCCTTAAATGTTTCGGATGGTAACTGGTAAAATGTAGTAGTGAATTCCTCTCAGTTTGTTTTATAAAGTGATGCGTGAAATTTATTTTCATGTATATATATATAGATATATCTACAAAATTAATCATTTGTGTATTCCTTTCCATATTAAATGTGATATTTGGATCACATTGATTGATGTATTTGTCACGTCTGTGGCCGTGACCACCCTCAGACTTACCTTATTCCTGGGGGTCAGCTTCCTAGCTGGCTCCTGTTTCTTCTGTCTGTCCTTTCTGAGCTAGCTCTGGCTCTCTGTGCTGGCTGCATCCAGCAGCATGACACTAATTGCTTCACTACACTACACCTGGGTGTGGGAAGCCTCTCTGTGTTTCACTGTGCTTTCTGCCTGCTCTGTGGTTTGTGCCTGAACAGCCTCCGTAGTTGCTTAGAGATTGCTGCAGCTGTGCCTTTGGTGTTGAAGGGCTTTATTAAGCACTTAGAGACTGCAGCCTTTGCCTTTGCATTGCCAATGCCTCCGCAGTGCCTTAGGTCCCGAGTTAGCTTTCCTTGTCTTTTCTTGTGGGCTTCTAGCCCTTCTGCTTTGCGAGTTACTATCACCTGTGGGCCTTGCCTTCTGGCTCAGGGTATTATTGTTCTGTGGGCTTTCAGCCCTTCTGTGTTTATTGCTCTGTGGGCTTTCATCCCTTCTGTGTTTATTGCTCTGTGGGCTTCCATCCCTTCTATGTCTATTGCGCTGTGGGCTTCTTTTTAAGTGGCCATTAAAAAGAAAAAAGATAGACATTTTGCTGTTTCAAAAATCACTATATTTGCTATAATTTTCTGTACTTGAGATATTTTGTTGAGTCTGATGTAATTTCTTGAAGAATGCTTCATATCTTTGATTGTAACCCGCACTGAACTGGTTGGCAGTTGCAGGATATAAGATTGCAGTAATAATAATAATATGGACTTAGATGTTATATCGAAAATGCCCCTCAAGGGGTCTTGGTACAAATAATTTTTTTTCACTATAAGGTAGACTACTTCGAAAACCAATTCAAAAAAGAAATAATTTGAGATTTCTTAATTTCACCAAATCAGCACTCATTTCTCTGACTGATATGCAGCAGAAATATAAGTAGCTGGTGTTGGGTATACCATCTGAGACAATGCCACCAGTGGTGAGGGCTTAATATCTCACAGGAATTAGAGGGGCAATGAGTGGGACCGTAGATCAACAGGATAAGGAACTGAGAATGTCAAGTTTGACTGAATTCCTTAAGTCATTATTGGAAGTGATAACCCAAAAGACCACCTTGTTAGCCACTTTTGCCCTTGAGCCAGATAGGAAAACTATGTTGCAACTATATAAGAACATAAGAACAGTGGAGAACCTAGCCCAGTATCCTGTTTTCCAAACATTGGCCAAGCTAGGTCACAAGTACCTGGCAGAAACCCAAATTGTGGCAACACTCCATACTATAAATCCCAGGGCAAGCAGACTATGGACTTTTCTTCAGGGAAACTGTCCAAACCTTTTTTAAACCCAGATACGCTAAGCACTGTTATCACATCCTCCAGCAAAGAGTTCTAGAGCTTAACTATTCATTGAGTGAAAACATATTTCCTCCTGTTTGTTTTAAAAGTATTTCCATGTAACTTCCTCAAGTTTCCCCTAGTCTTTCTAGTTATGGAACGAGTAAAAAATTGATTTACTTCTACTCGTTCTACACCACTCAGGATTGTGTAGTTCAATCATATCTTCCCTCAACCATCTCTTTTTCAAACTGAAGAGCCCTAACCTCTTTAGCCTTTCCTCATACGAGAGGAGTTCCATCCCCTTTATCATTTTGGTCACTCTTCTTTGAACCTTTTCTAATTCCGCTATATCTTTTATTAGATACGGCGACCAGAACTAAACGCAAAATTCAAGAAGCGGACGCACCATGGAGCGATACAAAGGCATTATAATATTTTCGGTCTTATTCACCATCCCTTTCCTAACAATTCCTAGCATCCTGTTTGCTTTTTTGGCGCCACCACACACTGAGCAGAAGATTTCAGCATATTATCTACAACGACACCCAGATCTTTTTCTTGAGTGCTGACCCCCAAGGTGGACCCTAGCATCAGGTAACTATGTTTGCATCACCTTGCATTTGTCCACATTAAATTTCATCTGCCATTTGGACACCCAGTCTTCCAATTTCTTAAGGTCTTTCGCACGTGTTTTAACAACCTTGAATAGTTTTGTATCATCTGTAAATTTGATCACTTCACTCGTCATTCCGATTTCCATATCATTTATAAATACGTTAAATAGTACCGGTCCCAGTACAGATCCCTGGGACCATTTAACCCTACCCTCTGTTTTCTGTCCAATAACCAATTACTAATCCACACCAGAACCTTGCCTCCTATCCCATGACTCTTTAATTTTCTCAGGAGTCTCTCATGAGGAATTTTATCAAAAGCTTTCCGAAAATCTAGATACACTACATCATCCAGCTCACCTTTATCCACATGTTTAAAAATCGGCATCACATTGGCCATCCTCCAGTCTTCAGGTACTAGGGATGATTTTAATGACAGGTTACATATTACTAACAGCAGATCAGCAATTTCATGCTTGAGTTCTTGAGTACCCTTGGATGTATGCCATCCAGTCCAAGCGATTTACTACTCTTTAATTTGTCAGTTTGGCTCATTAGACTTCCAGGTTCACCGAGATTTCTTTCAGTTCCTCCGCATCATCACCCTTGAAAACTATTTTGGGTACAGGAAGATCTCTTACATCTTTTTCCATAAAGACAGAAGCAAAAATTCATTCAGTTTCTCCGTTGTGGCCCTGAGCGCCCCTTTTGCTCCTTCATGATCTAACGGTCCACGGATTCCCTCGCAGACCGCCTGCTTCTGATGTACCTGAAAAAGTTGTTACTGTGAGTTTTAGCCTCTGCGGCAAGTTTCTCTTCATATTATCTTTTAGCCTTCTTTATTAATGTTTTGCATCTGACTTGCCAGTGGTTATGTTGCTTCTTATTTTCTTCATTTGGGTCCCTTTTCCATTCTTTGAAGGACAATCTTTTGGTTGTAATGTCTTCTTTTACTTCACCTTTTAACCACGCTGGCTGACGTTTTCTTTTCTTTCTACCTTTGCAAATACGTGGAATGCATCTGGACTGGGCTTTCAAGATGGTATTTTTGAATAAGGCCCACACCTGATTTAGTGTCCTAACCTTTGCAGTCGATCCTTTTGGTTTCTTTTTAACCACTTTCCTCATTTTCTTATAGTCACCCTTTCAAAAATTAAATGTAGCTACAGTAGATTGCCTTTGCGGGTTCATCCCAGATAGTAGCTCAAACTTGATCATATTATGACCACTGTTTCCCAGGGGACCCAACACCGCCACCTCTTGTACTATGCACTGCATGCTACCAAGGACCAGATCCAAAATGGCTCCCCCTCTTGTCGGTTCCTGGACCAGCTGCTCCAAGAAGCAGTAGTTTATTAAATCCAGAAATTTTATTTCCCTGGTACTCCTTGATGTAACATTTATCCAGTCAACATCAGGGCAATTGAAATCACCCATTATTATAGTGTTGCACAATTTGCCAGCTTTCTTAATCTCTGTAAACATTTCTTCATCTGTCTGTTTGTTCTGTCCCAGCGGACAGTAGTACAGCCCTACAAATTGCTCTTTCCGTTCACACATGGAATTTCTATCCACACTGCTATCTGTGTCATGTGGCATGTTTATTTTATTTGACTCAATTCCCTCTTTAACATATAGTGCAACCCCCCCCCCCCTCCAATTTGACCCTCTCTATCATTGTGATACAATTTGAACCCTGTTAAGTGTCCCATTGATTGTCCTCTTTCCACCAAGTCTCTAAGATGCCTGTCATATCTACCCCATCATTTCGCACTATATATTCTAACTCTCCCATCTTATTTTTTAGGCTTCTAGCATTTGTATACAGGCACTTCAAATTGCGTTTTTTCCTTTGATCTACAAGCTGCTTTGAAGTGGAAGGGGATAAAATGCATCCTTTATCCTGCTCTCTAAGCATACTTGGCTTACTTTCAGCATTGTTGAAACATCTGTACTGGGATTCCCTAAATGTCCTGTTTCAATAGTATCCTTCAAGGATAATCCACACCGAACCGGGCGCTCCTGGGCAACTGTCAGCTCCCCCCCCCCCCCCCCCCCCCCCCATTCTAGTTTAAAAGCTGCTCTATCTCCTTTTTAAAAGTTAGTTCCAGCAGCCTGATTCTATCCCGGTTAAAGTGGAGGCCATCCTTTTGAAAAAGTCTCCCCCTTTTCCAGAATGTCACCCAGTTTCTAACAAATCTAAATCCCTCATCTCTGCACCACTGTCTCAACCACGCATTAAGACTTTGGAGCTCTGCCTGTCTTTTGGGTCCTGCGCATGGAATGAGGAGCATCTGGACTTCAGCTTTCTCCGTAAGAGCCTAAATTTGGCTTCCAGAACCTCCCTCCCACATTTTCCTATGTCATTGGTCCCCACATATACCAAGACAGCCAGCTCCTCCCCAGCACTATCTAAGATCCTGTCTAGGTGACACATGAGGTCTGCCACCTTTAAACCAGGCAGGCAAGTCACCAGGTGATTCTCACATCCACTAGCCACCCAGCTATCTATTATTATTATTATTACTGCACTATCCTATCCCGTCTACCCTCTTTTATCCTAATCATATATTATTTATTTTTATTTTTGTTACATTTGTACCCCGCGCTTTCCCACTCATGGCAGGCTCAATGCGGCAGGCAATGGAGGGTTAAGTGACTTGCCCAGAGTCACAAGGAGCTGCCTCAACTTATCTTATCTAGCTCAACTTATCATACACTACTAAGCCCAACTTTACATTGTTTTACTACTGTTTTATTAACATTATATTAACTTTGTATTTCAAATTACTATGTAAGCCGCATTGAGCCTGCATTGTGTGGGAAAGCGCGGGGTACAAATGTAATAATAATAATAATCTATATGCCTAATGATCGAATCACCAACTACGTGTTAACCCTTCCTTCCTGGGGAGAAGTTCTTGGAGACATATCCTCGGTGTGAGAGGATATGGTGGGCAGGTCCTGGCTACAGGAGTACTTCCTACTTCACCAGGGTGATGCTTTCCTTCTAGGAGACCTCCCTCCTCCAAGGCAGCACAGGGGCTGCCAGACTGGAGGTGGGACTTCTCTGCAACATCCCTGTAGGTCTCCTTTATGTACCTCTTTGTCTCCCTCAGTTCCACCAAGTCTACTATTCTAGCCTCAAGAGAGCTCTTTGCATCGGGTACACACAAATAACCGCTCACCAATTGGGAGATAATCATACATGTGACACTCAATGCAAAAGACTGGAGAACACCCCTCTCACTGCTGGACTGCTGACTCCATCTTAGTATTTTTGAGTTTTTCAATAATTTAACACTTGCTAAGGTATATTAGCCTAATATAAAAATGCCTTTACTTTATATGGTATATTGTGTGATTTATTTAGTGTTTTCTTCTTAGGAAGTAATGAAATGTAATTAAAACTCTGTAAGAGCACTCCTCACTTTATAAAGTTTGCTTTTTGAATCTATGGGGACTGCTTCAAAACTATATAAAGAGGAAAGGTCCCACTTAACTTTCTTTCTGAGAAGTTCTGAGAGAAAAGGACATTTCTCTGTTTAAGTGAACATTATTTTGCCTTATGCTTTGGGAACTTAAAGGTTGGGGTTTGTAGGTTAGTGATAGGCAGAATAAAAATATAAAAAAGCAAACTTTATAAATTAATCTCTGTATGCTTCTCCCCCTAGTTTTAAAATTTGAACTTTTTACAACAGCATTCAAAGATAGCGTCCCCAACATCTGTCCACCCCTAGCACAACTCTTCATTTATAGTCAGTGCTGTAATTAGGATAACAGATAGTAGGAAGGCTCAAATCTTGTTCTAAAAGACAGTTATTGTCTGTTCTTTGGTTGCTGGAGAAGTAACTAAATTAGGTGTTAAGGTGTGAGGAAGTAGAATATTTGCAGAGGTTATTGAGGGCAATCTGATTACTCAGTAATCAGATTGCCCTCAATAACCTCTGCAAATATT
Organism: Microcaecilia unicolor; assembly: GCF_901765095.1. Classification (NCBI taxonomy): domain Eukaryota; kingdom Metazoa; phylum Chordata; class Amphibia; order Gymnophiona; family Siphonopidae; genus Microcaecilia; species Microcaecilia unicolor. The sequence continues at coordinate 113,280,515 of NC_044040.1, forward strand.
CTACTTCCTCACACCTTAACACCTAATTTAGTTCAGTGGCAGTGCTACTTCTCCAGCAACCAAAGAACAGACAATAACTGTCTTTTAGAACAAGATTTGAGCCTTCCTACTATCTTTTAAAGTTCTTTGGCTGTTAAATTTCACCTCTAGAAAAAGTTGCAGTTCAAAACTATGGGAAAAGTGTCTACTTCTACAGAAAATTTTAGATTAAAACTATGGGAAAAGGGTTGTACACTGTGGAAACTAGCTAATATTGCTTGCTTTTCTTTCTCTGCTCCCCCCCCCCCCCCCCCCCCCGATTAAACTAGATCCTGCAGTGCCTGCTACAGGCTATCTGTTAATGATGTGTTACAGAGCATTAACAGATATATTCAGGCATAATAAGTTATTATTAGGGTCAAGAATACATTACTGCAATACTATTTATGCAGGAATTACTAAATCACAATTATGATGGCTCCAGACTCTTTAGAATACAGTAGTGCAGTTTCTTTGTAGAGTTCATAAATCTGCTCATGCTTCTCCTTTGTTTCATAAGCTTAATTGTTTGCCTACTCAGTACAGGGTACAGTTCAAGATTTTATACCTGACTTTTAAGGTTTAACATCTTGGCTCCGATTCTTTTCTAGCTACATTAACTATAATGTATACCCCTAACTGCTCACTGAGATCATTGGATGTACATTACCTTTACCTCCTGGGACCAAGGAAAATAGCATTATGAATCAACAAGGCACTCGGCATTTTTATTTTTAGCTCCAATGCTCTGGAATGCTCTTCTACCATATATCCGGTCAGAACTATCATTTATATTTTAAAATCCAGCTTAAAACTCATTATTTTGAATTAGCTAATGGCTTATTTGCATGAGGAGACTGGGAACTAAGCAGCCTCTTAGTTTATTGAGACCTTCAGCTTGGTTTGGATGAATGAGTGTTTATCAATGTTATGGCATTTTTTCAATGATTTTATTTTGTATATTATGTCTTATGTAAACTACTTAGACCTGGTTATAATAAGCGGTTTAGCAAATGGAAACAATAAACATAAATATAAACTTAAACTAAGCAATTTAAATGGGCAGGAGAGGTTCCTGCCCACTTAAAATGTGCTCAGTGGGCCTGATGCTGAAATTCAACAACACTTAACTGAGCAATGCTGCTGAATATTGGCACTAACCGCATATGTGGAATCTGGGCAGTAGAAAGGCAATCTGGGGCTGGAGTCAAGGAGGAGCTGGCAGTTATGTGGGTACTCAAAAATAAGAACCTCTCTCCTATAATATGCAAAGCAGAGGCATAGCCAGATTTTGACATCAGGGGGAGCAGACTTTTGTAAAATAGGCACCAGTGCGAGGCTTGAAGGGCCGGGAGAGAGGGAACGGTTAAAATCCTCATAGGCATATGTATGATCAGTGGAAAATAAATCTGTTTGCTCAGGCTGCTTGCTATGTGAATATTCCATCACCGTTTCATTACTGCTACCAAGTATTACATATTAAGGTCATTTGCTTTAAGCAAAACCTAAGGGTGGTAACCCAAGTTTGCTTGGGATAATGTGGGATATATTTTTATTGTTACATTTGTACCCTGCGCTTTCCCACTCATGGCAGGCTCAATGCGGCTTACATGGGGCAATGGAGGGTTATGTGACTTGCCCAGAGTCACAAGGAGCTGCCTGTGCCTGAAGTGGGAATTGAACTCAGTTCCTCAGGACCAAAGTCCACCACACTAACCACTAGGCCACTCCTCCATATTTTGTTTTAAATCCTTTATCCTCCAGCAGGATGGTGATGGCACAAGGAAAGCAAGTTTGGTCCAGTGAAGACTAGCTCAAAATAACCTGTTCCTTAGCTGGGCTCTAGTATATTGAAAATACGACCATACCATGCCTCTATGGTTATGGTCTACTAATAAATGATTAACTGGCCTTCTTGAAAGGATTATATAACATTTGGATGCATGACTAGGAACAAAAACAAACTTATTTATTCAATTTATTCAAAAACTAAAATGGCCGCTGTTTAACGGGCTTAACTACTGTCAGCTCCACATACCATCGTGGAGCTGGCCCGTTGTTTGGCTGTATACTGGCCCGATTTTGCACGTACCGGGTTCGTTGGGCACCGCAGAGGTTTGATTTTCTCCTCAGTACCTGGTTCGGACTGGAAAATCAGGGGAGCAGTTTTCTTTTTCGTCTGGCTCATCGTGTCGGCAGTCCGGTTACATCGGTGTGGCAGTTTTGGGTCCAGGAGTGCCAGGACTGGCTCCCCACATCACGGGAAGCTGTTGGTTGGCTCTTTCCCGGTGTTTGTTCGTCCCAGCTCTCCCTCAGACTTTCAATCGGCGTGCTTCGGTCTGCGATGGTCGTCTGTGCAGCTTGTGGCTGGCTGCTGTGCATCGAGGCCTTCATCATGTTGGGGAGATATACTGCGCATAGCTGCATCTTGAGGGGGACTTGCCTCCTATTGAGTCACCAGATGTTGCCTTTGGCTCCAGTAGACTGCGTCCTCTGTTCCTCAGCAGTGTTATTGCCAGACCTGTTGGCTGCTGTCATCTGCCTCCGGTGGCCGCCTCCACTCTCCAGGCTGCATGCTGTTTCTTCGGTACTTCGTCGCGCCTTGTTGGGAGCTGTTCCAGCCACTTTGATACATCTCAACGCCTGGCTTTCCACAGTCCATTTTAGACTCTTTTCCCTTCCCTTCTTCCTGTGTTCCTCTACCTCCTCTCCTGTCATTGTAATTGTTTTCTCAGTTCATTGTAAACCGCTTTGGGGCTGCTTTCAGTGGCAAAAAGCGGGGTATAAATGTTCTAAATAAATAAAATATCACAATTTCTCATGTACAACCACAAAATAATCTTTTAAGGTGGATAGTGTTCACAATGAGCTCCTTTTATTATCGACCAGATAGAAGAGATAACGAGTTTTCAGTTTTGGCACAGTATAAGTCATCACAAGAACAAAATATAAGAAAACCAATGGGCTGAATTAGGGGCTTATAGCTCATTTAGTTATGTTTAAACAAAAGAAATCTGCATGAAACAAAATATTCACTTGTCTGTGAAATTTGCTCAAAACAGAATAATCTGTGTATCTAAAATGTAACCTTCTACAAAACATGAAGAGAAGATGTGATTCCATGAGCCCCAGTGAAAGGAGAGTTTAATTTTACTTTCATTTAGTTTTAATATATTCCATTATCTTTATAACACCAGGCTTCCCAAGGCTGATTACAACAGTTAAGATGAACCCATCAAGAAACAGGATATCTTCACTGAAATCTCATAATCTGTATTGTATAGAATAGTGTAGAAAAATGAGCACAAAACACAAAGTTTTTAACTGCTGTTTCTATCAGCTACACTTTTTTTTTTAAGAGTAGTGATATTCAATTTTTATTTCATATAATGGGCTACACCCTGTCTTCTGTTTCCGTCCAACCTGCTTGGCTGATACTGACTCCTGTTCTCAATCTAACCTCCTTGTTCCTCCCCATCCATCCCTCAAACCTGCTTTTCTTTAGCAGGGAGCCCCTGCAGCAATAACAAGCTGCCTGAGCCAGTACCAAATGCTTCCCTCTGCCATGTCCCACCCTCGCGTACACAGGAAGTTGTGTCAGAGGGGTGGAGCAAAAGGAAGCATTCGGCGCCAGCTCAGGCAGCCTGTGATCGCTACAGGGCAACAAGGATGGGCACCGCTAAAGAAAGCAGGTTTGAGGGACCTAGGGGGAGGGGGTAGTGAAAGCAAAAGCGCCAAAGCGGTGTTAGTCCATGCGTCTGTGTGACAGCCCAGCACCAGCAGGGGTAGGTGCCGTTTTCATGTGAAATCTGATTGGGGGAGCGGCCGCTCCCCTTGCATCCACCCCTAGCTACGCCACTGATGCAAAGTACTGTTACAGCACTATATTCTTGTGGAGTAGAAAAATGTAAGAAAGGGGAAAAGCCTCTGCACCCAAGCAATTGACTTTATATACACGTTTGAATCTTCCACTGAGTCAAAAACTAAGTGTTTGCTTTTTTAGTTTACCACAATTTTGGATGGATCCATTAAAATAGAACTTTCTGTGGAGTTTTAACAAAAACTAGTATGAAAGGGTTTTTTATACCCGTAAATGTCTATTGGGTGGCGGCGTGGGTGCAGAGCCTTTTTCCCTTTCTTACATTTTTGTACTCCACAGAAAATATAGTGCTGTAACAGTACTTCGCATATTATAGGAGAGAGGTTCTTATTTTTGAGATATATATACTCTTTCACCCTCTTATTTGCTGAACTATAGTTATGTGGGTACTATCAGTTTTGGGTGCTGGTGTCTGCACAACTAAGCAGGCAGATAGGACTGCACAAAAGGCAGTCGTAATTTTCCCTGCTTAGCTATACAGGTGCCAGCACTGAATATCAGCAGGCACTCACATAACTTCCAGGTTATTACTGCTGTTAGTCCCACCCTCTGCTCTACTTATTCAACACTGCCCCTAGTTGCAGTCCCCTTTGATCAATCCTCCTGCCTCCTCCACCCAAGATCAGTCCCCTTTGCTAGACCTCTTCTTGACCTCTTCCCCCCCCCCCCCAAGGCAATACCCTCCACCCTTCCCTACCCAAGATCAGCCCTTCAAAACGAACCCCCTCCAGAATTCACTCCAACACAAGCAGCTTCCCGCAACCAAGATCTGCCTCCCATAAAAACATATCCCTGCAGAACTCCACCAACACAAGCAGCAACTCTCTTGTCTGGCTTCCCACCCAACATCAGTTCTTTCCACAGAGGTTCCCACAGGCCTACTTTAAAATGTCCCTGTATGGTCTAGGGCAGGGCTTCTCAACTAGTCCTCGGGACACACCAAGCCAGTCTAGTTTTCAGCATGTCCACAATAAATATGCATGAGACAGATTTGCATACAATTGAGGCAATGCATGCAAATTTATCTCATGCATATTCACAGTGGGTATGACTGGCTGGGTATGTCCTGAGGACTGGGTGGGGAACCTCTGGTCTAGGAGTTAGTCTGGGCAGGAGTGATGCCCAGTTGTGGCACCAGGCTTCATGTGGCACCCTTGTGGCACCAGGCTTCATAATGGCAGCCTCTAGTGGTAGTCAGCTCTGGTTCAAGATTAACACTAAAGATCACCATTTTGAAAGTCTGGCATCGCTCCTGCCCAGACTACCCACGAGGCCACCAGGAATCTTTTAAGGTAGGCCTGTGGGGACCTCTGAGGGATGATCTTGGGTGGAGGGTTTGAGAGGTAAGCACTACTTCTTTTGGGGGAGCTGATCTTGTGTGGGACAGGGCTGGGAGGTAGACACTACTTCTGTAGCTGGTTCAGCTAACCAGGTAGTAAGCTGAATGCACCTGCCATCCTGCCTGCCTGTATGTGTTGTGGCCATAGGAAGAGGCTGGCAGAGCCTGGGAGATTCAGTGCAGGTCAGTGTTTTAAAAAAATCCTGACTGCTGCTGGCTGAATAATTTACAGGTACCATATTTATTTATTTATTTGTTACATTTGTATCCCACCTTTTCCCACTTATTAGTAGGCCCAAAGTGGCTTACATACAGAGGCGTAGCCAGGTTTTGACATCAGGGGGAGCAGACTTTTGTAAAATAGGCGCCAGTGTGAGACTTGAAGGGCTGGGAAAGAGGGAATGGTTAAAATCCTCATAGGCATATATGTGATCAGTGGAAAATAAATCTGTTTGCTCAGGCTGCTTGTTATGTGAATATTCCATCACCATTTCATTACCGCTACCAAGTATTACATATTAAGGTCATTTGCTTTAGGCAAAACCTAAGGGTGGTAACCCAAGTTTGCTTGGGATAATGTGGGATATAAATATTTTTTAAAAATCCTTTACCTCCAACTGAAAAGGTGGAGAACTTGTCAGGGCTCAGTGTTTTTATTTATTTATTTATTTATTTGTTGCATTTGTATCCCACATTTTCCCACCTATTTGCAGGCTCAATGTGGCTTACAATTTCCGTCATGACATATGCCATTTCAGAGTACAGAGATGTGTCTTCAGTGCTTTATGGAAGTTAATTAGGTTTTGAATAATTTTCAGGTCAAGAGGTAACGCATTCCACATTTGCGAACTCAATTATGAAAAGCTGGACGCATGCATTATTTTATATTTTAGACTTTTACAGCTGGGGAAATGAAGATTTAGGAATGTGCGTGCTGATCTTATAGCATTCCTGGGTGGTAGGTCAATGAGGTCTAACATGTAAGTCGGGGCATCACCGTGAATTATTTTATGCACTTGAGCACATATTTTGAAAGTTATACGTTCTTTAAGAGGAAGCCAGTGTAAGTTTTCTCTTAGGGGCTTAGCACTTTCATATTTTGTCTTTCCAAATATGTCTGGCTGCGGTGTTTTGGGTAGTTTGAAGTTTTTTAATGATTTGTTCTTTACAGCCAGCAAGAAGACCATTACATTACGAAAGATTCCCCTAGGGAAGAAAGGTTTAACTCTTTTGAGTTTCCACATTGAATGGAACATCTTCCTTGTTGTATTCCTAACATGACTTTCTAGTGTAAGGTTCCAATCAATGGTTACTCGAAGAATTTTCAGGGTATTTGAAATGAGAAGGGTAAAGTTTTGTGTGGATATGGTGGTAAAGTTATTTTATATTATGATGTAAGTACAAGACATTGTGTTTTCTCTTCATTAAGTTTCAATTGAAATGCATCCGCTCATGAGTGCTTAATTTGGAAGCTGTGATTGATATTATTGGTGATTTCTTTTAGATCATGTTTAAACGGGATGTAAATCATAACGTCATCTGCGTATATGTATGGGTTAAGGCCTCGATCGGCCAACGACTTGGCCAGTGGTATCATCATCATGTTGAAGAGGGTTGGGGAGAGCGGAGATCCCTGGGGAACACCGCATTCGGGTTTCCATGAAGCTGACATACTCAAATTAGAAATCACTTGATAAGTTCTTGTAGTAAGGAAGCCTTTGAACCAGTTTAGAACATTACCTCCAATTCCAAAGTATTCTAGGATATATAATAATATTTTATGGCTTACCATGTGAAATGCACTGCTTAAATCGAATTGTAAGAGGAGTATGTTGTTCCCAGTAGCAATTGCTTGTTTAAATTTGTTTGAGAGAGTAATGAGTATTGTTTCAGTACTGTGATTGGACCGGAAACCTGATTGAGAGTAATGAAGGATAGCGAATTTATTTAAGTAATCTGTTAGTTGTTTGGTAACCATACCTTCCATTAGTTTGGTTATAAGAGGTATAGATGCCACTGGGCGATAATTAGGTCATTGCTGTTTCTCTTTGAATCTTTAGGTATGGGGGTGAGTAAAATATTTCCTTTGTCCTTGGGGAAGAGTCCATTTTGCAGCATAAAATTTAGATTTGTTGTGAGATCTGATAAAAATTGTTGAGGGGCAAATTTGATAAGGTAGTTTGGACATATGTCTAGTTTGTAATGGGATTTGGCGAATCTTTTAATTGCTTGAAAGATGGTATCATCCAAGAGGGTGTCAAAATTAGTCCAGGTTTGGTCAACTGACATCAGGACATGGGTCTAAACAGTCGAGAAATTTGACATAGTTGATGCTATTGATTGGTAACGTAAGTCGTACTTTTACAATTTTCTCTTTGAAGAACTTCGCCAGATTGTCTGTTGATGGTACGTCAGCTCTGTTTGAGGTAACCGGTGCAGTGTCTAGTAATTTGTTCACAAGCTGCAAAAGTTTATGTGTATCCTTGTAGTCTGACCCGATTTTGGTTCTGTAATATGTTCTTTTGGTTTGTCTGATGGAATATTTGTATTTTCTCTGCAGTTATTTCCAAGCATTGAATGTTGGGTCATCTTTCTTTTTATTCCAAGCTCGCTCTAATCTTCTAACTTGTGTCTTTAATTTTTTCAGTTCTTCGTTAAACCAAGGTATTGAGTTCTTCCTTCGTGATGTTCTAGTTTTCAAAGGTGCTATGTTGTTTAATATGTTTTCACATCTGTTATCCCATTCTAAAAGGAATTGGTTTGATTCTGTTTGTGCTGACCATTCATTATTGTAGAAATATTGCCAAAATATTAATGGGTCAGTTTGGCCTCTTGTGGTATAGGTTAGTCGTTCTTGACTATAATGTATCTCTTTTTTTTCGCCATTGAAGGGAAAGGTTTAATTTGAAGTGATTAGGCCATAGTGTGGGTGTCCACTTTGTAAGAGTTAATATGAAATTAGAGTCAGAGGAGAGCCTGTGTGAGATGATGTCTAGAGTGTGACCTTTCATATGGGTTGGTTGGATATTAGGCATGTTAAGATCCCATAATTGGAAAAAGTCTTTACATTCACGTACATTTATTGAGTTAAGGTCTTCAAAATGAAGATTAATATCTCCTATTATAAGCAGGTTGGAATTAGAGACACATGCATTCGATATGAAGTCCATGAAGTGTGTTTGGCATTCATGCCAATTTCCTGGTGGTCTATGAAAGAGAACAACATTTAGGTGATCATGCAGATTTTTGTGGTTAATTCTAACTAAGGCAATCTCAAGATGGGGAAGTATGGATTCTGTAGTAGTTGTTATAGTGAAATGGGATTTATAAATTACAGCTATACCTCCTCCTCTTTTTCCATTTCTTGTCCGATGGGTAATTTTGTAACCTGGGGGGGCATAAATCTAAGGTGATGGGGTCTTTGAGGTCATGAATCCAGGTTTCAGTAGATTTGTGATCCAGTCTGCTATGGTTATTGTTTGTTTGTTTGTTTTTAGTTTTATTGTTAAATTTTTCAAATTACATATTTCAAGAGTTTACACTTGATTAGGATTGTGTTATAACTTCACAACACAAAAGAATATAAATAACAAATAGGTAATAAAATTAAATTAAGTAATAACACATAAGTCCACGTTTTAGGGTTCCAAGATCTAAATAGTTGGAGAAAACAGGAAATCATTATAAAGAAATTATGCATATAGCAAATAATACAAAGCTATCTCTTTATACTCCAGTAGTTCTTTTGGAAGCCACAAAAGTTGTCAAATGAGCTGGGTCCATGAACACGTATTTCAGTGAATTATAATTCACTATACATTTACACAGAAACTTAAGGTAAAATGTACCTCCTAGTTGCAAAACAGCTGGTTTAAATAATAGGAATTGCTTTCTCTTCTTCTGGGTATCTCTTGAAACGTCAGGGAATAATAGTACTCTGGACCCAAGAATAACTTTGCTTTATTCCGGAAAAACAGCTTAAATAACCATTGCTTATCTAGGAGCAGAGTTACAGCCACTACCAAAGTTGCAGCCGTAGCCTGCTCCGTATCAGATGTCTCTAGAAAGTCTGTTACATCCAAAGGTATTTGTTGTTGTTGCCTCAATACTTCCTCTTTTTGTGGAATATAATAAGATAAAGTAAATGGTGGGAGATTAGTTTCTGGAATTTCAAGTACTTCTTTCAAATATCTTTTTAACATATCTAGTGGACTAATCAGTTTTATCCTTGGGAAATTCACAAATCTTAAATTATACCTTCGCATATAATTGTCATATATCTCCTCCTTATTTCTAAGGTTTGAAACATCTTTAAGGATAGCATTTTGAATATTCCCAACTTTCGTAACCTCTTTTTCTATTGCTTCAAACCAATTTTCCAGAGTTTTTATATCAGAGAAATTTTTCTCCACTTTTTTTTCAGTTTCTACAGATTTTTGTAATATGGAATTAGATTGTTTGAATAATAAATGGGCCATTTGAGCCATTAAGTCCCACAAGGATTCAAGGGTTACCTCTGCCGGTTTCACCAAAATCCCAGGAGGTGCTCAAAATATAAGTTCTGAGGCCTGCTCCATTTCTGTGCCTTGTCCCGCGCCACTGGATTTCGGACTGCTTTTCTCTGGGGACAAAAACTGTCCTTCAGGCTCCCTCTTGAGTTGTTTAGGTTGAGCTTCACTTAGAGACAAATCCCGTTCACCTTCCGGTACTGGGCCTCTTAATTCCAGGGAGGGAGAGCTAGTCCATTTAGGCTGCGGGGGCGGAGCTCTCTCGTCGGGGCTTAGAGTGATCTCAAGTCCTAGAGATGCCACGATGCCCTCCGTAGTGCTGGCGCCACCTAAGGAACTGGAGAAAGCAAAAAAAAAACGGAAGAACTCAAAAGAACCAGACTCAAAAAATGAATGAAAAGCCAAATTTATTGCACGAGACCCTACACGGTCCGTGTTTCGGCCACCAAGGCCTTCCTCAGGGGTCTATGGATTGGCTTATATAAATAAACGGCGGGTATTTGATCTACTTAAATGTCTATGGTTCGAAATATATGTGTTATGGGTATCTGTGTGAGATTGTGATATCCTTGGTTTTTTAGCTGGATACCTAACTTTAGCCTTTGCCCACGGATATATTGGGCCTCTACGATAATCGTCAATGTCACGTCTAAATTTTTCCATCTTACCTTTTTTTAACTCCTGTCTGAAATTTTTACTGCGGTTATCAACATCTAATATAATATCATGAAAATGCTTATCATCCTTCTCAAGAGATTCTAAGTCTTTTCGAATGACGCCTTTCAGTTCATCTGCTTTCTGTTTGGCTGTCTCTATGAGAAGGATCATAAGATCCAATGAGCATTTGTTTAAAATCTTGCACCAATTGTCCAAAAAGGTCTGGTCCTCCTGAAAAATGGTGGGTCCTTTCATAATCCTTAGGCCACGGGGGATCCTCTGCTGTCTACAATATTCCAAAAGGAATGAATAGTGTAAATCCAGTCTAGTGGTATTCTTTTGCTGTAGAACCAGGTTAGACCATCTTTCCAATAAGGTGGAGTCTGTTTCCAAATCTTCTTCCTCCATAAGAGGTGGTTGTGACTGTAACAATCCATTAATGTGGTCTCCCGAGTAACTAAGCAAATCCTCCCATGGACGAAAAGCCATGTCAAGGCCCAAACGTAGGACAACGAATGTCCGAAAACAACAAAGAGAGTCCAAGTCTCCCGTAAAAAACAATGGAGAAAGCAAAAAAAAACGGAAGAACTCAAAAGAACCAGACTCAAAAAATGAATGAAAAGCCAAATTTATTGCACGAGACCCTACACGGTCCGTGTTTCGGCCACCAAGGCCTTCCTCAGGGGTCTATGGATTGGCTTATATAAATAAACGGCGGGTATTTGATCTACTTAAATGTCTATGGTTCGAAATATATGTGTTATGGGTATCTGTGTGAGATTGTGATATCCTTGGTTTTTTAGCTGGATACCTAACTTTAGCCTTTGCCCACGGATATATTGGGCCTCTACGATAATCGTCAATGTCACGTCTAAATTTTTCCATCTTACCTTTTTTTAACTCCTGTCTGAAATTTTTACTGCGGTTATCAACATCTAATATAATATCATGAAAATGCTTATCATCCTTCTCAAGAGATTCTAAGTCTTTTCGAATGACGCCTTTCAGTTCATCTGCTTTCTGTTTGGCTGTCTCTATGAGAAGGATCATAAGATCCAATGAGCATTTGTTTAAAATCTTGCACCAATTGTCCAAAAAGGTCTGGTCCTCCTGAAAAATGGTGGGTCCTTTCATAATCCTTAGGCCACGGGGGATCCTCTGCTGTCTACAATATTCCAAAAGGAATGAATAGTGTAAATCCAGTCTAGTGGTATTCTTTTGCTGTAGAACCAGGTTAGACCATCTTTCCAATAAGGTGGAGTCTGTTTCCAAATCTTCTTCCTCCATAAGAGGTGGTTGTGACTGTAACAATCCATTAATGTGGTCTCCCGAGTAACTAAGCAAATCCTCCCATGGACGAAAAGGGGCGGGCCGAACCGTGTTTTCGAAAAAAATGGATGTTTTTGAGCTGGGCGTTTTTTTGTTTTAGTGATAATGGAAACTAAAAACGCCCAGCTCAAAAACGTCCTAATCTGAGCCATTTGGTCGTGGGAGGGGCCAGGATTTTTAGTACACTGGCCCCCCCTGATATGCCAGGACACCAACTGGGCACCCTAGGTCAGTGCGGTGGACTTCAGAAAAAGCTCCCACATGCATAGCTCCCTTACCACGGGTGCTGAGCTCCCAACCCCCCTCCCCCAAAACCCACTACCCACAAATGTACAACACTACCATAGCTCTTAGGGGTGAAGGGGGCACCTACATGTGGGTACAGTGGGTTTTGGAGGCCTCCCATTTACCAACACAAGTGTTGCAAGTGGGGGGGGGGGGGGGGATGGGCCTGGGTCCACCTGCCTGAAGTGCACTGCGGTACCCACTAAAAGTGCTCCAGGGACCTGCATACACGCAGGCCTCTAGGACTTGTTGCTGCTGTATAACATTGGCACACCAGTTGACACCTGAAGACTAATCTCTCCGAAAACGTCCTTTATTGGAATAAGCACATTTATTCACAGTTAACTGCATAGGTTGTGCCCCACTGGCAACGAGTCTCCCTGGTACTGAGATTAGCAGTAGGTCAGAGCTGGCAGAATGCTGTACAATGCCCTCTTTCAGCCACATTCAAGGTAAGAACTAAGTTGTCTAACGTGGCTAACACAGGAAAGGGAACTAAAACTGGCTTACAAAAATGGCCACTACCGCATGGACTACAACAGGAAACACAACAGGGCACACTCTGACCCAGTAGGCAGGGGGAAAAGCACCATGGGAGAAGAGCCTACCAACTACCAACATCGTGAGACTATAACACAAGCTAATGAAATCACGGAGCCCAATACCCTACACCCACCACAATGCAATGCTGATGTGACCCTGTAGTGCACCCGAGAGCCACATCTGACCCAGGGAAAGGCTGTGAGAGGATTGAACACATTCTGCTGTCATGGAGGTGGGTACGGCATTTGAGGCTGGCATACAGGCTGGGAAAAAGTTTTTAAAGTAGGGTTTTTTTGTGGGAGGGGTTTAGTGACCACTGGGGGAGTCCGGGGACGTCATCCCCGATTCCCTCCAGTGGTCATCTGGACAGTTGGGGCACTTTTTTGGGACTTGTTCGTGAAAAAAACGGGTCCAAAAAAAGTGACCCAAAATCGCGGTAAAAACGCCTTTTTTTTCGATTATCAGCTATAGACGCCCATCTCTCCTTGGCTGATAACAACGCCCCAGTCCCGCCTCCGACATGCCCCTGTCAACTTTATTCGTTTCCGCGACGGAGTGCAGTTGGAAACGCCCAAAATCGGCTTTCGATTATACCGATTTGGGCGCCTTTGAGAGAAAAACGCCCATCTCCCGATTTGGGTCGAAATATAGGCGTTTTTCTTGTTCGATTATAAGCTGGATAGTGAAGCTTTATCAATTGAATTTCTATTTGAATGTAGTCTTTGAAGATAATAAAACGAATTTCTGACTACCATAGATATTTGTTCATTAAAAGATAGTGCAGAGTCAATAATGACTCCAAGATATTTAAAAGATTGCACTGTTGGTATCAGTTTATCAAATAGAATAGGTATGACAGCAGGAACAGTATCACGTCCTGTAATCCACGATGTAACGGTCTTTTCTGGATTCAAGACTAAGAGATGTCTTTTAAGCCAGCTAGCTACTTCTTTAACGCCATTCTGAATTAGTGTAAGATCAGGATCTAACGGGTTTAAATAATGAATCAAGATAAAATCATCGGCATATGAATAAAAACTGATACCCAATGATTGAATAAGTAGAGCAAGAGGGCTGACGTATATGTTAAACAACAATGGTGATAGAACCGATCCTTGCGGAACCCCACAAGAAATGGGATACATTTTTTAAGAGGAACAGTTAGCAAGAATGACCGATTAGCAAGAAAAGAGGCAAACCAGTCATAAATAGTACCTGTAATACCGATTTCTTTTAGCTGATTTAATAATAGCTCATGATCTATGAGATCGAAAGCAACTGATAGGTCCAGTGAAATAATTAAAGCAACGTAACCCTGCTCTAGCCTAGCATGTATCTCACTTAAAAAAGAGGTTAAAACTGTTTCAGTACTCTGTCCTTTCTGAAACCCAGATTGTCTAGAGTGTAATATGATTTTAGATTCTATATAGGATTGATTAAATGCAACTGTTTCCAATACTTTAGATAGAAATGGAAGATTGGAAACCGGACGATAATTTCCAGGAAGAGATGTGTCTAGGGAAGGTTTTTTTCAGAATAGGCTTTACCAATGCTTCTTTAAGTGGTATTGGAACTCTTCCTTCTATAAGACGTTTTGTAATGATTAGATATAGGATATAGATATAGGATCATTGATGGTATTTTCAAATCATAATACAATTCAGTAGAATGCAGTAAGATAAAATAAAGGCAATTAGAGGGCAATTACCATGAAGAGGAAGCATAAATGGTTAATGCAGTGGAATAGAGTAAAGGTAGTTAGAGGTCATTGCCATGAGGGATTCATTAATATACCATCTCAAGAACGTTTCAGATTAATGTAAACTAATCTGTTAAAGGCAAGTGAAGGTCAGTGTCATCATTACTGATGAAAAAGTGGAATAATTCAATTGGTCTTTATTATAAATTCCTTCAGTGTAGTTGTGTTCAGGTAGTGGATATCAGAGTTTGTTGTTAGTAAGAAAATTAAACATTTAAATATCAGTTGAATTAGTGCTTCTGGAGTGTTGTGATCAGGCTGCAGTCTCAGCAGATTATGTTTTCACGAGGTTAATTCGGTTGTTCAGCTGAGACCATCAACTGGATCCAGAGATGATTCTGGCATGTTATTAACAAACTATGGCTCCAACGGTCATGTCTCCACGTGGCTGCTCTGCCATGAAATTAAAATCCTCAGCTGAATTCGACGATGAATAACCCAGCTTCAACCATGAGCCTTCCGACAAAGGCTAACCAGAAACAATATATTCCCTGCCCAACCTTTTCACAAATTGATACTGTGATTATGACAGGGCAACTGATAAAGCCAAGACAACAACAAAAAGGCAAAGGTAAAACAAGGCACAAATGGCGCAAAGGCAAGGTGTTATCTTATTATATATGGAGCATTTCAAACAGATCACAGTTGGAGACAATCCAGCAGGGTTTAGGTCTCAAGCCTATAGCCATATCCGTGGATTTTAGGTGTCGAATCTGTAGCAGTGGTAATGGTACCTTCTCCGAGATATATTGGATGGTCCAAGCGGGAGCTTTAATCGTCCGGTATCTGGCAGACTTATATTTTTTTCAACTGTGGGCTCCTTTGGTCAGTCGCGATCACTGTGAGCCAACTGTGCAGCCCAACCAGGCAGAACTCGTCGATCGCAACCGATTTTTATCGGACCTGGTCAGCTTCCTGAGACACCAGCAACGGGTTTTACTCAGCAGCAGCACCCGGTTTGAAAGCACGGTCGGATGCATGGTCCAGCTGTATTGGAACCGCCCAGGCAGTCTCCGCGCTCCCTCCGTCGCCCTCGGTGATTCAGTAGTCGGGAATTCGATTTAGTTTGCTACCTCCAATATCTCGGTGGTCGTCGGGAGTTCAATATAGCTTCCTACCTCCAATATCTCGGCTATGACTCTGGGAGGCAGATCAGGATGAGAGTAGTCATGCAGTCATGGGCCCGCTCAAAATGTTTGACCATGTAGAGCTCTCCCTGCTTTGGAGGGAATTAGCGGATCACACTGACAGTCGGTTAGCCAGTTCGGGCTCTCTGTGCTGAACCCACTTCGTATGGCTTCCCCTAAGGCACGGAGCTCAGCGAGGTTCGTCCTGCTCCGTTGCCATCTTGTTAACTTTCTAAGTCCCATAGTTAGGTGGCTAAACACTTTTGAAAATTGATCTGTGGAACACACAATATGACGTAACAGGACAAATTTACCCTCCCCCCCCCCCCCCCCCCCCCCATTATACCAAACACTTTCAGGCTTATTTTCGAAAGTGATCACTGGCCATTTCCCGACATAAATCGGGAGATGGTCAGCGATCTCTCAAAAGCGGCGAAATTGGTATAATCGAAAGTGGCTTTTTTGACAGCATTGCCACTTTCCCGTCGCCTTGCCGGCGAAAGTTCAAGGGGGCGTGTCATGGGCGGGCATGGGCATGGCTACCAGATGGCCAGCTTTCGCGGATAATGGAAAAAAAAGCGGCGTTAAGCAGTATTTTGCCGGGTTTACTTGGTCCTTTCATTTTCACGACCAAGCCTCAAAAAGGTGCCCCAATTGACCAGATGACCACCGGAGGGAATGGGGGATGACCTCCCCATACTCCCCCAGTGGTCACCAACCCCCTCCCACACTAAAAAAAATAAAAATAAAACACTTTTTTGCGAGCCTGAAATGTCATACCCAGCTCCCTGACAGCAGTATGCAGGTCCCTGGAGCAGTTTTTAAGGGGTGCAGTGTACTCCAGGCAGGCAGACCCAGGTCCATCCCCCCCCCCTACCTGTTACACTTGTGGTGCTAAGTGTTAAGCCCTCCGAACCCCCCCAAAACCCACTGTACCCACATGTAGGTGCCCTCCTTCACCCATAAGGGCTATGGTAATGGTGTAGAGTTGTGGGGAGTGGGTTTGGGGGGATTTGGGGGGCTCAGCACCCAAGGGAAGGGAGCTATGCACCTGGGAGCTATTTGTGTATTTTTTAAACATTTTTAGAAGTGCCCGCTAGGGTGCCCAGTTGATGTCCTGGCATGTGAGGGGGACCAGTGCACTACAAATGCTGGCTCCTCCCATGACCAAATGCCTTGGATTTCGCCGGGTTTGAGATGGCCGGCATTTTTTTCCATTATCGCTGAAAAACAAAACCGGTGATCTCAAATCCGGCGAACTCTGGCATTTGGCCGGGCTAAACCGTATTATCGAAAAAAAAGATGGCCGGCCATCTTTTTCGATAATATGGTTCCGGCCAGCTGTTGTCGATTATGCCCCTCTTTGTTGTTTTTCATGTAGATATATAAAATTAGCAATGCAAGTTTTGGGTTTTTTTAGTTTATAGTTCCCCCACCACCACCAATGACCATGCAGTAAAACGATGTGGTCCACAAAACTAAAAATAGAATGTTTTGGCCTGAGTCAGGTTTATCAAGCAAATACTACTCCCGATTCAGGACAAAAGGTTCCGTTTTAGTTTTGTTGGATCACAACTTTTTGCAGCATATTATTTTTAATTTAGTTATAAGTTTTGTTGTTGTTTTTTTTTGTTGCTTTTTGTTTTTAACCTTGGGCCTGGGCCATATAAAAACTAATGATAGTGATGTGTGGAGTAGAACAGCATCATGTTACCATACCTCCTTATCTATATTTAAAGTTCTAAGCAAACCAAAAACCTGGCTTCCCAAACCAACAACCTGAGCTCCGTATATCAACATATCATGGATGATTAGAAAATAAATAGCAAAAAAAAAAAACCCAAAACAAAAAAACAAAGGAGTGATTGTTAAGCAATGCACAACATTATATCATATGAGTTGGCAAACATATAAGTGCGAAAATAATATCTATTGAAATCATCAGGGTGTCAGAAATAAAAAACGTTCAACCAACCGCAAACTAAGTTCTCAATCGCAGTTCCAACTCAAGAAACAAAAGTCTAAATTTTATCACTTTATCTAGATTTAATCATTTTTGTCAGAGAACATGCACCATAGCACAAACAAATAGCAAAAAACAGTATGCAAGAGGTAACACCACCAAAATTAACAGCTGTGCAGATGAACAGTAACAGCAAATAAAAGTGAAAGTTCAAATGTGAAGATAATAAAAAGAAACCCAAATCCCAATCTATACAAATCCCAATCTAAACCCCAGACTCACAGCAACAAATGCTAGAGGGTCCTTGTTCTTGTAACCCTCCAGCAAAACAAACAAAAAAAAATCCTTAAACATCCCAATTTAGACCTCCCCACCAGACCCATAACCCATCTACATTAAAATACTTAGATGGACCTTCCATAGAAATCTGACAACCAAGCAACCCTCACATGGTCCATATTATAGTTGCTAAAATAAAATACAGACACACTCACCATACACCAATCCACAGCACATGCAGTACGAGGAACCCCCTCCCCCCCGAAAAAGAAAAATATAAGTGGGGAAAGAAGAAACACACAAAAGGGAAGTACTTGCTTTTAACGTTGGATGATCCTCCATACTTCGGGGGGTGGGGGGAGAAAGTGAGCAGCCGACCTTGACTGAATCGCACAGTAGCAGCAAACAGTGACTCGACTCCTGAGAGCAGTTGTGTGCCGACCGGATCACTTACTTGCATTCACAATCACAGCTGCACTTCTGTGGACTCAGCCACAGTTTTTTCACGTGGCTGAGCTGCTACAGAAGTGCAGCTGTGATTGGTCAGGGAGCCTTGTCTGTCGCCTAAAAGGAGACTCCTGATTGGCTGACTCTGAGAGTAACTCAGACTCTGTGTAAATTGGACGTCACCGTGTCCAGCCAATTGGGAAACCCTTTTTAGGTGCAAGACAGAGGAGGACTGGTTGTTTGCCGCACATGCAGCAAACAGTAAAGCCAACTGAGGTTCCGAGGGGGGTTCATCCTGTCTTCTGTTTCCGTCCAACCTCCTTGGCTGATACCAATTCCTGTTCTCAATCTAACCTTCTTGTTCTTCCCCATCCATCCCTCAAACATGCTTTTTTTTAGCAGGGAGTGCCTGCAGCTATAAAAAGCTGCCTGAGCCAGTACTGAATGTTTCCCTCTGCCGCATCCCACCCTCGCGTACACAGAAAGTTGTGTCAGAGGGGTGGAGCAGAAGGAAGCATTCGGCGCTGGCTCAGGCAGCCTGTGATTGCTACAGGGCAGCAGGGAAGGGCGCTGCTACAGAAAGGTTTGAGGGACCAAGGGGGGGAGGGGGTAGTGAAAGCGAATGCTCCAAAGTGGTGTTAGTCCATGCTGCTGTGTGCTGACGGCCCAGCACCAGCAGAGGTAGGCGCAGTTTTCATGTGAAATCTGATTGGGGGAGCGGCCGCTCCCCTTGCGCCCCCCCCCCCCAGCTATGCCACTGCTTACATAGTTCCGGAGAGGTGGTTACAGACTCCGGTGTGAACAAATACAGTATAGGAGTACTATTACAGTGACAAGTACAGTAAAGAAGTATCGGTAAATAGGTTGGGGTGATTCAGACAAAATGTTAGGGTGTGATCATGCGTTGGGGTTGAAAACTGTCTGTTTCCTGATTAAAATGCCATATTTCATTATTCGGTGTTTGTCAGATACTGTGGGGTATGCCTTCTTGAACAGGTGAGTTTTTAGGTTTTTTTGCAGTCAATAGAAGTAGAATAAAATAAAACATAGAAAAGAAAATAAGATGATACTATTTTTATTGGACTAACTTAATACATTTTTTGATTAGCTTTTGAAGGTAGCCCTTCTTCGTCAGATCAGAAATAAGCAAATTTTGATAAGTAACAGCATATATAAGTGAAACATCAAAGTATTTCAGTGACAGTCTGAAAGGATGAGGGAGGGGTGGGCTAGGTGAGAGAGGGCTGAGAGAATGAGGGACAGGGTGCATGGCGATCAGAGGGTGACAAAGCAGTGAAATTTCATGGTTTATAATGGCTAGAAAACCCAGATCTATGTTAAATCTGGTAGGTGTCAAAATATTTAATCATTATGACTTCAAAAGTCTTGCATTCCTGTATTGTTTTAAAGTTTCCCTTATGTATTCTCACCATAAAATCATTAGTACAGTGTTCTGGTTTTGTAACGTGCTTTCTCCCTGTTGCATATGCGCTTGAATGATTTATCTGATGGTCACTCCATCACAATCGTTTTGTGAATTTAACAGAGATAGTGTATTGCTATTGCACAAACATAAGGCCCTTAAAAAATATCCCATAAAATACACTCCTGCAATGAAATAACCTGCATACAAAGAATAGAAGTGGCAAGAAAGGCAGTGTGAGGCAACAGCCAGATTTATTAAATACACAATGACCTGTCTCGGCCATGTTTTGATGAATATGCCTGCATCAGGAGTCCAACGTGCAATTATGAAGAGAATAAAATAATTCAGAACCTATACCACATTCGAGACAAGGAAGGTGTAGGGACACTTTTAATTATCTTTTTTTTTAACTTTGAATTTTTTTGAGAGCTTGAAATGGTTTAACAACTCTGAACCATTAAAGTAATGTTTCAATACAGACACTTTAAGATTAAAAAAAAGAAAAAAACAGGTAACTCACTTTATTCTAAAACAAATGCTCTCTAGATAATACCCCTCCCCCAACCCACCAACCTCCTTTACAGCAGCACTCTCCTCCCTCCCCAATGTAATCCCTCCCCTCCCCCTCCCCACCATCGTATTTACCCTAATAATTACAACTTTCACACTGCAACCAATATACGATCCAAATGCACCCATTCTGTCGCTTCTTGGTCAAAGCGCCCCAATCTGTCAGTTTCTCTAACTCGGCCACCAGTCTGACTTTTGTTAACCACTGCTGTTTAGTGGGTCCAGAACTCGATTTCCAGTGAAGGGCTATGATTGTCTTCACCGCTGCCAGACAAAGACATTTTATATGCTTCTGCCGTTGTAGTCCTTTTCTGTTCCCCCATCCTAAAAGACACCACTTGGGATTGCAGGGAAACTCAGAGTCCAGGACAGTCGTGAGATTACGTGCTACTTCCAACCAAAAGTTTTGCAAGGAAGAACATGACCATCAGACATGCCAAAATGTGCCCAAGGCCATTCCACAACGCCAACACTGATCACTGGCGTCTGGGTACATTAATTTCACCCGGTCAGGCGTATAGTACCATCTGCTTAATACCTTGTATGCATTTTCTTTAATCAAAACACATATAGATGCTTTTTTCACCTCGATGCATATTGCTTTCTACTCGGCCGTGCTTAACTCACATTCCAGGCCATGCTCCCATGCACTTATATATGGTAATTTAACAAAACCCTCTCCCCGTATGTGGCGATACAAAAGAGATATAGCCTTCCCCTTCTTACCTACAAAGTCCCATAGCTCCTCCAGAGGTTCCTTCTCATCTGGATCAGTTCTTAGCCAACCCTGCCTATTAATAAAGTGTTTAATTTGTAGATAAGCAAAAAAGTCTGATGCAGGCAGGTTATGGGGCTCTTGCAGTTCCCCAAAAGTCCTTATGTCCCCCAAATCCATTAGGTCTTGAAATCGAACCAAACCTCGTCGGGCCCAGCCTGCAAATGCTGCCCCATGTCAGCCGGCTGGGAAACTAGGCTCCTGTGTAATCTGTGCGGAGGTCGACAAAGTTCTGGTCTCCTGCAGCTTATATTTTAGGGAACCCCACAGTATCAACAGGTGCGAGATGAATGGATTCAAAGTCAATTGTTTATAAGTTTTGGCTGGGACTGAAGCCCAGAGGACTGCATCTAGAGGATTTCCCGGGACAAAATATTGTTCCAGATTAGTTATCGATGACTCTTCCCCCCTGCTCCATTCTGTTATCAATTTTAGTTGGGCCGCCCGATAGTACCACTGCAAATTAGGCACGCCTTTCCTCCCTTGCTCTGCCGCTCCCCACATCACCTTCGTGGAGAGTCTAGCCGAACGCTCTCCCCAGATGAATCTGGATATTTCCGATTGAAAGTGGCAATCTCTCCCTTGGGGACCTGCAGGGGCAGAGTTTGGAATAAAAATAACAACCTGGGCAATAAGTTCATTTTAATGGCTGATATTTGTCCCCACCAAGACAGCCACCCACTTTTCCACCTACTCATGTCCCTCTGAAGTTCCCCAAACAGAGGAATATAATTTAACGAATATAATTGGGACAGATCTCTGGGGATCTGTATTCCTAAGTATCGGAAGTACGATCCTGCTTTTTTGAAGGCAAATGATTGTAATATTCTATCCAACACTTTATCAGGGATAGTTACCCCCATCAATTCAGATTTGTCATAGTTAACTTTAAAGCCTGACATCCCCCCCAAACCTATTAAGCTCCCTAATAATAATAGGCAGTGTCAGCAAAGGGTTACTACCTAAAACAAAACATCATCTGCAAATAAAGCTATTTTATGTTCTTTTCCCCCCAACTTGTATTCCTCTAATGTCAGCTAGTGAACGAACCCTCTGCACCAGGGGTTCGATAGAGAAAGCAAATAACAGGGGGGAGAGAGGGCAACCCTGATGAGTGCCCCTTTGAATCCTAAACTGGGCAGAGCATCCCCCGTTGACTTTAATTCTAGCTACTGGAGATTCATACAGACATTGAAGACATCCCACAAATTTAGTCCCAAACCCCATTGATTCCAAGACCTCCCACAGGTAGGACCATTCTACCCTATCGAATGCCTTCTCAGCATCTGTGGTCAACAGGGCCAATGGAACCTTCTGCTGTTGGGCTCCCCATATTATATTCAGAGAGCGTCTAATATTATCTACTACCTGCCTTTTGGGTATAAAGCCTGATTGATCTTCATGAGC
Source organism: Microcaecilia unicolor (assembly GCF_901765095.1). Lineage (NCBI taxonomy): Eukaryota > Metazoa > Chordata > Amphibia > Gymnophiona > Siphonopidae > Microcaecilia > Microcaecilia unicolor. The sequence continues at coordinate 113,302,827 of NC_044040.1, forward strand.
TAATTGTGGTAACACTCTACCTAGGCGATCAGCCATTATCTTCACTTTTAAGTATCTTATTCAATTCAGTAAAAATTGAATCAGTACACCACAGAACCAGCAAAAAAGATATTGTAGTACATGAGCTTTTAAGATCACACATATAACACCCACAGAAAATAACTTTATTCCCATCATCCATAGTTCTCACAGCCTGCCTAGCCAATTTGCCTCCCATCGTATCAAAAGCAGAATGTTCAAACAAGCTCCTCGTTCACTCCATGGAAAGACTTGTCATCATAAGCATACACCATCCTCTAAACGACAACTTTTAAAGATTTATCCCTCACCAAACTTAAAGTCCCTCTTTCATTCTATCCTAGTGGGCTACATTAATGCAAGATCTGTAGTAAATAAAACAACTATTATATCAGACTGGATTTCATCAGAAAACCTTGACTTGATTTTTATTAGTGAAACTTGGATTCATATCCAAAATGATCCCATTATTCTCGATTTATGTCCTCCAGGATACAAACTTACACATTGGATTAGTTAAAGAAAAAGAGGAGGTGGCATTGCTTTAATTTACCACTCCCATTTTATTATTGACATTGTCGCCGACTCTCTTACTCCTCATCTTGAAATTGCCTCGATGAGAATCTCCAACAAATCATTACATGGCCATTTGCACTGCATTTTATTGTATAGACCTCCTGGTAATTGGAATGAGTCCCAAATTATCCTTACAGACTTTATCTCAAACATATGTGTAACAAGTCCTAACATTATTATTTTAGGTGACATCAACCTCCACCTTGAAGACCCAAAATCGACCAGTGCACAGGATTGCATCGATTTTCTCCATTCATGGGATCTTTCTTTACCATTCCTGCAAGCTACCAACACCAAACGGCATTCCCTCGATCTACTTTCACACAAATTGGCCTATGATGATTTCCGTATCCCATACGTTGGTCAGAAACTCCTTGGTCTGATCATTACAAGTTACACTTAACTCTACTTTGGCGGAAAAAAGGTCCCCAACGCACACAAGGCCATACAACTTACAGCACTAGAGATCAAATTGAACCAAAGGATTTCTGGAAAATGATTTACGACAATGACCGGTCAGCATGTACAGATTCCAAATACTTCCACTCTGACTGGGATGTTAGATGTAGAAAAATCTTAGATGTTTTAGCTCCTGAAAAAACTCGAACATCACGAAGACAGAATTTGACGCCTTGGTATAATGAAGACCTAAGAAAACTTAAAACACTTACTAGACGAGCTGAACGGTCCTTGGGAAAAAAAATGAGCATACTGTTGAAACATGGAAACATAGTAACGGTTGCCGGCTTCTTGAAGCCTGGATTGGCCACTGTCAGAGACAGGATGCTGGGCTTGATGGACCATTGGTCTTTTCCCAGTATGGCGGTGCTTATGTTCTTATGTTCTTATTTTAGAGAAGTAGAGGCTGGAGCAGTTTAAGCTGTCATTGCAAATGGTTTCTTGAATGTTTAAAATGTTCAATTGCTGTTGCCTGTTTGTGTTGTGACTGTTATAATATTAGAATAGGTCTGAGGCTATGGGCCCCTGCATTTCAGTTAAGCTGAATCAAATCAAATCGAAAAACCAATTCTGAATTGAATTAATTTGAATCGATTCACCCAAAACGAATTGGAATTGAATCAAATCAAAAAAAGTTTGAGTGAATCGGACAGCACTAATGTTCAGAAGCAGCCATGGTCAGTGAGCTGTGTGATCCAAGCTACTCATGAGAGACGGGGGAGGGGAGTGAAACTCTGTTGCCTGGAGTCCAAGGAGATGGAACAGAGTCTCTGAACATTGCTGTTAATAAATGAAATAACAGTCCTACGTGGATAGAGTAACACCTGTAAGGAGGTTGTTTCTAAAAAGTCCCCTATTTCCTTGAAGTCCCCTATTTCCTTGTTCAAGATCAGTTCTGACAAGGTGACTAATCAGAGGTTGTTCCATCGAGAACAGTTCTCTAATTCCTCCACTTTTTCCTCCAGAGTGTCCCCTGTACCTGGGGACGTTCTTGTTCTACTGTCTGCATCGCATCCTCCACCACTCCCAATTTCTGTTGAACAACCTGCAATTCCGTAGTGACTGTGTTATCATTGCTCCATGTTGTCAATCTTATCCAGTATTAACTACAGTTGTTTGCCTACTGTGTGCCACCCATTCCGAGCCTGGTGTGAGCGACAAAGGTGTGCTTTTGTCTGACATCTTGCTGTATCTGGGCTGATCTTTCTTTCTTTCTTTCCTTTTTGGCTGATTTTGATGCCAAATTATAGTTGAGGGAGGATGCCAACACCAAATATTCACTGGATAGTCGTGGACGTAAGCTAAGCTGTGCTGTTTAATAGTTGATTATTGTGGGAGAACTGGGAGCAGAAAAACCACCCTCCTCTCTGCTCCATGGCACACTGGAAGTCCCCAGGGCCCTTGCATATATAAAGTGGAGTGGAGTGGAGGAGTGGCCTAGTGGTCCTGGGGAACTCAGGAACTGAGTTTGATTTCCACTTCAAGCACAGGCAGCTCCTTGTGACTCTGGGCAAGTCACTTTACCCTCCATTGCCCCATGTAAGCCGCATTGAGCCTGCCATGAGTGGGAAAGCACGGGGTACAAATGTAACAAAATAAAGAGTGCACTGCATGGGCCAGAAGCGAGAAAACGGCAGCTGCCACAGATTGGTGATATTTAAGCTCCTAAATTATGTTCACAAATTGGAGATTCTTGAATCTCCTAGAAGCAGCAAGTCCATGAAATACAACATCATTAAGGTGTTTTCAGAACTACTCAAACAGTGTCCCTTGCATTGAGAAGCTTCACCCCCGTATGTACTATAGATTGGTGGTATTACAAGTGTGATTCAGCCATTTATACCCAGCTCGATTGAAGATAATTTGAAATGGAGAAGAAACATTTTTGATGCAGTGCCAGAAGAGGTGAAATTTGTAGATCAGCTGAAAATGGATCACCATGGTGCAGCTTCTTGAACAAGATCTAGAGGCAAGTGGTTCAAAGGCAAAAGATAATGAGACTATATGTTTGAACACAAAACATGTTCTCTCGACTGGTGCCATCAACTACTAACTACAGAATGACAAGGGGACAGTTTGTCCGCGTCCCTGTGGATTCTGTATCCATCCCTGCCCCATCCCCGCAGGCCCTGTCTCTGTCACTGCCCTGTCCCCGTGGGTTCTGTCTCTGTCTCCGCCCCATCCCTGCAGGCCCTGTCCCCATCCCTGCTCCATCCCCATGGGCTCTGTCCTATCTGCAGAAGCCTCGAACAATTATGATTTTATATTTAAATCTTTTTATTAAAGTATAAAAAGGAACAATATGCTGTGCAACTATTGTGTATAAATTAGAAATAGAAAACAATAATAACAGTGAGCAGCTATAATAACCCTCCTCACCACCACCCTTCCAACCCCAACAATTGCTGATTTCTGCTACCCCAAGGAATCCTAATCCAACCTGTTAAAATGCCCAGGGGTACAAAATACAACCAGTTCTGTATGCCCTAGAGGGGAGAAATATGCCCAGTGAAGCACTGTTATGATTTCTTAATCTGTGGATGAACAAGAAGTCATCAACAATCTCAGGATTCAGTCTAGCTCGCCTATCTTCCATAGTCCTTCCTGCAATAGAAGATGTCTTCTTAGAAGATGTGCTGGTAACAGGATGTATAGGATCCTCCATGCAAATTTTGCTAGTTGTGGCCAACATGTTTGCTTGTTTTTCCAAAAAATCAAATATCGTTGTCTGCATCACTCAAATAGCAGTCCAGTTCATTAACAGGCTTCAAAGTAGAAAATAACACAGGAAAAAAAATGTCCCTGTCCCCGTGGGCACTGTCCCCGTCCTCGCAAGCTCTGTCCCTGTCCCCATCCCCCTAGTTACTGCGGGTCCCCGTCCCCGTGTCATTCTCTACTACTAACCTTGGCCTTAGGCAGCATCTACCCCATTGTATGGAACCGGGTGTTGTAAGCTGCTAGAACATCTCAAGTTCAAACGATCCAAGGGTTTTTGTTGTGTTTAACTTTGCTTATTATCTGGTTTATATGAATGATTTTTGACAGGAAAATGTTCACTCATCCTGACTGTGTTTATTCCCTGAATTTCTGCCTAAGTTTAGCATGTCAGTAGGGACAAAAATATTTCAGCATGTGAAGTTAACGATTACTCTTCTGTTTACTGCTCAATCAAAGAGGTGTAAAGCAGGGGGGCTACACTGGTCTTTTCTGGTTATATTTGCCCAGTTCTTCAATGTTGACAGGTTTTTGTTTTGGGGGTTTTTTTTTTTTTTTTTGCTCCTTTCTACAATTGACAGGACAGTTTGACACTGCCTGCGATTTTCTTACAAACTTGTAATGACCGGTGTTTCCTATGATAATCGCCAGTCATATGGTTTCCTTTGTGTCATAATTAAAACTCTCTGCAAGGAAAGATGCTACAAAGGATTGTAGCATCTAAACTCTTTTTACATGCAAGCAGAGAGTTGGCTCTACATCAGTGTGGCAATCTAATGTTTATTCCTTTAAATATGTAGTGCAGCCTGGATGCTTCTGTAAAGGGTCTTGTCTAACAGATCTAATGGCATTTATGATACATCCTGAAAAAGAATGAAACATACAGTTTGCTAACAAAATGGCTAATACAGACTATCATACAGTTTGCTAACAAAATGGCTAATACAGACTATTGGTGGGGGCTGCAAAAAAAAATCTCAAAATTTAACATAGGTAGATGATGGCAGAAAAAGACCTGCACACTCATGGGTGACTGTAAGATAATAACCTATAATATTAAAGGATTAAATTCTCCGTATAAACGGCACACTTTATTCAAGGAATTGAATATGGTACGCCCACAAGTAGTTTTTTTGCAGGAAACTCATTTTTTGAGAAAACATGAGGGATTGTGTATTTTGCATCGGATACGAGATGTGCAAAAAAACAGGGAGTAGCTATTATGTTCCATAAAGATCTGCAGGTGCAGCTTTTGCATGTTAAGAGGGACCCTGAAGGTCGATTCCTTTTGCACGTAATGTTGGAACAGGAGGAATATACTTTGGTTTGTGCTTATGCGCCAAATGAGCATCAAGATGTCTTTTTGGACCGTATTCGGCGAGCTCTGCAAACCTTTGTGCAGGGTAAATTAATAGTGGCTGGTGATTTTAATGCTACTATGCAGCCGAAGTTGGATCGCTCTGCCACTCCAGTTTCAACAGATTATAAATGTCTCGGGCTTTGGGAGGCTTGGTAGATTCTCTAGGTCTTTGCGATGTGTGGAGGCTTGGGCACCCAAAAGAGAGGGACTACACTTTTTATTCCCCAGCTCACCTGACCCACTCGCGGTTGGATTATATTTTTATTGATAAAACTTTGTCTGGGGGAGGGGGGGACTCGTTTATAGGACATATCACTATCTCGGACCATGCTCCGGTCTGGGTTACTCTTCCTGATTTCAGGGAGGAGGTCCGGGATCGGAGATGGACGTTTAATAATTGTCTATTACAAGATTCAGAGATTGTTCAAAATTTTGTTCCCATCTTGAGAGAGTCCTTTGATATTAACTTGGACTCGGGCCCATCTTTGGCTGTAGTGTGGGATGCGTTTAAGGCTGTCTCCAGAGTATATTTTATGAAGTATGCGAGTCATCGAGCACGGGTTCAGAGGGCTCGTCTGGCTAACTGTATGCAGAGATTGGGAGTTTTGGAGGATAAATATAAGGCTTTGGGTTTGGCGTCGGATTATCAGAAGCTACAGGCGGTTCGCTTAGAATTAGCAGCTCTTCATGATGAGAATTTGAAATTCGTGCATGATCGATTAAGTCAAGTACACTATGAAAGTATCAATAAGCCTGGGTGTCTGCTGGCCTCAAAGCTTAGAAAGTTGAGAGCGGATAGGCAAATCTTGCGGGTTCAGGATGGAGGAGGGGATCAATTAAGGAAGCCCGCGAGTATCCGAGATAGGTTCGCACAGTTCTATGAGCAGTTATATAAAGCAAACGCCAATGTACAGGTTGGGAACATCGATAGCTACCTGAACGCGCGAGGTCTGGTGGCTTTGTCGGAGCAACAGAGGAGGGAGTTGGATGCCTTGGTAACCGTAGATGAGGTGTTGGGAATTATAAAAGAGCTTCCGACAAATAAGGCCCCGGGATTAGACGGATTCACCACTGAATTTTTTAAGGCTTTTGCTGGAGAATTGGCACCATACTTGGTGCTGGTTATTAAATCGGTGAGAGAAGGTGCACCTTTGCCCCAGTCCATGATGGAGGCCTGGTTGGCCGTTATTCCGAAGCCTGGTAAAGACATCACTGAATGTGCGTCATATCGCCCGATCTCAATTTTAAATATCGATGTAAAAATTTTGGCGAAGGTATTGGCCAATCGCCTGGCTAAGCTGCTTCCTAGCCTGATTCACCCGGATCAGGTGGGGTTTGTGGCGGGAAGACAGGCTATGGATAATATTAGAAGAACTCTGGATTTACTGTATGTATCACAAAAGAGAAAACTCCCCATGGTCCTGTTGGGTCTAGATGCTGAAAAGGCCTTCAACAGGGTCCATTGGGGGTTTCTTGACAAGGCCTTGGAAAAATTTGGAATGGGACCGGTGTTTAGACTGTGGATCAAGGCATTTTACACTTCTCCTAAAGCTTGTGTTAAAATTAATGGGGGCTATTCGAGGCTTTTCTCCTTGGAAAGGGGCACCAGACAGGGGTGTCGGTTGTCACTCCTTTTGTTTGCTCTGGCTATGGAACCAATGGCATCGGCTATCAGAGAGAATGTGGACATTTTAGGTGTAACTGTGGGAGGCGAGGAATTTAAGATTGCGCTATTTGCTGACGACATTCTCCTTTCCCTCACGCGGCCGTTGGTGCTCCTTCCTAACCTAATGAAGGAAATTGAAATATATTCGGGGGTGTCTGGATACAAACTTAATACAAGCAAGTCCATAGCGTATGGCAGTACGTATGCCTTCGGGACTAATGGACATCATTTGCATTTAAATGGTCAAATAGGGACCTTTGATACTTGGGAGTGCAGATCCCCTGGAAATTATCGGAGTTATTCAATCTTAATTATCTGGCGGTTCAGAAGGTGATACATAGCGATTTGGACCGTTGGAATTCTATTGGTCTTTCTTGGTTCAGGCGGATAGCGGTCATCAAAATGAATGTTCTCCCTAGGTTAATGTACCTGTTACAAGTGCTTCCTTTGCGCCTTTCGAGGTCCTTTTTATCTAACTTACAAGCCAAGTTGGTCAGCTTTATCTGGGCCCAGAAGCGTCCGTGGTTACCGAGAGCCTTCTTGTATAAAAGTCGGCGAGATGGTGGGTTGGGGGTTCCTAACCTATTTTGGTATCACTGTGCTGCACAGGCCCGGTCGGCCATTGAATGGTTTCGAAGGGAGAGTCATAAGAAGTGGGTTCATATTGAGCAATCTCTGATAGGTTTGCGTAGGTTGGGACAACTAATGTGGCTTCCAAGTAAGCATAGAGGACGGGTGGAATGTTTTCCCCCTGTCGTTCAGAATACTTTTTATTACTGGGATCTTTTTTTTCTGGCACGTCAACCCTTTTTTTCTCGACTAGCACCAATGGAGATAATCCTTTGTTTGAGCCAGGGGTGGGAAGGACACCCTTTCAGAGCTGGGCGGATTTGGGATTGGAGATGTGGGGGCAGTTCTATGAAGGGGGAGAGATAGTTCCCTATGAGAAGCTTGTTGAAGATTTTAGGCTAAAGGCACAGGCTAGGTATGCGTATTTGCAACTGAAACATTTTTTGCACAATCCGCAGTATAGAGCCTGCATGGTACGGGAGGTTGGTCTATTGGAAGAGTTATGTGTTACACCTGGGAGTACTCGAGGGCTGATCACCTCTTTATATGGGTATATGAGCCAGCGAATTCAGCCTTTTCTTTTACACCGGCATAATTGGGAAAAGGAGTTAGACTTTACTTTTTCAGAGGCAACTTGGGTGAGGTTGTAGAAGGGGCTCTTGAAGTCGGCCTTATCGGTGGCAGTGAAAGAAAACGCGATTAAAGTTTTTTATCGCTGGTATTTGACTCCAATAAGATTACAACATATGTTTCATGAGGTGTCTGCACATTGTTGGAGGGGCTGCGGTGAATTAGGTACTATGGGCCATATTTGGTGGCTCTTTCCTAAGGCGAGGGCATATTAGAGGGCAATACAATCAAGATTGCAGGTTTGGCTGGGTTTACTAGTGCAGTGGCATCCGGCTGTTTTCTTGCTGGGACAGAGACCTGGGGGATGTAATGGGAGGCAATTTTTATTGGTGCGGTGGGCCTTACAAGCAGCTCGTATACACATGGCAAGGTGCTGGAAGTCTCCTGGTGTTCCATCGCTGAGTGGGTGGGTGGCTAAGTTGAGGTATATATGTGAGATGGAACATTTGACAGCGGTGAAAAAGAAGACATTGCCCAGATGGGAACAGATATGGGAACCATTTGTTCATCATTGCCCTGTATGAAGGGTTAGTGTAACTATCGTGTTTTACATTTGTTTAGCGTTGGATGAAAGGTGGGGGGGGGGGGGGGGGGTTGAGGGGGGGAAGTAAGAGGAGGCGGGGGGCTGTATGTGTCTTGGGCGGTACTGTTTAGGGTAGGGTAGATTTTGGGTAGGGCGAGTGTAAAAATGGGGGGGGAAAGATAAGAATATTGAATGATCAAATTGCTGCATTGAAATTGTACTTAAGCGACTTACTGGGCTGAGTTCCATTGTGTTTCTGCAGATGTATTTCTTATAGCATATTGTTGTTACTTTTGAAACTTTGAACTGTTGTAATGATAATCAATGCTCAATAAAGATTCTTATAAATTAAAAAAAATAAAAAGACCTGTACAGTCCATCCAGTCTGCCCAACAAGATAAACTCATATTTTCTACTTTTTGTGTATACTGTAAACCCCCTAGAGCAGTTAAATTACAATAATTAAAGAAATAAATATATATGAATGTCACAGTTTCAAATAGGGTTCCCAAATAAACTCCACTCAACCAAGGGATTTGACAAAAAAAAATGGTTTATTAAATGATAAAATAAATAGAAACACTTGTTGGTTATGTTCCTTAATGTTGGTACCAATTATTAAAGTTTGCTAGTATTGCACAAAAATAGTGCAAGGTGTTAAATACTTTGTGATAAGGTTACAAAGGCAATAAAGGCAATAACATGTTCAAAACTACAATTACAGTTACCAAAACCCCAACCCCACTTTTGCAATAACACAAAACATCCCAAACATGTACACAGCTCTAATTAGTGTACTCAGATCTGATATATCTATCTTTCAGTTTGTGTGCACACAATAATGTTACTGGTATATCAAATCTTCGCTAGCATCGCTGCTCTCTTGTGTTGGGTACCTTGGTCTTCTCCACATCCACGTTTCCTCGATTGGCGAGGTCAGATCACCGGCTCAGGAACTCCAGGATACCTACTGCTCTGACTCAAAAAAACTAAAAAAAGGAAAACCCTGACTCTATGTGTTCGATGTGTGTGCTAACCTCAATCAGTATCCCCCTTTTTTTTTTTGGCAAAGGACCTTGTGGGCTAACTAAATTCAAATAAAAAGATAAGCAGGGGACATTCCTATCTAGCCCTCCCAAAACATGATCCCTTTTTCTTTTGCTTTGTTATACACCCACCCTCTACTCACACTGATGGACTGCTAAGCTAAATCTCCTAAAGGCAGCAGGCTCTTAACTGCAGGCACTCACGCTGGCAGACACTCTAAAAAAAGTTCCTTTGGAGTCTGGGCACTCAGTGCAGGGGGGGGTGTCTCTCTCTCATGGTGCGGGCACTCAAACCAGCAGGCTTCTATCTGGATCCTCCTGAGGCAAGACACTCACGCTGGCAGACACTCTAAAAAATGTTCCTGTGGAGTCTGGGCACTCAGTGCTGGGGGGGGGGTGTCTCTCTGTCTCGATCTCTTGGTGCGGGCACTCAAACCAGCAGGCTTCTGTCTGGATCCTCCTGAGGCAGACACTCACGCTGGCAGACACTCTAAAAAAAGTTCCTTTGGAGTCTGGGCACTCAGTGCGGGGGGGGGGGGGTGTTTCTCTCTCTTTGTGGGGCTTCTTCCCTTTCCGGATAGGTCTCTTCTTTACAGGACAGGCACTCACACGGCCGCTCTCTCTCTCTGTTCTCTCTGGGCAGGCAAACACACATACGGAGGGATGCGCTGGGTAGACTTCTTTCTTCTATGTTTGTGCTGCGCTGCGTATGCCTTGTAGCGCTATAGAAATGCTAAATAGTAGTAGTAGTAGTAGTAGTAGACTTCCCAGGGATTCAGGGACCTGGCCATGTTGCCCTCTATTCAGCTCTGCACTGCTCCCAACGCGTCTCGGCTTCCCAGTGTGTTCCCTTCTTCCTCCTCTGCTTCTCTGTCTGAAGAATGGCCTCTGTGGCTACTGCTACAGCTTCTCTTTTGCCCCGGCTCGCTCCAGATCCCTTCTCTTCCTCCTCCCCTGATCCTGCCTGCTTTAGTGCCCGGCCCGGGTCTGAGGACTCACCAGCTTTCTCTCTTAATCTGGGGCTCGCTTTTCTTTTCTTCTACTGCAGCTCACTCCTGCTTGGGTTTGATCTCCTTCTCATCCAGCCAACAGCTGCCTCTTCTTGCCTGAGCATGCCCTTCTCTGTCCCAGCTTGTACAATCCTGCCTGGATCCGATCTTCTCCTCTCAGAGCATTCTTTCAGCCTCCTTTGTCTGTCTGGGCTTGCCTTTCTTCTTCCCAGGCTGCCTCTGGACTACAAATCTTTTTCTTTCTTCCACCCCTCCTGTCCCCTGGATTGGCTTGAAATTCACGCCAATCTATGGGTCAGACTGCCTCCTGCCACCTCATTGGTCCAAATTCGTGCCCTTTTGCAGATCCTGGCTCCCATTGGCTGCCTTCCACACTGCCCATCCTCCCACAGTTACAAACTCGTAAAATTTTAAACACACCTCTAGCATCTATGGGCACCTGAGTTCTTTGTTTTATAACAGTGTTGGAGCATTTTAAACACTTTAAACATTTTAACTAAAAGGTGTCAGTGCTGTTGCTGGGTTACCCTGAGACCTCTGCACCTCCCTGTCCTCTGCAAGATGCCCCCTCCCAGGGAAAAAGAGGGGGGGAGACAAGGTAAAGGCTTCTTTTTTTTCTATATTTACAATACCTTACCTTAATTTGTATCTGCCATTTTCAGGGCACAGACCGTAGAAGTCTGCCCAGCACTAGCCCCGCCTCCCAACCACCAGCCCCGCCTCCTACCACCGGCTCTGCCACCCAATCTCGGTTAAGCTTCTGAGGATCCATTTCTTTTCAACAGTATTCCTTTATGTTTATCCCACGCATGTTTGAATTCTGTTACCGTTTTCATCTCCACCACCTCCCGCGGGAGGGCATTCCAAGTATCCACCACTCTCTCCATGAAAAAATAAAGCCTCAAAACTCAAAAAGCACTGGTCTGACCAAATGTGCCAGTTTTCCCAAAGGAATACCCAGATATTATCATTGGCCTCAATAAATCATCAAACTCCAGAAAAAAGAGAGCAACCAAAAAACAGAGAAGAAAAGCTGTTCACTAGAAAACCGTTGAAAAATAGCCAAAACCCACACAGTCTGTTTTAGTCATCAAAAAACAAAAATTCCCACATCAAATCCCCATTAGTTCCAATAAATATTGCTGGTAATTGTGGGACTATATCTTGACATAATTTGTGGCATTTATTGGGACTAGTGGGGATTTGATGTTGGAATTTTTGTTTTTTGATGAGTAAAACACTTTGTGGGTTTTGGCTAATTTTCTCCGGTTTTTTAGTGATTAACTTTTTTCTCCATTTTTGGGAGTTTTTTGGTCGCTCTCTTCTTTCTGGAGTTTGATGATTTAGAGCCCTGTTTACTAAGCCGCAGTAGAGGTGCACTAGGGTTATTAGTGTGCGCTAACCATGTAGATGCCCATAATATTCCTGTGGGCATCTATATGAGTTAGTGCACGCTAATTTTTAGCACAAGCTAAAAACACTAGTGCACCTTAGTAAACAGGGCCCTTATTGAGGCCAATGATAATATCTGGGAATTCCTTTGGGAAAACTGACACATTTGGTCAGATTGATGCTCTTTGAGCTTTGAGGACTTGTTTATTTTAATTTTGAGATTTTTTTGCAGCCCCCATAGTCTGTGACCACAGCTCTATAAATATAAATTAAACTGAAACCCTAAGAAGTCAGACCTTGTATGTAGTACAACACTAGAGAAACAAGAAAGAAAGGCATTTCCTCCTGTGCAAAATATAAAGATACTACATGCCAGGGATGGTGTTAGAGGGGTGCAACTAGGGCAATTGTGCTTGGCTTTCTGGCCAGAGAGAGCCCCAAGCCTGCAGAAGCTGAAGAAGGCGTAGCTTGGTAATGGGCTTTGGGGTCTTCTCCCAGATTTCTGCCCTGGGCCTCAGCCATGTCTAACACCAGCTCTGGCAAGATGTACATTCCAAATCTGGCATATTCTAATCACAAAATAGAAAATAAAAATAATTTTTGTACTTTTTTGTTGTCTGGTCACTTAATTTTTCAAATCACATTGGTCCCAGTCTCTGGTTTGTGCTTCCTTCTGTCTTTCCTGTCCATTTGACATTTCTTCTATCTCCATGTCCACCATCATCTCCCATCTCTGTGCCCCTATATTTCCTTGTCCAGCATCTCCCCTGTGTTCCTATTCTCCCCCTTGTCTGGTATCTCTATTCCCATATGTCCCTTCCCTCTCCCCTGTGTCCACTGTATCTGCATTCCCATATCTCCCTCCACCCCCCCCCCCCCAGGGTCAGGCATTGCCCCTCTATGCTCATATGCCATCCCAATACAGCATCTCACCTGTGTCCCTGTCCCCATGCTCCCACTCAATGCCCATCATCTCCCTTCCTTCTGTTTCTCTATATCTCCCCATGTCCCCTTTATCCCTTCCCCCCCAATGTGTTCCTCTCCTCTCTGACCTCTGACTCCACCCCAACCAGCTCCTCTCCTTCTCTCTTCCCTCCCCCTTATGCATCTGGTTCATTCTCCCACTGCTGGTTCAGCATTTGACCCCTCTTCCTTTCTCTCCTTGGTCCAGCATCTGTCTCCCTTCCCTTTAACCCCAACCCCTACCCCTCCAATAGGTCCAGGACTTCTCTCCCCTCACTCCAGTCTCCCTTGCAGGTCCACATCTCTCCCCCTTTCCTCCTGCCCCCCCCCCCCCCCACATATCCAGCACCTCTCTTCCACCCCCTGCATATCCAGCACCTACTACTACTACTATTTAACATTTCTAGAGCGCTACAAAGTGTACGCAGCGCTGTACAAACACAGAAGAAAGACAGTCCCTGCTCAAAGAGCTTACAATCTAATAGACAAAAAGTAAAGCATTTAAATTTAAAATATTTAAGCAGTCAAGCACAAGAGAACAGTCACAGAAGGACAGAAGATGTTGAAGGGTGGTCAGTGTGATTAGGTGTAACTCTGGTTGGAGTAGTGGGAGAAGGTGATAGAAGAATAGAAATGGGTGAGGTAAAGTAATGAGTGGGTTGATAGGGAGGTTATATAAGACATGTCACTCTAGGGGTGGGTGGGTAGAGGGGTAGGGTGGGTGGAAGCAGGAGAAGGTATTCTCTGCAGCCTATCTGTGAGATGGAAAATGCTCTCTGAAGCAGGGTTGCCAGGTAGAAATTTTTTTTCCAGCCCAATCCGGGCCAGAAACCAGCCCAAAACCCGCCCAAACACAAACCCCGCCCCTGACACCCCCACCCCCGCGTCACCGGCCCCGCCCCCGCCGTCACCGGCCCCGCCTCCCACGTCATCGGGCCCGCCTCCCCGTCATCAGCCCCGCCTCCCACGTCATCGGGCCCGCCTCCCCGTCATCGGCCCCGCCTCCCACGTCATCGGCCCCGCCTCCCACGTCATCGGCCCCGCCCAAAACGTCACTAACCCCGCCCAAAACGTCACTAACCCCGCCCCCCGCGGCCGAAAAAAATCAAAAAGCCGCCCAAAAAGCCGCCCGGAAGCCTAAAAAACCGCCCAAAAAACCACAACCCGCCGCGGGCAAAAATTTCCCGCGGCGGGGCGCGGAAAACCGCCCAATTGGGCGGTAAAACCGCCCACCTGGCAACACTGCTCTGAAGCTGCTGCTATAAGTTGTTAGTTTTCTCTCCCTGAAAGAGATCCAAGCCACACCCACGAAGTTCAAACTGTCAGTGGGGAGGGTGAGGGGAGGAAATGGCAGTGCTTGATGAAAAAGAGAGCTCAGTTTGATAGGAGATATACTATAGGATGTCATTCTGAGGCCAGGCTAAGTCTAAAGCAGGAGAAGGTATTCTCTGCAGCCTATCTGTGAGATGGAAAATGCTCTCTGAAGCTGCTGCTATAAGTTGTTAGTTTTCTCTCCCTGAAAGAGATCCAAGCCACACCCACGAAGTTCAAACTGTCAGTGGGGAGGGTGAGGGGAGGAAATGGCACCTCTCTCCCTTCCCTCCAACACCCCTGCATATCCAGCATCTTTCCCTCCCATCCCCTGCGTATCCAGCACCTCTCTCCCTTCCCTCTCACCCCACCCCCCATATATTCAGCACCATTCTCCCTTCCCCTCCAGCCCCTATATATCTAGCACCTCTTTCCCTTCCCTCCATTCCACTTGCAGGTCTACATCTCTACCCGTTCCCTCCTGCCCCCCCCTGCATATCCAGCACCTCTCTTCCACCCCCTGCATATCCAGCACCTCTCTCCCTTCCCTCCCACACCCCTGCATAGCCAGCATCTCTCTCCTTTCTCTCCCACCCCCTGCATATCCAGCACCTCTCTTCTTTCCCTCCCACCCTCTGCATATCCAGCACCTCTCTCCCTTCCCTCTCACTCCACCCCCCATATATTCAGCACCTCTCTCCCTTCCCTCTACTCCACTTGCAGGTCCACATCTCTACCCATTCCCTCCTGCCCCCCCAACACATATCCAGCACCTCTCTTCCACCCCCTGCATATCCAGCACCTCTCTCCTTTCCCCTCCAGCCCCTATATATCCAGCACCTCTCTCCCTTCCCTCTACTCCACTTGCAGGTCCACAGCTCTACCCCTTCCCTCCAGCACCTCCTTACATGACCAGTGGCTCTCACCCTTCCCTCCAACCTCCCCCACCCCATCCATCTCCCCACCCCGTGCATATCCAGTGCCTCTTCCCGGACCCTTCCCTCCAAACCCCAGCATGTCCAGCACCTCTCTCCCCTCCCACAATTCCGACACCTCTGCATCTTCCTTACCCTCCCCCATCCCCACCACTTGCACTTCTTGCTATTATCTCTGCCCAGCAGGAACTCCACACAGGCCTGCCGCATCCCACCCTGCCTGCATAAACAGTCAGTTGCATCAGTAGATGAGACAAGGTAGAGGGAAGGCCTGTGTGGAATTCCTGCCAGGCGGCATGATAGCATAAAGTGCAAGCACCACTGCAGTGGGGGCGGGGGAGGGAAAGAAAGATGTGGAGGTGCTGGAACTACGGGGGGCAGGGGCTGGAGGGATGTTGAGATTTCCATGTATGGAATGTAGCGTTTCTGGGTGGGCCTGCGCCCACCCAAACCCAATTGTACCTATGCCTCTGATCAGCACCCTTCCCGGTACCATGAAATATAAGCCCCCCTCCCCCCAATTTTTGCAGTTAAATCCTCTAAAAGGCTCACACCAAAGCACAGGAAAACAGATACCAATGCCCACTACAGGCTGCATGGGCATCTTTCTCCTTTTAAAAGAAGCCAAAAACTGGCAATTTAATGTGAAAAATGCAGAAGAAATCCTCTCTTCAAAACCTGAATGCCATCCCTGACCTGGCAATGAGTTTTCAGCATTAAGACCAGCATTAGTTTCTGCACTGTCTTCTGAACATTAGACTGAATACACAATCTGAATCCATTTCAATGCATTTTAATACAATTTATGCTGATATTCAGTGCACAGATTAGCATGTGCGCAGTTCTGGCGCTAATCACACCTAGCACCAGCATTAGGTTTTGGGCATCAGGGCCTATGACTGGACACTGTTCCTTAAACTTAGGGACACTTGGAGAGTGGATGTCCTAGTAGTATCCATTTCTACTAGTTACAGCTTCAAGGATTGGTGCTGATATTCTTTTGCAAATTGATCTAAAGAACTAGTGTGCTGAAACTTATTCTATATACTGGTTTCTATTTATTTATTTCCAAGCATGTGATATACTGCAAATTGAGCCTATACAGGCAACTAAGTGGTTTAAGTAGTATAAAATAACAATTTTTCCGAGCTGTGGGTGGGGGCAGGAGGAAGAGAGGGGGGAAGGAAAGGACAGGGTCAAAGGGAGAGCAGGGTCAGAGACAGAAGGTAAGACACATATGAAACTTAAGACAAGTAGAAGGAAAAGCGGAGGAAAACAGGAAGGTTTTCAGAAACGTTTTGAAGGACTGCAGAGGCATGTCAGCTCTGAGGTGGAAAATCATTCCACAACTTAGGGCCTAGATAACTGAATGCTGTTATCTCGGGAGACTGAACGCAAAGTAGATTACCTGAAGTAGACTGAAGAAGATGACACAAAGTTATTCAAAGTTGTTAAATCACAAGAGGATTGTGAAAAATTACAAGAGGACTTTACAAGACTGGGCATCTAAATGGCAGATGACGTTTAATGTGAGCAAGTGCAAAGTGATGCATGTGGGAAAGAGGAACCCGAATTATAGTTATGTAATGCAAGGTTCCACATTAGGAGTCACCGACAGGGAAAGGGACCTAGGCATCATCGCTGATGATACGTTGAAACCCTCTGCTCAGTGTGCGGCGGCAGCTAAGAAAGCAAATAGAATGTTAGGTATTATTAAGAAAGGAATGGAAGACAAAAATGAGGATGTTATAATGCCTTTGTATCACTCCATGGTGCGACCGCACCTCGAATGTTGTGTTCAGATCTGGTCACCGAATCTCAAAAAAGATATAGTGGAATTAGAAAAGGTACAGAGAAGGGCAACAAAATGATAAACAGGATGGGATGACTTCCCTATGAGGAAAGGCTAAAGTGACTAGAGCTCTTCAGCTTGAAGAAAAGAGGGGAGATATAACAGAGGTCTATAAAATAATGAGTGGAGTGGAATAGGTAGATGTGAATCGCTTGTTTACGCTTTCCAAAAATAGGAAATTAGGGAAGCGAATAAATTGGGCAATGTAATATTAATTGGTGATTTCAATTATCCACATATAGACTGGGTTAATGTATCATCGGTACACACTAGGGAGGTGAAATTTCTTGATTAAATCAAGGACGGCTTCATGGAACAGCTGATTCAGGAGCCCACAAGAGAAGGAAAAATACTAGACTTAGTCATTACTGGAGCTCATGATCTGGTGCGGGGGGGTAACGGTGCGAGGGCCGCTTGATAACAGTGATCATAATATGATCAGTTTTGATATTGGCATTGAAGTAAGTGAACTTAGGAAATCAAATATACTAGCGTTTAACTTTAGAAAAGGTGATTACGACAAAATGTGAAAAACGGTGAAAAAAAGACTGAAAGGTGCAGCTCGCAGGGTAAAAAACTTGCATCAGGCGTGGCTGCTGTTTAAAAACACCATCTTGGAGGTACAGGACAAATATATTCCGCGCGAAAAAGGGGAAAAAAGACCAAACGTCAGCCGGCGTGGCTAAACAGTAAGGTAAAGGAAGTCATTAGAACCAAAAAACAATCCTTCAGAAAGTGGAGAAGAGAACCAACTGAAAGTAACAAGATAAAACATAAGGAATGCCAAGCCAAATGCAAAGCGGAGATAAGGAGGGCAAAAAAGGACTTTGAAAAATAGTTAGCGTTAGAAGCGAAAATACATAGTAAAACATTTTTTAGATACATTAAAAGCAGGAAGCCGGCTAAAGAATCGGTTGGGCCGCTGGACGAAAATGGTGTTAAAGGGGCAGTCAGGGAAGACCGAGCCGTAGCGGAGAAATTAAATTAATTCTTTGCTTCGGTCTTCACCGAGGAGGATTTGGGAGGGACACCGGTGCCAGAAAACATATTTGAAGTGGGCGAGTAGGAGAAACTAAATGAATTCTCTGTAAACTTGGAGGATGTAATGGGTCAGTTCTGCAAACTGAAGAGTAGTAAATTGCCAGGACCTGATGGTATTCATCCCAGAGTATTAATAGAACTGAAAAATGAACTTGTAGAGCTACTGTTAGTAATATGCAATCTATCCCTAAAATCGAGTGTGGTACCGGAAGACTGGAGGGTAGCCAATGTTACGCCGATTTTTTAAAAGGGTTCCAGGGGAGATCCGAGAAATTATAGACCGGTGAGTCTGACATCGGTACCGGGCAAATGGTAGAGGCTATTATCAAGAATAAAATTACAGAGCACGTACAAAAACATGGGCTGATGAGACAAAGTCAGCACGAATTTAGTGAAGGGAAGTCTTGCCTTACCAACCTACTGCATTTTTTTGAGGGGGTGAACAAACATGTGGACAATGGGGAGCCGGTGGATATTGTGTATCTGGATTTTCAAAAGGCGTTTGACAAAGTGCCTCATGAAAGACTCCCGAGGAAACTGGAGAGTCATGGGATCGGAGGTAGGGTATTACTATGGATTAAGAACTGGTTGAAAGATAGGAAGCAGAGAGTAGGATTGAATGGTCAGTATTCTCAATGGAGAAGGGTAGTTAGTGGGGTCCCGCAGGGGTCTGTGTTGGGACCGCTGCTTTTTAACATATTTATAAATGATGTAGAGATGGGAGTAACTAGTGAGGTAATTAAATTCGCAGATGACACAAATTTATTCAGGGTCATCAAGCCGCAGGAGGAGTGTGAAAGATTACAGGAGGACCTCGTGAGACTGGGGGATTGGGCGTCCAAGTGGCAGATGAAGTTCAATGTTGACAAGTGCATGTGGGTAAGAGGAACCCGAATTACAGCTATGTCATGCAAGGTTCCGCGTTAGGAGTTACGGACCTAGAAAGGGATCTGGGAGTCATCGTGGATAAGAGGCTAAAAACATCTGCCCAGTGTGCTGCCGTGGCTAAGAAAGCGCACAGAATGTTGAGTATTATTAGGAAAGGGATGGAAAACAAACACAAGGATGTTATAATGCCGTTGTATTGCTCCATGGTGCGACCGCACCTCGAGTATTGTGTCCAATTCTGGTTGCTGCATCTCAAAAAAGATATAAAGGAATTAGAAAAGGTGCAGAGAAGGGCGACGAAAATGATAAAGGGAATGGAACAACTTCCCTATGAGGAAAGGCTGAGAAGATTAGGGCTCTTCAGCTTGGAGAAAAGGCGGCTGAGGGGTGATATGATAGAAGTCTACAAGATAATGAGCGGAGTAGAGCGGACAGATGTGAAGCGTTTGTTTACACTTTCAAACAACAACAAAACCAGGGGACACAAGATGAAGCTAGAATATGGTAGATTTAAAACAAATAGGAGAAAGTTTTTCTTTACTCAGCGTGTAGTTAGACTCTGGAACTCGTTGCCGGAGAATGTAGTGACAGCAGCTGTCCTTATGGAATTTAAAGGGGATTTGGACAGATTCCTGAGGGAAAAGTCCATTGAACATTATTACATTTTTTAATAAATTTTTTTTTTTTTTTTTTTTTTTGGGGGGGGGGGGGTTGCTGGGTTCTTGAAGCCTGGATTGGCTGCTGTCTGAGACAGGATGCTGGGCTTGATGGACCCTTGGTCTTTTCCCAGTATGCCAGTGCTTATGTACTTATGTACTAGGACTAGGGGGCATGCAATAAAGCTAGAAAGTGTAAATTTAAAATGAATCCAAGAAAATATTTCTTCTTTCAATGTGTACTTAAACTCTGGAATTCATTGCCAGAGAATGTAGTAAAAGCAGATAGCTTAGCAGGGTTAAAAAAAAGGTTTGGATGGCTTCCTAAAGGAAAAGTCCATAGACCATTATTAAAATTAACTTGGGGAAAATCCACTACTTATTTCTAGAATAAGCAGCATAAAATGTATTGTACTGTTTTGGGATCTTGCCAGGTACTTGTGACCTGGATTGGCCATTGTTGGAAACAAGATGCTGGGCTTGATGGACCTTTAGTCTGTCCCAGTATGGCAATACTTATGAGTATAAGGAACAAGAAGATTATGCAAGTAAGCAAAAGCAGTGGGAACCTGACCTTTAAAGACTAGCATAATAATCCTGTACCATATACATGAAGAGACTGGAAGCCAGTGTTCTAAACAAAGAAGAGGGGTAACATGATCGAAGCGATGTGCACAATGAATACGTTTAACTGCTGTCGATTGGATTAACTGAAGATGTTTTAAACAACGGAGTGTGAGGTCTTCATACAATGAATTGCAATAATCCATCCACATTATAACAACTCTCAAAATGAGGGAACGGATGGATTGGGTTGACAGAAAGGGCCGAACTGAATGTATATAGTGCATAGCAAAAAAAGAGGATTTAGTCACATTATCTGCGTCTTGAAAATGAGTTTAGATTTGAATACAAAACGTAGGACTCTAACACAATCACTTGTGATAAATACATGACACACCCTGCCCTGATCTGGTCACTAGAGGGGGGTGGGGTATGTGATAAGGATGTGACATGCTCTATCCTAAAGAGGCCACCAGGGGAGCCCTCATGGTAAAGGTTGACATAATGACCAGAAAGGCTCACTAGAGGGAGCCCTTGTACTGACAACCCAGTTCCAGAGGGCTGGGGAGAGAGGGCTGTCCCTTTAAGAGATTGAAAATGGAGAGAGAGTTTTGATCCTGGACCTTTCTGGAACTTGGAGGAGGAGTCCAGAAGGGTGTGGCTGGCAATAGGCAGCCCTTTAAAAAGAGTTCTTCCTGGAAGAAAGCCTGATGGAGATGGATGCTGGTGCCCACAGTGATCCAGAGAAGCTTGCCTAAAGATCCTTGAAGCTAGCACCACATCAAGAAACCAAATCTCTAAAATGCATAACAAGGTACTTACCTTAAGGTTATAATGACTCTACCTGTTTGTATACAGAGGAGCTCAGCCATGGGGTGAAGGACAGGCCCATAAGATGATTGTGAGAGAAGTCCTGTCCAAGAGGAGGAGGCTGTTAGACTGAGACCCCTGTGCTCTATGAAGAGGGGCTCAGTCCAACCAGTGACTAGGAATGAGAACCCTGGAGAAGAGGGGACGGAAGACTTTACACTGGTGTTGATCCAAAGCTGCTGGTAAAGGATTTGCATAAGGCTGAGAATGATAATGTGCCTAATTTGCATATGCCCCAGAACTCTCTAAATAGAAATGGTTTTCCCAACCAAACAAGCCTGAATGAGGAAAGAGACACAGAGGCATTGCTTACCAGAGGGAAAAGAAGGATCTTTCCCTAAGAAGCGGGGTGTTGAGTGAAGTCACCCTAAGGTTAAAGAGGAACCAAGACCTTGACACGGAGCATACTTGGTGTTATAACTAAGAGTGGCTTTGGAGTGCTTTCTTAGAATCAGAGTTCTAGTGTATACTGGTGGAGAGCTGCTGGTTTAAGCTGTTGGCTACAGAGGTATCAGCTGCTAAAATTCAGACAGTGAGAGGGGTGGGGAAGATCAGGTAGAGTGGGCCTCTGGATGTTAAGGGCTACACATTGAGGACTGGTTCTAGTCAATAAGTCATGAGTCCCCAGAGAAATCAACTGATGGAATTCAGACAGAGTCCCAAGTGACAGGAAAAGCACATGGAGCGGGCCCTGTCACACACTCAAGAGTTGGTGGAGGGGTACAAGTGAATTAGGTTTAGAAAAAAACAATAGTTTCACATTTTGCTTTATTTAAGAAGAGACCATTATTTCTTAACCAGGTGGAAACAGCAGTGAGACAGGTGTTCAAAGTATCTGGTGGTGAAGAGGGATGAGATGAACAAAAGAGAATCTGAATATCGTCAACATAAAAGAATAGTTGGCAGCATTGCTCCTAGATGATGGTTAATAGTATGAGGGATAAGATGGAACCCTCAGGGATGCCAGAGAGAACAGGATAAGTAGAAGAAAGATACCTTGAGTGAGTAAGTTGGTAAAAATGATTTGAAAAGTGACTACTAAAAGGTAGAATCAAGGCACTGTAGGAGGTAGCACCTTTAGGTCCAATTTAAGAGGGTTAAGGGGAAAGAGAGGAGGATGAAAGGGCACAACCATGAGGTTGAAGTACTGCAGGACACAGTTGTGGATCTCACAGCATCAACGAGCAAGCAGGTGCAGTTTTTGAGCACGAAAGTGGAAGACTTAGAGAACAGACATTGGTAGTCAAATATTCAACTATAGGGCATACCGGAGGGGGTGGAGAGGCCAAATGCTCTTATCTTTATTCAAAAATTATTGCACAAGTGTTTTCCAAATTCTCCATGTCAGCTGCCTTATGAAATAGAGACAGCCCATCGTGAGTTACGACTCAAACCCAACATTAACTCCCCCCCCCCCCCCCCCCCCCCCACCCAGGGCGTTCATTATTAAACTGCTTCGGTATCTGGAGGTTGATTATATTTTGAGGGTTGTCAGGCAACAGAAATGGTGCACCAGTGAGAACGGGGAAATTTGTATATACCTGGATTTTAATGTGGAAACGATGAAAAGGAGGAAGGAGCTTTGGACATAAACAAGCCCTGATTGTGAGGGGTGTTCAGGCAGGGATCTGGCACCCTGCCTGGTTTGTTATATTTCAAAACAGTAAGAGACTTTTGTTTCGACTCTACTACAGCTATTGAGTCCTTCATTAAATTCCTTGATTATGCTAAACAAGAAGAAGGGGCGTCAGTCTGGGATCCTAAAGGACCACCCAGAAGAGTTCAGTGTGTACTCCTCACAAGAAAATGTTTGGGAGGAAAGCTTCCCCAAAGCATAAGACAAAGTCTTTTCAATTGCTGCAGAGGGATAGTTATGGCCTTAGCGAAAAAGCTATCTCAAAGGAAAAATTCTCCCTCTGCTCCTGAATCAACTATGGCAGCACTCTTGGAACGCTCTGAACTGCAGAGTCCAGCTAGTTCGGTAGGGGATGGCGATGAGGATCCTGACCTCAGTTCCGCAGGTCCACCTGCGGCAGCCCTGTCGGGGGCAGGAGAGAAGAGGCAGTGCAAAGTCGTTGAAGAGAGGATGTACACCCAGTTGGATGATATTTATGTGCCTGTTTTGATGGAATGCAAATGCTGACTTCTATTTAGAACTATATTGGTTTGTGGGGATGTTTCGTGCTTCCCATGAGCATTTGTAATACTTATTTAGACTTGTAGTAGCTGCAGCGACATTTGTGAGTTTATTATGAGGTGGGGGAGGTGAAAGGTTTGGAAGGAGGGGGGAATGGCTGAGGTGAGAGAGTAGGGGGGAGGAGGATTGAGATATACTGAAGTTGCTATTGGTCTGGGGTGGAGGTTTAGAAGTGTTCTTGATTTCTAGTCCTTTATGGAAGGGGTTAGGTTAGCTACCTGGAATGTATTTGTTGCATTTGTATCCCACATTTTCCCACCTATTTGCGGGCTCAGTGTGGCTTACAATACATTGTAAATGATGGAAATACGATTTGTTACAACTCAGTTATGGATTACATTATGAGAAGTTATGCGGAGACAAAGTCAAAGTATCATTAAGGGAATAGGACCGAGGAAAAGAACAATGGAACAGTGGAAAGAGACAGCGGGAAACTGATAGGGTAATAGAACATTAGCAAAAGAACATTTGGTATAACATTTTCTGTGAGTAACGGTATAAATGTGATAAAATTATAGGGAATGAGAATTCAGAAGAGAATGTATTGGTGTATTTCTGAAACAGTGAGTGTGGACTTCATGTGTTTTAATCCTTACAATAAATTTTGTCAAAGAGATGGGTCTTCAATAGTTTGCAGAAGTTGGTTAGTTCGTGGATCGTTTTCAAGTTGCGTGGTAGTATATTCCAGAATTGCGTGCTCATGTAGGAAAAGGTTGATACGTGCAGCGCTTTGTACTTTATGCCTTTGCAGTTAGGGAAGTGGAGGTTGAGGAAAGTTCGAGATGATCTTTTAGCGTTTCTGGGTGGTAGGTCTATTAAGTCAGACATGTAGGCTGGGGCTTCACCGTGAATAATTTTGTGGACTAGTGTGCATACTTTAAAAGTGATGCGTTCCTTAAGTGGGAGCCAGTGTAGCTTCTCTCGTAAGGGTTTTGCACTTTCGTATTTTGGTTTTCCGAAGATGAGTCTGGCTGCTGTGTTCTGGGCTGTTGAAGTTTCCTCAGTATTTGCTCTTTACAACCTGCGTATAGTGAATTGCAGTAATCCAGGTGGCTGAGTACGAGGGATTGCACTAGGTTGCGAAAGACGGATCTTGGGAAGAATGGTCTTATTCTTTTCAGTTTCCACGTGCAGTAGAACATCTTTTTGGTTGTGTTGTTTGCATGGGTTTCTAGTGTTAGATGGCGATCAATAGTGACTCCAAGGATTTTTAAAGTTTCTGAGATTGGAAGGTTTAGTTTTGGTGTGTTTAAGGCGGTAAATTCATTCGTGTTGTATTGGGAGGTGAGTATTAGGCATTGAGTTTTTTCTGCGTTTAGTTTCAATCGAAATGCATCTGCCCAGGTGTTCATAATGTGTAGACTTTGGTTAATTTCTTTGGATATTTCTTTGATGTCTTGTTTGAAAGGGATGTACATTGTTACATCGTCGGCGTATATATATATGGGTTCAGGTTATGATTCGATAGAAGTTTTGCCAATGGGATCATCATTATGTTGAAAATGGTTGGTGAGAGGGGTGATCCTTGCGGTACTCCACATTCAGGTGTCCATGAAGTGGACGTAGTTGAATTTGATGTGACTTGATATGAGCGCAGGGTTAGGAACCCCTTGAACCAGTTTAGGACATTTCCTCCAATGCCAAAATATTCAAGTATGTGCAATAGAATTCTGTGGTCAACCATATCAAAGGCACTTGACATGTCAAATTGTAGGAGGAGTATATTGTTGCCAGTTGCGATCATTTGTTTGAATTTAGTCATTAGGGTAACTAATACTGTTTCTGTGCTGTGATTCGATCGGAATCCTGATTGGGCATCATGCAGTATTGAGAACTTGTTTAAATAGTTTGTAAGTTGTTTTGTTACCATCCCTTCGGTTATTTTGGTTATTAGTGGTATGGATGCTACTGGTCTGTAATTGGTTATTTCGCTTGTGCTTTTCTTTGTATCTTTGGGTATTGGGGTGAGTAAGATTTTTCCTTTTTCCTTTGGGAAGAGTCTGTTTTGTAGCATGAAGTTTACGTGGTTCATTAGGTCTATTATAAATTGTTGAGGAGCTGATTTCATGAGGTTGTTTGGGCATATGTCTAGTTTGCAGTAGGATTTAGCAAATCTTTTAAGTGTTTCAGAGATGAGGTCTTCTGATAGTAATTCAAATTCGGTCCAGGTTCTGTCTGCTGGGTATATTCCGTCTTCTGGGTCTAGACAGTCTAGGAGTGAGGCGTATTCAATAGTGCTGGCGGGTATTTTAAGTCGTAGTTGTATAATTTTCTCTTTAAAGTATTTCGCAAGGTTGTCGACATCTGGTATGTCTTTGCTGTTATTTGTGACTGGTGAGGTGTCTAGCAGTTTATTCACAAGGTAGAAGAGTTTGTGTGTGCTTTGTAGTTGGGTCCTATCATTGTTTTGTAATGTAGTCTTTTAGTCTGTTTTATGGTATATTTGTATTTCCTCCGAAGTAGTTTCCAGGCATTTAGTGTTTGTTCATCTTTCTTTTTGTTCCATGCGCGTTCTAATTTCCTGACGTGTTTTAAGTTTTTTCAGCTCTTCGGTGAACCATGGATTCGATTTTTTCCTATGTGATGTTCTGGTTTGGATTGGGGCTATTCTGTCTAATGCTGTTGTGCATATATTGTCCCATTCTTGGAGTAATTGGATGGTGCCAGCATTTGTTGACCATTCGTTCTGGTAAATCTGTTGCCAGAATTTTGTGGGGTCTATTTTTCCTCTTGTGGTGTATGTTGTTTGTTCATGTTTGTGGATTGCGTTTATGTGTGTTTTTCGCCAGTTGAGGGAGACATATGCTTTATGGTGGTCTGACCATAGTGTAGGTGTCCATCTTGTGTCAGTAAGTAGGATATTTGAATCTGGGTCAAATTTGTGTGTAATGATGTCTAGTGTGTGTCCTTTTTTGTGTAGAAGATGTCGACCATCCTTCAAGTGTAAGCAGATCCTGTGTCAGTTGCAGGATCTTAAGGTGGACATAGCATTGCTGCAGGAATTGAATCTGGACCCACATGAAATGATGAAGCTACGAGGGGGGTAATTGGTCTAGAGTTTTTTTTTCTTCTGGGGGTTCTGTCTAAAGGGGTGACTATTGTGATGCATAAGAATTTGCCAATTGTGGAATATGATACGGGAGATATGTGTGGGAGAATCAATAAATGCGAGTTTACTTTATTGAATGTTTATGCCCCGGTTGGCTCGAAAGCCTCTTTCTTTCTTTTTTTTTTTTTTAACTTTTAATTTTTATTGAAAAATTCAGTGTTGTGAAACAGAACAGCAATTAGTCCATTGACATAAGTTGCCTTCAGCAGCCCCCAATGGAGTCATCGCTTACAACGGCCCATAACAGGCCCTCATAACCCAATAAAAATAACAATACCCATATCTTAAGCTCCCCCAACACCCCCTCCATGTTAATTCTAACATTCATATCCCCTAGTGTCAAACATTCCAATTTCCCCAACCCATCACCCCTCCACCCCCAGACCCCACCCTAGCCTCTATTCCCCCCTCCCCTTCCCCCCTTTTGTTTCCCCTCACCCCCCAAAAGTAAGTACCTATAATTTCTTTACTCCTGCTCTTAAACGAACCCACCTCCCTCTACATCTCAAAGATCCCACCTTTCTATACGCTGTCAGATACTCCATATGTATTAGTTGTCCCAATTTGTCCTTCCACTCCTCCAGTGTAGGAGAGCTCGGAGATTTCCACCTTAATGACATTTGGCCACCGCAAAACCCCATCAAAGCCATTTACTAACTTCCCAAGAGTCCCTCTCATTGTACAAGCTCAAAAGGCATTCCCTGGGCCAACATACCAATGAACTATTTGTCAACTTAGCCAATCTTTTCACCACCTCTTGCCAAAATCCACCACCCTAGTGCATGTTCACCAGACGTGAAAAAAGGATCCCTTATGCACCCCACACCTCCAACACCTATCCAATGTTTCTAGGTACATTTTGTGCAATCTTTCAGGCATATAATACCATCTAGTGAGAACTTCATAAGCATTCTCTTTTATCAGGACACACACTGATACTTTATATACTTCACAACAAATAACTTCCCATTCCTGATCCGTAAATGTACATCCCAATTCTACTTCCCATGCCCCTTGAAACCCAAACTGCCTAGGATCACTGCCCCAAAAGAATCTATAGAGAACAGATATAGATCTGGGAACCCGTCTCAAAATTATCCACAAGTTTTCTAAACAGTCCCTCTCTTGAGGATTTGTCCCCCTCCATCCCATAGTCCCCACAAAATGCTGAACTTGGACATAAGCAAACTTACTGACTTCACGGTAAACCTGGAGGACGTAGTGGGGCAATTCAGCAAACTGAAGAGTAGCAAATCTCCTGGACCGGATGGTATTCATCCTAGATTACTGATAGAACTGAAAAATGAGCTTGCGGAGCTTCTGTTAGTGATATGCAATTTATCCTTAAAATCGAGCGTGGTGCCGGAAGATTGGAGGGTGGCCAATGTAACGCCAATTTTTTAAAAAGGTCCCAGGGGAGATCCTGGAAATTATAGATCGGTGAGTCTGACGTCGGTGCCGAGGAAAATGGTAGAGGCTATTATCAAAAACAAAATTACAGAGCACATGCAAGGACATGGATTACTGAGACCAAGTCAGCACGGCTTTTGTGTGGGGAAATCTTGCCTGACCAATTTACTTCAATTCTTTGAAGGAGTAAACAAACATGTGGACAAAGGGGAGCCGGTTGATATTGTGTATCTGGATTTTCAAAAGGCGTTTGACAAGGTACCTCATGAAAGGCTACAGAGGAAATTGGAGGGTCATGGGATAGGAGGAAATGTCCTATTGTGGATTAAAAACTGGTTGAAGGATAGGAAACAGAGAGTGGGGTTAAATGGTCAGTATTCACAATGGAGAAGGGTAGTTAGTGGGGTTCCTCAGGGGTCTGTGCTAGGACCGCTGCTTTTTAATATATTTATAAATGATTTAGAGATGGGAGTAACTAGCGAGGTAATTAAATTTGCTGATGACATAAAGTTATTCAAAGTCGTTAACTCACGACAGGATTGTGAAAAATTACAGAAGGACCTTACGAGACTGGGAGACTGGGTGTCTAAATGGCAGATGACGTTTAATGTGAGCAAGTGCAAGGTGGTGCATGTGGGAAAAAAGAACCCAAATTATAGCTATGTCATGCAAGGCTCCTCGTTAGGAGTTACGGACCAAGAAAGGGATCTGGGTGTCGTCGTGGTGGTCGATAATACACTGAAACCTTCTGCTCAGTGTGCTGCTGCGGCTAGGAAAGCGAATAGAATGTTGGGTATTATTAGGAAAGATATGGAAAACAGGTGTGAGGATGTTATAATGCCGTTGTATCGCTCCATGGTGCGACCGCACCTTGAGTATTGTGTTCAATTCTGGACACCGCATCTCAAGAAAAATATAGTAGAATTGGAAAAGGTGCAGCGAAGGGCGACTAAAATGATAGCGGGGATGGGATGACTTCCCTATAAATAAAGACTAAGGAGGCTAGGGCTTTTCAGCTTGGAGAAGAGACGGCTGAGGGGAGACATGATAGAGATATATAAAATAATGAGTGGAGTGGAACAGGTGGATGTGAAGCGTCTGTTCACGCTTTCCAAAAATACTAGGACTAGGGGGCATGCGATGAAACTACAGTGTAGTAAATTTAAAACAAATCGGAGAAAGTTTTTCTTCACCCAACGCATAATTAAACTCTGGAATTGATTTCCGGAGAACGTGGTGAAGGCGGTTAGCTTGGCAGAGTTTAAAAAGGGGTTAGACAGTTTCCTACAGAACAAGTCCATAAACCACTACTAAATGGACTTGGGAAAAATCCACAATTCCAGGAATAACATGTATAGAATGTTAGTACTTTTGGGAAGCTTGCCAGTTGCCTTGGACAGGATGCTGGGCTCGATGGACCCTTGGTCTTTTCCCAGTGTGGCATTACTTATGTACTTATGTACTTATCTCCTTCTGTCAAATCAGGCGACTCTCAGGGGGAGGAATGCTGGCTTCGGCCTAACCCCTGGTAAGCCTTTCCTCAGCTGAGAGGTGCCCAGCTCTACCACCGGCTGCCTTTCAGGTGCTGTGGAGGGCTTGCAGCTCATCTGCATATCCTTACAGCCTTCTCCGGGGTGACACCCAGGTCCACTCCGATCCACTCAGGGCCTCCGCTCTAGGTGCCGCGCGCTCCCACCAGGTGCTGTGGAGGACTTGCAGCCCTTCTGCATTTCCTCACAGCTGTATCCAGAGTGACTCCAGGTCCACCCCGATCTTCCCAGGGCCCTCACTCCAAGTGCACAGAGTTGCCAGGTGCTTTTTGGCTAGAATC
The DNA here is from genome assembly GCF_901765095.1 of Microcaecilia unicolor. NCBI lineage: Eukaryota > Metazoa > Chordata > Amphibia > Gymnophiona > Siphonopidae > Microcaecilia > Microcaecilia unicolor. The sequence continues at coordinate 113,332,419 of NC_044040.1, forward strand.
AGGCGACCCTCAGGGGGACGAATGCTGGCTTCGGCCTAACCCCTGGTAAGCCTTTCCTCAGCTGAGAGGTGACCAACTCTACCACCGGCTGCCTTTCAGGTGCTGTGGAGGACTTGCAGCTCATCTGCATATCCTGACAGCCTTCTCCGGGGTGACACCCAGGTTCACTCCAATCCAGTCAGGGTCTCTGCTCTATGCTACGCGCCTTTAGGCGCGCGGGGCATTTTTCTCTTTATATCTAATCTTTTTCCAGTTGCTAAAGTACCTCAATCGTTTATGGCCCCTATTCACATTCTTTTCCTAGCTCTGTCCCTTCCTAATCTTTTCCCTCACCCCCTACCTCTCTCCGCTACAGGAACTCACTGCCCATCCATTGACTTCATCACCTCACCTTCTCTCCTACCCTCTTCCTCCCTCTTGGCTTTTAATCTCCGTCTCTTTCTTCCCTCCATTTTGCCTTCCCCATTCCACCTAAATACCTCTCGCCGTCGATGCCTTCGTGGCCACACCTCTCCTACTCTCCTCCGCTCTCTTTTACTCCTTCTCTTACTCTCAGCCGGTGACATCAATCCCAATCCTGGCTCTCCTCACCAACTATTATCCCAACTCTACAGTACTCACCGTGACCTCTCTAACCTCATCTCTATTCCTCTACTCCCCTCCTCTTCTCTGCCCTTCTCTTGCGCCCTATGGAATGCCCGCTCTATCTGTAACAAACTCCCCTATATCCATGACCTCTTTATCTCACATCACCTCCATCTGCTCGCCATAACAGAAACCTGGCTATGCCCTAATGACTCTGCTTCAGTCGCAGCCCTCTGCCATGGCAGTTATCTTTTTTCACATACTCCTCGCCCTGCTGGTCGCGGGGGCGGTGTTGGACTACTTCTCTCTCCCTCCTCCAGATTTCAACCCCTTCTTCCACCTCAATCTCACTGTTTTTCCTCCTTTGAAGTCCACTCTATCCGCCTTTTCTCTCCTCTGCCTCTTCGAATAGCGGACATTTATCATCCCCCTGATAAGTCCTTTTCATCCTTTCTCAGTGACTTTGGTGCCTGGCTTGCCTTCTTCCATGATCCTTCCTCCCCCTCTCTCATCCTTGGTGACTTTAATATTCCTGCTAATGATCCTTCCAACTCTTATATTTCCCAGTTACTCGCTTTAACATCCTCCTTTAATCTCCAACTATGCTCCACCTCCCCCACTCATCAAAATGGTCACTGTCTTGATCTCATCTTCTCCTCCAACTGTTCACCCTCTAGTTTCCTTGCCTCTGATCTTCCCCTCTCTGATCACCATCTTATAACTTTCACACTTAAATCTCCTCCCTCCCAGTCCCATCCTATCTTATCTAATTTATCTAGGAATCTTCATGATATTGACCCTTCATCTCTATCCTCCCATGTTTCAAACCTCCTCTCTACTGTGGCACCATCCACGTCTGTCAACGAGGCTGTTTCTTCTTACAACAATACTCTATCCTCTGCCTTAGACACTCTTGCACCTTTGATGACCTGCCCTATAAGGCATACAAAACCCCAGCCTTGGCTGACTTCTAATATCCGCTACCTACGTTCCTGTACCCGCTCCGCCGAACGCCTCTGGTGGAAATCTCGGGCCCTTGCTGATTTCTTATAGTTTAAGTTCATGCTGACCTCCTTCCAATCTGCTCTTTTACGCGCTAAACAGGATTATTATATCCAACTGACCAACTCTCTTGGCTCTAACCCTCAACTTCTCTTCACCACATTGAACTTTCTCCTCAAGGTGCCCCCTCCCCCAACTCCCCCTTCATCATCTCCTCAGACCCTTGCTGAATTCTTTCACGACAAGGTTCAAAAGATAAACCTTGCATTCTCTACCTCGCCACCTCTCCCTCCACTAGTCCGTTCCCCTCTCTCTCCTCCCCCTCATTCCCTTTCCTCCTTTCCTGAAGTTACTATTGAGGAAACTACACTTCTCCTTTCTTCCTCAAAATGTACCACCTGTTCCTCTGATCCCATTCCCACCCACCTTCTTAATGCCATCTCTCCTGCTCTTATTCCTTTTATCTGTCACATTCTCAACCTGTCCCTGCTGCCTTTAAACATGCTGTGGTCACACCTTTCCTTAAGAAGCCTTCACTCGACCCTACTTGTCCCTCTAATTACCGACCCATCTCCCTCCTTCCCTTTCTCTCCCAATTACTTGAGCGTGCTGTTCACCGCCGCTGCCTTGATTTTCTGTCCTCACATGCTATTCTTGACCCACTACAATCTGGTTTTCGCCCTCTCCACTCAACTGAAACTGCACTTACTAAAGTCTCCAATGACCTATTACTGGCTAAATCCAGAGGTCTCTATTCCATCCTCATTCTTCTTGATCTTTCCACTGCTTTTGACACTGTCGATCACAGCATACTCCTCGATACCCTGTCCTCACTTGGATTCCAGGGCTCTGTCCTTTCCTGGTTCTCTTCCTACCTCTCCCTCCGCACCTTCAGTGTTCACTCTGGTGGATCCTCTTCTACTTTTATCCCTCTGCCTGTCGGCATACCTCAGGGTTCTGTTCTTGGTCCCCTCCTCTTTTCTATCTACACTTCTTCCCTTGGTTCATTAATCTCATCCCATGGCTTTTCCTACCATCTCTATGCTGATGACTCCCAAATCTACCTTTCTACCCCTGATATCTCACCTTGCATCCAAACCAAAGTTTCAGCGTGCTTGTCTGACATTGCTGTCTGAATGTCTCAACGCCACCTGAAATTAAACATGACCAAAACCGAGCTTCTCATTTCCCCCCCACAAACCCACCTCCCCCCATTTTCTATTTCTGTTGATGGCTCTCTCATTCTCCCTGTTTCCTCAGCTCGAAACTTTGGGGTCATCTTTGACTCTTCTCTATCCTTCTCTGATCATATCCAGCAGACCGCCAATACCTGTCGTTTCTTTCTTTACAACATCCGTAAAATCCGCCCCTTTCTTTCCGAGCACTACCAAAACCCTCATCCACACCCTTATCACCTCTCGTTTAGACTACTGCAATCTGCTTCTTGCTGGCCTCCCACTTAGTCACCTCTCCCCTCTCCAATCGGTTCAAAACTCTGCTGCCCGTCTAGTCTTCCACCAGGGTCGCTTTACTCATACTACCCCTCTCCTCAAGTCACTTCACTGGCTCCCTATCCGTTTTCGTATCCTGTTCAAACTTCTTCTACTAACCTATAAATGTACTCACTCTGCTGCTCCCCAGTATCTCTCCACACTCGTCCTTCCCTACACCCCTTCCCGTGCACTCCGCTCCATGGATAAATCCTTCTTATCTGTTCCCTTCTCCACTACTGCCAACTCCAGACTTCGCGCCTTCTGTCTCGTTGCACCCTAAGCCTGGAATAAACTTTCTGAGCCCCTACGTCTTGCCCCATCCTTGGCCACCTTTAAATCTAGACTGAAAGCCCACCTCTTTAACATTGCTTTTGATTCGTAACCACTCGCCTCCACCTACCCTCCTCTCCTCCTTCCTGTACACATTAATTGATTTGATTTGCTTACTTTATTTTTTGTCTATTAGATTGTAAGCTCTTTGAGCAGGGACTGTCTTTCTTTGTTTGTGCAGCACTGCGTACGCCTTGTAGCGCTATAGAAATGCTAAATAGTAGTAGTAGTAGTAGAAATCATACCTAGAACACAGTGTCTCAAAACTCAACAATTTTCCACCCTGCAGGACATTACGAAAATTTATCAACCCCTTCCTCTCCTAGCACCCAAATCTAGGATTCGCCCTGCCCACCCCAAATTGCGGTTCCCACCGCAGGGGCGCCAGTGTAGAAACCCCTCCCCCCTGACCCCATCTCCTCCTAACCTCCCTCCACACTCCTATCAAATGCTTCACATATGGATTATACAACCCTTCAGGTAACCCTCCCTCTCCCTCCATAGTCCACAAGTAAGAATTAAGCTCCATACAAGGGCTATAAGACCTTTCCACTTGACTTCCAGGCTTCTTATTATCACCCTCCCAATCCAAAATCATCCGCACCTGTGCCACATAATAGTACCATTCAATGTTAGAAACCACCCTTCCTCCCCTCTCAGGCGCCCCCCACAGCACCCAGCTTCCTAATCTAGGATGCTTCCCATTCCAAGTAAACTGCGTTACCAATCTCTGTATCTGCTTAATAGTTCCTCAAGGAAGTTTATTTATTTATTTATTGCGAACATTTATATCCCACATATTCCCACTAAGGCGGGCTCTATGTGGCGTACAATGCAGGAGAAAGTACAACATAATAAGAGGAGTGCAAAGCTGAAGAGAAGAGAGAAAAAAAAAGTAGTGAAGGGGGGGGAAGGAAAACTGAAGGGGAAAGGAAGGCGGAGATGCAAGGATCAAGCTGCTGAGAAGAATGAACGATCACATAGATAGGTCTTCAGGGATTTCTTGAATAGGCTGTGATCAGTGGTCTTTTTTAATGATGATGGGAGAGCATTCCAATAACGGGGACACTGGAAGCAAAATGAAGAGGCAAAGAGCAGCTTGTATCACAAGTTCCTGCAGGTTGGAAAGTGGAGATTGAGGTAGGTGCAGGAGGACTGCACGGCATTCCTGGGTGGGAGGTTGACCAGGCTGTACATGTAGGCAGGAGCGTCCCCATTTATAATCTTGTGTGTAAGGGCACAGACTTTGAACTCAATCCGCTCCTTGATCGGGAGCCAGTGGAGCTTCTCACGAAGGGGTGCTGCCCCCTCAAATCGAGATTTGCCAAATAGCAGCCTCACCACTGTGTTCTGTGCTGTCTGGAGTTTTTTAAGGGCATGCTCCTTACAACCGGTGTAAATACCATTGCAGTAGTCGAAATGGCTCAAGACGAGGGAGTGAATCAGTGACCTGAAGAGGGCAAACGGCAGGTACTGCTTGATACGCCTGAGGGTCCTCATGGACAGGAACATTTGCTTCATAATGGACAAGACTTGTAGATCAAGAGTCAAGTGGGGATCCAGAATGACCCCTAGGAATTTCAAACTTGCAGCGACAGGAATGGAGAAGTTTTGTGCAGTAACCGTGACCGGTATAGACTTCTTGAACTGGAAGGAGAGGATGAGGCACTGCATTTTATCCTGATTTAGTTTAAACTTGAACGTGTTAGCCCAATTGACTATGATGGCGAGACTGTCCTGAATTTCCGCTGAGATTTTGGCTATGGAAGACCGAAAGGGAATGTAGATGGTCACATCGTCAGCATAAATGTAGGGATTCAGGCCACGGTTGTGAAGGGCCGTTGCTAGAGGCGTCAGCATGATGTTGAACAGGGTAGGCGAGAGGGGTGAGCCTTGGGGAACCCCACAGCAAGATTTCCAGGAAGGTGAAAAAGAGGACTGGACTTTGACCCAATAGGATCGGCAAGACAGAAATTCCCGGAACCAATCCAAGACGGTACTACCAACACCATTTTCAGCTAGCAACATGAGGAGGAGATTGTGGTCAACAATGTCAAATGCACTTGACATATCAAACTGAAGAAGTAGGATGTTTTTTTTACAAAAGACAGTTCTTTCCTAAAGTTGGACAGGAGAGTAACTAGTACCGTCTCAGTACTGTGGTGAGGTCGAAATCCAGACTGGGAGGCATGAAGAATCGAAAATTTGTCCAAATAATCAGCAGTTTTGACGAGCAATGGTATAGTAGCGACTGGACGGTAGTTGTTAATAATACTAGGCTCACATTTTGGGTCCTTCAGGATAGGCGTCAGGAGAATATGGCCGTGATCAACGGGGAAGCACCCGTGTTGGAGTATGTAGTTCAGATAGGATGTAAAGAGGGGCATAATCGAACGCGAACGCCTATCTCCATGGGCGTCTATGTGCGAAAACGGGTACGTGAAGAGGCGGGACAGACCGTATTTTCAAAAAAATGGACGTTTTTCAGCTGGGCGTTTGTTTTCTTTTCCACAAGGAAGTACCTGGAATAGAATCCCAGCCCTTCTTGCCCAGATGGCACGGGCTCGACCGCATTGGCGCTGAGAAGGGCGGAGAGTTCCTCTGCAAGTACCTGCTTGTGCTGGAAGCTGTAAGACTGAGCTCCCGGTGGACAATTTGGAGGTTTGGATGCCAAATTGAGGGTGTATCCTTGCCGGACTATTTGAAGAACCCACTGATCGGAGGTTATGAGAGGCCACCTTTGGTGAAAAACTTTCAACCTCCCTCCGACTGGCAGGTCGGCTGGCACTGACACTTGGGTGTCGGCTATGCTCTGCTGGAGCCAGTCAAAAGCTCGTCCCTTGCTTTTGCTGGGGAGCCGAGGGGCTTTGCTGAGGCGCACGCTGCTGACGAGAGCGAGCGCGCTGGGGCTTAGCCTGGGCCGCAGGCTGTCGAGAAGGAGGATTGTACCTACGCTTACCAGAAGAGTAGGGAACAGTCTTCCTTCCCCCCAAAAATCGTCTACCTGTAGAGGTAGAAGCTGAAGGCTGCCGGCAGGAGAACTTGTCGAAAGCGGTATCCCGCTGGTGGAGCTGCTCTACCACCTGCTCGACTTTCTCTCCAAAAATGTTATTCGCACGGCAAGGCGAGTCCGCAATCCGCTGCTGGATCCTATTCTCCAGGTCGGAGGCACGCAGCCATGAGAGTCTGCGCATCACCACACCTTGAGCAGCGGCCCTGGACGCAACATCAAAGGTGTCATACACCCCTCTGGCCAGGAATTTTTTGCACGCCTTCAGCTGCCTGACCACCTCCTGAAATGGCTTGGCTTGCTCAGGGGGGAGCTTGTCCACCAAGCCCGCCAACTGCCGCACATTGTTCCGCATATGTATGCTCGTGTAGAGCTGGTAAGACTGGATTTTGGCCACGAGCATAGAAGAATGGTAGGCCTTCCTCCCAAAGGAGTCTAAGGTTCTAGAGTCCTTGCCCGGGGCGCCGAAGCATGCTCCCTAGAACTCTTAGCCTTCTTTAGGGCCAAATCCACAACTCCAGAGTCGTGAGGCAACTGAGTGCGCATCAGCTCTGGGTCCCCATGGATCCGGTACTGGGACTCGATCTTCTTGGGAATGTGGGGATTACTTAGTGGCTTGGTCCAGTTCGCCAGCAATGTCTTTTTTAGGACATGATGGTACTGTGGACGCTTCCTTAGGTGGAGAAGGATAGTCCAGGAGCTCAAACATTTCAGCCCTGGGCTCGTCCTCCACAACCACCGGGAAGGGGATGGCCGTAGACATCTCCCGGACAAAGGCCGCAAAAGACAGACTCTCGGGAGGAGAAAGCTGCCTTTCAGGGGAGGGAGTGGGATCAGAAGGAAGGCCCTCAGACTCCTCGTCAGAGAAATATCTGATGTCCTCCTCCTCTTCCCACGAGGCCTCACCTTCGGTATCAGACACAAGTTCACGGACCTGTGTCTGAAGCCGTGCCCGGCTCAACTCCGTGGAACCACGGCCACGGTGGGAGCGTCGAGAGGTAGACTCCCTCGCCCGCACCGGCGAAGCTCCCTCCGCCGACGTCGTCGGGGAGCCTTCCTGGGAGGCGACCGCAGTCGGTACCGCACGCGGCACCGATGTCGGAGACCTCACCCCGGGCAAGGGGCCAGCCGGCGCCTCACTCGACGGTACCGGTGGCGCAAGCACCCCCGGTACCAGAGGGGAAGGGCGCAACAGCTCTCCCAGAATCTCTGGGAGAACGGCCCGGAGACTCTCGTGCAGAGCGGCTGTGGAGAAAGACGTGGAAGCCGATGCAGGTGTCGATGTCAGAGTCTGTTCCGGGCGTGGAGGCTGTTCCGGGCTGTCCATAGTGGAGCGCATCGACACCTCTTGAACAGAGGGTGAGCGGTCCTCTCGGTGCCGATGCCTACTGGGTGCCGACTCCCTCGGCGACCCAGAGCTCTCGGTGCCGATACGGGAAGGGGACCAGTGTCGATGCTTGTTCGACTTCTTGGGACGAAGCATGTCACCGGAGCTTCCCGGCACCGACGAGGAGGACGTAGAATCCAGCCGTCGCTTCCTTGGGGCCGAGGCCGAAGAAGGTCGGTCTCGGTGGGGCTGTACCGCAGGAGCCCTCAGGGTAGGGGGAGACCCACCCGAAGGCTCACCGCCACCAGCAGGGGAATGGACAGCCCTCACCTGCACTCCAGTCGAAGCACCACCGTCCGACGACATCAGCAGAAGTGGAGGTCCCGGTACCACCGACGCCGACGCAGCCTTCCGATGTCTCAGCCCCGATGCAGAGGGTCGATGCCTCGATGCACTCGATGCAGTCGTGGCCGAGGACGGAGGTCTAGACGCTGTCGACGTCGATGCACTCGATACTCCCGGTGCCGATGCCGACGAAGAGCCCGAGAACAAAACGTTCCACTGGGCCAATCTCGCTACCTGAGTCCGCTTTTGTAAAAGGGCGCACAGACTGCAGGCCTGCGGGCGGTGCCCAGCCCCCAGACACTGAAGACACGACGCTGCCTCTCAGTGAGCGAGATTACCCGGGCGCACTGGGTGCACTTCTTGAAGCCGCTGGGAGACTTCGATGACATGGGCGGCGAAATCAAAACTCGTAATTGCGGTAGGCACTAAAAAGAGGGGAAGAAAAAAATTAGACCCGAGGCCTGAAAAGGGCCTACCCCGAAGACGAAAGAAAACTTACCGGGGCAAAAACTGGAAATAGCGGAAAGGGAAAAAGACCGAAAAGGTCCTTTTCTAAAATCCTTTTTTTTTTTTAGTTAGCGAAAGTCAAAAAGAGACGCGCGAGGTCGACTTAAGGGGCGCGAACGGCGTAACACGACCGTACCGAGCGCGGACAAAAGACGACTGGCCGGCACAAGCCGGTTTCGGGCGGGAAGACGGCCGCGCATGCGCGGTGCGCATGGGCGTGCGAGGACTAGCAAAGGCCTTTGCTAGTGAAGATTCCGATTGGAGGGGCTGCCGTGGACGTCACCCATCAGTGAGAACAAGCAGCCTGCTTGTCCTCGGAGAATGGCCACTACCACATGGACTACAACAGGAAACACAACAGGGCACACTCTGACCCAGTAGGCAGGGGGAAAAGCACCATGGGAGAAGAGCCTACCAACTACCAACATTGTGAGCATTTGCCACAAGCTAGTGGAATCACGGAGCCCAATACCCTACACCCACCACAATGCATTGCTGATATGACTTTGCAGTGCGCATAACAGAAAAGGTGTCACACTCACCCGAGAGCCACATCAGAACCAGGGAAAGGCTGTCACAGGATAGAACACACCTTCTCCCAGTGCAGAAACTCGAATTCATAGGAGCTCTGCTGGACTCTCGGACGGTTCGTACCTATCTCCCAGAGACGAGAGCCAACAACTTGTTGTCCCTCGTCTCGCGGGTGCGAGCGTCCCAGCAGATCACAGCTCGGCAGATGTTGAGATTGCTGGGCCACATGGCCTCCACAGTTCATGTGACTCCCATGGCCCGCCTTCACATGAGATCTGCTCAATGGACCCTAGCTTCCCAGTGGTTTCAGGCTGCTGGGGATCTAGAAGACGTGATCCACCTGTCCACGAGTTTTCTCAAATCCCTGTATTGGTGGACGATTTGGTCCAATTTGACTCTGGGACGTCCTTTCCAAATTCCTCAGCCACAAAAAGTGCTGACCATGGAGGTGTCTCTCCTGGGGTGGGGAGCTCATGTCGATGGGCTTCACACCCAAGGAAGATGGTCCCTCCAGGAACGCGATCTGCAGATCAATCTCCTGGAGTTACGAGCGGTCTGGAACGCTCTGAAGGCTTTCAGAGATCGGCTGTCCCACCAAATTATCCAAATTCAGACAGACAACCAGGTTGCCATGTATTACATCAACAAGCAGGGGGGCACCGGATCTCGCCCCCTGTGTCAGGAAGCCGTCAGCATGTGGCTCTGGGCTCGCCGTCACGGCATGGTGCTCCAAGCCACATATCTGGCAGGCGTAAACAACAGTCTGGCCGACAGGTTGAGCAGGATTATGCAACCTCACGAGTGGTCGCTCAATTCCTGTGTAGTGCGGCAGATCTTCCAGGTGTGGGGCACCCCCTTGGTAGATCTCTTCGCATCTCGAGCCAACCACCAAGTCCCTCAGTTCTGTTCCAGGCTTCAGGCCCACGGCAGACTGGCATCGGATGCCTTCCTCCTGGACTGGGGGGAGGGTCTGCTGTATGCTTATCCTCCCATACCTCTGGTGGGGAAGACTTTGTTGAAACTCAAGCAAGACCGAGGCACCATGATTCTGATTGCTCCTTTTTGGCCGCGTCAGATCTGGTTCCCTCTTCTTCTGGAGTTGTCCTCCGAAGAACCGTGGAGATTGGAGTGTTTTCCGACCCTCATCACACAGGACGAAGGGGCGCTTCTGCATCCCAACCTCCGGTCTCTGGCTCTCACGGCTTGGATGTTGAGAGCGTAGACTTTGCCTCTTTGGGCCTGTCAGAGGGTGTCTCCCGCATCTTGCTTGCTTCCAGGAAAGATTCCACTAAGAGGAGTTACTTCTTTCTATGGAGGAGGTTTGCCATCTGGTGTGACAGCAAGGCCCTAGATCCTCGCTCTTGTCCTACACAGACCCTGCTTGAATACCTTCTGCACTTGTCTGAGTCTGGTCTCAAGACCAACTCTGTAAGGGTTCACCTTAGTGCAATCAGTGCATACCATTACCGTGTGGAAGGTAAGCCGATCTCAGGACAGCCTTTAGTTGTTCGCTTCATGAGAGGTTTGCTTTTGTCAAAGCCCCCTGTCAAGCCTCCTACAGTGTCATGGGATCTCAATGTCGTTCTCACCCAGCTGATGAAACCTCCTTTTGAGCCACTGAACTCCTGCCATCTGAAGTACTTGACCTGGAAGGTCATTTTCTTGGTGGCAGTTACTTCAGCTCGTAGAGTCAGTGAGCTGCAGGCCCTGGTAGCCCAGGCCCCTTACACCAAATTTCATCATAACAGAGTAGTCCTCCGCACTCACCCTAAGTTCTTGCCAAAGGTTGTGTCGGAGTTCCATCTGAACCAGTCAATTGTCTTGCCAACATTCTTTCTCCGTCCTCATTCCTGCCCTGCTGAACGTCAGCTGCACACTTTGGACTGCAAGAGAGCATTGGCCTTCTATCTGGAGCGGACACAGCCCAACAGACAGTCCGCCCAATTGTTTGTTTCTTTTGATCCCAACAGGAGGGGAGTGGCTGTGGGGAAACGCACCATATCCAATTGGCTAGCAGATTGCATTTCCTTCACTTACGCCCAGGCTGGGCTGGCTCTTGAGGGTCATGTCACGGCTCATAATGTTAGAGCCATGGCAGCGTCGGTAGCCCACTTGAAGTCAGCCACTATTGAAGAGATTTGCAAAGCTGCGACGTGGTCATCTGTCCACACATTCACATCTCATTACTGCCTGCAGCAGGATACCCGACGCGACAGTCGGTTCGGGCAGTCAGTGCTTCAGAATCTGTTCGGGGTTTAGAATCCAACTCCACCCCCCTAGGCCCAATTTTTATTCTGTTCCAGGCTACACTCTCAGTTAGTTGGATAAGTTGTTAGGTCAATCTGAGTTATGTCCTAGCCGTTGCGAGGCCCAATTGACCATGTTTGTTGTTTTGAGTGAGCCTGGGGGCTAGGGATACCCCATCAGTGAGAACAAGCAGCCTGCTTGTCCTCGGAGAAAGCGAATGCTACATACCTGTAGAAGGTATTCTCCGAGGACAGCAGGCTGATTGATCTCACAAACCCGCCCGCCTCCCCTTTGGAGTTGTGTCTTCCCTTCTCTTTGTCTTGCTACATATGAGACTGGCCGGCACGAGCCGGTTTCGGGCGGGAAGACGGCCGCGCATGCGCGGTGCGCATGGGCGCGCGAGGACTAGCAAAGGCCTTTGCTAGTGAAGATTCCGATTAGAGGGGCTGCCGTGGACGTCACCCATCAGTGAGAACAATCAGCCTGCTGTCCTCGGAGAATACCTTCTACAGGTATGTAGCATTCGCTTTTTTGTAAGCCAGTTTTAGTTCCCTTTCCTGTGTTAGCCATGTTACAGAACTTAGTCCTTCCCTTGAATGTGGCTTAAAGAGGGCATTGTAGAGCATTCTGCCAGCTCTGACATACTGCTCATCTCAGTACCAGGGAGACTCGTTGCCAGTGGGGCACAACCTCTGATCTGCAGTTAACTGTGAGTAAGCGTGCTTATTTCAATAAAGGACGTTTTCGGAGATATTAACCTTCAGGTGTCAACTGGTGTGCCAATGTTATATAGCAGCAACAAGTCCTAGAGGCCTGCGTGTATGCATGTCCCCGGAGCACTTTTAGTGGGTACCTTCTGCTCTGTACAATTTTCCATAATATTTCAAAAAACATTCCGTATACTTCCAACCCCCCCCCCCTCCCCTTGAAGTTTTTGTATATTAGAGCGCCCCTTTCTTGCCCTCAAGTATCTGGCTAGCATTGTTGCTTTAATTTATATCTCATAAACTCCACCTCCTCCATCTGCATTTGCATCAGTTCTCCCCTCACCTCCCTTAATTGTTACCAGATTCGCTCCCCAGGATTCCTCTTATGCAACACCTGTTCCGCAATTCCAAGGAACGCTTTCCCCACTCCTGCTTCCTCTTAGCTCCCCATTTTATCAAAAAACCCCGTACCACCACCTTTAAAGCATCCCAAAGAGTCCCATTGGACACTTCCCCATTATCATTAAACCGCCTATACTCCTGAATAGCCTGTCTGACATCCTCCCTAATATCCTCATCACCCAATAGGGTCTCGTTCAATCTCCAAATCCCCCTACCACCCTCCAATCCCCATACCCTGTAGTTTAACCCAGGTTGGCGCATGATCCGAGACACTAATTGTTTCTATTTCCACCTCCTCCTCTACCCTATGCCATGCATTACGATGAATCCATATCCCATCCAGTCTTGAATATGACTGCGCTGCATGGGAGTAAAAAGTATAATCTCGCTGGGTGCCATGTAACAATCTCCAGCAATCCACTACCTCTAACCCTTTCATAAGTTGCAACAAGACTTTTCTCCCGCGGCCACTGTGATTACCCTCTCCCTTTTGAGTGATCCAGCCTAGCATCCGAGCCCAAATTGAAATCCCCGCCACCACTATATGACCCCCCACAAAACCCAACAGTTCCTCCTTTAGCTTTTGAAAAAAATTCCCCCTGATTCCCATTTGGAGATATTAATCAACGTAAGCTCCTTACCCTCTAACCAACCTCTAAGAGCAACACACCTCCCTTCCTTATCCCTAAACACCTGTTAAGTGACAAACCCACAGTTTTGCCTAATTAGGATAGCTATTCCCCCCACCCTCTTCGCCCCCCTCCCCCGATGTGTCACCACTTCTTGATACTGCCTACGATGTAACAAATGGCTATCCCGTGGTCGCAGGTGAGTTTCTTGCAGAAATGTAATCTCCTATTTCAATCTCTCCAGTTCTTTAAACACTCTACTACGCTTCCCATGATTGTTTAATCCATTCACATTCCATGTACCTACCACCAAAGATATTCCTTTACCCTTACCCTCCTTCCCCCTCCCCCTCCCCCTATCTTTCCTCCCCTTCCCCCCCACTTCCCTCCCCAACCCCCCCTCCCATAGTGCCGGACCCGCCTACCCGCAGACCAGCCATCACCCAGGGCCTAAAACATCCCTTATTAATGACCCAATCCCTAACTGTCCTCTATCCCCCCTCTCCCCCTCCTCTACCTTCACCCCTTAAACTACCCCTTCTGCTCTAACCCCCCCTTCAAGTTCCTCCCCAGAACCCCACCAGCGATCCCCTTTATACTACCCCAGTCCTCTTTTACAGGATGCCATTCATATGCAGTTCATCTCCGCTCCTCTGCCCTTCAAGAAATGGACTTCACAGTTGTCTTCCCTCTCGCCCCCTCCTTCTGCCATCTCATGGCCGGGACAGAATCTTTGACCCGCTCAGCCAACTCCATCCGATTCGGAATTCCTTTGCATCCCAATGCACTCAAAGCTGACCACGCCTCCTCTGGGGTCTTGATCTTGCGGGATTTACCCTCCTGTTAGCCACATAGCAAAGGGAAACAGCCACCAATACCGTATCCCTTTACCTCTCATAAAAACAGTAACTTCCCTAAAAGATCTACGTTTCTGCAAAGTGCTCCAGGCCTGATACACCCCCAATTTTGCAGTTCTTCCACTTGATTTCTCCTTGTTCTCACCTTGGCCAAAATCTTTTATAGGGAAATCCGCAAAACAAGACCACAATATCCCTCGGAGCAAAGTCACGCTGTGGCCCTGGCGCCCTGTGAGCTCGCTGTATTTGCAAATCAAACCTTCCACTCCTCCCATCTGGATATAAAATAAACTCACACAGTTTCTCTATCACTGCCGAACAATTGACAAAGAGATCAGACTCCGGAATCCCCTTAAAAGGTAAATTATTTCTTCAGGACCTGTTTTCCAGGTCTTCCAACTGCTCCTTGACACTTGGAAGATCTTCCTGTTCATCTGTGAGCACTTGACGCACCAAACCCACTTCTGTCTTAAGGATCTCTACCTCCTCCTCCACCTCACCTATCCGAGACCCTAAGTCTCTCAACTCAGCATGAATGTCTCTCATTTCTATATGAATATCCTTCCGGACTCCAGCAAAATCCTCCTTCAGATCCTGGAACCATGCTTGAACTACTCTATTCACCAGCTCCCCCATCTCAGAGTCTCTCTCCTCAAGCTGACCAGTCCTCACCGGTTCCTCCGACCCCACCATTTTTTTTAAAACAACGACCCATGCCCTGTGGCTCTCTCTGGGCACTGACCCCAATGGCACCGGATCCACACAGCCGGCTGCTTCCTTCTCCGAAGCATATCCTTCAGCCTGCACCACTAACTCAGCTACTAGGTGCCCTGGGCCCCTCTGGTCACCCTGATCTCTGGGCTGCTCCACTTGCCTTGCAGTTCCTTCTGCCATGCCCTCCTCCGGATCTCTGTCTGAATCCCTTGGCTCTCCCCGCACCATTGAAAGCACCGCCGATCTGCCGACACGGCGTCCTTACCCCTGCTCCTCGGCCGGTTCGCCGAGTAACACCTCCGGGACCTCCTCATTGTCCACGGGGCACTTCTCTAATCCAGCCTCACCAGACTGCTCCATGCGTCATGCGGCTGCCGGCGCAGCCATTTTGCCTGAGCCCTGCTCTGACCCCACCAACAACGCCGCCGCCACTTTCGCTCCGGGGGTCACGGAGAACTTGAATTTCTCTAACCCCTTCTTCGGGGGCATCCTTACCCCTTCTTCTCCCTTTTCCCCCCTCGAAACTACAGCAGGAGAGGGTTTAAAAGCGTTTTTACTAGCTTGCCCTGATGGAGCTCGTTTTTCAAGCTCCCATCTTTCTGCGTGATGTCATTTCCTCTCCAAAAGCCTCTTTCTTTACAGACCTGTTGAATCGCATTGGTCTCATAGCTAAGGGAGACCTTATTGTGGGAGGGGATATAAATATTGCCCTGGGACAACTGGATAGGATACACATGTACCTTCCAGTATATTGGATTCCTTACAAAACAACATTATTATTTCTTCTTCCTTTATTTGTCTTTTACAGTTAGACAAAGTCATGGACATTCCGTATGATCTCAATATTTATTCAATGGTCTGGAATAATCCGACAATTTTAATAAATAAAAAACCAATACTTTGGAAGGAATGGATGAATACAGGAATTTGGTCCCTTGATCAAATCTTGATTGATAATAAATTAAAATAATTACCAAGGCTAAAAACAGAATTTGGATTGTGTTCTAATCAACATTATCGATGGATACAGTTACAGCACTTTATGGTGTCCAACCATTATCCCAGTTCTACCCAACCTTCCATATATCAATTTATCATTCCAGTTCACCAAAAAGGGCATGTCTCATCTCAACTTTATTCATTTCTAATTCAATCCACTTTAAAGGAAAAGATAGGTCTGCGTTCAGTATGGGAATCTGACTTGCGATGTTCATTTACTGGCCAACAATGGAATACTTTTTGGGCTAAAACAAGCAAACCCATTGCCTCCTCATCCTTCCTCCAGTCCCTTTTTTTTCTACATCATAGAGTCTTATAGACTCCTCAAAAAATGAAGGTTGCAGGTTTGTTGAAAGATAATTTATGTTGGTCATGTAATGAACATCAAGGTACTGTTTGTGCTTTTTGTGCCACGCCTCCAGAGTCTAATCACGGCTGGGCACTACTCACACAAATGCAATCCCCTCGACCAATACCTTGAAAGAACCAGATAACTGGTAGCACTATTTAGACTGCAACAAAGACAAAAAGAGACCAAGGAAGCGCTTCCTGGGGTTAACACAGGTTTATTTAATTATCCAGAGATTAGGATAAAAAAATTAAGAAAAATAGTCATAGAAATAGTCTAGGATATGACAGAAATGAGAACGTATATAGAAATGGAAAATTACAATGGAAAGTGGGAGCAGGACATTCTTTCAAACTCCCTGGCTTGGGAGCCAAAAGAGATGTACACTGCCCAACCTCCTATCTGGCAGAGAAATATTATATAGGGTTTCTTTTCTCTTACAAGACAAAAAGGGAGCACAAGGGGGAGGGGTTGTCACACCCCCTTAGTTAGCACCTTACAGTCAGTCAGGATCTCTAGTATCAATAAAATACACAGCATCTGTTTATATTTCCTTTTGAAGATGCATTTGGTCTGCTGTCCAAGTGTCTTGGACATACATTTCTCAAACCTTTAATTAGTATTTTCTCCTATTCTGAAAGAGGAGACAAAAGTTAATTATTGTTTCCTTATAGAGTTGTTATAGAGGTGTTATGTTTCTCTTGTCAATAGAACTATTGCTTTTGACTCCAGGGACCAGGGAGATAGTGTTTGAATTGTTCTAGGCAGAGAAGGAAATAAGGTGTTACCTGATTGTGGTTGTAAAAGGGTAATTCTGTCCTGGATACTAGCCTTACTTCCAAGGGCATGGGAAAGAATTCTGTCTCTTGGCCATATTCAAAGGGAGAGATTCTCCCCCTTCTGCAATAATGTTTTCTTATCCAGTCCTTATTACAGGATTTCTATCTCTCTCTCCTCTGTCAGCCCTGCCCCCTACACCTGGAACTTCCTTTGATCTGCATCCTAAAAGTCTCTCAAAGGCTAATACACACATTCATGTGAACAGCAAATGGACAACAAATGGCAGGAGCTCATTGTCTTTCACTTGCTTGGTCAGAGGAAGGTGGGGGAAAGAGGTGGGGGGTACTTGCTCCACATGGCCTGCTTAATATCATTGTAATTTACAGAAAAAAGAGAAATTTCCACTTCTCATCGTCTGTACATTAATTCTTAGATATTAGATACTTAGCAGCACTGAAACTGCTTGGTTCAGGCCTTCATAAGTACAATGTACACCTCCACCAACAGTACTCTTCTCCATTTAATCTTTGAATGCTATGATACTAATCATTTTTGGTCCAAAGTATGGCAAATTATCTCATCTATATTTAATTTCACTGAAATTCTAACCCCTACAAAAATAATATTTGGTTCAATAACATTGGATCACTCTTTGGATGGGTATGATTCTAAACTTTTTGACAAGTTGATAGCAATAACTCTCAAATATATTTTATCCAACTGGAAGAATAATTCACAGCTTAACATACATTTTTGGTGGAATAATGTTTTACTAATTCATAAATATTGTACTGCCTATACTGGTCATTTCCAGATGTGTAATAACAAAGTTTGGTTAACATTGCAGCAATATTTGGAATAAAATACTGCTAGTTAGTCATCTGAGCACAATAATCTGATCCCCTTTCTTCCCTTTCTTAATTTTCCCCTCTGTCCTTAGTTTTTCCCTCCAAATTATCACTTATTTTTATACCTCTTCCATTTTTGTATACCTTTTGTATACTTAATTTGAATTTATGAACTATAACATTATTGTAGTTATATGTTTGTTATCATATGGTTCTTCTTATGGAATAGAAGTTACATTGTATTTTGTAATGAATTTGGATGGATGTTATACTTAAAAACTAATAAAAATGAGAGAGGATGCCATCCTAAAGAGAGGGCTCCTAAGACAT
The DNA here is from genome assembly GCF_901765095.1 of Microcaecilia unicolor. NCBI lineage: Eukaryota > Metazoa > Chordata > Amphibia > Gymnophiona > Siphonopidae > Microcaecilia > Microcaecilia unicolor. Next base: position 113,350,411 of record NC_044040.1, read on the forward strand.
GTGTTGGAGGATTTATAATCCTACTGAGAGACAGTATCAGGCTTATTTTCAAAAGAGAAGGGCGCCTATCAGTCGACACAAATCGGAAGATGGGCATCCTTCTCCCAGGGCCGCCCAAATTGGCATAATCAAAAGCCGATTTTGGGCTTCCCCAGCTGCTTTCTGACCAAAGTTCCCGAGGGCGTGTCGGAGGCGTAGCAAAGTCGGGACTTGGGTGTGCCTAACACATGGGCATCTTCGACCCATAATCAAAAAAATAAGGGCGTCTCTGTCGAGCACTTGGACGACTTTACTTGGTCCTTTTCTTGTTACGACCAAGTCACGAAAAGGTGCCCGAACTGACCAGATGACCACCGGAGGGAATCGGGGATGACCTCCCAGTGGTCACTAACCCCCTCCCACCCTCAAAAAATTCTTTTAAAATATTTTTTGCCAGCCTCAAATGTCATACTCAGGTCCATCGCAGCAGTATGCAGGTCCCTGGAGCAGTCTTAGTGGGCGCAGTGCACTTCAGACAGGCGGACCCAGGCCCATCCCCCACTACCTGTTACACTTGTGGTGGTAAATGGGAGCCCTCCAAAATCCACCAGAAACCCACTGTACCCACATCTAGGTGCCCCCCTTCACCCATAAGAGCTATGGTAGTGTTGTACAGTTGTGGGTAGTGGGTTTTGCGAGGACAGCACACACAGTAAGGGAGCTATGCACCTGGGAGCAATTTCAAGTCCACTGCAATGCCCCCTAGGGTACCCGGTTGGTGTCCTGGCATGTCAGGGGGACCAGTGTACTACGAATGCTGGCTCCTCCCATGACCAAAGGGCTTGGATTTTGTCATTTCTGAGATGGGTGTCCTCAGTTTCCATTATCTCCAGAAATCAGAAACGACCAAGTCTAAGGACGACCATCTCTAAGGTCAGCCTAAATTTCCAGATTTGGGCGTCTCCGATTGTATTATTGAAATGAAAGATGGACATCCATCTTGTTTTGATAATACGGGTTTCCCCACCCCTTCACAGGGATGTCCTGCGAGGACGTCCTCAGAAAAACTTGGGCGTCTCTTTTGATTATGCCCCTCCATACGTGTTATTCAGGGAGGCATATGTCTTACTCATAGTTGGATTATTTGTGGGTGGTTAAGACTTTAATTGGTAGTTGAAAAGAGGTCTGTATTCACCCTATAGGCATCTCTGACCATGCCCCAATGACTGGGAGGTTGGTGTTCAACCCTAGAGCCGCTAGAAGTAATATATGGAGGGCTAATGTTGGACTACTTGGGAGGAATATTTTGCTTTGAATGATATTGGAGAGGTTTGAACGGGGATGTGTGGGATGCTGGGAAAGCATACATGAGAAGTATTCTTATTCAAGAAGCAGCCTGAGTCCATAAGGTACAAAGGCAGAACATAGTACAAAAACTAACCTCTAGTCAATAGATGCATTAGAAATATCCTTCTGCTCTATTACTACTTAAAGACCAGCTGACCCAATTAGATTCTGAAAAAAATTGAGTACGCTGTGCTTCGAACAAAGTGGGACTAAAGTGGTAATCGGACGGGTAAACTGAGGAAGCAGAAATGTGAAAGGTGGGTGTCTAAAATACAGGTTTGGGGATGTGAAATTTTCCCATGCAGAGATTGAAAGGGAGTTTCAGCTCTTCTATAAATCTCTTTACTCCTCTGAACTTAAATGTTCACGAGCCGACATCACTAGGCATTTACATAAACTGAATCTCCCCTACTGCTGAGGTGGAAGTTAGTAAGGTCATTATCAATTTACCAAAGGGGAAGTCTCTGGGAGAGGATGGGTTTCGCACAGAGTACTATAAAATTTTGAATCTTAGCATCTCCCCTAGGTTGTTTGATGAAATAGTGGGGAGGGGGAGGCTTTACATTCCTCTATATATAAAGCTTATACTTCTTAAGCCAGGAAAGGACCCTACAAGGTGTGCCAGCTATTGCCCCATTGCATTACTGAACAATGACATGAAAATTTTGCAAAAATATTAGCAAATCAGTTAGACAGTACTTTTCCCAAGCTTATCCACTGTGACAAAATGGGATTTGTGCAGGGCTGCCATTTGGGGGATAATGTTCGTAGAGCCATTAACCTTATTGATTTTATCATTAAAAGCAACAAACAAGCTATGTGTGTGGCCACAGATGCTGAAAAGACATTTGACAGGGTGGAGTGGGAGTTTTTATTTGCAGTGATGGATTGCATGGGACTGGGGGGTACCTATGGGACCTGGGTTCGATCTTTATATGATGCACCCCATAGTTTAGTATTGGCTAATATCCTTAATACCTTAGCAAGTGTTAAATTATTGAAAAACTCAAAAATACTATGATGGAGTAAGCAGTCCAGCAGAGGGTGCTCTCCAGTCTTCTGCAAAGAGTGTCATATGTATGATTATCTCCCAATTGGTTATATGTGTGTACCCAATGCAATTGGTTATACGTGTGTACCCGATGCAAAGAGCTCCTGGCTCTCAGCGAGTGGGTCCGTTCACTTGAGGCTAGAGTAACAGACTTGGTGGAGCTGAGGGAGACAGAGAGGTACATAGAGAAAACCTACAGGGATGTTGTAGAGAAGTCCCACCTCTAGTCTACTACTACTACTACTTAACATTTCTAGAGCGCTACTAGGGTTACGCAGCGCTGTACAATTTAACAAAGAGAGACAGTCCCTGCTCAAAGAGCTTACAATCTAATAGACAAGTGAACAAGAACCTCTAGTCTAGCCCTTGTGCTGCCTTGGAGGAGGGAGGTCTTCTAGAAGGACAGCATCACCCTGGTGAAGTAGGAAGTACTCCTGTAGCCAGGACCTGCCCACCAAGAGGGAAGGGTTAGGACAGCTGTTGGATAGAAATTCCATGTGTGAAGAGAAGGAGTATTTTTGTAGGGCTGTACTACTGTCCACCGGGTCAGAATGAACAGGCAGATGTAGAAAAGTTTACAGAGATTAGGAAAGCTGGCAAATTGGGCAACGCTATAATAATGGTTGATTTCAATTACCCCAATATTGACAGGATAAATGTTACATCAAGGAGTGCCAGGGAGATAAACTGTCTAGATGTAACAAACAACTGCTTCTTGGAGCAGCTTGTCCAGGAACCAACGAGAGGGGGAGCCATTTTGGATCTGGTCCTTGATGGCGTGCAGGGCATAGTGTGAGAGGTGGTGGTGTTGGGTCCCCTGGGAAACAGTGATCATAACATGATCAAGTTTGAGCTAATATCTGAGATGAACCCACAAAAAGAATCTACTGTAGCTGCATTTAATTTTCATTATAATAAGATGAGGAAAATGGTTAAAAAGAAACTAACAGGATCGGCTGCAAAGGTTAGGACACTAAACCAGGTGTGGAAGTTATTCTAAAATACCATCTTGCAAGCGTAGTCCAGATGCATTCCATGTATTTGCAAAGGTGGAAAGAAGAGAAAACGTTAGCCTGCATGGTTAGAAGGTGAAGTAAAAGAGGCCATTACAGCCAAAAGATTGTCCTTCAAAAGAATGGAAAAAGGACCCAAACAAAGAATATGAGAAGCAATACAAGCACTGGCAAGTCACATGCAAAGCATTCATAAAGAAGGCTTAAAGAGAAACGGTCCACAGAGGCTAAAACTCACATAACTTTTTCAGGTACATCAGAAGCAGAAAACCTGAGAAGGGAATCCATGGGACCGTTAGATCAAGAAGGAGCAAAAGGGGCGCTCAGGGAGGAGAAGGCCATAGTGGAGAAACTGAATGAATTCTTTGCTTCTATCTTTACGGAAGAAAAATGTAAGAGATCTTCCTGTACCAGAAATGGTTTTCAAGGGTGATGATGTGGAGGAATTGAAAGAAATCTTGGTGAACCTAGAAGATGTACTGAGCCAAATTGACATATTAAAGAGTAGTAAATCACCTGTACCGGATGGCATACATCCAAGAGTACTCAAAGAACTCAAGCATGAAATTGTTGATCTGCTGTTAGTAATATGTAACTTGTCGTTAAAATCGTCTGTAGTACCTGAAGATTGGAGAGTGGCTAATGTGACACCGATTTTTAAAAAGGGTTCTTGGGGTGATCCAGGAAATTATAGACCGGTAAGCCTGACGTTGGTGCCCGGCAAAATAGTGGTGTCACGTTCGTGAGTTCTTGTGCCCAACGAGAGCACAGAGGCGAAGCCTTAAACCTGCGCTCCGTCGGGCAGCCGAGCAACGCCTCGGCTTCACCTGTGATGACCGCCGTTCCCCGAGAGTTGAGCCCTCAGGTGCAGGCAGCCGACAGGACTTCCGGATACAGGCAGGGGTCAGACGGCTGCAGGCAACAGGCAAAGGGCAGTCTAGGTTCAGGCAGTAGTAGCACAGGCACCAAGCAGAAAGAAGTCAGGAGTCTAGCAGGAACCAGGTCCGGCAGCGAGCAAGCGAAAACAGGATTCAAGCAGGTATCAGGTCAGGTGGCACACAGAGAGTGGTCAGGATTCAGGCTGGTATCAGGTCAGGCAGGTGTCAGGTCAGGCGGCAAGCAGAGAGTTGTCAGTATTTAGGCAGTAGGACTGCGATGGACTGGAAATAGTACAATTTAGAATGAAGTGGATAGAGCACCGTTCATGGAAGAAAGTGTGTATCAACAACTTGAAAAGCTAAAGGTGGACAAAGCCATGGGACCGGACGGGATCCACCCCAGGATATTGAGGGAGCTCAGAGAGGTTTTGGCGGGTCCTCTTAAAGATTTGTTTAATATATCCTTGCAGACGGGAAAGGTTCCGAGGGATTGGAGAACGGCAGAGGTGGTCCCTCTTCACAAAAGTGGTGATAGGGAAGAAGCTGGAAACTACAGGCCGGTAAGCCTCACTTCGGTTATTGGAAAAGTAATGGAAGCGATGCTGAAGGAAAGGATAGTGAATTTCCTGGAAGCCAATAAGTTGCAAGATCCGAGACAACATGGTTTTACGAAAGGGAAATCGTGCCAAACGAATCTCATTGAGTTCTTTGATTGGGTGACAGGAGAATTGAATCAGGGACGAGCTATGGACGTAATCTACTTAGATTTCAGCAAAGCTTTTGACACGGTTCCCCACAGGAGGCTCTTAAATAAACTGGAGGGGCTGAAGATAGGACCTGAAGTGATGAATTGGATTAGGAACTGGTTGACGGACAGATGCCAGCGGGTGGTGGTGAATGGAACTCGCTCGGAGGAGGGAAAGGTGAGTAGTGGAGTGCATCAGGGATCGGTGCTGGGGCCGATTCTGTTAATATATTTGTGAGTGACATTGCCGAAGGGTTAGAAGGTAAAGTTTGCCTATTTGTGGATGATACTAAGATCTGTAACAGAGTGGACACCTGGGAGGGAGTGGAAAACATGAAAAAGGATCTGAGGAAGCTAGAAGAATGGTCTAAGGTTTGGTAATTAAAATTCAATGCGAAGAAATGCAAAGTGATGCACTTAGGGAATAGAAATCCACGGGAGACGTATGTGTTAGGCGGGGAGAGTCTGATAGGTATGGGCAGAGAGAGGGATCTTGGGGTGATAGTATCTGAGGATTTGAAGGCAACGAAACAGTGTGACAAGGCGGTGGCCATAACTAGAAGGTTGTTAGGCTGTATAGAGAGAGGTGTGACCAGCAGAAGAAAGGGGGTGTTGATGCCCCTGTATAAGTCGTTGGTGAGGCCCCACCTGGAGTATTGTGTTCAGTTTTGGAGGCCGTATCTTGTTAAGGATGTAAAAAGAATTGAAGCGGTGCAAAGAAAAGCTACGAGAATGGTATGGGATTTGCGTTACAAGACGTATGAGGAGAGACTTGCTGAACTAAACATGTATACTCTGGAGGAAAGGAGAAACAGGGGTGATATGATACAGACGTTCAAATATTTGAAAGGTATTAATCTGCAAACTAACCTTTTCCGGAGATGCGAAGGCAGTAGAACGAGAGGACATGAAATGAGATTGAAGGGGGGCAGACTCAAGAAAAATGTCAGGAAGTATTTTTTCACGGAGAGAGTAGTGGATGCTTGGAATGCCCTCCCGCGGGAGGTGGTGGAAATGAAAACGGTAACGGAATTCAAACGTGTGGGATAAGCATAAAGGAATCCTGTGCCGAAGGAATGGATCCTCAGGAGCTTAGTCAAGATCGGGAGGCGGGGCTGGTGGTTGGGAGGCGGGGATAGTGCTGGGCAGACTTATACGGTCTGTGCCAGAGCCGGTGGTGGGAAGCAGGACTGGTGGTTGGGAGGCGGGGATAGTGCTGGACAGACTTGTACGGTCTGTGCCAGAGCCGGTGGTTGGAAGGCAGGGCTGGTGGTTGGGAGGTGAGGATATTAGATTGTAAGCTCTTTGAGCAGGGACTGTCTTTCTTCTATGTTTGTGCAGCGCTGCGTACGCCTTGTAGCGCTATAGAAATGCTAAATAGTAGTAGTAGTAGTAGATAGTGCTGGGCAGACTTATACGGTCTGTGCCCTGAAGAGCACAGGTACAAATCAAAGTAGGGTATACACAAAAAGCAGCAAATATGAGTTATCTTGTTGGGCAGACTGGATGGACCGTGCAGGTCTTTTTCTGCCGTCATCTACTATGTTACTATGTAGTAGTCAGATCCCGGGTAGTCAGCAACAAAGGCAATAGAGGAACACACCAACGTGCAAAGCAAACCTACCGAAGTAGAAGCCGAAACAAGGTTTGTGGAGAACGCTGCTCCTTAAATAGCCCCTGCTATCAGGGGAACAAGCATCAGCTGGCAGGAGGTGAGGGGACAGGAATCAGCTGGCAGGAGAGACATAGATGGCCGACCCGAAGGAGCGGGAGTCGAGAGCAACGCGCCAGTGCCACCATGATGGCCGGCGAAGCAAGCAGGGAGAGGAGTGGGGCAGCGGAGCGTCAGCCCAGCCAGCATGGCCGACGCTCCTCTTCACGAAGGCGGGACCAGGGAGCAGTTTGATCGTGAGGAGCGCAACAGTACCCTCCCCAGAAGCCCCCCTCTCCGTCCCGATCCAAGCTTAGAAGGGTAGCGAGAATGGAATTTATGGACCAAGTCTGGTGCATGAACATTACCAGTGGGTTCCCAGGAATTTTCCTCAGGGCCAAAATGCTTCCATGATAACAAATAGAAGAGTTTACCCCTCTGGAACTTAGAATCCACAATCTCTTCCACTTCGAACTCAGGGTCAGGCTCGGACTCGGGAATGCTGTCCTCCTCTGGTTCTGAATGCCATTGGGACTTCACGAACGGTTTTAACAAGGACACATGGAAAGCGTTATGAGTACGAAGATTCCTGGGCAGGTGTAGGCAATAGGTGACCAACCCCACTCGGGACTGGATAGGAAAGGGACCAATGAAATGGGGAGCAAATCTTAGTGAGGGCAGTCGGAGTCTTAAGTACTTGGTGCTGAGCCATACCTTCTGTCTTGGTTGAAAGACTGGTGTGGCTTGTCTTCTCCGATCGGCAAAATATTTGTACTTGGCTGCCGCTTGCTGCAGATGCTGCTGAACCTCCTTCCAAGTCTTCCGGATGTTGACAAGGGTATGCTGGAGCTGTGGAACTGGTTGGTCTGTAGGAATCGGAGAAGGAAGGCATGGGTGTTGCCCATATATGGTGAAGAAGGGAGACATCTTGGAGGCGGAGTGGAGACTGTTATTATAGGCAAACTCTGCCCAAGGGAGTAGTAGTGACCAGTTATCCTGACGGCCATTGGTAAAGGCCCTCAGGAATGCTTTGAGAGTCTGATTGGTTCTCTTTACCATTCCGTTGGTTTGAGGGTGGTAGGCAGAGGAGAAGTGAGTAGCCACCCCGAGTGCTGCACACAGCGCCCTCCAGAACTTAGAGGTAAATTGCAATCCTCGGTCACTGACAATATGCAATGGTAGTCCATGTAGGCGAAATATGTGCTGGATGAAATTGAAAGCTAGTATCGCTGCTGAGGGCAAAATCTTCAGAGGAATGAAATGTGCCATTCGGGAAAACTGGTCTATCACCACCCAGATGACTGTGTGCCCCTGAGAGTGAGGGAGGTCAGTAATAAAATCCATGGAGAGCTCTTGCCAAGGTTGTGAGGGGACCGGTAGGGGTTGGAGCTCTCCTCACGGTTTCCCCACTGTGGATTTAGTCCGGGCACAGGTGGTGCAGGAGGAGACGAAGTGCAGGATATCCTGTGCCATACCTGGCCATTGATAATGCCGAGAGATGAGGTGCAGGGTCTCACGGAATCCATAATGACCGGTGAAGGTCGATGAGTTGCCCCAGTGGAGCACCTTCTTCCTGGACCGAGGAGGCACGAAGGTTCTCAGGGTGGTCAAGGCTGCGAGGATGGGCGGCACACATGCTGGATCTAACATAGGATAAGGCTCTTCAAGGTCTTCGGTCGTCTCAAAGGAATGCGATAGAGCATCCGCTTGTACGTTCTTCTCTGCTGGGCGGAAGAGCAGCCGAAAGTGAAACCTGGCAAAGAAGAGTGACCAGCGTGCCTGCCGTGGGTTCAGTCTTTTGGCCTCCTGTAAATACAGAAGATTCTTATGATCTGTAATGACGGTAATTAGATGCAATGCTCCCTCCAATAAGTACCTCCACTCTTGGAAGGCGAGTTTCAGGGCAAGTAATTCCCTGTCCCCGACAGTATAATTTCGCTCCGCGGGGGAGAACTTCCAGGAGATGAAGAAACACGGGAGTCTCCTTGCCGGAGGGCGTGATCTGTGACAACACAGCCCTGGCTCCCAGGGATGAAGCATCGATTTCCACGGTGAAGGGTTTTGTGATATCTGGACTGCGGAGTATTGGAGCAGACAAAAAAAATCCTTTTTCAATGTGGAGAAAGCTTCCTCAGCATTGGGAGGCCAATTCCTAACATCCATGCCCTTTCTGGTAAGGGCGGTCAAGGATGCAGTGATCTACGTGTAATGTGTTATGAATTGCCGGTAATAATTGGCGAATCCCAAGAAACGTTGTAAGGCCTTGAGTCCCTTGAGTTTTGCGGGATCCATCTGAAGTCCTTCGGAGGAGATAATGAGGTGTATTTTCAAAGCACTTAGACTTACAAAGTTCCATAGGTTGCTATGGAACTTTGTAAGTCTAAGTGCTTTGAAAATGAGCCCCATTGTACCCCAAAAAGGGAATAACCTGCTGATGAAAGGTGCACTTCTCCAGCTTGGCAAATAGGCGATGGTCCCGTAACTGCTGAAGCACAGTACGGACATGGCGAACGTGCTCCTGGGGAGAGGACGAAAAAAACAAATTTCATCTAGATATACAATTACAGAAGAATATAAGAGGTCCTGCAGGATGAAGTTAATAAAATCCTGAAAGACCGCGGGGGCATTACAGAGTCCAAAAGACATCACCAAGAGTGGAGGAGTGGCCTAGTGGTTAGGGTGGTGGACTTTGGTCCTGGGGAACTGAGGAACTGAGTTCGATTCCCACTTCAGGCACAGGCAGCTCCTTGTGACTCTAGGCAAGTCACTTAACCCTCCATTGCCCCATGTAAGCCGCATTGAGCCTGCCATGAGTGGGAAAGCGCGGGGTACAAATGTAACAAAAATAAAAAATACTCAAAATGGCCCTCATGGGTGTTGAACGCGGTCTTCCATTCATCTCCCTGGCGGATGCAGATCAGGTTGTAAGCTCCCCATAGGTCTAACTTGGTAAAAATTACCACTCCTTGCAGGTGATCAAAGAGTTCAGGGATCAGCGGAAGAGGATACCGGTTCTTGACGGTGATCTCATTCAGGCCCCAATAGTCGATGCAAGGTCGCAGAGACCCGTCTTTCTTGGACACAAAGAAAAACCCTGCTCCTGCAGGAGAAGAGGTGGGTCGAATGAATCCCTTTTGGAGATTCTCCTGGATGTAGGATTGCATAGCCTTGGATTCCTCCCAGGAGAGTGTGTACAACCGGCCCCTAGGGGGCATCTTGCCTGGGATCAGGTCAATTGAACAGTCAAATGGTCGATGCAGGGGCAGAGAGTCCATCTCTAGTGCGTTGAAAACGTCCTGGAAGTCCTGGTACTCCACAGGTAGAGAAGCTTTACAAGAATGAAGGGCTCCAGGAAGAGCCAGAACGGGCTTCTGGGGAGGCTCAACCATCGAGAGGAATGTGTGAAAACAGCAGGCTCCCCAACTGCTAATCTCGCCATGGACCCAATCGATACTGGGAGCGTGAAGGTGTAACCAGGGTGGACCCAAAATGATGGGGTGGATAGCTTGAGGAAGTATCAGGAGTTGAATTTCTTTTTGATGCAAAACCCCGACTTGCATCAGTAAGGGTGGCGTGATCTGAGTGATGGGTTGAGGTAGGGTCGATCCCTGAATGGAGGTTACCTGCAGTGCGGGTCTGCAAGGCATCGCAGGTCCTCCCAAGCGCTCAAGGAAATCTGCACTAATTAAATTCCCCCCTGCTCCCGAGTACAACAGGGCCATAGTATTGACACAGAATTCCTGCTAATAGCAGCGGGGGTCGAGAGCAACGCGCTGGTGTCACCACGACATCTGGCAAAGCAAGCAGGGAGAGGAGTGAGGCAGTGGAGCGTTGGCCACCCAGCATGGCCAACGCTCCTCTTCACGAAGGCGGGACCAGGAAGCGGTTTGACCACGAGGAGTGCGCCGCAGGTGAGGGGCGTGACAAGTGGAAACTATTATAAAGAATAAAATTATAGAACACATAGACAAACATGGTTTAATGGGTTCAGTAGAGGGAAGTCTTGCCTCACCAATTTGCTTCATTTCTTTGAAGGTGTGAATAAACATGTGGATAAAGGTGAGCTGGTCAATGTAGTATATCTAGATTTTCATAAAGCTTTTGATAGTTCCTCATGAGAGACTCCTGAGAAAAAAGAGTCATGGGATAGGAGGCAAGGTTCTGGTGTGGATTAGGAATTGGTTATTGGACAGAAAACAGAGGGTAGGGTTAAATGGTAATTTCTCTCAATGGAGGAGGGTGGAGTGCCGCAGGGATCTGTACTGAGACCGGTACTATTTAACATATTTATAAATGATATGGAAATCGGAATGACGAGTGAGGTGATCAAATTTGCAGATGATACAAAACTATTCAAGGTTGTTAAAACACGTGCGGAATGTGAAATATTGCAGGAAGACCTTTGGAAATTGGAAGACTGGGTGTCCAAATGGCAGATGAAATTTAATGTGGACAAATGCAAGGCGATGCAATCATAGTTACCTGATGCTAGGGTCCACCTTGGGGGTCAGCACTCAAGAAAAAGATCTGGGTGTCGTTGTAGATAATATGCTGAAATCTTATGCTCAGTGTGTGGCAGCACCAAGAAAGCAAACAGGATGCTAGGAATTGTTTGGAAAGGGATGGTGAATAAGACCGAAATATTATAATGCCTTTGTATCGCTTCATGGTGCGTCCGCTTCTTGAGTATTGCGTTTAGTTCTGGTCGCCGTATCTAATAAAAGAGAGCCTTGAATTAAATAGATTGAAAATTCTGCAGGAAACAAAACACTTCTTGGAATCACTGTGGATTGAAATTCCATGTGTAAAGGGGAAAAGGATAATGATAGGAGTATACTACCGTCCGCCTAGCCAGGATGAACAGACGGATGCAGAAATGTTAAAGAAAATTAGGGACGCAAACAAACTGGGCAACACAATAATAATGGGTGATTTCAATTACCCTGATATTGACTGGGTAAATGAAAATTGGGACACGCTAGGGAGGTAAAATTCCTTGATGAAATCAAGGACAGCTTTATGGAGCAGCTGGTGCAGGAGCAGACGAGAGAAGGAAAAATTCTAGACCTACTCCTTAGTGGAGCGCATGATCTGGTGTGGGAGGCAATGGTGCTGGGGTCGCTTGATAACAGTGATCATAATATGATCTGATTTGTTATTAGCTTTGAAGCAAGTATACATAGGAAATCAAATATGTTAGTGTTTAACTTAAAAAAAAAGGAGACTATGATAAAATGAGAAGAACGGTGAAAAGAAAACTTAGAGGAGCGACTTGCAGTGTCAAAAATTTACATCAGGCGTGGATGCTGTTCAAAAACACCATCCTGGAAGCCCAGGCCAAATATATTCCGCGTATTAAAAAAGGAGGACGGAAGACCAAGCGACAGCCGGCATGGTTAAATAGTGAGGTGAAGGAAGCTATTAGAGCTAAAAGAAAATCCTTCAGAAAATGGAAGAAGGAACCGACTGAAAATAATAAGAAATGGCATAAGGAATGTCAAGTCAAATGCAAAGCGCTGATAAGGAAAGCTAATAGGACTTAAAAAAAAAAGATTGCGTTGGAGGCAAAAATACATAGTAATGTAAGCCCCTCCTCCACTCCTGGGTCAAGATTGTATGAACCAATGTTAAGTAGTAGTAGTAGTAGTAGTAATTTTGTGAAAGGTGATCTATACTGAAGGTACTTAAGGGTTCAGAAGTATTTTATGTGAAGGTAATTGTTCTTCCCTGTTGAGAAAGTCAATACCAAAGTTTGATTGCAAGTGAAACTGTTATGTGAAGTGGGGGATTTTGTTTCTTTATTGGGGCTCACACACCAGGTGATCGAGAAGAGCATGGAAGAATTGCAGCGGCAAATAGAGTTATTGCAGTGAGGTCGGAATAAAGTGCTTGAGCGTGCTTTGTCAGAAGATACGGAAGTTCTAATGACGGCGCTGTCTGACATCACTGAACGGCTGAGACAAATGGGAAGAAAGCAAGATGAGTGGCTGGAAAGATCGGAGGAGGAAACACTGAATAGAAGTTGGAATAGAAGTTGGGAAGAAAATAAGAGAACATGGAAGTTGGAGAACGGAAATTATAGAGAACCGTCTTGGGATCAGTACAGAAAGAGAGAAAGATTTTATGAGAAATATGAAAATAACCGGATGAGATCTTATCGTAGATCTCAGCAGAAAAAGAGAATTCCGATTTGCTACCGTTGTGGGCAGTATGGGCATATTAGCCGATATTGCAAAACCGAGCTGGAAATGCAGGAAGACTTAAGTCCTGACAACACTGAGAGATCTTTGAGTCCAGCAAGGCTCAGTCAAAGAAGCTTAAGCCCTGGAAAAGAGAGAGACAAAAGCCCGAATTCTAGGAGGTATTATTACGTTTGGTACCCAGTACATGCCGTAGAAGAAAACAAAGAATGGTGCAAAGAACAAGAGCAAGTAGTGGAAGAGGGGCAACAACAATTAGCTGACTTGAATGAACCACTAGTGAGTTTGGAAAAGATGGAAGAAAGGGAAATAAGAATAACAGAAGAACAAGAGCAGGTAATAGAAAAGCGAAAGGAAAAAGACAGGATACAAGGCTCTTCGGTTGTAGAGGACTCCAGCCCTGAAAAAGTGGAAGAAGATCTTATTGATGAGGAGACTGCAGAAAAGCAGGGTGCATTAGAATTCCCTAACATGGATTCTGAAAAAGAAGAATCTTTATTGGTTGAACAGATCGTTGATGACCTTTCCGGTGAACTCACTATAACAAAGGGAAGTGTGCAACTGTCAATAGCGATTCCACAAGTACAAGAAGACATTCATTTGGTCTTGAGTGATGTTGAAGTGGAGAGAATTGCCACTGAAGATGTGGCGGAAATAAGGAAATGTTTTCCTGAAGAAACAAATAAAGTGAATGAAGAACCAAGTGCATTCAGGGTGGAAGAAGTGCAAAATATGGAGACACATATAACTTGCTGTTTGTATTTTTATGTCGTTGACTTGTTCAATAAAGCTTCTTGTTTAAATTAAAATATGGAGACTCTGACAAAATTAAGGTTTCCATTGACTGTTAAAGAGAAGAGAAAGAAAAGAAAAGGAAGAACCAGGATAAACCACAGGAAAATTGTGTGGTGGAAGAAACCATGAAAGAAATGATTATAAAACAAAAGAAACCCATCAAATGCCAAAACTCAGTAATTGAACAGTGGAGTGTTCCGGTGAGAAGGCCGTTTAAGCTCATCTGGTTTAGTAGAAGAGTTGGGACTAGGAAAAAACACTCACATGTGTTCACAATTCTTCAACGACTAATAATGTTTATTTGTTTGAGTGTAGTTCTTCTTATAGAAATGGTCCGAGGAAGACACCCGATACATTTCTTCTTATATGAATTTTCCGGGAGTGGAGAGAGGGAGAAGAAGAAGGAAAAATTAAAGATGAAGAACTTTGGAATTTCAAAGAGACTAGGAGAAAATCGGACTTTACAGGATTATAGTCAAAGAATAAATTACGACTATAAGAAGAGGAAAAAAATACTTGATGGAGAAAAAAAACCCCCATTATTTCTGCCAACAAGGACATGGGCAGAAAAATTTAGGAAAATTAAAAAGTAGATAGAAGGGTATAAAAATCTCACAGGAAAAGAACAATTACCTGGTGAAATGAAAAATGTTTGAATATACTGAAATGTGGGGGGATATGAAGTGGGTGGAATGATTAAAAAAAATGTTATTTCATACATTTTTTTTTTTACTTGGCTAGGCTGAATGTAACCCTAGGGGTTAAAATAATCTTGACTGGGCTCCTCCAGGGAAAAAAATACAGGTTCTAAAGTGACATCACTGGGACAGCAGCTGAGCAACTGGTTGCCTTGGCAACGGCTTGCTGGTCAGTTGGGAGGTAAGATTAATGCTGAGCAGACCTGCATTTTGAGTCTGTGATCAGCAGTGGTAGTAAATTTGTTATAAAAACGAATTTAGAGTGCTATAAGGGATTGTATGAGTGAGAACAGTGTGATTGGGTAAAGTTAATTGTCCCTAATCAGCCTGATGCGGTTTAGAAGGCTTTGAGAGTGTGGTCTGAGCCCTGCTTGTCATTTGGTAAATTATTTTATTACTTTAGCCTGGAATGGTATATTAAACTGTCTGTATATGCAGCTGGGAATAATTACTCCAAAAATTGTAAACTAAGTGCTGACTGTGAGGCACATTCTATTTATTGAAAGTGGACATGCTTCATGAAAGGCAGTGAAGAGGAAAATTATCTTCTGAGGTGCACAGTGCCAGATTTGGATATATTTATAATCAATATATATATATATATTAGCGTTGGAAGCAAAAATACATAGTAAAAATTTTTTTAGATACATTAAAAGCAGGAAACCGGCCAAAGAGTCGGTTGGGCCGCTGGACGAAAATGGTGTTAAAGGGGCGATCAAGGAGGACAAAGCCGTAGCGGAGAAATTAAATGAATTCTTTGCTTCGGTCTTCACCGAGGAGGATTTGGGGGGGACACCGGTGCCGGAAAGAATATTTGAAGCGGGGGAGTCGGAGAAACTAAACAAATTCTCTGTAACCTTGGAGGATGTAATGGGTCAGTTCAGCAAGCTGAAGAGTAGTAAATCACCGGGACCTGATGGTATTCATCCCAGAGTATTAATAGAACTAAAAAATGAACTTGCGGAGCTACTGTTAGAAATATGCAATCTGTCCCTAAAATCGAGTGTAGTACCGGAAGACTGGAGGGTAGCCAATGTTATTCCGATTTTTAAGAAGGGTTCCAGAGGAGATCCGGGAAATTATAGACCGGTGAGTCTGACGTCGGTGCCGGGCAAGATGGTGGAGGCTATTATTAAGAATAAAATTGCAGAGCATATACAAAAACATGGACTGATGAGACAAAGTCAGCACGGATTTAGTGAAGGGAAGTCTTGCCTCACCAATCTAATGCATTTTTTTGAGGGGGTAAGCAAACGTGGACAATGGGGAGCCGGTTGATATTGTATATCTGGATTTTCAGAAGGCGTTTGACAAAGTGCCGCATGAAAGACTCCTGAAGAAATTGCAGAGTCATGGAATCGGAGGTAGGGTATTATTATGGATTAAGAACTGGTTGAAAGATAGGAAGCAGAGAGTAGGATTGCGTGGCCAGTATTCTCAGTGGAGGAGGGTAGTTAGTGGGGTCCCGCAGGGGTCTGTGCTGGGTCCGTTGCTTTTTAATGTATTTATAAATGACCTAGAGATGGGAATAACTAGTGAGGTAATTAAATTCGCCGATGACACAAAATTATTCAGGGTCGTCAAGTCGCAGAAGGAATGTGAACGATTACAGGAGGACCTTGCGAGACTGGGAGAATGGGCGTGCAAGTGGCAGATGAAGTTCAATGTTGACAAGTGCAAAGTGATGCATGTGGGTAAGAGGAACCCGAATTATAGCTACGTCTTGCAAGGTTCCGCGTTAGGAGTTACGGATCAAGAAAGGGATCTGGGTGTCGTCGTCGATGATACGCTGAAACCTTCTGCTCAGTGTGCTGCTGCGGCTAGGAAAGCGAATAGAATGTTGGGTGTTATTAGGAAGGGTATGGAGTCCAGGTGTGCGGATGTTATAATGCCGTTGTATCGCTCCATGGTGCGACCGCACCTGGAGTATTGTGTTCAGTACTGGTCTCCGTATCTCAAAAAAGATATAGTAGAATTGGAAAAGGTACAGCGAAGGGCGACGAAAATGATAGTGGGGATGGGACGACTTTCCTATGAAGAGAGGCTGAGAAGGCTAGGGCTTTTCAGCTTGGAGAAGAGACGGCTGAGGGGAGATATGATAGAAGTGTATAAAATAATGAGTGGAATGGATCGGGTGGATGTGAAGCGACTGTTCACACTATCCAAAAATACTAGGACTAGAGGGCATGAGTTGAAGCTACAGTGTGGTAAATTTAAAACGAATCGGAGAAAATTTTTCTTCACCCAACGTGTAATTAGACTCTGGAATTCGTTGCCGGAGAACGTGGTACGGGCGGTTAGCTTGACGGAGTTTAAAAAGGGGTTAGATAGATTCCTAAAGGACAAGTCCATAGACCGCTATTAAATGGACTTGGAAAAATTCCGCATTTTTAGGTATAACTTGTCTGGAATGTTTTTACGTTTGGGGAGCGTGCCAGGTGCCCTTGACCTGGATTGGCCACTGTCGGTGACAGGATGCTGGGCTAGATGGACCTTTGGTCTTTCCCAGTATGGCACTACTTATGTACTTATGTACTTATATATTTTTTTACATACACTGAAGTTGGAGTTGCCGTATATGTGAGGTACTGAGGGACTTTTAAAGTACTTCATACTCACTGTAAATTGGAGTATGGGGACATTTGCGCACACTGTTTCTCTGTATTGTTAAATATGGGAGGGAAAGGATAGGGATTCAAATTATACGTTTTTTGGGGGGGAAGTTAGATAGGAAGTATTGCAGCAGGCATATTTGAGCTGAAATTTTAGATAGAATTTAGGGTTTATTGATTTATTAAAGCATAGTGTAGTAGGTATCTATGTTCCTGGTTCCTGCTTCCTGGCCAGAGGTCATCGCGTCATCGCATCTACTCATGGTACCCATCGTTTGAGGAAGGAAGAAAGAAAAGGGAAAAAACACTTACATAACAAAGCCTTCAGAAGTATCCTTTCATAATGTTCTATACACGGGCAAAATGGTAGAGTAAATTGGTCAGGCAAGATTTCCCCACACAAAAGCCGTGCTGACTTGGTCTCAGTACTCCATGTCCTCGGATGTGCTCTGTAATTTTGTTTTTGATAATAGCCTCTACCATTTTCCCCGGCACCGATGTCAGACTCACCGATCTATAATTTCCCGGATCTCCCCTGGAACCTTTTTTAAAAATCGGCGTTACATTGGCCACCCTCCAATCTTCCGGTACCACGCTCGATTTTAAGGATAAATTGCATATCACTAACAGTACTCTAGGATGAATACCATCCGGTCCAGGAGATTTGCTACTCTTCAGTTTGCTGAACTGCCCCATTATGTCCTCCAGGTTTACCATGAAGTCAGTAAGTTTCTCCGACTCGTCCGCTTGAAATACCATTTCCGACACCAGTATCCCACCCAAATCTTCCCAGGTGAAGACCGAAGCAAAGAATTCAATCTCTCCGCTACGTCTTTATCTTCCTTGATCGCCCCTTTTACCCCTCGGTCATCTAGCGGCCCAACCAATTCTTTTGCCACCTTCCTGCTTTTAATATACCGGAAAAAATTTTTGCAATGTTTTTATGCCTCTAATGCTATCTTTCTTTCGTAATCCCTCTTGGCCTTCTTTATCTGCACCTTGCATTTGCTTTGACACTCCTTATGCTGCTTCTTGTTATTTTCAGACGGTTCCTTCTTCCATTTTCTGAAGGCGTTTCTTTTAGCCCTAACAGCTTCCTTCACCTCACTTTTCAACCACGCCGGCTGTCTTTTGGACTTCTGTCCGTCTTTCTTTTCTAATTCGCGGAATATGTTTGGCCTGGGCCTCCAGGATGGTATTTTTGAACAGTGTCCATGCCTGTTGTACAGTTTATACCCTCTAAGTTGCCCCCCCCTAAGTTTTTTTAACCATTCTTCTCATTTTATCATAGTCTCCTTTTTTAAAGTTAAACGCTAATGTATTTGACTTCCTGTGTATAGTTACTTCAAGGTTGATATCAAAACTGATCATATTATGATCACTGTTATCAAGCAGCCCCAGAACTATAACGTCCCTCACCAGATCATGCGCTCTACTAAGGACCAAGTCTAGAATTTTTCCTTCTCTCGTCGGCTCCTTTACCAGCTGCTCCATAAAGCTGTCCTTGATTTCATCAAGGAATTGTACCTCTCTAGCGTGTCCCGATGTTACATTTACCCAGTCTACATTTGGATAATTGAAGTCACCCATTATTATCACATTGCCCATTTTGATTGAGTCTCTGATTTCTTTTATCATTTTTGCGTCTACCTGCTCATCCTGGTAGTACACTCTTATCACCGTCCTTTTCCCTTTTATACATGGAATTTCAACCCACAATGATTCAAAGGTGTGATTTGTGTCCTGCTGAATTTGTAATCTATCTGAGTCAAGGCTCTCGTTAATATACATTGCTACCCCTCCACCAGTCCGGTCCGTCCTATCACTACGATATACTTTGTACCCCGGTATGACAGTGTCCCACTGGTTATCCTCCTTCCACTAGGTCTCAGTAATGCCTATTATATCCAATTTTTCATTTAGTGCAATATATTCCAACCCTCCCATCTTATTTCTTAGACTCCTGGCATTTGCACATAGACATTTCAGAGTATGTTTGTTGTTCCTATTTGCCATCTTCTGTCTGATCTTTGGTTGTATTTAAGGGCACCTGGCCTACCACGGTCTGTTGTGCAACCTCACTATGCAGAAACCCTATCTTCCCTGTTTGTGAGGTATCCTTGCAAGATACCTTATCCCGAACCATGCGCTTTTGAGCGACTGTCGGCCTTCCCCCCATTTCTAGTTTAAAAGCTGCTCTATCTCCTTTTTAAATGCCGATGCCAGCAGCCTGGTCACACCCTGGTTAAGAAGGAGCCCATCCTTTCGGAATAGGCTCCCCCTTCCCCAGAATGTTGCCCAGTTCATAACAAATCTAAAACCCTCCTCCCTGCACCATCGTCTCATACACGCATTGAGACTCCGGAGCTCTGCCTGTCTCTTTGGCCCTGCGCGTGGAACAGGTAGCATTTCAGAAAATGCTACCCTAGAGGATCTGGATTTGAGCTTTCTACCTAAGAGCCTAAATTTGGCTTCCAGAACCTCTCTCTCACATTTTCCTACGTCATTGGTACCCACATGTACCAAGACAGCCAACTCCTCCCCAGCACTATCTAAAATCCTATCTAGGTGACGTGTGAGGTCCGCCACCTTCGCACCAGGCAGGCAAGTCACGTCCACCAGCCACCCAGCTATCTATATGCCTAATGATTGAATCACCAACTACAATGGCTGTCCTAACCTTTCCCTCCCGGGCAGCACTTGGAGACATATCCTCGGTGCGAGAAGATAGTGCATCCCCTGGTGGCCTGGTCCTGGCTACAGGAGTACTTCCTAATTCACCAGGGTGATGCTCTCCTTCTAGGAGACCTCCCTCCTCCAAGGTAGCACAAGGGCTACCAGACTTGAGGTGGGACTTCTGTACAACATCCCTGTAGGTTTCCTCTATGTACCTCTCTGTCTCCCTCAGCTCCACCAAGTCTGCTACTCTAGCCTCAAGAGAACGGACACGTTCTCTAAGATCTAGGAGCTCTTTGCATCAGGCACACACATATGACATCTCACCAACTGGGAGATAATCATACATGTGACACTCAATGCAAAAGACTGGATAGCACCCCTCTCACTGCTGGACTGCTGACTCCATCTTAGTGTTTTTAAGTTTTTCAATAATTTAAATCTTGCTACAGTATTAAGGATGTTAGCCTAATATAAAAGTGTATTTTAGTTTATATAGTATATTGTATGATTTATTTAGTGTTTCCTTCTTAGATGGTAATGAAATGTATTTAAAACTCTGTAAGAGCATTCCTTGCTTGTTACCCTAATTACAATAACTATAATTGAAGAGTTGTCCTAGGGGTGGGTGGGTGTTTAAGACTAAACTAGATCCTGCAGTGCTTGTTAGATTCTATCTGTTAATGCTGTGGTACAAAGCTTTTAAAACTAAGTGGAAAAGACTATGGTGATTAGTTATTAAAATTTGCTTTTATATTTTTTTATTTTGCCTAACACTAACCTACAATTCCTCCTGTAAACCCCAATCTTTAAGTTCCCAAAGCATAAAGCAAAGTAGCGTTCACTTACCAGAGAAATGTCCTCTTCTCTCAGAACTTCTCAGAGTAAGTTTTTTTTTCGCTAACTTTACCTGAGAATTGTAGATATTACAGCAATATTTACATGTTTGTAATGAGGCAAGTGATTGATGTTTACACCACAGTCTCTCTGCTCTGTGAACCTGCCTCTTTAATATTTGTAGTCCTTGATGATACCAAGATTGTTTTCAACAAATAGTAGAATGAGAATTAGATCTTATAGTGTTTGAAATGTGACAAAAAGCCAATGATTTATCCCAGATATGAGCTTGGTCATCCAAAGGGCATTCTGAAAAATTAACTGTGAAGAATGTAGATAGAAGAGGAATAGAAGTGATATTTTTAAACTTAGTGATTATGATTAAGTCTTCAGGGATCTATTGTGGGGTTAGAATAAGGGGAATGAAGACAAAAAGACAGTAGAAAGTGATCAGTCCAAGAGAGAGCTGTAGTAAAAAAGTTAGAGGGCTGAAACAGAGAAGTCACTGATACGACTAAATCAAATGTGTGCTCCTGACAGCTTGAGTAAGACCTAAATCATTAAGTTAGGCAAGAAATAACTTTGCCTGAGGATTATCTGGAACATCAAAATGTACATTAAAATCATCTAATACATGAAGGTCTGGAAATTGTATAGAAAATTCACCCAGATATAACTGAAGAGACTCCCAATTTATTGGGACTATGGAGGTAGGAGCATAAAACTCAGAAAAACCACAGAAGCGGAAAGAACACCAATATCCCACGAAGAATCACACAATAAAACGAAGAGTGGGAACAGAATCAGGCTCTTCAAAATAGACCAAAGATTCTCAATATTGAATGTAAACTTTAATTAAGCATCACTCAACTGGAGTATTGTGTTCAGTACTGGTCTCCGTATCTCAAAAAAGATATAGTAGAATTGGAAAAGGTACAGCGAAGGGCGACGAAAATGATAGTGGGGATGGGACGACTTTCCTATGAAGAGAGGCTGAGAAGGCTAGGGCTTTTCAGCTTGGAGAAGAGACGGCTGAGGGGAGATATGATAGAAGTGTATAAAATAATGAGTGGAATGGATCGGGTGGATGTGAAGCGACTGTTCACGCTATCCAAAAATACTAGGACTAGAGGGCATGAGTTGAAGCTACAGTGTGGTAAATTTAAAACGAATCGGAGAAAATTTTTCTTCACCCAACGTGTAATTAGACTCTGGAATTCATTGCCGGAGAACGTGGTACGGGCGGTTAGCTTGACGGAGTTTAAAAAGGGGTTAGATAGATTCCTAAAGGACAAGTCCATAGACCGCTATTAAATGGACTGGAAAAATTCCTCATTTTTAGGTATAACTTGTCTGGAATGTTTTTACGTTTGAGGAGCGTGCCAGGTGCCCTTGACCTGGATTGGCCACTGTCGGTGACAGGATGCTGGGCTAGATGGACCTTTGGTCTTTCCCAGTATGGCACTACTTATGTACTTATGTACTTAACATGGTACCATGTTTCAGCACTGAAAGTGCCTTCTGCAGGAGTCTCGGTGGCTGTGTCTGACAATCCTTATTGTTTTGTCTTCAGAGATGGATCTTTAAAATGTAAAACGTTGTGGATTTAAAAAGACCGTTGATATCTCCGAAGACAAAACAATAAGGATTGTCAGACATATTCACCACTGTTGAAGTATGCACTTTCAGTGCTGAAACATGATATCATGTCGAGTCATCCTTAATTAAAGATGGCATTCGATGTTGTGCTTCTTTAGTCTATTTTGAAGAGACGGATTATGTGTTCCCACTCTTCGTTTTATCTGGAGGAGCATAAAAAACAGCAACCAGTAATGGTTGCAGAAAATCGATCCTAAAAGCTAGCATCTCAGAATAAGAATGAGGTACACAGGAGTTCTGTCACAGAGAGGGAAGATCTGAAATTAGCAGCTACTCCACCCCCCTTTCTAGAGGATTGAGATGAGTAAAATACATCATATCCTTGTAAGCGACACTGATAGAGATATGATTCTTCTCCATCACGCAACCAGGTCTCGGTGAGGCATAATAGATCAACTGAAGTCTCACAAATAAGATCCCAGAGATCGGAGGTTTTTGAGCGCAGAGTTTTAAAAAAAAGCCCTATTTTAAGTACCTGGGAGTCGTAAGATTTAGCTGCTAAGTGAGGTAAGCAGGGAGTTAAAATACTCACCCTACCAAAAAAGTAGGTATAAACGAATACATTTTGATAGCTAAGGTCATCTGATTAAAAGAAAGAAACTAAGCGTCACCTCTCTAAAACAAGAAGTAAACACTGAGGGGGTCTTTTACAAAGGCGCAGTAGCGTTTTTAGCACTTTACAAAGGTAAAAGGACCCCTAAAAGAACTACCAGTTTAAGAATATGTTGCAGAAAGACGTAACAGGGTCTATACCAGGAAACCTGGCATGCACCGCCTTCCCACTGCACAGTTCAAACTGCTTGATTTTTAAATGGCTTCACTTCTGGGAATGCAGTCTTACGTTCAGGTCACGTGTTGGTGCCTACATAGCTAAACAGTACCACTTAAATAGTCCTAACTTTGCCTGGTTTAGCTATATGAGTACGGCACTGAATGTCGGCCATACTCACATAACTTCCTGATACTACCACTGACCTGGACCTTCAATGCCACTGCTCAGATATAGCGCAGCATTGAATATTCTGGTCTGATTTAACCTGCTGCAGATAACATTTTAAAAATGTTCACCACCAGCAGCCTAATATTCATCTGAAGAGTATTACATTATTTTAGTGGTCTAGTACACTTGGGATATTGTATATTTTTGGTATGTTTAATAAGAACAACATAGACACATATTTGTTTTATAAAATAGACTTATACAGTGACCCTCAGTAGTGCAGAAATTATGTCATACAAAATAATCACCTTTTCCGAAGAAGATGTGCATGTACATATACATCACAGCTCTGCTCCTTCTCCGCCTAAAGTAAACTGTTCCTCCAGTAACACTTACATGCAGATGATATAAACTAGGTGCAGTTTGATTGTGTGCCATTTTATTTTTATTTATTTATCTACTTACACTTATATACAGTGGTGTGCTGGTAAATGTTTAACAACAGGCTCTCTCCCCGGTCCTCCTCTGCGCCCCCCCGTCCCCCTCTGCGCCTGCCCCCCAAATTGCAGAGCTGGCTATAGCCGGGGAGAGAGCCTGGGGGGGTGGCAATGCATTACTCCAGGGAAAGAAATTAAATGATCCCAGGTTCCAATCTAATTCATGTTTAATGTGCGATAAAATGCCATAAATAAGTAAATAAATATAAACTTTTAATGTTGAGCACCTGATTCTCAAAGTGAACATATTCCAAACACTATAATGAAAATAAAATTATTTTTTTCTACCTTTGTTGTCTGGTGACTGTTTTTCTGATCATGCTGGCCCAGTATCCGATTCTGCTGCTATCTGTCCTCTTAACTCCGTTTCCAGGGCTTCCTTTCCATTTATTTCTTTCCTTTCCTCCTTTCTTCTTCATTTCTGGTCCTCAGCTTCTGCCTATTTTCTTCATCCATGTGCAGTTTTTTTCCTCTGTTTCTTTTCCCTCATCTCATCTCCTTCCTCACTCTTCCCTCCCCTCCATCCATGTCCAGCATTTCTTCTCTCTCCCCTCCTCTCCCCTGCCGTGCATGCACCCATGTCCAGCAGTGACCCTCCTCGCCCCTGCCCTGCATGCACCCATACCCAGCGACCCTTCTCTCCCCCTGCCCTGCATGCACCCATACCCAGTGACCCTCCTTTCCCCAGCCCTCCATCCATCCATGTCCAGCAGTGACCCTCCTCTCCCCTACCCTGCATGCACCCATACCCAGCGACCCTTCTCTCCCCTGCCCTGCATGCACCAATACCCAGTGACCCTCCTTTCCCCTGCCCTCCATCCACCCATGTCCAGAAGTGACCCTTCTCTCCCCTGCCCTCCATCCACCCATGTTCAGCAGTGACCCTCCTCTCCCCTGCCCTGCATGCACCCATACCCAGCGACCCTTCTCTCCCCTCCATCCACCCATGCCCAGCGACTCCCTTCTGTCCCCTGCCACCTCTCCCGAGTTGTTCCGCAGCGACTTCTCCTCCCTCCGGATCCGTCCCTCACCGACCTGTCCGAATTCTTCGGGGCAGGCAGTCTTGCCTGCCCGCTACCAGCGCTGACTCTCCCCTGCTGGTTCGCACTTCAAAATGGCCGCCGAGACTTCAGCAGAAGTCTTGCAAGGCCGCCTCTGGAAGTCTCGGCGGCCATTTGTAAAGCACAAACCGGCAGGGGAGAGTCAGCACTGGTAGCGGGCAGGCAAGACTGCCTGCCCCGAAGAATTAGAAGAGTCAGGTCGGAGACGTGAGGGACCGGATCGGGCGATAGGGCGGGCGGGAGGGAGGAGAGCCAGCTCGCACTAGGGAACAACCGGCTTGCAAGTCGGTACAAGATTTAACAACCGGCTCTTGCGAGCCGGCGCGAGCCGGCTGCAGCACACCACTGCTTATATACTAATTTACTGATCAAAATAGTTCAATCAAAATGGTTCACAAGCATATAAAACAATAACAGTCCAAAATAAAAAGATGAAAAAGTTATGTATACTCACATGCAGTTTTATAACAGCCATTTTCCATTTGTGAAACATACTTGAATTGTAAAATTAACCCTTACAGCCTGATGAATACAATTTAAAAATCTGGCAAAAGAGTTGGGTAGAAGTGATACCTTTATATGATTAACAAATGTATAAAGATGCAGTTTTTAGGACTATTCAGTGATAACCACCTACGTTATTTGCCACCATTTTCATGAAAAACTAGCCATATGAATGATTTCTTGAACTCTGCATAGAATTAGCACAGTAGGGTAGATATGCTATTGTTTGACATGCTCAGAATTTGAAATTTCAGATTAAGAAAACTGAAAAGGCAGGAGTGCCCTGCTAACTATCATGCTTACTGCAGGAAGAATAACACTGCGGGACCTGAAGCGCTGCAGAATGGCTCATATATTCTATGACACCTACTTCAATCTGGAGA
The DNA here is from genome assembly GCF_901765095.1 of Microcaecilia unicolor. Classification (NCBI taxonomy): domain Eukaryota; kingdom Metazoa; phylum Chordata; class Amphibia; order Gymnophiona; family Siphonopidae; genus Microcaecilia; species Microcaecilia unicolor. The sequence goes on from NC_044040.1 coordinate 113,375,937, forward strand.
AGTACCTCGATCATGAACAGCGAGATCCGTTCACTTTGCAAAAGGTGCAAATGTACAGTGTAATGTGAAAACAAAAATAAGGAATTTAGAATTAGAAATTGTAGAAAACATATGAAAAAGAAGGTACTGTTTATTTGTAGAGACTGTTCTGGGACTTGTTTAAATGTTTGTAGATCTGGAAATTCTTCCACATGTAGGGAAGAGTGGATACTTGGTGAGACTGTGTTCCTCTGGTGAAAAAATCTCTTACTGAGAAATCCATTGGCTCTGCTGGGACATTTAGCCCATGTTTAATTTCACTTTTTACACACTTGCAGCCCCATGGAAATAGAAAGCTAAAGTGAAAATGTGCATTGGCTTGGGCTTGTATTTTGTTATTTACTTGTATTTTCAATACAGTAAATAACAGAAAAAAGAAAACATATTTGTAAGTTCACATAAACAAGCCAATTTTCAAACAAAAGTATCTGCATATATTGTGTTTGAATATTTGGATATTGATTTAGAGAAAAGAATAAGCATACTCTTCCATATTGTAAAATGATGGTATAAAGTTTGTGTTAGCAATGTCTATAAGATACATAGAGGTCAATATTCAAAAGAACTTATAGTTTAGTGGCAGCCACTAAGAGTAATTTTATAATAGGTTTCATAGGTTGGGTGACCAAGAGGGGCATAATCGAACAGAAACGCCTATCTCCATGGGCGTTTATCTCCGAGAACGGGTCCGTGAAGGGGGCGGACCCAACCGTATTTTCGAAACAAATAGACGTCCATGTTTTATTCGCCAAGTTCTGAGCTGGGCGTTTTTGCTTTTCAGCGATAATGGACAATGAAATCGCCCAGCTCAAAAACGAATAAAGCCAAGGCATTTGTTCGTGGGAGGGGCCAGGAGTCGTAGTGCACTGGTCCCCCTAACATGCCAGGACACCAACCAGGCACCCTAGGGGGCACTTTTACAAAAACAAAACAAAAGGTAAAAGAGCTCCCAGGTGCATAGCACCCTTCCCTTGTGTGTAGAGCCCCCCAAATCCCCCTCAAAACCCACTGCCCACAAGTCTACACCATTACTATAGCCCTAAGGGGTGAAGGGGGGCACCTACATGTGGGTACAGTAGGTTCGGGGGGGGGGGGTTGGACGACTAAGCATTAAGCAGCACAATTGTAACAGGTGGGGGGGGGGATGGGCCTGAGTCCACCTGCCTGAAGTCCACTGCACCCCCTAACAACTGCTCCAGGGACCTGCATACTGCTGCCAGGGAGGTGGGTATGACATTTGAGGGTGAAAATAAAAAGTTGTGAAACATCATTTTTTTGTGGTGGGAGGGGGTTTATGACCACTGGGGGAGTCAGGGGAGGTCATCCCCGATTCCCTCCAGTAGTCATCTGGTCATTTAGGGCACTTTTTGGGGCCTTATTCGTGAAAAAACAGGGTCCAGGAAAAGTGCCCTAAATTCTAGCTAAAAACGCATACTTTTGTCCCATTATCTGTGAAATGCGCCCATCTCTGTTCGGCAGATAACCACGCCCCAGTTCCGCCTTCGCCACACCTCTGACACGCCCCCATCAACTTTGTCCGCATCCGCGACGGAGTGCAGTTGAAAACGTCCAAAATCGGCTTTCGATTATACCGCTTTATTTGTTTTTGTGAGATAAACGTCCATCTCCCGATTTAGGTCGGAACTTGGGCGTTTTTCTCATTCGATTATAAGCTGGCAAGTAAGTGCCTACTTTAAGCCTATTTTGTAAAGAAACACAGGCGGCTACTTCCAATACTTAATGTTTCTATAGCACTGCTAGACATACATAGCACTGTACACAAACATGTAAGAGACAGACCCTGCGCAACAGAGCTTACAGTTTATTAAAGACAGACAGATAAGGGGTTAGGGAGTTACATTTATTATGGGAATGATTAAAACAACAGATTGCAATGGGACACCCAAGCAGGCTGAGACTTGGGCTTAGATTCCTGGTGACATTTCTGGTAAGGACAGATAGCTCCAAGAGTCATCTGGGTATGAAGATGGTACTGAAATGAAAAGAGATCAGAGCACCAAGGGAATAAGAATAAAGAGAGAAGAAAGAGATCCCAAGACAAGAGCCCTAAGGTACACCAGTTGATAGAGGGATAGCAGTGGAGGAAGATCCACCAGAGCATACTCTAAAAGTGTAATGGAAGAGATAAGAAGAAAACCTAGACAAAACTGTGCCCCGAATCCAAGGGCCGATACTTAAAAGTACCATCAGTGTTAACAGGCCGTTAACACCAGGTCTGCGTGCAGATTATACAGGGTAGTATGCACAAATGGTTTCAGCGTGGGCACTGAAACGATTAGCACAGACCACATTTAAATCCAGTCATTAACTACCCCAAAGCTATGCCCCCCCCCCCCAAAGTTTTTCTTTAGCGCTGGAAACTTTTCACCAGGTCCAGGGCAACGTTAGAAGGGTTGGTTGAGAGAAGATGTGTCTAGCAGCATCCCTTCTCTCCCTCCAACCTGACCACCCTGCCCAGTCAAGTGTTGTGTGTCAACAGGACCCTGCGCAGCCCGAGGATGCCATTTGCGTTGAGGTAGGGGACATGACAGTACCCCCTCCTTAAGGACCCCCCTCTGCCTAGGTCCGGGTTTGGATGGGTAGTGGGTATGGAAATCCCAGATCAATTCAGGTGCATGGACGTTGGTAGAGGGACCAAAGTGCTTCCAGGATAGCAAATAGAACAGCCGTCCCCTTTGACATTTGGAGTCCAGAACCTCATCTACCTCGAATTCAGGATCTGGCTCGGAATCAAGAACAATGATCTTCTTTGGCTCTGGGTGCCATTTCGAGGTCAAGAATGGCTTTACCAGGGACACATGGAAAGCGTTGTGGACCTTGAGATTTCCTGGTAACTGGAGACGATAAGTGATGGCTCCCACCCAAGATCGTACTGAAAAGGGTCCAATGTATTGGGGAGCAAACTTGGAGGGTAATCGGAGTCTCAAGTATTTGGTACTAAGCCAAACTTTTTGTCCAGGTTGAAAGGTCGGAGCAGACCGCCTCTTTCAATCTGCGAAAAGCTTGTATCTAGCAGCAGCTCGCTGAAGATGTTGTTAGACCCTGCGCCAAATGTCCCAGATATCAGTGAGGGTCTGTTGGACCTGAGGCGAGGCATGGGTCTGAGGGATCGGAGGTGATAGTCGTGGGTGGCGCCCATATACTGTAAAAAATAGTGACGTACGAGAGGCAGTTTGGAGACTGTTGTTATAGGCGAATTCAGCCCAGGGGAGTAATGTGGACCAATCATCCTGTCGGTTATTAGTATACATTCGCAGAAAGGTTTTGAGAGTTTGATTGACCCATTCCACTGGTCTGTGGGTGGTATGCGGATGAAAAATGGGTGGTGATGCCAAAAGCAGAACACAGTGCTCTCCAGAACCTAGAAGTGAATTGAGATCTCCGATCACATATGATCCGGAGAGGTAGACCATGTAAACGAAAAATATGCTGGATGAAATTCTTGGCAAGAGTAGCTGCCAAGGGGAGAGATTTCATGGGAATGAAATGGGCCATATGGGAGAATCAATCCACCACTACTTAAATGACCTTGGGACGGTGGTAAATCAGTAACAAAGTCCATGGATACTTCCTGCCAAGGGAGCTGTGGAACTGGCAGTGGCTTTAAGAATCCCCATGGCTTGCTAGGAGAGGATTTGTTTCAGGCATAGATGGGCCAGGTGGCAACAACATGTAAGACATCCTAAGCCATGCGTGGCCACAAATAGTACTAAGAGATTAAATGAAAAGTCTTGCGGAATCCGGAGTGACCAGCAAACGTGGAGGAGTGTCCCCATTTGAGAACCTTCTTCCTGGACTGGGGTGGAACAGAGGTCTTTGTGCTGATGGAAGAAACTACAGTCGTGGAGGCAACACAGGCAGGATTAAGCATGGGATAGGATTCCTCGGGTTCCTCGGGAGGGTTGAAGGCTCTGGATAGCCTGGAATATTTTCAGCAGATCGAAATACCAGGCAGAAGTTAAAATGGGCAAAGAAAAGAGCCCAGCGTGCATGTCGCGGGTTTAGTCTCTTAGCATCCTTGTGGTCAGTGATTACTGTGATGGGGTGCAAGGCCCCCTCCAAGAGAGAGCGCCATTCCTGGAGAGCCAATTTAAGGGCCAACAATTCCCGGTCCCCAATGGTGCCAGAGAAAATATTTTGGAAAAAAGAAACAGGGATGATGCTTGCCTAAGTCTGAGGTTTGAGACAGAACGGCCCCTGTCCCCAGCGAAGAGCCATCCACCTCTAAAATGAATGTTTTTTTGATATCTGGGCTTCTGCCTTTAAGATGAAATTAAATAAAGCAAAAACTCAGTGCCTAGTCCTTTTGTCTCAATACTCCCCACCTCTCCCAGCCACCCTCAATACCCCAGATGTAATTATCCCCATCTCCAGTAGTTTAAAGATCCTTGGAGTTACAATAGATAGCCATCTATCCTTCGATAACCACACTAAGCTGATCACGAAGAAAATGTTTAATATAATTCCGGAACCTGGTTCAATCCACAGTCATCACTCAGGTTGATTATTGCAACAGTGTTTTCCTTGGATGTAAATCCCAAGTCCTGAAAAGTCTCCAGACTGCCCAGAACACGGCAGCCAGACTTATATTTGGCAAGTCAAAATTTGAAAGCGCCTCACCCCTTCGAGAAAGGCTTCACTGGCTCCCCATTAAAGAGAGAATATACTTCAAGGTCCATACAATAATCCATAAGCTCATATCAGGAGAATCCCCCAGCTATATGAACAATTTGATTGACCTCCCAATTAGAAATAGAACAATGTCATCGCGAACATACCTCAATCTACACCTCCCAAACTGCAAAGGTGTCAAGTACAAAACATACTATGCCTCCAGTTTCTCCTTCCGGGGTAGTCAACTTTGGAATGCTCTCCCAAGACCCATCCGAGCTATTAATTTTATTTATTTATTTTATGGCATTTGTATCCCACATTATCCCACCTCTTCGCAGGCTCAATGTGACTTACATTTCATCATGGATACTGGAAATAGCAGTGAACATACATTTGGTTTACAGAGGGTTTTGTGTTACATGGTGGTGAAATACATGAAGGTGTTAAAGCAGAAAGACATTATAAAACATTATAAGACAGTCTGGAAGTTTTAAGACTATACAGTTATACATGTTAAATTATACAGTTACACATGTTGATCTTTGTGATATATCTTGTCAAAGATATAGGTTTTCAATAGTTTGCGGAAATTGGTCAATTCATAGACCGTTTTCAGGTTACGTGGCAGCGCGTTCCAGAGTTGTGTGCTCGTATAGGAAAAGGTAGATGCATGCATTGATTTGTATTTCAGACCCTTGCACTTGGGAGGATGGAGATTAAGGAATGTGCGAGAGGAACCTTTTGCGTTCCTGGGTGGTAGATCTATCAGGTCTGACATATAGGCTGGGGCGTTACCATGGATGATTTTGAGGACTAGGGTGCAAAGTTTGAACGTGATGCGTTCCTTTAGTGGGAGCCAGTGTAGTTTTTCCCGCAGGGGTTTCGCGCTTTCGTATTTTGGTGTGCCGAATATTAGTCTGGCTGCTGTATTCTGGGCTGTCTGGAGATTTTAAGGATTTGCTCTTTACAGCCAGCGTAGAGTGAGTTACAATAGTCCAGATGACTGAGTACCAATGATTGTACCAGATTGCGGAAGACAGTTCTTGGAAAAAATGGTCTAACTCTTTTTAGTTTCCACATTGAATGAAACATCTTTTTAGTTGTGTTATTTGCATGGTTCTCAAGTGTTAGGTGTCGATCAATGGTGACACCAAGGAGTTTTAGGGAGTCCGAGACTGGTAGATTTAGTTTAGGTGTGTTGATGGTGGTAAATTTATTCTTGTTGTATTGCGTGGTTAGTACCAAACATTGGGTTTTCTCTGCATTGAGTTTCAACTGAAATGCATCTGCCCAGGAATTCATAGTATGTAGGCTTTGCTTGATTTCACTGGAGATTTCCCTTAGATCTTGTTTGTATGGGATGAAGATCGTTACATCATCAGCGTATATGTATGGGTTTAGGTTCTGATTCGATAGTAGTTTGGCCAAGGGTGTCATCATTAGGTTGAATATGGTCGGTGAGAGGGGGGATCCCTGTGGAACTCCGCATTCAGGTATCCATGTAGCTGATGTAGTCGAATTTGATGTCACTTGGTATGAGCGTGTAGTGAGGAACCCTTTGAACCAGTTGAGAACGTTGCCTCCGATTCCGAAGTATTCGAGGATGTGTAGTAAAATTCCATGGTCAACCATGTCAAATGCACTTGACATGTCAAATTGTAACAATAGAGTGTGCCATTTGCTATTAGTTGTTTGAGTTTGGTCATGAGCGTGACTAGTACGGTTTCAGTGCTGTGATTAAAGCGAAATCCTGACTGAGAATCGTGTAATATTGAGAACTTGTTTAGATAGTCTGTGAGTTGTTTGGTCACTATACCTTCTGTTATTTTGGTAATTAGTGGGATGGATGCTACTGGTCTATAGTTCGTTAGTTCATTAGCATTTTTCTTTGCATCCTTGGGTATAGGGGTGAGTAAAATGTTACCTTTTTCCCTTGGGAAGAGTCCATTTTGTAGCATAAAGTTCACATGGTTTGTTAGGTCCGTTATAAATTGTTGAGGGGCCGATTTTATGAGGTTGTTTGGGCATATATCTAGTTTGCAGTGGGATTTGGCATATCTTTTAAGCGTTTGTGAGATAAGATCTTCCAGTAGTGTTGTGAATTCAGTCCAAATCCTGTCTGCTGGGTAGATTCCAGGGTCTGGGTCCAGGCAGTCTAGGAGTGTGGTGTATTCGATGTGGCTAACAGGTATTTTAAGTCGCAGTTGAATGATTTTCTCCTTGAAGTATTTTGCCAAGTCGTCAGCTCCTGGTGTGTCTTTGCAGTTGTTGGTGACTGGAGTGGTGTCTAATAATTTATTCACAAGTTGGAAGAGTTTGTGTGTGTCTTTGTAATTTGGTCCAATTTCAGTTTTGTAGTATTGTCTTTTGGTTTGTCTTATGGTGTATTTATATTTCCTTCGGAGTTGCTTCCAATCGTTAAGTGTGGGATCATCTTTCTTTTTGTTCCACGCACGTTCCAGTTTCCTAACTTGTGTTTTGAGTTATTTCAGTTCTTCATTGAACCAAGGTATTGAGTTCTTTCTGTGCGAAGTTCTGGTTTGGATCGGGGCGATGTTGTCTAGTTTGCATCTATTATCCCAATTTGAGAGGAATTGAATTGTTTTGTTTTTGTTTTTGTTACATTTGTACCCCGCACTTTCCCACTCATGGCAGGCTCAATGCGGCTTACATGGGGCAATGGAGGGTTAAGTGACTTGCCCAGGGTCACAAGGAGCTGCCTGTGCCTGAAGTGGGAATCGAACTCAGTTCCTCAGTTCCCCAGGACCAAAGTCCACCACCTTAACCACTAGGCCACTCCTGTCTTTATTGTCCATCCGTCGTTGTAGATCTGTTGCCAAAATTTAACCGGATCAATTTTTCCTCTTGTGGTGTAGGTTTTTCATAGTTGTTTGTTAGGTAGGTCTTTCGTTCTCCATTGAAGGGTAATATGTGCTTTGTAGTGGTCGGACCACAGTATGAGTGACCATTCAGTGTATGTTAATGTAACGTTTGCGTCGTGGTCAAATTTGTGTGTTATGATGTCTAATGTGTGTCCTTTTTCGTGTGTTGGTTGCATATTTGGTCCTTGTAGATCCAATAGTTGTAAGAACTCTCTACAATCTTGGGTGCTTGTTGTGGTGAGATCTTCCAGGTGTAGATTAATATCTGCTATTATGATGAGGTTAGAGGAAGAGATACAGGTGTTCGAGATGAAGTCCATGAAGTGCGTTTGGCAGTCATGCCAGTTGCCTGGTGGTCTACAAAATATAACTGCGTTAAGGTGTTCCCACAATTTTGGGTGACTGATTCTTATGGAAGCGATTTCAAGTTGTGGCAATATGGATTCAGCTGTGTTTGTGATGTTGAACTCATGTTTGTATATTATGGCTATTCCACCTCCTCTTTTTCCATTTCTAGTCCAGTGTGTGATTTTGTATCCTGGTGGGCATAATTCTAAAATTATAGGATCTTGAAGGTTGTGGATCCAGGTTTCAGTGATGAAGAGGAAGTCAAGGTTATCTGCAGTGATCCAGTCTGTTATAGTCTCCGTTTTGGTCACTACCGATCTGGCGTTTACGTATCCGATCTGGATTGAATGGTAAGGTTTGGTTAGAGGCGTTGATGTCTTAATTTTTATTAGTTGCCTGTTTTCCTGATGTCTAGTTTTGTTGTGCCCTTTCTTCCCTTTCTGTTGGTAGTTTCCATATGTATTTGTTTTTCCTTTTAATTGATTGTTGTTCTTTTGTTCTGGTGGGTTATGAATGAGTTGTCTGCAGGGTATGTGTGTTGTGGGTAGATTGGTGTTTGAGTTAGGGATAGGGTATAACAAAAGAGAGGGAACGAAGTACAAACTAAAGTCCAAACAAAAAAAACAGCACCACGGGCCTTTAAAAATGGAACACAGTTCTTTAATGAATGAGCCTTGACAAAAAGACCCGACACGGGCCGTGTTTCGGTGACTAGCACCTGCGTCAGGGGTCACAGTGATGACGTGGAAAACTTGGGGAATAACTCGAATATATTCCTCTACAATATATTATTCCTTTCCCCAAATGGATACAGAAAGTGAAAGTGCCTTGGTGCTTTGTAGCTTTTACTACATGAGACGTGGGGTAAGGAATAATATATTGTAGAGGAATATATTCGAGTTATTCCCCAAGTTTTCCACGTCATCACTGTGACCCCTGACGCAGGTGCTAGTCACCGAAACACGGCCCGTGTCGGGTCTTTTTGTCAAGGCTCATTTATTAAAGAACTGTGTTCCATTTTTAAAGGCCCGTGGTGCTGTTTTTTTTGTTTGAGTTAGGGATAGACCATGCGTAGTATGTTAGGGAAAGGAAGGAGATTATCATAATCAGTTTGTTGGTGTTCATGTTGGCTGTTGTGCTGGGATTAGTAATATGTATTTAAAGTATATAGCAGGTCACAAATCGTGCCTCCTTATGGTATTGTTGGAAGTCTAACAAGTCGTTTGTAGGACATTTATGGGTAGGCATTTAAGGACTTTTAGAAGCAAAGCAATTTAAGGCTTTTAGCATGTGGCATGTGTTAAAGTAGCAAGGCAATTAAAACATATGAGAACTATTTACCTTTCAGGAAAATGTTAAAGTCCCATTTTTTCAAGCAAGTTTACCCTAATGGACCAGCTTAATTCCACCAGATCACCTACGATACTCCTGCTAAGATGTCGACGCTCACTTTGACCCCAATGTTACATTTGACCTTTTTCACTAATCCCTTATACTCAATCCCTCATCTTCTTCCTTCCATCCTTTACCATTTCCCTCCCATTCTCCTTCCCTTTCACCTATCATATCCTTGTCTACCTTCCCTATTCTAAATCATATATTCCGGGACACTGTTGCCACAGTTCATTATATTCTTTTCGCATGCCCTTTGTAATACTTTTCATAATGTACTGATCATCACAATTTATAATACTCTTCCTACATTTCCTTGTTCTACTGTATTCTTTACCATGTAAGATGCTTTCTTTTACTATGTAAGCCGCACTGGATCTGCTGTATGTGGGAAAGAGCGGGATACAAATGTAATAAATAAATAAGAAAAGGCTTGCTTTAAGGTGGCAAAAGCCTCCTGGGCCTCCGGTGTCCAGGTCCTCACATCAGCACCCTTCCTGGTCCAGTGCGGTAAGAGGGGCAGTGATAAGGGAGTATTGATGGATGAACTGCCAGTAGTAGTTAGCAAACCCCAAAAAAACGTGCAAGGGCCCGGAGACCCTGGGGCATGGCCAATCCCAGATGGCTCGGAGTTCCCTCTGAAAGAGACGATATATCCCAAGAATGGAATAGACCATTGATGAAACAACACTTCTCTAGTTTGGCGAAGAGACGGTAGTCCCGGAGGTGTTGGAGAACACTGCGGACATGACAAGGGTGGTCTTGAACAGAAGCAGAAAAAACCAAAATATCATCCAGGTAAACTATGGCTGAGGAGTACAGGAGATCTTGAAAAATGAAGTTAATGAATTCCTGAAAGACCGCAGGTGTATTACAAAGGCCAAATGGCATGACTAGATATTCGAAAGGTCCTTCATGGGTATTAAAGGCGGTCTTCCATTCGTCCCCATGTCAGATTCGGACCAGATTATAGGTGCCTCGGAGATCCAGCTTGGTAAAGATAGATGCTCCCTGCAGACGGTTGAAAAGTTCTGGAATCAGAGGGAGCGGATACTGGTTCTTAATGGTTATTTCATTAAGACCCCAGTAGTTTATACAAGGTCGCAGAGAGCCGTCCTTCTTGGTTTCAAAGAAGAAACCTGCCCCTGCTGGAGAGGAGGAGGGTCTGATGAAGCCCTTTTGGAGGTTTTCTTGAATGTATTCCCGCATGACTTTAGATTCCTCCCAGGAGAGGGTATACAGCTGACCCCGAGGTGGTGTCTTGCCCGGACGTAATTCGATAGGGCAGTCAAAAGGATGATGCGGAGGAAGGGAATCAGCCTCCTGGGCATTGAAAACATCTTGGAAATCTTGATATTCCACAGGAAGGGAGGCATCGCAGGAAAGCAGGCCCCCGGGGGAGGCAGAAATAGTCCTCGAAGAAGGAACCACCGGCGTGAGACAGGAATCAAAACATTGGGAACCCCAACTGTCGATATCACTAGTGCTCCAGTTGATACTTGGTGTGTGTCATCGTAACCAAGTGCAGGCCTAAAATAACAGGATGGATAGCCCGGGGAAGAACCAGAAGCTGAATCTGTTCCTTATGTATTTCGATAGGGCAGTCAATAGTGTCCGCAATGAACTCATTCAAACAAGCAAGCAATTGCGATTGGTAACAACATCCTCCTCCTACAATTCGACATGTCCAGTGCCTTTGACATGGTTAACCATGAAATACTAATACATATACTAGAATACTTCGGAGTAGGAGGCACTGTTCTCAAATGGTTCAAAGGATTCCTGACCACAAGATCATACCAAGTAACAACGAACGCGGACAGATCACCACCATGGATGTGGAGTCCCCCAGGGACCCCAGGCGATCGGAGTTACCCGCTGCAAAGGAGAGGTGGAATACCTCCTCCAGGGTGAAACAGGGTGAGCCATAGCCGTTGTTCCGCGGCTTCGCGCGGCCACCCCAACGACGATATCACCACCTAGTCACAGCGCCATTGATGACCTGCCGTCCACGTGGACCGGATCGCCGCCAGAACGTCCAGTGAAGGGTAGGAAAAAGCTTCAGACACATCGGGTAGCTTTATAAACTATCTCCCCGATAGCAGAGGACCCGCGACCTCGTGGCCCAACCCAGCTGATCGGGTGCTGTATCGGAGCAGACACCTAGGCTGGATGCTCGGCGAATCACCGGATCCACGGAGCTCGACTGTCGCGAGGCGCATCACCCGAACGAGGAGCAGACCGAGAGGACCCGAGTCACCAAACGAGACCAGCGACCAGGCCGTGGAGAAGGACCCAGCGACCAGGGCCACGGGAGAAGGACCCCAGCGCTGGCCAGGGTACCGTTGGGATCGCCCAACTGGCGAAATTGTGAGAGGATCAGCTCACCCTCGATCGCATCCTCAGCACTGCCCTTGGAAGAGGAGACGGTGGACGAGCACCAGCCACAGAGAGAGCCGAAACAGGAGGAAGTCCCGATTCAGGGAAGCCACACGTGGAGGCTCACGATCAACAAGGAGCGGATGCAGGGGGGTTGTGCAGGTTTGAGTAAGCTTCACCGCCCTTGGAACTGGACATAATTGCATGGCCGTGATCTAACTGCATGCTCCGGTCACGGCAGTAATTTAGCGTACACTTGGCTTTGCTTTGCTTTAAACATAAGGTAATTGAGCTGCTCCTTTCTAATTGTAAGGAAAGAAAAAAAAACTGCATGCACTGCCTACAGCAAGGATTTATATGTAGTGGATATGCTCTACCGCTGACAGCAATGACTTAAAAGTAAATGATAGCTTTGCCTTGCTCTGTCTTAATCTAAGGCAAATGACTACCCCATCCAATTATATGGTACCGGGAAATAACTGCTCACAACAATGATTTATATGTAATTGCTTTCCTCTGTTGCTTATAGCAATGATTTAAATGTAAATGCTGGCTTTGCTTTGCTTTAATTTAAGGCAATCGAACTACTCCATCCTAGTCATAAGGTAAAGAAAAAAAAATAACCACATGCATAGCTCACAGTAATGTTTCATTTGTGATTGCTCGGTCCTACTTCCTTGAACTTCCACGAACCTAAAGCACATGAGCGATCACTTCAACTGATTTAGTGTAGATGCTCCACTTGTTCTGCACTACATACTCTTTACACTCCTGTTTTAGAAATCACTGCAGTGCCTTAAATGCGGATATGAACCCCAGCAAAATACTCTTAATCATCTATTGTCTCACCCTAACCTTACACATATATACAACCTTCGATACAGATAACAACAACCACACAACTCACAAATCATACATCACTCACATACACAGAATGCCCGCCCAAATGAGCAACAAAGACCATGATAAGCCTAAAGCCCATGGACACCAACAAAGAATATCAAAAGAAGACCCCAAACCAGCACACCAAGACAACAGACAATTGATAAAAATCACCACTATCTCGAACCCAAGAAAAACACACAAATTATTACAAATAGGATACACGAACGCCAGATCTATAATCAGAAAAGCTACATCGATAACCGACTGGATAACGGCAGATTACCTTGACCTCCTTCTCATCAACGAAACTTGGATACATGACTCCAAAGACCCAATAATCCTAGAGCTTTGTCCACCAGGGTACAAAATCACTCATTGGACGAGAGAAGGAAAAAGAGGCGGAGGTATAGCTATAATCTACAAATCCCAATTTACAATTACAACTACAGCCGAATCAATCCTCCCTCAACTCGAAATAGCCTCAGTCAGAGTTACACACCCGAACTTGCATGATCAATTAAATATAATCCTATTTTACAGACAAGAAGCACAGATACACTTTACGGACTTCATGTCAAATACTTGTCTATCATCCCAGAATATCATCATAGCAGGAGACATTAACCTCCACCTTGAATACACCAACTCAAACAACGTACACGAATGCAAGGAATTCCTCCAACTCTGGGAGTTCCACTGGCCTAACATGCAACCCACCCACAAACATGGACACACACTGGACATCATAACTCACAAATTCTCATCAGACGCGAACCTCACAATCAAGGACACAAAATGGACAATCACACCATGGTCAGATCACTACAAAGCAAACACCTCCCTCCTCTGGAAAACAAAAGAGAAACAACAAAAACAGAAAAAAGAACCTACACAACGAGAGGCAAAATAGACCCTTTAACATTTTGGCAACAAATATATACCGCCGAATGGACAACAACCACAGAATCACCCCAATTCTTACAAGAATGGGATAACAGATGCAGAGCAGTCCTAGACAATATAGCCCCACTCCAAACCAGAACCTCGCATAGGATTAGTTCAATCCCATGGTTCAATGAAGAACTGAAAGAATTAAAAACACAGGTCAGAAGACTAGAAAGAGCTTGGAGCAAAAAAAAAGATGAACACCCATTTAAAGAATGGAAACAATTACAAAGAAAATACAAATACAGCATCAGACATATCAAAAGAACGTATTACAAAACCATAATAGGACCAGACTACAAGGACACACAAACTCTTTTCACTCGTAAACAATCTCCTAACCCACCACACGAGTCACCTCGAACAACACAGACATCCCATCGGCTGCCAACCTAGCGAAGTATTTCAATGAAAAAATCACAAAGCTCAGACGCATGATACCAAGTAACACCATTGAATATTCAATACCCGGGGAATACCCAGCTGATCGATCATGGACCAATTTTGACTCAGTAGATGAACTCACACACTGGCTCAAAAAATATGCCAAATCTCAGTGCAAACTCGACATTTGCCCCACCAGCCTAATAAGAGCTGCCCCCAAACAATTCAAAAAAGACCTCACAAACCAAATAAACTATAGACTCCTACATGGTCTCTTCCCCACGGAAAATGGAAACATATTACTCACTCCGTTGCCAAAAGATGCCAAAAAAAGCACAATGGACTTAACCAACTACTGACCAGTCACCTCGATCCCACTCACTACAAAGTTGATGGAAGGCATAGTGACGAAGCAGCTCACGGATTACCTGACCAAACACTCAATTCTACACGAGTCACAGTCGGGATTCCGTTCAAATCATAGCACCGAAACCGTACTAGTGTCCGCAATGAACTCCTTCAAAAAAACAATTGCAACCGGCAAGAACATACTCATACTACAATTCGACATGTCCAATGCCTTCAACATGGTGGATCATGGAATACTACTACACATACTAGAATACTTCGGAATCGGAGGCCCAGTTCTCAAATGGTTTAAATGATTCCTCACCACTAGATCCTACCAAGTTATAACGAATACTACGCAGGCTGTAAAGAACAGACCATTAAAAAACTCCAAACAACCCAAAATACGGCAGCCAGACTCATCTTTGGAAAACCTAAATATGAAAGTGCGAAGCCCCTAAGAGAGAAACTACATTGGCTACCGCTCAAGGAACGTATTGAGTTCAAGATCTGCACAACCATGCACAAAACCGTGCACAAAATCATTCACCTGGTGGTGAGGAAGCCTTTGATCCAGTTGAGAACTGGGCCTCCGATTCCAAAATATTCTAACAGGTGTAGTAATATTCCATGGTCTACCATGTCAAAAGCACTAGACATGTCGAATTGTAGTACGAGTATGTTTTTACCGGTTGCAATTGTTTTTTTGAATGAATTCATTGCAGACACAAGTACAGTTTCAGTACTATGATTTGATCTAAATCCTGATTGAGACTCATGTAGAATTGAGTGTTTGGTTAGGTATTCCGTGAGTTGTTTCGTCACTATGCCCTCCATCAGTTTTGTTATGAGCGGGATGGAAGCGACTGGTCGGTAGTTTGTTAGGTCCATTGTGCTTTTCTTGGCATCTTTTGGCAGTGGTGTGAGAAGGATATTTCCTTTGTCTGTAGGGAAGAGACCATTTAGGAGTCTGTAATTTACTTGGTTCATGAGGTCTTTTTTGAATTGTTTGGGGGCAGCTTTTAATAGGCTAATCGGGCAGATGTCAAGTTTGCATTGAGATTTGGCGTATTTTCCGAGCCAGTGTGTGAGTTCGTCCATTGTAATCAAGTCAAAGTTGGTCCATGATCTGTCTGCTGGATATTCCCCAGGTTTCGGGTCTAAGCATTCAAGGATGCTTGTATACTCAGTGGTAGTGATTGGTGTCATGCGTCGGAGCTTTATGATTTTTTCATTGAAATAGTTCGCTAGGTTAATTGCCGATGGGGTTTCTGTACTATTTGAGGTGACCAGTGTGGTGTCTAGGAGATTGTTTACAAGTGAAAAGAGTTTGTGCGTGTCCTTGTAATTTGATCCTATTATTGCAAATAAGTTTTTATTGATGATGAAATCCATCATTAGGTATATAATACAGTACAGTATCCATTGCAGATAAGTCTTGCATCAAACTTAAACATCATACTATCACATCATCATTTTATACAATCTTAAACTATACCAAACCTCCTCCCTCCCTCCCCCCCTCCCCCCCTCCCTCCCCCCCCCCCAGGGAAGGAAACCATTCCTCTTTCTCCTCATTGTCTAAGGTGTCTAAACATCCGTGTATTCACTCTACTTACACCACGCAAACTATTATTTATATGATTGTGTACATCAAAAATTTAGTATAGGACCTTTCACCGCTGGAGGCAATGTCAACCAAAATGGAGTCCATATCTTACAAAAATCTGTTTCTTTAAAGGTTTCTTTCTGATCCACCAACCGTCTCTCAAACCTCATGAGACACACCATTTGGCATCTCCACTGATGAACTGTGGGAATTTTATTTGTAATCCACTCGGTTAGTATTACTTTCTTCGCTACAGTTGTTGCCCGATTTGCAAATCCTCTATAACCAGCTGGGATCGGGGACACCAATTCCGGATTGCCAAACAATAATTGCGGCTTAAAGCACCATGTTGTCTGCCACATAAGGGATACGTGTTTTAGGAGACTCCTCCAGAACTTTGCTATATTTGAACAATGCCAAAACATATGTCCTAATTGTACTCCCATCTCGCCACATTTCAAACAGGCCCCATCCGTCGACACTCCCATATGGAAGGCCCTTCTTGGTGGAATATGTGCACGCATAGCAAACTTGAATTGTAATTCCCATTGTGAAATCATCCTGCAAGAGCCTCGCAAGGACAAAACATGTGCTTTAAGAATTTGATAAGAGATTACTGTTCTTAAGTCTACTGTCCAGGCCTGTGCCAGATCCTTGTAATCAGGTTCTGGCATTGTGTCTCTGATGTGCCTATGGTGCATCCGAAGCGGAACTTTATTTTGTGCCTGTAAGGAGAATGCATTCGACAGTTCCTCCTGCACGTCCTCCGTCAGATCTTGCCACTCCAGGGCGGAAATGTAATGCTTCAATTGCATGTAATGGAAGTATTCTGACTGTCGGCAAGAATATTTAGACTTCAGCTCTTCAAATGGTTGAATTTGCCCCTCCTCAGTCAACACATTCGTTATGTAAATTAACCCTTTGCTTTTCCAACGGCGGAACACACTATATATCTGTCCCGGCGGGAAGTCTGGATTGTCACAAATTGTCAAGTATGGCGTGGTCCGTGATGAGAATTGATGGAGGCGACAGATCCATCTCCAAACTGCTTTCGCCGTAGGCATTATATGAGAGTCCTGTAGTATCGGCGGGATCCGACCTCCGCCTGTATGTAGCAGGTTACTGAAGTGAATCCCAGCAGTGAGCTGTGTCTCTAACTCAGTGGCAGAAAACTCCGCTGTGTTACGAAACCAATCTGAGACGTGTCTCATACCACATGCTACAGTAAGATTTCGCACACTCAAAAGTCCCATGCCTCCATGTTCCACAGACATCTGGAGTGTTGCAATCGGTATCCGAGCCTTCCGCCCTTTCCACAAAAATTTATTCAGTTGCTTGTTCAATTTCTGTTCATCTTCCAAGCGTAGAAACAGTGGCAGGGTTTGGAAGACATATAGCCACTTGGGCACAATAACCATATTATATAAGGCTATCCCCCCTGTTATTGATAATGGATAATCATGCCACAGTCTCAGCTGTGTACAAGTCTGAGTAAGTAATGGTTGCACATTTTTAAAGTATAGAGTAGTCAAATCCTGTGGTATATAAGTGCCCAGGTATTTGATTTTTTCTTTTTCCCATATCAATTTCCTCTCACCCACACTCATGCCTCCTGCCTGTGGGTATATCATCAATCCCTTGGACTTCTGCAAATTTAGCGAGAAGCCTGACAAGTTCCCGTATTCCTCAATTATAGTTAACATAGCCTCCAATGCCTCCTGCGGTCTAGATGTAATCACAGCCAAGTCATCAGCAAACGCTAATACTTTAACCTGTCCCTCTCCCACCCTCACTCCCGGTATATCCTGCTCAGATTTCAAAGCCCTAAGCAGTGGTTCCAATGCTAGCACAAAAAGTAGAGGTGAGAGGGGGCACCCCTGTCTAGTACCCCTCTCTATCCCAAATGGTGCAGCCTTGACCCCATTAACCAAGATCTGGGTCTTTATATAGAGCTATTATGGCTTGATAGAACCAGCCCTGGATTCCCATATATTTAAGAGTTGTGAAGAGGTATTCCCAGCCCACTAGGTCAAAAGCTTTCTCAGCGTCCAAACTATACAGGCAAGTCGGCACACCCCGCTGCTGACTCGACGCCATTGCCAACAGTAGTCGGCGAACATTTCCAACTGCCTGCCTAGTTCTGACAAAGCCTACCTGCTCCTGTCCTATTACCTTAGGCAATATCTTGGCCAACCTATTGGCAAGAATTTTGGACAGAATTTTTATGTCCACATTTATGAGTGAGATTGGTCTATAGGAGGCCGCCTGATCCTCTGGGCGCCCTGGTTTGGGAAGAAGTGAAATCAATGCCTTATTACAGTACTGGGGGAATTTACCTTCCGTTATGACCTGAGTATAATAGTCACATAGAGGTCCCACGAAAGAGGTTGGTAGTAATTTATAAAATTCCCCTGTATATCCATCAGGCCCTGGCGCGGAACCTAACGGTAGGGATTTAATCACCTCCTGGATCTCTTTCCCCTGTAATGGACCTTCCAGCATGTTTAATTCTAATTCTGTTAGTTTGGGTACCCCAACGCGTTCCAAAAAACTGTTAATTACTTGGCGATCTGGTTTTGGGGTTGCCTGATATAGAGCCTTAAAGTGCCTTGTGAATATACGTGCTATGTCTTCACTATTATTGCATTGCACTCCTTTCTC
Organism: Microcaecilia unicolor; assembly: GCF_901765095.1. NCBI lineage: Eukaryota > Metazoa > Chordata > Amphibia > Gymnophiona > Siphonopidae > Microcaecilia > Microcaecilia unicolor. The sequence continues at coordinate 113,394,444 of NC_044040.1, forward strand.
GTCTCTCAAAATCGTTATTGGTTGCCGATTTCCCCAAGCCCTTACTAATCTCATTAACATTGATCCCGACCTATTCCCAAATCTTTGCAATTTAAATTTTTGAAATGCCAGGGATCTACACATGCGTTCATGTAACAATGAATTAAGTGTAACCTGCATTGCCAGCAGGTGTTCTTTTGTTGTGGCATTGGGGCTACGTATATAACAGGCTTTCGCCTTCTGCAGTTTGGCTTCCATCCTCAAGATTGCTATGGAATGTTTTTTATTCCTTGCATGGGCAAAGGCTATCACCTCCCCTCGCAGTACAGCCTTTGCAGCCGACCAGAATAATGTTGGTTGAGTCATATGCCTTCTATTATTCTGCTTGTAATCTTCCCATTTCTGATGGAGAAAATCCCGAAAGTCCTTGCTATGGTATAGATATGCCGGGAATCTCCATCCCCCCGCTGTCTGATAGAACCTCGTAGTCTCCACATCTATCCACACCATAGAGTGGTCAGACAACCCCCCCCCGGGCCTATTTCCGCTCTAGCTACCCAGGAAAATGCTGTTCGACTTATCAGTATGTAATCTAGTCTGGAGAGCGTGCCATGTGCTCGTGAAACATGAGTATAATCACGCTCTCCAGGGTGTAGTGCCCTCCATGTATCCACCAGGTCTAGAGAGCGCATGAAGGACCTCAAGGCCCGTGATTTAGGCCCCCCCCCCCGAGATGCTACATTGGGATCAGAGCAATCTACATGATAGTCTGAGACTAGATTAAAATCGCCCATGACTATAAGTTGTGAAGCTTTGTATGGCATGCATATTTCCATTAACTTCGCATTAAATTTTGCATCATAAACATTAGGTCCATATAATCCCAGCACCAGGAATTCTCTATTTTGTATCCATAACTTGACCACTACGTAATCACCCTGTGGGCCAACCTGCACTACTTCAGATTTGGCTGCTAACCCCTTGCGTATTAATAGGGCCACTCCGCCTTTCCGCCCTCCTGCTGAAGTGTAATGAACCTCCCCCACCCATCTAGTTTTCAATTTCCTATGCTCTTCTGGGGAGAGTCTAGTTTCTTGTAAGCACCCGACATCTACTTTTTGTCTCTTTAGGGCCTCCAGAATTTTTGCTCTTTTAATTGGAGTTGCTATCCCTCCCACATTCCATGTAGCAAACCTTAAAGTTTTAATCTTCCTCTCCGTAAAGCTTTGTCGTCTTTAGCTACTTCCAAACACATCTCCGGGGCGCCCAGCCTCACCCGAGAGATCCAAAATGTCAATGTTCTCCAGTCTGATCCCCAGCTGACATCCCTCCTATCACATCCAGCCCGCTTTTTTCTCTGGTCGTTTTTCCATTGTGAGTTACACAAACATTTATCACCTTCTTCCCTTCTACCCAATATTACTGTTAGTCCCCCATCCCTCCCCCCCCAACCCCCCCTGTTACAACCCAAAACAATTTAACTCCCATCCTTGTTCACCCAACGGAGATCAGATGAGGTTGAACCCCCCCCCCCCCAAACACACACACCTTATCATATCGTATCATATCAGTCCCATCACCCTCTGTTCTTTTCACCATAAATTATATTAACATCTCTGCATATAAAGTACAACACACAGCCACTTAACTCGTCATAATCATACACTTAAACTTAGACCTTATGGAATGTCCTCTGCTTCTTAGAAGCCTTCTCTTGCCTCTCATGTCGGATCCAGTCCAGCAATAAATTTTGTGGCCTCTTGTGGTGTTTTAAAAAGATGCCATTTTCCCTGGTGTTGGAGTTTTAATGTCGCTGGATAGATTAAGGCAAATTTCTTTTGACTTTCTGCTAGAGATTTACAGACCGGCTGAAATGCCCGTCGCTTCTCCTGTAAGCATAGTGAAAAATCCTGAAATATCTTGACGGCACTGCCATTATAAAACAGTTTATCACGCTTCAGCCGAGCCCCTCTCAGAATCTCCATCTTGTGCACAAAGTTGTGCACTTTTACAATCACCACTCTCGGCCTTTGATTTTGTTCTGGCTTACGCCCTAATCTGTGGGCCCTTTCCAGGCACAAGGATTCTGTATTATCTGAGAGCGCCATTTCTTCAGACAGCCATTTTTCCAGTGCTGATTGTAACATGTGCTCCGGAACTGTTTCTGGAATGCCTACTAAGCGTAAATTATCTCGTCGCGATCGATTCTCCAACTCATCGATCTGTTGCGATTGCAGATGCACTAACTTTTTAAGCTCTTCCAGTTGTTTGACTTGCCCAACCTCGCCGTCTTCTATGGCCGACACTCTGTGCTCTAACTCTCCCGTTCGACGGGTGGTATCATCCAAGCGTGTTTCCATCGAGGTGAGCTGATTAGAGAGCTGCTGTAATTGAGGCTCTAATGCCGACTTTACTGCTTCGGTTAATTGTACTAGTTGTTGTTCTGTAAAAGTTATCTCTTTCGGACTTGGCCCGGGGCTCGGCGCCATCTTGGGATCCATCCCCCGCGGCTTCTCCGCATCTTTTTTGACGTTTTTAGCTGGCATTCCCGCTTCAATTTTTATAACAAAAGGGTCCATATAAGCTAACTTGCTGCTTTATGTATTTTTCGCGATTCACTATCACCCGGTAGGCAGTGTGTTGTGTCCGAGGGGAGGCAGGGTCCGAGAGAGGAGCTACTGCACGTCTGCTCCACTCAGCTCATCACGTGATCTCCATTTGGTCCTATTATAGTTCTGTAGTGCGTTCTTTAGGTTTGTCTGATTTTGTATTTGTATTTCCTTTGCGTCTGTTTCCATTCTTTGAATGTGTGTTCGTCTTGTTTTTTTCTCCACGCTTTTTCTAGTCTTCTAACCTGTGTTTTTAGTTCTTTCAGCTCTTCGTTGAACCAAGGGATTGAACTTTTCCTATGTGAGGTTCTAGTTTGGAGTGGTGCTATCTTGTCTAACACTGTTCTGCATCTTTTATCCCATTCTTGTAAAAATTGGGGTGAGTCTGTAGTTGTTGTCCATTCGTCGGTGTATATTTGTTGCCAAAATTTTAGAGGGTCTATCTTGCCTCTTGTAGTGTATGTCCTTTTTTCTTGTCTTTGTTGTTTTGCTTTTGTTTTCCAAAGAAGGGAAGTGTTTGCCTTGTAGTGGTCTGACCATGGTATGGCTATCCATTTTGTGTCTTTTATTCTGAGGTTCTCTTCTGGTGAAAATTTGTGGGTTATGATGTCTAATGTATGTCCTTTCTTGTGGGTGGGTTGCATGTTAGGCCAGTGGATCTCCCAAAGTTGAAGGAATTCCTTGCATTCGTGTACATTGTTTGTGTTAATATTTTCCAGATGAAGGTTGATGTCTCCTGCTATAAGAATATTTTGGGAAGACAGGCAGGTGTTTGATATGAAGTCCATGAAGTGTACCTGGGCATCTTGCCATTTGGCCGGGGGTCTATAAAATAGGATTATATTTAGTTGGTCATGCAGGTTGGGGTGGTTGATCCTGACTGAGGCTATTTCGAGTTGGGGAAGGATAGATTCCGCTGTTGTTGTGACTGTAAATTGGGCTTTATAAATTATGGCTATTCCTCCACCTTTTTTTCCTTCTCTTGTCCAATGGGTAATTTTGTACCCTGGTGGGCAAAGCTCTAGGATTATTGGGTCTTTGGAGTTATGAATCCAAGTTTCATTAATGAGAAGGAAGTCAAGGTCATCTGCTGTTATCCAGTCAGTTATCATTGTGGTTTTTTCGATTACTGATCTAGCATTAGAGTAGCCCATGTGTACTAATTGGTATTGCTCCCTTGAGTTCGGGTTTGTAGTTGTTTTTATCAGTTGTCTGTGTCCTTGATATGTGGATTCGGTGCTTTCTCTTTTTGTCATTCCTTGTTGGTGTCTGTAGGTGTTAGGATTGTTGTGGACTTTGTTGTTGTTTCGTGAGGGCATGATTAGTGCGTATGTGGTGTGTGGTTCGTGCGTTGTGAGGTTGTTATTATATGTGTCGTGGATCGTCTGTACTTGTATGAGTAGGATGAGACAGCAGATGGTTAGGGTTATTTTGCTGGGGTACATATCAGCAATGGAGACGCTGCAGCGATTTCTAAAGTAACAGTACATAGGATATAAAGTGTAATGTGTGCGGTGCATCTACTGCACAGCGTCTGCTACTGGGTCCCAAGTTGTGACTACAACCCAGAACTCAAACTGTGGCAGCCTTTCAGTCCGAAATGTGGGTGTAAAGTATGTACAGATGATGAATTTCAAATCAACAGTGCCACTGCACAGGTCCCGACATGGACCATGTTTCACATAGCTTCATCAGGGGGGGTTAGCTCCGTCAACCGCTATTCCTGTACATTCAAAGCAAACATGCAGCAAGCAAGCAGGAGGGATAGCAAAAATCCTGGCAGCAAACAAGCATAATAACAGAAAGTCCCAGCAACAAGCAAGCAAGCAAAATTATGTGTAGTTCTATTGCAGCTGATCCCATCGGCAACAGAAAACAGCAAAAGTCCCAGGAACAATCAAGCAAGCAAGCAAGCAAAATTATGTGTAGCTCTATTGCAGCTAATCCCATCGGCAACAGAAAACAGCAAAAGTCCTAGCAACAATCAGTCAAGCAGAATTATATGCAGCTCTATTGCAGCTGATCTCATCGGCAGCAACAACAAAAAAAAAAACCCAGCAAAAGTCCTAGTAACAATTAAGCAAGCAAAATTATATGCAGTTCCACTGCAGCCGATCCTATCGGCAGCAAAATCGCGGGCATCCTAGTAGCAGGCCAAGCAGCACTATCGCCAGCATGCAAGTCGAGCAGCACAATCGGCAGCCTGCAGGCATCTCACCAGTGTCAAGCCAGCAACGAACAGAACAGCGAAGTTGCAGGTAGCTCGTCGGCCTCACTGGTCCTCGGCTCGGCGTCTCCCGCGCTGGAAGGCCGCACTCGGGTGGTCCCCCGGTAGTATCAATTCCGTACCCTGGTACAGTCAATGGTAATAAGTCATCTGGACTACTGCAATGCACTGTACGCCGGGTGCAAAGCACAGACAATCAAAAAACTCCAAACTGCCCAGAATACAGCCACCCAACTCATATTTGGAAAAACTAAATATGAAAGCTCAAAACCCCTAAGAGAGAAACTTCACTGGCTCCCACTTAAGGAACGCATTGCGTTCAAGATATGCATGATTGTACACAAAATCATTCATGCAGACGCCCCAATCTACATGCTAAACCTCGTGGACCTACCTCCCAGAAACGCCGCAAATTTTTCAACCTGCACTACCCCAGCTGCAAAGGACTTAAATACAAGCTGGTGCATGCCACTACCTTCTCTTACAAGAGCACGCAGTTATGGAATGCATTACCTACAGACTTGAAAGCAATCAAAGAAACAACTATCGTTCAAAAATCTCTGAAAACATTCTTCTTCAACAAGGCCTACAATGAGAACCTATAACCTCACTAAGTCATCTCACCAACCCACTCAACTATGAACACCCACCTTCTATAACTACCCTAACAACTCTCTTCCTTCTTCCCTCTTCCCTTCCTTAATTGCTTCACATTACTAACTGTATCTGATATCCTGATCTGACAATGTTAACAAATCTATGTAAGCCACATTGAGCCTGCAAATAGGTGGGGGAATGCGGGATACAAATGCAATAAATAAATAAATAAATGTAAAATTCCTACTTGCATCTGCAATGGCCGAGTGACATGGGTAATGGAGTAGAGTAGAGTCAGTCCCTGAATGGAGGTCACTTGTAACGTAGGTTTACAGGCCATTGAGGGAGTTCCAAGCTGGACTAGGAGGCTGGCGTCAATAAAATTCCCTCCGGCCCCTGAATCGATCAAAGCCATGGTGCTAATACAAAGTTTCTTCCAGCATAGGAAAATAGGGATGGAGACAAGATTATCCGGAAGAGGTGAGAATCAACCCAGGGCCACCCCCTTCAGAGGCCCTGAGTCAACGCATTTCCCGGTTTATTCGGGCAATATCTTAGGAAATGGCCAGCCTGCCCACAATAGAGGCAGAGTTGATTGTCCCGACTGTGAGCCCTTTCCTTCTCAGAGAGGCGATGCTGCCCGATAACCATCGGCTCGTCGGAGATTCCAGAAGTGGTGCCAGTAGCTCCTTTAGGAGAATAAGGACACGACACCTGAGGAGATGGTCTCTGTGATTGATGCTGAGCAGAACGTTCCTGTGTCTTCTCTTGAAACCAAACGTCGATACGGATGCAGAGAGTAATCAGGGCATCCAATGTGGTCGGAAGTTCCCGGCCTGCCAACTCGTCTTTCATTCGGCCCGTTAACCCCTGCCAGAAGATGGCCATGAGGGCTTCCTGGTTCCATCTCACCTCGGAGGCTAGGGTTCGAAAGAGTACGGCATATGCCCCTACAGAGCAATTGCCTTGTTGAAGCCGTAGAAGTTCTCCGGCTGCCAAGGAGGGACGTCCAGGCACGTCGAAAACTAACCTAAAGTTGCAAAGAAATTCCCCAACATGAGTGAGTAGAAGATCCCGCTGCTCCCAAAGAGGAGAGGCCAAAGCCAGGGCTTGTCCGGAGAGCAGGGAGGAAAAGACTCCGGGTTGCATTTAAAAAAACATAAGGCATTGGTTGAGGAACCCTCGACAAGCGGAAGGGGTACCGTCAAACCAACCTTTAGCCTCACCTCTTTATTCCCTTACCCTTAATTGTTCTGTCTGTTTACCTGTCTTATCTAGATTGTAAGCTCTTTGAGCAGGGATTGTCTTTTTTTGTGTATGGTGTACAGTGCTGCGTATGCCTTGTAGCGCTATAGAAATGTTAAATAGTAGTAGGAGGAGGAGGAGGCTCAGGGAGCCTTAACCCAGGAGTGGGTAAAACTGGTCCGGACGGTGCAGCAGGAACTTGAGTTGGGATTGAAGAGTAGACAACTGGGAACAAACGTGCTGCAGGACTCTGAACAGACGATTCACTGGGCCTGTTGTTGCTGAAGAGCCTGGGCCAAATTTGCCAAGTCGGGTTTGTCCGGCGAACTCATGGCTTCGGCTTACTGTCAGACCTGTGAGTTCTTGTACCAAGTAGAGAGCTGCCGAGCCCGGTACTCGGACCAGGTTCTGCTTGGTGGTCAGACAACCCTGGGTTTCACCTGCGCTGACCACCGTTCCCCAGAGGTTGAGCTCCTAGGTGCGGCCAGCCTGCAGGGCTTACGAGATGGAGCAGGAAGCGGGGTGATGAACGTGACGGCCAGACAGGCAGCAGGCAAGAGAGTGATCCAGGTACAGACAGAGTCAGTAGGCAGGCAGCAGGTCAAGAGAGTACTCCAGGTACAGGCAAGGTCAGGAGGCAGGCAGCAGACACAACAGTAATCCAGGTACAGGCAGAGTCAGTAGGCAGGCAGCAGACACGAGAGTAATCCAGGTAAAGGCAAGGTCAGTAGGCAGGCAGCGGACACAAGAGTAATCCAGGTACAGGCAAGATCAGTAAGCAGGCAGCAGACACGAGAGTAATCCAGGTATAGGCTAAGTCAGCAACGAAGAGCAAAGTAGAGGAGAAGCACACTACTGAGCAAGTAACACCTACCAAAGTAGAAGCCGAAGCAAGGAGTCTAGGGAGAGCTAAGCTGATGAAGTGCTGGTGTCTGACATCAGCAGGGAGAAGGGGCACAGCCATAGGACAAGAGCAGGGGAAGGAGGAACCGGAAGACCAATAGGAGAGAAGCAAGGGAAGCCAGGCAGAGGAAGAGCAGAGCCAGGTGCATGGAAGCAAAGCAATCAAGGAGCCTGCAGCCAGAGAAGAACTACACACACATGGCTCAGGGCTGTGCCAGTCAAGTGTGCGTGTCAACGGGACCCTGTGCAGCTCGAGGACGCCGCTTGCGTTGAGGTCGGGGACATGACACCCAACCTGCTCTTAGTCTTGCTTCATGCCTGTCCACCCTCTGCTAACCCTAACTAAGTTGAATTCACCTCTGCCTCTTGATCTGCCAGCCATCTATGCCTCCAACGCAGATGTTGCCATCAAGAAACAAGCCATAAAATTACTGCCTCTCCAGTAGTGTGACCACCTTAGCCATCTCCAGGTAAGATAATACCGCAAAGGAAAGGTTTTCTCATCTTCCTTCTCAGAATCCCGACCCATCTTGGACCCTGTGAAGATTCTTTCTTCTCCCAGATCACTGTTTTTCTGGGAAAAACTCTAGTCCCTAAGTAGTCAAGGAAGCAGTCCTTGTGCTGGGCACACAACTTCAAATCTACAGGGTACCCAGGGAAAAAGAAGATCTTTCAATCAGGGGCACATCAATAGTTGTGGCTCCAAATGCCTTATGGTATGCAAGATGGAAGGGTTTTGGATCTGAGGATAATACATGGGAACCTGCTGTCATTGTTCATATCCTTGCATGTTTAAGATGTTGTCATTATCTTTATTCCCTCAAACCCGAGCCCACAGGTCCAGGGAGGGGGGTACTGTCATGCCCCTCATCTTTTTTTCTGTGGTGTCTAGCAGCATTCTGTGTAAAGAAGAATCTGCTTTACTTCCTGGAAACCCTGCACTTCCTTTATAGCCCTGCAAGAGGGTGCTGGCTGATGTCATCACTTCCTGTCTGGTATATGCCAGTGCCTTTTCAGCAGGTCTCCTGGACATGACGAGGGTGTGTTGCTTCAGCCGTGTTCCAGTCTTTAGTTCAGCCATGCTCCAGTCTTCAATGCAGCCTGTTCCAGTTCATGTTTTCTGTTGTTCCAGGTCTTCAGGCTCTTGCTTTTTCCTGGCCTTGACTCTGTCAGGCCATCCCCCAAGGGCTCTTTTCAGAGGCACTTTCTGCCTTGACTTTGTCATGGTGCCTCTAAGTGTCCTTTTAAGGACCATCCTCTTGTCTGGTCCTCTCTAGGAGTGACTCGCCTGTCACCAGACAGGGCCCTACTTAGCCCTTGGGTTTGGTAGTCAAAGTATGCCGACTATGGCCCAGGGGGGTCTCACCTACCAAGTTGTAGGTGAGGCCAGGTGGAATAAGAGAAGCGAGGACATTCACATAAAATAACAAAAGTGGTGATAAGATGACCTGGCATGACCAATAAGCACAGACATGATGCTGTACTTGAGACCAAAAAGATTGGATCTGAGGTCAGTCCCAAAACATATAGTAGCCTTTTCAAACTGGCACTTAGGGCACACCCCTGAGGAACCATACGACACTCAGAAAGCTCTTGCAGGCGAGATGTAGAGCCTCAGGGTAAATTGGTATTACAGCTCCCCACAAGGCAGCATTGCCAATGCATTGCTGGACACCAAGAATACACTCTTTCAGTTGTCTTGACTGAATATCTACAGCTAGTGCCGTGGACCAAGCTGTGGCAAGCTTAGAGTAGTCTTGTCCTCCGTCGTCTCCTGCAGATATCGGTGATGATAAGCTAGAGGCACTGGATTCTATGAGCCCGGGGTTAAGGCCTCATTAAGAGTGTCCTGAGCATCCTCACAGAGATTCGTCCGGTTCAAACTATTAATATAGTGCCACAGCTGTATATAGGCAAATTGATCTGTGGCTGTCAGGGAATAAGATGTTTGCAGTTCTGAAAAAGGATTCATTTTCCCCTTCCCAGTCAGTACTTGATACAAATACTGAATTCCAAGGGTGTGTAGGAAGAGAAGTGGCATCTCTGCTGCAGAAAAGTGAGGATGGTTGCAGAGCCACCTCCAGGTGCTGACGAGAGAAAAGTGTTCCCCTTCAGAACCTGAGGAGACTGGCCAGGTTTGGCGTGCAGCAACCAGCTGACATGTTCTGTAGCTGAAAAAGAAGTCTCCAAGGGGGTCACTGATAAGGTCTGTGACCCCTAAATCAGTCATTAATAGGTTGCATTGTACAGGCTGAAATCAGAAAATACTGAATACGTAACAATCCCAAACCACACTGCACTCTAGGTTTCTATAATACGGCAAGTGACAGCCTGGCTCGGTGACCCTGCCAGAGAAAACTCTGGATATCTCTGCTCAAAAGATGCCCATCTTGAGCCTTGAAATATATTGGAAGCATCTGAAAAACATAAATCCAGTGAGGAGCCAGCATCACGTTAAACAGACTAATCCGGCCAAGCAAGGAAAGGACGTAATCATGCCAGAGGCCCAAAACTCACTTGGTCTCCTGCAGGAAAGGCTGAACATTACAAGAGTATTTCCAGCCTTTGCTGCAGGGACAATAATATCTAGATATGTAAATTGACCCTCCACCCAGCTAAGAGGAAAGTCCCCTCTCCAGCCTGTCCCGTACCCCACACACAGAAATGGAAGTGCCTGATATATAGAAAGATTAAGCTTAAAATCTGTGAGGGCTTCATGCTGTGAAATTAAGCGGAGAGCCTGCGGTAATGAATTTTGTGGATCGCTGAATACTAAAAGTAAATTATCTGCATAAGCTAAAACTTTGATGGGACCTCCCCAAACTGTTATCCCAGGCACCTCCACCGCATTACACAACACACAGGAGGGGTTCTAGGGAAAGGAGGAACAGTAAGGGGGACAAAGAACAGACCTGACGAGTTCCCCGGGCTATGGGAAAAGCCGATGTGTGTATTGCATCAACCAACGTGGGATGACACATAAAGGGTCACTATCGCCTGATGGAACCAGCTTGTCAAATCCGTATGTGTCAGGGTGTGAAAAAGGAAAAGCCAGTGAGCTTGATCAAATGGCCATTCTGCATCTAAACTGGCCAACAATAATGGCTCTCCTGCTTGAGAGCCATTTAACATGGCCAGCAACATCCTCTGCACATTCACCACGGATTTGTGTCCCTTGACAAAACCAACCTGATCCATGCCAATTAATCTGGGCAGGAATGGCCGCCAATCTGTCAGCGAGTATCTGAGAAAAGATCCACATCAATGAGAGGATTTGGGAGATGTTCTTCTGGTTTTACAGCTGGCCTGCCAGACTAGAACAACTAAGAGCTATGTGAGCATGATGCGGGAACTGGGTTTCTACTGTGGCCTGAACATAATAATCTAACAGTCCTACCAGCTGAGCTTGAAAAATCTTATAGAATTCTCAAAGGCCTGGGACTAAATAAAGCTTAAGCGCCCGAATAGCCCACTGCACCTCTTTCACCATGAGTGGGTGATTGAGGGCCTCCACTTCTTCCACCGCAAGGCACAGCATACCCTACTACTACTACTACTACTTATCATTTCTAAAGCGCTACTAGACATACGCAGCACTGTACACTTGAACATGAAGAGACAGTCCCTGTTCGACAGAGCTTACAATCTAATTAGGACAGACAAACAGGACAAACAAGAGATAAGGGAATATTAAAGTGAGGATGATAAAATAAGGGTTCTGAACAAGTGAACAAGGGTTAGGAGTTAAAAGCAGCATCAAAAGGTGGGCTTTTAGCTTAGATTTGAAGACGGTCAGAGATGGAGCTTGATGTACCGGCTCAGGAAGTCTATTCCAGGCATATGGTGCAGCAAGATAAAAGGAACAGAGTCTGGAGTTAGCAGTGGAGGAGAAGGGTGCAGATAAGAGAGATTTACCCAGTGAACGGAGTTTCCGGGGAGGAATGTAGGGAGAGTTGAGAGTGGAGAGGTACGGAGGAGCTGCAGAGTGAATGCACTTATAGGTCAATAAGAGGAGTTTGAACTGTATGCGGAAACGGATAGGAAGCCAGTGAAGTGACTTGAGGAGAGGGCTAATATGAGCATAACGACACTGGCTGAATATTACACCTCTCTCTTTCTCCCTTCAATCCTTTCCATCTGAAAATCTAGATACACTACATCAACCGGCTCACCTTTATCCACGTTTATTCACACCTTCAAAGAAACGAAGCAAGTTGCTGAGGCAAGACTTCCCTCGGCTGAACCCATGCTGCCTCTGTCCCATGTTTGTCTACGTGTCCTATAATTTTATTCTTTATAATAGTTTACACAATTTTGCCCAGCACCAACGTCAGGCTTACTGGTCTTTAATTCCCTAGATCACCCCTAAAACCCTTTTTAAAAAATCGATGTCATATTGGCCACCCTCCAATCTTCAGGTACTATGGATGATTTTAACGACAGGTTACATATTACTAACAGCTGGTCAGCAATTTCATGCTTGAGTTCTTTGAGTACCCTTGGATGTATGCCATCCAGTCCAGGTGATTTATTACTCTTTAATTTGTCAATTTGGCCTAATGGTTAGGGTGGTGGCCTTTGGTCCTGGGGAACTGAGGAACTGAGTTCAATTCCCACTTCAGGCACAGGCAGCTCCTTGTGACTCTGGGCAAGTCATTTAACCCTCCATTGCCCCATGTAAGCCGCATTGAGTCTGCCATGAGTGGGAAAGCGTGGGGTACAAATGTAACAAAAAAAAATTTGGATCAGTACATATTCCAGGTTCACTGAGATTTTTTTCAAATCCTCACCATCATCACCCTTGAAAACCATTTCCGGTACAGGCAGATCTCTTACATCTTCTTCTGTAAAGACAAAAGCAAAGAATTCATTCTCTGCTATGGCCTTGTCCTCCCTGAGCGCCCCTTTTGCTCCTTCGTGACCTAATAGTCCCACGGATTCCCTTGCAGAATTTCTGCTTCTGATGTACCTGAAAAAGTTGTTACTGTGAGTTTTAGCCTCTGCGGCAAGTTTTGCTTCATATTCTCTTTTAACCTTCTTTATTAATGCTTTGCATCTGACTTGGCAGTGCTTATGCTGCTTCTTAATTTCTTCATTTGGGTCCTTTTTCTATTCTTTGAAGGATGGTCTTTTGGCTTAATGGCCTCTTTTACTTCACCTTTTAACCATGCAGGCTGACGTTTTATCTTCTTTCCACATTTGCAAATACTTGCAATGCATCTGGACTGGGCTTCCAAGATGGTATTTTTGAATAACATCCATGCCTGATTTAGTGACCTAACCTTTGCAGCCGATCCTTCAAATTGTGTTTTTCCTTTGATCTACAAGCTGCTTAGAAGTTGAAGGGGATGATGTGCATCCTTTATCCTGTTCTCTCATTAAGCACACCTGGCTTACTTTAAGCATTGTTGAAACCTCTCTACTGGGATTCCCTAAATGTCCTGTTTCAATAGTATCCTTCAAGGATACTCTACACCGAACCCATGCGCTCCTGGGCAACTGTTGACTTCCCCTCATTCTAGTTTAGAAGCTGCTGTATCTCCTTTTTAAACGTTAGTGCCAGCAGTCTGGTTCCATCCCTGTTAAGGTGGAACCCATCCTTTCGGAACAGTCTCCCCTTTTCCCAGAATGTCACCCAGTTCCTAACAAACCTAAATCCCTCATCTCTGCACCATCATCTCAACCATGTATTGAGACTTCGCAACTCTGCCTGCCTTTTAGGTCCTGCAGGTGGAATGGGGAGCATTTCTGAAAATTCAAACCTGAAGGATCTGGACTTCAGCTTTCTACCTAAGAGCCTAAATTTGGCTTCCAAAACCTCTTTCTCATATTTTCCTATGTCATTGGTACCCACATGTATCAAGACAGCTGACTTCTCCCCAGCAATATCTAAGATCCTGTCTAGGTGACTCATGAGGTCCACCACCTTCGCTCCAGGCAGGCAAGTCACCAGGCAATCCTCACGTTCACCAGCCACCCAGCTAACTACATGCCTAATGATTGAATCACCAACTACAACAGCAGTCCTAATCCTTCACTCCTAGGGAGAACTTGGAGACATATCCTCAGTGTGAGAAAATAATACACCCCCTGGTGGGCAGGTCCTGGCTACAGGAGTACTTCCTACTTCACCAGGGTGATGCTGTCCTTCCTCCAAGGCAGCACAGGGGCTGCCAGACTGGAGGTGGGACTCCTCTACAACATCCCTGTAGGTCTCCTCTATGCACCTCTCTGTCTTCTTCAGCTCCACCAAATCTACTACTGTAGCCTCAAGAGAATGGACCCGTTCTCTAAGAATTAGGAGCTCTTTGCATCAGGCACACACACATAGGCGTAGTTTGACTGTTTCATTTGGGGGGGCAAAGAATGGGCGGAGCATATTAGCATACCATTTGCATATATACATATGCAAATGAATATGCTAATGTGGAGGAAGGAATTGAAATTTACAGGCAAAATATCACAGATGCACATTTCAAAAAGCTGACACATTTCAATTAATAAATTATGAATAAAATACTTTTATCTACCTTTGTTGTCTGATCATTTAGTTTTTCTATTCGCTTTGGTCCCAGTGTCTTCTGTTTTATGCAGTGTCTTCTTTCCAGTAGGCTTCCCTCTGCTCCTCACCCTCCCAGTCCCATCCATCTCTTGCTCCTTCCCTCTGCTGTGCCTGACCTCTCCCAATCCCATCCATCTCCTGGTCCATCCCTCTGCTCCCCACCCCTCGCAGTCCCATCCATCTCTTGCTCCTTCCTTCTGCTCCCCACCCCTCGCAGTCTCATCCATCTCTTGCTCCTTCCTTCTGCTCCCCACCCCTCCCAGTCCCATCCATCTCTTGCTCCTTCCCTCTGCTCCCCACCCCTCCCAGTCCCATCCATCTTCTGTTCCTTCCCTCTGCTCACCATCCCTCCGTCCCATCCATCTTCTGCTCCTTCCCTCTACTGTGCCTGACCTCTCCCAATCCCATCCATCTCCTGGTCCATCCCTCTGCTCCCCACCCCTCCCAGTACCATCCATCTTCCCTCTGCTCCACCCCCCCCCCCCCCGCGAGGTCCAAGATGGTGACTCCGTTTACCCCCTCTCTTCCTCCCTCCCTCCGGCGCAGGCAACAGTCTTCAGCTTTTTCAGCGTTCCTGGCAGCGGTAGCGATGTACACGCTGCCTTCGGTCTGCCCCGGAAGCCTTCTCTTCAAGTTCCTGTGCCCACCTATGCGGGAACAGGAATTTGAAGAGAAGGCTTCAGGGCAGAGCCGAAGGCAGCGTGTACAACGCTACCGCTGCCAGGAACGCTGGAAAAGACTGCTGCCTGCGGCGGAGGGAGGGAGGGAGGAAGAGAGAGGGGTAGACGGACACGCTCCTCTCCGTCCGCTACTCCGCTTGGCTTCCCTGCCCTCTCTGTCTGCGTCCCGCCTTCCTCTGACGTCAGAGGAAGGCGGGACGCAGACAGAGAGAGCAGGGAAGCCAAGCGGATGGAGAGGAGCGCGTGCGTGCATGTGATTTTTTTTTTTAACTAATGGCGCGGCGGCGCCTCGTCGTCGTTTGGGGGGGGGCATTGCCCCCCCTCGCCCCCCCCCCCAGTCTACGCCTATGCACACACATATAACTGCTCACCAACTTCGATAATCATACATGTGACACTCAGTGCAAAAGACCCGCTAGCACGCCTCTCACTGCTGGACTGCTGACTCCATCTTAGTATTTTTGAGTTTTCAATAATTTTACACTTGCTAAGGTATTAAAGATATTAGCCTAATATAAAAATGTCTTTAGTTTATATGGTATATTGTGTGATTCATTTAGTGTTTTCTTCTTAGAAGGCAATGAAATTTAAAACTCTGTAAGAGCACTCCTTATTTGTTATCCTAATTACAGTAACTGACTATAAATGAAGAGTTGTGCTAGGGTGGGTGGGTGTTGAGGAGTGTGGGCAGGATGAAGACTAAGGTCCTGCATTGCCTGCTAGAAGCTATCTGTTAATGCTGTTGTACAAAGTTCAAATTTTAAAACTAGGGGGGAAAGAGTATGGAGATTAGTTGATAAGTTTGTTTTTTTATATTTTTATTCTGCCTATCGCTAACCTACAATTCCTCCTTTAAACCCCAATCTTTAAGTTCCCAAGGCACAAAGCAAAATGTTCACTTACCAGAGAAATGTCCTCTTCTCTCAGAACTTCTCAGAGTTCATGTAGATGAGTGCAGGAGCCAACAGAAAACCAGACAGAGGACAGTAAAAAATGCACCTGGGTAGCTCCTACCCCAGAGCCCCGTGGACAAGCATAAGGAAAGGCCAAATACTATACACTACCCACAGCAGCAAGAGGAATAAATAAGCTCTATAGTGCATACAGATACTAACCTCCCAGCAGTGTCCCAAGAGTCCCTGTAGAACCCCCATACCCAAATTCAACCCAACCCCCACCACCACCCTCGTCCCTTTCCCCTGAATGCACAACACACACAGTGCAAGGGTGCAAGAGATCACCTATAGGAGCCAAGAGATCCCCCCCCACCACATCCTCAATCCCAGATGCTCAACCAAAACACTGAACATATGCAGCAGGTAAACATGCAGAAGTGGATAATGACCAAGAAAAGACTTTGAGTGTAAACTATTAGAGTCACCAATGAGCAAAGAGCTAGGAGACTAAAGCCATCCTGGAAAGTTCAAGACTGATCTCCACAGTAGGCATTCTCATGAGTCTTGCTCCTATAGTTCCATGAGTCTTGCTCCTAGGATTAACAAAATCCTGCACCTTGGATAAAGAGTCAAAGACCCACCATTGGCCATTCAAGTAGATTTTAAGAACCGCAGGGTACAAAAATAAAATACGGATATTGCAGTCATACAGTTTATTGCATAATGGAGTAAAATGCTGCTTCCTTTCTAGAAGAGCAGGTGAATAGTCCTACTCTCCCTCATAAGTAGCTTTCTTCCGGTTGTGTTAAAAGAGCTGCAGCAACTCCATTTTGTGGGCATAATTCAGAACTCGAGTCACCACTATCCTTGACTGCATGGCACCATCACATTTGCAACCCACATGGTGAGCGCATTCCAATTACAAAGGCCCTGGAGCACAATGAAGTGGGAAGTGCTCAGCGAGTCATTGATCTAACCAGTGAGGAATCCAGGATATTTTCTGACAGCCCCATAATGTAAATGTTATTTTACCTCCAGCAGTTCTCAAGATCATCCAGACAAAAAAAATTCTATTTTAAGCCTTACTACATCCCCTTTTTGGATGCAGTGGCTCCTTCAGAAGCTTGAAAGCTAGACTGAATCCTGGACAAGGAGAAGGAAGTAACACTCATTTAAGGTCTTAGGCTTATGAATGTCCTCTTGAATTTCTCAGCTAAAACACATTACCACTCAGTAAGATATTTTTACAAAATAAATCTTTTTACTGAGGTGTGTGATGCAAATGAATGATCTGACATGTGAATGGGCATTTTCGATAAGTCGGTCTTTGGACACTTTGCCCTAAACGTCCCAAATCTGAATAGGAAATATGGCCATTTTTTGAAACAGGAAAACATTTATCTTTTTGTTTTAAAAAATGGCCACATGCAAGATGTTTTCATGCTCTGTGCGTTTATCTTTTATAGGATCATTTAAAAAAAAAAAAAAACTTGTCCAAGTGTAAAATATAGAAAATCAAGCCATCGGGATGTAGGAGGAGCCAGCATTCTTAGTAAACTGGCCACGTAGACATTCCAGTAGAGCAATGGGGGCATTGCAGTGGACGACATATAAAAGCTCCCAGGTACACATCTCACTGTTACCCCCTTATTCTGATGGGGAGAAATGAAAAATAGACTTTTACTTCAGCAGATTTAGCCCATACGCAGCAGAGCTTTAGAAGTGTTAACTCCCATTTATTTTTTTTTACTTCTCTCTCTCTCTCTTTCACACAGACTCTTGAATAAAAGATTCAATTACTCTCTCTTCTTTAACTTCCAAACAAAAATGATGTTTACTTACAGTTTCTTCAGATAACTATTTACATCATACTTGCAGTAGACATGGTAAAACTACTGAATACAAAAATTCTGTCAGTTGGTTATCATACAGCTTGAAGAGAGATTGCTAACACCATCTTATGCTGACACAGACTGACTCACTCTCAGAGCAACTAGAGTGACTCGGACACACCCACAAGACATTACACTATATCCAATGACATCATAGCTCATAGAATTGTTGACAGTTAATGCATGCAGCACTTGTCTTTCACAAGTGCAGGTGGGGGGAAGAGGGGGTGGTGGTTGGGAAGCAAGGATAGGGGAGGGCAGACTTATACGGTCTGTACCAGAGCCGGTGATGGGAGGCGGGACTGGTGGTTGGGAGGCGGGAAATACTGCTGGGCAGACTTATATGGTCTGTGCCCTGAAAAGGACAGGTACAAATTCAATTCAAGGTAAGGTATACACATATGAGTTTGTCTTGGGCAGACTGGATGGACCATGCAGGTCTTTTTCTGCCGTCATCTACTATGTTACTATGTATTCTGTATGCTGAGCCCTCCAAAACCCACCAACAGTCTTCTGTACCCAACTGTACACCACTACAGTAGCCCATATGGATTAAGGAATCACCTATATGTGGGTACAGTAGGTTTTGGGGCAGTGTGGGAGTACTCACACTTTCCACCACAAGTGTAACAGATAGAGTGGGATATGTACCTGGGTTCTCCTCTCTATAGTGACCACTACACTACTCCAAAAACCTGCTTGTTGCTCTTATAGACCTGGCTATAACATCTGAAGTTGTCATAGAGACTACTAAGTAATATTTTAAATCACACCTTTGGGGGGGTGGGAGGGGTCATCCCTGATTACTTCCTGTGGTCATCTGGTTATTTAGGGCATCTTTTTGTGCCTTATTCATTCTAAAAACAGATCTAGACCAAAACGTTGAAGTTTCAGCCTGTGATAAGTAAGAGGGTGTCCTGTACGGTGTAGGCCACTAGAGGACGCTAGAAGAAGGTGGAGGTCGCTAGGACCGGGGAGAGCCCTGGGAGGTCCACAGGTGTAGGAGATTATGGGCTGGGTCCTGGGTGGCTAATTAACCACTTTATACCCCACCTGAGTTGTGAAGGGAAGGGAAGTGAGCTAGCAGCAGAAGAGAGAGCCCCTGAAAGATACTGGCTAACCTTATGGACTTGGGGGTGGACTGGGTGTCCAAAGGAGATCAGCAGGCTGAAAGTCCTGGTGTAAGAAGTCCCTAAAGCATTAGTGTTTGACTGTGTGTCCTCAGTAGTTATAGGAACTGTGTGTCCGAAGAAGAAAAGACTGTGTGTCTAGAACTGTGTGTTCAAAGGAGAGACTGTGTGTCTAAAGTACTGAGAGAAGCAGGCTGCAAAGCCTGGGGTTGAGAGTCCCCAAAGTATTGGTATAGTACTGAGCCCATGTATCTGTGTGGGGAGGCTCAATGTGAAGATCTATGAAAGCATAAAGTGTTAAGCTAGAAGAAGTGTGCCCAGGGGCTGGAATAAAGAGTTGCCTGAGAAATATGCAGTTGGTGAGACCTGCTTAATTTGCTGAGTGGAAACCAGGTCACCCTGAGTGAGAAGGGCTAGCACACTAATCTGCATATGATTTGCATATTGAGAACCAGGTCACCCTGAGTGAGAAGGGGGATATCACAAATGGCACCCGAGATGGGACCTGATGGTTGAACAACCACTGGGTGATGAGGATATTAAAGGAGTCCTGCTAGCCTTGGCAGTGAAATAGTTCTGTCTGAAAGGTGAAGCTAAGGGAAGAGCAGAGGACTGGTGTGGACCCAGGCAGTTGGTGTATCCCCAGTGAAGTGAGATGGAGATGTCCTTGGAGGTTCCAGAGGCTGTGTTCCAGAAGCCCGTCAAGGGGGCCAACACTAGCAAAAGGTAAAGGATACCTAGGGGGGAGGTGAGGGTGGATTTGTAAGATCTGGAGGCTTGGGCGTGGCTGTAGGAGGCCACAGACCACAGGTGCAGCTCGGGCGGGTGGGTGGGTGCAGGCAAGTCAACAGGCCACACTTGGATTTGTTTTTGTGATTGCAGGCTGCACCCCATCGGATGGCCAGGAAGGATGGAGGCCGGAGAAGCCGGGGAGGAGAAAGCCCGAGCACTTGCCTGAGTTGATGGCCGATGGAGAAGATCTGGCAAAGATGAACATTGAGAGCCAGGTTTTGGAACTTGCAGGGGATGAGCCTGGAAAAGAGTATGCCCCTGTTTAGAATTGCTGCTCCTCAGTGGAGAATGCTTAGAGGGTTGCTGGGGGTAGAGCAGCAATTATTTTAAAGGTGGGGGTATGTGATAAGTAAGAGGGTGTCCTATACAGTGTAGGCCACTAGAGGGCGCTAGAAGAAGGTGGAGGTTGCTAGTACCGGGGAGAGCCCTGGGAGGTCCACAGGTGTAGGAGATTATGGGCTGGGTCCTGGGTGGCTAATTAACCACTTTATACCCCACCTGAGTTGTGAAGGGAAGGGAAGTGAGCTAGCAGCAGAAGAAGAGAGAGTCCCTGAAAGATACTGGCTAACCTTATGGACTTGGGGGTGGACTGGGTGTCCAAAGGAGATCAGCAGGCTGAAAGTCCTGGTGTAAGAAGTCCCTAAAGCATTAGTGTTTGACTGTGTGTCCTCAGTAGTTATAGGAACTGTGTGTTCCGTGGAGGGACTGTGTGTCCAAAGAAGAAAAGACTGTGTGTCTAGAACTGTGTGTTCAAAGGAGAGACTGTGTGTCTAAAGTACTGAGATAAGCAGGCTGCAAAGCCTGGGGTTGAGAGTCCCCAAAGTATTGGTATAGTACTGAGCCCATGTATCTGTGTGGGGAGGCTCAATGTGAAGGTCTATGAAAGCATAAAGTGTTAAGCTAGAAGAAGTGTGCCCAGGGGCTGGAATAAAGAGTTGCCTGAGAAATATGCAGTTGGTGAGACCTGCTTAATTTGCTGAGTGGAAACCAGGTCACCCTGAGTGAGAAGGGCTAGCACACTAATCTGCATATGATTTGCATATTGAGAACCAGGTCACCCTAAGTGAGAAGGGGGATATCACAAGCCCTAGACGTTTTTGTTTTGTTCCTTTACGACTGTAAAATTTCCAGGTGTTAGGAACACCCTAAGCCTGCACTAAGAATGCCCCCTTGTGATTTGGATGCACTGTAGGTGAATAGCATAGATAAATGTCTGCAAAATAGGTTTCAAAAATATCAATTTGGATGTTTTGAGAAGAAATAGTTTTTATTTCTTTTTAAACTGAGCCCCATAGTACATGCACACCTGGTAGAATCAATATAGAAAAAAGAAAAAACAGTCTAAAAATAAAAAAAATTAGGAATTCTGCATTCCCTAGGGGTCTCTTGAATGAGGTATAATTTTTTTTTTTATTTAAGTTTGTATTGATTCACTTAATGCCAGATATTTCACATGTATCAACCAATTTGTTTTCTCTTAATAAAAGTCTCTGCCCCTATCCCCTCCCACTATACAGTGTGGGCCAGATTCAGTAAATGGCACCCAAAGTTAGGCACAATTAAAATCTGCACTAAGTACCATTTCTATAAAGGTTGCTTAGCACTAAGCATTCATTACAGAAAAGCACTTAGTGAGGATTCCTGTGCCCAACGTTGGACTGAGAACTGTTCTGGAATTTTCTAGCCTTTTCTTTTGGGTCTGCTTATTTCTGTTTGTGTTCCTGTAAGTTTCCACTGATAGTTACAAGACAGGAATTTCTGACTGACCACAAACTGACAACCATTGCTATGACATCCCAAAACTGACCAGACCCCCCCCCCCCCCCCCCGTTGTCATGACATCCCAACTGTTTGTTACTGAGCAGAGGTTTGGCAAGGACACTAAGGCCCTATCACAGGTCTTCTAGGTACTTGCAGGATTGCTGATTGGGTGATATATGAGGTGGTCCTTTTTGATGGGAAGGATATATAAGTAACTGCTCAACTAAAGAGACTCTGAAATAGTCCGGATGGCAGGAGAGTTTCATATCCTGGCCACAGCCTGTATTCAGGGGGGGTACTCTTCCCCCCCCCCCCCCCCCATAGAAACTTCTCTATAGCTATGTCAAAGGCTGGTGTAAATCCTGGCACCCAACTGATGGACATGAAAATCCAAGTATTCTATAACACCACATTTAATTTTTGGGAATGCTCCTGACCCACCCATGCCCCTCCCATGACTATCCTGCTTATCGAAAGCCGATTTTGGCCAGCTTCAACTGCTTCCCGTCGCAGGGCCGGCCAAAGTTCAAGGGGGCGTGTCAGAAGTGTACCGAAGGCGGGGCGGGGCGTGGTTAAGAGATGGCCGGCCTCGGCTGATAATGGAAAAAAGAAGACCGGCTCTGACGAGCATTTGGCTGACTTTACTTGGTCCTTTTTTGGTCACGACCAAACCTCAAAAAGGTGCCCAAACTGACCAGATGACCACCGGAGGGAATCGGGGATCACCTCCCCTTACTCTCCCAGTGGTCTCCAACCCCCTCCCACCCCAAAAAATAAACATTTTTTTGCCAGCCTCTATGCCAGCCTCAAATGTCATACCCAGCTCCATCACAGCAGTATGGAGGTCCCTGGAGCAGTTTTTAGTGGGTACTGCAGTGCACTTCAGGCAGGCAGACCCAGGCCCATCCCCCCCTACCTGTTACACTTGTGGTGGTATATGGAGCCCTCCAAACCCCCCCCCCCCAAACCCACTGTACCCACATGTAGGTGCCCCCTTCATTCCTAAGGGCTATGGTAGTGGTGTACAGTTGTGGGGAGTGGGTTTTGGGGGGGATTTGGGGGCCTCAGCACCAAAGGTAAGGGAGCTATGCACCAAGGATCATTTTGTGAAGTCCACTGCAGTGCCCCCTAGGGTGCCTGGTTGGTGTCCTGGCATGTGAGGGGGGATCAGTGCACTAGGAATGCTGGCTCCTCCCATGATCAAATGGCTTGGATTTGGCCGGGATTCAGATGGCCGCCATTAGTTTCCATTATCGGCGAAAACCAATTGCGGCCATCTCTAACGCCAGCCCAAATGTTGCGATTTGGCCGACCCTGACTGTAGTATCGAAACAAAAGATGGCCGGCCATCTTGTTTTGATAATATGGTCGGGTACGCCGTTTTACGGGGCCATCATTACAGATGGCCACGCATATAGATGGCCGGCCCTGTTCGATTATGCCCCTCTATGTCTCCTTTTGATGTGGAATTTAGGTGCCGAGTGTTATAGAATCGTGCATAGGCAGATCCGCACACAAGTCATAATTAGTGCCAAGTGCCACTTAATGCCAATAATTGATTGTTGTCATCTAATTGACTAATTAGTTTCCGTGTGCATCTGGGATCAGCACCCAAATTTGTGCGACCTTTATAGAATATGGGGCTATATGCTGAGCTAAAAAAAAAAAAACATCAGCCATTCAATAAAAGGTATCCAAACTTTTTCAAAGGCCTGTAGACATGGTTCATAATATACCATACAATACAGAAGAGAGGTAAAGATCTGCAACCAAATGGACAGCAACAAACCAGTGGATTTTAAGGAACAGAAGAAGGGAAGGAGAAACTTTATTCAAAATTAAAAGATACTCTACATTGCCATGTTTTGATAAATATCTTCATCAGGGGTAAAAGCTATAAATTAATAGCAAGCAAATATATTAAAATATGAACATACATAAATACAATAAAATAGAATTTAAATTAATAAGAAAGATTACAAGCAAATCATATAAAACTGATTCAGCAAGCATTTAATAAGCTCTTAAAATAACTCTTGTAAGCACAATACAGTTGCTCAGAAGATCTATTGAGCTAACAGATACAAAATGCAAAATAAATACATAAATAGTGTACCTCTAATACCAATTGGAAAAATAAACAAATGAAATATCAAATTAAATACATACACTGACACACAGAATCGGAAAGAAGTAGGGAGATTGTGGGTGCTTGTCAAAGTGCCTTGCTCAAACAAATAGTGACAGAACCCATGAGGGAAGGGTCGATGCTGGATCTAGTGCTCATGAATGGAGGAAACGTTTCCAGTATCTGGGTGGGTGCCCACCAATGCAATATCACACCATATGGTTTTTTATAAGGGCAAAGGCGGAATACCTGAAGAAGGCATAGGAGATGTGGAAAATCAGTGGTCAAAGCTAAAGGCTGCTATAAATATGACAACTGATCTTTATGCAAGGAAAGTAAACAAAAACAAGAGGAGCAGGAAGCCTATATGGTTCTCCAAACAAGTAGCTGAAAAATAAAGAGCAAAAGAGGCTTTGTTCAAAAAATACAAAAGAACGCAATGAGAGGATCACGGGAAAATTATTGGATTAAACTCAAAGAAGCGAAGAAGGAAATATGGCTAACAAAAGTGCAAGAGGAAGAAAAAATGGCTAAAGATGTAAAGAGAGGTGACAAGACCTTTTTCAGATATATTGGAGAAAATATAGAAATAGAATTGCAAGACTGAAAGATAATGAGAATGGCTTTGTGGAGACTGATGAAGATAAAGCGAACGTGCTAAACAATTACTTCTCTTCGGTGTTCATGGAGGAAAATCCTGGAGAGGGACCGCAGTCGGCTGCCGAGGGAACATCTGGGAATGGAGTGGATACTGCGCCGTTTACAGAAGAAAGAGTTTATAAACAGCTTGAGAATCTGAAGGTGGACAAAGTTATGGGGCCGGATGGGATACTAGGATACTGAAGGAGCTCAGGGAGGTCCTGATGGGACCTCTTAAAGATTTATTTAATAGATCTTTAGAGCTGGGAGAGGTTCTGCAAGATTGGAGACGAGTGGATATGGTCTCTCTCACAAAAATGAAGACAGGAAAGAAGTGGGAAACTACACACCGGTAAGTCTCACGTTAGTGGTAGGAATAATAATGCAGTCGCTGCTGAAAGAAAGGATAATTAACTTTCTGGAAGCCAACGGGTTACAGGGCCCGAGGCAACATGGCTTTACCAAAGTAAATCCTTCCAAACAAACCTTATTGATTTCTTTGACTGGGTGACCAAAGAACTGGATGAAGGACATGCGCTAGATGTAATCTACTTGGATTTCAGCAAAGCCTTTGATACGGTCCCCCACAGAAGACTTATGAATAAGCTGAAAGGGTTGAACTTAGGACCGAAAGTGGTGAACTGGATAGGAAACTGGTTTGGCTGACAGGTGGCAGAGGGTGGTGGTAAATTGAATCCACTCGGAGGAAAGGAAGATGAGCAATGGAGATCCTCAGGGGTCGGTGCTGGGGCCTATTCTGTTTAATATATTTGTGGTAGATATTGCTGAAGGGTTGTGTCTTGTGTTAAGCAGAGCCTTTCAGGCAGTGCATTCCAGAGTGTGGGGGCTACTCCAAAGGCTCACTTGCAGGCATCACATCAGAGTGGAGGAGTGGCCTAGTGGTTAGAGCACTAGTCTTGCAATCCAGAGGTGGCTGGTTCAAATCCCACTGCTGCTCCTTGTAATTTTGGGTAAGTCACTTAACCTTCCATTGCCTCAGGTACAAACTTAGATTGTGAGCCCTCCTGGAACAGAGAAATATCCAGAGTACCTGAATGTAACTCATCTTGAGCTACTACTGAAAAAGGTGTGAGCAAAATTTAAATAAATAAATAATGTCTTTTGGAGAGGGTGTGGTTAGTGAAAGTCCTTGGGAGGACCTTAGTATAACAACTAAAGCAGAGTGCAGCCACATAAAATTCAAAGTCCTGGATTTCAAACATGCTGACTTTAGTAAAATGGAAGAGTACCTGAAGAAAGAGCTGATAGGTTGAAAACACATAACAGATGTAGAAAGACAGTGGTCCAAGCTGAAAGGAGTTATAAAAATGGCAAGAGATAAAGGAAACTGATATGGTTCTCCAAACATGTGGCTGAGAAAATAAAGGCAAAAGAGGTGGTGCTCATGAAAAGTAGAAGAACCCAAGAAGAAGAACACAGAAAAGAATACTGGATGAAACAGAAGGAAGTTGTTATGATTGGGATCAGAACCCCTCTCAAACTTACCTCTTTCCTGGGGGTCAGCTTCTTAGCTGGCTTCTGTTTCTTTTGTCTGTCCTGTCTGAGCTGGCTCTGTCTCTCTGTGCTGGCAGCTTCCAGCAGCATGGCTCTAATTGTTTCACTATACTGCACCTGTGTATGTTGCTGAGTTGCTCTACCTCTCTTTGGGTGTACTGGCTTCAAGTGTTTCACGGTGTTGCATTGGTGTGGGTTGGGCCTCTCTGGGTCAGTGTGCTTTTGCCTAGGTCTAGGGAGTGTGACATCATCAGGGAGGGCCTTGATAAGGAAGTGGTGTTGTTTCCTTCAGTGCCTTTGCAACGGTGGCGTTTGCTTCTGGCTACTTGCTTTAGGTCCAGGTTAGTTTAGTGCAGTGTGCACTTGAGACTTGTGGGTTTGACTTCCCTGTTTTTCCCTTTTTTTTTTGTTACGGTGTGTAGCACTGCTGTTAGTGCAGTGCTGGAGTTTAGTGCTGGGAGCTCCCTTGTGAGTAAGTGTTTAGGAAGCACCTTTTGTTGTTGGGGTATTTGGCTTTCCTGCTTGTTTCCTTGTGCTTGCCCCGCTTTTCCTCATGACCTGTGTTTAGCTGCTGTAGCTGGGTGCTTAGGAAGCACCAGGGTGAGAACCCATGTTTAGCTGCTGCAGCTTGGTGCTTAGGAAGTACCAGTGTTAGGTCTGGCATTTGTCTTCCCTTCCTTTTCCCTTGTGGTTTCCCTGCACTTCTGTTAGTGTAGGGCATTGGGGCACCCCTGTTAGTTTCTGTTAGGAGCACTGCTGTTAGTGGAGGGCTTAGGAGCTTTTCTGTTGGTGCTGGGCTTAGGAACACTTTTGGTCAATTTAGGAGTTAGGTGCACTTCAGTTACAGCTTGTTCTAGTCCTGGTCCCTGTGTCGTCCAGTAAGTCCTGCCGGCTACTCGAACCCATGAGCTCAACTCTTGGGGGGCTTAGTAGCTAAGTGCAGGTGAAGCTGTGTGGACCAGTCCAGTGTGCTCCAGTCCCGTGTTCCAGTCCTGTGTCCTCCAGTCCGGGGGACCAGTCCAGTGTGCTCCAGTCCAGTGTGTTCCGGTCCAGTGTGTGTTCCAGTCCGGGGGATTTCAGTCCAGTGTTCCAGTCCTGTGTTCCCCAGTCCGGGGGATTCCAGTCCATGTGTTCCGGTTCGCTGGGCAGTGCCTGCAGTCCCTGCCGGTGTGCTTACCCAGTGTTGGTTGGTGGGTTTTGCCTGCTGCTGTCGCTCCTCGTCAGCAGCCCAAGGGCTCACGTTTGCTCCAGAGCCCAGCCCCGCAGGCTCTGAACCTGAGGACCTGACAGAAGTGAAGAGAGATATATGGGTGGCAGAAGCACAAATGGAAGAACAAAAAGCTAGAAATGTAAGGAGGGGTGACAAGACTTTTTCAAGTACCTTAGTGAAAAGAGGAAGGCTAAAAATTGAATTGTAAGACCAAGATGCTGTGAACCGCAGAGTGATGAGGAAAAAGCAGATGTGCTGAACTAACACCTTTTTTTTTTTTACTGTGCTCATGGAAGAAAATCATGGAGATGGAGTATGGTCAACTGAAAATGTACATATAAGAATGAACTAGATATCACGCCATTCATGGAAGAAAGTGTTTATGAACAACTTGAAAAATTGAAAGTGGACATAAGAACATAAGAATAACCGTACTGGGTCAGACCAATGGTCCATCTAGCCCAGTATTCTGTTTCTAGCAGTAGCCAATCCAGGCCACAAATACCTGGCAGAAACCCAATTAGTAGCAACATTCCATGCTGCCAATCCCTGGGCAAGCAATTGCTTCCCTAATGTCCATCCCAGTAACAGACTATGGACGTTTCCTCCAGGAACTTGTCCAAACTTACACTAACTGGTGTTACCACATCCTCCAGCAATGAGTTCCACAGCTTAACTATTCTTTGAGTGAAAAAATATTTCTTCCTATTTGTTTTAAAATTGTTTCCACTTAATTTCATTGAGTTATCCTCTGGTCTTTCTACTTTTTTAAAGAGCGAAAAATCGATTCAATGTTACCTGTTCTACACTACTCAGGATTTTGTAGACCTCAATCATATCCCCCTTCAGCTGCCTCTTTTCCAAGCTGAAGAGCCTTAACCTCTTTAACCTTTCTTCTTATGGTAGGTGTTCCATCCTCTTTATCATTTTGGTTCCTCTTCTTCGAACCTTTTCTAATTTTGTTATTTCTTTTTTGAGATATGGTGACCAGAATTGAAACAATACTCAAGGTGAGGTTGCACCATGGAGCAGTACAGAGGCATTATAATATTCTTGGTCTTATTTTGCATCCCTTCCTAGTAATTCCTAGCATCCTGTTTGGTTTTTTTGTCCGCTGCCACACACTGGGCACACAAAGCCATGAGATCCATCCCAGAATACTGAGGGTGCTCAGGGAGTTTCTGGTGAGTCCTCTTAAATATTTGTTTAATAAATCTTTGGAGATTGGAGAAGAGCAGATGTGGCCCCTCTTCACAACAGTGGCAACAGAGAAGAAATGGGAAACTATAGGCCAGCAAGCCTGACTTCAGTGATAGGAAAAATAATTGAAGTGCTGCTAACAGAAAGGAGTGAACTTCCTGGAAATCCAATGGGTTACAAGATCTGAGGTAACATAGAGGGGCATTTTCGAAAGGTCGTCCAAGTATGAATGAGGACGCCGGCCAAAATCAGGTAGGTATAATTGAAAAATAGTATGGATGTCCTTAGGCATTCCATTATCACAGCGCGAAATGCCCAAATAAGGGACACCCAAAGTATAGTAAAAAGGACGCCCATCTTCCAGAACCGCCAAAGGACGTCCCCAACACTCACTGTACTTGCCAACAAAGGTCCTTCGGCGGTTCTACGAGAAAGACGTCCTTATTACTATACTTTGGACGTCTCTGATCTACCTGGTTGTTCCACAAGTACAGCGCATGTAGTTGCACACATCCAGGTATGAGAAATATAAGGAACATTCATAAATGCAAAGTCCAGTAACAAAGACGTGTTTCTCACAGAACTGCAGAAGGACGTCCATCTTACTAGGCCTGCTGAAGGACAGCGGGCCTGTAAGAGGGGCGTCCTTCGGCAGTTCTGTGAGAAACACGTCCTTTTTACTGGACTTTGCACTTATGAATGTACTTGCGAAACATGGAGCTATGGAAAATATAAGGAACATACATATTTTATTGTGTATATATGAAGAGGTTCGCACACTTGATAATGATCCATATAAGGAAGGGTCCGCAAGTGTGAACACATACCTATCCAGGCTCCGCGTGACAATGGTCCATACACGTGCTGACCCATCCATATATGGGATGGTCATCCATATATGGAAGTGTACACGTAGGGATGTCCATCACTCATAGGCATCCATATAAGGCGATTTACGTTTTCCAATGGGTTATTCACTGAGAAACATGTCTCTCAGATGCGAGCCAAACTTCACCATCGCTGAGAGTCTGCTCCTGGTGCAGCTGTGCCTGAGGCACCATCGCAGGCTATTTATGTACCACCACCACCTGCCTCCCAGGACTGTCTCGATAAGAGCCTGGAGTCATATAAGAGACAGCTTACAAAGGTAACTGTTTGTTTCCCCCCCCCCCCCCCCCCCGGTCCTGGCCTATCAGGTCCCCCTCCTGTAGCTACCATATAAGAGCTCCCTCAGCAGTGTAAGCACTAACTGTAGTCTGCATTCAAGAGTAATCAGTGATATGTGCACATGCACATTCATTAATAGAATCTATGTTCTAGAAAGGAAAACCATTCCCACAGCCTTACAATACTGCACACAAACGGTACTCTCTGCCCTCATGTCCACCTCAATGACATCACCTGTACCAATGTAGTGTCCCCCCCCCCCCCCCCCCCCAAAAAAAAAAAAATCATCAGTGTTGTGTCTCTACAATTTGGCTGCCAAATGAATTTGTGTTGTGAAGGCAAGAAGGGCATCCCCTGACTCCTGGTGTACAAAATTGTATCTTGCAGAGGTTTTGGTGTACGCAGGGATTTAGAGTCCCTGAGGCGGAGGTACCGCCGGGTACGGAGGGACAACCCTGGCCTTATCCGGAGTGTGCGACGGCACCTCAGGGCTCGACGTAAGTATTATAAACAGGGTACCTGTAGTCCTTTGTAAATGTATTTATTGAATAATGCAAATTTCATGTTCAGTTTCCACATGGCTAATAGGCAACTAGTAAATCATAACACCTCTGTCCCAGATCAAGCCCTGAGGTTGCAGCTACCCTCCCATGAGTGTGGCTGCAACTTCCAACTAACCTCTGAGATTAATGAGATGACATGCCTCACTTCTGTATCCCCCTTTCTGGGGTGGATGTTTCATGGTATTCTTGCCTGATGTCCTGCTCTTAGTGGATTAGTGGATGTCATAGCATGATTTGAAAGTAATGTAAAGAAATAGTGCTTCCACCCCCCTCCTCCCCCCCCCCCCCCCAAAAAAAATGGTCATCCTATCATAGTCACAACTCAAAATGCTAAAAAGCTGCTGAGGAATGAGTGTTCCCTGCCAACACATCTTATAGTGTATTCCTTTTTCAGACCAGCTTCCAGAGGTCCTTGTCATGTCATCTCATGCATCTCACACCCCATGTGCCTAGCCCAGGGCTCACCACTGACCCCACCTTTCCCCATTCCTGCCTCATGCCAGCCAGCCAGTTCCTGCACTGTGCAAGCCATGTTGCACTATGCTGATCTCAAGTACAATCCTTTTACATACACAGGGCGCCAGCAGCAGGAGGAGGCAGGACTGCTTGCTTTGGTGGAGGAGCAGGAGGCAGGACTGCCTGCAGCAGTGGTCGAGCTGGAGGACCCCTGGCATGATATGCCTCCCCTCGAGGAGGAGGGCCCAACACCTCCAGCCCTCTCCACACCATCCCCCGCCCCATCACCACCTCCAGCCCCATCACCATCCCCAGCCCCAGCACTGCTCCTCCTGCAGCAACTGGTGAATAGCCAAAACCAGTTGCTGCAGGAGGTGTCAGTGATCAGGCTGGAGATGTCGGCAATGCAGCAGGCTAACGAGCAGCACTTCAGGGCGCAGAGGCTGCTCCTGGTGCTGCTCGTTAGCCTGCTGCAAAGGGCCATGCAGGGAGGAGGACAAAGCCTCCCTTGAGAAAGTTTGTTAAAAAAAAAAAAAATTGTACATAGTTCTATTTTTTGTTTTGTTAAATATAAGTTTCATATTTTTGATATAACAGGGTGTGTGTCTCTACTTTGTGCACTACATATTATCAAATGCTGGGGTTGATTTAAGAGGAGGCAGCAATGTGGGTTGCATGACAGGTGAACTGTGACAGAGAAACTTTGGTACATATGTGTGATAAGTGTGGCCACCTGTTCCTTCCAAACTGCATGACTGTATGGTAAGGGGGGAGAGGCTGGGTGGGCATTTCTGTTGAGGAACAGAAATGCCCATCCAGCCTCTCCCCCCGCCCCCTTACCATAGAGCCCCACAGCACAGAGTTGTGTAAATAATAGGTATGTTGTCTAGCACTAGTGATCTGCCAAGTAGAAACTTGCAGATAACCCTAGGTAGCGCATAGACGATGTTTGCTCTCTGATCACCAGACACCCTTACCCACAACCAAACCACATTGGTGAGGGCCAGGAAGGAGCTACAAACAGCTGGGTCATCTTTTCACATTGAATGTATCAGCAATGGTATATAGTGCTGAGGAGAAAAGAGAAAACAATGGTAAAAGCGTTAGATGGATGTTTACTTCATCACAGTTGCAATATAATATATCAGGTACAGAAGGGTATAAGCTAAGGGAATTATAGGCACCGGGCTGTAGCCACCTGCAGGTAATTTAGAATAGGAACTGTAACCAGAACCCCTCTCCCTCACCATGACTTAAGGGCTCAAGACCGTGGTAGGCACGCACCTGTGGCCACCTTGAAAATAGTTTGCAGGATAGAATTTAGAAATGTTGTTGTTCCATAACTATGGACTGTGTTGAATAATGTGGAAAAGACATTCAGTGCATATATGCTTCCCCCCCCCTCCCCACACCCACCAACCTTGAGAATGGGTGGGCACTTCATAAAAGGGGACTGGGGTTCACCACATAAAGAAGGATGGAACCTAGTGGGGAGACACATGAGGTGGAAAGCAGGAGAAAAAGTACCTGCTGCGGATACCCGTGAACCTGTTGAACATAGAGGTAAGATTTGAATACAGAGAACATATAGAGAATGGGGAGCTGTCGACCATGAGGGATGCACACATCCATTCTCGGGGCCTCTCCCCCTCCCCCACCCCACAGGCAGCCACAACTGAGTGTGTCCAATAGAGAACAAGACATCTGTACAATGAATTGGGTAGAAACAATCATGGCTCTCAGAGTGCAGTGTCCTGCAAGATGCAAGAAGTGTTTGTTTAGCAGAAAGGGAAGAGGTGGCTGAGAGGTATGAGCTTACCTTGAACTTGTGGTACAAGATTCTTTGCATCGCATTGGTACAATGGCACAAAAGCAACCACCCACCCGCAAGGGTAATTTCAGCGACCCTGAAATTGAACTGCTGGTTCAGGAAATCCAGAGGAGGCACATGCATCTGTTTGCTCCCATGGGCCAGAGGCTGGCTGCTACAATGAAGCAGAGAGAAAGGGAGGCATTAAGGGACCAGCTCAACTGGTCTTCCACTGTGGCAGGGATGTGGAAGACTGTAAACGGAAGTGGCGGTGATGTCAGGAGGAAGGCTGGCCCCAACCCACCAGCAGATGAGACAAAAAAAAACCCCAAAAAAGAAGCAGGTGTACAAAAGCATACAGTGGCAAAAAGAAGGTTTACTATAACTGAAGCTAAAACGCTTTGAAATACCACCCCATTAAAAAAAAAAAAAGAAACCTCTAAAGTGCAAGCACAGAGAAAGCCGTTTTAAAGAGGCACCAATAAAGGAAATGCAAACTTTCAAATGAGAAGAGCAGCTGCGGACGTTTATCATTATTACCTTTAATCGAAATGAGGACACCCAAAACACAGAGCAGCTGGGGACGCCCATAGTTCCCTACCTATAATCGAAATTAGGGCACCCAAATCACCAAAGGAGCTGGGGACGTTTAGGGATTTTGTCGATAATCAAAATTAGGATGCCCATCTCATTCTCACTTGGGCGTCCCTGAGAGCGTATTTAAGCACCCTTCTTTGTATTTGATTCTTTGCGTCGCATTCGTACAATGGCACCAAAGCAACCACCCACCCACAAGGGTAAGTTCACCGACGCAGAAATTGAATTGCTGGTTCAAGAAATCCAGAGGAGGCACATGCATCTCTTTGCTCCCATGGGCCAGAGGCTAGCTGCTACAACGAAGCAAAGAGAATGGGAGGCAGTAACAGACCGGCTCAACGCGGTCTTCCACTGTGGCAGGGATGTGGAAGACTGCAAATGGAAGTGGCGCCAGCTGAGGCGTGATGTCAGGAGGAAGGCTGGTGCCAAAACCCCAGCAGATGACACCGCTAACTTGACCCCTATTGAGCGAATCATTCATGGGATCTTGCCCCAAGAGGGGATCCATGGCATTGGGTCCCTTGACACATCAGCACAGCCTGAGGGCTCAGGTAGGTTCACCATTAGGAAGCTGGGGTATCTGTTGTGCTGCACTACACTCTGTGTTACACAAGTGGGGGACAGTGTGGTGCTCCTCAGTAGGGAAAGGGCTGAGAACACCACATGCAATACAAATCGCTATTCATTACATGACACAGGGAGTAGCCGGGGGGTGGAGGAGGGGGGAGGGTTTCCAGCAATGTGTGTGTGTAGGTTACCACTGTTTCACAGCTTTGGGGGCCTTCCCCATCACCAAACTCTGCATATCTCCTTCCCTCACCTCTGTGCTGTAGCCACTGTGTCCTCTGCACTCCTTCCACAGTTCTATGTCTACCCATGTGCCTGTGTGGCTCTCTTCCACATCAGTCTCTGTAGTACACTGTGCTCCTCATCTCCAGCTCTGTACCATGTACAATGACATCTGTGGCATGCCTGACAATCCCATTCCTCAGAATCTCATTGCAGGGTCTTTGCATGTGGGGCTATGTATATGAATGCTGAGAAACAAAAATGGGTTATTTTGACCAACACACTTCCTCCCCTTTTGCTATGCCGGTGATGACAGCCAGTCGGAGGAAGAAGCTGGCCCTAGTGGCCACCAGCCCCAGCACACAGAGCACCAAACTAATGGGCCTGCACAAGAAAGCACACAGTACCATGGGGTGGAACCACAGGACCCAGCAGCTCCCCTCCACCACACTCAGCCTTTGCCGATAGTGGCACTGAAGAAGATGCAGAAGGGGGGGCACCTCCTCAGCAGAGGCCATCCAGCCAGAGGAAGCAGCTACTGCACCTTGCCACACAATTGCTGGGACAGAATGTGCAGATGGAAGACTACCAGCACCAGAAATTGGGGCTGCAACGGGAAGCACTCCAGGTGCAAAGGGAAGTACTCCAGGTGCAAAGGGAAGCGGTACAGGCCCAACATGATGTGGTACAGCAGCTCCAATGGCTGGAGCACAGCATCGAGGGCCTACGCCATGACCTGAAAACACCTAGTATAGCCCTGATGCAGCAACAACTGGCGTCTACTTCCACCACTGCACAGCAACCACCCGCTAAGAAGAGGAGCTTGAGATCCTCAGCCTCCCCAGCCACTGGTCCAGCAGCCAACACACCAGCTCCCCTTCTGGGTCCTGTGCCCAGGTTGCAGGGCAAGCCACAGAGCGCAAGGTGTCCGGACTTCCACAGGACAGCCGAGGCAGCAGGCTGCCTTGTGGACACAGAGGAGGAGAGTGGGAGCTCATCAGAGGACTCTCAACAGAGTTCCCCTGCAGCACAGGAGGGGACGGGACGGGGCCAAGGGAAGGGGCGGGGAAAGTGATGGGACATGCTGGGGGAGGGGGGTGAGGGTTGGAGGGAGGGGAATATGCACAGAGCGGGTGATGGTGGTGGGAGGAGGGGTGGTGTTGGTGTGTAAATACTATGTGATTGAAATGTCAACTTACTCTCACACAAAACTTGTCTCGATCAGTCTTTGCCTGGCTCTGACCCCCAGCTTGTGTGCACTCTGCTCTGCTCTGTGGGAGGGAGATGGAGGGGGCTCCTCATCCTGTTCATCTGGGGCCTGCTGCTGTGGTGGCTGTGGGTCAGGAATATCTTTGCCACCTTTTGGGGGCTGTACAGAAGCTCCCCTCCAGAATGGTCCCGACATTGGAACCTGTTCTTGTTGTCTGAAGGTGCGCTCAATGATGCCATGGGAGGTCCGATGTCTACTGTTGTAGTTCTCCTCTGACCCTGTTTGTGGGTGCACTATGGGGGTCATGAGCCAACTCCGCTGTGGGCCTCTGTCACCTTTGGGGAGAAGCAGGATGAGAAAGATGAGTGTGTATTGTTTGGAGCGGGTACCTTGTGGAGGTGGGGGGGGGATAGTGGGTTGTGGAGTGAGCTGAAGGGAGACAGTGCTGAGGGCTGCCTGTTGGAGGAGGTATAGTTTGGGCAGATCCATGCTGCACTTACCTAGGAGCAATCTGCTGGTGATCTCCCCTTGCTCAAACCTGCGGAAGATTCCTGAGTGCTGCAATATATAGGCATCATGGGTGGAACTTAGGTATCGGGCACACACGTCTAGAATCTCCCCCTGGGCGTCATTGCATATTGAGTGAGTGGAATGCTTTCCTGTTCCTATGTGGCCTCTCGTGCTCCGGGGGGGGGGGGGGGTCTGAGTGCGACATGTGTCCAGTCAATGGTGCCTATGACCAAGGGGAAGCGAGCTACGGCGTAGAAGTCAGCCATGTTGTTCTGCAGGTGTGGGGGGTGATGGGGAAGGTGATGTACTCAGAGGTGTGGGTAAGGAAGGCATCAAGAAACTGGGTGAGGCAGTTAGAAATGGAAGCCTGGGTGAGACCCGTGTTCACAGACAGACTGGAAACTCCCAGTGGCCAGAAAAGATAGAGAAGCAGTGATCTTTAGGTGCACAGGGATGGGGTTGTTCCTATGGCTCCTGGGCTGCAGGAGCTGGTCACAAAGGTGCTGAATGGCGGCCCTATCAAAGCGGTACCTAGTGAGACACTGCAGGTCAGTGAGGTCTAGGAAACTGCTACGGGGCCTGAAAACTCTGGGGCATGAGTACCTCCTGCGGTGCCTCCCCTCTTCCTCCAACATGTAAGCCACTTATGCATTTAGTGCCTCCATTTCCCTACACTACAGGTGCAATGCAGTGCCACCAGTGCTTACCTCTCCCCTACCAACTTGGTGAAACACAGCAACAACAAACAGAAGCTGCCACTCACTCTCCCACCACCAACAAACAATGCGGTCACACACAGCAGAGCTACACTGCAAGCACTCTCTGACCCACTACAAACTCTCCTGCCACACCCTCTAGCCACTCACTCTCCAAGCAGTCTTCACAAACACGCTGCAGGAGTACACAGTACAAATAGACAAACAGAGACTACAAACAGGTACATAAGTATTGCCATACTGGGAAAGACCAAAGGTTCATCGAGCCCAGCATCCTGTTTCCAACAGTGGCCAATCCAGGTCACAAATACTTAGCAAGATCCCAAAAATGTACAAAACATTTTATTCTGCTTATCCCAGACATAGTGGATTTTCCCCAGTCCATTTAATAACGGTCTATGGACTTTTCGTTTAGGAAGCCGTCCAAACCTTTTTTAAGCTCTGCTAAGCTAACTGCCTTCACCACATTCTCTGGCAACAAATTCCAGAGTTAAATTACACGTTGAGTGAAGAAAATTTTCGATTCGTTTTAAATTTACTACATTGTAGCTTCATCGCATGCCCCCTAGTCCTAGTATTTTTGGAAAGCGTGAACAGACGCTTCACATCTACCTGTTCAACTCCACTCATTATTTTATAGACCTCTATCATATCTCCCCTCAACCGTTTTTTCTCCAAGCTGAAGAGCCCTAGCCACTTTAGCCTTTCCACATAGGGAAGTCGTCCCATCCCCTTTATCATTTTCGTCGCCCTTCTCTGCACCTTTCCTAATTACACTATATCTTTTTTGAGATGCAGAGACCAGAATTGAACACAGTATTCAAGGTACGGTTGCACCATGGAGCGATACAAAGGCATTATAACATCCTCATTTTTGTTTTCCATTCCTTTCCTAATAATACCTAACATTCTATTTGCTTTCTTAGCCGCCGCAGCACACTCAGCAGAAGGTTTCAACGTATCATCAACGACGACACCTAGATCTCTTTTTTGGTCCGTGACTCCTAACATGGAACCTTGCATGACGTAGCTATAATTCGGGTTCCTCTTTCCCACATGCATCTCTTTGCACTTGCTCACATTAAACGTCATCTGCCCAGTCTCCCAGTCTCGTAAGGTCCACTCGTAATTTTTCACAATCCTCCCGCGATTTAACGACTTTGAATAACTTTGTCATCAGCAAATTTAATTACCTCACTAGTTACTCCCATCTGTAGGTCATTTATAAATATGTTAAAAAGCAGCGGTCCGAGCACAGACCCCTGGGGAACCCCACTAACTACCCTTCTCCATTCAGAATACTGACCATTTAACCCTACTCTCTGTTTTCTCTCTTTTTTCCTTCCATCTTATTTATTGACAGCATATACTGTAAATCCATAACATTAACAGTGCAGTAACAGAACCAATGCAAATACTCGGCTAATACACTTCCAATCTGCATAACCTTAAGAGTTTTATTCATTTTCTCCCTTTCCTCCCCCCCCTCCCCTTCCCCTCCCCCCTCCCTCCTCCCTCCCCTCCCCCCCCACCTCCCTCCCTCTGACCTTTCAGGAGTTCAAAACTCTACTTCTTGCCACCGGTGTCAATGTGTCCCAATATGGGGACCATATCTTGCAGAACATATCTCCCTTTTCTGTGGACAAATCCCCCACCTTTTTCCGTTCTAGTGAACACATTTGAATCATTAGCGAGCGCCAGTGACTGACTGTCGGACTGTCTTCCGTCAGCCAAACTTTCAGGATAACTTTCTTCCCCATTAAAATAACTCTTTGCAGGAAGGCCCTCGCTCCTACTGGTGCCTGTCCCTGAATAGAAAAGGTGTTAAACAGTTGTCTTGGGGAGTGGTGCCATTGAATGTGCCACATTGCAGACACGTGTTCTGCTAGTTGTTTCCAAAATCTATGGATTCTTGGGCATGTCCAAAACATGTGCCCCAAGTGTGCATTAGCCATCCTACACTTTGGGCATGAGTCTGCCTCCCTTAGTGTGGCCCTGTAGGCTCTGTGCGGAGATATGTAGAGTCGGAGAATAAATTTATATTGTGTCTCCTGCCAGCTGACATTCTCTGTTAATTTGTAAATCCTCTTTAAACAAGATTCCATCTGCTCCTGAGTAACACGAGCTCCCAGTTCTGTACTCCATTGCTGTGCTAGTTTGGTGTAGTCCTCTTGTTTCATATGCTCTCGTAGGTGTGCATGAAAATATGCTAACGGAATTCGAGATTGCGCATCCAGTCCAAGCATTGCATTGTAGTTTTCCCACGATCCCAAACTCAGGGTTTGTCTCGGCAGCGATTGCACATAGTGTTTTAACTGTAGGTATGCAAAAGTGTCTCTTCTTAACAGATTGTACTCTGTGCAAAGTTCTATGAAAGGCTTTATCTCACCTTGGTCGTCAACTACATGATATACATATCTTATTCCCTTCTCTGCCCATTCCTGAAAAGTTCTGGATGTACTCCCCGCTGGGAACTCAGGGTTACCTTGGAGGGGTAGCAGGGGGGAAACACACCTATTATAACCATAATATCTACATAACCATTTCCATGTCAATCTCAGAGGTTGAAATATAGCAGACACTGTGCCCAACTTCAATACCCGCCCCGCCGAAGCATGTAACCAGCTCGCGAAGTGCCCACCCTTAAACCACTGTGTTTCTACTGGTGTAATGGAAAAGAATTGGGTGGACCTAAACCAATCCGAGAGATGGCGCATCCCACTTGCCACCGAGAGCAGACGTAAATTTAATAACCCCAACCCCCCCTTGTCTTTGGGAAGCATCGCTCTTTTTATGGATATACGCGCTCGTTTACCCTGCCATAAAAAGTGGTTAAGTTGTTTCTGCAGCCATCTCTCATCCCCGGCTCGTAAGTACATGGGTAGCATTTGAAATGTGTAAACCCAGGCCGGGAATAGAATCATGTTATATAGGGCTACTCTCCCCATCAGGGATAAAGGTAGGGCTTGCCAATTTTGCAGTGTTCTACCCATTTTGTCTTTCAAATGGTTCATATTACGAGAGTAAAGAGTGTCTAAATTTATTGGAATGCGTACTCCAAGGTACGTCACTTCTTCCTGGGCCCATTGCAATGGGAAGGGTCCCTGCCACTCTGTTTGTATCTCTGCCCTCGAGGGGAGGGCCACCGATTTTTTCCCATTTAAAGTAAAGCCAGAGTGAAACCCGAACTCATCAATGACTTCTAGTAACCTAGTTAGGGATTCCTGTGGCCTGGTCAAGGTCAAGAACACGTCATCTGCAAATGCTAAGGCCTTCACCTGTTGACTTGGCAACTGAACCCCAACTATTTCTGGATCAGCTTCGATCGTGCATAACAATGGTTCTAGGTACAGTAAGAACAGTAGGGGTGAGAGAGGGCAGCCCTGCCTAGTGCCTGATTTTATCTCCAACCCTGGTGATTTCATACCATTTACCAACACTCGGGCAGATGGCGCCTCGTAGAGTGTTTTAACTGCTTTTAAGAACCAATCATCTATGCCCACATGTTCTAGCACTTGATATAGGTAGTTCCACCGCACTTTATCAAATGCTTTTTCAGCATCTAGACTCGTTAACAAAAGAGGGGTCTTTGTAGATCTACACTGTGCAATGGTTAGTAATATTTTCCGCACGTTTATCACTGATTGTCTGCCCCTCACAAATCCCACTTGATGTTCTCCTATCAGGTGTTGCATGTGTGGTGCCAGGCGGTCTGCCAAAATTCTGGCTAGTATTTTTAGGTCAACATTAATAAGAGAGATTGGC
The DNA here is from genome assembly GCF_901765095.1 of Microcaecilia unicolor. Lineage (NCBI taxonomy): Eukaryota > Metazoa > Chordata > Amphibia > Gymnophiona > Siphonopidae > Microcaecilia > Microcaecilia unicolor. The sequence goes on from NC_044040.1 coordinate 113,433,992, forward strand.
CTGTATGATTCTACCCTATCTTCTGGCTTACCCGGTTTCGGTATCAGGGTTATCCATGCCTCATTTTCTCCTGGTGTAAAATGGCCTCTCCCAACCACTGCTTCATAATAATCAATTAATGGGGCACTGTACTGGATTGGGAGGAGTTTGTAATACTCAGCCGGGAACCCATCTGGGCCCGGTGCGGAGCTCAGTGGCAAAGATTTAAGCACCTGCTGTATTTCACGGGCCTGCAAGGGACCGCAGAGCGTCGCCCGGGCCGCCGGTGGCAGTTTGGGGAGACCGGAATCCTCTATGTAATCCCTTGCTGCCAATTCTTCCTGGTCTTCCTCCCCTGCGTATATTTTTGCAAAGTATGAGTGAAATGCCTCAGCTATGTCCTCGGGGTTGTGAATTCCAGACCCCGACGGGGATCTGATCGATGTTATTAGTCTTTTTGGTGCCTGTGAGTGTGCCACCCTAGCCAACATTTTCCCTGTCTTGTTCCCAAAACGGCAAAAGTTTATCCCCCGCGCTAGCAGTCGTTTTTTAGTTTGTTCGTGAATCAGGGAATTTAGTGACACTGTAGTTGCTGTTAGGGCCTCCCTGTGCTCTCTGGAAGGGTTCTTTAAATATTTACCTTTTGCCAGCTTTAGCGCCCTTTCAAGATTTATAATACCTGCTGAGATTCTTTTTTTCCTAGCGCTCATATATGCTATAATTTCCCCTCTCATTACGGCCTTCGACGCTTCCCACAGGACTATCGGTGACTCACATGAAGCAGCATTAATTTCCCAGTAGCTGTCCCATTTTTCCTTTATATGTTTGCCAAACTGTTCCTCACTATATAAATAGGACGGAAATCTCCATGTGTAACCCGACTCTCCGCGGCTCTCCTGTGCCAGATCTATCCAAATTAATGAGTGGTCGGATATAGCCAGGGGTCCCACCTCCGCGTTTCCCACCCTGAAAAATATCGACTGGGTCACTAAGATGTAATCCAGTCGTGACCACGATTGATGTACTTTGGACTGGTGTGTGAAATCTTTGGTGGAAGGATGCAAGAGCCGCCAAGGGTCTACCAACGTTAACGCCTTGCAGAGTTCTGGTAGGCTACTGCTAACCCCTTGTCTATGTCCAGCCCCGGTCCTGTCCATTTGGTCATCCATAATATTGTTAAAATCTCCTGCCCATATCCAAGGAGCATCTGAGTGTTGCACACCTAGCACTATTAACCTTTGAAAAAATGAAGGGGAGGGAGAGTTGGGACCATACACATTGCACAGGTAGTAACTCTGTCCCTGGATATTAAGTCTAAGCAACAGGATCCTCCCCTCAGCATCCTTATATATTAGCTTGGCCGCGCACAGGAGGCCTTTTTTTATCAAAATTGCCACCCCACTCCGCTTGGTCCCTGCTGATGAATAGTGGCACTCCCCCACCCATTGTTGTTTCAGTTTTTCATGTTCTTTGTCTGTCAATTTGGTCTCTTGTATACAGGCAATATCTACTTTATGGTGTTTGAGTTGCCCTAGTATCTTTGATCTCTTTATTGGGGATGTTATGCCCGATACATTCCAGGAGATTATTCTGGTAGTGAATTTATGTAGTGATGTTGCCTATTGTCCCCATCCAAATGTACTTCAGCCAATATTCCCCCGGGAGCCCAGCCCATCTCCCTAGGGGACTGTGTCCTCTTGTAGTCTCCGTGGCCCTCAATCCTTCCCTTACAATGTTCCCCCTCTGTGTCTCCTGAGGTTCCCCCACCTGCCCCCTCCCTCCAATCCCCTTCCCTTCGCTCCCACCTCCCCTCCCCCTCTTTCCCCTTCCCCTTCCCCTCCTTCCCCTTGCTAGCATACCAGAACCCTCTCCCACCCGGAGTGAGGTTGTCTGGTAGGGGTCAACACACAAGTGCTCTAGGGAGCCCCATCCACTACTTCAAACTTTAACAACGATAACTAATGTACCTTCAAGTCCATGAGACAAATGTCCAATAATGAACTAAGTCCTCAGACCTTGGCCTATTCGCCATGTTGGTTCAGGGTTCAGGTGGTTCCAAACTTTTTATCCATGTCTCTGCTGCTTCAACCTCTATAAATGGCTGCCATCTGTTATTATAATGTACTCGCAGCGTGGCTGGGTATTGTAAAGTAAAACGAATCTTCCTTTCGATAAGTTGAGTACAGATTTTTGAAAACTTGCGCCGCTTTGCCGCCAAGTCTGCAGAGTAATCTTGGAATATTCGAATCAATTTACCCTCAAACCTGGCGTCGTCTCGATTGGTTTTATAAAGCTGCAGCAGGTGTGCTTTCTGGGAATATTTGTGGAACTTTGCGATGATCACCCTCGGCCTCTCCGCGTTCAACCTCGCCGGGCCCACTCTGTGGACTCTATCCATGCAGATTTTCCCCTGGCTAGCCACTTCAGGATAACGTGCCACCAACCATGTCTCCAGTGTGGCTGCCAGTGTTGCCTCCGAGATTGACTCCGGAAAGCCCACAAATCTTAAATTCTCACGCCGTGCTCTGTTCTCCAAGTCCTCTAGTTTTTCATGCTGGGACTGGGCCATTGCTTCCAGGCGCTCTATCTTCTCGTTTTGGGCCTGTATCGTGTCTTCGGAGTCCGAGACTCTGACCTCCAACTCGCCTGTGCGGCGGTGCAACTCTGCTGTGTTTTGTGCGATTCCCGCAATTTGCTCTGAGAGTTGCTGAAAACGTGAGTCTGACTACTGCCTCCGTTATTTCAGTCAAGAACTCTGCCGAAGTTGTTCGAGGCGGAGGGCTGGGCGCCATTTTGTCCTCGCTAGGCTTGATACGGTCCGTTCCTTTTCTCTGCACTTTTACCGACATTCGGGTCGTCGGGCCAGATAGATATTTGTCCATGCGATACTGCACACTTTCACCCCTTTTTCCCCCCCGTGGGAAGTGTCGGGTTTCAGGTCTCACGGACTTTAAAGCGGATCGGGCTCCCTCCACGAGCTAACCTGCGTCTGCTGTCGATCACAGCATCACGTGACCCCCCTCTGTTTTCTCTCTTTTAACCAGTTTTTAATCCACAATAGCACACTACCTCCTATCCCATGACTTTCCAATTTCCTCCGGAGTCTTTCATGAGGTACTTTGTCAAACGCCTTCTGAAAATCCAGATACACAATATCAACTGGCTCACCTTTATCCACATGTTTGTTCACCCCTTCAAAGAAATATAGTAGATTGGTGAGGCAAGATTTCCATTCACTAAATCCATGTTGACTTTGTCTCATTAATCCATGCTTTTGAATATGTTCTGTAATTTTGTTCTTAATAATAGTCTCTACCATTTTACCCGGCACCAACGTCAGGCTCACCGGTCTATAATTTCCCGGATCTCCTCTGGAACCTTTTTTAAAAATCAGCGTTAAGTAGGCAAACTCTTTGTTGCTAGGAAGAATTCCGGTCCTGGGGCTGCCGTCGACGTCACCCATCAGTGAGAACAATCAGCCTGCTGTCCTCGGAGAATACCTTCTACAGGTATGTAGGATTCGCTTTCTCCGAGGACAGCAGGCTGGATATCATCACTGATGGGTCGTCGTCCACGATGGCCCAGGAGACCGGAAGTCTAACAACAAAGCTTTAGAAAGTTCAGGAGTGACGCGGCACGTGCGGCGAGAAACACACTGCGCATGCACAAGTGACTTCCCACCAGTGACACCCGCGCGCTTCCCTCAGTTATACAAAAAGATGAAGAACAACTCCAAAGGGGAGGAGGGTGGGTTGTGATGATATCCAGCCTGCTGTCCTCAGAGAATACCTGCTACAGGTATGTATCTTCATTTTCTCCGAGGACAAGCAGGCTGGATATCATCACTGATGGGGTATCCCTAGCACCCAGGCTCACTCAAAACAATGAACATTGGTCAATTGGGCCTCGCAACGGCGAGGACATAACTGACATTGATCTGAAAACAAACACAACTAAGTGAGAGTGTAGCCTGGAACAGAACAGAAATGGGCCTAGGAGGGTGGAGTTGGATTCTAAACCCCAAACAGATTCTGTAACACCGACTGCCCAAACCAACTGTCGCGTCGGGTATCCTGCTGAAGGCAGTAGTGAGATGTGAATGTGTGGACAGATAACCACGTTGCAGCCTTGCAAATCTCTTCAATAGAGGCTGACTTTAAGTGAGCCACTGACGCAGCCATAGCTCTCACATTGTGAGCCATGACATGGCCCTCCAGAGTCAGCCCAGCTTGGGCATAAGTGAAGGAAATGCAATCTGCTAGCCAATTAGAGATGGTGCGTTTTCCGATGGCAACTCCCATCCGATTGTGATTAAAAGAAACAAACAGCTGGGCGGACTGTCGATAGGACTTTGTCTGCTCCAAGGTGTGCAACTTGTCCTCACCAGGGCGGGTATGTGGACGGGGAAAAAATGTTGGCAAGACAATTGACTGATTCAGATGGAACTCCAACACCACCTTCGGCAAGAACTTAGGATGAGTGCGGAGGACTACTCTGTTATGAAATTTAATATAAGGAACATGGACCACCAGAGCTTGGAGTTTACTAACTCTATGAGCTGAAGTAACAGCCACCAAGAAAATGACCTTCCAGGTCAAATGCTTCAGATGGCAGGAATTCAGTGGCTCAAAAGGAGCTTTCATCAGCTGGGTGAGGACGACGTTGAGATCCCATGACACTGGTGGAGGTTTGATAGGGGGCTTTGACAAAAGCAAACCTCTCATGAAGCGAACAACTAAAGGCTGTCCAGAGATAGGCTTACCCTCTACACGTTGATGATAAGCACTGATTGCACTAAGATGAACCCTTACTGAGTTAGTCTTAAGACCAGACTCTGATAAGTGTAGAAGGTATTCAAGCAGGGTCCGTGTAGGACAAGAAAAGGGATCTAGGGCCTTGCTGTCACACCAGACGGCGAACCTCCTCCATTTAAAAGAATAACTCTTTTTCATGGAATCTTTCCTGGAAGCAAGCAAGACTTGTGAGACACCCTCTGAAAGGCCTAAAGAGGCAACCTCTAAGTCCTCAACATCCAGGCCGTGAGAGCCAGAGACTGGGAGGTTGGGATGTAGAAGCGACCCTTTGTTCTGAGTGATGAGCGTCGGAAAACAGTCCAATCTCCACGGTTCTTCGGAGGACAAGTCCAGAAGAAGAGGAAACCAGATCTGACGTGGCCAGAAAGGCACTATCAGAATCATGGTTCCGCGGTCTTGCCTGAGTTAGGTATGGGAGGATACGCATACAGAAGGCCTGTCCCCCAATGAAGGAGAAGAGCATCTGATGCTAGTCTGTCGTGGGCCTGAAGCCTGGAACAGAATTGAGGGACCTTGTGATTGGTCTGAGTGGCAAAAAGATCCACCGAGGGGGTGCCCCACGCTCGGAAGATCTTGCCTGCCAGATACGTGGCTTGGAGAAGCATGCCGTGCTGATGCACCCAAACCCACATCCTGACGGCTTCCTGACACAGAGGGCGAGATCCGCTGCCCCCCTGCTTGTTGGTGTAATACATCGCAACCTGATTGTCTGTCTGAATTAGGATAATATGATTGGACAGCCGGTCTCTGAAAGCCTTCAGAGCATTCCAGATCGCTCATAATTCCAGGAGGTTGATCTGAAGACCTGTTTCCTGAAAAGACCAAACTCCTTGAGTGCGAAGCCCATCTACATGGAGCTCCCCACCCCAGGAGGGATGCATCCGTCATCAGCACTTTTTGTGGCTGAGGAATTTGGAATGGACGTCCCAAGGTCAGATTGGAGCGAATGGTCCACCACTATATGGAATTGCAAAAATCGGTGGAAAGATGGATGACATCCTCTAGATCCCCTGTAGCCTGACACCACTGGGAAGCTAGGGTCCATTGAGCTGATCTCATATGAAGACGTGCCATGGGAGTCACATGAACTGTGGAGGCCATGTGGCCCAGAAGCCTCAACATTTGCCATTGTGATCTGTTGAGATGTTCGAGCTGAGGACACTAAGGCCAGAAGATTGTCTGCCCTTGCCTGGGGGAGATAAGCTCGAGACGTCTGTGTGTTCAACAGAGATCCTATGAATTCCAACTTCTGTACTGGAATCAGGTGGGACTTGGGATAATTTATGACAAACCCCAGCAGCTCGAGCAGTTGAATAGTAATCTGCATGGATCGTAGAACTCCTGCCTCCGAGGTGTTTTTCACCAGCCAATTGTCGAGATAAGGGAACACATGCACTCCCAGTCTGCGTAGCGATGCTGCGACAACTGCCAAGCACTTTGTAAAGACCGTGGGCGCAGATGCTAGACCAAAGGGTAGTACACAGTACTGAAAGTGCTGGGTTCCCGGTTGAAATCAGAGGTACTTCCTGTGGCTTGAGAGCACCGAGATGTGAGTATAGGTGTCCTTTAAGTCCAGAGAGCATAGCCAATCGTTTTCCTGAATCATGGGAAGAAGGGTGCCCAGGGAAAGCATCTTGAACTTTTCTCGGACTAGGAATTTGTTCAAGGCCCTCAGGTCTAGGATGGGACGCATTCCCTCTGTTTTCTTTTGCACAAGGAAGTACCTGAAATAGAATTCCAGCCCTTCTTCCCCTGGTGGAACGGGTTCGACCGCATTGGCCTTTAGAAGGGCGGAGAGTTCCTCTGCAAGTACCTGCTTGTGCTGGGAGCTGAAGGATTGAGCTCCCTGTGGGCAATTTGAAGGTTTGGATACCAGATTGAGAGCGTATCCTAACTGGACTATTTGAAGAACCCACCTGTCGGAGGTTATAAGAGGCCACCTTTGGTGAAAAAATATCAAACTCCCCCCAACGGGTAGATTGTCCGGCCCGGATACTTGTACTGCGGCTATGCTGCTCTGGAGCCAGTCAAATGTCCGTCCCTTGCTTTTGCTGGGGAGCCGGAGGAGCCTTAGGCGCACGCCGCTGACGAGAGCAAGCCTGCTGGGAGCGAGTTTGAACATGCTGTCGAGAGGTAGGAGTGTACCTACGCCTATTATAGGAATAGGGAGCACTCCTTCTCCCTCCAAAAAACCTCCTAGTGGAGGAGGTAGTAGCAGAAGGCGTCCGGCAGGAGAGAGAATCTATTGCATCATGATGCTTCTTGAGAGTATCGACCATATCCTCAACCTTCTTTTCAAAAAGATTATCCCCCCCGGCAAGGAACATCCGCCATTCGCTGCTGGGTCTTCTGATCCAGGTCCGAGACACGCAGCCATGAGAGTCTGCAGATCACGATACCCTGAGCAGCTACTTGGGCTCCACCCCCTAACCCTGCCCCCTTTAGCCTCCCCAAACAGTTGGGCCACCAACCGCCTATGAGAGGCCCCCTGGCCAGGAATTTGCGACACGCCTTCTGCTGCCTGACCACCTGGTGAAAAGGTTCAGCAAGCTCCGGAGGAAGAGCTTCAACTGAACTGGACAGTTGCCTCACCGAGTTCCGTAAGTGAATGCTCATGTACAGCTGGTATGTGCTGGTAGAGATGATATTTGTAATAGGCCAATGATTTAACTGCCCTAGCATGAAGAAGTGGATTCAGCGCTATCTGAGTTTCCAGAACTTGCTGTTGATGAATCTCCAAGTGAGTTCTACCGTAACATTGACATTGGGCCCGCAATTGCCGCTCCAAGCATAGAATTTCTCTATCCCAAGCCTTCTTTACATGGCTGGCATAGCTGATAATGTCCTCCTGGAGTACAGTCTTAGCTGCCTCCCAGTAAATCAAAGGTTGATGCTCATAATCCACATTATGGGCCCTGTACTCTCGCTAATTTAACTGCAACTTCTCTCAGAATTTCACATCGTGATATAATGTGAGACGAAAGACCCATCTAGAGCCCATTATCCTTCTCCCTGGGGGTTGCCAATCTGCCCAAACCCACGCATGGTCTGAGATTGCATATGGGCCTATTTCTACTTTAGAGAAGTCAGAAAACAAAGATGAGGAAAAGAGGAGATAATCTATTTGGGACTGGGTGCCGTGGGCCCTGGACAGGTGAGTGTAATCCCTCTCTGTAGAATGAAGAACTCTCCATGCATCCACTAGACCCAGCTGCCTACAGAGATTGGGTAAACCTCAGGTCAAATTCACCTGTTCTCCTGTAGGATTATGGGATTTATTTATTTATTTACAGCATTTATATCCCACAATTTCCCACCCATGGGCAGGCCCAATGTGGCTTACAACAATCTACATAAAAACACAGCATGTCAGGGGTCAAACAATTAATGTCCTAGAAGTATAATGGGGAAAAGGCAAAGCGAGGTAAAGTAAAAGAGAAAGAGCAGCAGTGAGTAATGTGACACCGGGGTAAGACTGATCAGAAGGTAGAGATGCCTGGCGGGAGTGATGCATACGCTTTGCTAAATAGAAAGGTCTTGAGGTGCTTTTTGAAAGTAGGGTGATCAGTAGTAAGTTTCACCAGTTTAGGCAGTTCATTCCAGAGATGAGCGCTAGAGTAGGAGAAAGTTGATGCATAGGTGCTTTTGTATTTAAGTCCATTATATACTGGGTAATGGAGGTTTAAGTACGTTCGTGAGGATCTGTGGGAGTTCCTTGGTGGCAAGTTGATTAGGGTGTCCATGTATGCAGGGGCTTCACCATAGATGATTTTATGCACCAGAGCGCAAATTTTAAAAGTGATACGGTCTTTGACAGGAAGCCAGTGCAGTTTCTCTTGCAGAGGCCTCATAGGCGCCCGGTATAAGAGGCTTGGACAGCCTAAGCCTCCCCTGCTGTGCTCTGAGGGGTTTAAATTGTTGATTTACCTCCATACTCACAGCAGGAGCTGCAGTGAAAGCCCTCTAGCCTTGTCCAGTTGTAGAAATTGGTTTATGGTTTGTTTACCTTACTGCTGGGAGAGCGGGGGAGGAGGGGTTGGCTAGAGGTGTCCTGGGTTGCCATGGAGATATTTAACGAGGATGACTTCCTGACCTGCACTGAGGACTGATAGCAGCAGAATCATACTGGGTCAGCATGATCAGAAAAACTCACCAGACAACAAAGGTAGAAAAGATCATTTTATTTTCATTATAGTGTTTGGAATATGTCCACTTTGAGAATCAGGTGCTCAACATTAAAAGTTTATATTTATTTATTTACTTATTTATTTATGGCATTTTATCCCACATTAAACATGAATTAGGGTGTTTTGTGGCTCTACGTGTATCATGATATTATGACCCCTTGTTTCATATTGTTGACGGTCTGCATTTTCCGTATGGGTGGTATATTGGTGTATTAGGTTCTGCCCAGTGTAATATTTATGGTACAGTAAGGTTCTGAGTGTGTTTTTGCACAAAATTGTGCATAGTGTTTTGCAGTTGAGCGATTGTGCTTAGAATATGCTTTGAGCAAACACTTTATTCTTTGACATATGATACATATCTAATATCTAAATTTAATAATAGGTATTAATTGTGATTATTTTTTATTTATTTATTTTTTCTGTGTGTTATCAGACAATTATGTATATAAGCTCCACCCCCTAACCCTGCCCCCTTTAGCCTCCCCAAACAGTTGGGCCACCAACCGCCTATGAGAGGCCTTGTACTTTCAAATCTAGATGCACCATAAATGAGCCTGGCAGCCGTATTCTGAGCTGTCTGTATTTTTTTCAGAAGCACATCTTTGCACCCTGAGTAGATGCCATTGCAATAATCAAGACGGCTAATGACCAGTGCTAAAGTGCGAAAGACGTCTCTAGGAAAATATGGTTTTATGCGTTTAAGTTTCCAAAGAATGAAGAACATGCTTCTGACGGTAGAAGTCGTATGTTGCTCCAACGTTAAGGTTTGATCGACTATCACTCCTAGGATTTTCAGGGATTCAGAGATTGGGAGGGTAAGCTCAGGAGTAATTAATGCTTGCGGTGCATATTTGTTATAAGGGGAGGAAAGAATGAGGCAATGGGTTTTCTCAGTATTGAGCTTGAACTGAAAGGAGTTGGCCCAATCGAGCATGGTGTGTAATCCAAGTCGTCATGGATCTTGCTAAGGTCTGCTTTAAAAGGAATAGAGATAGTGATATCATCAGCATAAATAAACGGGTTAAGACCAAGTTTGGATAGGGCAGTGGCCAGAGGGACCAGCATGATGTTGAAGAGAGTCGGCGAAAGTGGGGAGCCCTGTGGCACACCGCTAGCTGCCTTCCAGATAGGAGATAAGCTTGAGCTGGAGTGCACTTGATAGGTTCTTGATGTTAAGAAACCTTTCAATCATGCTAATATGTTTCCACTGGCCCCAAAGTAATCGAGTAACTGTAGTAAGATGCGATGGTTCACCATGTCAAAAGCGCTGGACATGTCAAATTGCAATAGTAGATTCAGGTCCCAAGCAGTATTAAAATCCCCAACTACAATCAGGGGATGTGCACTATGTGTGAGTAGCAGTGTAGTCATCTGCCTGTAAAACTCCCGATCAAAGGTGTTGGGGGCGTACAAGTTGCAAAACACCAGCTCTCTCCGCACCACCAACACCTGGCAGACCAGGTATCAACCACCCGGATCAGCTGCCAAACAAAATAGCTACCCACCACCACCACCACCATTTTTTCCCTTGGCAGGAGCTGTAATATATTCTCCTGTCCACCATTGTTTTAATTTTGCACTCCTGTGCTGTTAGATGGGTCTCCTGCAGGAGAGCTATCTCCACTTTATTCCTCTGGAGCTGGTACAATATCTTGGACCTCTTTATGGGTGAATTAATGCCTCCTGCATTCCAGGTTACTGTCTTCATAAAGTAAGCAACAGAATTGAGACATGTAAAGTATGTAACAGTAAACAAGAATGAGAGGGGTTGTCCCAGCATACAACCCCCCCCCCCCCCCCCCCCCCACTATACAGTCCATCTGGGCCACCAAAGTGTCTCTGCAAAAACAAGCTTGTACAATACAGAATATCCTTCCTTAAATTCCACACATACAGCCACCTACCCTTCCCTCCCCTGCCCACCACCCAACCCAACCAGTTCTCCCTCCCTTCTAACCCCTCCTGCCCAACCCCCTCCCAAACATACAACATGCCCTATGTTAAAGGTGGTCATGTAAGATGCCTACCCCACTCAAAACCATATGTCTAGGTATTATCTTTAATCCCCAGCCTCACTGAAAACACCCTACACCCATAACAGCCCCCTATCAGGAAGCTCAGCATCAGCTAAGCAAAAAAAGGAAAAGGGGAAGGGAACATTCAGTCTAATAAATGGAAATCAGTTCCAACAAATCAAGCGCGTTGAAGTCAGCTCTAGTAGACCAAGTCACAAGAAGGGACCTTAGTTCCTCATGCCAGGTTCCTCCATAGGTTTGGCGCCAAGGTTGAGGCTGTCTAGAAAAAGGTGTGCACTTTTCACGGAGTCAAAGAACTGCGTATGATTCAGATGTTGCACCCACAAACATGCCAGGTAAAGCAGAGCAAAACAAATATGGTGGTCAAAGAGTTTAGAGCAGATAGGCGCAAAGCTGCACCGTTTCGCAGCCACATTTACTGAGTAATCCTGAAAACATAATATATTCTTCCCATTATATATAAGTGCTTTCCCTTTGTGTAGTGCCTGTAGTATGGAAGTTTTATGAGCAAAGTTCAGCAACTTGGTGATAATCACTCTAGGTCGGCCATTAATCAGCTTTTGGGACCCCAATCTTTGAGCTCTTTCTACCCTCAAGGGGACATGATGTGCAGGGAGCTCTAATTCTCTGTGCAGCCATGTTTCTATGAAGCCAATAAGTTCTGCGTCTTTAACAGATTCTGGCAAGCCTACAAACCTTAAATTTCTTCTCCGGGAGCAATTCTCTAAGATCTCTAATTTATCGCGGCACTCCTCCAGGGCTTTCGGCAAATGTTGTGGGGGAGTCCTCCAATACTCTGATGTGGTCCTCCAGCTCCCCGGTGTGGTGTTGGTAATTGGCAAACTCTCACCCCGGGTCCTCAAGTGTCCCTTGCACTTTCCCTAACTTCTCAAGTGGCTGAAATCGCTTGTCCAGCATCACTGGACTGTAGCCACGTCCGCAACCACTTCTGCGACGCACGCTGAACTCTAGGTCTGTCCCATTGGGCTGCGAGGTGCCACCATTTTGTCTTCAAGCGCCCTCTAGTGAGGCATATTTCGGCAAGCAGCCTTGCTCTCCATAACAGACAGATCAATACTCGCTGTACAGCCGGGAGTGAAGAGCATCCAAGAGGTATCAATTTGGAGGCAATAGGGGATGTTATGTCAGAAAATAGCAGGGTTTATAAAGCAGGGTGGCAGGAGAGATGAGCTCAACGTCCTCTCTCCAGCATGGCATCACGTGACATCACGTGACCTCTCTTCCATGTGAACTTAATAAAGAAGTGGACTCCCATGAGCACAGTGCTGCCATTGCAGTCTGAGCCCCTTCAAATACCATTTGGAGATCAGATCTACCACCCAAAAAGCACATTTGGAGCAAGTGGTTCACAAGAATATGGCTGTCTTTTCCAATATCCCAGGCTGAACTTGTTTCACGACCCATGACATTATCAAAGATCATGGAATAGTGGTCCAACAGCACCCATACCAAATTCCTGAGGCCCGGCAACATGCAGAGGCTAAGGAGGTGGAAGAGATGCTTAAACTCAGTGTCACAGAAGAATCTACAAGCAATTGTTCATCCCCCATAGTACTGGTTTCTAAATCAGATATTAATTTTTGGCTTCTGCATTGACTTCCAGAAAGTTGACACAGTTTCCAAATTCAAAGCATATCTGATGCCTAAAGTGGATGAATTAATTGAAATTGAAAGGCTGGGAGGAGCCTACTTCATTTCAACATTGGACCTGACTAAGGGGTATTGGCACGTGCCCCTTACTCCAGTTGCCAAGGAAAAGATTACCTTTTTTGTGCCTCAGATGTTGTTCCAATTTACAGTGTTGTCCTTTGGACTTCATGAAGCTCCCTCTATGTTTCAGTGCCTGGTCAACCACCTGTTGAGTCCCCATACATACCTAGATGACGTGGAGAGGCATAATCGAACGTCGCCGGCGAAATAGATCACCGGCGATCTATTTTGGCGGCGGCGCTACAGCTGGCCTGAACCGTATTATCGAAAAAGATGGCCAACCATCTTTTTTTTTCGATAATACGGTTTAGCCCGGCCAAATGCCAGAGTTCGCCGGGTTTGAGCTGGCCGGTTTTGTTTTTCAGCGATAATGGAAAAAAATGCCGGTGATCTCCAACCCAGCGACATCCAAGGCATTTGGTCATGGGAGGAGCCAGCATTTGTAGTGCACTGGTCCCCCTCACATGCCAGGACACCAACCGGGCACCCTAGGGGGCACTTCTAAAACTTAAAAAAATATATACAAATACCTCCCAGGTGCATAGCTCCCTTCCCTTGGGTGCTGAGCCCCCCCAAATCCCCCCCCCCCCAAAACCCACTCCCCACAACTCTTCACCACTACCATAGTCCTTGTGAGTGAAGGGGGGCACCTACATGTGGGTAGAGTGGGTTTTGGGGGGGGTTGGAGGGCTCAACACTTACCACCACAAGTGTAACAGGTAGAGTGGGGGGTGGGCCTGGGTCCACCTGCCTGAAGTCCACTGCAGCCAGCATAAACTGTTCCAGGGACCTGCATACTGCTGTCAGGGAGCTGGGTATGACATTTGAGGCTGGCATACAGGCTGGCAAAAAAGGTTTTTATTTTTATTGTTTAGTGTGGGAGGGGGTTGGTGACCACTGGGGGAGTATGGGGGTGGTCATCCCCCATTCCCTCCGGTGGTCATCTGGTCAGTTCGGGCATCTTTTTGAGGCTTGGTCGTGAAAATAAAAGGACCAAGTAAAAGCGGCGAAATACTGATTAACGCCGCTTTTTTTTCCATTATCCGCAAAAGCCGGCCATCTGGTAGCCACGTCCATGCCCGCCCATGTCCCACGTTCTCTTTGCCGCCGACATGCCCCCTTGAATTTTCGCCAGCTTGGCAACGGGAAAGCGGCGATGGTATCAAAAAAGCAGCTTCGATTATACCGATTTCGCCACTTTTGCGAGATTGCCGGCCATCTCCCGATTTATGTCAGAAGATCGCCGGCGATCACTTTCAAAAATAAGCCTGATTGTCATCTACAGTAATGACTGGATGGTACATTTGATTGAGGTAGAAGCAGACCTATCCAGTCTGAGAGAGCTGGGTTGACAGCAAATCAAAAGAAGTGTTTCCAGGGAGTACAGGAAATCCAATACCTGGGGTATTTCATTAGAAAAGGACAACTGAGACCCATATCTGGAAGGTGTAAGTGATTACCCATGTGTTTATTCCTTACTCCAAGAAGCTAGTCCTTGCATTCCTGGGAATATAACTGACAATTCATTCCAGGTTTTGCTGCAAAAGAAGGCCCTGGATACAAAAACATGGACTGATGAGACAAAGTCAGCACAGATTTAGTGAAGGGAAGTCTTGCCTCACCAATCTAATGCATTTTTTTGAGGGGGTAAGCAAACATGTGGACAATGGGGAGCCGGTTGATATTGTATATCTGGATTTTCAGAAGGCGTTTGACAAAGTGCCGCACGAAAGACTCCTGAAGAAATTGCAGAGTCATGGAATCGGAGGTAGGGTATTATTATGGATTAAGAACTGGTTGAAAGATAGGAAGCAGAGAGTAGGATTGCGTGGCCAGTATTCTCAGTGGAGGAGGGTAGTTAGTGGGGTCCCGCAGGGGTCTGTGCTGGGTCCGTTGCTTTTTAATGTATTTATAAATGACCTAGAGATGGGAATAACTAGTGAGGTAATTAAATTCGCCGATGACACAAAATTATTCAGGGTCGTCAAGTCGCAGGAGGAATGTGAACGATTACAGGAGGACCTTGCGAGACTGGGAGAATGGGCGTGCAAGTGGCAGATGAAGTTCAATGTTGACAAGTGCAAAGTGATGCATGTGGGTAAGAGGAACCCGAATTATAGCTACGTCTTGCAAGGTTCCGCGTTAGGAGTTACGGATCAAGAAAGGGATCTGGGTGTCGTCGTCGATGATACGCTGAAACCTTCTGCTCAGTGTGCTGCTGCGGCTAGGAAAGCGAATAGAATGTTGGGTGTTATTAGGAAGGGTATGGAGTCCAGGTGTGCGGATGTTATAATGCCGTTGTATCGCTCCATGGTGCGACCGCACCTGGAGTATTGTGTTCAGTACTGGTCTCCGTATCTCAAAAAAGATATAGTAGAATTGGAAAAGGTACAGCGAAGGGCGACGAAAATGATAGTGGGGATGGGACGACTTTCCTATGAAGAGAGGCTGAGAAGGCTAGGGCTTTTCAGCTTGGAGAAGAGACGGCTGAGGGGAGATATGATAGAAGTGTATAAAATAATGAGTGGAATGGATCGGGTGGATGTGAAGCGACTGTTCACGCTATCCAAAAATACTAGGACTAGAGGGCATGAGTTGAAGCTACAGTGTGGTAAATTTAAAACGAATCGGAGAAAATTTTTCTTCACCCAACGTGTAATTAGACTCTGGAATTCATTGCCGGAGAACGTGGTACGGGCGGTTAGCTTGACGGAGTTTAAAAAGGGGTTAGATAGATTCCTAAAGGACAAGTCCATAGACCGCTATTAAATGGACTGGAAAAATTCCTCATTTTTAGGTATAACTTGTCTGGAATGTTTTTACGTTTGGGGAGCGTGCCAGGTGCCCTTGACCTGGATTGGCCACTGTCGGTGACAGGATGCTGGGCTAGATGGACCTTTGGTCTTTCCCAGTATGGCACTACTTATGTACTTATGTACTTATGGATAAGGTCTGCTAGTCTTCTGAGTTGGACACTGCCTTCCAAGGCTTGAAAGTACCCTCTGCTCTGAGCCATCTGATTAGCTTGAACTTCAGTTGACCATTCGTGGTGCAAACTAATGAATTTGATGTGTGCATCACTGCATTCCTAGGCTTTCAGCAATATCACTTACAATAATGTTAAAAAGAACCATACCAAGAATGATCCTTGCAGTACATCACTGATAACATTCCTTTCCTCAAAGTGAACTTCATTTACTACTACTACTTAACATTTCTAGAGCGGTACTAGGGTTACGCAGCGCTGTACAAATTAACGAATAAGGACAGTCCCTGCTCAGAAGAGCTTACAATCTAAAGGACGAAATGTCAAGTTGGGGTAGATGAGATTTCCTGAGAAGAGATGTAGTGATTAGGTGCCGAAGGCGACATTGAAGAGGTGGGCTTTGAGCAATGATTTGAAGATGGGTAGGGAGGGGGCCCGGCGTATGGGCTCAGGGAGTTTGTTCCAAGCATGGGGAGAGGCGAGGCAGAAGGGGCGAAGCCTAGAGTTGGCGGTGGTGGAGAAGGGTACTGAAAGGAGGGATTTGTCTTGAGAGCGGAGGTTACAGGTAGGGACGTAAGGGGAGATGAGGGTAGAGAGGTAAGGAGGGGCTGCAGATCGAGTGCATTTGTAGGTGAGTAGGAGAAGCTTGAACTGTATTCGGTATCTGATCGGAAGCCAGTGAAGTGACTTGAGGAGAGGGGTGATATGAGTATATCGGTTAAGGCAGAAGATAAGACGTGCGGCAGAGTTCTGAATGGACTGAAGGGGGGATAGATGGCTAAGTGGGAGGCCGGTGAGGAGTAGGTTGCAGTAGTCAAGGCGAGAGGTAATGAGAGAGTGGATGAGAGTTCGGGTGGTGTGCTCGGAGAGGAAGGGGCAAATTTTGCTAATGTTATAGAGGAAGAAGTGACATGTCTTGGCTATCTGCTGGATATGCGCAGAGAAGGAGAGGGAGGAGTCGAAGATGACACCGAGGTTGCGGGCAGATGAGACGGGGACGATGAGGGTGTTATCAACTGAGATAGAGAGTGAAGGGAGAGGAGAAGTGGGTTTGGGTGGGAAAACAATAAGTTCAGTCTTGGCCATGTTCAGTTTCAGGTTCCATTACTCTTTGTTGCCTTCCATTCAACCAGTTACTTTAGGGCTCATGCTAAGAATGGAACTGTGTTAAGGCTTGTTAACATCAAAGTATAATACATCAAACACTCTTCTTTGATCCAATTGTCTGGTCACCCAAAGAAATCAGATTTGTCTAACAAGACTTACCTCTAATAAAACCATGCTGCATCGGTTTCTGCTATCTATTGAATTCCAAAAAAAATTACTTCTCTCTGTTTTAGAAATGTTTCTATTAATTTACTCACCACAGATTGGTCCCAGAGGGACCACATCTGCCCTTCTTCAGTCCCTCTGGGACCAATCCCGACTTTAAGGAAACATTGTAAAAGTCAGAACAGATCTGCCAGAACTTCCCTATGGGGGCCTTTTACAAAGGCACACTAGCATTTTTAGTGTGTGCTAAAAGTAAGCATGTTCTAAATCTTAGAGATGCCCATATATTTCTATGGGCGTCTCTAGCGTTTATCGCACGCTAATCAGTGTGTGCTAAAAACGCTAGCACACCTTTGTAAAAGGACCCCTAAGTTCCTGAAATACCATTGGATATATCCCATCCAGCCCCATCTATTTGTCCACATTAAGTTTAGCTAGCTCCTCACAAAAATTGTTCAAGGCTACTAGACTTCCATTCCTATTTGTTTTCGTCTTCTGTGAATGCAGAACAATATTTATTAAACCATTCTGCTTTATCCTTCGCAGCTTCTACTTGTTTCTCCCTTTCATGCTTGAGCCTCACAGAGGGGTATAATCGAACGGGGTGCCCAAGTTTTCCTGAGGGCGTCCTCGTAAAGGGGCAGGGAAACCCGTATTATCGAAACAAGATGGGCGTCCATCTTTCGTTTTGATAATACGGTCGGGTACACCCAAATCTCCACATTTAAGTCGACCTTAGATGGTCGTCCTTAGAGATGGTCGTCCCCGGTTTTCAGTGATAATGGAAACCGAGGACACCCATCTCAGAAACGACCAAATTCAAGCCATTTGGTTGTGGAAGGAGCCAGCATTGCATGTGTGCACTGGTCCTCCTCACATGCCAAGACACCAACCGGGCACCCTAGGGGGCATTGCTCCCAGATGCATAGCTCCCTTACCTTGTATGCTGAGCCCCCCCAAAACCCACTACCCACAACTGTACAACACTACCATAGCCCTAAGGGTTGAAGGGGGCACCTACATGTGGGTACAGTGGGTTTGTGGTGGGTTTTGAAGGGCTCACATTTACCACCACAAGTGTAACAGGTAGGGGGGGATGGACCTGGGTCCGCCTGCCTGAAGTGCACTACACCCACTAAAACTGCTCCAGGACGTACATACTGCTGTCAGGGAGCTGGATATGACATTTGAGGCTGGCAAAAAATATTTTAAAAGTTTTTTTTGAGGGTGGGAGGGGGTTAGTGACTACTGGGGGAGTAAGGGGAGGTGATCCCCAATTCCCTTCGGTGGTCATCTGGTCAGTTTGGGCACCTTTTTGAGGCTTGGTCACAAGAAAAAATGGACCAAGTAAAGTTTGCCAACCTGCTTATTTTCGAAAGAGAAAAACGCCTATAGTGCAACCTAAATCGGGAGATAGACGTTTATCTCGCAAAGGCGCCCAAATCGGTATAATCGAAAGCCGATTTTGGGCGTTTCCAACTGCACTCCGTCGCGGAAACGAATAAAGTTGACGGGGGCATGTCGGAGGCATGGTGGAGGCGGAACTGGGGCGTGGTTATCAGCCGAGGAGAGATGGGCGTCTTTAGCTGATAATCGGAAAAAAAAGGCGTTTTGACCGCGATTTTGGGTCACTTTTTTTGGACCCTTTTTTTTCACGAACAAGTCCAAAAAAAGTGCCCCAACTGCCCAGGAGGGAATCGGGGATGACCTCCCCGGACTCCCCCAGTGGTCACTAACCCCCTCCCACCAAAAAAAACCCCACTTTACAAACTTTTTTTCCAGCCTGGATGCCAGCCTCAAATGCCGTACCCACCTCCATGACAGCAGAATGTGTTCGATCCTGTCACAGCCTTTTCCTGGGTCAGATGTGGCTCTCGGGTGCAGTACAGGGTCACATCAGCATTGCATTGTGGTGGGTGTAGGGTATTGGGCTCCGTGATTTCGTTAGCTTGTGTTACAGTCTCACAATGTTGGTAGTTGGTAGGCTCTTCTCCCATGGTGCTTTTCCCCCTGCCTACTGGGTCAGAGTGTGCCCTGTTGTGTTTCCTGTTGTAGTCCATGCGGTAGTGGCCATTTTTGTAAGCCAGTTTTAGTTCCCTTTCCTGTGTTAGCCACGTTACAGAACTTAGTTCTTACCTTGAATGTGGCTGAAAGAGGGCATTGTACAGCATTCTGCCAGCTCTGACCTACTGCTCATCTCAGTAGCAGGGAGACTCATTGCCAGTGGGGCACAACCTCTGATCTGCAGTTAACTGTGAGTAAACGCGGTTATTCCAATAAAGGACGTTTTCAGAGAGATTAGTCTTCAGGTGTCAACTGGTGTGCCAATGTTATACAGCGGCAACAAGTCCTAGAGGCCTGCGTGTATGCAGGTCCCTGGAGCACTTTTAGTGGGTACTGCAGTGCACTTCAGCCAGGTGGCCCCAGGCCCATCCCCCCACACCTGTAACACCTGTGCTGGTAAATGGGAGGCCTCCAGAACCCACTGTACCCACATGTAGGTGCCCCCTTCACCCCTAAGAGCTATGGTAGTGTTGTACATTTGTGGGTAGTGGGTTTTGGGGGACGGGGCTTGGGAGCTCAGCACCCGTGGTAAGGGAGCTATGCATGTGGGAGCTTTTTCTGAAGTCCACCGCACTGACCTAGGATGCCCAGTTGGTGTCCTGGCGTATCAGGGGGGCCAGTGTACTACCAATCCTGGCCCCTCCTACGACCAAATGGCTCAGATTAGGACGTTTTTGAGCTGGGCGTTTTTAGTTTCCATTATCGCTAAAAAAAACAAACGCCCAGCTCAAAAACGTTCATTTTTTTCGAAAATACGGTTCGGCCCGCCCCTTCACGGACCCGTTCTCGGAGATAAACGCCCATGGAGATAGGCGTTTCGGTTCGATTATGCCCCTCCAAGTGCTCGTCAGGGACGCCCTTCTTTTTTCCATTATCGGCCGAGGACACCCATGTGTTAAGCATGCCCTAGTCCCTCCTTCGCTATGCTTCCGACACGCCCCTTTGATCTTTGGTCATCCCCGCGACGGAAAGCAGTTGAGGACGCCCAAAATCGGCTTTTGATTATGCCGATTTGTGCGACCCTGTGAGAAGGACACCCATCTCCTGATTTGTGTCGAAAGATGGGCGCCCTTCTCTTTTGAAAATAAGCCTGACAATGTCACTATCATATCTAAGAAAAATACCGTATTGCCTATTTTACCATATTAGCTTTTTTTCTTCCATTTGTACCTTTGCTTTCTTGACTACTTTACAAACTTCTCTTAGGTTTTCCAGGTATTGTTGCCTATTTTCCTCTTTCTGTTATCTCTTGTAGTTTATGAAGGCTAACCTCTTTTCCCTTACCTTTTTAGCTACTACTTATGAGAACCAAAATGGCCTTCTATTTCCTTCTACTTCTATTCACTTTCCTAGCAAAAAGGGTTGTTGCCCTTAAAATAGTTCCTTTTAGTTTTGACCACTGATTTTCTACTTCCCTAGCTGTTCCCATCCAGCAAATAATTCCATGAGAATTCCCCCTTCTTGATAAAATTAGATTTTTGAAGTCTAGAATCTTCGCTTTTAAATAAACCTTCTCCAAATGTATCTCAATATTGAACCACACAATGTGGTGATCACTGAATGCCAGATGACTACCTGTTATGGGAATTGTAATGTATGCTAATAAATAAATAACCTGCTGTACCTCCTTAGGCTATGCTTTAACCCAGACAGGCGATAGTAGTTGAAGGAAAACTCACTCTAAAATTGTGAGCCCTAGTATAGGATTTTGGCCAAGGCCTATGGTAGACTGAACAGGCCCTGTGCACCAAGCCCCACACACTTACAACAGCCAACAGGCACCACCAGAAAGGAGCATTCAGGCGGGCCTCACGACCTATTGGGAACCCACTCACACAGAGACCAAGCAAGCGGGCATCATGGCTGACCAGGAACCAAGTCACACTCTGGGAAGGGAGAAAGAACAACACAGGTTCCCCATGGAACTGCAGCGCACACAGTGCAGGGTAAAGTCACAAAGGAAAGGGGGAGAGGCAGAAACCTCTACAGGAAAACAAAGCTGTGCCACTGGCGAACAAGAATACAGGAAGCCCCAGAAAGAAACACTCTAGGCTGAACCAATCAGCACACAAGAGAATGAGGCTGCCATACCGGGGTACAAATTATATCGTATTGATAGGGTGGACCAGATTGGAGGAGGTGTAGCATTGTACGTTAACGAGAGGCTTGAATCAAATAGACTGACAATTCTGCAGGAAACAAAAGACCTCTTGGAATCATTGTGAATCAAAATTCCATGTGTAAAGGGGAAAATGACGGTGATAGGGGTGTACTACCGTCCGCCCGACCAGGATAAGCAGATGGACGCAGTCATGTTAAAGGAAATTAATGAGGCAAATAAATTAGGCAACGCAATAATAATGGGTGATTTTAACTTCCTCAATGAAATAAAAGACAGCTTTATTGAGCAGCTAGTACAGGAGCCGACGAGGGAAGGAAAAATTCTAGACTTAGTCATTTGTGGAGCGCATGATCTGGTACGGGAGGTAGCGGTCCAGGGGCCGCTTGACAACAGTGATCATAACATGATCGCCTTTCAAATTTGCTTTCAAAAAGGTAAACATAGGAAGTCAAATATGTTAGCATTTAACTTTAACAAAGGAAGCTATGATAAAATGAGAACGGTAAAAAAAAAAAACTTAGAGGAGCGACTGAGAGGGTAAGAAACCTACAACAGGTGTGGATGCTGTTCAAAAACACCGTCCTGGAGGCCCAGGCCGAACATATTCCACGTATCAGAAAAGGAGGATGGCAAACCAAACGACAGTCGGCGTGGTTAAAACGTGAGGTAAAGGAGGCTATTGGAGCTAAAAAGGAATCCTTCAGAAAATGGAAGAAGGAACCGAATGAGGAAAATAAGAAGCGGCATAAAGAATGTCAAGTCAGATGCAAAGCGCTGATAAGAAAGGCAAAGAGGGATTTTGAAAGAAAGATAGCGTTAGAGATGAAAACTGATAGTAAAATTTTTTTTAGATGCATTAAAAGCAGGAAACCGGCAAAAGAATCGGTTGGCCCGCTGGATGACCAGGGTGTAAAACGGGCGATCAAGGAAGACAAAGAAATAGCAGAAAAACTAAATGAGTTCTTTGCTTCGGTCTTCACCGAGGAAGATTTGGGTGGGATACCAGTGCCGGACAGGGTATTCGTAGCTGAAGAGTCAGAAAAACTTATTGAAATATCTGTAAATCTGGAAGACATAATGGAGCAGTTCTGCAAACTGAAGAGTAGCAAATCTCCTGGACCTAGGGTACTGATAGAACTAAAAAATGAGCTGGCAGAGCTACTGTTATTGATTTGTAATTTATCCTTAAAATCGAGCGTGGTACCGGAAGATTGGAGGGTGGCCAATGTAATGCCGATATTTTAAAAAGGTTTCAGAGGAGACCCGGGAAATTATAGACTGTCACCAGTCTATGCCGTCGGTGCCGGGCAAAATGGTAGAGACTATAATCAAGAACAAAATTACAGAGCACATTCGAAAGCAAGGACTAATGGGACAAAGTCAACATGGATTTAGTGAAGGGAAATCTTGCCTCACCAGTCTGCTGCATTTCTTTGAAGGGGTAAACAAACATGTGGACAAAGGTGAGCCGGTTGATATTGTGTATCTAGATTTTCAGAAGGCATTTGATAAGGTCCCTCATGAAAGACTACAGAGGAAATTAGAGGGACATGGGATCAGAGGTAGTGTCTTACTGTGGATTAAAAACTGGTTGAATGATAGGAAACAGAGAGTAAGATTAAAAGGTCAATATTCACAATGGAGAAGGGTAGTTAGAGGGGTCCCTCAGGGATCGGTGCTGGGACCTCTGCTTTTTAACATATTCATAAGTAACCTAGAGATGGGGGTAACTAGTGAGGTAATCAAATTTGCTGATGACATAAAGTTATTCAAAGTAGTCAAATCGCGGGAAGATTGTGAAAAACTACAAGAGGACCTTACGAGACTGGGCGTCTAAATGGCAGATGACGTTTAATGTGAACAAGTGCAAAGTGATGCATGTGGGAAAGAGGAAGCCAAACTAACTATGTCATGCAAGGTTCAGCGTTGGGAGTCACAGACTGAGAAAGGGATCTAGGTGTCGTCGTTGATGATACGTTGAAAACTTTTGCTCAATGTGCTGCTGCGGCTAGGAAAGCAAATAGAATGTTGGGTATCATTTAGGAAAGGGATTGAAAACAAAAATAAGGATATTATTCTGCCGTTGTATCGCTCCATGGTGCGACCGCACCTCGAGTATTGTGTTCAATTCTGGTCGCCGCACCTCAAAAAAGACATAGTGGAAAGACATAGAAGGGTGACAAAGATGATACAGGGGATTGGATGACTGGGGCTCTTCAGCTTGGAGAAAAGGCAGCTGAGGGGAGATATGATGGAGGTCTATAAGATAATGAGTGGAATGGAACGGGTCGATGTGGAGCGTCTGTTTACGCTTTCCAAAAATACAAGGACAAAGGGGCATGCGATGAAGCTGCAGTGTGGTAAATTTAAAACGAATCGGAGGAAAATTTTCTTCACTCAACGCGTAGTTAAACTCTGGAATTCGCTGCCGGAGGAAAAAGCAATAGAATGTTATTGAATGGACAAGGAAATAATATAGTATTTCTAGGATGGGTGGGACAAATTGCTTGTTCTTTTGGCAGCTGTCCTTAACAGGGTGCTAGGCTCGATGGACCCTTGGTCTGTCCCAGCATGGCGATGCTTATGTACTTATGAATACACAGACTGGCCCCACAACCCCCAAGGGAAAAAGGAACTGCTAAAGGGAAAGAACAGGGCAGAGCTACTCTGCAGACAAGATAAGGGGAGAGTAACCAACAGAGGAAGCTGCCTAGACACACACAGACCAGAACAGGAACGCTGCTCTCCACACACAGGAGACAGTTACATCAAACAAAAGAGAACTACAATAAACAAACAGGAGCAAAATACAAGGACAAGAGAAAGCAGAACGACAGCACAACCAAGGGAACACCGAGGGAGAGAAAGCTAAACAAATAAACTGAAAAGGCAACAGCTTTCCCAGACAGCACAACGTTAGAGTAGGAGAAGCACACCAGGTGGGGGAAGTGAGGCAATCAGGCTCATGCTGGGAATACCCTGCACACACACACACACACACACACACACACACACACACACACACACACACACACACACACACAGAAACAGCACGCACGAGGAGAAAGGCTAAACTCCCAGGTGCAATCAACGCCAAAACAGTGATTGCAGGGGAAAGGCAGGCCTAAATGGATCAAGCTTCTGACGTCTGCTGGCTCAGCCCCTGACAAGCCAATCAGGAGTGAGTCCCAAACCTTGCCCTGCCTATCCAGCAGAATTGTAACAAAATGAATCGGAAGCTTGATTGGGCATCAAATTTGAATGAATCACAATGATGAATTAATGATACAGGAATTTATTGATAAAAGAAAGGAAAAGCAAAACTTTGTGTGCTTCAAACAAATTTCTGAATCACAGCATTCGTGATCTAAGCGTAAATTTCATTTCTGTCACTAAAAACTGCATTGAGAGAGACAAAAGTTCCCAAACATGTTAGCTCTAATGATTAAAAGTCAACAATATACAGTATATTTACATAAGGCTTCTCTTTCTGATAGCACAGCAACAGAGGCCTTGATCAATCAATGCAGCATGGCTGGATTCTCTCTCTCTCTTTCTGGTGTTCCTTCTGCTTCTACAGAATACTAACCAGCTTCCCCTATTCACCTCTTCCTTTGCCTCAGGTTCAAGCCAGATTATGATGGGTATACATAATGGATCCAAGGTTCCACATTAGGAGTCACCAACCAGGAAAGGGATCTAGATGTCATTGTTGGTGATACGTTGAAACCCTCCACTCGTGTGGCAGCTAGGAAAGCAAATGGAATGTTAGGTATTATTAGAAAACAAAGGATGTTATAATGCCTTTGTATCGCTCCATGGTGTGACCACTCCTTGAATACTGTGTGCAAATCTGGTCACTGCATCTCAAAAAAGGTATAGTGGAATTAGAAAAGGTACAGAGAAGGGCAATTAAAATAATAAAGGGGATGGGACGGCTTCTCTATCAGGAAAGTCTAAAGTGGCTAGGGCTCTTCAGCTTGGAGAAAAGACAGTTGCGAGGAGATATGATAGAGGTCTATAAAATAATGATGGAGTGGAACAAGTATATGTGAATCACTTGTTTACTCTTTCCAAACATACTAGGACTATGGGGCATGCAATGAAGCTACAAAGTATAAATTTAAAACAATTCAGAGAAAATATTTCTTCACTCAGCGTGTAATTAAACTCTGGAATTTGTTGCCAGTTAAGTTAGTAGGATTTATAAAAGGTTTGGATAGCTTCCTAAAAGAAAGGTCTATAAGCCATTATTAAGATGGACTTGGGGAAAATCCACTGCTTATTTCTAGGATAAGCCGCATAAAATTTATTGTACTGTTTTGGGATCTTGCCAGGTATTTGTAACCTGGATTGGCCACTATTAGAAACCGGAAGCTGGGCTTGATGGACCTTCAGTCTATCCCAGTGTAGCAATAACTATGTACTTATATACTTATGTACAATGCTCATTCATGTTCTCATGTCCTAGAATTTGTGCCTCCAGGGGATAGGAATACTTAGGTAACCATGGCATTACACAATTGGTCCTTTTTGGTATTCCAATCACACAGCCCCATATTCTGAGTGATCCATTTGTCCAGTTCATCATTATCCTGAGCTGCTTATCCTTAGATATCTGCACTCTCAAGGATATTTCGGTCAGTTCAACCCAGGTGTTCTCCTAATGTAAATGTACCCTGGTTGTTCTTGAACATGTAAGCTTATTTAGGTCCAATTTAAAACACTGTGGCTTCTTGCGATTTGTTTCGAAAGATGGGCATCCTTCTCTTTCGAAAATAAGCCTGTTGGTCACTTAGTCAAGATTGAAAGAGGTCTAGCCAAAAACATCTTAAATTTGGCCCTAGACATTTTCATTTTGTTCCGTTATTGCAGAAAAACATCTCTTTTGGTGCCTCCCATGTCACACCCAAAATGCACTGCCAACACACCCCTTGAAATTTGGATGAACTGTGGAGCAAAATGTCTAGAATCGGGGTGTCAAAAATCACAACTTGGGACATTTTTGAGAGAAAAATGTCCTTCTGCCACCTTTAGACTTTTTTGGACATTTTTATGTTTTGAAAATGAGCCCGTATGTGTAAGAAGGTACTTATAGCTGTGTAATTTTTGATATTGCCTTTCAATATCTCTAATGTAACAAAGAGAGGGAACCAAGTACAAAAAAAGAGACCAAGCACAAAAAAAACAGCACAAAGGGCCTTTAAAAACGAAAGGGAACACAATTTTTTCATTTAAAAAATCCTTTAATAGTGAATTTTGATTGAAGAAAGACCCGACACAGGCCGTGTTTCGATGCCACTGCACCTGCTTCAGGGGTCACACCAATGACAAAGGAGGATTCAATAGACCAATTTCAAAAGGCTGATGCTTTCCAAAATTCTGTGTGATATATTCCCTTATAGGAAGACGGACAGATCAATCTCTTGGTTAAGTCCAGCAGGAGCAACCATATTCATACGTGACCATCTTTGGGAAAGGTGACTAAAGTCTCTCGCTTCCTTTCCTGTTTGTATTGGTGTTCAGTGGTCCAGCTCCTGGTCCTTCATCATACAGTGTATGGAAGTGGCTGGTTTGGCTCAGACTCGAGGAGAAAAGATGAAGGACCAGGAGTTGGACCACTGAACACCAATACAAACAGGAAAGGAAGCAAGAGACTTTAGTCACCTTTCCCAAAGATGGTCACGTATGAATACGGTTGCTCCTGCTGGACTTAACCAAGAGATTGATCTGTCCGTCTTCCTATAAGGGAATATATCACACAGAATTTTGGAAAGCATCAGCCTTTTGAAATTGGTCTATTGAATCTTCTTTTGTCATTGGTGTGACCCCTGACGCAGGTGCGGTGGCACCGAAACACGGCCCGTGTCGGGTCTTTCTTCAATCAAAATTCACTATTAAAGGATTTTTTAAATGAAAAAATTGTGTTCCCTTTCGTTTTTAAAGGCCCTTTGTGCTTTCAATATCTCTAAACACATTTGCTGTTATGTCCACTTCTATTTGGGTGAATCTAGAACTATTATAGTGACATTTTCTATTATAGTTGTCAATGTTCCCGAATGTTTAGCTAGAGCAATTAATTTGTTAATTAATGCTTCAGTTTGCAAGGAGTTTAGTCCTCCCCAACACTGTGCCAGCTGCACCAAGAGAACTCCCTATCCAACTTGAAAGATCATGGATCTTTCTTCTCCTTTCACTTGAGTGAGGTACTAATCCCTTTGCTAAAGATATCATCACTTCTAATAGTTTAGTGAATGTTTGGCATCTCATGTTCTGTCTTTACATAAACAAATTGTTGAATCAGCCTAATATAGCATGTGTTGAAGTAGTAGGTAGAACTTCAAAAGGATGTAATGTGAGTGGGAAAATACATAAAGTGTAATTCCATGATAGTCCATGAGTGTTTTCAGGTGAACATTCTTTAGGTTCAGTCCAAAGTAACCGAATGCAACAATCACCTGAAGTTACCTTTGGAAATGCTGGGTTCTGAAAATATATGGCCTCATCCCTATAGACTTTCATCCTTAAATAAATGTTATGGTTATCAGTCAGTAAAGTAAAGTTGCAACCGTTGACCACAACTGTATGTGCAGGGGAGTGGAGGAGTGGCCTAGTGGTTAGGGTGGTGGACTTTGGTCCTGGGGAACTGAGGAACTGAATTCAATTCCCACTTCAAGCACAGGCAGCTCCTTGTGACTCTGGGCAAGTCACTTAACCCTCCATTGCCCCATGTAAGCCGCATTGAGCCTGCCATGAGTGGGAAAACATAGTAGATGACGGCAGAAAAAGACCTGCACAGTCCACCCAGTCTGCCCAAAAAGATAAACTCACATGTGTCATTTTTTGTGTATACCTTACCTTGATTTGTACCTGTCTTTTTCAGGGCACAGACCGTATAAGTCTGCCCAGCACTATCCCCGCCTCCCAACCACCAGCCCTGCCTCCCACTGCCGGCTAAGCTTCTGGGGATCCCTTCCTTCTGAGGAGGATTCCTTTATGTTTCTCCCACGCATGTTTGAATTCCGTTACCGTTTTCCTCTCCACCACCTCCCGCGGGAGGGCATTCCAAGCATCCACCACTCTCTCCGTAAAAAAATACTTCCTGACATTTTTCTTGAGTCTGTCCCCCTTCAATCTTATTTCATGTCCTCTCGTTCTACCGCCTTCCCCTCTCCGGAAAAGGTTCGTTTTGCAGATTAATACCTTTCAAATATTTGAACATCTGTATCATATCACCCCTGTTTCTCCTTTCCTCCAGGGTATACATGTTCAGGTCAGCAAGTCTCTCCTCATACGTCTTGTAACGCAAATCCCATACCATTCTGGTAGCTTTTCTTTGCATTGCTTCCATTTTTTTAACATCCTTCACAAGATACGGCCTTCAAAATTGAACATAATACTCCGGGTGGGGCCTCACCAACGTCTTATACAGGGGTATTAAAACCTCTCTCTATACAGCCTAGCAATCTTCTAGCTACGGCTACCGCCTTGTCACACTGTTTTGTCGCCTTCAGGTCCTCAGATACTATCACCCCAAGATCCCTCTCCCCATCCGTACCTATCAGACTCTCACCGCCTAACACATACGTCTCCCGTGGATTTCTACTCCCTAAGTGCATCACTTTGCATTTCTTCGCATTGAATTTTAATTGCCAAACGTTAGACCATTCTTCTAGCTTCCGCAGATCTTTTTTCATGCTTTCCACTCCCTCCGGGGTGTCCACTCTGTTGCAAATCTTAGTGTTATCCGCAAAAAGGCAAACTTCACCTTGTAAGCCTTCGGCAATATCACTCACAAATATATTGAATAGAATCGGCCCCAGCACCGATCCCTGAGGCACTCCACAAATGTAACAAGAAAAAACAAAACACTGATGATAGTATCAGTGTTTACTTCATGTAACCAAAATAATGTCAGCAGTATGCTGTAGGGGCACTTACAGTGACACTCAGATAGTAATTTCTCTGTGAACTTATTTGCAAGAAGTATGATTGCACCTAATATGGCCCTAAGGTCTGAGCTGTGCTGTCCCCAATGAAGGAATTATTCCAATGTGGAAATATATTATATATTGTAGATAATAATAATTAGCAAATATGACAACCAACTTATATATATAATTACATGACTACAATATTCCTGAGAATGCATAACAAGTTAGCAGCTACATAAGGCTATAGACCATGTGCCTGAGAAATAACCAATCCTTAGCAAACAAAAGACAAGCAACTGGCTAAACCTGAATCAGAAGGGAAACCCCTTGCTCTCACCCTTAGAGGTCCGCATCATCAGCTTCAGATGGGTAATGAATTGGTTCTTTAGGGCTCTAGCTGTCCCCTGTTATCAGGTCTTAGCCCGACGGCAGTTAGATTCTCAGTCAGAAGCCGTAAATAATCAGCTCCTGAATCCTTCCTTGTGTTGAACTTAGCACAGAAAGATACAGTCCAAAGGCGCTACTGACAATAGTCCCTCTCCTCAGAGAGGTGTGCATGTCATCAGATCTTTCTCTCTTCTACTGTTCCAAACCAAAAACTCTCTCCAAGCCCAAAGTTGTCACTGCCCCAGTATTCCACAAGTGACAATCTGAGACTAATCAGGAACCGTATCCATCTGTCCAGCAGGTGGTATACAGTCCAAAATAATAAGGGGCTGTTGGGCTTCCAGATGGTCACCTTATCAGGAATTGTACAGGATGTCTCACTAACGAAGATTACCTCATTCCAGTGGCGTAGCCAGACTGCCAATTTTGGATGGGCCTGAACCTAAAGTGGGTGGGCACAAAATTTTCTCTCTACCCCCCTTCCCCAGCAAAATTTAGTCACACTAATCAGATGCATTTGTTACACAGGGGTAAAGTGCTGCTTTTCAGTGCATCAGGTTTCAGAAAATAATTTAATAGCCTAACACCCTTTTCAATGAGCTTTCAGAGGCCAAAACCTCCTGCCTCAGGTCAGTATAATGCTGTTATGGTATCCTCTCCTGACCTAAGGAAGAAAGTATTGGTCTCCGAAACTTTATTAACACAGGTACCATATTACTTTATCCTAAATTAAAAATAAAATTATTTTCTTTACCTTTGTTGTATGGCCATTTACTTTTTCTCATTGTGTTGCTCCCAGTCTCTAGATTCTGCTTTCCTTCGTCTTTCTCTTGCCAGGGTTTCCTGTCCAATCATCACCTATGGCTTTTCATCTTTTCCTCACCCTTGTTCTCCACATGCCCCTTCCTCTTATTCTCCAGTCTTTCCCTACTCTGTCCTCTCCCTCTTTCCATCCAGCAGCTCCCCTCTTTCTCTCCCCATCCTTCCAGTGTCTCCCCTCTTTCTTTTGCATCCAGCGTCTCATTTTTCTCCCTACCCTTCCATCCAGTGTCTTCCCTTTCTCTCCTCATCCTTCCACCCATCTACCCTCTCTCCTGATCCTTCCATCTAGTTCTATCTCCCCTCTCCTTATATCCAGTGTCTCTCTATCTCTCTACCCTTTTCTGTTTAGTCTCCCCTCTCTCTCCACATCCTTCCAGTCTCTCCCCTTTCTCTCTGCATCCTTTCATCCATCTCCCCTCTTTCTCTCCCTATCCTCCCATGTCCAGCAGCTCTCCCATCCATCCCCTACTCCTCTCCATCCCATGTCCCAGCAACTCTCCCTTCCCTCCAGTCCCTTCTTCCTCTCCCTCCCATGTCCCAGCAGCTCTCTCCCTTCCCTCGTCCATTCCTCCTCTCTCCCTCCCATGTCCCAGCAGCTCTCTCCCTTCCCTCCAGTCCCTTCTTCCTCTCCCATGTCCCAGTAGCTCTCTCCCTTCCCTCAAGTCCCTTCCTCCTCTCTCCCTCCTATGTCCCAGCAGCTCTCTCCCTTCCCTCAAGTCCCTTCCTCCTCTCTCCCTCCCATGTCCCAGCAGCTCTCTCCCTTCCCTCCAGTCCCTTCTTCCTCTCCCTCCCATGTCCAGTAGCTCTCTCCCTTCCCTCCAGTCCCTCTCCCTCCCATGTCCCAGCAGCTCTCTCCCTTCCCTCCAGTCTCTTCTTCCTCTCCCTCCCATGTCCCAGCAACTCTCTCCCTTCCCTCCAGTCCCTTCTTCCTCTCCCCGAATTATAGCTACATCTTGCAAGGTTCCGCGTTAGGAGTTACGGATCAAGAAAGGGATCTGGGTGTCGTCGTCGATGATACGCTGAAACCTTCTGCTCAGTGTGCTGCTGCGGCTAGGAAAGCGAATAGAATGTTGGGTGTTATTAGGAAGGGTATGGAGTCCAGGTGTGCGGATGTTATAATGCCGTTGTATCGCTCCATGGTGCGACCGCACCTGGAGTATTGTGTTCAGTACTGGTCTCCGTATCTCAAAAAAGATATAGTAGAATTGGAAAAGGTACAGCGAAGGGCGACGAAAATGATAGTGGGGATGGGACGACTTTCCTATGAAGAGAGGCTGAGAAGGCTAGGGCTTTTCAGCTTGGAGAAGAGACGGCTGAGGGGAGATATGATAGAAGTGTATAAAATAATGAGTGGAATGGATCGGGTGGATGTGAAGCGACTGTTCACGCTATCCAAAATACTAGGACTAGAGGGCATGAGTTGAAGCTACAGTGTGGTAAATTTAAAACGAATCGGAGAAAATTTTTCTTCACCCAACGTGTAATTAGACTCTGGAATTCGTTGCCGGAGAACGGGGTACGGGCGGTTAGCTTGACGGAGTTTAAAAAGGGGTTAGATAGATTCCTAAAGGACAAGTCCATAGACCGCTATTAAATGGACTTGGAAAAATTCCGCATTTTTAGGTATAACTTGTCTGGAATGTTTTTACGTTTGGGGAGCGTGCCAGGTGCCCTTGACCTGGATTGGCCACTGTCGGTGACAGGATGCTGGGCTAGATGGACCTTTGGTCTTTCCCAGTATGGCACTACTTACAGTGGTGGAAATAAGTATTTGATCCCTTGCTGATTTTGTAAGTTTGCCCACTGACAAAGACATGAGCAGCCCATAATTGAAGGGTAGGTTATTGGTAACAGTGAGAGATAGCACATCACAAATTAAATCCGGAAAATCACATTGTGGAAAGTATATGAATTTATTTGCATTCTGCAGAGGGAAATAAGTATTTGATCCCCCACCAACCAGTAAGAGATCTGGCCCCTACAGACCAGGTAGATGCTCCAAATCAACTCGTTACCTGCATGACAGACAGCTGTCGGCAATGGTCACCTGTATGAAAGACACCTGTCCACAGACTCAGTGAATCAGTCAGACTCTAACCTCTACAAAATGGCCAAGAGCAAGGAGCTGTCTAAGGATGTCAGGGACAAGATCATACACCTGCACAAGGCTGGAATGGGCTACAAAACCATCAGTAAGATGCTGGGCGAGAAGGAGACAACTGTTGGTGCCATAGTAAGAAAATGGAAGAAGTACAAAATGACTGTCAATCGACAAAGATCTGGGGCTCCACGCAAAATCTCACCTCGTGGGGTATCCTTGATCATGAGGAAGGTTAGAAATCAGCCTACAACTACAAGGGGGGAACTTGTCAATGATCTCAAGGCAGCTGGGACCACTGTCACCACGAAAACCATTGGTAACACATTACGACATAACGGATTGCAATCCTGCAGTGCCCGCAAGGTCCCCCTGCTCCGGAAGGCACATGTGACGGCCCGTCTGAAGTTTGCCAGTGAACACCTGGATGATGCCGAGAGTGATTGGGAGAAGGTGCTGTGGTCAGATGAGACAAAAATTGAGCTCTTTGGCATGAACTCAACTCGCCGTGTTTGGAGGAAGAGAAATGCTGCCTATGACCCAAAGAACACCGTCCCCACTGTCAAGCATGGAGGTGGAAATGTTATGTTTTGGGGGTGTTTCTCTGCTAAGGGCACAGGACTACTTCACCGCATCAATGGGAGAATGGATGGGGCCATGTACCGTACAATTCTGAGTGACAACCTCCTTCCCTCCGCCAGGGCCTTAAAAATGGGTCGTGGCTGGGTCTTCCAGCACGACAATGACCCAAAACATACAGCCAAGGCAACAAAGGAGTGGCTCAGGAAGAAGCACATTAGGGTCATGGAGTGGCCTAGCCAGTCACCAGACCTTAATCCCATTGAAAACTTATGGAGGGAGCTGAAGCTGCGAGTTGCCAAGCGACAGCCCAGAACTCTTAATGATTTAGAGATGATCTGCAAAGAGGAGTGGACCAAAATTCCTCCTGACATGTGTGCAAACCTCATCATCAACTACAGAAGACGTCTGACCGCTGTGCTTGCCAACAAGGGTTTTGCCACCAAGTATTAGGTCTTGTTTGCCAGAGGGATTAAATACTTATTTCCCTCTGCAGAATGCAAATAAATTCATATACTTTCCACAATGTGATTTTCCGGATTTAATTTGTGATGTGCTATCTCTCACTGTTACCAATAACCTACCTTTCAATTATGGGCTGCTCATGTCTTTGTCAGTGGGCAAACTTACAAAATCAGCAAGGGATCAAATACTTATTTCCACCACTGTATGTACTTATGTACTTATGTACTTATGTCCCAGCAGCTCTCTCCCTTCCCTCCAGTCCCTTCTTCCTCTCCCTCCCATGTCCCAGCAGCTCTCTCCCTTCCCTCCAGTCCCTTCTTCCTCTCCCTCCCATGTCCCAGCAGCTCTCGCCCTTCCCTCCAGTCCCTTCTTCCTCTCCCTCCCATGTCCCAGCAGCTCTCTCCCTTCCCTCCAGTCCCTTCTTCCTCTCCCTCCCATGTCCCAGCAGCTCTCTCCCTTCCCTCCAATCCCTTCTTCCTCTCCCTCCCATGTCCCAGCAGCTCTCTCCCTTCCCTCCAGTCCCTTCTTCCTCTCCCTCCCATGTCCCAGTAGCTCTCTCCCTTCCCTCAAGTCCCTTCCTCCTCTCTCCCTCCCATCCCATGTCCCAGCAGCTCAGCCATTTTCCCTCCAGGCCCGCCCATCCACAACCTTTGCGCGCTGTTGCTGCCCTTTTGTCCTGCAGAGGCAGCGTTCAGCGTTTCTTTCCTGCCCTGTCTTCTCCCCAGGATCCGCTGCATCGTCCCTGCAAGTGGAATCCTTTTCCTTTTCGGCCGTCGCACTGCGCTGCCATTCACACAGGCAGCTTCGCTCCTCCCCACCGCGTTCATCCGGCCCTAAACAGGAAGTGCATCAGAGAGGGCCAGAATGGGCGCGGCAGGGAGGAGCGAAGCTGCCTGTGTGAATGGCAGCGCAGCGCGATGGCCGAAAAGGAGAAGGATTCCAAATTTCCACTTGCAGGGACCGATGCAGCGGAGCTTGGGGAAAAGACAGGGCAGGATGGAAACACTGAACGCTGCCTCCGCGGGACAAAAGGGCAGTGACAGCGCGCAAAGGTTGTGGATGGGCGGGCCTGGAGGGAAAATGGGTGGGCCTGGGCCCGTCCAGGCCCACCCGTGGCTACGCCCCTGCCTAATTCTCAAGTTTCTGTGAAACTCTCTCCTCCATAGCTTCACACGAGATAGACTGTAGGGCAAATACAGGTGAACAGCATGTCCTTGGATATGTCAGCTAGCACAGTGCTTCCAGGAATTCATTCAGAATTCATGTTTGTATAGTTCACAAAAGATGGTTCATGGGCTAACCAGGCCTCAGCCCTACAAAAGGTGAGATACAGGGAATATCCCTACAGTTCCTCTCTCCCCTTGAAGGTGGAATAACTACAAATGAGTCCCATCTTCAACTTAACAATACAACTAGATAGGTTAGAACAGGACTCATGGTCAAGACCAAAGAGATGCTTAAAAAGCAAATCTCAAAACTAACACAAAGGATAAATGGAAAACTAGAAGCACATACTTCAAAAACAGAACATACATCAGTGTTCAAAAGTAGCTGCATAAATGAGCTAAGGCACCTGATTAATGAATTCAAGAACAAATGATACTGTGTTAGTAAAATGTCTCAACACATGAAGCAGTAATTAAATACATGTTACACTAAATGCATGGCAAAAGCATTAGCAAGAATTAGTATATAACATACTGAAGAAAAATAAATCCAGAGACATCACGATCAATAGTGTGAGAGTCTTTAAACATGAGGAATGGACTCAGCTCTTGAGTAAAGTCAATAGGATGTCCACGGAACACATCCAGAACTTCAAGCTCACTAACTACTGGATCTGTGTCAAGACAGAACAGAGAAACTCCACGGGCAGAATTCTTGGGCACAGCAATCAAACAAGGGAAGGGAATGGGACTTGATATACTGCCATTCTGTGGCTTTTGCAACTACATTCAAAGCAGTTTAAATAGTATATACAGGTACTTATTTGTAACTGGGAAAATGGAGGGTTAAGTGACTTGTCCAGAGTCACAAGGAGCTGCAGTTGGAATTCAACCCAGGTCCCAAGGATCAAAGTCCACTGCACTGACCACTAGGCTACTCCTCCACTCCTTACTGACTGAGGGAAAATGATTATTAACATCATGTTTATACTGATTAACCAAACATTGTTCACTACAGCCACAGTAGTATCTGAAAAATCATCATACTTAGTCATGGTAACCTTACATTTCTCTTGAACATTCGTAGCGGACAAACCACATAGAGCTTCAGTGGTATCTTTCAAAAAATTTTACCAAGGCATAGCCAATGGATGTCCTTTGTTTTCTGACAAAGGGCTAAGGTGTCGATGATCAGTTCCATGTGCTATTCAGAACAGAATGGGGAAAAATACTGCTGGAACAGTGCAGGGAATTAACTCCCCAATGATCAACGCTAATAACATGCAAATTCATGCACGTTATTAGCATTGATCATAGGGGGACTTCTGTGGGAGGATTGTGCCTGGGCATCCAAGCTGTAAAAAAAAAAAAAAAGCCTGGACCTGTCAAACCAAAGCCCTGGTGGTCCAGTGAACCTCCAAGTTCCCCTCCCCCATCTCAAAGGGCCTGGAGGTCAAGTGGACCTCCAGACCCCCTCACTGCAAATACAGAACCCTGGTGGACCCTTTCCAGGCTTGGCTTAACCTCTCCCCCTTAAACCTAGCTATGGTGGTATAGCATCCTCCCCCAAGCCTCCTCATACCTTTAAAAATAGTGACTCCAGTCTCAAACAGGAGGCGGGACTAGGGCTCCTTCCCTCCTCCTGTAGGTGCTGCCTCAAAATAGTGGTGCCCTGCCCTGCCTAGTGCATTCTAGGATACACTGGGCAGGACAGGGTGCCACCATTTTTAGGTGGCGCCTGCAGGAGGAGGGAGGGAGTGCTAGTCCCTCCTCCTGTTTGAGACTGGAGTCACTTTTCAAGGTATGAGGGGGCTTGGGGAGGATCAGGGCTTTTTTTTGAGGGGGTACTTGAGGGTACTGAGTACCGGCACTTTTTCCATTGTCTGCTAAAATTGACCCATGGACCCCAAGTTTTAATGAAAGAGCTCAGGCTCTACACACCAATTCTGCCTTGTCATAGATTCTGTGACTGGTTGCAGGGGACCTGGCTATTGTGGGATGGGTCCCTCAGTGATTACCCCACCCCTGGCATTTGAGTACCGGCACCTTTTTTGCTAGAAAAAAACGCACTGGGGAGGATGCTAGATCACCAGTTCTAGCTTTCAGGGGTGGAGGCTGGCAGGGCTAAGCCTGGCAAGGCTCCCACTGGAAACAAAAAAAAGGAGGAACAAACTTCACGAAACTGTGAGAAATACAAAGACAACAGTGAGGTGGATCTAGGGAGGATAACAATAAAGTCTTTATTGGGGTTGTCTTAGAATATGACCCGACACAGCCATGTTTCGGCCCGAAGGCCTGCCTCAGGGGTCTTGCTGGATCTCTGATGTTGTTATGTATCACTTAACAACAGGAGAATCCTAAAGCAAGGGCCTGGTTGTAAAATCCTTGGTTATCCTCTGTCTTGCGAATACGCTGAATAAGCAAAACGCCGTGTAGCCGGTTAATGTAAATGAATCGATTGTTGCTTGTCCCTCCAACACCGGCGATTGACATAGTCAGCCTTCTGCCAGCGTCGGGGCCTCTCCCTCAGGCGTGTCCCACCTCTGTGGAAAACAGGAAGTTGCATTAGAGTAGACGGGACGCGCCTGAGGAGAGGCTCTGATTCTGGCAGAAAGCTGACTGTGAATCACCGGTGCCGGAGAACGCTTCAGGGCTTTAAAAACGACCACTCGTATGGGAGAGAGCGGGTGGAAGAGACAGGAGTAGATGCAAGAGTCGCGCAGGAGGGCAGTGAAAATGACCATGTGGACGGTAGAGAGCGGGTGAAATGCGAAAGATGTAAGACTCGGGGGAGGGGGTGGAAAAGGGAGAAAGAGCTGCCCAAGGAGGTTTAATAGACAGGAGTGGAACTGAGCATATCTAGTCCATTGTAAGCAAGGAAGCCAGTTTGGTTAATCTGTTTCCACTCCCCCGCGCAACCTTCATTGCCATTCACGTGAAACAAAGCAAGCAAACTTATGAGCTGCTGCATCCACCTTGTCATTTTTTAATTGTTGGTCCATCTGTAACAAGTCTAAAGCTGTTTCAGTTGGATAGGCAGTGCTTTAAGAGCTGGAGGAAAAAGAAATAACAATCGAATATCACTAAAACAGCTTCAAAAATTATTGTAGCGAGTAGAAACCACAATTATAAACTCTGTAGATTGAGCTAATTTTTCTTCACTGTTCTATACAATACAGATGTTCAGATTTCGGTGAGGATATCCTGTTTCCTGATAGGTTCATCTTAACTGTTGTAATCTGCCTTGGGAAGCCTGATGTTATAAAGGTGATAGAATACATTGAAATTAATTGGAAGTAGAATTAAACTCTCCATTCATTGGGGCACATGGAATCACATCTTCATCTATTTTGTAGAAGTTTCTTTTAGATACACAAATGGATTATTCTGTTTTCAACATGTTTCAGGGGCAAGTGGTTTTATGTCAACATAAAAATAAATGGGGGGGGGTCATGTGATGGCAACAGCATAAGCAGATGCCTGAAAGCTCGGCTCCAGTGTTGCCAGGTGGGCGGTTTTACCGCCCAATTGGGCGGTTTTCCGCGACCCGCGGCGGGTTGTGGTTTTTTGGGCTTCTTTTTTTGATTTTGGGCGGTTTTCAGGTGTTTTTTTCGGCCGCGGGGGGCGGTGTTAGTGACGTTTTGGGCGGGGTTAGTGACGTTCTGGGCGGGGCCGATGACGGGGGCGGGGCCAATGACGAGGGAGGCGGGGCCGGTGGCGGGGGAGGCGGGGCCGATGACGGCGGGGGCGGGGTTGATGACGGCGGGGGTGTAAGGGGTGGGGTTTGAGTTTGGGCGGGTTTGGGGCTGTTTTTAGGCTGGATTGGGTGTGAAAAAAATTTTCCACCTGGCAACCCTGCTCGGCTCCGCTCCCTCATTCGAATAAATCCCTTTTTTATGGCA
The DNA here is from genome assembly GCF_901765095.1 of Microcaecilia unicolor. Taxonomy (NCBI): domain Eukaryota; kingdom Metazoa; phylum Chordata; class Amphibia; order Gymnophiona; family Siphonopidae; genus Microcaecilia; species Microcaecilia unicolor. The sequence continues at coordinate 113,472,536 of NC_044040.1, forward strand.
CCCCCGCGGTGAATTTTTGTAGCCCAAATCTGACCCACTTTGGAATGGAAACTGTACAAAGCAGATCGTTGATAAACCAAGATGTATTTTATTAATATAGAAAAATTAAAATATGTATACAGAAACACATATACATATGCATATAGCCCGACACAGGCCGTGTTTCGCCCTACTGGGCTGCTTCAGGGGCTAGAAAATAATAAATAAATAATAAATTATACGTCTTAACTTCTAAATAAAAGCATAAAATAATAACATAGAAATTGCATAATTTGAATATAAATAATATTTTTAAAAAAGGAAGGTATAACATTAAAATCAAATATAAGTTTGTCGTATCAAAGACCAAATGACATAAAATATATATGTATATACATCTATAATTACATATAAATTAATATCATAGCGGCCATAAAGAACAATATGGGTTGTTTTGGGAGACAGCAAAGGCGGTCATGAGAGGAGAAATAATCGCATATAGGGCATGGAAGAGGAAACGGAGGGATAACGAGATATTACGGCTGGAAAGAGAAACTAGAACTCACAGGTTGAAATATGGGGCTGCCCAGACAGAAGAGCAGAAGTTTGCCCTTTTGCAGTCTCAGAGGGAACTAAACGAACTTTTACAGGAGAGGGCAAATAAATCTATTTTATACTATAAACACCAGTTATTTATGTATGGGAATAAGGCGGGGGCCTTGCTGGGCCGTTTGGTTAAGGGGAAGAAAGGGATAACTCAAATCCTACAAGTGAGAAACCACTCTGGAAAACTAGTCAGACTGGAAAAGGATATAGTAGAAAGTTTTAGGCATTATTATGCAAGACTCTATAGGGAGGACACGGGAATAATATTTGATAGCGCACTGTTCCTAGACAACATTAAGTTTCCGGTGTTGTCGGAGTCACAGAAAATACAACTTAACGCCCCTATAGGGGAAGGGGAATTAATTCTAGCATTGCAACAGAGTGATATTCACAAGGCACCAGGGCCAGACGGTTATAGTATGGCTTTTTACAAATTGTTGCAGGAACAGGTGACCCCACCTTTATTGAACCTATACAACTCTATGGCGACCTCAGGCTCAGCCCCAGAGACTTTCAGGATGGCTAAAATGATAGTGCTGTTAAAACCAGGCAAAGATCCGGAAGATATAAGCTCCTATAGACCAATATCATTGTTAAACTGCGATGCTAAATTATATGCAAAAATACTGGCAAATAGGCTGGCCCGGGTGCTACCGGACTTGGTGGCATCACCACAGGTGGGGTTTGTAAAGGGCAGATCAGTGGTAAGCAACATGAGGGCCCTTATAGCCTCGTTGGAGAGAGTGGAAGTAAAAGGACAACCCTCTCTGCTAGTAAGTTTCGACGCAGAGAAGGCCTTTGATCGGGTGGCATGGAACTTCATGTTTGCTGTACTGGAAAGAGTAGGTATTGAGGGCCTCTTTCAAAAGGCGGTCGGAGCTCTGTACTGTAGCCCCCAAGCTTTTCTATGGGTCAATGGGGCACGGTCATCGAGTTTGGAAATACGGAGAGGCGTGAGACAGGGATGCCCTCTCTCCCCGCTGCTGTTCGCTCTGACGTTGGACCCCCTAGTCCGAGAGATAGTGACACACCCAGAAATCACTGGAGTAGACATGGGTAAACTGGGTTTTAAGATATCCGCATTTGCGGACGATATATTGGTGCATCTTACTAACCCTGGGAAGTCGCTTGAGGCTTTACTTGAATTATTCAGGGAGTATGGGGATTTTGCGGGCTTCCAAATTAATTTTTCAAAATCTTTAGCATTAACAGCCACAGATGCAGTGAGAAGGGAATGGGGGGAGGAATTTCCATTGAAATGGGCAAAGGACAGTCTCACTTACTTAGGGGTACAGGTGGCCATGAAAACGACGGCCTTTTACAGCCTTAACTATACAAAATTGCTGGACAATATGAAACACAGGTTGCAAAAATGGGCTATACTACCGTTGACGTTACATGGGAGGGTGCAGCTCTTCAGAATGACAGAGTTCCCCAGGTGGTTATACACCTTACAAGTTCTACCGCTGTACTTGAGCAATAAAGATGTTAAGCTATTCCATAAATATTTGAGACGCTTTGTCTGGGGAGGGAAAAAGTCTAAAATGCCATTGGACTTGTTGGCAGGCTCATGGAAAGAGGGGGGTATAGGGCTCCCTGATATAAAGAAATATAACCAAGCGTGCTTGTTAAGACACTTGGGAGACTGGCTACTAGACAAGCAGGACTTTACCCCGCAAAAGTTAGAACAGGCTTTCTTTGCACCTTTTCACTTGCATTATCTACTTCATGGACCGCGGACCTTGGTGCCAAACCAATTTAAGAGCAGTTTACTCTTAGGCCCAATGCGGGCAGTCTGGAAAGATTTAACTAGAATATGGGGCGTGACAGCAGACATATCGGATATTATGCCGCTGCAAGGTAATCCTATGTTCTCGCCGGGCTCAGAAAATAGGGTGTTCCAAAGATGGGCATGTTCAGGCATTACAAGATTGGAACATGTTATGGGGTTGAGAGGAGGCCTGTTGAACCTGGGTGCACTGGGAGTAGGCATTAACGCAAGCCATGAGTTTGCTTACCAGCAATTGGCACATTATGTTCGGTCGCTTGACATGGCACATCTGAATGAGGGGCATGGGAGGAAAATGAGAGAATTTTTTAAGGCAATACCTGGGGAAAGACTCTCCATATCGAGTCTATATAAGTTACTCTGGGCTAGATGTCCGCAAAAAGACACAACAGCAATTACTAAACGCTGGGCACGGGACATGCAGAAACCTGATTTGGTGTTAGATTATACAAAGTTGGTATCCCGTATACCTGGGATGTCTGTAAATGCAAGTTTGCGGGAATGTCAATTTCGCATTTTACACAGAGCCTATATGGCTAAACCACAGGTGTTTAAGATGGGAGGGGCGCCAGATCCCCTGTGTTCCAAATGTCAACGGAGTGAAGGCACACTCTACCATTGTCTATGGGAATGCCCCTTCATAAATCGGTATTGGGACAAGATTATGAAGTATTTGGAGGGCTTATTACAAGCCCGCATTAGCTGCACTCCCTTGGGGGTTATATTTGATAAGTACGAACTTTTTGCCTATCAAAGGGGGGGCCCGCGACAGTTGATCCGCAAGGCCTGCCTGATGGGGAAAAAAGTGATCATGAATGGGTGGGTAGGAACAGACCCACCAGATTTTTGGCACTGGAGGAATAGGTTCCATGATCTACTACTGCATGAGCGAAGGGCGGTGGGACCCTCCCCAAAGAAAAGAACCCGCTTCCTGGAAGTCTGGGGCCCTTATATTCAGTCGCTGTCTCCAAGAGCGCGCAGTTCAGTGTTAAATGGCTTATAGGATTTTTTTTTTTTTTTTTTTTGGAGGGGGGGAGTAGGGGAATAGAGAATGGATAAGCTGATGAAGGGGGAGGGAGTCGGAGAGTGGGAACAACACACAAGCTCCAATTATCGAGTTGATGGTAGGCATTTAGTAAAGGTGTACTGACCTCGTGCTTGCTCCTACCTCTTCTATAGGCACAATATACAATGTTAGCCTGTGCTATCCTGTTCATTAAACAATGAAAGAGTACAAAGAGGGGGAGCTGGGAAGGAACTTACGAAAGGTCGAGACTAGAGGGCTATAAATGACTCAAGGAGCACTCGCTTATCTTGGTATGTATATGTAAGTGAGCTATTGATGTCATTTCTCGGTATAGTCACTTATGAACATTGATATTAGCAAAGGATAGGGGGAAGGTCTGAGGGGAGGGCACGGGAATACTTATCATGTAAGCCACAACAAAAGGGGGGGCTGGGTAGTGGGGGGAGGGGGGGAGGGGGGGGGGGAAAACCATATAAAAAACTTACGCCTTCTGTTAAAAGGCAGTTGTGTGGTGTAAACCAGTCTTTTGGTCATGCTTGTACTTAATACATGTTATATGTGGTTTGCACTGTTAACTTCAATAAAAAACGTTGAAACATAAATTAATATCATTAAAATCTATAGCATCAAAATCCCACAGACTCATTGTTCATAATGAAAGGATATAGCAGTTAAGCTATCAGAAATCGCATATGTTAGTCACAAATAGTTAATATATCTACAACATATATATACAGATACATGTTACAGAATTCCAAAAGGGTAATTATGGAGCGTCCCAAGAAACACACAGAAAATATATACAGGAAAATATATATAGGAAAATAAATACAGACATAACAGCATATTCAGACATCAGACAGCCATCCTCAATAATATGATTCAAAAGGCACCCACCTATATAGTGGTATTCCACCATCAAACCAGAGATTTTGCTGGAAAAAGCAGCTAAAGGAGTGCAAAAAGGAAATGTAAAGATAAAAATAAAAATAAAAATGAGTATGATCAACTATGAGGAAGAAGAGTAATGTGATAAAGGAATGATATAATAAAAAAACTCACGTATATAGTCTATATTCTGAAAAAACAGCTCGTCTGGAAATGCAGAAACAATTGGTTATGAACCTGTGTGAAAATAATGTTAATATGATGAAAAAGGGGATGAGAATGTATATTTGAAAATATATGATAGAAAAGAACCAAAGCCAGTCTTCAGAAATATTCACAGGGAGGCTGTGTGATTGAAGATCAATCGCAACGCTTCATTAATATGTGCTAGAGAAAGGTTTTCAAAGCCATTGTAGCGTTACTCTATATATGCCTGAACTTAGATAGAAAAGGTTCCAAAGCTTCTAAAACAATTATAGCGTCACGCTATTTGATCATGCTTAATCTAGAGGAATAGGGATATCTGTTTTAGTGGGAAACAGACGTCATCCACAGCGAACAAATTTTCTTTATTTTGAATATGAACATTAGGCTATATCTTATAGTAGTAGTATATCAGCTTTGTACTCTATCAAAAGTGCAATGGTGACATGGCAGTCATGAAAATCAAACTTACCTGAGGTCATATGGACAGCCTCTTACTTCCAAACGTGCCGAAAAAAACGCTGTGGCGAAACCGGAAGTGAGTTAAAAGAAGAAAGATCAAAGGTCAAAAGACATAGAAAGTAAAATCGCCAAAAAAAATTTTAATACAAATTTATTGATGCGCGATGTTGATCATCGATTAGGTAAAAGTATTTTTGTTCTTGGAAAATTTTAGTTGAAAAAGCATACTTATATCATTATAGGGGAGGACCTGATTGACAGCCAATCAGGGTATGCGATGTTATGACGGTTTAAGGTGAATGAATATATAGAAAAAGGATAAAAGTGAATGATTATGTAAAAACTGGGAGATAGACATGTCCAGACTAAAATAAATGATAGAAAAAAGCCAATATGAAAAAATGAAAAATAAAAAATAAAAGCGCAGCTAGAGGTCAAAGGTCACCAGGCTAAAATGAATACTCGTCCTCTTGTGCATGTTGATTGCTACTCAAAAAGAAAAATATCCGATGTTAATAATAAAAAGATGAAAATAAAAATGCCTAAGAAGGACGTCATATCGGCAATAAAAATGCCTGTACAGATGGAAAGTGTTGTGACATCATAAAGAATAATGATTGGTGGATAATGAATCTATAGGAAAAGAAAGAAAAAAATAGGAAGGGTGCCATAGTCTATAAAAGAAGTAAAAAATAAGAATTATTATTAAGATGGATGTCTAATGAGTATACATGGTCATAAGAATACAGAATAATCAGTTTCACCATTTAACCCATGTGGATGGAGGGTGTTTAGTTCAAAAATAAATTCCTGTTCTTTCCGTAATAGATGAATATCAATTGGTTCACCTCTCCATTTGCTTTTATGTACATAAATGGCACAGAACCTATACTCCTCAAATTTATGGCCCAATAATATTGAATGTTGTACTAATGGTTTTTCTATTAATTTTCGTTTAATTGCACTTCTGTGTTCAATAATTCTAATATTTAGTTTCCTTTTTGTTTTCCCTACATAGACCAATTTACAAGGACACATAGCAATATATATAACATTACTAGTTTTGCAATTTGAAAATTGTCGGAGATGAATATCTTTATTTGCTGATGGTATATGAAGATTCCTGGTCTTAATATTAACATTACAGACCGAACATTTACCACAAGGGAAATGGCCTGTTGGTAAATGGTTCAATGTAGTGGTTGTACTAGGTAGTGTAGAGGGAACAAGAAGGTCCCTTAAGTTACGTTCACGTTTGTATGCAACTATTACTCTCTTTTGCTGAAATACTTCTAAATCTTCTAGCAAATGCCAATGTTTTTTAATAATATGAACTATAGAGTTTGACATGTTAGTAAATGGTAATGTGCAGACAATCTTATTCTCGTTCGTCCTCTGAATTGGATTAAGAAGTGTTTCTCTCGACTTGTCGGATGCTTTATGAAATCCCTCTTTGATACATTTTGAGGGGTACCCTTTCTCTTTAAATCGTCTGGACATGTCCTGAGATCGAAGTGTATATGTTCTCTGCTCTGAGCATAAATGTCTTAGACGTAAAAACTGGCTATATGGTAGATTAGCTTTCAAACTTCTACTATGGCAACTTTCATAGTGCAAGAATTTATTCACATCCGTGGGTTTACGGTAAATGTCAGTAGTGAACTTATTATTCATTATGTTTATGTTGATGTCCAGAAACGGAATTCTTCTTTCATCAAATTGCATTTGAAATTTCAGATTGGTATCCAGAGTGTTTAACCAGTTATAGAAATCTTTAAGCACAGAGAAGGAGCTTAAAGCGGGAATCCTTGACACCGCAGGCTTCCGATGACATGCAATTATCAATTCGGCATATGTTGCAACTTCTAGACGATAAGCTTGCCAAGTTGGATGCTGCCATGGATAAGCTGAAAGACTCAGTGGCCAGTCAGGCAGCGCATATACAGCAAGCGGAGGAGCTTATCCCCGCCCAGAAGGATCGAGCAGAAGCGATGGAGGAAAAACTGGAAGCACAGCACACACGTTTGCTAGAATGGTTGGAAGATGAAGAGAATCAGGGCAGACAAAATAACCTGCATATTGTGGGCCTTCCAGAAGCTGTTAAAGAATCTGATTTGCTGGAACTAACGGAAAAATGGCTGCCAGAAGCGGTCGGGTTCCCCCAGGAAGTGGACCCGGTACAGGTAGAGAGTGTACTGGGTGGGGGGGACCAGGAGAGAAGAGGCTGCCAGACTGCGCCCAGTTATTGTATGCTACCTAAACTATGCCATCAAGGCCAGGTTTCTGGAACTGTACAAATGCTCACGTACTTTGGATTATAAAGGTTCTAAACTACTTCTATTTCAAGATTTCTCACCACTTGTTTCGGAGCAACGGAGGGTCTTGGTGCCTTTTTGCTCCCAGCTCTTCAGTAGGGGCCTCAAGTTTGCATTTCAATACCCAGTACAGGTCCGCAACAACCGCAACTTGGTCTTTACAACAGCTGTGTGCTTTCATAGAGCAGCTACCACCTCCCTGAGTGAGAGATCGTGACTGTTATCATGCACTGCGATGTAAGCTACGACCACGAGAGGTGTTTCTCCCTCAAGCTTGTTTACTGGTATCCCTGGACAACTTGCTAGAATGTGATTTTGGAAGTATAGCCCGGGGTTATCAGTTTTTTGGGGTTTTTTTTGCTGCTGTTGGTGGGATTTTCCTGGGAGCCACAATGTAATTGTTCAATATGCATTGGCTGGTGAGGAGCAGGGTTGCCAGGTGGAAAATTTTTTTCCCACCCAAACGAGCCCAAATCCAGCCCAAAACCCGCCCAAACTCAAACCCCGCCCCTGACACCCCACCCCGTGTCATCAACCCCGCCCACGGCGTCATTGGCCCCGCCCAGAACATCACTAACCCTGCCCCCACGGCCGAAAAAACCGCCTAAAAAACCGCCCAAAAGACACGAAGCCCAAAAAACCGTAACCCGCCACGGGCAAAAATTTCCTGCGGCGGGTCGCGGAAAACCGCCCAATTGGGCGGTAAAACCGCCCACCTGGCAACACTGGTGAGGAGGGGGGACATGGAAGGAGTGGGGAAGCTATAGAAGTGAAGCAGAACGGGTGGGAACTGGATAGAAAGGGAACGGGGGAGCATAGATAGCGTAAGGGGGAGGGGGTGTGGGGTTGTGTGAATCTGTTGTGTGTGATTGTGGGATTTGCATGGGGCTTGGAGGGGGAGAGGGTGTGTGTGTGTGTGGGGAGAAGGAACTGTGATGAGTTTTTGGGAGATGAGGAAGCGGGGTATCAACCTGCTGTTGGTTTTGTTGCGGGGAATGGGGGGGAGAGGGAGGGACTCCGTGCTCCTAAAGGCGCTAGTGACTGGTTCTGTTTTGATGGAGGGACTGTCCTATATTGGCAGGGGCGGTAGAGCTAGGACGCCGTCTCTAGCCACTGAATTGGCTGGTTTGCAGTATTTCATATGCTCCTCACCAGATTGATGGAATGGGTGATCTACGAATTGCTACACTAAATATTGATGGGATACATTCGCCCGTGAAATGCACAAAGATTTTAAATTATTCTAAGCGATCCCGGGTAGATGTCCTACTTATGCAGAAACTCACTTAACCCACCTTGAACATGCTAAATTAAAAAGGGACTGGGTTGGAGAGCTGGTGTCTGCAGGATCCTCAGGAGCTTAGCCTAGAATGGGTGGCAGAGCTGGTGGTTGGGAGGCGGAGCTAGTGTGGGCAGACATATACGGTCTGTGCTGGGGCTGGTGGTTGGGAGGGGGGACTAGTGCTGGGCAGACTTATACGGTCTGTGCCAGAGCTGGTGGTTGGGAGGCGGGGATAGTGCTGGGCAGACTTATACGGTCTGTGCCAGAGCTGGTGGTTGGGAGGCGGGGTTGGTGGTTGGGAGGCGGGGATAGGGCTGGCCAGACTTATACGGTCTGTGCACTGAAGAGGACAGTACAAATAAAAAAAGTAGCACATATGAATTTATCTTCTTGGGCAGACTGGATGGACCGTGCAGGTCTTTTTCTGCCGTCATCTACTATGTTACTATGTTACTATTTTACAATGGTAGGTAGTGGAGAGTGGCAATCCTTATTCACAAAAAATTGGATTTTCTATGCCATAAGACTATCTCAGATCTGGAGGGCCGCTATGTGGTCTGGATGGGTAAACTTCAAGGGAAAAGGATAGCTATTTGCTCTGTATATGCCCCCAATGTTTATTCACATAGTTTTGTTCTCCAAATTGATAGCCATACTGGCTGCACTCCATGGTTATCCATTGATGGGGGGGGGAGGGACTAACATTACGGCTGACCCTTTGCTTGACTGCAACCCCCAAAGGCAAGACCCAAAGGCTTTGAGGCACGGGGAGTCAACTTTTTAATGCAAGAATTAAATCTCCTTGACATCTGGAGGGTGCTTCACCCTGTTGAGCGCAATGTTACCTTTTTTTCCCCAGGTTCATAAAGTGCAAACGCGGCTGGATTGCATACTACTTTTCCCACACTTTTTTGTCCTTAGCCAGGGAAGCAGATATAGAAGATGGGGTAGTTTCTGATCATAGCATGGTATGGGTGGTGATGGGTTTTTCCCCCAGAGGCAGTCAACTTCCATGATGCGCTGTGAGGTAGGGGACATCATTACCCGTTCGTTGATGCCTCGGATTATGGGTGGCGTGGTCGGGTCAAGGCAGTGCCATTGTCCTGCGGCGGTTGGGGATGTGGTTGGTTCTCAGGTGTGGGTCGCCTGGATCTGTTATCGCCTCTCTAATTCCAATCATCTGAGGGTTCCCCGTTTCGGACCAAGCAACAGTCGTTCGCTGGGTTGCGATCCTCAGTGGGCCCTTTTTTTTGTTTCAGCTGATTTCCGACCTGGGTTCTCGGAGCTACCTGCTTCCGTGACCCTTTAGTCTTCCGCCATAGTCTAAATTCATAGTCTAAAGTACAGGAGGAAATGCATTTCTGTATCTTTTTTTTACCAGTATTGCACTGTTTATAGAGTCTGGCTTCCTTGGGCAGAGAGGAGGGGGGGGGGGGGGGTCTCTATTTCAGTTTTTGTTGTTTTGTTGTTTTGTTGTTGCTGCTCCCTATTCCGTATTAGCTTGGTAGCATGGAATGTTGTCACAATTTGGGTTTCTGCTAGGTGCTTGTGACCTGGGTCGGCCACAGTTGGAAACAGGATACTGGGCTAGATGGACCATTGGTCTGACCCAGAATGGCTACTCTTATGTTATATAGATGAGGGTCTGTCCATGTTCTGCATGTGTGACTGAGGTGAAGGATTCTGCTAGCATGTAGTGTCTGTGTAGGAATGTGTAACAGTGCAGCTTGTTACAGTTTCCCAATAGTAAGTATACTGGTGCTCCTGAGCCCAGTGTAATATATTTGGCATGGTTAGGGCTGTGAGGTGAGTTTGTGTTCTAGGGCAGTGTTTTCCAAATTGGTTCTGGAGTACTTAGCTGTTATGGTGTGCTAAGTTTTCAGTATAGGTTTTGGGTGTCTTTTTGCAGGGGTTTGTGTTATTTCACAAAGTGTCTAGCCCTATTTGAAAGTAGGCTCAAGACTAATGTCCTTCACATCCTGTAAAGTCACCTCACAAACAAAAGCCCATTTGATTTAAACAAGGTGTCTAGCAGTGGAAGGAATGTGTGTGCTATTCCCGAGGTGAGGGTCATGATTTGAATATTTTTACTTTGTAGTTAAGAAGACAGGTTGCCTGCTCTGGCCGTCCAGGGACCTCTTCTGTGTCCTGCCTCCTGATGTAACTTACTGTTTCCTTGTAGGCAGGACGCAACAGAGACAGCCCGTATTAATGTGCCCGCTACAGCCCCTGAGCAACAACACAGACACTGCTGTCTAGCTGATACCAACCGGTGCCTATTTTATAAAAGTCTGCTCCCCCTGAGATCAAAACCTGGCTATGCCTCTGGCCTACACGTTAGCGCGCCTACACTTTGGGCGCGCCTATATTTGGTGCATGCCTACTCTGACGTCAGACACCTTCACTTTAAAACCAGGAACTTCTCCCTACTTCATTGCCTCAGCTACAACCTTCTTGGTGTCTGGTGTGTTTATCTTGTTGCTGTTCTGTCTGACCTGACTTCTGCCTGGACCTGACCTCTGCTGGATCGCTGCCCGACCTGACTGCTGCCTGGACCTGACCACTGCTGGATCGGTGCCTGACCTGACTACTGTCTGGACCTGACCTCTGTTGGATCGCTGCCTGATCTGACTTCTGCCTGGACCTGACCTCTGCTGGATCACTGCCTGACCTGACTACTGCCTGGATCTGACCACTGCTGGATCACCACCTGCCGTGACCACTGCCTGGTACTGACTTCTGCTCTGCCCTGCCTTTGCCTCCTTCTGTCTGAGCCGAGTCCGCTTCCTCACCCAACTTCCTAAGTCCTGTTGGCCACCTGAACCCAGGGGCTTAACCGCTGGAGAACGGTGGTCGCCACAGGTGAAGCGTTGGGTTTCTGACTGCTGGTCCTTGGATCAGCACAAAGGCTCACATCTACTCCTGACATTGTGACATCAGGGTCTCATAGGTAACTGCTTCACCTTGGTGCCCTGCACAGGGTTCATTATGAGCATGTTGCAACATGATGCCTCGATGTACCTGAGGTACAACCATGGACCTTGAATTTATCTCTAGAGGCATAGAGTATCCTCAGCTCTTCCTCATCTCAACAGTTGTAAAATCTTCCAATATTTGGATCTTCTTTCTGAGCTTTTACAAGATCAAATGGTGGGACTTCACTATACACTGGAACATAGGACTCATGACAGCCGCTTCACTTGCAGTCGGGTAACAACATACATGGCCAAGGTATCAGATTCTGGGAATCCCCACAATTCTGTCAACGCTCCTTCTTTTGCAAGTTGATCTGCCAGGTCATTCTCTCTTTTATCAGGACTATTGGCCTTGGCATGACTCTTTACCTTCTTTCAGTAGATGATCATATCATTTTTGTCCTGCACCATTCGATCTAAGACTATAATCAAATTTCCATGATGTACTGGTTTTCCTTTGGAGTTCAACATGCTGTTATTCTTCCAAAGGGGTAGGTGGGACACAAAATTCTGTCTCACATTATCTGAATCTGTGCAAATAATTAGTTTTCAAATCCCTTTCTGGACTGCAGACAGCTGCGAAAATCTCAGCATATTGATTGGTCCGTGCACTGTAAGTAGTCTAAATAACTCTTATAGGAAAACAGCTCCTAACAGATTTATTTATGCCAAGGTTAGGACCATTTCCATCTTCCAAAATTCAGACAGCAGATGTGCAAATCAGCAGGACCCAAAGCAGAAACAAATATTCTGTACTCATGCTAGGGGATATAGGACCTCCCTTTGGCACCTAACCAAAATTAGCTGAGCTAGAGAGAACGCAAGCAAAGCAACAGATCGAATATATTATTTATTATAATAAAGAGAATATATGTATAAACAGAACAGCAGCAAGGCTTAGCAAAATATAATATATAACTTGCTGATAATAATAAAAACAAATAGATTGCTACCAAAATAAAGACTATGCAAAAATAAAGACTATGCAAAATGATTCTGTCTTCTGAAAGCAGGTGTCACAGTCATTCAGTGTTGTGTCTCAGAGCGGATGTTGCTTAACCCAAAGGTATTTTCACCAGATATGTAGTTCACAAGGTTAGGACAACAAAGAGGCTTATTTTCAAAGCACTTAGCCTCCCAAAGTTCCATAGAAACCTATGGAACTTAGCCTCCCAAAGTGCTTTGAAAATATGCCTCAAAGTCTCTTGCTCACTCTGAGCCTCCTAACCTTTCTTCTCCAGTCTCTTCCTTCCTTATGCCAGTCCCAACTCTTTTCTCTCGCGTTCCTGCTTTCTTAGTACCTCTCAGTCAGATGATACCATGGGACCAATCATGATCCTGTCCAGCTAACTCCATGAGCATGACGCGTCCTTTGTTCGTGACCCTGAAGTTGATACCTTAGGTCTGCATATCTGTCTCCAACCAGGCTTACTGGAGCCTTTCAGCTCCTCCCCTTTCAGCTTCTCAGGGTGATAACAGGTTGGTTGTAACACAGAATGTCCTTGGATGCGGCATGCCAGCCAGTGATTTTCCAAAAGCTGAAAAGCTGGATCTTGCTGACACAGATGTGCTGAGGTCAGAGGTTGTAGAATCCATCTTGTTGTAACACGATGTCAGGCTTGTATGAACCAAGACCAGCTCAGGTGAGATCTCAGGTAAATACCCCTACAGCACCCAGTCTGTACTTCAAAGTCTCTCGAGAAGTAGTTTGGTTCCACACCACACCAACTCCTGCAACCAAATCATGGTCTGAGTCCTGGGACCTTGGGAATATATTGACCGATCTTCTCATTGTAGAGATGGTGATGTTGAGGTTCCACATCCTCTGGTGGGAAATCAGGTTCTGGAACACCTGCAAAGGAATCACTTTCTGCACATTGGTGCAAGTCCTCCATCCCTTGGGCGATGTTTCTGCATACTGATCTATGAACTGTCGAGAATAATTGCATATCCCCAAAAAGAAACAGAATTCATTGAGATTTGTAGGTCTTTTCAGCTGTTGTAAGGCCTGCACTCACTTCTTCTGAGGTTGCAAACCTTCAGCAGAAATTGTATACACTAGGTAGTTCAGAGATTTCCTGTATCCACTGTCCTTTTGTAAGGGTCAATTTAGTTTCAGCTGTTTTCAGCTGTTGGAAAAATGTTCTATCTCTGCCAAGTGCTCTTGGAAGATGGGACTCTTGATCAATATGTCATCCACATAGACCAAAGTTCCTCGTACTTCCACATCTGGAAGAGCTTTATTCAAGAAGATGTTAAACTCAGCAGGGTAATTGAGAAAACCAAAGAGTGTTTGGTTCGAAGTGTACTTTTTCTTCCCAAAGGTAAAATCATATTTATATTGATCCATTGGATATACTGGCACTGTCCAAAATCCAAATGCCAAGTCCAGACTGGTGAAATACTTGAACCATTTAATGGTAGCAATCGGGAGAGAGGTACCCACTTGTTCAGCTGGCGATAGTCCAACGCAATTCTCCAGCTGTTATTCTTTTTCAATATGGACCATAGAAGGGAATTGTACATGTTGTTGCATTGCCTAATAATGCCTCTGGCCTCCAAAATGTTGAGAATCTCTTGAACCGATTCATAGGAAGCCAATGGAATCTTGTACTGGCACACAAAGACAGGCTTGCTGTTTGAATCCATAGGAGTTCTAGTGACATGCAGGTTAGTAAACCCACAATCAAAGGAGTCTACTTCAAGGAGATCTTTGTACTTGTACAACTACTCAGTCAACTGTGCCTTTTCTTCATCAGTAGTACAAGCATCAGCCTTTTCCACATTTTTTTCTTGCACCATGTCATCATAGAAAGAGTGGTTGGATGGAATCTCCACTTACTCTTCAATTTCCTCCTGAAAGATAAAGTTTCAATGGAATGTGCCACTCTAGGAGTCTGGGGTAAAGACAACCTCGTGTACAAAATCAAGCAGTCATCCTCCAGCTTCACTTGGGAATGCGTTGCATCATATGGCCAGACCAAATCAAAAGAAATAAGGCCTCTAGGAGAGGTAAATACACATTCAGGTGTTTACCCTCCCCCCCCCCCCCCCCCCCCCCAGTAGGAGGGCAGCCTGCCAATGATAGGCAAACTTACCTCAACATCAGGAAAGGGCTCTCTCACTAGAAAACCTAAAGGTTCTCCTGCAGGAATCACCAAATCTTCAGGCTCAGCACTGATGACCAACAAGTGGAAGGCGGAAGCAGTCATTTCCAAACAAGGTAAAGTGCCGGTAGACTACCCCAAGTTTTGAAAGCGAAAATTATGATTGAAAAACACTATCTTGTCCAGAAGTCTCTTGCCCTGAGCTAGACTGAACTTGAGGGAAAAGTCTTGAACCCGCCCCAGGATCCTTACATCTGTATCACACACCACCTCATAGACCTGGGGAATGGTCTGCTCAGACTTTAGGCTGGTACACATGGTTAGGGACTCCACTGGGCTGCATAAACTCCCAGTCTAACAAAACAATCTAATCCAAACATAAGGGCTGGATTACACCCAACTTCAAGAGTAGGCTGCAAATCCCCACTAGAGGCTTGGCACCTTGCCCAGGCACCTTCACAAAAATGGAGTGACACTTAACAGACTGGATCTGCATAGTCTTCACAGGGAGCCAGAAAAGTGCATCATTGATCAGAGATGTCACTGAGCAACAACAGGGAGGCCTGAAGTGGCTGGGTACCATCTAGTTGGACTTTGACTGTCAAATCATCTCCATGCTAGCATGTGATATGTCAGGACCGGGAAGAGAAAAAGAGGTTACATGAGTTGCTTCCAAGGCATGCTATTGGTCATGTATAGCAGGCGAGACCTTCAGAATAATCTCCAAATTATCAGCATTAAAAACAGATCTTTCCTGACTCTGATTACTTCACTATTCTCCTGAGCATCCCCCTGGAAGTGGTGTGATACATAAGTACATAAGTGTTGCCATACTGGGACAGACCGAAGGTCTATCAAGCCCAGTATCCTGTTTCCAACAGTGGCCAATCCAGGTTACAAGTACCTGGCAAGATCCCAAAACAGTATAATACATTTTATACTGCTTATCCTAGAAATAAGCAGTGGATTTTCCCCAAGTCCGCCTTAATAATGGCTTATGGACTTTTCTTTTAGGAAGCTATCCAAACCTTTTTTAAACCTCACTAAGCTAACTACTTTTGCCACATTCTCTGGCAACCAATTCCAGAATTGAATTACATATTGAGTGAAAAAAATATTTTCTCTGATTTGTTTTAAATTTACTACTTTGTAGCTTCATTGTGTGCCCCCTAGTCCTAGTATTTTTGGAAAGAGTAAACAAGTGATAGACTTCTATCATATCTCCCCTCGGCCATCTTTTCTCCAAGCTGAAGAGCCCTAGCCATTTTAGCCTTTCTCCATAGGGAAGTAATCCCATCCTCTTTATCATCCCCAAAGCTTCAAAATGTGTGGGTCTGCTGATTTCTGAAAATTTATTCGAATGGAAGTGTTCCTAAGCTTTACTGAGCTGGAACCACAGATTCTGCTCATGTGCTTAAGGAATTGGGTGGTTAACTTGTGACCAGACCACCTCTTGGACATAGTCCAAAATAGGCCTCAGCCTCTTCTAAAGTTCATTCTCAATCAAGAATTCTTCACCTGGACTCGTAATGATGATCACAGGGTGTTTAACAGTAATTTTCCCAAGCTGTAAAGTAAGACAAACCAGACCCATCGTCTCAATGCTCTTATTACCATAAGCCACAAGTGACATATCATAAGGAGTAACTCACAGTGTGTCCCGATCCTCCCCCAGGAAGCCTCAAGCTTTTGAAACAGGCCTTGAGTAAACAGTTACCTTAGAGGCTGAGTCAAGTAGACCTTGACAGGGAAACACATTTTGGATGAAAAGAGGTAATGTATGCTGAGAGCCCTTAGGCGTGTTTACCCCAAAAGTACTTGTGTTTCATGACAGAGTCCAATGAAGGAAGCCATTCCAGGTTTTACAGACAGGTGACCTGTCTCTATGATATCATATGGAGCACTGACTTGAACAGTAGACACAACAGCCTGTGAAAAAAAAGTAAGGGTGGTTAATTCACCCTGTCACTGTGGAGAAGGAAAGGCGGACTGGTACTGGAATCCAGGGGTGTTGCCCATATACCATATAGAAGGGAAAAGAGCTGGTCACTCTAATAACATGGTTATTATAGGAGAACTTGGCCCAAGGAAGTAGAGATGCCCAGTCATCTTGATGCTCATTAACGTAGATCGAAGGAAGCTCTTTAGCATTTACCCTCTCAGTCTGGCCATTAAACTGAGAGGGAGGGTGATCTGCAATGGACAGGGATCTTTCGCACCAAACTGGGCTCCCTGCCAGAAAGGGAGTGATGGAGCCATGGGTTTAAAGCGCGCAGGGTTATTGGGTGCACCCTATTTGGCCCTGAGGACACAAACGGGAGCAGCTTAAGCTTTCAGCGCTACTGCCGATTTGAGCAGTGATCTATGCTGCTGCCCTCAGCCTCTGCAGAGGGGAGGTTTCTTATCTCCTGCTCTTTTTACTGCCGCAATTTGTCCCCCCCTCTCCCCCCATCACCAACAGAAACTCTCAGGACTGGTTCTCCTGAGGAACCGATGCAACAAGGTGAGGACAGAAAAACTGAGCACAACTCCTGGGGGATGGGGGCAGGGACCTAGAGAGGTTTTGGGATCCGTACTTGTAACTGGAACCCACCTGATGAACGGAGTCTGCCTTGTCTGATAGGTGCAGGCAACCTGAGCTGCCCACCACTTCTCTATCTGATGAGTCAGCTGTGTTGTTTGGCCTCAGGTTTTACCCTCTGTCTGAGCCACATGGGGCTGTAAAATGTGGTGAGCTGATCAGAGAATGCAGGGGGAGGGGATAATAATGGGCCAGACTTTTATCCCTTGTAGCCTGGCTAGTCTGGTTAAAGTGTCAAGGGAGGTGGTCTGCTCATTCCAGTCCAGCCACGTGCTGCTGCCATGAGCTGCTTCCCCCCCCCCCCCTCCCCATGGCCTGATACCAGCCTTGTTGAGGTGAGTTCTGCCATGGTCCGATGCATCCCGCCGCCTCAGGCGCTTATTGAGTGCTGGCAGGCTGCCCTCTGCATCTGCCTTGCTCCCAGGGATGTTTTGCATGCTGTCCCTACTCACCTGCAGTGAGTTTGATTTAGGAGTCGATGTCCAGAAAGCAGAGCAGAGTTCAGACTCTCGAACTCTGTTTGATTTGCCTTTGCCACTGATTCCCCATTTAAACAGCACTAGTGTCTGCAAATGTCAACGATAAAGGGGATCAACTAGGCCACCCAGTGGTCTCTATCAACTCCACTCAGTGCATAATGAGGGAGAGAGCTTGCCTATTTTAGGTAAACACAAATGTAGGTCTTTACCCTCCTGTCTCCTTTACCGTGTCAGGGGCGTAGCCAGACACCCAATTTTGGGTGGGCCTGGGCCCAAGATGGGTGGGCAGAAGAACTCTGCCTTGTCCCAAAAGTGATTTGGTCTCTCCCTCTCTCGTCTGTATGCCATATGATCTCTCAAACATCCCCCCCCCCCCCCCCCCGGGATACCTTTTAAATAGATTTTCACCAGCAGTGAGCAGTAACTAATACACCTGCTCATGTTGGCCCCACAGCCTTCCCTCTGATGTAAATTCCTGTTTCCGCATAGGCGGAAGTACATCAGAGGGAAGGCTGTGGGGCCGGTGCGAGCAGTATCCATAGAGTCACTACTCACTGCAGGCAAAGATCTGCTATTTACAAAGTATGCAGGAGGGACAGTTGTTGGGAGTTTTCGGATGGTGGGGCTTGGGGATCCCTGCCAGACACATCATAGGTGTGCTGCTACTGGCCCACCCTTGGCTACACCACTGCCGTAAGTTCAACCCTGCCACCCTCTGCTACTGGTGTATTAAGAATAACTCAGAACCACAGCAGTGACACTGCCTGAGACAAGATCTAATTCACAGCATGCCAAAATACATAACTGTGGGAGGGAGAACTTGGCCACCTCTGGCTGTGAACATCTATTTTTTATTTATTTATTTATCATTTTACTTAATTACATTCACATTTATCACATAAATATAAGGAAAAACAGAAATTAATATAAAGGAAAAAGAAAACATTTTCTCTCATCAATATATATTATATAATTGTCCACAATTGGGAGATCCAAGATCAGGAAAACAATCTCTAAGAAAATAAGAAAAACTCAAAATGGTTAATCTTACAATTCACATTTTCTGAGGGAGGAAGGTTAATCGGTAATTGCAGCCGGTACAGTGGTAACTAAAGGAAGTTGCTGCAGAGGGTTGTTCATCTGTTCTTTCAACTCCACAAACTCTTGTAATTTCTTAGGTTCAACAAATAATAAGGAAATAAAACACTTACAAGGGAATCGCACTAGGAAGTTCCCACCTAGGGCAATGATTCCTGGCTTAAAAGCCAGGAATTCTCGCCTCCTAGTCTGCGATTCCCTTGATATGTCAGGAAATATATTCATCTTTGAACCCAAAAAACTATCTGCCATGTGTCGGAAATACAATTTCAAAACATTGTTCCTATCTAAATCAAAGGCGAAAGTCACTAATAATATAACTCTATCTGTAATTTCTGAATTTTCCAAAATGTCAGTTAAGTTCACATCTCTTTTCTCTGATGAAGAAAATTTTAAGGGAAATATAAATCACTTTAGACACCAGAGGGTGGCTATCAGAAGGCATTTGCAAAATATCAGAGAAATATTTCTTCAACAGTTCAGTAGCTGATATATAGGATGTTATAGAAAAATTTATCATTCTCAAGTTATTTTTCCTTAATTGGTTCTCCAGAAATTCCAATTTTTACAAGAAACATGGCTGTCCTTCATTACCAAATTAACTGATTTTCGTAGAGAAACCATTTCTGTAGTCAAAGTCTCTATTTTTATATCTTGGACTTCCACTTTGTTAGATAAGTATTAATATAAATTCTTTAACTCACATGTTTATTCCTGAAACATTTTAAACATGTGAAGAAGAGAGTTATTCACACTCTGCAGCACTTCCCATAGTATGTCCATTGTGACATTATTGGCTTCACCAGATCCAATTTCTCCACAGAAACCGCTCCAGATATCTTCGGGGGGAAGAGCTCACTCTCCAATCCCCCAGTTGGTTTATTATCCAGAGTCGATGCTGTACCAGGACCTCCTCGGGTCGCGTGAAAATCCTAACCCACTTCGGGCGTTTCCACTGTCGACCTTCATAGCGAAGCATTACTGTTTCTGGGTCTTGGAGGGGTCGTGCCAGCAGGGGGACTCAAAGTCACTCCCTCTCCACTGAGATTCGGCGATAAAGCCTTGCTGTTCCCCGAAGCAGGAACCGATATCCACGACGTTATGACCCCAAATCTCTCCAGAGTAGGCTGAGAAGTGGTGGGAACCCCAGCCGTGTTCGAGGAGGACAACACCACGGCTTTGCCTTTTCTCTTCCCCATTCTCTGTGGAGCGCGCCTACTTCTTCAGGTATTCTGGTGTAAAACGGGAACTCAACTAACGTACGTCCTCCCTCGACGCCATCTTGGATCCTCCAGTTTGGGACACTCTTTGTCTGGTTTCTCCTCAGAGGCCTGTCTGATATGGGTAACCCTTCAGCATAGCCCTCTGAGTCACTGAAACACGGAAGCCCCTCCACCCCTACAAGGTGGTGTCCCTTCGGAGGGGTGTGAACATCTATTAGCAGTTTGGAATTTGTAGTCCATGATGATGCCTACTGATGTTGGTGATGCAGGTCCCATGTGAAAGGATGAGGGTGTCAGGAAGCCAAGAAGGGCCCTAAATTACCTTTCTGGAGCTGGGGAATTCATCTCCCCCCCCCCCCCCCACACACACACACACTACATTCAGGCACTACCTCCCATGAGGCAGTTGATTTAGTATACCTAGATTTTCAATGTCTTTTGGCAGTCCCCCACAGAAGACATATGACAGAAATTAAATCTCTGAACAGGAAGCACTATACAATAGTGGATTGAGAACCGGTTAAAAGATAGGAAACAGCATAGGATTAATTAGCCAGTTCTTGAGTGGAAGAAGATGGACAGTGGAATACCATTGAGATCTGTACTGGGACAAGTCTTTTCTAACTTATAAAAGATTTGATAACAAACAAATAAGTGGGGTGCTTGAATCAGCAGGTTACACAACATTATTCCTATTTCTATTCCATTGACTTATTGGGAATTTGATTCGTGGAGCCAGCTATCTGAACTGGGGGCTTAGCCCGTGGGCTTAAAATGTGGTCAGCATGCTGTATTCAGTGGATTTTTACCTTGATTGTTGTCCTATCCTTGGTGTTCTCTTCATTATAAGTTAATCAGAGCATCTGGACATGTAGGAAGAATCCTTGCCTGGGAGGCCTTGCTTCTTCATTAAAGGGAGGTCAGTGCCTCAAGTCACAAATGGCAGTCAGTAACCTTGTGTCATAGCCGCTGAATTTCAAGAGTTAAGTAACATATTTGGATTGCATTATTGAAATACCTTCCTTGATCTTCTTCTCTTCAGTTTACTCTAAAGTTGCTCTGCTGGTTTGCCTAGGACTTTAGCCTGTGGTTTTCATGAGATGCTTGCCTTCCTTATTAAGGAATAGCAATGGTGGTGCACTTTTCTTATGTTATGCACATTCTGTCTAAGGTATATGTTTTATCATTATCACTATTGCCTGGATTATTAATCCACCAATCTCACCTTTGCCTAGTTGAATTTATCAATGCAGGGTTTAATTGCTTGCAAACCTCATCCTGCTGTTGTTGGCCATGTGACTGGTATTTGGCAAGGAATGGAAACATATCTTGTACTGTCAGTTCACTTGATCAGTTTTAATGGTGTACAGCACTACTACTACTACTACTACTACTTAGCATTTCTATAGCGCTACTAGGGTTACGCAGCGCTGTACAAGTTAAAACATGGGGAAGGACAGTCCCTGCTCAAGAGAGCTTACAATCTAAAGGTAACAAACTATGTAGTCAGTGTATCATGAATGGGGAAGGTGGTTAGGCGCCAAAAGCAAGGGAGAAGAGATGGGTTTTGAGTAAGGACTTGAAGATGGGCAGGGAGGGCGCATGGCGTATGGGCTCGGGGAGTCTGTTCCAGGCATAAGGTGATGCGAGGCAGAAGGGACGGAGTCTGGAGTTAGCAGTGGTGGAGAAGGGTACAGATAGGAGTGATTTGTCCTGAGAGCGGAGGTTACGGGTGGGGACATAGGGGGAGAGGAGGGTAGAGAGGTAATGGGGGGCTGCAGATTGAGTGCATTTGAAGGTCATTAGGAGAAGCTTGAACTGAATACGGTAGCGAATCAGGAGCAAGTGAAGCGACTTGAGGAGAGGGGTGATATGAGAGTATCGGTTCACGCGGTAGATAAGACGTGCAGCGGAATTTTGGACAGATTGAAGGGGGGATAGGTGGCTAAGCGGGAGACCAGCAAGGAGAAGGTTGCAATAGTCAAGACGAGAGGTAACGAGTGAGTGGACGAGGGTTCGGGTGGTCTGTTCAGAGAGGAATGGGCGGATTTTGCTAATATTATAGAGGAAGAAGAGACAGGTCTTAGCTGTCTGCTGGATATGGGCAGAGAAGGAGAGGGAGGAGTCGAAAATGACTCCGAGATTGCGGGCTGACGAGACGGGGAGGATGAGGGCGTTGTCAACAGAGACAGAGAGTGGGGGAAGAGGAGAGGAGGGTTTGGGTGGGAAGACAAGGCGCTCAGTCTTTGCCATGTTCAGTTTCAGATGACGGTTGGACATCCAGGCGGCGATATCTGAGAGGCAGGCCGAGACTTTGGCCTGGGTTTCGACTGTGATGTCGGGAGTGGAGAGATAGAGCTGGGTGTCATCGGCATAGAGATGGTACTGGAAACCATGTGATGAGATCAGTGAGCCCAGGGAAGAGGTGTATATCGAGAAAAGAAGCGGTCCAAGGACAGATCCTTGAGGAACCCCAACAGAGAGCGGGACGGGGGTGGAAGAAGAACCATTAGAAAATACTCTGAAGGTGCGTTGGGAAAGATACGAGGAGAACCAGGAGAGGACGGGGCCCTGGAACCCAAATGAGGACAGTGTGTCAAGAAGTAAATTAGCATTCTGGGCCTAGACAGGGATCAGAGGTGTTTCATTGAGATTCACCTCTCTGATCTTCTCCTTGTGGGAAGGCTTAGGTTTCCTCACTATAAGTGAATCCATCGCCCAGACTTGTTAATCAGGTGACATCACCTATAGTTATTTCACTGGCAAAAAAAAAAACACCCAGAAATTTAGAGGCAGTTAAAAGAAACCTGTCATTCTCTAGGTGGAATGATTACCTTGGAATGGAGAAGTGGTTTGTGTTTGTGCATGCATTTAGCATGGGGTGGTCCATTGGCTATGAGGGTGTCCTTTGTTTCTCAACCTGTCTTGCTACAGTCGGGCAGCCCATTAACATGTGTTGGTAGATGAAATGTCTCTGCATAGGTTCTCTCTTGCTATGCACTTATGAGTCTGTGCATTCTGTGAGTTCAATGCCTGGTAAAGCAATTTGTTTTTGTGGTCTCTCCTAGGTCCCAATTCATGTAGTCACTGCTTTGGGGCGTACAGGCTTTCAAAGCATCAGTGTGGTAATACATGGATAAACTGGAAAGCATTCTTTGGGGGTTGCGGGCCTAGGTGATGTTCAGTTTTTCTCAGTGGATCAGAATTCCATGCAGGCTGCTGGTTGCATCCAGACCAGCGCATATTTCATGAACCCATTGTTTGACTTAACTGTTCCTCGGGTGGGTGTCAAACACTGATGGTATAAAAGCACCGGCTTCCTCTGTTATGTTTCAACATTTTTATTGATGACAATTCAAATGAAATACATTTCACCATGTGCGTACACATTTCTTCAAAAACAAGCATAGCAAACTAGACACCTTGTAAATCATTCCATCATCAAACTTTTAAACATTTCCTTCCCCCCCCCCCCCCATTCATCTCTAGTGATTCTATGTTTCAACAATTTTATAAACAGCTCAACATGTTATGTATCAACTTGACACAGTCAACATCTCAGGAAAATTTAAACCCATGCCTCGCGTATCCGCTATGAACCTCTTACGGCTTTCACCCCCCCCCCCCCCCCCCCCCGACCATGAAAACATTTGCCTCATATATCAACTAGTATTCCAGAACCACATTCAAAGCCATCTTTAAGTTAGAAACAAATCAATGTCTCTCCTCCATCCAGCCCCGTGAGGTCTAGGCTCTGATGACCCCCACAGTACTGGCGAGGTTATCACATTTCAGACGGCGTGATAGTATTGATAAATAACAAAAACCACCGTTGCAGCAGAGTAATAAATACCCCAGCACTGTGATATACCATCCTTTTCCCCTATCCCCTCCTACCCCCCTCCCCATCCCCTCCCTCACCCTCCCCTTCTCCCCTCACCCACCCACCCCATGCCACATCATCACCTGCTAAGCATTCAAGATTCTACTACGCTCCACTGCGGTCAGGGAATCCCAAAATGGGAGCCAAATCCGGCAAAAAAGATCTCCCCTAGGGGTAGATAAATCTCCTACTCCCCGTCATTCTGATGCACATAAAATAAACATATGCGAGCGCCATTGCTGTAATGTAGGGTTGTCTCCGGATATCCAATGTTGCAAGATAGATTTCTTGCCAATTAACACTGTTCTTTTCAAAAAGGCCCTGAGTGCCCCAGGGAGAAAGGGGAACACCCTAAAAACTTCAAATAATTGTGATGGAAACAGGTGCCAAGTGACCCCCCCCCCCCCCCCCCCCACATCTGGGACACATGCTGTTTCACCCGTCGCCAGAATTCCAAAATCCTCGGGCATCTCCAAAGCATGTGTCCCAGCGTCGCCAAAGGCCGGGCGCATTTTAAACAGACATCATCAACCCGCATAGTTGCCTGGTGTGCCCGATACGGGGATATATACATCCTCAATAAAAACTTATAATGTAGCTCTTGCAACATCACATTCTCCATTAACTGTTGTCTACCCAAGAGACATGCCTTCATCTGATCCCTCTGCAGATTAACCCCCAACTCCCTTTTCCAGCTGTCAACTAATGTATCATAATCTATGTCTCCTAAGTGTTCCCGTAGTGTATTGTGATAATATTTCAAGGGGATCATCAATTGCGCATCCAGACCCAAAATAGTCAATAATATTTCCCATACCTGTGGTGTTAAGGCTACAGCCGGCAAAGATCTGAGGTAGTGCTGAATCTGAAACATAGAAAGGAAATTGACCTTTGGAATTCCATATTCTTTCTGTAGAAGTTCCGGTGTCTTAAGTACCCCATCTTCCGTGTATAACTGATATACATATTGCAATCTCCGAGCTGCCCAAGTACTCAAGTCTACCGAGGTAGAACTCGGCAAAAAATCTTTATTACCTTGAATCGGCAACAAGGGCGAAACGTCCGCCTGTAAGCCATAAAAGTGACATATCCAACGCCACGTCTTCCGTACTGGTAATACCAGTGGTGCGAAAGCCTTCGATGTGCACAACTGCCCCGGTTGGGAATGCAACCACGCACTGAAATGCAGGGGGGCAAACAAGCGCGTCTCCAACTCCGAACAAGAAAAATAAGTAGATCCACGAAACCAGTCCGTCAAATGACGCAAGTTACTAGCAACTGAAAATAACTTAACACTTAACAATCCCAGACCCCCCTGAGCACGAGGAAGGAAGAGCTGCGACGCCCTCAACCGAGGCCGTCTACCCTTCCAGAGAAACCTCGTCACAAGTCTAGTCACAAAACTATCATCACTATGTTTTAAAAATAAAGGTAGCATCTGTAAGACATAAAGCCACTGCGGGACCAGGATCATATTATATAAAGCAATTCTTCCCATGAGGGACAAGGGAAGGGGATACCACCCCCATAAGGCCCGCTGCATATGGATGCGTAAGGGTTGAATATTGACTTCATATAGACGTGTTAGGTCCGATGGTATAAACACTCCCAAATACTTTAGTGGGCCGGGGAACCATGCTAGCTGGAACTCTCCCTCCCAAGATTCTCTAATCGAGGACTGGACCGGGAAAGCCACGGACTTCTGTAAATTAAGGGTGAACCCGGAATAGTAACTAAACTCTGCTATAGCGTCAAGGAGACTGTTCAGGGACACCGCCGGATTGGTCAATGTCAACAATATATCATCAGCAAAAGCTAATGTTTTCACCGAAAATGAGGGGCCTTCCACTCCCGAAATCCCCGTGTCCTTCTGTATAATCCGCAGCAGTGGTTCCAGATATAACAAAAATAACAACGGGGATAGTGGGCACCCCTGTCTCGTACCCCGAGCTATGGGGAAGTTAACGGAACGCAGACCATTTACCACCAAAGAGGCCTTGGGATCACAATATAGAGTCGCAATAGCCTGACCATACCAACCATTCAATCCCACGTAATCTAAGACACCAAACAGATAGTTCCAGCACACTTTGTCAAACGCTTTTTCTGCATCTAAACTCACTAATAGCAGTGGTTCCTCCTGAGCGTGACTATGTGCAATTGCCAGACACACTTTACGAACATTAATGGATGAGTGTCGGCCCTTGACAAAACCTACCTGTCCCTCACCTATCAAAGTGGTCATGTGGGGTGCCAGACGGTCCGCCAACACTCTGGCCAGGATTTTCAAATCTACGTTGATAAGTGATATAGGTCTATACGACTGGACAATCCGGTGGCTTACCCGGTTTTGGAATGAGGGTAATCAATGCCTCATTAGCATGCGGAGGAAGCTCCCCTTTTATTATTGATGTGTCAAAAAAAGCAGTCAATGCCCCAATAATCTGGGGCAGCGTACACTGATAATATTCGGGCGTGTACCCATCGGGACCGGGTGCTGTACCTCTCTTAAGAGACTTAACCACTGCTTGTATTTCTGTAGCTCTCAAGGGGGCATTGAGCTGACATACTACTTCTGCCGGTAAACGCGGTATACCTGAGTCTTCTAAGTAATTCACTATGGATGGGCCACTTTGAGCGTCTGGGTCCGTATATAAAGTGGCATAAAAATCACGAAAAAGCTGCAAGATTTCCACTAATCTATTCTCCCGAGTGCCGTCTGGTTTTTTCAAAGATGGGATAAACCGATTACCACCCCAGGCTCTTACAACTCTAGCCAACAATTTACCTGTCTTGTTGCCGTAGCGATGAAAGGTAAAGGTGCGATGGAATAATTGTTTCTTAACACGCTCATGAATGAGGGAATTCAAAGCTGCAAGCGTTGAAACCATCTCTTCCCTAAATATTTTAGAAGGTGTCGCAAGGTATCTACGTTTTGCCATCTGGTACTTATGTTCCAGCTGGATTATCCCCTGCGTCATACGTTTCGCCCTTGCGCACATATACAAAATGATATCCCCTCTCATTACAGCTTTTGCTGTCTCCCAATATAATTGTGCTGTGTGCTCATGATCCACATGTGTATCTGCAAACATCGACCACTTTTGACGCAGATAAGCTTGGAAATGGGTATCTCCTGACAAATATGCTGGAAAATGCCACTGTCGTCCCTGCAAACGTGCCGCCCCCAATTCTACATCCACCTAAATCAAAGCATGGTCCGAGACCTCCATCGGGCCAATCTCTACATGCAATACTTGGGAAAAAAGACTAGCTTCTATCAGTATGTAGTCTATCCTGGACCATGTACCGTGAGCACGGGAAAGATGAGTATAGTCACGCACATTAGGGTTCATCAACCGCCAAGGATCCACCACGTTCAATGTTTTGCACAGATATCGCAAACCCCTGTCTCTGCCCATTGCCACTCCCGCACCCGGGGTCGATCTATCTAGTTGCCCGTCCATCACTTGATTAAAATCCCCCATGAGGATCCACGGTGCTGTTGGATGTTGCAACCCAAGTCGTGTAATATGCTGGAAAAGGGAGTGATCGTACACGTTCGGCCCATACATATTAAGTAGATAAATCTCTTGGCCCATCACATTTAAATGTAACAGCAGATACCGTCCCTGAGTATCGCAATCCACCACCCGTGTTTTACATTGCAAGTTTTTATGAATGAGCACCGCCACTCCCCCCCTCTTCCCCTGCGCAGAGGAATAAAAGCATTCCCCCACCCATCTCTGTCTCAATTTCAGATGTTCTACATCAGATAATTTTGTCTCTTGCAAGCATGCGATAGAGGCTTTGTGACGCTGCAAGGCCGTTAAAATTTTTGAACGCTTTACTGGGGAGTTAATACCAGATACATTCCAGGTGATAAATCAGGGTGCTTGAAATTTTACCTTAATCCCAAAACATCACTGGAGGCACCCCAAAAAGCTCCACAGCAAATACCGCCCCCAGGTGCCCAGCCATCACCCAGGGGTCTCGACTATCCCACCCCCCACAGCAGCACACCAGAACATATGCAAACCTAACCATAGTTTCTCGTGGCATCCCCCCATCACATCTCATACACAAACTCCAAGTACCATACATTCCCCCCTCCTCCCACCTGTCCCTCCCATTAAAAAAAATCCCCCCCCCTGCCACCCCACAGCCCCACATAACTTTACTATCCCTATCTAGGTAGAAGTCACCAACTATGCGAGGACCCCCACCCCGCTCCGAACCCTGTCATAGTCCAAGAGACTCCTTAGCTTACAATAATATCAATTACATTGGCCTCCTGATTTCTCCATCACCTGTAGGCAGCTCTAGCAAAATTCATGGAGCATAAAGTCAAGCTGTTGCAGGAGGCTCTTTCAGCACTCGGTTCACAAACTGTAATGCTGATTGATCCAATGTGAAAGTTTCAAAGTGGCAGGGTATAGTAGTAAAAAACGAATTTTCTTGTTCACCAGGGTCGTGCAGATCGGGTGAAATTTCCTCCGCCTCTCTTGGACACTAGCAGAATAGTCCTGGAATATGTGGATCCGAGACCCTGCATATGCTAGTGAGTCCCGCTTCAATCTATAGCCCTGCAGGATCTCATCATGGATGTAATTGTGGACCTTGATAATAACCACTCCGCCTGCTGTTGCAACCTCTTTTGTAAGCTGCTGATTTCAGGCTCCCAGCGCTGCACCGTGTCTTCAATGTCCGAGACTCACTTTTCTGCTTCTGTAGTGCGTCCTGCTAGGTCCGCCAAGAGTCCATCAAATTTGCCAAACTGCCCCTCCAGCGACGCAAACCGCGGTTCCAGCGCTGTTCCCACTGCTGCGACTAGTTGAGACATTTTTCGGCGAACCCGGCGCCATCTTGGAGTCGCCTCCCGATGTGAGCGCCTTCTCCTTGTCACTTTTTGCTGTCTTCCTTGGGGCTCCAGACGGCATGGATAAAAGGAATTGTTCCATGCAATCTGCACCAAACTGCTGGTACGTAAGGTTCCAACGTCGGACCGCTTTAATGGTATTTCGCGGGTTCAGAGCGAGCAGGGGTCCCAGAGCAGCGCGGAAACGTGGCTACTGCTCGCTGCGCATCACGTGACCTCCCGGCTTTCTCTGTTAAAGGAGCTGCTTCAAAAGTCGAGCTGGGACAGCAGAGAATCATGTTGTTGGGAGGCATCTATACATGTACATATTGTTATAGCGATACAGCTGGCCCTAGTCACCAGGACCATCCCTATTGAAATACACCTCCCATTGTCTGGGAGACGGATCGGGCAACATCCCTGCCAGGAGAGCCAAAGTGCGAGGGTGCAGTTGGCATAGGTGCACTTCTATGGGAATTCACTTTTATGTGGGCACAATTCATCCCTAGTGTTTACTTGGTTCAATCTTATTTCTTTGTCCTGTTTCTGCAGAGTCACAACCACAAGAAAGTGTGTGACATCTCAACTGAAGCGATTCATCAGCCTGCGCACTCCCAGATTGTCAGGTCTGAGGTCATCCTTCGCCAATGCTATCAGCATTTCAAGTGGCGAGGGAGCGGGATTAGGAATGTGAATGAATGAATTGATATTCAGATGTTGCAGTGTAGGGATTTGGCAGATGCCACACCCTTGGGCACAGGTGCTGTTCAAGGAATTGTATCAGACAGAGGAATCACATCGGTCACAGGAGATGTGTGAGAACCTTCCTTGGGACACAATTGACCGCAGCTAATGTGGTTGCCTGGGGCAAATTATATTTAACTGCCCAAAGCTGGTGGCAGGATACCCGAGCCTGAGTGATTGGAGAAGCATTAATTCATCAAGCTGCGGTTTGGTGCAGGTGGGTTCACTGCACCTGGGTTGGATGCACTTTGCTGTGCGGCGGGGGTGTCCTGGGTACAGCACATAGCGCATTGGTCAGTCTTCTTTATGGTGGCGGACTGGGTGGTTTATTTATAGTTTCTAAGAGCTTACAGTGTGGCTCAGGTATCCTGGTTTGGTTGTTTGCATTAAATATAATCATGCCTTTTAATAAAGCTGCGGCCAAGTTGTTCCCACTTAATTACAAAGTAAATGTGTTGTCATTTATTTATTTAAATCATTTTTATTGATGACCATGTCAGCATAAATTACATACAACAAAACAGTGTTATCCAACAAGTAATATGTCAACATTCCATAAAACCAAGTTACAGTCTGTCATCACAGGTTTTACATTTTCTCCCCCCCTCCCCCATGCAAACACTATTTTCCACAGTAGGGCCTGATGGTATGGCCATGATAGAACAGTAATAGTTTACATATATGGTATCTCAACTTTCCTTTTGTCATTCACCATTCCATCTGCACACCATCCCTCCCAATTCCCTCCCCCTCCTCCTCAATACCCTTCCCTACCCACTACTCCCCCCCCCCCCTCCACCCTGCGGGCTTACCCATTCAGAATTCTACTGCGGGCTGTTGGTGTCAACGTGTCCCAAAATGGAGCCCAACACTGGAGCAGATAGTCCCCTTTCCGAGAGGCCAGATCTTCCACCTCTCTGCGCTCCATAGCGCTCAGGGAGATTATTAAGGATCTCCACCGCTGTAAGCTGGGGGGATCTGACGATATCCAGCCCAGCAAGATTGTCTTCTTTCCCATGGCAGTTGCTCTGCGGGTAAATGCTAACATACCTTTCTTCTGGCAACCCTTCACCTGGTATGTGTCAAACAAAAGAACAGGAGAAGGGCGCCAATCTGTCCCCCAAATTGCTGACATAAATGTACAAATCCAAGTCCAAAAGGCTCGGACTAGGGGACATAGCCAAAACATGTGGCCCAAGTGTGCCCCCAGCCTTGAGCACTTCAGACAGTCATCTTGGGGTCTTAAAGTAGCCCTGAATGCTCTATGTGGCAAGATGTACAATCGCATGGTAAATTTGTAGTGTAATTCGTGCAGGGTCACATCTCCAAAGGTTCTGTATCCAGTGATTAGGCTAGTCTGCACCATCTTATCTGTGATACGACACCCCAGCTCTCCAGACCAAGCCTGAGCTGGTATCTCATAATTTATCCCAGGACATGCATCTCTGAGCTGGGTGTGGAAATGTTTTAGGGGAACCAAAAGCTGCACCTCCAGATCGAATAGGTCTGTGAGTTGCCTCCGTCTCCGCGAGGTCAACGAGGTTCGTGGGAGGGAGGCAACATAGTGACTCAGTTGTAGATATGGCAAAAAAGCCCAGGGGGGAAGCCCATCGCTCTCGCAAAGGTCTCTAAATGGTTTACAGGCACTTGAAAGAGAAATATAATTCCTCCCTCCCTCCATGCTCGATATACTGCCGAGTCCGTACCAGCCGTAAAATCTGCGTTGCCTCCAATCGGCAGTAGTGGAGACGAGTGGTGCTCAAAGCCTCTAAATTTGCAAAGCCAGCGCCATGCTCGCCGCAATGGCAAAAATATGGGAGCATAACCCTTCGTGGTGGGTGCTCGCCCCCCTGGGGCATGTAACCAGTAGCTAAAATGAAGAGTACTCAACACCTTGGTCTCTGCAAATGGGAAAGAAAAGAAAGATGTGCCCCGAAACCAGTCACTAATATGTCTCATACAACCAGCCACTGAGAATCTCTGTATACTATGTATGTCAAGCCCTCCCTTGCTCACTAGAAGGTATATCTGTGCGAATGGGACCCGGGACTTCTTACCCCTCCAAAGAAATTTCACTAGTTATCGATGTAGTTGCCCTTCGTCTTTTCTCAGAATAAACAGTGACAGCACCTGGATCACATACAGCCACTTGGGGACCAAAATCCTGTTATACAATGCGACTCAGCCCCACAGTGACAGCAGGAGGTGTCGCCACATTTCTAGGGAACGGCCTGTCTCAGTCCACAGGGGAGCAAGGTTGATCTTGTAAAGCTGTGTCAGCGAAGTCGGGATTTGGATCCCAAGGTATTGAAGGTGTTCTGTGGCCCACCTCAGTGGGAATGGCCCTGCCCATTTCGCCCTTACCGAGAGGGGAATCAACAGTGCTTCTGACTTTTGTAAATTCAGTTGGAAACCTGAGTAATATCCAAATTCCTCAATATGCTCCAGCGCTACCATAAGAGATCTTTGGGGCTGCGTTAAGACCAGTAAAATATCATCTGCGTAAGCTAATACTGTAATGGGAAGCTGAAGTAATTGTACCCCCACGATCTCCGGATCCTGTATGATGTTATGCAACAGGCGTTCTAAGTATATGAGGAACAGAAGCGGAGACAGTGGGCAGCCCTGCCTGGTGCCACGTCGCACCGGAAACCTTGAAGTGCACATCCCATTCATCAGAACTTGGGCCCCGGGGTCGGTATATAACGCTTCCACTGCTTGTATGTACCACCCTGACAGGCCTATATAGCGGAGCACTGCAAAAAGGTAGGCCCGGTTTACCTGATCAAAGGCTTTCGTGGCATCTAAACCCGCCAATAGCAAAAGCTGCCCTGTCGACTCAGCATGTGCAATGGCGAGTAAAGCTCTGCACACGTTCGGTCCCGGGTGTCTCCCCCTCACGAATCCAACCTGGTGGTCGCCTGCCAAGGTCGGAAGATATTGGGCCAGCCTATCTGCTAATACTTTGGCCAGAATTTTTTGTCTACATTTAGGAGCGAGATCGGGCGGTAGGACCCTGGCAAGTTCGGGGGTTTACCTGGCTTGGGTATAAGGACAATTAAAGCTTCATTCGCTCCCCTGGGCAGCCTCCCTTCTGCCACGGCCTCCTCAAGATGTAAAGTCAGGGGAACACTCAATTGGTTCGTTAACAGTTTGTAGTACTCTGTAGAAAACCAGTCCAGGCCCGGGGCCTTACCCAAAGTTAAGGCTTTAATCGTCTGTGTATCTCCCGGGCCTGGAGGGGGGCACACAGCTGGACTCTAGCCGCCTGCGATAAGGTGGGGAGGCCCGCATCCTTCAAATAGTCTTCCAGAGACGGTCCCTCCCTCTTTGGCTCCTGTTGGTAAATCTGGGAAAAATAATCATAGAAGATTCTCGTTATGTCCCTGGGGTGGGACCTACGGGACCCATCCGGCGCCAGCATCGTAGGAATGACCAGTCTTTAACCACCTTAGCGAGCAGTTTCCCTGGCCGATTACCAAACTTATAGTACTGTTATGTGCGCTCAGATAGCTAATAATCTCACCCCTCATGACCGCTTTTGAGGTTTCCCAAAACAATGTCGGCTTATCCTTGTGGGCTGCATTCGCGGTCTCAAATAGGTCCCATTTTTGAGTCAGAAATTCACGGAAATCTTTGTCCCCAAAAAGATAGGCCGGGAATCTCCAAGATTTGAACCCCCCCCCCCCCCCCCACTTCATGGCCCAACGTTATGTCCGCCCAGACTGGAGTATGGTCTGAAATTGCCATGGGGCTCATGTCTATCTGAGTCACCTGGGAGAACAGAGATGTAGAGACAAGGATATAATCAATGCGGGACCAAGTCTTGTGGGCCTTAGATAGGTGTGTATAGTCCCACCTTTGGGGGAACAGTAGCCGCCAAGGGTCCACCAAGCCTAGTAGTTTACACAGATATGGCAATCCTTTGCTCCTAGGCAGCGCTCCCCACGCCCCGACCACAGAGCGATCTAAATCTGGATCAGAAACCTGGTTGAAGTCACCCGCTATAATCCAGGGGGCGGTGCCATATTTTAGGCCGAAATTAATCAACGTCTGAAAGAACCCAGCATCGTATGTATTGGGGCCATATATGGCACACAAGTAGTATTCCCACCCCATTATGTTAAGATGCAGCAAAACATATCTTCCCCCTGGGTCCTTCTCCACCAGTCTAGATGTGCATGGTAACCCTCGTTTAATCAATATGGCCACCCCTCCCTGTTGGGTTCCTGAGGATGAGAAGTAGCACTCCCCTACCCACTGTTGGCGCAGCTTTTGGTGTTCCTCGTCAGAGAGTTTGGTCTCCTGTAGGCAGGCTATAGAAGCCCCTTGTCGTTTTAGATTTTAAAGGATTTTTGAACGTTTAATTGGGGAAGTTATCCCCGCTACATTCCAAGTCACTAACCGTATGGGTGGGGTCATAGCTTATCCCATTTCACCACCCTGCGCAAGATTATCATACTCATTGCATAGCCCCGGTTGCCCAGCCTCAACCCGGGGCATTCTCTCCAATCCCCAGTCTCTGGTTCATTTACCACACATTCACTCCAACCCACAGCTACTCCCCAAGCCCGCCGTACACACCAACTATCACACTGCCCGCAGTTGCCCCTCAGCCCCTCTACCCTTACCGCCCTCCCCACCCCCCTTCCCTTTCCTCCCCGTATCCCCTCCCCCTCTTCCCTTTACCCTTATCCCCCCAAAACTCACCACCACTGTACATACAGGGGTGGATGAAAGGGTCAGAGATGCTAAGAGACCCCGTCCTCAGTTCAGTCTATATAACATTCAGTCCTCCGCCGCTCCAGATCACAATGGCTCATGCAGGAAAGACACTGAAAGTCGGTAGCCGGTTTCTTTGATTTCAACTTTTCTCGGTCTTGTAGTAGTCCCACAGGCCATCTCCGCTCCACGTGGTTCCTTTCCAGACATCTCCTTTGGTCGCCAAGAGCCAGGACTGTAGTGCCACACTTGAACTTTGTAAACTTTCCGCTATGGACTGCAAAACACGAGGCAACTGCCTTCTCACCAACCACCACAAAACCTCCCAAAATGCAGGGAATTACTCGTTACATGTGTGACTCCACCTCACGTGGTCTGCTGACTCAGCCACTCCAATGCCGCCTCCGGTTGTGCAAACGAAGTCCATGTCCCATTCTTCAGGACCCGTAGGATGGCCGGGTATTGCAGTGTAAATCGGTAATGCTGTTCCACCAGCTGGGAGCACACTGTTGGGAAGGCCCGGCGTTGCGCTGCCAGTGTAGCGGAGTAATCTTGAAAGATATGCACCGTAGCGCCATCATATTACGTTGTTTCTCTTTTAGATTTAAATGCTTTCAGGTCGGCCGCTTTCTGGGGATAACTGTTATCAATAGAAATCAAACAAAATAAAACATGGAAAAGAAAATAAGATGATACCTTTTTTATTGGACATAACTTAATACATTTCTTGATTAGCTTTCGAAGGTTGCCCTTCTTCGTCAGATCGGAAATAAGCAAATGTGCTAGCTGACAGTGTATGTACGTGAAAACATTCAAGCATTACTATGGGAGGATGGGGGTGGGTAGGAGGTATGCATGGGGACATCAAAGCATATCATTGATATTCTAACAGGATGGGTGTGGATATGTGAGGGGTGGGGTGATCAACAGAGACATACAGCTTTATGGTTTATAATGGGCTAGGAACCCCAGATCCTTGTTAAGTCCTTTCTGTTGGGTGTTAAAATATTCAATCATTCTGACTTCAAAGGTCTTACGTTCTTGTATGGTTTTAAAGTTACCTTTCAGGATTCTCACTGTGAAGTCACTGGTACAGTGTCCTGGTCCTGTAAAATGCTGACCAACAGGTGTGGGAACCCTACTGGCACCAGTATTGTTCATGTGATGTTTATGTAAATTGAATCTTGTCTTAAGCATCTGGCCTGTTTCTCCAATATAGCATCCTTCGTTACGTTTTTTACACTGAATGATATATACCACATTGGAAGATGAGCAAGTGAAAGATCCCTTTATGTTGAATATCTTTCCTTTGTGGATGACTTTGGGGTCCTGTGAAATATTTTGGCATAGTTTGCAACTGGATAAATTACAGGGAAGTGTGCCCTTCTGTTCCTTTTCAGTCTGTGATGGAAGTTTACTTCTGATTAGCTTGTGTTTTAAGTTGGGTGGCTGTCGGAAGGCCAGTACTGGTGGGGATGGGAATATCTCTTTCAGTAATTCATCCTCCTGGAGTATAGGTTGTAGATCTCTTATGATTTTCCTCAGTTTTTCCAGCTCTGGATTGTATGTCACTACAAGGGGGATTCTGTCTGTGGATTTTTTCTCCTTGTACTGTAGCAGATTCTCCCTGGGTGTTTGGAGGATAACTGTGAAATTTGGCGATTACCACTCTTGGGCGGTTGTCTCTCGGGGACTTGGGGCCCACTCTATGTGCTCATTCCAGGCGGATGTGGCGCCCCTCCCCCACCTCCGGGAAAGTGGCCTGTAGCCAAGTCTCTAGTGTCTGTTTGAGTTGCATGTCTGGCAGCGCTTCAGAAAAAAACACAAATCTCAGATTGTCGCAACGTGATCGATTTTCTAAATCCTCAAGTTTTTGATTACAGTCCTGTAGCAAGCAAGATAGCCGTTCCAGCTCCCCAGTACACTCCTGCTGGCCATCCTCCACCTCCGCCACCCTCGCCTCCAGCTCACCTGTGCGTCGGGTTAACTCCGACGTTAGGGCAGTGATCCCTGCAATCTGTTCAGACAACTGTTCAAATTTCGGGTCCATGGCGCACACTACTGCAGCCGTCAGGTCCAGAATGAGGGAGTCAGAGGGCGGGTGGGGAGGCGATGCTGCCAGGGAGTTTGCCACCATTTTGGATTCGCCAAGCTTTTGTTTCTCGTCCTTTTTCTTTGCGCTTTTGAGCACTTGCACCATTGCGGATCGAGTAATATATTTGTCCATGTAAGGTAAGAGTTTATGTTGTATTTGGCTTTGTTTAGTGGCGATAAAGTCGGCAAATTTCAATGTTTTTGGACGGGGCTCTGAGCAGCTCCGGCGTCACACGTCCTTCCTGCTCACCGCATCACGTGACCCCTCTGTGTTGTCATTTATTAATTTGGGTTTCGTATACTAAAGAGGCTGGGGCAGGGTGTCACAGTTGCCTATGTTAATGCTGTGATGGCTGACTTGAAGCATTCTGTAGGGAAGGGTGAGCATCTTTGCAGAGATCTTGCTTCTGTGAGAGGGGAGTTGGAGAATTTACAGCTGGATTCTGACAGTGGTGGTTCGCGTTCTAATAGCCCTGCTGCCTTTCCTCCTGCTATTCTTGTGTTATCTGTTTCTGCTCGCCATGGTCTCACTGACAAGGAGCAGGCTTCTTCGCTTCTCCAGGTTAGTTTGCCTTTCGCTTCCTGAGTTGGGGGGGGAAGAGGAGCATGATAACAAAGGTTCTATTTCAGAATGGATTTCGTGGTGCACACAGTACTGAGGGGTTGATGGCCACAACATTAGATGAAATACGGCAGGGACTGGATGCACATGTCAGCTATCTTATGGTTTTCTTGGATGTGTCTGATGCATTTGATTTACTTACCTACGTTCCTACTTACTTATTACTCATGGATTTGTTAACTGCCTTTATGAAGAGATTCACCCAAGGTACAGTTTAACATAAAAGTATAGTTTAACATAAAATTTACAATTTTTTTTTTTTTTATTTCTTTATTTATAGATTTCAAAATTAAACATTCATATATAATAAATGTGGCAAATCAGGTAATACACCCATAAGAACAATTATTACCATCCTTTACATATTCAAGGATTATCAGAAAATAACATAGTACTAAGTCCACAACATAGTGATGAAGATACAAAACAATTTATAGTAACATAGTAGATGACAGCAGAAAAAGACCTGCACGGTCCATCCAGTCTGCCCAAGAAGATAAATTCATATGTGCTACTTTTTTTTATTTGTACTGTCCTCTTCAGTGCACAGACCGTGTAAGTCTGGCCAGCCCTATCCCCGCCTCCCAACAACCAACCCCACCTCCCAACCACCAGCTCTGGCACAGACCGTATATGTCTGCCCAGCACTATCCCCGCCGCCCAACCACCAGCCCCTGCACAGACTGTATATGTCTGCCCACACTAGCCCCGCCTCCCAACCACCAGCTCTGCCACCCATTCTAGGCTAAGCTCCTGAGGATCCCTTTCTTCTGCACAGGATTCCTTTATGTTTATCCCACGCATGTTTGAATTCCGTTACCGTTTTCATCTCCACCACCTCCCGCGGGAGGGCATTCCAAGCATCCACCACCCTCTACGTGAAAAAATACTTCCTGACATTCTTCTTGAGTCTGCCCCCCTTCAATCTCATTTCATGCCCTCTCGTTCTACCGCCTTCCCATCTCCGGAAAAGGTTCATTTGCGGATTAATACCTTTCAAATATTTGAACGTCTGTATCATATCACCCCTGTTTCTCCTTTCCTCCAGGGTATACATGTTCAGGTCCGCAAGTCTCTCCTCATACGTCTTGTAACGCAAATCCCATACCATCCTCGTAGCTTTTCTTTGCACCTTTTCAATTCTTTTTACATCCTTTGCAAGATACGGCCTCCAAAACTGAACACAATACTCCAGGTGGGGCCTCACCAACGACTTGTACAGGGGCATCAACACCTCTTTTCTTCTGCTGTTCACACCTCTCTCTATACAGCCTAGTAACCTTCTAGCTACAGCCACCGCCTTGTCACACTGTTTCATCGCCTTCAGATCCTCAGATACTATCACCCCAAGATCCCTCTCCCCATCCGTACCTAGCAGACTCTCACCGCCTAACACATACGCCTCTCTTGGATTTCTACTCCCTAAGTTCATCACTTTGCATTTCTTCACATTGAATTTTAATTGCCAAACCTTAGACCATTCTTCTAGCTTTTTCAGATCCTTTTTCATGTTTTCCACTCCCTCCGGGGTGTCCACTGTGTTACAAATCTTAGTATCATCCGCAAATAGGCAAACTTTACCTTCTAACCCTTCGGCAATGTCACTCACAAATATATTGAACAGAATCGGCCCCAGCACCGATCCCTGAGGCACTCCACTACTCACCTTCCCTCCGAGCGAATTCCATTCACCACCACCCTCTGGCGTCTGTCCGTCAACCAGTTCCTAATCCAGTTCACCACTTTGGGTCCTATCTTCAGCCCATCCAGTTTATTTAAGAGTCTCCTGTGGGGAACCGTGTCAAAAGCCTTGCTGAAATCTAAGTAGATTACATCTATAGCACGTCCACGGTTCAATTCTCCGGTCACCCAATCAAAGAATTCAATGAGATTCGTTTGGCACGATTTCCCTTCGGTAAAACCATGTTGTCTCGGATCTTGCAACTCATTTTCTTACAGGAAATTCACTATCCTTTCCTTCAGCATCGCTTCCATTACTTTTCCAATAATCGAAGTGAGGCTTACCGGCCTGTAGTTTCCAGCTTCTTCCCTATCACCACTTTTGTGAAGAGGGACCACCTCCGCCGTTCTCCAATCCCTCGGAACCTCTCCCATTTCTAAGGATTTATTAAACAAATCTTTAAGAGGACCCGCCAGAACCTCTCTGAGCTCCCTCAATATCCTGGGGTGGATCCCATCCGGTCCCATGGCTTTGTCCACCTTTAATTTTTCTAGTTGTTGATACACACTCTCTTCCATGAACGGTGCTATATCCACTCCATTCTCAAATGAACTTTTGCCAGTCCATTGTGGTCCTTCTCCCGGATTTTCTTTAGTAAAAACAGAACAAAAGTATCTATTTAGCAAATTTGCCTTTTCTTCATCATTATCTACATAGTGGTTTGCAGTATCTTTTAGTCTCACAATTCCCTTTTTAGTCATTCTCCTTTCACTAATATACCTGAAGAAATTTTTGTCACCCCTCCTTACCTTTCTAGCCATTTGTTCTTCCGCTTGCGCTTTTGCCAGACGTACCTCTCTCTTGGCTTCTTTCAGTATCCTCCGGTATTCCTCCCCGTGTTCCTCATCTTGAGTTTTTTTGTATTTCTGGAATGTGAACTCTTTAGCCTTTATTTTCTCAGCCACTTGCTTGGAGAACCATAGCGGTTTCCTTTTTCTCTTGCTTTTATTTACTTTCCTTACATAAAGGTTTGTGGCCCTATTTATAGCTTCTTTCAGCCTGGACCACTGTCCTTCCACTTCTCGTACGTCCTCCCAGCCCATCAGCTCCCTCCTTAGGTATTCCCCCATTTTACTAAAGTCAGCACGCTTGAAATCCAGGACTTTGAGTTTTGAGTGGCAACCCTCCTCTTCAGCCGTCATATCAAACCAAACCGTTTGATGGTCACTGCCGCCCAGGTGGGCACCCACTCGGACATTTGACACGCTATCCGCATTTGTGAGCACCAGATCCAGCGTCGCTCCCTCCCTCGTGGGTTCCATGACCATTTGTCTGAGCAGAGCACTTTGGAAAGCATCCACAATCTCTCTACTTCTTTCTGATTCCACAGACGGAACCTTCCAATCTACATCCGGCAGATTGAAATCTCCCAGCAACAGCACCTCTCTCTTCTTTCCCAACTTTTGAATATCTGCGATCAGGTCTTTATCTAATTCTTCCAATTGTGTTGGAGGTCTGTAGACAACACCCACGTGGACAGAGGTTCTATCATCTCTTTTTAAGGTGATCCATATCGCTTCTTCCTTACCCCAGGTCCCTGTCATTTCGGTTGCTGTGATATCATTTCTCACATATAGAGCTACTCCTCCACCTTTACGACCCTCTCTATCCTTCCTAAATAGATTATAGCCTGGTATGTTTGCATCCCAT
Source organism: Microcaecilia unicolor (assembly GCF_901765095.1). Classification (NCBI taxonomy): domain Eukaryota; kingdom Metazoa; phylum Chordata; class Amphibia; order Gymnophiona; family Siphonopidae; genus Microcaecilia; species Microcaecilia unicolor. Next base: position 113,512,865 of record NC_044040.1, read on the forward strand.
TCATGGGAACCATTGAGCCATGTCTCTGTGATTGCAACAACGTCCAAGTCTGCCTCCAACATCAGGGCTTGAAGGTCATGAACTTTGTTGCCAAGACTGTGAGCATTTGTGGTCATCACTTTCCATTTACATTTCCTGGTATGTGTTTCAACATTTGATATTTTGGTGTGTTTTCTGTCTTTGGGTCCCAAAAGAGGAAAAGTTAAGAGAAAAACTCTAAATACTATAATGAGAGGATGAAGTCTTTGCCAGCGGTTTTAGCTCCCTTCTGGTGCTCTCAAGATTTGATCGCCACCGCTTTCTTTAGCAATTACAAAATGCTTCAATTTATCTGTGTCAAAGAATACATAATAGGCATTATTTAAGGAAATAAGACATCTACATGCAAATTTCAATTTGAATGTACCTCCCAAGGAAAGAATTCGAGGCCAAAGTCCCAAAAATTCTCTCCTCTTTCTCTACGTAGACTTACTAATATCTGGAAAAACTTGTATCTTTGATCCATAGGATTGAGCTGCCATAAATCTGAAGCAAAGTCTTAAGACATTGTTCCTATCGGTTTCAAAGGCAAAAGATACAAGAAGAGTCGTGCATTCTGTAATAGTCTCTAATGAAGATTCAAGAAATTGTGTTATATTTAAATCTGGAGCTTCCACTGAAGTTGTTTTGGCTCCTGTAATATAGTAAACTTTTACAATCGGGGGAAAAGCTTATTTTGGTATTCCCAATATCTCAAATAAATATTTCCGTAGCATTTCCAACGGCGGTATCAAAGGATTTTTTGGAAAATTTAGAAATCTTAGGTTATTACGCCTAAGTTGATTATCCAGGTATTCAACTTTCCTTTGCATGTTATCTCTATCTATTACTATATTACCAACAAGAGTTTGCAGTTTTTTAATTTCAAGTAAATTTAACTCACTTTTCTCCTCCTGAGCTTTAACTTTCGAATCCGTCAATTGCTGTTGATTTTTAATGTCCTTCACTTCAGTATTCAATGAAGACGAAACTTGTAGCAGGGACGAATTCATAATCTGGATCGCATCCCAGAGGGTCTCAAGGGTAACAACTGGTTGTTTTACAATCACGCCGGGTCCCACAGATGGAGGCGCCTGGATGGGGGAGGGCAAAGAGTCAACTTCTCCCGCTCTCCGCTCCGTTGTTTTTACATCCGGCGTAGAGAATCCAACAGGGCCGCTACCCGCCTCAAACCTCTCCAGCTGAGGCTCACCTGCCAGTTCCAGTTCTCCACCCGGTCTCGGCGGTACAGTCTGGTAGAGCGGACTCAGCGACGCCGCTTCCACGCTAAGATCCCCAGCAGATTGGCATTCTGGGGATCCAACCAAGGTAGGGACTTGAGACCGAAGCCCAAAGACTTCTAGAGTCGGCTGCTGCAGTGCTAAGTTGTTCGCGGGGCTAGGGGCGGCTTTAGCCCCAATCTTCCCCTTTCTCTTCACCATATTACGGGTGAGAGAAAGAGAAACGCTGCGAATGCTCAACTCGAGCCTCAGAGCTTCAAGCAGCACTTCCTCTCACGGACGCCATCTTGATAGCAACTTCCTACAATTTTGTTAACAGCATCACAATAGTAAAATAACCAAGAATAAACATAACTACAATAAATGAGGTAAACTTGAAAAGAGTAAATTGAAACTTAGTAACAGAACTATGGTGAAACAGTAAACAAAATATATACATTTAAGAGCATTGGAATTCAGCATTTGTGCTTTGGGAACTTAAAGATTGGGGTTTAAAGGAGGAATTCTAAGTTACTGATAGGCAGAATAAAAACATATAAAAAAGCAAATTTTATCAACTAATCTCCATAGTCTTTTCCCCTTAGTTTTATAACTTGAACTTTGTACCACATCATTAACAGATAGCCTCTAGCAGGCACTGCAGGATCTAGTTTAGTCTTCCCGCCCACCCCTAGGACAACTCTTCATTTATAGTCAGTTATTGTAATTAGGGTAACAAGCAAGGAGTGCTCTTACAGAATTTTAAATACATTTCATTACCGGGGGGTCACGTGACGCAGTGAGCGACGGTGGACGTGTGAAACATCGTCTGCCCAGGGGCCCACCCTAGACCCACGATTTTAAGCTAACCAGGACCCCGAAATTAAACAGGAAAGAAGGACTAACCTGGAAGAGGTGTATGGACAAGTTCTTAATCCAGTCCGCCATGTCTGTACCGGCAAAATCAGCAAAAAGAAAGGATGAGAGGCTCCGAGGAGCCGAAAACAAAATGGTGCCCGCCACTCCGCCTGGATTGCAACCTCCGGCGTCAGAATCGCTGGTGCTGGAGCTTACAGAAGCGGTGGTTAAAGCGCTAGATGCCCGATTTACACAACTATCGGAGCAGATAAATGGGATTACGGCGGTAACCACTGAGCTGACCCGCAGAGCGGGCGAACTAGAAGCGCGGGTGTCTGAAGTAGAGGACGTCCAGGTGGAACACGTGGCGACTCTAGAGAGACTCGAACATCTGACTCAAGAATACCAAGAAAAATTAGATGACCTCGAGAACCGTTCAAGGAGGGAAAACCTGAGGTTTGTGGGTTTTCCTGAGACTCTTGCGGAGGGGCAACTCAAAGAAACCCTGGAAATCTGGCTGAAAGCGCGATTCCCGGAGGCCAGTGAGGAAGGAGATATACACCTAGACAGAGCTCACAGAATAGGCCAAAAGCCCACCAGAGAAAACAGACCACGGGTGGTCATAGCAAAATTCCACCGTAATGCACAAAAAGCGGGGATATTGCGCTTGTATAAAGCCAACAAAGAAGAAGCCAAATTTGAAGGGGGAATCATAAGAATATTTCAAGACTACTCTGCGCCATTAACATCACGGAGAAGGGCCTTTACCCCTATCTGCTCCTGGCTAGTAGAAAAAAAGCAAAGATTTGCCTTGCAATATCCAGCCACCTTGAGGATTCAAACAAACACTGGATGGAAGAATTTTACAACACCTGAATCAGCCCAAGAGTGGATAAATACCGCACTGGGATGAAGGGCCTTGCTGTACTACAAGAGTCCCTGGCGGGACATGAGCACCGCAGCTAAGTGTTTTTGTGGACTGGGCTTGTGATAGAGAACAGGGAGTTCTAAATCCTGTATATAAGATTAATATGTTATGATTCTGTTTGAGATGTTGGGGGAAATGGTTCAATGAAAGTCTGAATGTATTGTGGAGGGGTTGGGGGTGGGCACCAGGTGTGTTATACGGGCCTGCTTGCCAATGGAGCAAGTTAGACGGGATAAGAGGGAAGGGGAGATTTTGGGGGGAGGGGGAGGGATGGGGGAAGGGGAGAGTTGGGTACAGGTATCTTCACCAGTCTTGCAGGGTACAAATGATATACAGATAAGAGACATTACTGTGTTGGAATGGAGGATAGCTAAGAGGGTGATGGGTCCTGGCTGGGAGACCCACCACCTTAGACTTTGCCAGAATTTTGTGCACACCCATGAAGTGAGAAGTAATGGCTAGGCCCCCAGCCCTAAGATTGGCATCTTGGAATGTATCGGGGATCTCATCACCTATTAAGAGAACTAAAATACTAGCCCATCTAAAAAGACACGCAGTCTCAATAGCATGTTTGCAGGAAACTAAGCTTACAGATGCAGAACACCAGAAACTCAGACAACAATGGGTTGGGGAATGCTACTACTCATCGGCAGAGGGTCGGAAGGGGGGAGTAGCCTTACTTATCAAAAAAGGGTTGGCGGGCCAAACGAAAGTGGTAGAAACGGACCAAGAAGGGCGATATGTCCTGGTGCATCTGAGCTATCAAGGTCGTGAGTATTATCTCTGTGGAATATATGGGCCTAATACAAGAAACACGCAGTTCCTACACTCACTAATACAATTGGGTACCAAATACGACACGGCTCCATGGATATTACTGGGGGATTTCAACCAAGTTTTGGATCCAGGACTTGATAGGTCATCTAGCACGGTCTGGGGAGCTATGGGCAGAGGTAGAGGGCTAGATCATCTCTGTAAAGTGTTGAATCTGGTAGATCCATTGCGTCTCTTGCACCCCACACAAAAGGAGTACACCCACCTCTCCAAGGCGCATCGTACTTGGTCACGTATTGATTACATATTAGTTGCCGCAACACTATTTTCAGCCACACAATCGGCAGAGGTGGGTCCGATGGCATTATTGGATCATGCTCTAATTTAAGTGGATATGAAGATGGGATATCCGGCTGACCAGCAGACCCGCTGGAGATTCCCTACATATTTGGCAGGGGACCCAGACTTTCGCAGTTTTCTAGAACAGAAATGGGAACACTATGCAGAGGAAAACAAATTGCACTGGGACACGCCTGGGCTGTTCTGGGAGACATCGAAAGCGGTGCTCCGGGGAGAAATTATAAGCTATGAAGAAATAGGCGAATGGCCCAGGGAATCATACAATTAGAACGACAATTCGCAGCCTCAAAACGTAAGCATCAACAACAACCAACACAAGCCCATTACGAACAGATGATGGCCACTCTTGCAGGGCTTAACTCTTTAATACACGAACGGACACAAAAATATCTTTTCCATAGAAAATTCCAATATTTTAAGTATGGTAATTGTACAGGGAAGCTGTTAGCTCGTATTGTCAAGACTTGGATGGGGAATTCCTATATACACACATTACAGGCCCTGGACGGCACTAGGAAACATCGGCCACAGGAGCTACTACATCTCTTTAAGGACCATTTTACAAGATTTTTCAGGGCAGAGCCGGAGGTAGAGAACACACAAATTAAAGATTACCTGGAAGATTCTAGAATTCCAAGTTTAACACCAGATATGAAAGAACAACTTAATGCCCCTTTAACAGCTCAGGAGATACAAAAGGTGATAGGGTCTCTTCCAGGGGGAACTAGCCCAGGAGCAGATGGGTTTTCTGCTGAATACTATAAGTTGCTCTCTCACAGAGTGAGCGCACCTTTGGAAGGGTTCTTTGAAGAGGTGATAGAGCAGGGGCAGTTTCCGGCCGGAGTGAATGAAGCGCTCATTACACTGATACCAAAGCCTGGGAAAAACCCTGAAGAAATAGAATCATATAGACCAATCTCTCTACTAAACGTAGATCTCAAAATCTTGGCTAAGATATTGGCGGAACGATTGGCAAAATATCTTCCCCATGTGGTGGGAGGACACCAGGTGGGCTTTGTGCGGGGACACCATCCGGGCCTTAATGTACGACGGGCCCTTTTGGCTCTAGCACATAGCCGGGCAAAGGGAGATCCCCTATTGCTGGTCAGTCTGGACGCGGAGAAAGCGTTTGATAAGGTGAGATGGGGATACCTCTTTGAAGTAATGAAACACGTGGGATTAGAGGGGTGGTACCTTCGCGCGGTAACATCTCTATACGTAGAGCCACATGCCTGTATCATAGTAAATAAAATGACGTCCCAGGCTTTTCCAGTACAGACAGGCACAAGGCAAGGGTGTCCATTGTCTCCACTGCTCTTTTTATTGTACATAGAACCTTTTTTGCGAACGGTGGAGAATAATGCAGACATAGCGGGAGTAACTCTATCCAACCTGACAATCAAAGTCTTAGCATTTGCGGATGACGTCCTCCTCACATTGACACAACCAAAGCGTTCCCTCCAGGGTTTACTGGAGATGGTAAATGAGTTCCAATACTATTCGGGGTTTACTCTAAACAGACAAAAGTCCATTGCCCTACCAAGTGAGCCGAGCATCTGATTACGGTGGGAGGGTCCCTTCCCCCTGCAGTGGAGAGAGGAGACAATAAAATATCTAGGAATCTATATAACAACCCATCCCGACCAAACACACAAGGTCAATCTAAAACCACTCTGGGAAACTACAAAAGAAGCATTACAGACGTGGCGTAGGTTGCCTTTGTCATTGTGGGGGAGAGTAGCTTTATTTAATATGATCTTAGTTCCGAAGTGGACGTATATCACTCAGGTACTATCACTACTCATAACCCGCAGAGAAGAGTTAGAGCTTCATGGGCTTTTAAAACAATTTTTATGGAGTGGGAAGAGGGCACGCGTCTCCTTGAGGCAAACATATTTACCCAGAAACAAAGGAGGGCTGGGAGTGCTTAGTGTTAAATGGATGTCGGCTGCGGGATGCATGAGACATATAGCAGACTGGCTGAAAGGCACAAGACATTTTACATACCCAGAAACAGAGTGTAGGATGTTGGGTGATACCCACTTCAGCTACTGGTTGCATGCCGGGCCGGGTAGGGTGAAAACACCTCAGCACCTTAAATTTTTGTTCATGCCATTAAAGAAAACTTGGAAGTGGATATGTGGGCTATTGGGGTTAAATGCCCAGATCACATCATACTTGCCGATTGGGGGAAATCTAGACTTCCCGGTGGGTAGCATTACACGCACGTTCAAACAGTGGAGGGAAGCCGGAATTTTCTTCCTATTCCAGGTTACTCAGAGGGACGGAGAACTATAGTCTAGGGGAAACCTGCAGGAGCATCTAGGATTAGAGCTGGGAGACTTCTTAGCTTACACACAGCTGCAGCACTATGTGCGGTCGCTCCCCAGGTCCGCGTTACAATACTCAGTGCGGGCACAACTAACAGAAATCCTAGATTTAGAGGCTAAACGCCCAGTCCCACTAAAATACTATCATGCACAAATTAGGGCTGCCCTGTCACCTGCGCCATATCCCCAGCTGACACAACTGTGGGCTGCAGAATTGAGAACTTGTATTGGGCCTAATGTTATACAGGCCTGCCTGCAGACATGCTATAAAGAATATGAGAATGTGGACATGCGAGAAACGCAATTTAAATTTTTGATGCGCCTCTTTATCTCTCCGCATAGAGCATACAGGGCAACATTAAGACCAACAGACGATTGCCCTAAGTGTACCGGGAGCGGAGCTCATTTGGGTCACATGTTCTGGCACTGTCCTCCAATACGGGCCTTTTGGTCTTTGATATGCGGGCAGGTCTCTCGGATGTGGCAGACACAATGGGTAGACAACCCAAGACTCTTGTTTGATGAATTCATTAACCGTGGATCCAGCAAGGCAGGCCAGCGTCAGTTTAAGAGAAGGGCAGTACTGATGGGGAAAAAATCAATACTCAAGTTGTGGCTTCAGGAGGACAAGCCAACAATTCAGCTCTGGAGGGGATACTTGATTTCACTCTGCGCTTTGGAGCGAAGGAGCATGCGTGATCTGGCTACCGCACGAGGGGAGAGATACCTACAATGTTGGATGCCATTTTTGGACACATTGCTGCCACGAGTTCGCAGTAGAATATTAAATGGATAACTTATCAGGGGGAACCTAAAAGACTGGTGAAGAGGGGGGAGGGAAGGGAGAAAATTGGAAATATCAAGATGACATGCACAGCTTTACAGCCGATATATAATTGTAAAGAGACTGAAGGGAATCCATAGCTATGTTATAAATAGAAGATGTAATTTACGCTTGATTGTCATCAATAAAAATATATTTAAAAAAAAAATACATTTCATTACCATCTAAGTAGGAAACACTAAATAAATCACACAATATACTGTATAAACTAAAAGACATTTTTATATTAGGCTAATATCCTTAATACTTTAGTAAGTTTTAAAATTATTGAAAAACTCAAAAATACTAAGATGGAGTCAGCAGTCCAGCAGCGAGAGCGGTGCTATAGAGTCTTTTGCATTGAGTGTCACATGTATGATTATCTCCCAGTTGTGTGTGCCCGATGCAAAGAGCTCTTAGCTCTCAGAGAACATGTCCGTTCTCTTGAGGCTAGAGTAGCAGACTTGGTGGAGCTGAGGGAGACAGAGAGGTACATAGAGGAGACCTACAGGGATGTTGTAGAGAAATCCCACCTCCAGTCTGGTAGCCCCTGTGCTACCTTGGAGGAGGGAGGTCTCCTAGAAGTAGAGCATCACCCTGGTGAATTAGGAAGTACTCCTATAGCCAAGACCTTCCCACTAGGGGATGTACTATCCTCTTGCACCGAGGATGAGTCTCCAAGTGCTGCTCAGGAGGGAAGGGTTAGGACAGCTGTTGTAGTTGGTGATTCGATCATTAGGCATACAGATAGCTGGGTGGCTGGTGGACGTGAGGATCGCCTGGTGACTTGCCTGCCTGGTGCGAAGGTGGCGGACCTCACGCGTCACCTAGATAGGATTTTAGATAGTGCTGGGGAGGAGCCGGCTGTCTTGGTACATGTGGGTACCAATGACGTAGGAAAATGTGGGAGAGAGGTTCTGGAAGCCAAATTTAGGCTCTTAGGTAGAAAGCTGAATCCAGAATCTCTAGGGTAGCATTTTCTGAAGTGCTGCTGTTCCACGCACAGGACCCAAGAGACAGGCAGAGCTCCAGAGTTTCAATGCGTGCATGAGACGATGGTGCAGGGAGGAGGGGTTTAGATTTGTTAGGAACTGGGCAGCCTTCTTGGGAAGTGGGGAACCTATTCCGAAAGGATGGGCTCCACCTTAACCAGGGTGGGACCAGGCTGCTGGCATCGACATTTAAAAAGGAGATAGAGAAGCTTTTAAACTAGAAACTGGGGGAAGGTTGACAGTCGCTCAAAAGCGCATGGTTCAGATTAAGGTATCTCTCAAAGATATCACCAAAACAGGGAAGATAGGGTATCCCAATAGTGAGGTTGCAAAAGAGACCGTAGTAGATCAGGTGTCCTTAAATAAAAATAAAAACCAGACAAAAGATTGCAAATTAATACTGTCAAGTACTGAGCATGATGTAAATAGGAACAACAAACATAGTTTGAAATGTCTATATGCGAATGCCAGAAGCCTAAGAAATAAGATGGGAGAGTTATATTGCACTAAATTAAAAATTAGATATAATAGGCATCTCTGAGACCTAGTGGAAGGAGGATAACCAGTGGGGCACTGTCATAACAGGGTACAAATTATATTGTAGTGATAGGGTGGATCAAATTGGTGGAGGGGTATGTTAAGGAGAGCCTTGTATCAAATAGATTGAAAATTCTGTAGGAAACAAACATATCTTGGAATCCCTATGGATTGAAATTCCATGTATAAAGAGGAAAAGAATAGTGATAGGAGTGTACTACCGTCCGCCTGGCCAGGATGAACAGACGAATATAGAAATGTTAAACGAAATTAGGGAAGCAAACAAACTGGGCAACCCTATCATAATGGGTGATTTCAATTACCCCGATATTGACTGGGTAAATGTAACATCGGGACACGCTAGGGAGGTAAAATTCCTTGACGAAATCAAGGACTGCTTTATGGAGCAGCTGGTACAGGAGCCAACGAGAGAAGGAAAAATTCTAGACCTAGTGGAGCGCATGATCTGGTGATGGAGGTAATGGTGCTGGGGCCGTTTGATTACAGTGATCATAATATGATCAAATTCAATATTAGCTTTGAAGTAAGTATACAGAGGAAATCCAATACATTAGTGTTTAACTTTAAAAAGGGAGAATATGTTAAAATGAGAAGAACGGTGAAAACAAAACTTAGAGGAGTGGCTTTGAGGGTCAAAAAAATACATCAGGCGTGGATGCTGTTCAAAAACACCATCCTGGAAGCCCAGGCCAAATATATTCCGCATATTAAAAAAGAAGGATGGAAGACCAAATGACAGCCGGCATGGTTAAAAAGTGAGGTGAAGGAAGCTATTAGAGCTAAAAGAAAATCCTTCAGAAAATGGAAGAAGGAACAGACTGAAAATAATAAACAGCATAAGGAATGTCAAGTCAAATGAAAAGCGCTGATAAGGAAGGCAAAGAGGGACTTTGAAAAAAAAGATTGCGTTGGAGGCAAAAACACATAGTAAAAAGCCAGCAAAAGAATCGGTTGGACCGCTAGATGACCGAAGAGAAAAAGGGGTGATCATAAGTACATAAGTAGTGCCATACTGGGAAAGACCAAAGGTCCATCTAGCCCAGCATCCTGTCACCGACAGTGGCCAATCCAGGTCAAGGGCACCTGGCACGCTCCCCAAACGTAAAAACATTCCAGACAAGTTATACCTAAAAATGAGGAATTTTTCCAGTCCATTTAATAGCGGTCTATGGACTTGTCCTTTAGGAATCTATCTAACCCCTTTTTAAACTCCGTCAAGCTAACCGCCCGTACCACGTTCTCCGGCAATGAATTCCAGAGTCTAATTACACGTTGGGTGAAGAAAAATTTTCTCCGATTCGTTTTAAATTTACCACACTGTAGCTTCAACTCATGCCCTCTAGTCCTAGTATTTTTGGATAGCGTGAACAGTCGCTTCACATCCACCCGATCCATTCCACTCATTATTTTATACACTTCTATCATATCTCCCCTCAGCCGTCTCTTCTCCAAGCTGAAAAGCCCTAGCCTTCTCAGCCTCTCTTCATAGGAAAGTCGTCCCATCCCCACTATCATTTTCGTCGCCCTTCGCTGTACCTTTTCCAATTCTACTATATCTTTTTTGAGATACGGAGACCAGTACTGAACACAATACTCCAGGTGCGGTCACACCATGGAGCGATACAACGGCATTATAACATCCGCACACCTGGACTCCATACCCTTCTTAATAACACCCAACATTCTATTCGCTTTCCTAGCCGCAGCAGCACACTGAGCAGAAGGTTTCAGCGTATCATCGACGACGACACCCAGATCCCTTTCTTGATCCGTAACTCCTAACGCGGAACCTTGCAAGACGTAGCTATAATTCGGGTTCCTCTTACCCACATGCATCACTTTGCACTTGTCAACATTGAACTTCATCTGCCACTTGCACGCCCATTCTCCCAGTCTCGCAAGGTCCTCCTGTAATCGTTCACATTCCTCCTGCGACTTGACGACCCTGAATAATTTTGTGTCATCGGCGAATTTAATTACCTCACTAGTTATTCCCATCTCTAGGTCATTTATAAATACATTAAAAAGCAACGGACCCAGCACAGACCCCTGCGGGACCCCACTAACTACCCTCCTCCACTGAGAATACTGGCCACGCAATCCTACTCTCTGCTTCCTATCTTTCAACCAGTTCTTAATCCATAATAATACCCTACCTCCGATTCCATGACTCTGCAATTTCTTCAGGAGTCTTTCGTGCGGCACTTTGTCAAAGCCATAGCGGAGAGATTAAATTAATTATTTGCTTTGGTCTTCACCGAGGAGGATTTGGGAGAGATATGGTATTCAAAACTGACGAGTCAGAGAAACTGAATGAAATCTCTATAGACCTAGAGGACGTAATGGGGCAATTTGACAAACTGAAGAGAAGCAATTCTCGTGGATCGGATGGTATTCATCCCAGATTACTGATAGAACTGAACAATAAACTTGCGGAACTATTGTTAGTAATATATCATTTATCCTTATAATCGAGCGTGGTACCGGAAGATTGGAAGGTAGTCAATGTAATGCCGATTTTTAAAAAGGTTCCAGAGGAGATCCAGTGAATTATAGACCGGTGAGTCTGAATTCGGTGCCGGGCAAAATGGTAGAGACTATTATAAAGAACAAAATTACAGAGCATATTCAAAAGCATGGATTAATGAGACAAAGCCAACACGGATTTAGTATAGGAAAGTCTTGCCTCACCAATCTGTTACATTTCTTTGAAGGGGTGAACAAACATGTGGATAAAGGGGAGCCGGTTGATATTGTGTATCTGGATTTTCAGAAGGCGTTTGACAAAGTAGCTCATGAAAGATTCCAGAGGAAATTGGAGAGTCATGGGATAGGAGGTAGTGTCCTATTGTGGATTAAAAACTGGTTAAAAGATAGAAAACAGAGAGTAGGATTTAATGGTCAATATTCTCAATGGAGAAGGGTAGTTAGTGGGGTTCCCCAAGGGTCTGTGCTGGGACCGCTGCTTTTTAACATATTTATAAATGAGCTAGAGATGGGGGTAACTAATGAGGTAATTAAATTTGCTGATGAAACAAAGTTATTCAAAGTAGTTAAATTTGGGAGGATTGTGAAAAATTACAGGAGGACCTTACGAGACTGGGAAACTGGGCATCTAAATGGCAGATGACGTTTAATGTGAGCAAGTGAAAAGTGATGCATGTGGGAAAGAGGAACCCAAATTATAGCTACGTCATGAAAGGTTCTACGTTAGGAGTCACGGACCAAAAAAGGGATCAAGGTGTCGTCGTTGATGATACGTTGAAACCTTCTGCTCAGTGTGCTGCGGCAGCTAAGAAAGCAAAAAAAAATGTTAGGTATTATTAGGAAAGGAATGGAAAACAAAAATGAGGACATTATAATGCCTTTGTATCACTCCATGGTGTGTCCGCACCTCGAATATTGTATTCGATTCTGGTCGCCGCATCTCAAAAAAGATATAGTGGAATTAGAAAAGGTGCAGAGAAGGGAGATGAAAATGATAAAGGGGATGGGACGACTTCCCTATGAGGAATGGCTAAAGTGGCTAGGACTCTTCAGCTTGAAGAAAAGACGGCTGAGGGGAGATATGATAGAGGTCTATGAAATAATGAGTGGAGTGGAACAGGTAGACGTGTGAAGGTTTACGCTTTCCAAAAATACTAGGACTAGGGGGGCTTGCGATGAAGCTATAAAGTAGTAAATTTAAAACGAATCGGAGAAAATGCTTCTTCACTCAACGTGTAATTCAATTCTGGAATTTGTTGCCAGAAAATGTGGTAAAGATGGTTAGCTTAGCAGAGTTTAAAAAAGGTTTTGATGGCTTCTTAAAGGAAAAGTCCAAAGACCATTATTAAATTGGGGGAAAATATTTCTGGGATAAGCAGCATAAAATGTTTTGTACTTTTTTTGGGATCTTGCCAGGTACTGTATTTGTGACCTGGATTGGCCACTGTTGGAAACAGGATGCTGGGCTTGATGCTAAAGAGTTTCTACAATACGATTTACCATATAGTTGAGGGACCAAGAGCAGATATATGATGGGAACAAGATGCAGTTGGGATAATTTGATGGTTAGCTAAATTCAAGGCTAGTTCTTTGTATAGTTATACTCTCAGCCATCTGTTTATTTTCTCTGAATCTGCCTTTGCTAATCAAGCAGCGGAAGCAGTGGCCCGTCTCATCTCTCTGGGCAAAGTTACATATGCCCTCCAAATATCTAGCTTTCCCAACCTTGAATCTGCTCATGACAGGCTTACACCGTCAGGCAGTATGGACTCTTGTAATTAGAAAGGAACCCAGTATGTAGTAGATATAATAAGATAGTTTATTACAATCTTACCAATGGTAATACAGGTAGGTTAAGCATTCACATAATGGAACCGCATATCATGGCACGTCCTCTCTCTCTAGCCTTCTGGAGTCTCCCTTCTCTGTTCGTCTTCTCCTCTCATCTCCTTCTTCTTCTCGTCTCGTCTCGTCTGAACTAATACTCCTCAAACTGCTGCTTATATACAATTTTGGCCCTATTCATTTCAATGGACTCCAGCTGTCTCAACAGGGCTCCTAGTCCTTATCAGTTGATCAGAATGACTTCACATGTTCCCAAACCTTCCTGTAGCCCCCCCTTTGGATGTTCTCACCTGGGGTGCAGCTGATCCAGCACTATCTCTACGTAACCATAGCAACTCTTGCTTATGACGTCTTGCAGGTGCCAATCTCAGGATTGTTTATAGAGTAGATTGCCCCCACCCTTGCCAGTTCAGCACTTGCCACAGTGAAATGTAACTGTGTCAAAGGTGATCTCTGATTTTTACAAGCTAGCTCTCTTTTGTATCAGAGATGATTCTGATTTTAAGAAGCCTAGCTCTTATTATGAGCCATTGGCCTGTATTTTACTGAGAGCAAGGGCTGAAGCATTTGATGGACTGTGGCATTGCAAGATCTGTATTGATGTGGTTCGAGTCATACTTACTGCTAAGAGAATGCAAATACGGGCAGGTAATGACCTGTCTACTGTGAGAACTGTGACGTGGAATGACCCAAAGCTCTGCTCTTTCTGGGATTTTGGAGTGGCATATTGCATTTAGGCGAATGACATTCAATTTTTTTCTCCTGCTGATGGAGCTAGTGCCTGTGGTAGTTACTTGATTACAAGCAGTTTTAGAAGGGATCCATCACTGAGTATTTCAGAATTGTCTATCTCTTAATATGTCCAAAACAGACATTTTACTGGTAACTGCTGAACCAGCAGTTTCTTTTCCTTCTGAGGTTGTTATATCTGATGTTTTGATTCCTGTTTTCTTGTGTTGTGAAAAACTTGGATGTACTATTTGATGCTGTGCTGTCTTTTTCTCCTCCGATTCGTTTTCTGGTGAAAAAATCATTTTATAAGCTGCATTTACTTTGCAAATTATGCCTGTTGATTTCCCAGAATGATTTTTGCAGGGTGCACCAGAGTTTGGTTTTGACAGGTTTAGACTACTGTAGTATCTGTTATGTAGGTCTGCCTTTGGTCTGTATACAGGCATTGCAGGTAGTGATGAATTCAACTGTGCGCCTGTTATATAGACTTTCAAAATATGATCATGTTACTCCCAGTTTTCAGAAACTGAATTGGTTTTCTTTGCAAGATAGAATTAAATATAAACTGCTGATGATGGTTCATTACTGTGTGCATCATGATTCCTCTCAGTACCTGTTAGGATTGTCTTCATTTATATCATTTGGGTGTGGTTTGTTCTGAGCAGGTAAAAGGATGCCCGACAGGGCTGTGTTTTGCCCAGCAGGGCTGCTTCAGGGGCGATATAATACTAATAAACATATAAAAACATAAGTTAAAACAAATTGCAAACCAAAGAAATCAATAATTATAAACAAATAATTAAAACCATATCAACATAAAATTGTCCGGAAACCATTTATGATGTTCATATATAAATAACTGTACATCGATCAATAATTATGTAAATTATAAACATAGACTGAAAATATTATAAAACCAAAAAAAAGAAAGCTTGTATATGCTTAGAAACGTATATAGAAATATAATACAAAGAAAGTATATAGGGGGTCTGTTATGGTGTTGTTACCTACCCTGAAGTAGTATTCCTCTCACTTTCCCCAAGGTAGGAGAACTAGGATGTGATGTAACCATCTCCCAGGTAATACTGAAATAGCCGTAAAAAATCATCAGTATTAGTAGTTAAGTCAAGAGGTGTATGTGCAGCAAATCAAAAGTAAAGAGAAACTGGAAAACAGAACAAACTGAACAACAGAACAAACAGAACAAACAAACTGAAAGTCTCTGCTTATTCACAAGCATATGCTATGCATGGCTTGCAAGAGCTGGCTTTAGACCTTAACTGGGTTGCATGACATAAAACATTATTACTACTGTCTGTACTCTACAAAATGGTGCCTTAAAAAAATGAATGAAACCCATTAAAAGTGTTCAAAAATTGTAAAAACTTCATATTCCTTGAAAGGGACATCTCTTTTTCTAGCACATGTCAGTTAAAAACAAAGTCCAACTTAGATGTCATTGAAAATGCCCCTCCATGACTCGCTTCCTTGGAAATCTTTCCAGCTTGATACTGGAGAGGTTCTTCAGATTGAAAATAAATCAATAGTTTTGGGTATAATTCTAGACTCAATGCAGATGTTGGAAGATCAAGTCAATGCTTTGGTCAAAAAATTATTATTTTGGTTACAACAATTGAGGGCTGATTGTTGTACATGGATGGACACATCTATGGGGACAAAAAGAGCTGGTTAGTGAAATTATGGGTGGTTGGAGTGAGCTCATTTAGCAGCCATCCTCTAGTGATCTTACTAATCATGACATGAGCCTGGTAGCTGGTACACACACCAGTTATTATGGTGGCGGCATTACAGTCAGGGCCGCCGAGAGTCTGGGCCGGGCCCGGGGCGCCCCCCCCCCCCCGAGGTCGTCATCGCTGCCCCCCCTCCACCCACCCCCCTCCGTCCAACACCGGGCCGGGCCACCCTAAATTCAAATCATAGCGCCTCACCTCGACCTCGCTCCATGTGAAAGAAGTGCAGCAGCGGCAATCTGCAGATCGCATCCCTTTGTGCCTTCCCTCCCTGTGTCCCACCCTTGCACAAGTTATGTCAGACGAGGGCGGGACATAGGGAAGTAAGGCCCGAAGGGAGGCGATCTGCAGACTGCCGCTGCTGCACTTTCTTCACAAGGAGCGAGGTCGAGGTGAGGCGCTATGATTTGAATTCAGGGGGGCCTGGCCCAGTGGTGGACTGAGGGAGGCGGGTGGCGGGGACTGCGGCGCCGGGCCCCCCTTGGAGGCCCGGGGAATTTTGAACCCTGCTTGCAGTTCCTGTAAATGGTCTTCTTGCCAGCAAGTGGTTTAATAGCAATGTGTGTGCAGTCTGTGGTCCCTAGCACAGAGGGGAATTCTTCCAGTTCAAAGAAATCTATCATAGTTTGGTGTTGCTGCTGCTTGTGGGGAAGAGAATGTATTCAGTGTATGTCCTGAGGAAGGCCTGTAGGAATTGAGCTATGCAGCATGAAGTGGCTGGCTGGCTGATGCCTTCTGTTGCCCTGAGAGATGTCTGGAAGGTTCCAGTGGCCAGGAAAGTTAGAGCTGTAGTGACCTTAAAGTGTATTGTCAGGGTTTGTCTCATCCATGTATAGGGCTCTAAGTCCTCCTCTAGTTGATTGCATAGGTACACTATAGTCTCCTTATCACACCAGAACCTGCATATGGATTTGGGCCAGTATGACCTCTAAACAGGGGCCCTCCTCCTTTTCTCTAGCCTCTACTTCCTGAAAGTAAGGGTCCACAGGAGCAATGCCCTGCTTCCATTCATGCTTTTACTCACCACCAGTGACAACCACCAATAGTATCCACCAACAATTACACCCAGTGACTAAACAGGACCTATGGTACAATACCACACATACCCAGACACATACCCAAACATGATTAAACTGAGATAGCCAGTTACAGACACACAGACAGTTGTAGATGGACATACCCATATGCACACACTCGCACAGTTTTTGTTGCACAGACAAATGGGATGGAGGGCTGGGAGGTAGGGGTGGAGTGGAAGATTACAGGGGTTAAGAGGTTTGGAGAGGATGCTTGGTAGTAACGGGCAATATGGAGCAGCGTGGGATTTACTGGAGATGTAGAGATTTAGGTAAGCTCTCTAAGGTGGGTAGTTAGAGGAAGGGTGAGGTCTGACCATGCACTGAGACATCAGCAAGCAGCACAAAGCTTCAGGTCAAAAAAGACATTTTCTGTGCCATGTATTTGCTATATAAAGGTGGTGTACATTTGGGCATGTCAGTTTCATGTTATCTGAGGTTGTGTTTGTGTGCTCGCTCTGTTGCTGATTTGGCCCAACACTCACCCACATTCTGCCCCAAACATGCTCCCTTTCATGGCACTTACATGTAGACGCCCTGGCACACATGTGTGCGCCTGTGTTTCGTAACTTTTATAGAATTGCCTCCATAGTCTCTACCCTATCTTCTGTTTGAATGCAGGGGCCCAGAGGCCAGGCTGTACCCCATATTCCTGTGAAGGGAACCTATGAGTCTTTCAGACCAGCCATCCTCCAGTGATCTTACTAATCATGACATGAGCTTACATAATATTATCTTACATAAGCTTACATAATATTATCTTGCACGTCCCAGTTGAAATTAACACACTTCCACTTATTAAGATGTTGTTCCAAAAAATCCCTTTTACTAGAAAGGAAGAGATGGAATTTTGGATTTAGTTCAAGCAGTTTTTAGACATAGCTCAAAGTTAATGTTTAAGTTTATTAGATTCTTGATATACTACCTTTCTGTAGTTCAACCAAAACAGTTTACATACTACATACAGATAAAATCAATTACAGTAGGTATTTTTCTGTTCCCAGGGGCTTACAATGTTAAATTATGGCACTTACTTTGCCAGTAGGTGTGTACAGAGACAGAATTTGGGCAGAGCACAGATGGCGTTCACAAGTACACATGTAGATTATAAAATATGCTGTTCTACACAAGTTATTGCACGATCCAAGAGTAGACATTTATAATTGCTCGAGAGCAGGTATAAGTGCCCATGCATGCAAGGTAGACGTAGGCTATGTATCTTTATAAAATAGTAGCTAAGGGGCACCTACTTTCTATATTAAACCAGGTGCCCATTTAAGTACCTCTACATTGTGGAAAAAAAAACACCATTTCTTTCAGACAGCTAAAAGTCCACATATGTGCATATGGTGTGCTTACATGAGTTAGGGCTATTTTTACTTAAGTAAAAGGAGTCCAAGGCTTTGAAAATTAACCCCAACCATATAAAAATGCTATCTCAGTACATGAATTCAGATCCAAACATGATTTCTAGAAAACCACAAGACATCAGAAGAATCAGAAGTAAGGCCCAAGGCAGTATAACTGCAAGCTGTGGATGTTTTGGGGTATAGAAAGAATCCTAGGCCTGTAGGTCACAGGTTCCAGGCAGATTGGGGCATACTAGTTGTAGCCATGACCCTCGCCTCTATTTCAGCAGGGGTCATGTTTTCCCTCTTTTTGATTGCCTTGTCTGGCAGTTCATTGCATGACTGGGTCAGCTCATTCGGGGCTACAGTACTACAGGGTAACTGTAGGCTGTTTACGCAGCAGGTCTGCTTTCTGGTATTGCTCACTGGCTCTGGCCAAAGCTGTTGAACGCTAGCTACAATCACCGCATTGCTCGCTGTCATGTTCTCCGTACATGATTCGCTTCCAGAGCTTGAGCACCTTTTCAAGATATTGGACAGCTAGTGATTTTTGCAGAGCTACCTCATTGTGAATGGAAGGAATAGTGGTTGCCACAATCACCGGTGAGTGAGCATAGAGGACCATCTTGTTCTGCCTGTCAGCCGCATTTGCTCACTCTACTACATACCCAGCCAGCCAGTTCTAGGGCACGGCCATGCCAGCTAATTATTGATGCTCTAAGCCAGGCGTTAGCTCTGGCCTAGGCATCGGACAACTCAGGTGGCTTCTAGGCACATGGTGCTCCCTATGTTTTAGTGGGGAACTTTTGTTAGGGAAGTTTTGGCACAGTTGGTTAGAGAATTCAGTCCATTGTGAGTCCATTGTGGTCTCAATTGGCAGAGGGCACTCTTCAGGATTCCTTCCTTCCTCTCAGCATTGTCTGAGGTTTCATGAGGCCAAGACTACAGCCCAAGCAAATCACTCTTTCAGAGTTCCCTCTTCTCAGGACAAGTTGCCTTTCATGCTGCTGGACGATCTCGGCCTTGAGTCTCCCTATTCTTTTCGTACCCCACAATGATGGGATCTCGGTGCTATCCTTGAGTTCATAGTAGCAGGCGACCCTCAGGGGGAGGAATGCTGGCTTCGGCCTAACCCCTGGTAAGCCTTTCCTTGCCAGCTCTACCACCGGCTGCCTTTCAGGTGCTGTGGAGGACTTGCAGCTCATCTGCATATCCTTACAGCCTTCTCCGGGGTGACTCCCAGGTCTACTCCGATCCACTCAGGGCCTCTGCTCTAGGAGCCGTGCACCGGGGCACTTTCTCTTTACATTTATTTTTCTCCCAGTTACTACTTATGGCTCCAGTACACTTTTTCTTCTTGGTACTGTTCCTTCCTAATCTGTTTCTCCATCTGAAACCATCATCTCACCATCTCTTTTTTCCTCTTCCTTTTTCTCAGCTCTCAACCTGAGGAAGGAAGCATTTCCTTCCTTCCTACCTTCCATTCATCCATCTCCTTTCTATCTGAGTACATCTGGCCTTCGTTGCTGTCGTCATACCTCTCCTACTCTTCTCCGTACTCTCTTGCTCCTTCTCCTGCTCTGCGCTGGGGACATTAATCCCAATCCTGGTCCTTCACATCAGCTGTCATCCTATTTGTGCAGGTCACACCATGATATCCCCAATCTACTATAGAGGAAACTACACTTCTTTCTTCCTCAAAATGTACCACCTGTTCCTCTGATCCCATTCCCATCTCACCTGCTCTTATTCCTTTTATCTGTCACATTCTCAACCTCTCACTTTCCACTGCAACAGTCCCTACTGCCTTTAAACATGCTGTGGTCACACCTCTCCTTAAGAAGCCTTCACTCGACCCTACTTGTCCCTCTAATTAGCGACCCATCTCCCTCCTCCCTTTTCTCTACAAATTACTTGAGCGTGCTGTTCACCACTGCTGCCTTGATTTTCTCTCCTCACGTGCTATTCTTGAACCACTACAATCTGGTTTTCGCCCTCTCCACTCAACCGAAACTGCGCTTACTAAAGTCTCCAATGACCTATTACTGGCTAAATCCAGAGGTCTCTATTCCATCCTCATTCTTCTTGATCTTTCCGCTGCTTTTGACACTGTCGATCACAGCATACTCCTTGATACCCTGTCCTCACTTGGATTCCAGGGCTCTGTCCTTTCCTGGTTCTCTTCCTACCTCTCCCTCCGCACCTTCAGTGTTCACTCTGGTGGATCCTCTTCTACTTCTATCCCTCTGCCTGTCGGCATACCTCAGGGTTCTGTTCTTGGTCCCCTCCTCTTTTCTATCTACACTTCTTCCCTTGGTTCATTAATCTCATCCCATGGCTTTTCCTACCATCTCTATGCTGATGACTCCCAAATCTACCTTTCTACCCCTGATATCTCACCTTGCATCCAAACCAAAGTTTCAGCGTGCTTGTCTGACATTGCTGTCTGGATGTCTCAACGCCACCTGAAATTAAACATGACCAAAACCGAGCTTCTCATTTTTCCCCCCAAACCCACCTCCCCACTCCCCCCATTTTCTGTTTCTGTTGATGGCTCTTTCATTCTCCCTGTCTCCTCAGCTCGAAACCTTGGGGTCATCTTTGACTCTTCTCTCTCCTTCTCTGCTCATATCCAGCAGATCACCAGAACCTATCGTTGTTTTCTTTACAACATCCGTAAAATCCGCCCCTTTCTTTCTGAGCACTCTACCAAAACCCTCATCCACACCCTTGTCACCTCTCGTTTAGACTACTGCAATCTGTTTCTTGCTGGCCTCCCACTTAGTCACCTCTCCCCTCGCCAATCGGTCCAAAACTCTGCTGCCCATCTCGTCTTCCGCCAGGGTCACTTTACTCATACTACCCCTCTCCTCAAGTCGCTTCACTGGCTCCCTATCCGTTTTTGCATCCTGTTCAAACTTCTACCAGGGCCGGTCTTAGCAAGTGCGGGGCCCTGTGCAGACCAATTTGGTGGGGCCCCATCCTAGCCCCGCCCCCACCCTAGCTCCACCCCATGGTGGCAGTCCATTTATTGGGTGGTGGGGCTTGGCAAAGGTATGCCTAGCGTGCCTGCACAAGGGAGGAGAGAGAGAGGCATGTATTCCCCCTCCCCCCAAATTTCAGGGCCAGCTATGTCCGGAAAGAGAGCCCGTTGTTAAAATTTTACCAGCACACCCCTGGGTGGGTCCCACAGGCAAAAAAAACCTTTAACAAAATGGTGGACTACAGGCAGCTGAAACATTTCACCACCACAGACAGAGACAGACAGTACTTTAATTTAAAAAGGTTCTTCCTAGAAAAAAAGCTATCATCATACCTGTAACCTGGCTGGCTTGCTGCCTTAATGGATTGATTTGGCACAACTGTTGTAGCACAGAAAGACAGTATATCAAATCTCATCCCCTTTCATAGTGTTCTCTGCTTCAAACCCAATGCCTTTCTCTCCCATTCACACTGCCAGTGACTGCATAACTCTCCACTCTTCCCTCTCTCCTTCAAGACAACATTTTCTCCCTCCAGTCCCCAGTCCAAATCCTGTTTAGCCCACTGCCAATCTCTGAATCTCACTCACTCTTCTCTCCTCTGGTCTCCCTTTCTCCCTCCAATCGCTGTTCTGCCATCCCCAGCTAAGGCCACTTTTTCTCCCTTCCATTCTCCTCCTCAGGCCTCTAGTCCTTGAGTCCCTGCTGATCCACTCACCCTCAGGTTTCTCCTCTCCCTGTCAATTCCTAGTGCCCATTTCCTCTCACCCTCACCCTCAAACCTTGGTTCCTTTTTTCTCTCCTGCCATCACATCTTTCTTCCCCACCCCTTCACAATTCCCTTTACCAATCACCTGCCAACCCAAAGGTCCATCAGGCCTTTTTCTCCTCAAGCCCCAGCCATCTCCACTCTCCCTTTACTGCCTGCCTCTTCTTTCTAATATCCCATCACAATTTCAAGTCGCCTACCAGCACACCAGCAGCAGCAGCCTTCTTCACTCAATCAGTAGAGACAGCGTCAGCGACGATGGCTCACTCACCACCTCCAGCTTTTCCCGCTCAGTGGCTTCCTCCCTCGCAGTCCGGAAACAGGAAATACATCAGAACTTCAGAAGGTGGGCCATTAAGCGGGAAGCTGGATCCTGGAGGTGAGCCGTCTGTCCTAGTCGTGGTCGCTGTGGGGGGTGGGGCCGTCGCTGCCTGGGCTGGGCCTGGCTTGCTAGCATCGCTGCAGTTAGTCGCCGGGTTTGGGGAGGCGGGGACTCTCGGGAGCTGACAGCAGGCCCAAGCTGGGGGTGGGTGCCGCGCTGGTGATGATTATGCGGTCATCGAGGCGAGCAGCAGCATTCCGGCGGAGGTCGGAGCGGAGGCACAAGCGAGGCAGAGTTGAGGCGCGCCACGCGGGGCCCCCTTAGGCGCGGGGCCCTATGCGGCCGCCTCGGTCGCCTCTGCCTAAGACCGGCCCTGTCTTCTACTAACCTATAAATGTACTCACTCTGCTGCTCCCCAGTATCTCTCCACACTCGTCCTTCCCTATACCCCTTCCTGTGCACTCCGCTCCATGGATAAATCCTTCTTATGTGTTCCCTTCTCCACTACTGCCAACTCCAGACTTCGCGCCTTCTGTCTCGCTGCACCCTACGCCTGGAATAAACTTCCTGAGCCCCTACGTCTTGCCCCATCCTTGGCCACCTTTAAATCTAGACTGAAAGCCCACCTCTTTAACATTGCTTTTGACTCGTAACCACTCGCCTCCACCTACCCTCCTCTCCTCCTTCCTGTACACATTAATTGATTTGATTTGCTTACTTTATTTTTTGTCTATTAGATTGTAAGCTCTTCGAGCAGGGACTGTCTTTCTTCTATGTTTGTGCAGCGCTGCGTACGCTTTGTAGCACTATAGAAATGCTAAATAGTAGTAGTAATCTAATTTCTGTTCCTCTCCTCCCCCCTTCTTCCCTGCCTTTCTCTTGCGCTCTGTGGAATGCCTGCTCTGTCTGTAACAAACTTTCCTACATTCATGACCTCTTTACCTCTCGTACTCTCCATCTGCTTGCCCTAACTGAAACTTGGCTTTACCCTGAAGACTCTGCTTCAGTCGCGGCCCTATGCCATGGAGGTTATCTTTTCTCCCATACTCCTCACCTGGTTGGCCGCGGAGGTGGTGTCGGGCTACTACTTTCACCCTCTTGTAGATTTCAACCTCTTCTTCCACCTCTGTCTCACTGTTTTTCTTCCTTCGAAGTCCACTCCATCCATCTACTTGCGCCTCTGCCTCTTTCTCACTGACTTTGATGTAATCTCCTTCCCTCATTCTTGGGGATTTTAACATTCATGCTAATGATCCCTCTGACTCTTATGCTTCTCAGTTTCTTGCTTTAACATCCTCTTTCAATCTTCAACTGTGCTCCACTGCCTCCACTCACCAGAATGGCCACTGTCTCGATCTTATCCTCTTCTCAAACTGCTCACTCTCCAGTTTCTGTGCCTCAACTCTTCCCCTCTCTGACCATCATCTGATAACTTTCACACTTCCCAGTCCCATCCAATCTTAACCAATACATTTAGGAATCTTCAGGCTATGCTATTGACCCTTCTACTCTCTCCTCCAGTGTTTCAAATCTCTTCTCTACCACTATGTCAATGAGGCTGTCTCTTCCTATAATACTGTTCTCTCCTCTGCTCTGGACACTCTTGCTCCTCCCATTCCCTGTTCTGTAAAACGTACCAAACCCCAGCCTTTGGCTGAAATCCCGTGTCCATGCTGACTTCATACATTTCAAATTCTTGCTGACCTCCTTCCAGTCTGCTCTTTTACTTGCCAAACAGGACTATTACATCCAGTTGACAAATTCTCTTGGCTCAAACCCTCGACGTCTCTTTGCCACACTGAACTCTCTCCTCAAAGTGCCTTCACCTCCAACTCCCCCTTCACTTTCTCCCCAGAGTCTGGCTGAGTACTTTCTTGAAAAGGTTCACAAGATTAAACTTGAATTCTCAACCAGGTCACCTCCACCTCTCCTTCCCTTAGTTAATTCTCTCAACCATCCAACCCCTGCCTTCTTTTCTTCCTTTTCTGAAATCACTGAAGAGGAGAGGAAACTACACATCTTCTTTTCTCCTCGAAACTAACTACCTGTTTCTCTGATCCTATTCCAACCCATCCACTTAACACTATCTCTCCTACTGTCATCCCTTTTATCTGTCATATCCTCAATCTTTCACTTTCCACTGTGACTGTTCCTGATGCCTTCAAAGATGCCGTAGTCATACCACTCCTTAAAAAACCTTCATTGGACCCTACCTGTCCTTCCAACTGTTTGCCCCATCTCCCTCCTCCCTTTCCTATCCAAGATACTTGAACATGCTGTTCACCGCCATTGCCTTGACTTTATTTCATCTCAAGCTATTCTTGATCCACTTCAATCTGGCTTTTGCCCTCTTCATTCAACTGAAGCAGTGCTTGCTAAGGTCTCCAATTATTTGTTCCTGGTGAGATCCAAAGGTCTCTGTTCTATCCTCAACTATCTGCAGCTTTTGACACTGTTGATCACAGCCTACTCCTTGATATGCTGTCCTCACTTGGATTTCAGGGCTCTGTTCTTTCTTGGTTTTCTTCTTATCTCTCCCACTCTAGTGGATCTTCCTCTACTTGTATCCCACTGTCAGTTGGTGTACTCAGGGATCTGTCCTGAGACCTCTTCTTTTCTCCATCTATACTTCTTCCCTTGGTACTCTGATCTCATCCCATGGTTTTCAGTATCATCTTTATGCTGATGACTCCCAGATCTACCTCTCCACACCAGAAATCCAGGCCAAAGTATCAGCCTGCCTGTCTGACATTGCTGCCTGGATGTCTCAGCGCCATCTGAAACTAAACATGACCAAGACTGAGCTTCTTATCTTTCCCCCTAAACCAACCTCTCCTCTTCCCCCAGTCTCTATTTCTGTGGATAACACTCTCATCCTTCCTGTCTCATCAGCTTGTAACCTTGAGGTCATCTTCGACTCCTCCCTCTCCTTCTCTCCACATATTCAGCAAATACTGTCATTTTTTTCTCTATAATATCACCAAAATTTGCCCTTTCCTTTCTGAGCACACTACCAGAACCCTCATCCACACTCTTATCACCTCTCGCTTAAACTATTGCAACTTGCTTCTCACAGGTCTCCCACTTAGCCATCTCTCTCCTCTTCAATCTGTTCAAAATTCTGCTGCACGACTAATATTCCGCCAGTGCCGTTATGCTCATATTAGCCCTCTCCTCAAATCACTTCACTGGCTTCCTATCCATTTCCGCATATAGTTCAAACTCCTCTTATTGACTTATAAGTGCATTCAAGTCATCTTCGACTCCTCCCTCTCCTTCTCTGCGCATATCCAACAGACTGCCAAGACCTGTCGCTTCTTCCTCTTCAACATCAGCAAAATTCGCCCTTTCCTCTCTGAGCATACCACCAGAACTCTCGTCCACGCTCTCATTACCTCTCGCCTTGATTACTGCAACTTACTCCTCACCGGCCTCCCACTCGGCCATCTATCCCCCCTTCAATCCGTTCAGAACGCTGCTGCACGTCTTATATTCCGCCAAAACCGATATACTCATATCACCCCTCTCCTTAAATCACTTCATTGGCTTCCGATCAGATATTGCATACAATTCAAGCTTCTCCTCCTTACCTACAAATACACTCAGTCTGCGGCTCCTCACTACCTCTCCACCCTCATCTCCCCCTATGTTCCCGCCCGCAACCTCCGCTCACAGGACAAAGCCCTTCTCTCAGTACCCTTCTCCACCACTGCCAACTCCAGGCTCCGCTCATTCTGCCTTGCCTCACCCTATGCCTGGAACAATCTTCCTTTACCCATACGCCATGCCCCCTCCCTACCCATCTTCAAATCTCTGCTTAAAACTCACCTCTTCAATGCTGCCTTCGGCGCCTAACCGCTCGAGAAATATAAAATGCCCCAATCTATCCACCCTATCAGATTAACTGTTCACTCGTCCTCTAGATTGTTCTCTTGTCTTTTAGATTGTAAGCTCTTTGAGCAGGGACTGTCCTTCTATGTTTAAATTGTACAGCGCTGCGTAACCCTAGTAGCGCTTTAGAAATGTTTGTTAGTAGTAGTAGTAGTACTCTGCAGCTCCTCAATACCTCTCCATTCTCATCTCTCCCTGGATTCCTCCCTGGGAACTCCGTTCACTGGGTTAATCTCTCTTATCTGCACCCTTCTCCTCCACTGCTAACTCCAGACTCCGTTCTTTTTATCTTGCTGCACCATATGCCTGGAATAGACTTCCTGAGTCGGTATGTCAAGCTCCATCTCTGGCCGTCTTCAAATCTAAGCTAAAAGCCCACCTTTTTGATGCTGCTTTTAACTCCTAACACTTATTCACTTGTTCAGAACCCTTATTTTATTATCCTCACTTTAATATTCCCTTATCTCTTGTTTGTCCTGTTTGTCTGTCCTAATTAGATTGTAAGCTCTGTGGAGCAGGGACTGTCTCTTCATGTTCAAGTGTACAGTGCTACATATGTCTAGTAGCGCTATAAAAATGATGATTAGTAGTAGTAGTAGCAGGGCACCTCTCCAGGTTCTATGCGGACTGGATCAAACAAATAAAAAAATACAATCCTCAGTCCAGTGTGTCTTGGTGTTCTAATGCAGGGCTACAGAGTGGGGCTGTCCCATTCCCCTGCGGTCCCATTCTTGGAATCTTTGTGGAGGCTCCAGCACACTTATCAGCCAGTTCTGGCCACCTTGCAACCATTTAGGCACGGTTGGGTCTGTTCCCCGGTGAGTTGGGGGATTGGGAGATTATTCCTTTTGCTTGTTAGTCCAAGTAGAGAGGTTCTTTCCACTTGGGGTTAGACTTCATGGAGTCCACCGAGTGGAAGAGGTTCAACATATTCCAAGTAGACATTGCAGGCCGTACTTCTTGCAGTGCGGCAGGTGAGTTGCTGTCCACCCTGACTCTCAAGGACATGGGGTTTTCATATTTCCATTTCCTCTTCACACAGGATATTGCTGTGCTTTTCAGTCCTTGGATAATATTATCTTTTTCTGTCCATGCCATTCAGCCTTTCCGCATTACACAGGACGTGTTTTTCAAGTGATGATGGCAGTCTTCCTTTGCCAGGAGGGTGGTTGGTTCATCTGTACCTCATGATTGACTGTTTGTGACTCTTCCTTTCAGGAAGTTGACAGGTTTCATCCACGCCAGCTCTCTTCTCCAGTCCTTTGGATTGGAATTCCATTTCTATACAATCTTAGTGTGTATTGGAGAGTGATTCCGGCATAGGCATAGAGAAGATGTTTCTTTCTGTCGCTCATCAGGTTCTAATTTCCCTACTGGGTTCTGGGATATGGAAATAAACCAAGTGTTGGGTGCCATGGCCTCTGTCTTGGACATTTTTCCTTGGGTCAGATTCTGCATCAGATCACAGGTTCCTTCTCGGCTGTTGCTCTCCATCTTTCTTGGACCCTCCCATCCAACTCGGCCTCATCTAGGGAGTCAGTGCGGTCTTTCTCTACAAGTGCAGCAGTCTTGCTCGACAGGCAGCTATCTGCATCTTGCATGCTGTTAAGGCCTGCCCTTGCTAGATGCGACAGGTTGCAAATTCCTTCTGGAGGCCGCCAGTCCGTCTTCTCCTGCATCGTCAGTTGTAGAGATGGAGCTGGCGTATTTGGTAGATTCCTGGTTTGAATTGATTTGTGAGTCACCCAAGCAATTTCTTTGGTGGTCACAGCCTGTCGGCTGGGGTTGTGCCACTGGGCAGCAGATACATTTGCTCACAATGGCTAGTTAAGCTTTTGTTTGGTGAGGGTTAGTTGAAGTTTCTGGAAGATCTGAATAATGCAAGACTCAGGGTCTTCTTGGGGACGTGCCTACAGATGCTTTCCAGTTAGGTCAAATGGCCCTCGTTGGAAGCTTCCAAGAGCTATCATCCAGGGCAGGCTGGTTTTCCATCCGAGATCTGGGTTTCAGCCCAAGCGAGATTTTGGAACTCCAGATTGTGTTCTGTTCTCCTGGATTTCTCCTGAAGGAGTGATTGGGTGCACAGTCCCATTGTTCTTGCTGTATCCCGTTGTTCTTCCTGTGGTGGTTTATACCTTTCTTCTCATTTCACCTTTGTCTTTTCGCCTTTCTGTTTTTCGCCATGTGTTCCTTCATTTGGACTGGCACAACAAGTATTGTTAGTCAGCTCATTTGTTCGCAATGTTCTCAGGCCTTTTACAGGCTTTGCAGCTTTCAAAGTCATGTTAACTCACTAGGTCACGGGGGCTATCGTGTTGGTGTACTTCCTCGTGGGTGCTCCACTTCCAGCTTGATGCCAGGAGCCTTCTTCATGAACTGTCACAATTTCTGGGATAGAAGCCTGCCTGTTCTACCTTGAGGATATCTGTAGGGCAGAGTCATGGTCTTCCTCCTATACCTTCTCCAGATGCTGCTGTTTGGGTGTCTCCATCAAATGCATCTTTTAGAGTTTTGGTGCTATCCACTGAAGTTTCAGGTTCCCACTGTACTACTGGACTGCTTTGATATATCCCACAAGTCTCTGGATTCATCTGCTGCTGACGCTAAGGAACGAGAAATTATGTCTTACCTGATTATTTTCTTTCCTTTAGTTGCAGCAATGAATCCAGAGGCCCACCCTGTTTTTCTGGTGATGTCTGGCAGTTAGATCGCTCTGTTGAACTGCATTGCTGCATTTTTACATTTTTGATGGACTCTCGTAATTGGATTAAGTGTGGGCAGAGCTTGGTTTTTCCCTTTTCTCTGTGGGGAAGGAAGGAGATGTGCTATAATTCTGTATTCTTCTGCTTTGTTATGAGAAGTACTGACTGACCAGGGAGCATTCTGCCCTATAAGGCAGTGCAGTTTCAGGGCTCTCTATCTCCTCCTGCTAGTAGATGGTCACACCCCACAAGTCTCTGGATTCATCTGCTGCAACTAAAGGAAAGAAAATTATCAGGTAAGACATAATTTCTCATTTGTTTTCATTGTATTGATTCTTGCTGTGTTTTTTCTCTCATGGCTATAGTGCATGGACTGTAATTATTAATGTAACTGTAATTTCCTTCTCATTAGAAGTGACTCAGTGTAATCCGCTTTGCAATTTGGTTAAAGGTGGAATACAAATTATGTGAATAGAATAGGGTGTCGACTACACCAGGCTCCACAGAGGCAGTCTACTACTACTACTATTTAGCATTTCTATAGCGCTACAAGGCGTACGCAGCGCTGTACAAACATAGAAGAAAGACAGTCCCTGCTCAAAGAGCTTACATTCTAATAGACAAAAAAAAAAATAAAGTAATCAAATCAATTAATGTGAACGGGAAGGGAGAGAGGAGGGTAGGTGGAGGCGAGTGGTTACAAGTGGTTACGAGTCAAAAGCAATGTTAAAGAGGTGGGCTTTCAGTCTAGATTTAAAGGTGGCCAAGGATGGGGCAAGACGTAGGGGCTCAGGAAGTTTATTCGAGGCATAGGGTGCAGCGAGACAGAAGGCGTGAAGTCTGGAGTTGGCAGTAGTGGAGAAGGGAACAGATAAGAAGGATTTATCCATGGAGCGGAGTGCACGGGAAGGGGTGTAGGGAAGGACGAGTGTGGAGAGATACTGGGGAGCAGCAGAGTGAGTACATATATAGGTTAGTAGAAGAAGTTTGAACAGGATGCGAAAATGGATAGGGAGCCAGTGAAGGGTCTTGAGGAGAGGGGTAGTATGAGTAAAGCGACCCTGGCGGAAGACGAGACGGGCAGCAGAGTTTTGAACCGACTGGAGAGGGGAGAGGTGACTAAGTGGGAGGCCAGCAAGAAGCAGATTGCAGTAGTCAAGGGTGTGGATGAGGGTTTTGGTAGAGTGCTCGGAAAGAAAGGGGCGGATTTTACGGATGTTGTAAAGAAAGAAACGACAGGTCTTGGCAATCTGCTGGATATGAGCAGAGAAGGAGAGAGAAGAGTCAAAGATGACCCCAAGGTTTCGAGCTGAGGAGACAGGGAGAATGAGAGAGCCATCAACAGAAATAGAAAACGGGGGGAGCGGGGAGGTGGGTTGGGGGGGAAATGAGAAGCTCGGTTTTGGTCATATTTAATTTCAGGTGGCGTTGAGACATCCAGACAGCAATGTCAGACAAGCACGCTGAAACTTTGGTTTGGATGCAAGGTGAGATATCAGGGGTAGAAAGGTAGATTTGGGAGTCATCAGCATAGAGATGGTAGGAAAAGCCATGGGATGAGATTAATGAACCAAGGGAAGAAGTGTAGATAGAAAAGAGGAGGGGACCAAGAACAGAACCCTGAGGTACGCCGACAGGCAGAGGGATAGAAGTAGAAGAGGATCCACCAGAGTGAACACTAAAGGTGCGGAGGGAGAGGTAGGAAGAGAACCAGGAAAGGACAGAGCCCTGGAATCCAAGTGAGGACAGGGTATCGAGAAGTATGCCTTGATCGACAGTGTCAAAAGCAGCGGAAAGATCAAGAAGAATGAGGATGGAATATTGACCTCTGGATTTAGCCAGTAATAGGTCATTGGAGACTTTAGTAAGCGCAGTTTCGGTTGAGTGGAGAGGGCGAAAACCAGATTGTAGTGGGTCAAGAATAGCATGTGAGGAGAGAAACTCAAGGCAGCGGCGGTGAACAGCACGCTCAAGTAATTTGGAGAGAAAAGGAAGGAGGGAGATGGGTCGGTAATTAGAGGGACAAGTAGGGTCGAGTGAAGGCTTCTTAAGGAGAAGTGTGACCACAGCATGTTTAAAGGCAGCAGGGACAGGCGCAGTCTCTTTCTATACTATAAAGCTTATTAAGCAGAGCAGAGAGATAAAAGTATATTGTGTTTAATGCTGAGAATGCAGCCCACTCACCTAACTTTGCTTACCTTTATATATATACTTTGCATAGGATACAGAAAATGATGGCCCAGAGCTCTCTGATTGGGACAGATATGCAGCTGAAGAGTATGAGCTTCTTGTAGCTGAGGAATCTGCCAATGACCCATTACAGGAAGGGTAAGTACAGGACTAAAAGAGACTGTGAAAGGTTACCCAGCCACTGTCTCTAAGTAAGAACACTCTGGCCGATATTCAAAGTGATTTAACCGGGCAGGAGAGGCTCCGGCCTGTGGCTGTCTATCCCTGATATTCAGCGGCACTAAACCAGGCAGTGCCACTGAATATCACCTCTGACTGCCCATAAAAAAAATGGACAGATCAGGGGCAGTACAGGGTATTAGGGAGGAGCCAGCCACTATGTGGGTGCTGACGATTTTCAGTACTAGCCAGGGGCGTAGCTACGGGTGCAGGCCCAACCAATTTCAGCTCTGGCCCACCCACTCCCATTGCCGGCCACTGTTGCTTTTCCTGTTGAGCAGCAGGGCCGGCGCTACAAAAAGAAGAAGTGCTCAGCTGACTGAGCTGAGCGCCGCCGCCAAAGTTAACAATGAGAAAAAATGTAAAAAAAAAAAAAACCACGGCACCGTAGGCAGCCTCGAAGCATTGGCTGCTGGCTCTTCAGGCTCCTCCTGTCTCTTACGTCACTGCCCCTGGAGCGAAGCAGGGGCAGTGACGTAAGAGACAGGAGGAGCCTGCAGAGCCAGCAGCCAATGCTTCGAGGCTGCCTGCGGTGCCGCGCTTTTTTTTTAAACATTTTTCTCGTCTTTAGCGTTGGTGGCGGCGCTCAGCTCAATCAGCTGAGTGCTTCTTCTTTTTGTAGCTGGGGCTGGCGGGCCTGTATCGGGTGGGCCTGAATCGGGAGAGTGAAAACGGATGGCAGGATGGGGACTGGGGAGAAAGGGGGAAAACGGAAGAATGGGGAGAGAAAGAGGGAAAACAGATAAGAGGACGGCAGAGAAAGAGGGAAAACGGAAGGATGGGGAGAGAAAGAGGGAAAACAGATAGGAGGATGGCAGAGAAAGAGGGAAAACGGAAGGATGGGGAGAGAAAGAGGGAAAACGGAAGGATGGAGAGAGAAAGAGGGAAAACAGATAGGAGGATGGCAGAGAAAGAGGTAAAACGGAAGGATCGGGAGAGAAAGAGGGAAAACAGACGGAAGGATGGCAGAGAAAGGGAAAACAGACGGAAGGATGGGGAGAGAAAGAGGAATACAGATGGAAGGATGGCAGAGAAAGAGGGAAAGCGGAAGGATGGCAGAGAAAGAGGGAAACGGATGGAAGGATGGCAGAGAAAGAGGGAAAATGGATGGATAGGGAGAGAGACACTGGATGGAAGGATGGGGAGAGAAAGAGGGAGATGGATGAAAGGATGCAGAGAGAAAGGGGAGGACTGGAAGGATGTGGAGAGAGAAGGGACACTGAACAGAAAAGGGTAGAGATAGACAACTGGTTAGAAGGAGGGAGAGAGAGACATTAGATGGAAGGATCAGGCGAGAGGGTAGATTGGTGGAAGGATGGGGAGAGAAAGAGGGAAGACGCTGGATGAAAGGGTAGGGAGAAAGAGGTGACACTGGATGGAAGGATGCAGAAAGAAAGAGGGGAGACACTGGAAGGATGGGGAGAGAAAGAAGAGAGCTGCTGGATGGAAAAGGAGAGTAGTGAAAGGGGCATGGGGAGAACAAGGGTGAGAAAAAGATGAAAAGCCA
Organism: Microcaecilia unicolor; assembly: GCF_901765095.1. Lineage (NCBI taxonomy): Eukaryota > Metazoa > Chordata > Amphibia > Gymnophiona > Siphonopidae > Microcaecilia > Microcaecilia unicolor. Next base: position 113,545,547 of record NC_044040.1, read on the forward strand.
TAAGTAGATGAAGGAAATTAAAGAATGGATAGTAAGAATGAATTAAATCTGGAAAGAGAGAGAGAGGCAGAAAAATATTGAAGAAAGCAAAGAAAAAAAGAGAGAAAAATGACAAATGGCCAGGAAACCCTGGCAGAAGAGTTAAGCGAAAACGAAGGAAAGCAGAATCTAGAGACTGGGAGCAACACAATGAGAAAAAGTAAATGGCCATACAACAAAGGTAAAGAAAATAATTGTATTTTTAATTTAGGATAAAGTAATATGGTGTTAATAAAGTTTCAGAGACCAATACTTCCTTCCTTAGGAGAGGATACCACAACAGCATTATACTGACCTGAGGCAGGAGGTTTTGGCCTCTGAAAGCTCACTGAAAAGGATGTTAGGCTATTAAATAAATTGTCTGAAATCTGATGCACTGAAAAGCAGCACTTTACCCTGTGTGACAAATGTATCTGAGTGTGACTACATTTTGCTGGGGGAGGGGGGTAGAGAGAAAATTTTGTGCCCACCCACTTTGGGTTCAGGCCCACCCAAAATTGGCAGTCTGGCTACGCCACTGGTACCAGCACCCACATAACTAAATGGGCAAATTTAAAACAACTCAAAAGCTGTCCTCATTCTGCCCACTTGGCTATGTGAGTGTCAGCACTGAATATTGGCCAGTATCCATATAACTATTCTTTACCTTTAAGAACACCCTGAGCCAAAAAGTTTCCTACCTCCTCCCCTCCTGCTGCAAGAATTAAATCCCTCCCCTGGGCCTATCTGTATCCCTGGTGGTCCTAGTTGAGGTGTTGAGAGCAGGAGCAAAGCCCCCTCGCTCCTGCCCCTTTCAGCTGGCCTTTCTAAATGGCTGCCGCAACCTTTAGCTGCATCTCACAGTACAGCTAGCTGCAAGGGTCAGGAGCAAGGAGGCTAAACTCCTGCCCCCAACTAGAACCACCAGAGAAGTAGGTACACTGAAGGGGAGCCTACCTAGACCTTGGGGGGGGGGGGGGGGGGGGCTTATTCCAGGGATGAGAACTTTGATTCTTGTGGGCTGGGAGGAGAAGGTAGAAAGGAAGGGGACTATTTTGGAGTCCGGAAGGGAGATTGATGCTTCTTTAAAGGTAAAATATAGTTCTGCGGTTCAGCCAGGACCCACATAACTGTTTTATGTGAGCACCAGCTGAATATCAGCCAGGATCCTCATAGGCTCCAGCAGCCACCCCCACCAAATTGAGCCCCTGATATTTAGTGCCAATTCCCTGACATGGCCTAGCACTGAATATTAGGGGCTAATTAGCCAGTGATGGTAAGCATTCAACAAAATGCTGACTGCCACCGGCTGAATGTTTGTCAAACCTGCTCTTAGAACTAGTCTGTCCTGGGGACTAATAGCCAATTGGGTTTTCAGGATATCTACCAAGAAATATTTATGAGAGAAATTTGCATATTTTATTTATTTGTTACATTTGTATCCCACATTTTCCCACCTATTTGTAGGCTCAATGTGGTTTACATAGTACCGGAGAAGCGTTTGGAAACTCCGGTGTAAACAAGCACAAAGTGATGTTGTGGTAAGATAAAGTTCATGTGGCACGGCCACATTAGGGAATCGTACAATGGAGGAGTTGTGTTATGTCCATTACGTACTTTAGTTTTGTTGTGTTATAGAGATCAGGCATTTATGTTGGATTGGTAGGGTATGCCTTTTTAAACAGGTTAGTTTTTAGTTTTTTTCCCGAAGTTTAGGTGGTTGTACGTAGTTTTCAAGGCTTTTGGTAATGCGTTCCACAGTTGTGTGCTTATGTAGTGTAGATGGGATATTAAAAAAATAAATTACTACTACTACTATTTAGCATTTCTATAGCGCTACAAGGCGTACACAGCGCTGCACAAACATAGAAGAAAGACAGTCCCTGCTCAAATAAAATAAATAAAATGCTGGGTGTCCCTTGTAAAGGAGCCATCCTGGGTCTGCTAGGGCTGCCCCGGGGTCTGCTGGCACTTTGGGGGGGGGGGGGGGGTTACATGCAAATGATGTGAAATGGTGCCTGTTTATGGTTTAACAAAAAAAAAATAACAAGGATTGGATTCAGGAAAATGTGACCTGGATGGTGGCACATTTTTATAAAGTGTAATGTAATTTACCTTTTATTTTGTATGGAAATCCATTTTCCTCCATACACTGTAATAGGAAAATCTGATTTCAAAATGGAGTTTGTGAAAAGTTTACAAACTGTAATAGTTGGGTAACCTTCCACAAGCTAGCGTCTGATTGGTGCTGCTAGGTCAGATGGCCTAGCTGCAGTCCTGTTGCTAGGGGGAGGCAGAGGAGAGGAACTGAAGAAGCTGAAGTATGTGTATCAGTGTTGCCAGGTGGGCGGTTTTACCGCCCAATTGGGCGGTTTTCCGCGACCCGCCGCGGGAAATTTTTGCCCGCAGCGGGTTGCGTTTTTTTGGGCTGCTTTTTGGGCTTCGGGCGGTTTTTGGGCTGCTTTTTTGGCCGCGGTGGGCGGGGTTAGCGACGTTTTGGGTGGGGTTAGTGACGTGGGAGGCGGGGCCGATGACGGAGGCGGGGCCGATGACGTGGGAGGCGGGGCCGATGACATGGGAGGCGGGGCCGATGACGTGGAGGCGGGGCCGATGATGGCGGGGGCGGGGGTGATGACGCGGGGGCGGGGGTGTCAGGGGCGGGGTTTGAGTTTGGGCGGGTTTTGGGCTGGATTTTGGGCTCCTTTGGGCTGGAAAAATATTTTCCACCTGGCAACCCTGATGTGTATGAGTTGCTCTGCCAGTGTGTGTGTGTAAAATTGATATGTATAGAGAGAGAAATTAAGTAAAGGGGTGCTTGATGAAAGCAGGAGGAGACAGATCATTGAAAAAGGTTCTGCCTGTGTAATAGGGAACCAGAGCTTAACCAGAGCAGCTGGTGATTTAGAGACAGTGGAATTTTGTGGAGCAGACCTGGTGATGACAGACCTGTGTGGAGAGTGCTCTACCCGTCTGTGTGTAACTAAGTGTGTTCAGGAGAGGCAGCCTGAATGAAACATAATTTGGTTGAATCAGAGTATCTGGTGATAGAGAGAGAGAGTAACCCGGTGGGACAGAAGCATTCTGAGTGTGTGCACATGTGTTCACCTGTCAAAGGGTTATACAAAAAAAAAGGAAAAAAGCTTGCCTGATTTTAAAACCAGCTACAAACTGTTTATTGGTGACTAGTGAATGTGACTGGTAACTGTGATTGTGTAAAAGCTGGGGTGCTTTATTTATTTGTCAAGGAGGAGCAAAGCTGTAACCACAGTACACTGGTTTGCAGTGAAGATGTGCTAACTTGAGTTTAGAGGGAATTGTTTTCTTTACCTGGGCCACTATTGATAAAGGCACTAGTTTGGGAAAATTGTGTAATGTGAGAGTGAGATTGAATTCCCTTTCTGTACTGTTTTGTGAAAGGTGTGACTGGTTATAATAGGCAGGGAAAAGTAACAAGGCAGGTCCTGCAATAGGGAACATTAATTATCTGTTGATTTAATCTAGATTGGTTGGCCACAGTTTTTGGAAATAACAAAAATCCTTACAAAATTCCCACAAGATAGGGAGACAGGGTTTCAATTTCTTTTAGTTAACTAGAGTACAGGTACAGAGGCTGTTGGGCAACGCAAGAGGATCAACGCAGGAGCAACACGTGCACCAACTACCAAGAAAGACCAAAGTTACCATCATACAAGAAAGGTCTACAGAGCAGCTAAGTGTTCCAGCCACCATCTCTTTCAGTAATTTAAGGGACTATGTATAAATATGGGTACTTAACTGATTGCTTAGAGTAGTCCATAAACGGTCTGAGTCACTTTAAGTAGAAATTTGGGTTCTGAAACAAAGAATTGAACACAAAGAATCAATTACCTTACTTAAGTGTATGAAAACTGGTGAAATTTTGGGTAAAGAGAGGAAAATGTGATTAATGTACTTATCTGATGTGTTAAGTTGTGGTTTGAATAGAAATTGATCGCTTCACAATTATACAAGAGGTGAAAGTTATTGTGAGCTGAACTTACTTGTTATTATAAAACATTCATTGCACTTTAAAACCATCTTGTGCAATAAATTATTTAAATCCAAAATTTAGTGTGCAATATTGTCATCATTAAAATTTTGTAACATCTAGGGAAATTCGCTTAACATCTTGAATTGCACACTGTATAATATACAGAATTTCCCTACCTTTCTTTGTACGTTCCCTAAATGGTGAGTGTTTAGCGTGGGACCCTACACCGTGATTTTATTATTGTACCACCCTCTTTATAAACCTCATCCATAGGGGATCTACAGTAGGAGAGACTGGATGCGTAAGTTGATTTGTATATGAGGCCTTTGCAGCTTGGGTAGTGCAGATTTAGGTACATTCATGTTGATTCAGATGTGTTTCTAGTTGGTAGATCGATTAAGTCTGTCATGTATCCCGGGGCTTCACCGTAGATAATTTTGTGAACCAGAGTGCAGATTTTGAAAGCAATGCATTCTTTGATTGGGAGCCAGTGTAATTTTTCGCGGAGGGATTTTGCCTTTTCCAAAGATAAACCTAGCTGCCGTGTTTTGAGCGGTCTGAAGTTTCTTTAATGTTTGTTCTTTGCATCCTGCATAAATTCCATTGCAGAAAGTCTACATGGCTTGGTACCATTGATTGTATCAGGTTGCAAAATGTTTCCCTCGGGAAGAATTGTTTCACGTGTTTGAGTTTCCACATTGAGTGGAACATTTTCTTTCTTGTGGATGTCACTTGGCTCTCTAGTGTTAGGTTGCGGTCCAATGTAACCCCAAGGATTTTCAGGCTGTCTGAGATAGGGAGGGTGTAATCTGGGGTGTTGATAATTGTGGGGTTGTCTGCGTTGTGTTGGGATGAGAGGATAAGACAGTGTGTTTTTTTCTTTATTGAGTTTTAGTTTGGAATGCATTTGCCCAGAGTCCATGATGTTCAAGCTGATCTTGATTTCGTTGGTGATTTGTAAGGAATGTATATTGTGACATTGTCTGCATAGATGAAGGGGTTAAGGCCTTGGTTGGATAAGGACTTGGCTAGGTTGAAGAGGATCGGTGATAGCGGTGAGCCTTGTGGTACTCTGCAGTCTGCTTTCCATGGTGATGACATGTTTGAATTTGATTTTACTTGATATGTTCTTGTGGTTAGGAAACCCTTGATCCAGCAAAGTATGTTTCCACCAATCCTGAACTTATCTAGTAATCTTATTAATATATTGTGGTTTACCATGTCGAATGTACTAGACATGTCGAATTGGAGGGGGAGTATGTTTTTGACTATTGCTTTTTCCTGCTTGAATTTGGCTAGGAGAGTGAGTAGTACTGTTTCTGTGCTGTGGAAGGAGTGAAAACCTGACTGTGATTCGTGTAATATTGTGAATTTGTTTATATAATCTGTGAGTTGTTTGGCTACCATGTTTTCCATCAGTTTGACTGACAACGGGATGGATGCTACTGGACGGTAGTTAGTGATTTAATTTGGGGGTTTTTTCTTGGTGTCTTTTGGTATCGGGATGAGTAGGATATTGTCATTTCCTTAGGGAAGAGACCTTGCTGTAGCATGTAATTTAGGTGGGATGTGAGGTCTACTATGAAGCGGTCAGGGACGGATTTCATTACTTAGTTGGGGCAGGTATCTAGTTTACAGTGAGTGTTGGAGAACCTGCTGATCACCCGTGCAACTGTATCGACAGTGAGGAGTGCAACATTTGACCAGGTTCGGTCAGCCAGGTATTCTCCAGTGGTTGGGTCCAACTCATTATGGAAGTTTTCAATGTCAGTGTTGTCCTGAGGTAGCGTGTTGCGTAGGTTTACAATTTTTTCTTTGAAATACTTAGTAAATTTATCTGCAGATGGGATGTCTGCATTCGATGTAGTGACCAGGTTGATGTCTAGGAGTTTGTTCACAATTTGGTATAATTTCTTCGTGTCTTTATAGTCTGTCCCTATTTTAGTTTTATATTATGCTCTTTTGGCCTGTCTTATAGCGTATTTGTACTTTCTTTGTGATTGTTTCCATGAGTGTGTGTTCATCTTTTGTTTTTTTTTCCATTCTCGTGTTTTTAGCTTTTTCAGTTCATTGTTGAACTATGGCATCGAGTTATGCTTATGTGAAGATCTTGTTCTTAAGGGTGCTATTTCATCTACTATGCATTTGCATCTTTTATCCCATTCCATGAGGTGGTATATAGAGTCTGTTTGTGCTGTCCATTCATTGTTATACATCTGTTACCAGAATGTTTTTGTGTCTATGTGACGTCTTGATCTGTAGGATGTGTGTTCTTGTATTTGGTGTAATCCTTTCTTCCGCCAGTGTAGTGATAAGTTTAGTTTGTAGTGATCAGTCCAGGGTGTTCCTGTCCATTTAATATCTGTTATTATTAAGTTCTGGGTCTTCCAGTATTTATTGTGGATATCCTGAAAACCCTATTGGCTGTGGGTTCCCAAGAATAAGTTTGGGGAGCCCTGTCTTAGAATTTACTGAACTTGTTTCCAGGGAGCCCTGTCTTAGAATTCACCAAACTTGTTTCCATGCATAACTAATTTAACTCTGAGAACATTAAGCCCGTTACTTTATTATTATTTTTATTATTGCCATTTAGATTCCAGTAGGGGTAGAGAACTGAGTTTCATCTTTTCTGTGAAACTAGCTGGGAAATTCTCTGGGTTTTCAACCCAGTTTCAGATTTCCAGTACAGTTCCCTCTTATTTCCAAGGACCATAGTTTGGAAAAAAAAGTCAGTGCTGAATCTTGCCACTAGAGTACATACAGTATGTATTCTGCTAATCGGGGCAGCAGAGAAAATATTTTTCCCTGGCGTATGCTCTCCTTGCTCCAAGACTTGTGTATACCTGCACTTACAGAAGAAAAGTGATTTTATAACAGAAAGAATAAAATCAAATCAAACAAGATTTGGCAGGGGGGAAAATAGTGAAAAGAGGCATACAAGAGGGAGGTACAAAGGAGTGAGAAGAGTGACTGACCTAGGATGGAGGAGGTGCTGAAGAGAATATGGAAGTACGGAATATGGAAGTAATAGCACAGAAGGCAGAGAGCGGAAGATATGTGAGAGAGAAGAATTTGATTTGCAGGCAAACCAAATAGCAGAATTGCTTACTTGTAAACGCGTTCTCCAAGAACACCAGGATGACATAATTGGATGGAGGCCAGACTGAACCGTGACTATAGAACTTACAGAGCTTTCAGCCATGCTCTAATGAGTATGTGTGGGACATCTGTATCAGCATCATCATGGGGGGGGGGGGGGAAGAGGAGGGATCATCAATTCTATATACAAGCTATTGGTTTAAAATCAAATCCTTTGTGAGGTGGGTGACCGATATTTTGCTGTCCTTAGACAACACTCATTACAAGAAAGCAATGGGATTCCCTGGCCTTCAACAAAAAAAGGAGATAGAACAGTAATGCAAATGGGCAAAAAACTTGTCTTTGTTGGCAACAATCCATTTTCCATTTTGATTTTTATTTGAGTAACCATCTCTCACCAAAGGTACATAGGGATGTGCTTTTTGATTAAAATTTAATGGTAAAATATGAAAATGGGACATTTTTGGTCCGATAGGGATATAAGCCAAATTCTCATTTGTACCATTCATTTTTGGTGCCATGAAATGAGACATAGGAGAACCACTTAGCGAGGGGAAGAAGAAGCAGGAATAACTTCACTAAACTTGTTGAAATATTAGGACAAGCAGCCATACAAGCCTCAACCTGTCTCATTTCTCCAAAATTCCAAGGCTGATTATGTTAGAAGTTCAATAGGAAACTGGAAGCATGAGCATCACCATTTTCTCTTCTGCATAAGCTAGCAAAAAGGTGGTAGCTTAGGAAAGTTACTTGCTAAAGTAAAAAAGGTGTTACTGTGCTAAGTGATGAGGAGAAAGGAAATGATAGTGCCAAGGCAAAGATTAGCCCATAAGTTGAGCAGTTAATAGAGAGTGTAAGAATGACCTATTTAACTCCACGTCTACCTTTTCCCAAGTTAGAATGCAATTTCCCATTAGATAATATACTCACCAGTGACCTTTTCTTCCCCTCAACAGGTCCTCTCTCAGCACCTTTTCAGGTTTGATAGGAACATATGGGAATATGTTTTCAACTGAATTGAGCTTATATTAATTTCAGTGCATCTCTATATTATTATTATTATTATTACATTTGTATCCCACATTATCCCACCTTTTTGCAGGCTCAATGTGGCTTACAATTCATCGTGGATACTGGAAATAGAAAAGAATGTGCATTTGGTTTTACAGCGAGTTTTGGGTACATGATGGTGAAATACATAATATTAGAAATAGAAAACAGTACACATTTGTTTTAGCAGAAGTTTTGGTTACATGATGGTAAAATACATGATAGTGTTAAAGCCATAGACATTAGGTGCATGATAGTGTGAAAGCAGAAGACATTAAAGAACATTCCTGGGTAACTTAAAGAAAGTAGAGTTACGCGTGTTGTTCTTTGTGATATATTTTGTCGAAGAGATAAGTTTTCAGGAGTTTGCGGAAATTGGTCATTTCGTGGACCGATTTCAGGTTACGTGGCAGTGAATTCCAGAGCTGTGTGCTTGTATAGGAAAAGGTTGATGAATGCACTGATTTGTATTTCAAGTCTTTACATTTGGGAGGATGAAGATTGAGGAATGTGCGGGAGGATTTTTTTGCATTTCTGGGTGGTAGTTCTATTAGGTCCGACATGTAGGCTGGGGCGTCGCCATGGATGATTTTATGGACCAAGGTACAGAGTTTGAACGTGATGCGTTCTTTGAGTGGGAGCCAGTGTAGTTTTTCACGAAGGGGTGTTGCGCTTTCGTATGTTGGTTTGCCGAATATAAGTCTGGCTGCCGTGTTCTGGGCTGTTTGGAGTTTTTTGAGTATTTGCTCTTTGCAGCCAGCGTAGAGTGAATTAGTCCAGATGACTAAGTACCAGCGATTGTACCAGGTATCGGAAGACGTTCCTTGGGAAAATGGTCTGACTCGTTTTAGTTTCCACATTGCATGGAACATCTTTTTAGTTATGTTTTTTGCATGGTTCTCAGGTGTCGGTCAATGGTGACTCCAAGGATTTTTAGGGTGTCAGAGACTGGTAGACTTAGATTAGGTGTGTTGATGGTGGTGAATTCCTTCTTGTTGTATTGCGAGGTGAGTACTAGGCATTGGGTTTTTTTGGCGTTTAGTTTCAGTCGAAATGCATCTGCCCAGGAGTTCATAGTGTGTAGGCTTTGGTTGATTTCGTCAGAGATTTCTCTTAGATCGTGTTTGAAAGGGATAAAGATTGTTACATCATCAGCATATATGCGTGGGTTTAGATTCTGATTCGATAATAGCTTAGCCAAGGGTGTCATCATTAGGTTGAATATAGTCGGTGAGAGGGGGGATCCCTGTGGAACTCCGCATTCAGGTGTCCATGTGACTGATGTTGTCGAGTTTGATGTCACTTGATATGAGCGGGTGGTTAGGAAGGTTGAAGGACATATTCCGAAAGTATTCTTCACTATTCTTCCTTTATTGAGTATCCTGAAATTTGCAGTTGGATTACACCGACACACTATCATTACTTGGTTTTATCGCACTACAGTTTTTCACTCTTGATGCAGGTTTTGTTGAAACATAAGCATGGTGATTTTATCATCTATTGAGTGCTATATTTTATCCTAATAAACTGATTATTTTAGTAATTCATTCATTCATTAACTGACCAGGACATTCCTCTGCATTTGGTAGTTTGCAATTGTTTTATCTCTTGCCTCTCCTACTGTCACTTAGGTGGTACCTTTATCTAATATTAATTAATATACAAGTATGTTTTGTTTAAAAAAATACATTAAATAATGAGATTGCAAATTGATTAGAGTCACTAATGGTATAAGGGAGCTTTAAATTTAACTTACTGATTATTGGCTGGTTTCATTCATGTAATCCATAAAAGTGTCTATTTATATTTAAACAATTTTTATTGAACAATAAAACAATACTACAAACATCACTTGTAAATTGTTCAACATTTTCCATATATATGTTCCCCCCCCCTTTTCCCCCCTAGTCAGTCATAATCTTGGCTGTATTAATGGTTACTGCACAGCAGGAAACAGACACTAGAGCAGCCACGCACAAGATACTGTTATAACCCCTCTGGTACCCCTTCAGCATTTATACCTCCATTGGATTCCAAGCAACAAACTTTAATCCCCTACCTCCCCCCCTTCCCACCAATCTGTCAATAAGTGGAATTTACAAGCCATTATCTAATAAAGATGTTACATCTACCGTCCCATTATACCGCAAACTTGAACCTTACCAAAAATGGTATCCCCTAGGATCCGAAAATCACTTGTTGGTTTGTGACTTGTCCCCCCCTTCTGCAAACCATTCCTCCAAGTCCCCTCTATCCCTTCTCCTCCCCCACCATACCCCCCTCCATCTCACCGTCCCATTCTAAGCTTACCTCCAAAGCAGTGAGTTCTTCCCCCCCTTATGTTCTCCCCCCACCAATCTACCCTCCCCCCTGTCAGCTATGTGTTCCCCATCTCCATTCTCCCATAATTCTTCTATTCCTTGCGTTCTCCTTTCACTGGTTCAGTTTGCTTATGCGTCTCTAAGAAAATGAATTCAGCACTAAACTACGAGCTCTATGAGGCAGGGATTGAATATATGCATCCCAAACCAATAAAAAGTGTTGCTTCCGTTTGAATGTGAGTCGGGCGCATTGTGCTTCTAGTAGCATCAGGTTGTGCATCTTGTTCCTCCATTGCCAGTAGGAGGGAGCTAGGTCGCTGGTCCACGCCCCCAAAATAACTTTCTTGCCCTGCATCCCAGCCTTCCGAATGAACCATTTATTTTGCGGTCCAAAGTCTTCATATCGGTCCAATAATAAGGCCCTAGGTGACATCTTAACTGGTCTACCCCCCAGTCTTTCTAAATAGCAAATTATAGCCCCCAAAATTTCTGAATCAGGGCACATGTCCAAAAGAATTAACTTCTGTTTTACATTTTTTACATAGTGGAGTAATATTCCTCCCGCTTTGAAAAGTCGTTCTTGCGTAAAATAAGCTCTATGGAGCAGGCAAAAATTATATTCGCGAAGCTCCGCACTTATCGATCCAGAAGGTATTCTTCCAACTAGTTGGTTCAAGGTGATTGAGTCCCATGCAATACCCAAATCCCTAGTCCATTTATTTTGCAATTCCAGTTTCCCTGGATTTACTTGAATTTCTTCTAATGCTGCTTTCAGGGCGGATACCAAGATCCCTTGGTCTTGAACGGGTTCAAAAAAATTTAACAAGCGCTGTCTAAGGGGGAACCACTCATCTTTCAAATCTATGGTGCTAACATAGTGTTGTATTTGTCTATAGGCGAACATGTTCCGTCCCTCTACCTTTCCTGTCCTCAATAACATCTCCCATGTCTTAAAGTTCCCTTCTTCGTCTAATAGATCCCCAACGTATTGAATCCCATTTTGTGCCCATCTTTTAAAACTCTGATTATCCATCCCCAGGGCAAACTCTACATTACCAACTAGTGGAATCAAATCTGATTGTTGTTTATTCCCCTTTAGTAAAGGTATCAAATATTGCCATGTAAGCCTCATTGATTTCAAGAGGAAACCAGGCCGCAGCTCCGCAGGGACTTGTACTCTAGAGCACTGGACTAGAGATAGTACATTCCATTTACCATAGACAGCTTGTTCCAGCACCCTAGGCGTAAATATTTGACTATCTAACACCCAATCTCCCAAGTGTTGCAATAAACATGCCCAGTTGTAGCTCTGCATATTTGGTATACCTAATCCTCCTTGTCTCCAGGGCCCTATCAGGTATTTAAATGGGGTCCTGGTTTCTTCCCCTGCCAGCAAAAGTGTGAAATAATTTTATATAAACTCACCCAGCTCTTTCTTTGTTATTTGAGTAGTAATGTCTGCAACAAGTACAACCACCCGGGGAAACACAATCATTCTAAATAATTGAATTCGTCCGTATAATGAAATCGGTAACATTGCCCAATTCAATAAGGATTGTTTCGTCTGGTCCAATAGGTGTCTAATATTCAGATCATGTATCAGAAACATTTTATAGGGGAGACTAATACCCAGGTATTTAAAGTGGCGAGTGGCCCATTTCAGAGAAAACTGTCCCTCCCATTGTTGCGTATCGAATTGTTAGTCGGTAATGCCATTGATTTGCCTAGATTCAACTTAAACCCGAAAAATCCCCGAATTCGGCAAAACTCTCCATCAATGCAGGCAAGGACTCACTAGGCTTAGTCAAATGAACCAACAGGTCATCCGCAAAGGCTGATATCTTGAATTCATGGTCCCCCATTTTAATTCCACTAATCTCCGAGTTCGTCATAATCTCCCTGATCAAAGGGTCAATACTGAGCACAAACAACAAAGGGGACAACAGGCATCCTTGTCTTGTTCCCCTCTGTAGGTTAATGGCTTCCAAAATAGTGTCATTGACCCACACTACTGCCCTTGGCTCCTTATATAATGCCCTCACTGCTTGTACCCACGTACCCTCAAATTCATGTCATAAGTACATAAGTAATGCCATACTGGGAAAAGACCAAGGGTCCATCGAGTCCAGCATCCTGTCCACGACAGCGGCCAATCCAGGCCAAGGCAACTGGCAAGCTTCCCAAACGTACAAACATTCTATACATGTTATTCCTGGAATTTTGGATTTTCCAAGTCCGTTTAGTAGCGGTTTATGGACTTGTCCTTTAGGAAACCGTCCAACCCCTTTTAAACTCTGCTAAGCTAACCGCCTTCACCACTTTCTCCGGCAACGAATTCCAGAGTTTAATTACACGTTGGGTGAAGAAAAATTTTCTCCGATTTGTTTTAAATTACTACACTGTAGTTTCATCGCATACCCCCTAGTCCTAGTATTTTTGGAAAGCGTGAACAGACGCTTCACATCCACCTGTTCCACTCCACTCATTATTTTATATACCTCTATCATGTCTCCCCTCAGCCGTCTCTTCTCCAGCTGTATAGCCCTAGCCTCCTTAGTCTTTCTTCATAGGGAAGTCGTCCCATCCCCGCTATCATTTTAGTCGCCCTTCGCTGCACCTTTTCCAATTCTACTATATCTTTCTTGAGATGCGGCGACCAGAATACTCAAGGTGCGGTCGCACCATGGAGCGATACAACGGCATTATAACATCCTCACACCTGTTGTTTTCCATACCTTTCCTAATAATACCCAACATTCTATTCGCTTTCTTAGCCGCAGCAGCACACTGAGCAGAAGGTTTCAGTGTGTTATCGACGACGACACCCAGATCCCTTTCTTGGTCCGTAACTCCTAACGTGGAACCTTGCATGACGTAGCTATAATTCGGGTTCTTTTTTCCCACATGCATCACCTTGCACTTGCTCACATTAAACATCATCTGCCATTTAGCCGCCCAGTCTCCCAGTCTCGTAAGGTCCTCTTGTAATTTTTCACAATCCTGTCGCGATTTAACGACTTTGAATAACTTTGTGTCATCAGCAAATTTAATTACCTCGCTAGTTACTCCCATCTCTAAATCATTAATAAATATATTAAAAAGCAGTGGTCCTAGCACGGACCCCTGAGGAACCCCACTAACTACCCTTCTCCATTGTGAATACTGCCCATTTAACCCCACTCTCTGTTTCCTATCCTTCAACCAGTTTTTAATCCACAATAGGACATTTCCTCCTATGCCATGACCCTCCAATTTCCTCTGTAGCCTTTCATGAGGTACCTTGTCAAACGCCTTTTGAAAATCCAGATACACAATATCAACCGACTCCCCTTTGTCCACATGTTTGTTCACTCCTTCAAAGAATTGAAGTAAATTGGTCAGGCAAGATTTCCCCACACAAAAGCCATGCTGACTTGGTCTCAGTAATCCATGTCCTCGGATGTGCTCTGTAATTTTGTTTTTGATAATAGCCTCTACCATTTTCCCCGGCACCGACGTCAGACTCACCGGTCTATAATTTCCCTGATCTCCCCTGGAGCCTTTTTTAAAAATGGCGTTACATTGGTCACCCTCCAATCTTCCGGTACCATGCTCGATTTTAAGGATAAGTTGCATATCACTAGCAGTAGCTCCGCAAGCTCGTTTTTCAGTTCTATCAGTACTCTAGGATGAATACCATCCGGTCCAGGAGATTTGCTACTCTTCAGTTTGCCGAACTGCCCCATTATGTCCTCCAGGTTTACCGTGAAGTCAGTAAGTTTCTCCGACTCGTCCGCTTGAAATACCATTTCCGACACCGGTATCCCACCCAAATCTTCCTCGGTGAAGACCGAAGCAAAGAATTCATTCAATCTCTCCGCTATGTCTTTGTCTTCCTTGATCGCCCCTTTTACCCCTCGGTCATCCAGTGGCCCAACCGATTCTTTTGCCAGCTTCCTGCTTTTAATATACAGAAAAAAATTTTTACTATGTTTTTTTGCCTGTAATGCTATGTTGTTTTCATACTCCCTCTTGGCCTTCTTAATCTGCGCCTTGCATTTGCTTTGACACTCCTTATGCTGTTTCTTGTTATTTTCAGACGGTTCCTTCTTCCATTTTCTGAAGGCGTTTCTTTTAGCCCTAATAGCTTCCTTCACCTCACTTTTCAACCAGGCCGGGTGTCTTTTGGACTTCCGTCTTTCTTTTCTAATTCGCGAAATATGTATGGCCTGGGCCTCCAGGATGGTATTTTTGAACAGCGTCCACGCCTGTTGTACAGTTTTTACTCTCTCAGTTGCCCCCCTAAGTTTTTTTTTACCGTTCTTCTCATTTTATCATAGTCTCCTTTTTTAAAGTTAAACGCTAACGTATTTGACTTTCTGTGTACAGTTACTTCAGGGTCAATGTCAAAACTGATCATATTATGGTCACTGTTATCAAGCGGCCCCAGTACCATAACGTCCCTCACCAGATCATGCGCTCCACTAAGGACCAAGTCTAGAATTTTTCCTTCTCTCGTCGGCTCCTGCACCAGTTGCTCCATAAAGCTGTCCTTGATTTCATCAAGGAATTGTATCTCTGTAGCGTGTCCCGATGTTACATTTACCCAGTCTATATTTGGATAATTGAAGTCACCCATTATTATCACATTGCCCATTTTGTTCGCGTCTCTGATTTCTTTTATCATTTCTGTGTCTACCTGCTCATCCTGGCGAGGCGGACGGTAGTACACTCCTATCACCATTTTTTTCCCTTTTATACATGGAATTTCAACCCACAGTGATTCAAAGGTGTGATTTGTGTCCTGCTGAATTTGTAATCTATCTGAGTCAAGGCTCTCGTCAATATACAATGCTACCCCTCCACCAGTCCGGTCCACCCTATCATTACGATATACTTTGTATCCCGGTATGACAGTGTCCCACTGGTTATCCTCCTTCCACCAGGTCTCAGTAATGCCTATTATATCCAATTTTTCATTTAGTGCAGTATATTCCAACTCTCCCATCTTATTTCTTAGACTCCTAGCATTTGCATATAGACATTTCAGAGTATGTTTGTTGTTCTTATTTGCATGATGCTTAGTACCTGACACTATTGATTTGACATCTTTTGTCTGATCTTTAGTTGTATTTAAGGGCACCTGGCCTACCACGGTCTGTTGTGCAACCTCACTATCCAGAAACCCTATCTTCCCTGTTTGTGAGGTATCTTTGCAAGATACCTTTTCCCGAACCATGCGCTTTTGAGCGACTGTCGGCCTTCCCCCCATTTCTAGTTTATTGTTTCTTAAATTTGCATAAAACTGTATAATTAGATACCAATATGTTCATTATATATTCTTTGATCCTGCCCTATTTCTCAGCTTCTAAAAGGCCTCTTATGACAGTTACTTCTCTTGTTCTTGGCAATAATGTAGGTTATTAGTCTCTCTGTAGTATTTATAGGAGACCTTAAACAGTGCAGTTCAGCTTTTTTTTTATTGTTATAAAAAATTTCCTTCAGAGGTTTAATCAGCTTTGTTCCATATATATTGAATCTGAGCAGAAGATAAAGGTTGTTTTTCTTTACATGACTGTAGGTGGCTATGATTTAGATTTTGCTTTTCTGTACAAGAATGTATTTTGGGGATGTATACTTTAAATTGCATAAATAAAAAATTGTCTCTATACCGCTGATGTTTTATGGGACTTTTTCTTTGTTTTCTTATGGATTACTGATGGAGATGGAGATGGAGCTGGGGCTGAGGACAGAGCTCCAGCTCCATCTCCAACGTTGCTGGCGTCCTCGGTTTCCATTATGTCCAAAAACCGGGGACGACCATTTCTAAGGTTGACCATTTCAACATTTAGGTCGACCATCTCTAAAGTCGACCTAAATGTTGAGATTTGGGCGTCCCCGACCGTATTATCGAAACAAAAGATGGACGCCCATCTTGTTTCGATAATACAGGTTTCCCCGCCCCTTCGCGGGGCCGTCCTGCAAGGATGCCCTCAGGAAAACTTGGGCGCCCCATTCGATTATGCCCCTCCACTTATGCTTCACGTCTGGATTTGCCTGGACATACACACAAGAGCCACACATAACTGCAAAACTCTTGTGTGCATGCTAGACCTTATTGGCCACCACACAGAGGTTAACCGGGCGCCAGCTGATATTCAGACCGGTACCTAGTTAACTTCACCTTCAGGTTTTGTCATTGAAGCCCCTGATGTAGCCCTGGTTAGGGTGAAACAAGATCTTGTTGGGCCTTTTCTATTATTTATGATTCATATATGTGTGGTGAATAAATTGGACTTTTTATTTCTACTCTTTTCATCTACTCCTTTTTTGCTCCATACTTGCAAAGGCCAATGTTTCAATGCAAAGAATCACAGCAACCTCTTCAATTCATCAATCTCAGGCTCTCATATCTTAACCAAAAATGCCAATTTTATTCTCATTATCAAACTTTCATAAGTTAAATTATAAACAGAAATCTGCATGGCCAAAACATGTCAAAAAGTTAGTTAATCTTCAGGATATCAAAGCATGTAGTTAGTTACCAGAGATTCACAAGCTTCTGTCATCTTGCCTTTGCTGAAACATGGCACCATTATTATTTAAATAGACATTTTATGGATTACATTAATTAAACCAGCCAATAATCAGTAAGTTAAATTTAAAGCTCCCTTATACCATTAGTGACTCTAATCGATTTACAATCTCATTATTTGATGTATTTTTTAAACAAAACATACTTAGTATATTAATTAATATTAGAAAAGAGATAAAACAATTGCAAACTACCAAATGCAGAGGAATGTCCTGGTCAGTTAATGAATGAATGAATTCCTAAAATAATCAGTTTATTAGGATAAAATATAGCACTCAATAGATGATAAAATCACCATGCTTATGTTTCAACAAAACCTGCATCAAGAGTGAAAAACTGTAGTGCGATAAAACCAAGTAATGATAGTGTAATAGTGTAATGGTACAACAGCAAACATATCGGTGTAATCCAACTGAAAATTTCAGGATACTCAATAAAGGAAGAATACTTTCGGAATATGTCATTCTAATATAGAGATACACTGAAATTAATATAAGCTCAATTCAGTTGAAAACATATTCCCATATGTTCCTATCAGACCTGAAAAGGTGCTGAGAGGACCTGCTGAGGGGAAATTGCATTCTAACTTGGGAAAAGGTAGACGTGGGGTTAAATAGGTAATCCCAGTTTCTTTAAATTACTTTACTTAAGTTGCTGTTTTAGGGGTTATTATAACACTAGTAAAAAAGGCCCATTTCCGAAACCAATGAAACGGGCGCTAGCATATGGTTTTTTTTTGTGTGTATGTGTCACAGAGTTATTTTGTGAGTGTGTGAGGGTGCGGTGTGTTTGCAGGTTGTTGACGGCTGCAGGGGAATGCTGGAACATTTATGCGCTGCAGGAATCAGCGCCGTCTTTTTCCGGGTGCTCGGGGAATCCCCGAGGTGGGAAACAGCTTGCCTGAGGCTGGGGATGGTTGGGCACATCCTTGGCCGCTTCGGCAAAAGGGGAAGAGGAAGGGGGTGGGGAGTTACCTGCAGCCGCCTGAGAAACCATGTATTCTTTGTTTGTTTTGTATTATTAGTTTGCATTTCTGTTGAAGAAAGAGTGGATGCCTTTCGAATGATGGAGGTGGTGCGTCGGTGTGCGGTTGTTTCGTTAGTTTGGCAGCCAGTCTCCAGCGATTCCTAGGCAGGGAAGGAGTACTCCTCCCCCGTCCTTGGTCGCTGTTTGCTGCTGGCTGGGTCGCGGGTAATCCTTCCAGCTGGGCCGCAGCTTGTCCTGTTCGCCCACGTCCCAGATGGTGATGGGCACGTTGTTTTCCGGCTCCTCTGACTCCATGTCAAGCGATCCCAAATATAGTCTGTGCTATAGGCCCTCTGGCACTCTTCAGTACTGGCATTAGGCATTTAAAAATTTCTCTCCCCCCCCCCTCCCCCCGGTCTATTTTTGCACATACCCACAGCAGGAATATTCTTCTCTCGTTCCAGCGGTGGTTCTGTGCTCTCCGTGCTGCCCAGATAATGAGCCATTCTGCTGGGGAATGCTCCTCCCTTATTGTCACGTAGTTTCCTCTGATTGGTCCGTCTTTGAGTGTGTTTTTTCTGATTGGTCCGTCATGTGAGGGCGGGGCAGAGAGACATGGTCAGTGTTGTGGCTTCACCACCATGAATCCATGAACCCTTCAGTGAGTGACTGAGTGACTTCAGAACGTTGTCTTCAGAACGTTGAGGGTGAGTTTTATTATAGTAGATCAGTTTAGAACACAGCTAGCAGCTAAAGGAAGCCTCTGTTTAGAGTTTGTCCCTCTCACCCACCCCACGATCTTTGATTATAGGCTTTAAGCCAGTTAGGAGGAAAAATGTAATTAGGGTATCTTGTTCAGCCAGTATTGGCTCTTAGCAAGAGTGTGCTTTTAAGTCTTGGAGGTAAACCAACAACTAAACAGCAGCAAAGCATAGCATATATAAATAGTACTCATAAGGGACTTTAGTTTACATATTGGTACTCCATTAGCAACTTAATTAAAAACTCACTGTTATTAAGATGTAGGCGGTAGTACAACATTGAGATAGGGGCTATCTAGTCTTTTGCATCAAGTCTGATTATCTTCCAGTTGGAAATAGATCATACATGTGTACTTGGTGCAAACAGTTCCTAGTGCTCAGGGAATGTGTCCAGAGTGGAGGGCCCCATACAAGGCCTACCCACAGAGATGCGCCCCTATCACAGGCTCACTATCAGGCTTATTTTCAAAAGAGAAGGGCGCCCATCTTTCGACACAAATCGCAAGATGGGCGTCCTTCTCACAGGGTTGCCCAAATCGGCATAATTGAAAGCCGATTTTGGGCGTCCTCAACTGCTTTCCGTCACGGGGATGACCAAAGTTCATAGGGGCATGTTGGAGGCATAGCAAAGGCAGGACTGGGGCGTGCCTAACACATGGGCGTCCTTGACCAATAATGGAAAAAAGAAGGGCGTCCCTGACGAACACTTGGATGACTTTACTTGGTCCTTTTTTTTCTTATGACCAAGCCACAAAAATGTGCCCTAAATGACCAGATGACCACCAGCGAGAATCGGGGATAACCTCCCATTACTCCCCCAGTGGTCACTAACCCCCTCCCACCCTCAAAAAAAACATGTTATAAATATTTTTTCTAGCCTCTTTGCCAGCCTCAAATATCATACCCATCTCCATGATAGCAGTATGCAGGTCTCTGGAGCAGTTTTAGTGGGTGCAGTGCACTTCAGGCAGGCGGACCCAGGCCCATCCCCCCCTACCTGTGAGCCCTTCAAAGCCCACCAGAAACCCACTGTACCCACATGTAGGTGTCCCCCTTCACCCATAAGGGCTATGGTAGTGGTGTACAGTTGTGGGTAGTGGGGTTGGGGGGCTCAGCACACAAGGTAAGGGAGCTATGCAGCTGGGAGCAATTTCTGAAGTCCACTGCAGTGCTCCCTAGGGTGCCCGGTTGGTGTCTTGGCATGTCAGGGGAACCAGTGCACTACAAATGCTGGCTCCTCCCACAACCAAATGGCTTGGATTTGGTCGTTTCTGAGATGGGCGTCCTCGGTTTCCTTTATCGCCGAAAACCGGGGACGACCATCTGAAAGGTCGACCTAAATTTCGCGATTTGAGCGTCCCCGACCATATTATCGAAACGAAAGATGGACGCGCATCTTGTTTCGATAATATGGGTTTCTCCGCCCCTTCGCCGGGACGTCCTGCGAGGACGTCCTCAGGAAAACTTGGGCGTCCCTTTCGATTATGCCCCTCTATATTTGCCATTACATTGTTATCCTAAGTAGAGAGGTGTGGTAGCTCTTACGTTTCTGTATTGTTTTAAAGTTACCTTTCAGGATTCTTACTATGAAATCACTAGTACAGTGTTCTGTTTTTGTAAAGTATTGCCATCCTGGCTGGCAATGACGTTTTTCATGTGATGTCTATGTAAGTTAAATTTTGTTTTTAGCATCTGGCTTGTTTCTCCAATATAGCATGCTTGGTCACATTTTTTACACTGGATAATGTATACCACATTGGAAGATGAGCATGTGAAGGATTCCTTTATGTTGAATGTTTTTCCTTTGTGAATGACTGTGGGGTCCTGTGAGATGTTTTGGCATAGTTTGCAGCTGGATATATTGCAAGGATGTGTGCCATTCTCTTCTTTTTGAGTCTGTGTTGGGAGCTTACTTCTAATTAGCTTGTGTTTTAAGTTGGGGTGGCAGGTGGGGATGGGAATATCTCTTTCAGTAATTCATCCTCCTGGCGTAGAGGCTGTAGATCTTTTATGATTCTTCTTAAAATTTCCAGCTCTGGGTTGTATGTCACTATAAGGGGGATTCTGGCTGTGACTTTTTTTTTTCTTCGTACTGTAGTAGATTTTCCCTGGGTGTTTTGAGGGAGGAAGCAATATTCTTGAAGATTATTTTGGGATTGTAGCCTTTATGTTTGAAGGATGCAGCCAGGATTTCTAGGTGTCTGTCTCTGTCCCCTGGGTCAGAGCAGATACGGTGGTATCTTGTGGCTTGGTTGTAAATAATGGATCGTTTTGTATGTGAAGGATGGAAGCTGGAGTTGTGGAGGTAGCTGCATCTGTGTGTGGTTTCTTGTATATTGTTATCCTAGCAACCCATCTTAAGAATTTATCACACTGGGTATACATATTGCTATATATCTATGATTATGAGACCTATTTGTATTGGGTACTACATTTCTATGACTGATCTGTCATATAAAGGGCTTCCTTTAAGATTTTAAATGCTTGCTCACCAGCCCGAATCCCAAACCAGCTGATTCAGCCTAGAGTCTTTCAACAGGGCTATGAGAGCAGCAGCTTTCTCTGAAAACTGAGGAATCAACTTCCAGTATCATAACTATTTATTTATTTATGGTTCATTTGTATCCCACATTTTCCCACTCATGCAGGCACAATGTGGCTTACAGAAAATTAAGAACATTACAATAAAGGAAATATTGCAAAGGGGACAAAGAAAAGACAGAAGGAGCAGTAGCTAACAATGGGAAACCAAGCAGGATGGGGATCGTGAAGGGTGGGGAGTAAGTCTTGGCAAAGAAGTAAGTCTTCAGCAGCTTCTTGAAGAGGATGTGGTCCACTTGCGATTTGAGGTCCTGTGGGAGAGCATTCCAGTGTTTAGGGCACCAGTAGCGGAAAGAAGAGGTGAAAATCTTCTTATACTTGACACCCTTACAGTTAGGGAAGTGTAGATATGTAGATATGTGTAGATATGGAGATATGACCGTGCTGTAGGCGTGGCATTCCTGGGTGGAAGGTCGATCAAGGGGAGCATGTAGTCCGGAGCAAGCCCATAGATGATTTTGTGGGTTAAGGAGCAGAGCTTAAAAATAATACGCTCCTTTACAGGTAGCCAATGGAGTCTGAAGCGCAGAGGCTCGGCATGTGCAAAACGATGTTCTCCCAGAATCAGTCTCGCGGCAGTGTTCTGGACTGTTTGGAACCTTTTCAATAAAGAGACCTTGCAGCCCGCATAAATTCCGCTGCGATAATCTAGGTGGGAGAGGACTAGCCAATGCACAAGTGTACGGAACAGATCTCTGGTATGGAAACATCATATGCGCTGGAGCCTCCACATAGCATTGAACATTCTTTTGGAGACCAAATGCACATGATTATCCAACTGGAGGTGCATGTCCAGGTGCACTCCTAAGAGCCGCAGACTGTTGGCAATCGGAAGAACGTAGCCCTTTTATTGGATGCATTGTGTCGGTTATTTGGGTATAGGTGGACGAGAGTATGAGACATTGAGTTTTATCCTTGTTTAGTTTAAAGTGAAACACTTCAGCCCAATGCTCAATACTGGAGAAGCAAGATTCAATGAGATTAGCGATTTCTGATATGGTGGTATGAAAGGGGATGTAGATGGTAATATCGTCAGCATAGATGAAAGGATTTAGGTCTAATTTTGCTAGAGCTGAGGCTAAAGGCATCAACATAATATTGAATAAGGTTGGTGAAAGGGGAGAGCCCTATGGTACTCCACAAGAGGCATTCCACGGAGCAGAAGTAGCAGAATTAACTGTGACCTGGTAAGTTCTAGTGGTCAAGAAGCCCTCAAACCAGTGTAAAACAGACCCTCCTATGCCGAATGAGTCTAATAGATGTAATAACAGGTCATGATCCACCATATCAAAGGCACTTGACATGTTGAATTGGAGCAATAGAACCTTCCGTCCGAAGGACAGCTCTCGTTTAAAGTTTGATAAGAGGGTGACTAGAACAGTCTCTGTACTGTATTGGGCATGGAAACCTGACTGCGAGTGGTGAAGGAGGTGAAGGATATCATAGTCAGCCAGGAATTCACTGAGCTGATTGTTAACCATACTCTCCATTAACTTGGTAACCAATGGTATTGAAGCCACAGGGCGGTAATTAGAGATAACTTCAGGATTTATCTTAAGGTTCTTTTGAATGGGGGTGAGAAGAATGTTACCATGGTCTGGCGGGAAAGAACCAGAGCTTAGCATGAAGTTTAGGTAGTAAGTCAGATCTTCAACAAAACACTTCAGGGCTACTTTTAGAAGATGGGTCGGACAGACATCCAATCTACAAGACTTGTTGGAGAACTTTAGTAAAGCAGTGGATACGTTATCAAGTAATAGGCGATTGAAGGTGGTCCAAATGCGATTGGCCGGGCAGGAATCCATAGGTGTGGCCAAGGATTCCAAGAAATCATCCACGTCAGAAAAACAACTAACAGTTGAAGACCTTAAGGCTAAGATTTTCTCTTTAAAGTAAGTGGCAAGTTGGGAGGTCAACACTGGAGACTTCAAGCTTTCAGGTGTCAAGGAAGGAGTTTAGTAGCTGATACACCCTTTTTATGTCCCGGCCAGCAGAATGTAACTTAGATGAAAAGTAAGTACGCTTTGCTTGCCGGATGGCGTACTTATATTTGCGGTGACAGTTTTTCCAAGCCCCCAGGGCAAGATCAGTTTTCCGTTTATGCCATGCTGTATCAAGTCTTCTTGTCTCTGTTTTTAAGGCTCTAAGATCAGCGGAGAACCAGGGTATTGAGCTGCGGATATAGGAAGTTTTAAGATGTAGAAGCGCAATAGAATCTAGCACAGCCTTGCATTTATTTTCCCAGTCAGAGAGGTAGTTAGGGGAGTTTGGTTGCAACTCGCTGCCATTACTGTAGAAAGACTTCCAGAATAGACAGGGGTCAATGGCACCTCTTGTGAATCTGGGGGAGACCTGAGGTTTGCCAACGCAAGGTGAACTGTAATTTATGTTTCAATCATTTTTATTGATGTTCAACTATCCAAACATAACCATAAAATGCTTTTGTATCCGCTTATTAACGTTCCATGGTAATACATGTAAATCGCTGTCAAGCAACTTGAACAACAAATTTTTACACTTTATCCCCCCCCCCCTTCCCCATCCCCGTGCTTCCCCTCCCTCCCTCCCTCCCCTCCCCTACTATTATACAATTCGAGATGTCAGCTAACCGTAATAACCAAAGTTAAAGACAACAAAAGTTCAGATGTTCAATAGGTGGCTTCTTGCCGCGGGAGGTAAAGTCATCCAGAACGGGGACCATCGTATTTGAAGCTGCTATCCTGCTGTTGATGAGATGTCACCCACTCCAACTCTCTCTAAGCGCAACAGCGACATCATTTGTGTGCGCCACTGCTGTACATTTGGTCCCGTGGCCAATAACCAATTTATAAGAATAACCTTTTTTGCCATGACAATGGTCTGCACTGCAAAGTCTCGCAGACCTTTTGGTGTTGGCTTCCCCAAAGCCGGTTGGCCAAATAACAGTTTTACGTCCAAGAGCCAGCTTGTTTCCAACCAGCTGCTCACCTGCTGTATAACTTGTGTCCAAAAGCGTTTAATATGTGGGCAATCCCAAAACATGTGCCCTAGAGTTACACCTTTGCCCCCGCATTTCGGACAGGCACCGTCTGGCGATATCCCCATGTAGAAAGCTCTTCTGGGTGGAATATACCAACGTAGAGCGAATTTATACTGTAACTCCCTGTAACTGTATTTATACTGTAACTGTGCCCACATTGTCCGTCTCATCGATAAAATATGTGTTTTGTATATTTCTTCAGGCAGAGTTAGTCCCAAATCCATATTCCATGCCTGGGCAATAACGTGAAATTGTATTTCTGGTGCCGTCTCTCCATGCCTATGATGGAAAGATAACGGCACCTTTTGTTGCGCCGAGAGGGAGAAGGTGTCCGATAGCTCTTCTTGGACATCCTCTGTTAGATCTTCCCTTGGCAAACTACTCACATAATGCCTCAGTTGGTAATAGTGAAATATGTCTGTGTCTGGTAATGAGAATTCCTGTTGTAAAGTGGGGAATGTTTTAAGCTTCCCCTCTACAGTCAATACATGATACAAATAAGTAATCCTTTTTTTCTTCCACACTGTGAATCTGGGATATATGTTTCCTGGGGGGAAGGAGGGGTTCCCACAAATCGCCAGGAATGGTGTAACTGTATGTCTAAACTGATGTAATCTACATTTCCAGCGCCAAACCGCTCACGCTGTGGGCATAATTCCAGTCAAATCAAGAACCTCAGGAGTATCATTACACCTCGAGTGTAACATATGACTAAAGTGAGTCTCCCCTGTCAATTTCAACTCCAGTGTTGTTGCTGTGTAGTATTGCATAGTTCTATACCAATCCGTTATGTGCCTCATCCCTCCTGCAACCGTAATGTGCCTCAAACTGATCAAACCCAAGCCCCCATATTCTGTCGGGATTTGTAATACATTTAGCGGGGCTCTTGGTTTTTTACCTTTCAACAGGAAAACTTGTGTGGCTCGATTCAGCTGCTTTTCATCTATACTTTTTAACTATAATGGCGGAACCTGGAATATAAATAGCCATCTGGGGATGAGGATCATATTATACAACGCTATCCGGCCCAGTAGGGATAATGGGTAGGCAGACCATGCTCGTAATGTGTTATTTGTGTCTTTCATTAACTTTGTAACATTTATCTCATATAGCCTAGATAAGTCCTGTGGGATCTGTACTCCCACGACAAGGAAATTTGATCTTTCCAGGAGGCGTTCTCTTCCCCCACTATGCTGAGCACCTGCGTTTTCTGGGCATTTAAGGTGAAACCCGATAGAGCCCCAAATCTCTCTATTATTGACAACAGGTTCGGCAAGGAGTCTCTCAGATTTTGCATTACCACTAAAAGGTCATCAGCAAATGCTAACACTTTAATTAACTCCCCTGCCACTTCTACCCTCTCCACCTCTCCGCCCCTTTGAATGGTCTGAATGAGAGGTCCTATGGTTAGTATGAAAAGTAATGGGGAGAGAGGGCACCCCTGTCTGGTGCCTCTGCTCACTGGAAATACTGCTGTTTTCACTCCATTAATACTGATTAAGGCTTTGGGGTCTGCATAAAGGGCTTGAATTGCCTGCAGAAACCAGCCTCGAATTCCCATGTGCCTCAGCACCCCAAGCATATATTGCCAATTTACTTTGTCAAAAG
This sequence comes from Microcaecilia unicolor, assembly GCF_901765095.1. Lineage (NCBI taxonomy): Eukaryota > Metazoa > Chordata > Amphibia > Gymnophiona > Siphonopidae > Microcaecilia > Microcaecilia unicolor. The sequence continues at coordinate 113,571,573 of NC_044040.1, forward strand.
CTTTTTCGGCAAAGCCAAAGCCGGTGACTCCCGCTGCTAGCTACATGCCATAGCTATTAACAATTTTTGCATGTTTTTTACTATTTGCCTCTGTTTAACAAATCCCACCTGCTCCTGGCCTATCAGTTCGGGTAATATGCAGGCAAGTCTATCTGCCAGAATGCTAGCCAGTATCTTAACTTCAACATTCGGCAGGGAAATTGGCCTGTAGGAGTCCGCCATGTCCGCTGGTTTCCCAGGCTTCAGCAACAAGATTATTTACGCCTCGGTATAGGCGGGGAACTGTCCTTGAGCCACCACTTGATCGTAATATGCTGTTAGGGGCCTAATGAGTTGCAACTGTAACAATTTATAAAATTCTCCAGTAAATCCATCAGGCCCAGGAGCTTTGAAATTCTTTTAAGGTTTTTAAAAACCTTTGTAATTCCTTCCCTGATATAGGCTCATTCAATTGTTCTATCTCCTGGTTCCCCACTTTTGGCAGCCCCAACTCAGCCAAGTGTTTGTCTAGCTGCCGTTGATCTACCGGGCCCTGAGATGTGTACAGTTTGGCAAAATGTGCCTTCAATAACTCTGCTATTTTTTCAGAGGTGTTATGTGCTCTGCCCTGCTGATCTCGAATCGTAGTAATGACTCAAGAAGATCCCCATGTTTTAGTTATACGAGCTAGCAGTGGGCCTACTCTATCACCGTGTTTCTGGAAATTGTATGCTTGATAGTGTAGGGTCCTTGTAGCCCTCTCGTGTAAAAGTGTGTTGAGGGCTACCTGTGCTGCATGGTGTGTCTCCTGATTACTTTTAGTAGGGGCCCTCACCATGCGTCTTTTGGCTATGCGCAACTCCTTCTCTAATTGTACTATGGCTTTAGCAATCTTCTTATTCCGGGCACTGACGTATGCGATTATCTCTCCCCGCAGCGCTACTTTTGCTGTTGACCAATATAGGACCGGATTTCCAGAATGTTGCTGATTAAATTTATCAAATTCCTCCCATTTCTGGTGAAGATATCTAACAAACTCTTTCTGTTTGCACAGGTAGGTCGGGAATCTCCATCCTTTCGCCCCTTGATAATATGGTGGCGCCTCCAAATCTATCCAGACCATCGCGTGGTCCGAAATCTCTTCCGGTCCTATACTAGCTTCTTGTACCCATGGGAACAGTCCTTGATCCACTAGTATATAATCGATTCGCGAGTAGGTGCCATGAGCCCTAGAGAGATGCGTATAGGGCTCTGGATTTTGGACCCCCCCCCCCCCGGTGTGCCTCCCTTGGGGATGAACAGTCCATCTGTGGATTTCCTACCAGATTGAAATCACCCACCACTAGCAGTTTAAGAGATTGGTACGGCACACATTGTTGGATTATCTGTATGAAAAATTCCTTATCATATACATTCGGTGCGTATAGCGCCAGTAATAAAATTTCCCTATTTTGTAGCCACAAATGTATGAGCACATACCGACCTTGGGGATCTGCGCTTACCAATCTAGACTTTGCTACTAGCCCTTTCCTAAGCAAGATTGCTACCCCTCCTTTTCTGCCGTCCTGTGTTGCCGAGTGTACCTCTCCCACCCAACTCCTTTGTAATTTTTTATGTTCTTCTACGGTCAAACGTGTTTCCTGTAGACATGCTATGTCAGCTTTATGCCTTTTCAATGACGATAGTATCTTTGCCCCTTTTTACTGGGGATGTAATTCCTCCCACATTCCAGGTTATAATCCGTATTCCTTTACCCATTACCTAATTTGAGCCCATTCCTATCATGTTGACTCTCATAGGCAAAATCATCGAGTGCCCAGCCCTATGTCCTCCATCCCCACTAGCAGTGACCACCCTTCTCTAGTTCTTGTTGTTCTATTTGCAGATTTGTTTTTCGACATCTCCAACCTGTTACCATCTTTTGTGCCTCCTACTCTCTGCGCCCTACCCAACTGTATTCCCTCCCTCCCACCCATTCCCTCCCCTCCACCTAAGTCTTCCCCCCACCTTCCTACATTCCCTTGAAACTCCCCGTGTGTCTCCATCTCTTCCCAATTGGAATAGGAGTCTTATGTGATAATAGCAACCCCTCCCCCAATCCCGACCTCACTGTTGTCACTGTTGATAACTGTGTTTCAAGACCCTAGTAGTCTCCAGATTCTTTCACCAATTGTCAATGTTCTATGCCCCTTCCCCTCTCTTGTCATTCTACTTATAAGGATTTAACATGTTAGCCCTATTAGAAATCATCCATAACATCAACCATATGCTGTATAACATCAGTACTACTACAAATATGAATTAAGTGAACTTTAACAGTCCCAACCCCAACACCTCATCTCCTCGTTGCTTGTTAGATCTTACACCAGTCCTGCTTCACGGCTGCTGTTATAGTCAGGTTTGATCTTTCCTTCTCTTCTCCATGGTTGCCATGAACTTCTTAGCGTCTGCCGGTGTATCAAACGTTTTCCAGGCTCCATTGTGCTGAATTTTTAATAGTGCAGGGTAGATAAGCATAAATCTGTTGTTACTATCAAATAGTTCTTTGCATAGGGGTGTAAACAGTCTCCCTTTTTCCTGTAATGCAGGGGAGTAATCTTGGAATACCTTTACTGAGGATCCCTCATACTGTAATGTGTCCCGTTTCTGCCGAGCTCCTCTCATTATCTCCACTTTGTGGAGAAAATTGTGGACTTTGGCTATTACCACTCTTGGTCGCATTATTCCTTCTTGTTTGCGGCCCATCCTGTGAGCCCTCTCCAAACACAAGGGGCCCACGCTGTCCAAGAGGGCAAACTCTGATTTTAACCATCTTTCCAGTATGGTAGGCAGTGAGTCCGTAATTGTTTCCGGGATCCCCACAATGCGGATATTCGATCTCCTCGACCTGTTTTCCAGGTCGACAATTTTGTTTTCCTGCATTCGGACTTGCTATTGTAACGACACCATGGCTGTCTGCCTCTCCGCTTCCTTATCTTCTGTAGCGGACACCCGCTTTTCCAGCTCTCCTGTGCGGCAAACGGTTTCCGCCAACTGCTCCTCTAAACCTGTGAGTTGGTCCGACAGTTGTCTTAGTTGCGGTTCCATGGCGCCTTTTACCTCTTCCGTGAGTTGTTGGAGCTGCAGAGCAGTAAACGGCGGTTGCGATAATTGTCCCGGTCCCGGGCTGCGCGCCATCTTGGAATCGCCGTCTCCATGCGGTTTTTCATTTTCTTTTTTCCCCGCTTTTCCGGGCATCTCAGCTTCTCCCCTGACAACAAAGGGGTCCATACACCAGACTCGCTTTTCCTGTTCGGTCTTGGCACTCCGATTAATTATTTTGCAGTGCTATCGGGCATTTGGGTTCGGGGTTGCCCCAGAGAGAAACAGGCAGACGTCTGTTCCTCTCAATGCATCACGTGACTCCTCTGTCGTGAACTGTAATTTATAATGGTCAGACCAGGAAGTTTCAAACCATCCAGTGTCGTGCAGGAAAAAATGTGAATCATCTAAAAATTTAAAGGAGAGCAGATCCAAAGAATGCCCTTTACAGTGAGATGGGCCAGTGATAGGGCAGTCGAGGTCCCAAAGATGAAGAAAGTCTAATAACTGACTAGTGTCTGGCGAAGTGGAGTCATCTAAGTGGCGATTGAGATCACCTAACAGGAGAATATTCGAATTAGCCAAGCAGATGTGTGAGATAAAATCCAGTAGCTCAGCTTGACTGCTAGACCAGCAACCGGTGGTCTATAGAACAGCACACAGACTAGGTGACCATGAGAGAAGAGTGATGAACGTTGACTGCTGTGATTTCCAGCGAAGCAGATAAAAGTTCAGAACTTGCTTCAACCGTGAGGTAGGAGTGATATATGAATGCTAAACCACCACCTCTTCTATCTTTCCTGTCCCAGTGGATAATCTTTTAACCTTTCGGGCAGAGATCTAGCACGATGGGGTCTTTGGGTGTTCTAATCCAGGTTTCTGTAATGAACAGCATATCAAGATCCTCAGAGGTGATCCAGTCGTAAATCAGCTGTTTCTTTGTCTGGGAAATGGCAACAACCTGAATAGCTTCAAGTTTGGATCGCATTGGCTACATCCAACCATTCCCCACTTGATGCCCCATATATTGAACCTCTTTATGGCTCAAGTAACACTTCTTAGGGTTAGCAGTCAGCCCTGCTTGTCTCAAGTACTCGCAAACTGCCTCAATATGTCTCAGGTGACTCTTCCACATCGTCCAGATAGGTGTTGGTCTTAACATCCTAATCCTGATTCTTTGAAAGGTTGCTGGGGCCTCATGAAGCCCAAATGAGAGAACAGTAAATTGGTATAGCCCCTGGGTTATAATAAAGGCCTTTTTCTCACTAGAAGCTGGCTCAAGTGGAATTTACCAGAACCCCTTTGTTAAATCTAGGGTAGAAATATACTTGGCTCCTCCCAACTGCTCTACCTGATCGTCAATTCTGGGCATGGGGTAGGCATCAAAATGAGATACAGCATGGACTTACCTGAAGTCAGTGCAAAATTGGGTTGACCCTTCCAGCTTGGGTACCAGCACTATGGGACTGGCCCATTTGCTTATGGATTCTTCAAAGACCCCTAACTTCAGCATGTTGGCCACTTTATTTCTTTTATTGCCTTTTGTTTGGCCTCCAGGAGGAGGTAAGGCTTTTGATTTATCACTTTTCCGGGTTGTGTAACTATTCTGTTGACCCCTAACTGCGTGTGGCCTGGCAAAGGAGAAAATACATCCTGAAACTTCAGAACTAAATGTTCTATCTGCATTCTCTGCTCTGGGGTCAGTGATTCCCCTCTGTTCACACTCCGACCCGGCTGTATCCAGTCCTAGGTCTTCCTCTCCTTCCAGAGTCTCAACCACAAACCCTTCCCAAGTTATCCAGGGTTTCATCAAATTCACATGAAATACCTGACTTCTTTCGCCTTTTTGGCTGACCTCGTAAGCTACTGGACCCACTCTTCGCCTTACCACAAAAGGTTCCTTCCATTTAGCCAAAATCTTATTAGCAGAGGTGGGTAACCACACTAGATCTTGAGGCTGAAACGTCTGCTGCCTAGCATTCCTATCACAGTAAGATTTTTCCTGGGCCTTCACCAAGTTCTCTCTTGACTCTACTTATTTTTTTCTATTCTCTCTTTCTGTTTGAAGACATGTTCAACTACTGATCCCACTTTGTCTATCCCTTCCTGTCCAGGCTTCCTGTACTACCTCTAACATGTTCCTGGGTTGGCAGCCAAACATTAGTTCAAATGGGGAAAAACCCAAGGAAGCCTGGAGAACATCTGTATGGGCGAATAATACATATGGAATTACTTTGTTCCACTCTTTTACATTGTCCTCATTACACTTCTTCACCATACGGATGAGGATTTGGTTAAATCTCTCTACTAACCCATTTGTCTGCGGATGTTAAGCTGCCGTTTTCAAATGCTTCACCCCAAACATCCTCAAAAATTCCTCTAATGTGTTAGATAGGAAATTGGTTTCCTAGTCCATCAGTAGTTCCCTGGAAAACCCAAACTGGCAAAATATTGCCATCAGTTCACCTGCATGGGAATAGCCCAGGAAAACTGGGTTGCGTAGTCTAGCACTACCAGAATATATTGATGGCCGGCAGCGCTAAGCTCCAGTGGCTCTATGATATCAGCACCTAACCTATCCATAGGTCATTCAACTTTGGGAAGAGAGATTAGAGGACTGTTCTCTGGCAGCTACTGGGATACCTTCAGGACAGGACCGGCATAAACCTTTGGCCAAAATAATCATTGTATAATGCGGGCTACCATCCCATGCTCCCCTAAGTGACCTGTTAATGGGTGGGCATGAGCTAGGGTCAGCAGGGTCTTTCTAAATATTTTGGGTATTCCCCTTTTTCGTCTTTATCTTCTACTAGATACAGGAGACTATTTTTCTGGAGCCACTACTCGCCTCCCTCTCCCCTGGATCCCTTACTTTGTCCCAACACTCCTTCAGCGAGGGATCTCCTACCTGCTCCTCTGGGAACCAGTGAAACCGATTTATAACTTCTTCTCCTAAGGCTTCTATCTTCCCTGGGGGAATTAACCCTTTCCATTTCTCTGCTCATTTTCTCGCCTTTTCTTGCTCTTCCCTGGTTCCTCCACCACATCCTGGGTGGCAAGGGGGAATATCTCTCCTAATTGCAGGTCTCCAGGTTCTGGAGGGGAGTAATCCCTATCTCAGGTGGACACACATACTTACTGTGGGCTGAGAACTGTCTCCATTCTCACCCAGTCTCTCCCTAAAATTAGGGGAAATGGCAATTTTTCCACCACAGCTGTCTTGAGGGGCTCTCATTTCTTCCTTCCCAGGTCACCCCTATCTCATAGGTGAGTTCCTGCTGTATATCCCCATGCACACAATGTACCTGTGTCACCCCACTAAAGTGACCTTCTTTCTTTCCTATTCATAGGTTCTGGGCTAAAGCGCCTGACATAAGGGACTGATTACTCCCTATACCTAAAAGGGCTCCTAGAGCTACCCCAGCCACTCACACCCCCCCACTCTTTATGGCACAACCCTGGCCTCGTGGGACTGGGGATGACTTGACCCCGTAACACTGAAAAGGAGCAGTCCATCTGAGGGCAGGCTCTTTGAAAGTGTCCCTCCTTCCCACAAGCGAAACACCTATAGCTGGAGCAGGTTTCCTGGTGGGGATGGCTGCTCATGGTCTCCCACTTTACCCTTCCTAAATCCGCTGGTGACGGGCCCCCTCGATCCTTTTTGGAATCTCCAACCTCCTCCCTAGGGGTTTTAGCTATCTTCTTCCCTACTAGAGGTGTTGTGGTTTTATTGGGGCCAGGCACTTCCTTTCCCTCGCTCCACCCCTCTTCTGCTTCATTGTATTTCTCCACCAGTAAAGTATCCCCTTCGATTGATCCTGGTCCTTTTCTAGTAACCCAGGATTTTATAGGGGAAGGCAAAATAGTTTGATGCAGGGTTTTCTGGTCTGGTTCCAACCACCAGGAGGCTAAGTTCATCTACTTGTATCCCACTGCCAGTTGGTGTACCTCAGGGATCTATCCTGGGACCTCTTCTTTTCTCCATCTATACTTCTTCCCTTGGTACTCTGATCTCATCCCATGGTTTTCAGTATGATCTTTACACTGATGACTCCCAGATCTACCTCTCCACACCAGAAATCTCAGCCGAAATCCAGGCCAAAGTATCAGCCTGCCTGTCTGACATTGCTGCCTGGATGTCTCAGCACCATCTGAAACTAAACATGACCAAGACTGAGCTTCTTATTTTTCCCCATAAACCAATCTCTCCTCCTCCCCCATTCTCTATTTCCTTCCTGTCTCATCAGCTCGTAACCTTGAGGTCATCTTTGACTCCTCCCTCTCCTTCTCTGCACATATTCAGCAGGCTGCTAAAACCTGTGGTTTCTTTCTCTATAATATCACCAAAATTCGCCCTTTCCTTTCTGAGCACACTACCGGAACCCTCATCCACGCTCTTATCACCTCTCGCTTAGACTATTGCAACTTGCTTCTCACAGGTCTCCCACTTAGCCTCTCCTCTTCAATCTGTTCAAAATTCTGCTGCAAGACTAATATTCCACCAGTGTCGTTATGCTCATATTAGCCCTCTCAGGTCACTTCACTGGCTTCCTATCCGTTTCCGCATACAGTTCAAACTCCTCTTATTGACCTATAAGTGCATTCACTCTGCAGCTCATCAGTACCACTCCACTCTCATCTCTCCCTACATTCCTCCCCGAGAACTCTGTTCACTGGATAAATCTCTCTTATCTGCACCCTTCTCCTCCACCGCTAACTCCAGACTCCGTTCCTTTTATCTTGCTGCACCATATGCCTGGAATAGACTTCCTGAGCTGGTACGTCAAGCTCCATCTCTGGCCGTCTTCAAATCTAAGCTAAAAACCACCTTTTTGATGCTGCTTTTAACTCCTAACCCTTATTCACTTGTTCAGAACCCTTATTTTATCATCCTCACTTTAATATTCCCTTATCTCTTGTTTGTCGACTGGGACTATCTCTTCATGTTCAAGTGTACAGCGCTGCGTACGTCTAGTAGCACTTTAGAAATGATAAGTAGTAGTAGTAGTGAAGTGACTTGAGGAGAGGGCTAATATGAGCATAGCAACAATGGTGGTATGTAAGTCGTGCAGCAGAATTTTGAACAGATGGCTAAGTGGGAGACCTGTGAGAAGCAAGTTGCAATAGACTAAGCGAAAGGTGATAAGAGTGTGGATAAGAGTTCTGGTAGTGTGCTCAGAAAGGAAAGGATGAATTTTGGTGATGATATAGACAAAGAAACGACAGGTTTTAGCAGTCTGTTGAATATGTTCAAAGAAGGTTACGAGCTGATGAGACAGGGAGGATGAGAGTGTTATTCACAGAAATAGAGAATGGGGGGGAAGAGGAGAGGTTGGTTTAGGGGGAAGGATAAGATGCTCAGTCATGTTTAGTTCAGGGGCGTAGCTACGGGTGGGCCTGGGTGGGCTCAGGCCCACCCAGTTTCGCCTGATCCACCAATCGATTCTGTCTTTGGCTTAAGGAAATTGCCAGGGCTTCAGCCTCATTGGCTGTGCTCACAGCCACACACAAAGCAAAAAAAACCAGGAGCTCTCTGCCTGCCTTGCCTTACCTCCGTTCCCCGTGGCATGCAGACCAGTGTCATAGGAAATTTCTGCCACAAACATGAGGTTTGCAGCTCAAGGTTCTTGCTTCAGCCTTCAGGCCACCGAAGTACGGGCCGGGACTTGGAAGCCAGCAACAGTGAAGGCAGGGCTGCAGCTCAAAGAGGTTAGATATGTTAATCGCGTACCCTGCTTTCAAAAGGGAAGAGGTTCCAAGTGTCAGGATTCCTGTGATTGCTGAAATGGTCTGGGGCTATGTTTTGTGTAGGCTGGGTCTGTTGTCAACCTCCGTTTTGAAAAAGCATACCTGAGTTTTTGATTAGGGAGCTCTCTTTTACAACCTGTAGAGAAACATTATTTGATAAATATCCCGGGGCAATTGCACTGCTAGTTACGATAGAGTATTGTTTGTTTTCATGCAGCTTTCAGAAACTTGCATGCCATGACTGCTTTGTGTATTTCATCACTTTTGATATACCTCCTGCTTCCACCTTTATGCATCCATCTAGTCAAGATTCCTCAAAGGTTTGTCTCTTTCCCCTACCATCATCCCAAACAAAGCAAGCAGTCGTTTGAGCTGCTGCATCCATGTTGTTGTTCTTTAATGTGGGTAGCATGTGTATTTAATTTCACTTATATGTTCAAACATGCCAGCTTTTCATAGGTAAAGTAGTAAATTGTTATAAATCGTAATTAGTGTGTCATTTGGAGGAGGGGCAGATTATAGGGACACTCTAGCACTATTGTATTCATGTAGAGATTTTTTTTTTCTCCTGGAAAGAGCCACTAAAATAGATATATTATGAGAATCAGGTGCTCAACATCCAGAGTTTCTATCTATTTATTTACTTGTTTTAAGTTATTTATAACATTTATATTCCCACATTAAACATGAATTAGGTTGAAACCTGGGAGCATTTAAAATCTTTTTTTTTTTTCCTGTGCCTAGATCAAAAGAGAAAGATAGTCTGCATCCCTGCCAGCAAAGGTATGCCTTAAATGCTCGCATGGGGGGCGGAGGGGAGAGTGAGGAGTTCCCCCCTAGACAGTGATGAGCCCACCCAGAAACCCACCAACAAATTTAAATGTGTTTTTGGATGGGGGTGGGCTCAATGCCCAAGTTTTTAAAAAAAAGTTGTATTTTTTATGTTGGTGGGTTTTTGGGTGGGGAAGTCTCTGCAGTGCCCAGGTTAAAATAATAATAATATTGTTATTATTTAAAAGCTTTATATTTAATGTGGGCAGGTTTCTGGGTGGGAGTGAGGGGATGCCATACTAGGGAGTTATGGGTAAGGGGGTAGGACAGGGCTAATGCTAGGCTGCATGCAGGGAGGGGTGGGGCAGATGCCTAGTTATCAGATGGATGGTGGGGAAGGGAAGGACTGATGCTGGGCTATGAGAATGGACAGTGGGGGTAGAGTAGAAGGGCTGGATCATGGTGGGATAGGGAAGGGAAAGGCCGATGCCAGGCTACAAGGATGGTTAGGGGGGTAAGGAAGCGAAGGACTGATGCCAGGCTACAAGACAATTTCTGATTTTTGGTCCTTAATTCTATAATTGATGAGGGCTGGTCTGTGTTCTGCGTGTGATCCAGCAGGTGAGAGATTTTGCTGGCATGTAGTTTGTGTGGATCTAGGATTCTGACTTGTCTGGCCTTTCCAATGAGATGCGTATTGCTGTTGTGTGTATTCACTGCTGCCTTTTTAAAGGTACTGTTATTGGCATTTGTATTCAGAATTGGTTAAAGTTTGCAACATAGACTCTAAGAAGTTTCTTTGCAGGGTTTTCTCTTACTTCACAAAGTACCTGGAGGTGAAGGGATTTTGTGTTGCTATTATTGAGGTGATACCCGAATTTAAATACATTTTTCCTAGGAAAGCTATAAGAGGAAACATTCTAGCTATGTTTTCTATATGCGACAAATTCCATAGTAGGTAGAAAAGGAAGAAGTCTTCAAAGGTATATTTACCAAAATTTAAATGTTTGATTAATACAGCTTAATAAGGCATATATATTATAATGTAAAGTTGAAGGATATGTACCACATTTTATTTTGTCAGCATCAGAAGGGAGATAGAGTAGAGCTAGAGGAAGTGAAAAAGACTTCAACGTTTACTTAATCAGGCATTTGTTATAAAGCAAAGTTTGAAGGATATATTGCTGTAATTATTGTTTTTATCTACCCCTCCATAGACCCCCGTGGGATCCTTCCACACGGAGGTGTACAGAGGGTTTGGTCTTCGAATATCTTTCTAACCGCCTCCCTGAATTCCCGTGACACCCCTTCCCATGGGTATCGACGTTGGGGAGGCATCAGAAGGCGCAGTTCAAATCTAATTCCCATGACCACAGCTTTCTGTCTATTTGGATCCAAGTGAATCTTTGGCCATTTATGTTCCCACATAAATTCTATGAAAATTCCCAAGAACGGCTTCAGTGAGGGATCTTACTTGTGTGTAATATTTTGTAAGACAGCTGACAGATAGAATATAAATGAAAACAGAGACAGAAACAGAGTAGATACAGAAATAATATTTTTATTCTCACCCAAATCAGGTCTTCAATTAGGTACATTCATCAGACAAATTCTGGATTCAACTGACCAGAGCTCTGCTTCTTGCGAGGCGTTGGGGAAAACTTCCAACGATCTATCTGATGCCCTTCTCTTATATAGTATCTGGTCCTAATACAAGTCTATGGGAAGGGACTTTTTTTTTCTGATGTTGCTTAATCAGTGAATCATACTCTACCACCGGTCAGGTGCCCACCTCTTCTTTCCGTTTTATTATTGCAAATTATTGTGCAATTTCCCTTTTTGTCAACAACTCCTTAGATACAGATATCCAAACATGGACAAATCTGTCTCATATCATCTTGTGATCTGGGTGCCATCTTATAAAGACAGACTCTATGTTATGAACCAAACTTCTTATCATTTCAGTCTTTATTTTCTACATCATGTGTGTTATACTCAATTTGGAAGTTGCACCAGGTTTCATTAGAACTCACCAAGCAGTCCTGCTCTTGCAGGCTCTCTGCTATAAGGCCATCAGCTTGTTATCAGGCCTAGTCAGTGCTTCTCAGCTGTTTAAAGCTATGTAGCTTGGCCCACCACTATTCCAGTGGATAGGTCTCAAGCTAGAACACATATTAACATTATATTGCAGGATCCTGTCATGTGTATTGAGATGTTTGCCATTTTTGCAGACTTAAGTCTGGTCAAGTTTAAGATAATGGGATAATGTATTACAAATATCTGTTTTTCTATTAAGTATATATGTGGTTTATATTGATGCAGGGCAGCTGTTGGGCAGACTACTTAGAAATCCATCATACCTATATACATAGTGCCCACCCATATTAGCTCCAGGCCCATCCAAAATGTCAGGTCTGGCTACGCCACTGGTTTAGTTATAGATGGCACTGAGACATTCAGGCAGCAATGTCAGACAGGCAGGCTGGCCTGGATTCCTGCTGAAATTTCAGGTGTGGAGAGGTAGATCGGGGGGTCATCAGCATAAAGGTGATACTGAAAACCATGGGTTGAGATCAGAGTACCAAGGGAAGAAGTATAGATGGAGAAAAGAAGAGGTCCCAGGACAGAACCATGAAGTACACCAACTAATAGTGGGATAGATGTGGAGGAGGATCCACCAGAGTATACACTAAAAGTATGATGGGAGAGATAAGAAGAAAACCGGGATCGAACAGAGCCCTGAAATCCAAGTGAGTATCAATGAGCAGGCAGTGATTAAGAAAGCAGCGGATAATCGAGAAGGATGAGTATAGAATAGAGACCTTTGAATCTGGCCAGAAACAGGTAATTGGAGACTTTAGCAAGCACTGTTTCAGTTGAATGAAGAGGGCAAAAGCCAGATTGAAGTGGATCAAGAATAGCTTGAGATGAAAGAAAGTCAAGTCAATGGCAGTGAACAGCACATTCAAGTATCTTGGATAGGAAAGGGAGGAGGGAGATGGGACGATAGTTGGAAAGACAGGTAGGGTCCAATGAAGGTTTTTTTAAGGAGTGGTGTGACTACAGCATGTTTGAAGACATCTGGAACAGTCGCAGTGGAAAGTGAAAGATTGAGGATATGACAGATAAAAGGGATGACAGTAGGAGAGATAGTGTTAAGTAGATGGGTGAGATTAGGCAGTGGCGTTCCTGGCCTGGATGGCACCCGGGGCGGAGCGCCGATGCGCCCCCCCCCCCCCCCCGCTAAATGACACCTTCCCCCCATCCGGCGAAATGACACCCCCCCCGGGTGCACGCCGCTGAGGGGGGGTGCCGCGGCGCACGCCTGCTCCGAGCTCGCTAAACTTCGCTTCGCTGCAGCTCCCTCTGCCCCGGAACAGGAAGTAACCTGTTCCGGGGCAGAGGGAGCTGCAGCGAACAAGCGACGAAGTTTAGCGAACTCAGAGCAGGCGCGCGACGCAGCACTCCCCCAGCGGCATGCACCCGGGGCGGACCGCCCCCACCGCCCCCCCCCCCCTTGGTACGCCACTGAGAATAGGATCAGAGGAACAGGTAGTTAGTTTCAAGGAGGAACTAAGATGTGTAGTTTCCTCTTCTGTGATTTCAGAAAAGGAGGCAGGGGTTGGAGCGTTGAGAGAATGGACTAAGGGAAGGAGAGGTGGAGGTGACCTGGTTGAGAATGCAAGTTTAATCTTGTGAACCATAACAGCCTGGTAGGCCAAGTTTAACTTGGACCTTGTAGCTTTGCATGCCAGACCCAGCCTGAGGCAGGCTGGCTGGTGAAATGTTAAGAAATGTACTCTTAACTCCAGGAAGCCAGCCCAGAGCCAAAAGGAAGTACTGCTTTACCAAGAGACTGTGGGGGCAGGCCATGAAGGACATTCTTTCCCAGCCAGAAATAGATCATCGTCGTCTCATACCCATCTTAACTTACACCTCCCCAATTGCAGAGGTATTAAATATAAGACCTTCTATGCATCCAGTTTCCCCTTCTTGGGTAGCCAGCTTTGGAATGCTTTGCCAAGATCCATCCGAACAATCAATGACCATCTACCCTTCAGGAAAATGCTGAAGACCCATCTCTTCAAGACAGCTTACCCACCTGACTCTTCCTCCTGATTTCGGTCCTGATGATCATTACACCTCTCTCCTTTTCCCCTTATCTTTTCCTATCCATCCTTTGCCCTTTATCTTTTCCTTTCCATCCTCCCTCTCCTCACTCCTCCCTATCCCTTTTCCTTTTGCTTATCCTACTTTTGTTTGCCCCGACATGCTCAACTCACTTATTCCTCAAAACCCCACTCTCACTACGTTTACTACAGCTTATAATATTCTCCTTAAAGATTTTGTGATTGTAATTGTAATTATTTACTATGTAAGCCGCATTGAGCCTGCAATGTGTGGGAAAGTGCGGGGTACATGCAAGGAGCTGGGTTACCACCATACTAGAAAAAAAAATTCCAGAGTGCCAGAAATGGCACACGCTTGATCCAGAACTACCGCTGGCAGTCACATTAGGTCGGCGGTAGTTCAGATTTAGCATGTGGTAAGCCCGTGTTGGACTTACTGCCGTTTTATAAGTTTCCCATAGCGATTTCAGTGTTTTTCTCAATTTTTCATGGCTTTTTTTTTATTTGTAAAAATGCGAATTGATGTGATTTGGATTGGCATATGGTGCTCTTCAATTTCTGATCGTTGGTGTTGTTTTTGGTATGGATTTAATATTTTCAGCATTGTAGCAGCATTTGTTCTAAATAAATTTTGGAGCCACTTTTTGTGTTGGTGCTCTGTATATGAGCTACTACTGAAAGGTGTGAGCAAATCTAAATAAATAAATCTAAATCTAAATAAATAAATTATTAATTATTATTAAAGAAATTATTCAGAAAAGTATTAAATAAATTATTATATTATTATTATATTATAAATGAATAAATTATTTATTTATTTAAATCTAAATAAATAAATAGTTTATTATTAAATAACTTATTCAGAAAATTATTAAAGACTCACCTATTCGGAAAGGCATATCCGACTGATCCAACTTAAATGACTCAACCCTGCAACACTTCACTATCAAAGATCGTATTGGACATTAACAAACCCTTTTACCTCAAACCCAACTTGATTGATTGATCCAAGATGGCGACGGTGTAGGAAGCGTCAATGGACACGCTTCTGAGACTGATCGAATTTCGCTGAAGAGAGCACCTTACCCCGTCCGTGTGATGGGGAAAAGACGAGGCAAAGTTCGGGAGGCTCCCCTTGCCCCGGGTGGAATTCCCCAGCTCAAACAGATGACTTTGGATCGCTTTGGAGCAGTGCCCATTCCCACGATGGTTTCTACTCCCTCTGCTCGAGTCAGCGCTTTGTCGCTGAACAGCAGTGGAGACGGGGCTTCCCTAAGCCCCATCGAACGTGCGGCGCCCCCTCAATCCGGAAGGGAACCTCTCCTGGTGAGCCCTTATGTCTTGGACCGAAGCGGGGTACTGAGCGATCAGGGAGGGAGCCTACGGGAGAGAAGAACTGGAGCTGACAGCCAAAGAGCCTCGGAAGTATCATCAACTCATGCAGTTTTGTCTAAAACTGTGAGTATTCTGGAGCAGGCTGTGAAAGCCCCTCAACCAGAGGTTTTGTTGGGAGAGATAGAAAAACCAGCCGTAGTGACTTTAGAGTCACTTTGGGACTTGACATTTAACACTCGAAATGCTTTACAAACTTTAATTTTTCAAAATACAGAGACAATTAAAGCACTGTCTGAGACTGCATTGAACCAACTACAAATTAATGTTTCTCAAGCCTCTGAAGTCAAAAGATTGACTGAAAGAACTGAAAAACTGGAACTTTTTGAACAGGCTTCAATTAAGGAGAGAAACTTTACTCTCAAACGTTTGGAATATCTGGAAAATCAATCTAAAAGATTGTCTCTTCACTTTTTAAATTTTCCTAGATCACCTTTGATTTCCCCAGTCCAAATGCTTAAAAAATATTTAGTTGAGATACTAGGAATGCAGGAGACATCATTGCCCCCTATTACTAGAGCTTTTTACCTTCAATTAGATGTTAAATCATCTGAAAATGCACCTTCACAGGGGGCAATGAATTTAACCGCATTCCTGGAAACATCTCTTGAAGTAATTACACAGAGAACTACTTTGCTTGCAATGTTTGCGTTAGAAATGGACAGAGATGCAGTACTCAAACTATCTCTAAGGCATTTAGATTCTGAGTTTTGGGGTTCAAAGATAAGAGTTTTTCCAGATCTTTCCAGGGAAATGCAGAGGAGACGTAAGAGGTTCCTACTTCTGCGGTCTAGAACAGCAGCAGTGGGGACGGAATTTCTTCTGCGGTTTCCCTGTATTTGTAGAGTTAAATTTCAATCAAAATTATACCAATTCTTTGACCCAAAGCAGTTAGAAGAATTTCTAAGTAGCAAAGAAGAGGTTAGTGTACAAGTTTAATCCCATATGTACTACTGTATAGCAGGCTAGAGTTAACCACTTGGGAAAGACCTTCTTTAGTTATAGTTATATTGATAAATGACTGTTTAAAATAAGCAGGATTATTTTATTTTCCTTATCTTGGATCATTTACTTTGTGTAATATTGTGGACGATAGTAAAAGGGAACTTAGATATTAGTTGTTATTTTATATGTGAAGAAATTTTCTTTTTGTATATTAACAGTCATAAAAATTTATTATGTTTGTTAAAAACTATAAATAAAGATTTTTTTTTTTAAAACACAACTTGATTGAATCTTATCTTCCCAATCCCACTACAACATTTTGTACTTATCCCATACCGGACTTGGCGAATGCCTTCACGGTATTATGTAAGCCACATTGAGCCTGCAAATATGTGGGAAAATGTGGGATACAAATGTAACAAATAAATATATGAGGACAGATTGTTCTATGGCACAAAATGAAGGCACCTTAGAGGCTTTTTAGAATTCATTTATTTTTCTGATTAACCTCTGACCTCTTTGTTTATAGACACATAAAAGCAGATTTTACTGAGCATGTACAGTTTCACTGCTACCACAAACTGTGTGCCATATGAAGAGCTGGTAATTGATTTTTAATCTTGTCCTTTTAAGATTTCTTGGGTTTTTTTTTTTTGCTTTGTGCAACACTACATTTAGGTTGTCTTTCTGGCTAAGCATTTTAAAAGTAGTGTTTCACTTGCTTTATGTACTCATTTTGTAGCTTTTGACTAACTAGGTGATGCCATTGGTATGTTGGTCTTTACTTCACATCTTTTACATGTTTATATATGCATCTTTTCATTTATATGATTTTAATTTTGTAATAATGGCATCTTTTATATGTTAGTGCTTTATTTATTTATGATGATATTGCTATAAGGCTATGGTATCATTTTACGTATATTCTCTATTTATTTATGATGATTGTCATTGCCATTTGTGGCATATGTTTTAGTTGTTATTGTTCATTTCCCTTATGATTTATACTAACACTAGTAAAAAAAAACCCGTTTCTGATGCAAATGAAACGGGGGCTAGCAAGGTTTTCTTCAGAGTGTGCATGTGGGAGTGTGTGTGTCTCTGCCCTCTGCCCTCTCTCCCTCCCCCTCCCCCCTCTGAGTCCAGTCCTTCAGTGTTGTTTCCTGCTGTTCTGTGTTTTTGTTACAGAGAGAGTGAGGGCATCTCTCTCCCCTCCCCCCTCTGAGTCCTTCACTGTTTCCTGGGATTTGGTGCTGTGCTGTTTTCCTTCACTCATGGGAAAACCGGATATCTCTGGCGCTTCACACTTCCGGCTGGAGGCTTCAGTGGTGCCTTTTATATATATAGATTATGTTTATTTATTTTTTATTTTCAAAGAGATTTTATTGAGTTTTTTAATTTTTCAAGGAACAATGAAGAGAAACAAAGGAAAAAAACATTACAATTATCAAACTATCTTCCCTTCTAAATAGTTCCTATATAGTATAGGTGTTAATATCAATTATAAAGACAAGTGTTCAGACATTGAGTTTCTTGGTTTATAGGATGAGGGTAAAGTATGTGAGGGGAACATAATAGGGAGAAGGGGAAAGGAAGGATGGTAGGAGGGGAAAGATGAAGAGGAAAAGATTACTACTACTACTACTATTTAGCATTTCTATAGCGCTACAAGGCATACACAGCGCTGCACAAACATAGAAGAAAGACAGTCCCTGCTCAAAGAGCTTACAATCTAATAGACAAAAAATAAATAAAGTAAGCAAGTCAAATCAATTAATGTGAACGGGAAGGAAGACAGGAGTTTAGGTGGAGGCGAGTGGTTACAAGTGGTTACGAGTCAAAAGCAATGTTAAAGAGGTGGGCTTTCAGTCTAGATTTAAAGGTGGCCAAGGATGGGGCAAGACGTAGGGGCTCAGGAAGTTTATTCCAGGCATAGGGTGCAGCGAGATAGAAGGCGCGAAGTCTGGAGTTGGCAGTAGGGGAGAAGGGAACAGATAAGAAGGATTTATCCATGGAGCGGAGTGCACGAGAAGGGGTGTAGGGAAGGACGAGTGTGGAGAGATACTGGGGAGCAGCAGAGTGAGTACATTTATAGGTTAGTAGAAGAAGTTTGAACAGGATGCGAAAACGGATAGGGAGCCAGTGAAGGGTCTTGAGGAGAGGGGTAGTATGAGTAAAGCGACCCTGGCGGAAGATTAGACGGGCAGCAGAGTTTTGAACCGACTGGAGAGGGGAGAGGTGACTAAGTGGGAGTCCAGCAAGAAGCAGATTGCAGTAGTCTAAACGAGAGGTGACAAGGGTGTGGATGAGGGTTTTGGTACAGTGCTCGGAAAGAAAGGGGCGGATTTTACGGATGTTGTAAAGAAAGAAACGACAGGTCTTGGCAATCTGCTGGATATGAGCAGAGAAGGAGAGAGAAGAGTCAAAGATGACCCCAAGGTTTCGAGCTGAGGAGACAGGGAGAATGAGAGAGCCATCAACAGAAATAGAAAATGGGGGGAGCGGGGAGGTGGGTTTGGGGGGGAAAATGAGAAGCTCGGTTTTGGTCATATTTAATTTCAGGTGGGAAAATTGTGAAGAGAATACAAATAATAAGTGGCATTAACAAGTCTGTAAAATGGAATATGAGATATGAAATATATATTTAAAGATAACATATATTTAAGCATAAACATCATGTAGACCTACTAAATGTTCCACTTGTTAAATAGTGTTTAATCGGTAGCCAGATTTTATCAGTTTGTTGAACTGTCTTAGGTTTAATAGCCAGGGATGTTTCAAACTTATGAATCTGCATCATGGAGTGCCACCAGAAATGAACGTTGAGATTAGTGTTGTGTTTCCAAGTGGATTGTACCATTTTAAAAGCTATTACAAGTATCATATAGTTTAGAAATGAGTCTGTCTGTAGAGTTTTCCAGAGCGAGGGATCCAAAGATGATTTTGCTTGTGGGTAACTGTAATATGTCTAAAATTATTTGCCATACCTCATTCCAAAATTGGAAGGTATATTTGCATTCTATCAACATATGTATGAGGGTGCCTTTTTCGGATTTGCAGGACCAACATTTGTTGTTATCAAGTAATCCAGCGATATGCATTTTGTGTGGAGTCCATAGATTTCTATGATGTAAGAAAAAAATAGATTGAAGATAATTTGCAGATGCTATTGGTTTACTTATTTTGGTCCAGAAGAGTGTCCATTGATGATCTGTTAATTGGTATTGTATGTCATTGTCCCATATTGAATGAAGGCTAGATTTTCCATTGAAGTTATGAGAGATTAGAAATTTGTATATTTGAGAAGCAACATGTCCTTTTTTGTTGACTGATGTAATTAATTCAAAGATTGAGGGGACAACCAGTGTAGTTTTTAATCATAAATATGTATGAGCTGACTTGAGACAATGTTTTAGTTGAATCCAGTGGAAGTGTTGGTTGGTATTTAGGTTGTATTGTTCTTGAAGAGTTGAAAATGATTTCAGTTTATTAAGATGTGTTCAAAAGACCATATGTTTTTGTTATACCATTCTTTCCATAGGATAGGTTGATTATTTATTTTAATTTTAGGATTATTCCATAAAGTTGACTGCAGTGATGTGTCAGAGGGAATGTCCATTTGTTTATCCAACATAATTAAACATGAAAGTGCAGTAGATATTAATATGCCATTTTTGTAGCTTATCTTGTAGAGAGAGAGAGGAAGACAGGAACTAAATGGAAAAGGGTTCAAAATTTCATTCTCAATTTGTTACCATATTGGAGTATATTCTGTATCTGTTATTAGCCATTTAGAGGCTTGCTGCAATATAAAGGCTTTGTGGTATGAGAGAAAATCGGGAAAGGAAACTCCTGCTTTTTCTTTTGGAAGTTTGAGAGTAGATAGAGCTATTTTAGGTGTTTTCACAGACCACAGAAATGTATTAAAATTTTTGTCCAATTGTTTATAAAATATGGGGGAGAATAAAATTGGGATCATATTTAGAATATCATTGATTTTGGGAGAAATCATCATTTTAATGGTGTCTAAGCAGTTTCACCAAGACAGGCATATAATGGAGACCATGATTTAAGTAGTGATTGTATTGAATCTATGATTTGTTTGGTGTTGATTTCTATTGTGCTTTCTGGAGTTGAGGAAAGCTCAATGCCTAAGTATTTTAGTTTTTTACAAGACCACATTAATCCAAATGAGGAGATAATATCTGGGGTAGCATGTATATTTAGTGGTAATACTTCTGTTTTTTTTGTATGTTTATTGTATAGCCTGAGAAAGAGGCGTGTTATCTACTAATTTAAAGAAATGATTTAGTGATTGATCTGGGTTAGATAAGAATAACATGATGTCATCGGCATATGCTGAAACTTTGGTTTCAACTTTGTTTATGTTTATCCCAGATATGAGTGGAGAAGAACGAATGGCAATTAAAAGCAGTTCCAGTGCTATGTTGAAAAGTAGGGGAGATAGTGGGTATCCCTAACGAGTTCCTTTGTGAAGGATCACAGGGTCAGAGAGAGAATTATTTGCTAGGATACGAGCTGATGGAGAGTTGTATAGTACTTTAGTTTTGTTGATAAATTCTGTGGGGATCCCAAACCAATGAAGTATTTGAAACAGATACCACCATTCAACCCTGTCAAATGCCTTTTCTGCATCAATTGACAAGGCTACAATAGGGTCAGAGCAAGATTTAGTATGGTTTGAAATACGGTAAATAAGACGAGCATTGTCTGATATGAATCTATTAGGCATAAATCCAACTTGATTAGGATGGATGATTTTTTTTTTTTTTTATTTGCAAGAAGTCTTTATTAACCATTGAAACAGCACAATGGAACCACAAAAACTATCAAAGTACAACATGCTTATTCTAATATAAGATTCTACCCATACAGCTTATAAGAGTACATTCAATCGTTTCAATAGAACTATATCATCAACAATAAACTTCAGATTTTTATCCATTTTTCAAGAAAACAAAGATTTCTCCACCCAACCTCCCCTCCCCCCTCCCCCTCCCCCCAGGTGGACACTACTGGGCACTGCCCCTCATGGCATTCAATGTATTTAACACCTAGATTTATAGAGCATCAAAAGGGACGGGTTCCCAAACTGAACGCCATTTAACCATTTGTTGTTTACGCTCCGCCACTAGTCTCTCCATTTCCCGAACATATCTCAACTTATTAAGCCATCGAGATAAAGATGGAACCCCCTCCTTTCGCCAATGTGCCGCCACAACGACCCTTGCTGTGCCAACCGCATGTTGAACTAGGGTCTGCTGATGTGATAGTAAGCCTGCGGTCCTAGCTGAAAACAAGAACACCTCAGGGGCCCATGGCACAACACACCCCATCCAGTGCTGTAGCCTAGAATGTACAGCTTTCCAAAATGCCCGAATTTTGATACAGCTCCACCATATGTGCCCCATTGTACCTTTGTGACCACACCTTCTCCAGCACATGTCCGAAGAGGACGGAAAGATCCTCTGCAGACGGGCCGGCGTAAGGTACCATCGATATAATACTTTAACCGCGTTCTCTTGCAGAGGAACGTGAACTGATACCCGCATCACTGCTTTTTCTATTCTCTCCCACTCAGACTCTCCCAACTGCACACCCAGTTCCCGCTCCCAGGCACCCCTATGCTTTCCACAACCGGAAGCCTGATTACTTAGGATACGGTACAAGGAACCTATCAAACCCCGGGAAGATTCAAACTTTTCACATATCTCCTCCAGATCAATTTTCTTACGCTGCATTACCTCTCGCACCGCCTTACTCTTGAGAAGGGATGCCAACTGGCAATAGGCAAACTCATCGCCCTCTACCCCTGGGTAACTATCCCGTAGTGCATTAAAGGGCAACAGTGAATCCGCTTCAAACAGCTGGCCCCATGTTCTCACCCCCAAATCACGCCATTTAGTGAAAATCCCCTTTACTGTGCCAGGTAAGAATAAGGGATTAAATGCAATTGGAGTGTACCTGCTCAATACACATTGTCTCTTAGGAAACAAACTATCCCAATAGTGAAGTGTAACAGCTATGGAGGGGCAAGCTCGTTCAGCCAGATTTCTAAAGGGCCGTGGTAGCCACATTATGGTACTCAGTGGCTGGTCACCCATCGAATGTTGTTCAATATGCACCCATTGGCGATCTGGATAGTCTTGGTACCATTCAAGTGCTGCTTTCCCTTGTGCTGCCTTATAGTACCAAGTAAGATTGGGTACCCCCAACCCCCCTTTCTTCCTGTCCCTATATAACAGCGATCTTGCCAACCGCGGACGTTTGCCTGCCCAGACGAATCTCACCAATCTGTCTTGCAGAGTAGCCAAGAATCGCCTGGGCATTATCACAGGCAGCGTCTGAAAGAGGTACAACAATCTGGGCAATATGTTCATTTTAAGAATGGCTATTCTACCGAACCACGAAGTTCCCAGCTCTCCCCATCTCTCCAAATCCTCCATGATGGTTTTACCCAACCCCCTGTAATTTGCATTAAAGAGTTCCGACATTTCCCTTGTAAGCATCACCCCCAAGTACCTAATCTGTTTGGGGGCCCAACTAAACGGGGATGAAGCTTTCAGGGACTCCACCACCTCATCAGTGAGTGTTACGTTCAGAGCCTCTGATTTTGCCATGTTGACCCTGAAGCCCGACACTACAGAATATTCTCTTATCATCTGCTCGAGATGCGGGATAGTGGATTGAGGGCGAGTAACAAACAGCAACACATCGTCTGCAAAGAGGGCCATTTTATGGGTTCTATCTGCTATTTTAGCTCCTGAAATATTAGGGTCCAACCTCATCTGGGCCGCAAAGGGCTCCATCACCAATGCAAACAGCAAGGGCGACAGGGGACAACCCTGCCTAGTCCCTCTATGCAGCGTGAACAGCTCTGAATTTCCACCATTAACCCGAACACAAGCCCTTGGGGACTCATAAAAGGCCCGAATCCACCTGCAAAACTGTGTTCCAAACCCCATATTCTCCATTACTCCATACATGAAGGGCCAGTGGACCCGGTCAAAGGCTTTTTCCGCGTCAAGACTTAAGAGACAAAGCGGCTTCTTATTTAGTTTTGCCAAGTACATAATATCAACCACCCTTCTAATATTATCCATCGCTTTGCGATAAGATACAAAGCCCACTTGGTCTGGATGTATAAGAACTGGAAGG
Organism: Microcaecilia unicolor; assembly: GCF_901765095.1. Taxonomy (NCBI): domain Eukaryota; kingdom Metazoa; phylum Chordata; class Amphibia; order Gymnophiona; family Siphonopidae; genus Microcaecilia; species Microcaecilia unicolor. Next base: position 113,594,798 of record NC_044040.1, read on the forward strand.
ATTGGGGCCAAGCGATTAGCCAGAACCTTAGCCAGAATTTTGACATCAGTATTTAATACCGATATGGGTCTATAAGATCCGCATTCAAGATGATCTTTGCCCGGCTTGGGTAATACAGCTATCCACGCTTCCATCATTGACTGAGGTAATGATCCCCCTTTCCCAATTTGATTAAACAAGTCTGCTAAGAGCGGAGATAGCTCGGGGGCGAACTTCCTATAGAACTCGTTAGGCAACCCATCCAAGCCAGGCGATTTACTCAATGGCAAACTGCTGATTGCCTCCTGAATTTCTTTGGGAGTAACCATTTCATTTAGTAATGCCTGTTGTTGGGAGCTCAGAGAAGGTAGTTCACTATCCCTTATATATTGATCTATGGATTCCAGGGAGGGGCTAATCTCCTGAGCGTACAAATCCTGATAGAATTCCCCAAATCTTTTTCGTATTTGCTCAGATGTACCGAGCTCACCCCCGCCCGAATCCCGTATCTTTAAAATAGCCCGGTCAACTTTTTGTCTGAGTAACCTTATGGCAAGGAGACGCCCCACCTTGTTGGCATGCTCGTAGGAATTCACCCTGTTCTTATTTTGTAGCATACTAAGTTGCTCAGAATATACAGAATCTAGCCACGCTCTCTGATTACTAAGCTCACTCAGGACCCGCTCTGACCCATTTGCCTTATGCTGTTCCTCCAGAAGACGGATATTCTCCATACATTTTGCTATCTGCGCTTTACGGGTCTTTGATTTTTTACTGGCTACTTGAAGAAAGTAGCCCCGGGTAACCGCCTTCATAGCATCCCAAACAATGCTGAGCGAGGGTCCCGATTCCAAATTAAACTCAAGATACTCTTTCAGCATTTGTTTATATCCTGCCACCACTTCCCCCTCCTGTAAAAGACCCACATTCATTGTCCATCTTCTATCTTTGTTTTCAGCCCTAATAGTTGGCAAAGTAACCCATATTGGGGCGTGATCCGATAGGGTCACACTGCCGATCCCTGCGTCAGGTCCCCGTTCCACTAAAGTGGCATCCAAGAATAGATAATCAATACGGGAATAGGTTTTATGCACTGCGGAATAGAATGTATAATCTCGTACCCTCTGGTGTTTTACTCTCCACATATCCACCGTACCCAAGGAGTTTGCTAAAGATCTTAAAGCCAGGGAATCCCTCTGCCCTTCATTTCTATTAGGGCCTGATCGGTCAAGTCCGGGGTTCATCACAGTATTGAAATCCCCTCCTATTACCAGAGAACCCTGCGCAAAAATGGCCAGTGAGTTTTTAACCCTTTCCAAGAACTCTGCCTGCCCCGTGTTAGGCGCATAAATGGACACTAGAGTGAGATCTACTTGGTCAATTTTTATATGCAAAAAAATATAACGGCCTCCTATGTCCCTTTTTACCTTAATCACCTGTGCGCCCACTGCAGCCTGAATTAGGATCGCTACTCCAGCTTTCTTTGATCCCGCTGCAGAGGCGAAATACGCCACCGGGTAGTCCGAGTAGGAGAGAAGTCTTTCATATCTGCCCGCCAGGTGTGTCTCCTGAAGGAGAACCACATGGGGCCCTAACTGCCTCAACTCTTTATAAAGCTTTTGTCTTTTCTGTGGCATGTTCAGGCCTTTCACATTATAGGAAAGAATCTTTAAGTCAGTACCCATCCTAGTATGTTGTGAACAAGCTTGTCGGCCCCTGCCCGTCTCGACAACTCTGCAAAGTGCCACATTACTTTGTACCCATTTTTCCCAGTAGTGACCTGCCCCCTCCACTTATTATAGCCAATCTCCCGCCCTCCCCTCCCAACCCTCTTCCCCTGTGATCCCCTTATGCCCAACCCCATGAACTTCACCCACCAGCCAGAACCTTAAGGTCCTGAGTGGGAGGACTCCTCAACGTGCCCCAGCAAACACCAAATGATCCCCCAAACCCTCACAACATTCAGCCCCCCCCCCTTCTATTTTTACCATCATCCAGTCCCCCTTCTGCTCTCCTCCCTCTTAAATCCAACCCAGTTTCATACCAGTTCAACTCCCACGTTACATCCTAAAGCAATAACATAGGCAGAACCTGGCAACAGATTTAACAGCCCAGAAGTCATTACCAACAACACAATGTCATATCAGTCAGGTTCGCAGCTTAGCGTCTTGCTTCTTGGATTTTTGAGGCACTCTCTTCCACTGCTGCAATTTTTCTCGCGTTGCAGAGGCCATGTCCCCTGCAGGTATAGCTTGGGTGGTCAAACCAGCTTCATGCAAGAACTTCCACACCTCATCCAGCCGACGAAACCGGTGCTGCTTGCCTTTAAATTCCACACTCAGGGCAAAGGGAAAGTTCCACCTATAGGATATCTTCTCCTTCTGCAAAATTTCCAGCCCGGGTCTCATCGCTCGCCTCTGTGTTAATGTAAACAGCGATAAGTCCTGGTAGACGGAGACTCTGGCCTCATTATATTCCACTGGCGGATTTTGGCGCGCTTTTTGCCATATTTTTTCTTTAAGCGTGTATGATGAAAATCTCACCACTATGTCTCTGGGTCTATTGTCTGTTGGTTTCCTGAGAGCTCTGTGGGCCCGGTCAAATATAAGATCTGGTGACTCCAATTGCTCTCCCAGTAGCTTCTCACATATCGAACGCACAAGTGTGGGCACGTCTTCCATGTTGCCATTTTCGGGGACTCCACGAAATCTAAGATTTTGACGTCTCCCGCGATTTTCCAGATCGTCTAGTTTATATTGTAGTTCTTCAGACTGTTCGTTTAGTTTTGTAAAACGGGCCTCTGCCGCCTCTGCTCTCTCAACTTGTTCGTCCACGCGCTCTTCCAGCGTCTCGACCGTGCCCCCTAGTTCACGGAGATCGAGGCTAATGGCGTCCACGTGGTCAAGAATTTCTTGTTTAGAGGCCTTGATCTCTGCTCTTATTTCCTTGAGACATTTGGCCAGCTCTTTGGGTAATACGGCGCTTAGGGCAGTTCTACGCACCTCGGCGCTAGAGGCAGCTGACTCAGAGCCGGAGGAGTTTCCCGGATCAGGCGACACGCGCCTCGAGCGGTTTTTCGCCCCTTGTCTCGTCGAGCTCCGCTCTCCTTCTCTCGACTGGGAGGCTGTTGTTTTGCTCATTCTGTGCTCGGGATCGCGTCGCGTCTTCAGAGACCGGTTCCACCACTTTTGCAGAACTGGATGACCGCAAATGAAGCGATTTTTAAGCGGGTAAGCGCGGAGCTAAGGGCTCAGGCAACCATTCAGGTCCGTGACGTCACCGGAAGTCAGGATGGATGATTTTTTAGATTATTGGTGTTAACATATTAGTTAATATTTTTGCATAGATTTTATAGTCCAAATTGAGTAGTGAAATGGGTCTAAAATGAGCAACTTGTATAATATCTTTGTTTGGTTTGGGTAAGGCAGTAATGATAGCATCATTGAATTTGTTAGGAGTTTTATTATTATTTTCCAATTCTTCAAAGAATATTTTTAAGGGATCGATTCATTCTTTTTGAAAGACTCTGAAAAATTCAGGGCCTGGTGCTTTGCCCATATTGAGTTGCTTTATGGCTTCATACATATGTTGTGTCTTTAATGGGGATTTCAATGTGTTTTGTTCAGCTATTGAGAACATAGGTTTATTTAGAGAATCTAGACAATTTTGTAGATTTGGTAAGTTAGTATATGATTCTGAAGAGTAGAGGGAGGTATCAAATGAGTGAAAAGTGTTGAGGATGTCTTTTGTGTTGGTTATGGCTTTTTTGTTGGTGTCGTATATTAAAGGAATTTGTGTTTTTGTTCTTTTTTTTTTTTTATATAGTTTGCTAACATGTGACTACTTTGCTCATTTCTGCATATGGACAAATATCTCATGACCAGCTTTTTGTGCCCATAGTTTGTTGTGTTCATATCTATTTTGGAAAATAGTTTTGAGGATGTTGAGATTTGGATTTATTATATAGTTGTTCCAAATTTTTTAATTTGACTTCTAAGTCATTTACGTGTTTATTATTAGTTTTATTTAAGTAGACAGATAAAGAGATAATTTCTCCACGTAGAGAAGCTTTAAAAGCCTCCCAATTGATAATTGGATTAGTATCTGTTGTATTGTTAAAAATGAAAAAGTCTTTAATGAAAGAATGAATTCTAGTGATGCTTTCCTCATTAGTCAATATATGTGGACTAAGCCTCCATAATGGGTTTTTGTTAGAATATTGTGAAATAAATTGGAGTTGTATAGAAATTGGGGCATGATCTGAGATGGAAATTATGCCTATCTTGGTTGCAAGTAAAGAATGCAGGAGAGAATTGGATATTAGAAAAAATCTATTCTGGTAAAAGTTTGATGAGAGTTTGAGAAAAAAGTGAACTCTCTGTTATCAGTATTATGGAGCCCCCAGGGATCTAAGAGGTGATATTGTTTAATATAAGATAGGAACATGGAATGAGATTTGGTGGGGTAATATGGAGAATTTGATTGCCTATCTAACCAAGGATCAAGGGGAAGGTTGAAGTCTCCACCTATTATGATTGGGTCATGTCCACATTCTGCAATATTTTGGAAAAACTTAGTAAAAAACTCAGGATTAAGATAATATTCATGTGAATTTTTAGTATTATCCATCTTCCTTCTGTATCAATGTATCTGAGGATAGAGGCACCATTATGTTTTCCTGATGCAGGAGGATCAACTGAGTGACCAATCCAGCCTGCAGAGCTAATACTACTACTACTACTACTACTACTACTATTAGCATTTATATAGCACTACCAGACGCACACAACGCTGAACAATTGACATAGAGAGACAGTCCCTGCTCAAAGAGCTTACAATCTAGGTAAAACAGACAGACAAGACATTATGGGCAAGGGAATTAAAGGGTAAAGAGGAACAGGGAGGAGGACAAATGGGTAGTGGCTAGGAGCCAAAGGCAGCAGTGATAAGGTGATTCTTCAGCATAGATTTAAAAACAGGCAGAGATGGAGCTAGACGTATGGGCTCGGGAAGGCGGTTCCAGGCATAAGGTGCAGCAAGATAAAAGGAGCAAAGTCTGGAGTTAGCGGTGGAGGAGAAGGGGGACGATAAGAGAGACTTGCTCAGAGAGCAGAGTTCACGGGGAGGAATGTAGGGAGAAATGAGAGAGGAGAGGTAATGAGGGGTCATAGAGTGGATGCATTTAAAGGTCAGTAAGAGAAGTTTGAACTGTATATGGAAGCGGACAGGGAGCCAGTGAAGTGACTTGAGAAGTGGGCTAGTGTGGGCATAATGATTCTGACGGAAAATAAGTCGAGCTGCAGAATTCTGGACAGAGTGGAGAGGAGAAAGATGATTGAGTGGAAGACCAGTGAGAAGTAAATTGCAATAGTCCAAGCGAGATGTAACAAGGGTGTGAATAAGGGTTTTGGTGGCATGTTCAGAATGGAAGGGGCGAATTTTGCTAATGTTGAAGATAAAGAAGTGGCAGGTTTTGGTGATTTGTTGAATATAAGCAGAGAAGGAGAGAGAAGAGTCAAAGACGACTCCAAGGTTATGAGCCAAGGAGACGGAGAATATGAGAGCCATTAACAGAGATAGAGAATGGGGGAAGAAGGGAGGAGGGCTTAGGGGGAAAAATGAGAAGTTCAGTTTTAGACATGTTTAATTTGAGATGGCGTTGAGACATCCAGGCAGCAATGTCAGACAAGCAGGCAGAGATTTTGTCTTGGATTAAGGTTGAGATTTCAGGGGTGGAGATGTAGATCTGAGAGTCATCAGCGTAAAGATGGTAATGAAAACCATGGGATGAGATCAGGGCACCAAGGGAAGAGGTATAGATGGAGAAAAGGAGTGGTCCAAGGACAGAACCCTGAGGCACACCTACTGAAAGCGGGAGAGAAGTTGAAGAGGATCCACCAGAGTGAACACTGAAAGTACGGAGTGAGAGGTAGGAAGAGAACCAGGAAAGAACAGGGCCCTGGAATCCAAGCGATGACAGCGTATCAAGGAGTCAATGGTGGCGAAAGCAGCAGAAAGGTCAAGAAGGATGAGGATGGAGTAGAGACCTCTGGATTTAGCAAGAAGCAGATCATTAGAGACTGTAGTAAGTGCAGTTTCAGTAGAGTGAAGAGGGCGAAATCCGAATTGAAGTAGGTCAAGAATAGGTTGAGAAGAGTGAAAGTCAAGACGACGGTGAACGTTCAAGTAGTTTGGAGAGGAAAGGGAGATGGGGTGATAGTTGGAGGGACAGGTAGGGTCAAGTGAAGGTTTTTTAAGGAGTGGAATGACAATGGCATGTTTAAAGGTCGTAGGAACAGTTGCACTCGAGTGAAAGATTAAGGATGTGACAGATGACAGGGATGATAGTAGGAGAGATAGTGTTAAGTAGGTAAGTGGGAATGGGATCAGAGGAACAGGTAGTACATTTAGAGGAGGAAAGAAGAAGGGCAGTTTCTTCAGTAGAAACTTCTGAGAAGGAGGAGAAAGAAGGAGAGGAAGGAGAGTAGGGGGTGGGGAGGGTTTGTATGAAAATTCAAGGTTAATCTTATGGATTTTATCATGGAAGTAATCAGCTAGTGTGTGGAGAAAGAGAAGGGGGAATAGGAGACAGGGGTACTTTGAGAAGAGAGTTCAGTGTGGCGAAAAGAAGTCGAGGGTTAGAACCGAGGGAATTAGTCAAGTGGGTGAAGTAATCCTGTTTGGCAAGTGAAAGGGCAGACTGGAAGGAGTTCAGCATGAATTTGAAATGGGTGAAGTCAGCAAGGGTACGGGATTTAAGCCAAGAACGTTCTGCTGAGCGGGCGCAGGAGTGAAAATGATGGATTCTAGAAGTTAGCCAATGCTGGGGTTTGGTACGCCTAGTAGGACGGGGCATGAGAGGGGTAAGAGTGTCAAGAGCAGAGGAGAGAATAATATTGTAGGAAGAAGTGGCTTCATTCACAGACTTAGAGAAGGTGGTGGTAGAGAGGAGGGTAGAGACACAAGAGGATAGAGTAAAGGGGTCGATAGCTTGAAGGTTCCTAGAGGTGGGGGATGAGATTGGGGGGGACTGGGGGGGAGGGTGCTTAAGAATAAAGGTTAGTAGGTGATGGTCAGATAGGGGGAGATCAGAAGAATAGAAGCTGGAGGGAAAGCAGTTAGAGGAGAGGATAAGGTCAAGACAATGACCATGTTAGTGAGTAGGTGCCAAGGAGCACAGTTGAAGATTGAATGAGGACACTAGGGCAAGGAATTGGGAGGAATAGGAGTCTGATGGATCATCAACATGGATGTTAGTCCCCAAGGATAATGGAGGGGGATGAAGGATTATAAAAGAAGGAGAGCCAGGCGTCAAAATCGGTGAGAAAGGATGGAAGAGATTTTTCAGGGGGGCGATAAATGACTGCTAGACGGAGAGGCAAGGGAGTGAAGAGGCAGATAGAGTGGAATTCAAAGGATGAAAAAGAGTGAGACTGGGGTGGGAGAAGAAGTTGGAATTTGCAAGAGGGAGACAGCAGAAATCCAACACCACCGCCGCGGCCAGCAAGGCGAGGGGTGTGAGAGAAAAGATAGCCACCATGGCAAAGGGCCGTGGTGGAAGTAGAGTCATCAGGGGAGAGCCAAGTTTCAGTTAAGGCAAGTAGATGGAGGGAGCGAGAAATGAAAAGGTCATGAATGTATGGAAGTTTATTGCAGATGGAGCGGGCATTCAATAGGGCTCAAGAGAAGGGTAAGGAGGAAGGTGGGAGGAGAGGAATAGAGATGAGATTGGAGATGTCACAATGTGGTCTGCATGAGTAGGGAGAGGGCAGAAGAGGTGGGCCAGGATTGATGTCACCGGCTGAGAGTAAGAGAAGGAGTAAAAGAGAGCGGAGGAGAGTAGGAGAGGTGTGGTCACGAAGGTGTCAAAGGCGAGAGGTACTCAGGTAGAATGGGGAAGGCAAAATGGAGGGAAGAAAGAGATGAAGATTAGAAGCTGAGAAGGAGGAAGGGGGTAGGAGAGAAGGTGAGGTGATGAAGTCAATGGATGGGAAGTGAGTTCCTGTAATGGAGAGAGGTAGGGGGTGAGGAAAAAGATTAGGAAGGGACAGGACTAGAAAGAGGATATGTATAGGGGCCATGTATAATGACTGAGGTACTATCAGGAGTTAGGCGGGAACAACAATTGAAACTGCAATTGAAATTAAAGGTGTTAAGAACAGCAGGTGAGCGTCAAGTCAAGATGGGCTGAATTGCAGGAGCAGATGAAGCTGAGGACAGGCAGGACTGGAACAGTGCAGAAGCTGGAGCAGATGAAGCTGAAGATCGAAGGCTGGAGCAGATGAAGCTGAAGATAAACAGAGGGACCAAAGGCCGGAACAGATGAGGCCAAGGACAAGCAGGACTGGAACAGATGAGGCTGAGATGATGCTGAAGATGAGCAGATGAGGCTGAAGACAAGCAGGACTGGAACAGATGAGGTTGAAGATGATGGTGAGGACAAGCAGGACTGGAATAGATGAGGCTGACAATGATGGTGAATACAAGCAGGACTGGAACAGATGAGGCTGAAGATGATGGTGAGGACAAGCAGGACTGGAATAGATGAGGATGACGATGATGGTGAAGACAGGCAGGACTGGAACAGATGAGGCTGAAGATGATGCAGAAGATGAGGCTGAAGACGAGCAGGACTGGAACTGATGAGGCTGAAAATGATGCTGAAGATTAGGCTGAAGACGAGCAGGACTGGAACAGATGAGGCTGAAAATGATGCTGAAGATGAGGCTGAAGACGAGCAGGACTGGAACAGGAGGACATAGGGCTGGAGCAGTGAAGGTCGAGGGCAGATGCTGAAGATGAGACTGAAGATGGGGAGGACTGGAACAGGAGGACATAAGGCTAGAGCAGTGGAGGTCGAGGGCAGATGCTGAAGTTGAGGCTGAAGACGGGCAGGACTGGAACATACTGCAATATACTGTTGGAGGCTGGGAAGGTGGGTTTCTTGTAGGAAAATAATCTTGGCTTGTTGTTTTTTAAGTGCCAAAAATATTTTTTTCCTTTTTATTGGGTGTCTCATACCATGTACATTCCATGACACAACACCTGTTTTATTCATCTGTATGACAAGGAAAGAATATTTTTGACCACAGTATCCATACTGAAGGTAATATTAGGCATGAGATAAGAGCAATCTGAAAGAAGCCACTGAATTTTAGAAGACATATGCATAAAGATGAGAGAGTGTAGGAGGCAAAAGGGTGAAACGGCATGAAGAGCAGAAAAGCAGCTCAGCCTAGGAAAGGAGAATGTTAGGGGGAGAGGATGAAGATAGAGACTTCCCAAACAGAGGCTCAATCCCTCTTAATAAAAAGAGGAATAAAGTAGACGTGGTTGATTACTTGAGACTTTTTGCTAACTTATCAAAATATAGTTTGTTAACAATTAACAACAAGAGATCTTATATATAATAGGCAAAATAACACTTTAAGTGTGATAGAAGCATATTTAAAGTATTTTAACATATTACATGCATTGCTGTACCATATTATCCAATCATACCACTGTTTGTATGGTGGTCTATGAAGTGTTGCAGATCCGCATGGGTTTTAGAAGCTACGTGTTTGATTATTGAAGGTGACGATCATTTTTGCTGGATAATGGATTCCATATTTGGCTCCAATTTCTATCAGCTGTGAGCGCATATATAGGAATTGCTTCTTTTTAAAAGCCGATGTTTTTGATAAGTCAGCAACAATTAGTATTTTCCGACTATTGAACAAAACTGGAGTGTGGCACACAGCTGTATTTGTAGAGTCTGTGTAAATCGAAGGATTTTCGCCACTATTGGGCGGGGTGATTTCATCTCAGGTCTTATTTTTCCAGGAGTGCGATCTCAAGCGGTTTTTCAAATTGAATTTTGAGTGCAGTAGGGAGCCAATTTTCTAGAAATTGTATGGTGTTGTTACCTTCATCTCTTTCCTTTAGGCCCAGAATGTGTATGTTGTTCCGGCGGCTTCTGTTAGAAAGATCCTCCATCGAAGTTTCTAGGTGGGATAGCCTCGTGTCGGCTGCCTTGCAGTGCTCTTCTAGGTATGCGGTTGTCTGTTTAAGGGTAGATTCAGTTGTTTCCAAGCGCGTGTTGAAATCATTCATGGAAGAAGTAAGAGAAGAAAGTTCTGTACTGAGCTCACATGTTTTTTCAAAGTGACACATAGTTAGATCTCGTAGTTGTTTAGTTCTTCCATCACTGCGTTTCCCGAATGAGAGGAAGCTTTTGCATGTGCCATCTTCTCAGGGCTCAGCAGATCACTTTTTAATCTTTTTTAGCCTGGGAGAGGTGTTGAAGTTGAATCCTGAGGTGACGCTTTAGGTGATGGCATGTTGATGTGTTTATATAGGTTTTAAGTCTATATAACCAGGGAAAGAAGAGATTTTATTTCTATATGAGGGAGAGCTATGTGCTTAAGCTGCCATCTTGTCAGGCTCCTCTAGCGCCCCCTGTTTATATATTTTTGCTATTTGCCCCTGATGTAGCCCTTAGAAGGTTGAAACATGGCTGTCTTAAATTTCTACTGTTTTATGATTGTTGTGGTGAATAAATTCATGGTGATGGATCACTTTATACTGGTCTGCTATTTGTTGCTGCTATCTTGGATCTTGCGGATCAGTTGCCTTGCTGTTTCTTGGGACCTATTGTATTTATATACATTGATATTGATATGAGAAGACTTGTACTATATTGCATATAACAGAGCTGTTATCATCGAGAATGATTTGGAAATCATTAATTTAATTTAACATGTGCATTTATAATCCACTTTACCGAGAGAGTCACGTGACACGATGAGCTGAGCAGCTGCGTTTAGCTGGAGCTCGAGAGCCCTCACCCTATAATTGCTTAAAATAACTGCAAAGCAGCGATCGATATTACAACAAGAGCGCCAGCTGGAATGTCACTCCGTGCAGGGAAAAAAGAGAAGGCGAAAAGTAAACTTCCTACCCTCGACTCTAAGATAGCGGACGAACCTCTTTCGGCAGGACAGGTCTTCTCAGCATTGCAACTTGGGCAACTGACTGCGGTGGTAGAGAAAGCCTGGCAGCCTAGATGGGAAGCACTGGACCAAAAACTGGACTTATTTCAAACTAAAATGGAGGTCCTAGGGACCCGAATAGAAGATCTCGAAACTAGGGCCTCAGCTCTAGAGGACGACTCCCAGGGTTACAGCGAGGACCTTCGCGCAGTCAAGCAACAACTACAAGAGCACACGGATAAGCTAGAAGATCTAGAAAACCACTCCCGCCGAAATAATATCCGGATTGTGGGCCTCGCGGAGACTATCCCAGATCGCAACTTGGTGATATGGATAACAGATTGGCTTACTAAAGAACTGGTGCTATCCGATTCCCAGGAGTCGCTCGTGATTGAAAGAGTGCATAGAGTGGGTCGCAAAATTGAAACACAAGCTAGTGATTGTAGCGAAGCTGCTCAATTACCACCATAAACTGGAAGTGCTAAATGGATTTAAGATGCGCAGAGGAGAATTAAAATATGAGGGGAGACATTGATATTCCAAGACTACTCGGCCGGGGTGCAAGAACGACGGAGAAAATTTCACCCTCTCTGCTGGGTGCTAGTACAAAAACAAATCAAATTCATATTGCAATATCCGGCACAGCTGAAAGTCCTTATCCAAGGCCAGTGGCAACAATATAAATCACCAGAAGAAGCAAGAACAGATTTTCGAGAACAAAACATGATGGAAGGGGAATGTTATTCTGTGGTAAAATGTCTGTGATAACTGTATGACAAAATGCAGGGATGTCTTATTTAGATTGTGCGTAGGGTTGAGGGCTCTCTGCAAGTCAGGTGATTCTCTACGTCTCCGGGCTCCGGCCTGAGGAGATGGCTGGGAGATTGGTAGTGTGTGGGGGGAGTTGGGAAGGGTTGGGTTGGGTCTTAGAATAAAGATAGAGCTAACAAGGCAAGGAGAGAGAAGGTGTGCTTCTGGGTTTGGTAAGATGTGGAACGATATATTAATTTGGCTATGTAGGAGAGGTGTGCAGAGGGAGAAGGTCTGGAGCTGGAGGAAAGCGGTATTCCTGCAGGCAGCAGAGGGGCTAGGAATAGGCTGGAGCAGACGCCAACCGGCAATAAACTTCTACTTATGGAAAGATGTCTACTAGAATAATTTCTTGGAACGTGAGTAGTATCGGTTCCCCAATTAAAAGATCTAAGATTCTGACAGCTCTGAGATGGCATAAAGCAGATATAGCGTGTTTGCAGGAAACGCGTCTCACGCTAAGTTGCAAAGGCTATGGGTTGGTGAAGTATATGCGGCCTCATCCCAGAAAAGAAGGGGGGAGTGGCGGTATTATTCCAATAAGGGTTACCATATAAGCCCACACTATTAGACAAAGGGACCCAGAAAGAATATCTCATACTTAAAGTGTGGTTGCAAGGGGTAGAATTTTTGTTGTTAGTATTATGTTTAAATCTGTTTATTAAAGGAGCATGTCTTATACACATACACATGAACAGGTAACCTGTAAACTTACAACATCAGCTGTGCGTTGCTTACATTATACATTTTTCATTTTCCCCCAGCCTCCCTCCCCGTCCCTTACCCAACTCCCACCCTATTCTGAACGGTGAACATCAATGAATATCCTTATAGCACTCCACAGTCTTTCCGCTGCTCAGTTCAAGCGGCACAGCCAAAGTCATATCAGAGGCGGCACAAGTCCAATCCGTATGTCCTACCACAAAGGGCCTTGGTTCTTATAGCCCTTCGCCAGATGCCACCACCTCCAATAATTGGTCTCTGTTAGTGCATGGATTGTGTTTCGATCTTTGGTTCGAAAAGGAATCCACCCTCAAGCACAACACAACATAATGAAGTTTAACAGGTATTGCTTCTCTTACCTTCCCCCCTCCTCCCCTTCAGCTACCCCTCATCCCTTCCCCCCCTTCCCCCCCCCCCAGGAGTAAGTATCATCCTATAAAAACAGTGACAGAGGCCAGCCATCCCTAATTTAGTATTCTGCTTCGAGCTGTGGGTTGCAAAGTGTCCCAAAAGTTCGCCCATGTCTTCTAAAGGTGTTCTCCCTCCCTGGAGGACATGTCGGAAATCCCACGTCTCTCTAAATTCAATAGCTCGATCATTTGAGATCTCCATGCTCCCACAGATGGACCTTTTTCTTCTCTCCAATGCAACAATATGGTTCTCTTTCCCATCAGTATAGTTCTTCGCATAAAGGCACCAAAGCCTGGAGGGGCAGGACGAACCTACCTATAGTCCCCAAACAACATCAGTGGCTGGCTCTTGATCGTGCGGCCCCAGTACCTCTGTGCCTCACCAAGGACCCGGGTGCAAAACAATCCCACTTGGTGGCAAGACCAGAACATGTGTCCTAATGTAGCTGGAGTGTGGTCACACCATGGGCATGCAGCTGAGTCCCCAAAGCCAGCCTTGAAGGCTCGTGCTGGTGAAACATACAGTCTAAGAGTAAATTTGTAATCCATCTCCCAATAGCGGCTGAAGATTGAACGTGTCCGTATGGTGGTCAAGAAACTGCACAGGAGCTCTGCAGTCACTGCTAGCTTCAAATCTTTAGCCCAACTCTGCGCTCTTGTGTGAAAGTCTATGTTCTCAGTCGAATCCTGCAAAAATCTGTGGTGAAATTTGAGTGGTCCTGAGTTCTGGGCTCCCAAAGTCAATGCCGTATTCAGGGTATCCTGAACATCCTCGCTCAAATTGATCCAGCCCAAGGCTGCGACATAATGACTCATCTGAAGATATGCAAATCGATCGCTCTCTGTGAGTCCGAACTCCTGTTGTAGATCTGCGAAAGGTCTCGCTCTCCCCTCATCAGACACCAGCTGATAAACATACTGGATCCCTAGCGTCCTCCAGCGACGAAACGCCAACGAGGAGGAGCCTTCTGGGAAATCTGGATTATGATGCAGCGGCAAGAAAGGGGTGGCCCGCCAGTCAAATCTGTGTCGCTTGCAGAGCCATTTCCAGGCCGCCCTCGTTGATGTAACTAATGGGTTCTGATCCTCTCCTGTGCTTAACCCCCCTCCCGGGGCGTATAACCTCCATCCCTAAATACACAGTAGGAACCAGGGCCTTCTCTAAAGCTATCACTGAAAAGTCGCCTGTTCCCACTAGCCAGTCCCTGATGTGTCTCATTGCATTTGCTATGGTAAGATATCGTATGTTGGGCAACCCCATCCCCCCCGCGGCCTCGGCTTCTGAAGGATATGAATTGGGAGCCTGGGTCTCTTCCCGTTCCACAGAAAGGTCTGTGTGACGCAATGTAATGTCCGCTCCTCCCCCCTCTTCAAGTATAAGGGCAACATCTGGAACAAGTATAACCATTTAGGGGCTATCATCATGTTGAACAGGCCTATTCGGCCCGAGAGTGATAAGGGGCAGGCTCCCCACAGCCTCAGCAGGTGTCTAGTTTTGGTCAATAAGGGTCTTACTTTTGCCTCATACAGTGTCTCCAGGGCCCTAGGGATGATCACCCCCAGATACCGCAGTTGACCTGCCGCCCATTGTAATGGGAAACTGCCTCTTCAGTCTGATTGCAATGTATCATCCAAAGCCATGGCCATGGACTTGGATTTATTAAGGGTATAGCCCGAAAGTCTCCATATTCAGTAATAGTGTGCAGGAGACACTCCAAAGAGGTCTGTGGGTCGCTCAGAAGCACCATTACGTCATCTGCGTAGGCAAGTACCTTTAGCTCTCTTCTGCCAACCTGGATCCCCGCTACTCTGCGCTGAGCTCTTATCTTCACCAAGAGAGGTTCCAACGTTAAAAGAAAGAGCAGTGGAGACAAAGGGCAGCCTTGACGAGTGCCTCTACTGATGTCAAATCCTAGAGTTCTAACCCCATTGACTCGAAGCATGGCCTGCGGGCGCGAATAAAGTGTTTCTATCGCATTAAGATACCACCCGTGTAACCCTGTGTCTCTTAGTGTTTCAAACAAGAACGGCCACTCCACTTGGTCAAATGCGCGTTCCGCATCTAGGCTTACCACCAATTTCTGTGTGCCTGGAGGGGAGTTAGCCAACAATGCAAGGATCAATTTACGTGTGTTTAAGACCGATTGACATCCCCGGACGAAGCCCACCTGATCCTCATGAACAAGACGGGGCATCAGAGGCGCCAATCTTTCTGCCAAAATGCGCGATAAGAGTTTAATCTCCACATTGATCAAGGAGATGGGTCTGTATGAATTTGGATTCATTAGATCTCTGTCTTTTTTTGGGGATTAAAATGTATTGGCATGTGGGGGAAAATGTCCCATTTCTACCGCCGTGTTAAGATATTCGGTCAGAGGCCCTACGATCTGTGCATTCAGCAGCTTATAAAACTCTCCCGAGAGGCCATCTGGTCCCGGCGCTGAATATAACTTCAGCGAGCCTATCGCTTTTTGTAATTCTTTGGCTGACACCGGGGCATTGAGGAGATTTATTTGATCTGTGGGAATTTTCTCTAGTCCTGCATTTTTCAAATACCCCTGTATGGTCTCCCGAGTTCCTATTCGCTCTTGTTCCCCTTTATACAGATTTGCGAAATGTTGATAAAAAGTTTGTGCGATCTCCTGAAGATCATGTGTTATTCCCCCAGCCGTAGTGCGAAGCGCTGTTATGAAGTGTGGTTTGCGCGTGCCCCTCACAAGTCTAGCCACCATCCCTCCTGCCTTATCTCCAAATTTGTGTAGCTTGTATTTCTTGTACAGGAGGTACCTCATTACCCGTTCATGTAAGAGGCTATTAAGTGCCACTCTAGTGAACATAAGTGTGTCATAATTTGTCTGTGTCGGTGCCCCGGCATATGTCCGCCTCGCCGCTCTGAGCTGTTTCTCCAAGATAACTACCCCCCGGGCGATTTGCCGGTTCCGCTTACTGACGTAGGCTATGGTCTCGCCCCTGAGCACAGCCTTGGCCGTGGACCAGAACAAGACCGCGTCCTCTCGATGTTCCTGATTATGCGTGACAAATTCCTCCCACTTCTTTTGTAAATATTTTTTGAAGTCACTAGATGTAAACAAATATGCAGGAAACCTCCACTCCGGGGATTGTTGAAAAAGGGGGGGCGGATTCCAGATCCACCCAAATTAAAGAGTGATCCGAGATTTCTTCGGGGCCTATAGAGGCTTCTGCAACCCTGGGGAATAAGGTCTGTGATGTGAGAACATAATCTATTCTGGACTGTGTCTGATGGACTCTAGTTGTATGGGTGTAATCTCTCTCTTCTCCGTGTAATATTCTCCAGGGATCCACCAGTCCCATTTCCTGACAGAATGTTTCCAATACAGAGGGCGGGGAGGAGGGTCACGATTGTTGGTGTTTAGAACAGTCTAAGGCCACGTCCATCACCTGGTTCATGTCCCCAGCTAAGATCAATGGAAGTGAATTATGCCCCCTGCACCGCGCCAGTAGTTGCGCAAAGAAGTCTGAGGATGTTGTGTTGGGACCTTAAGCTGACACCACTAGCATCTCCCTCCCCTGTAAGTTGATCTTTATCCCTACCATCCTCCCTTCAGCATCTCTAAACTCAAGTTTTGCTGAAGTGATTTATGAATTAGTATAGCTACTCCTCCTCTCCTTCCAGTAGCTGGAGAGCAAAACACCTCCCCCACCCAATGTCGGTTCAATTTCTCATGCTCCTCCTGGGACAATCTCGTCTCCTGGAGGCAGGCTATCCCCACCCCATGTCTGTGTAAAGCTGTTAGGATCTTGGTTCTCTTGATTGGGGAAGAGATACCACCCACGTTCCAGGATATTAAACGCACATTATTCTGAGCAGGACGGAGTCTGTGAATGAGTACCTACGATGAACTGCCAACCTAAGTCTCCCAGGCACCCAGCCTTACCCCAGAGACCTTCCATGCTCGCTATGGCTTTGCCCACTGAACCTCCCATGCTCCAAGGTACGGGCAGCCTACCTCTGTCAAGAATGCTAAAGTGTACATATGTCTCCTGTGTGTATCCCTCCCCCAACAAACCCCCCTCCCACAACTTCCCCCTATCCCCCCTTTCCCCTGAAACCAGCCTAATTCCTTTGCCCTATACATCCAATTCTACTACTCAAAGAGGAGCCCCTTCCATGCCCGAGGCCTCCCCGCCCTAAAAGGTGCAGAATAGTCATGGAAGATTCTAATCTGGTGCCCCTCATATTTCGTGTCATCTCGCTTGATACGGTATCCACTCAGAATCTCTTGTTTGTGCAAATAGTTGTGCACCTTCAGGATCACCGCGCCCGGGGTCTGGCGGCCATCTTGAATTCGGCCTACGCGATGTACCCTTTCCAGACACAGGGCACCCACGTGATCAGACAAAGCAAACTCCGATTTTTGCCACTGTTCCACAACTGTTGCCAGTACAGAATCCCCAATCGATTCAGGTAGGCCGATCAACCTCAGATTACTGCGCCTACCTCGGTTCTCTAGCTCATCCACCTTGTCTGAGAGCGTTGTCACTGTGGTCTGGAGCTGGCGGATCTGCTGCTGCATCGGAGGGCTCACGTCTACCAGCTCGGACACCCTATGTTCTAGGTCTCCAATCCGACGCGATTCCTCTGCCAATTGTGTTTCAAAATTTGCGATCTGCATCAATATTCTCTCTATCCTGGGTTCCAGCGCTTGAACTACTGCAGCGTTCAGTTGTGAAAGTTGCGCTAGTTGTGCCTCCGAAAATAGCGGCCCACTTCGTTTCTGTGGCGAATCCGCGTCAGGGCCCGCTGCCTTTGGCGGCTCTTTGTCTTTCTTCGCCCCGCACGCCGGCATAGTTTTGGCTGGTTTTTCCATAAACTTGTCCATCACTGAGATAGTCGATGTTGTGTATCTGCTATTTAGTCCGAGGCGAGGCAAAATCGCGAATTACTTGGCAATGTCGGGCGTTGGGCCTTGGAGAGCAGGGACACACGTCCTACTCCCTCAGCGCATCACGTGACTCCCCTGTTGTTAGTATTATATGGCCCTAATAATTATGATCCAGCCTTCTTTAAAAACGTAGCTGGGAAATGTCTACAGAGCAGTCTTGGAAGACTGGTGGTACTTGGAGATTTTAATGCAGTACTAGATCCTCGCCAAGACTGCTCTAATCCAAAAGAAATGTAATATAGGGGGATTTGGGCAAGGGAGTTCCAAACATTTAATCAGACACTTAACCTGGTGGACCCCTGGAGAATACAACATCCAGGAGATAAAGACTACACACATAGATCGAGGGCTCATGGCGCATAACGCTCGAATAGATTATATTCTGGTAGATCGCTCTCTGTTTCAATATGTAAATGCAACAACTATTGGACCAGAGGAAGTGGCAGATCATGCATTAATATGGGCGGACCTTGTAGTAGCTGCAGATCGTGGTGGGGGGAGTGGATGGCGATACCCCAGCTATTTGCATTCAGATCCTCATTTGTGAAGCCACATACAGCAGAGTTGGGCAGAATACATAGAGCACAATAGGGACCATGCTATTCAATAGCCTGAGCTATTCTGGTCTGCATCTAAAGCGGTATTGCGAGGCGCCATAATAGCCTATTGTAGTATCAAGAAAAAGAAAACGGCAGCAGGAATATTGAGACTAGAGCGCCAGCTACAAACGGCTAAAAGAGTGTATTTACATCATCCCACTAAGATAACATTTGAAAATTTGAAAGCCATTCAAGTGGCATTAAATAGTTTGCTGCATGAAAAAGAAACCAGATCAGCCCTATATTATAAGTACAAGTTACAAAGGTTTGGCAATCAGGCAGGTAGAATGTTAGCTCGGCTAATTAAAAATTGGGGGGGGGGCCCACCAGGCGGTGACTTCATTGAAGGACTCGAAGGGTAAATACACGACCGATAATAAGCGGATAGGGCAAATATTCACTGAGTATTTTACATCCTTGTACAGAGCGGAGGCACCCCCTTCTGAGCAGTCCTTGCGAGACTATCTGCAACAGGCAAGGCTCCCCAGATTAACAGCAGAGCAGTTGGAGACCTTAAATAGGCCTATATCAGCGGTAGAGTTACAACAAGTAGTTAAATCACTAAAACTCTGGTCGGCGCCTGGCCCGGATAGGTTCACCGGGGAATATTATAAAATCTTACCAGGTGAGGCCTTGGCAGCTCTGTTGGAATACTATCGAGAAGTGATCTACACAGGGCAATTCCCGAAATATGCTAATACCAAAGCCAGGTAAATCGCTGGATAGAGCCGAGTCTTATAGACCAATATCTTTATTAAATGTAGATACAAAAATACTGGCAAAAATACTAGCAGAAAGACTGGCTCAACTTCTACCATATATAATAGGTTCTGAGCAGGTGGGATTTGTGTGGGGTAGGCACTCTGTGCATAATGTCTGGAAGATCCTGTTGGCCCTGGCAGCGAGCCAGCAGGCGGAAATACCTTCTCTGGTACTGAGCCTAGACGCCGAAAAGGCCTTTGACAGGGTTGGATGGGATTTTGTATTTCAAGCCATGACAACTATGGGGATAACAGGGTGGTTTCTACATGCAACCAGGGCACTTTATAATAACCTTCAAGCTGGGATACTAATCAATGGTACTAAAGAACCGGAGTTTCAGATAAGCTGCTGTACACGACAGGGTTGCCCACTCTCCCCTTTGCTCTTTGTTGTCATTGGAGCCATTGATGCGAAGGGTTTCTTCGGCTCCAGACCTTCAAGGGGTTAAACTGGCAGGATTAGATATTAGAATTTTGGCTTATGCAGATGCTTAAAAACCCTGTTGAGGCCCTGGATAGACTGCTAGAGATAATAGAACAGTTTGGGAAATTTTCAGGATTTCGCTTGAATCTGCATAAATCTATTGCCCTCCCAGGGTTGCCTGAATTGAAGGCATCCTGGCCGGGGCAATTCCCCTTTCAGTGGGCACAGGCTTCGCTAAAATACTTAGGAGTGTATATCCTGACTGATCTATCTATGCTGTATGAACTGAATGTACAAAGGTTGCTACAGGATACTAAAAAACACTTGCAGGCCTGGGGACCCTTGCCGCTCTCCTAGGGCAGATTGCCCTGTTCAATATGGTTATAGTCCCAAAATGGCTTTGTCTTCCAAACATTACGCTCTTCTTAAAGAGGATTGATGACAGCGGGGAGTGGCCCCTTGAATAACACTGCTGGACAACAGGGATGAACATAAAATAAGTATTTATTTAAGGACATTCTTGACCTTTTCCTTTCACAAGGCCAAGATATAAAGTAGGGAAACTTCTGCAGTTCAGTGTTCAGTCTTAATGGCCTCTGGCGGTAGGCCAAGGGTTCTAGGTCAGTTTCCACCTGGACAGTTCCCACCCACCAATACCATCTGAACAATTCCCACCTTGCACAATTCCCACTGAACCAATTCCCACCACACCAGGGAGGACAATTCCAACCCATAACCCCCAAAATACAAAATACACTAGGATAAGTAACGTCTCCTCTTTTCTCTTCCAGATCATTTGGGGGGGGGCCAGTACCCCCTCACACCCCCTCCCACACACATCCCTTTCTTTTTCCAGACATGCAGTTCATGTGGGAGGGCAATGCCCTCCCACGCCCTCCCAAACTTGGTTTCAATCTAATTCATGTTTAATCCGGGATCTAATTGTCATGAATAAGTAAATAAATAAATAGGTAAGTACAAACTGCAGATCATGGGGGGAGGGGGCAATGTCCCTCATACCCTCCCAAACTAGGTTTCAACGTAATTCAGCCCCTCAAAATGACACACTGATTATGATTTATAACAAATTACTACTCTACCTATGAAAAGTTTTACGTCCTCTGTGTACATCTGTATGGTGCTCTAACCTCCTTGTTCCAGATGTCATAAAAAAAAAAGCACTGCCAGGACTTATGGGACCCGATACAAGAAAGAAACTATGGTCAGTAAAAAAAAGGCACTATATCCAGTATAAAAAAAAAAGGCTGGGGGGCGAAATGACCAGGGGGGAAGGTCCTTGGTGAGAATTTTCCCCCTTAAGTGGGAATTGTCCGTCTTCGATGGAATCGGTAGAGACGAAGGAGACGCCTTCTCTGCTTATCAGTTTTGATGCTGAGAATACTGTTGAACCCAGATATTCAAGGAGTTACAATGGGAAGTCAATAATTTAAAGTATCAGCATTTGCTGATGACCTTTTAGTACATCTAACTAATCCTCGGAAATTCCTGTCAGCTTTGATGGACAGCTTTGCTGAATTTGGAGATTTTTCAGGATTTAAATTAAATTTACATAAATCCTTATCCCGGAGTTCGGTAAAAGATCAGTGGGAGGGACCCTTCCCCTTGAAGTGGTCAGTTAAATGTTTCAAATACTTAGGTATTAAACTCCCTTATAGGATATCTATGATACATGATCTGAACGTATCTCAGCTATTGGAACAAACTAAGCAAATGCTATCGCAGTGGAGCACATTGCCTATATCGTTGTATGGACGTATTCAACTGTTTCATATGATTCTTTTCCCCAAGTGCTGGCAGGGGAAAAAACCAAGGACCCCATTTCGACACCTGATAGGAACGGGACGACAAGGAGATTTAGGAATACCGGATTTGAAGAGTTATAATTGGGCTTGTCTACTATGATATTTTGGAGACTGGGTTTTAGAAAGTCAGGAATATACACCTAGGCAACTAGAACAAGCGACCTATAATCCCTGGAGCATCTTCTCTCTGGTTCACTGTCCTACACACAAAATCCCAGAGGAGTTACGTAAATACCGCTATGTATACTCGCATTAATGGTCATTAATGGTCTTAAATAAAAAGTGTTGAAACATAATATAGGGGAGGGAGGTCTACACCAGTAAGGTTATTTGCTGGTATGGGGGGGGCATGTTATGGGATTCTAATGTTTTTTTTCTTGTATAGTATCGGTTACTTGGATCGCCCAACCTTATGTTTGCTCAAGGTCAGTGGGGGAGGGGGGGAGGTTATGGGATTAGGGAGGGTGAGGAGAAAAATGTTAAAACTTTGATGATAAGATTATTACTTTGCTCTTATTTAGATGCTTTTGCTTTCAATTTCCTGTAACTTGAACTTATTGGCAGTTTAATCTGTTGCATCATCAATAAAATTGTTGAAACATGATCACGTGACGCCATGCGGGTGAGCGGTCGCAAGTGAGACGCTCTCCGGCCCCGACTCTCCTCCCCTCGAGAAGATAGCTGATCCAACCCCTGAAAAACGGAGATAATTAAAGTCGGAAGTGGAGCGGACACTTGGGCTGCAGATTGTAAGAGCGGGGGACGGCTATGGCAGCGAAATCGGCCAGCAAAGATCGCTTAAGGCAGAAACCGGCGGATTCCAAGATGGCATCCTCGCCCGGAGAGATCGGGGCCGCGGTCTCCTCCACGTGGGTGGGTGAAATAACAGCGGCGATGACCATGGTTCTGGAGGAACTCCTAGAGAGAAGGTTCACTCCAATTAATACCAAGCTCGAAAAACTGCAGTCCCACATGGAGGATTTAACCCGGGAATGTGTGGCCTTTCAATCCCGTACCAGCGCAGTGGAAAATCGGGTGCTGGAGGTAGAGGACGGACAGAAACAGCTCGCCAAACAGGTAGCAACCCTGGAGCACAAAATAGAGGACTTGGAAAACCGCTCCCGATGCAACAACCTAAGATTAGTAGGTTTTCCTGAGGCTATCGAAGGCAGAGACCTGGCTGCTGAACTGGAGCGCTGGCTCATGGCACGAGTGAACTTTCCGGAAAGCATGGGTCTGCTGCAGATAGAGAGAGCCCACCGCCTCGGAATACAACAAGATGGAACCACCAGACCACGAGTAGTAATCCTGAGAGTGCTGAATTTTGCACATAAACAGTTGATCTTAAAGGAATCAAGGAAAGAGAATGCCTTGTTATATGAGCAAAAGCAGATTTTATGCTTTCAGGATTACTCCGCAGGAGTCGCGGAGAGGCGACGGGCCTTTACGCCTATTTGTTCTCAGCTATTTAATATGAAGATGCGCTTCGCCTTAATCTACCCGGCTGTGCTGAAAATTACACACAATGGCACAACACACTCCTTCGAATCAGCCGAGGGGGCGAGGGGTTTCTTGCAACAACTGGAAGGAGAAGCAACGGCGGGACCAAGCCATGCGCCAACGACCTGAATGGGTGACTTTTTGAGACATAATGGATTGAAGGGGCCTTCAGTATTAAGAGTTACGTTCAAAAGTTTCCTGTTCTGCTGTTGGATAAAGATAATTGTAAGTTCTCAGACAATGAGGCGAAATTGCACAATACCCTAACAACATGCATGGATGGACAATTTGAATGCAGCTATTCCTGGTTCACGCTGCATTTGGCGATCTCTGAGATGCACAGTTGCGACAAATCCTACCTTGGAGAACATGGCCAGAGGATGGTATAAGATGTGAGAGTAAAGACTGAATGCATGAGGGGTTGTTGTAAGGTAAAGCATTATGCAGAATTTAGGAATATCAGATTGGGGGTGTTCAGTTGTTACTGTTGTTTACATGAGGGGATCTGGGTGTATGGAAAGAACGTGTGAAGGGTTGTAATAGGAATAATGTGTATAGTAGTATACTAAGGAGGGAGGGGGGTCCAGGATTTTGTTTTGGTACAGGTCAAGAGGGGAGGAGGGTTCGGGAGGTGTTAAATGTGACTGGTTCCTATTTGGGAACGCTGGGAATGGGGTTATCGGGTAGAGGGGGTGGGGGGAGGAGAGGATGGGGGGAGGACAGGGGAAGGGGAAGGGATCGGCAGGAGTGGGGGGAAGGAGAGGGGGAGGGAAGTCAACAAACACTCTGGGGGGAGACAAGGTTTAACAGAATAGATTCGGAAAGAAGATGTGGGCTCACCTGGGGGGGCATAGGCTGGGGTGCCTCCTTGGGGGAAAGAACAAACTTGGTAGAGTTGCATTTATGTACTTTACTACCTAGAGACTATGGTTAGGTTAGTCACGTGGAACGTGGGGGGGATCAATTCGCCAATTAAAAGAACAAAAATATTACAACATCTACAGCGGTACAGAATAGACATTGCCTTATTACAAGAAACACATTTGAGCCAGGAGGAACATGCCAAATTGAACAAATGGTGGGTGGAAGAATGTATCTCAGCAGGAGCTCAGGGGAAAAAGGGGGGTGGCAGTAAAGGAGTGGCAGTGAAAACTCGTCCTTACATGGTTGATACAGGGGGTAGATATGTTTTTGTGGAGTTAGAGATTTCTGGTCAAAAAATATTAGTCTGTAATATATACGCCCCCAATCAATATGATAAGCAGTTCTATAGCAGGGTAATAGGCCATCTCCTCAACTACCCAGGGACACATATAATAATGGGAGGAGACTTTAACACAGTGTGGGACCCTTCAATAGACAGTTCCCAGGGGGGGAGGAGCGATATTGCAGCGTCAAACAAAGGCCTGAAAAGGGTGGGCCGGATACTAGATATAGTGGATACGTGGAGCTTGCTACACCCAGGAGAATGAGATTATACCCACCATGCGACCATGTGAGGGCGCACGCATCACAGGCCCGAATAGATTATATCCTTACTTCTGAAACTCTATTTGGGATGGTGCAGGCGGCGACTATTGGCCCATATACGATTTCAGACCAGGCATGGGTATTATTGGAGTGGGGAGTGGGAAGTAGGCATAGGCGCCGACTCCGTGGGTGCTGTGGGTGCTTGAGCACCCCCAATATTTTGAAACCTGCCCTGCTTGCTTTCCTGCAGCTCAGCCAGCGCTTAAAACTGCTGGAAGCTGCTGCTCTCTTTGGGGTCCGCTGATGCCTTGCTCCTAAAACATGTGCTTACCTAATGCTGTTCATACTGTGTAACAAGGACTTGTAAGTAACATAACTTTTGATCTAGACCTGCTACTTTGTTCTATTTTTATGCACAGATTACCTGTAAAGATTCCTCTTAAAACCTACCTCTCGTGTGCAATTGTATATTAAATCAATCTTTTTGAAGCTAAAAATATGGTCTCTTTGTGTTCTGAATATATATATACTTAATATATTTAATTTATTGCAATTATCACCTTTGGTGATTGGTGGAGAAATTAATATCCTAAAACTTATAAATACAGCGCTTGCTCTTAAATTATAAACAGTAGCGAGTTGCTCTCGAGCTATTTTCCCCAAAATAAATCATTTCTTCTAACATATTAATTGCTGGAGACAATAACCACAACAACCCACTTACATATCACCAATCCTATGCACAACCTTTAAACAACCTACCAGATCAAAGACACAACAACCAACCAACTGGAATAAACCCCGGATATGTACATCACCGACAAAATAAGGAAAACAGTGACAACCACAAATCCAACCACCGAAGAAACAGACAGTTAATAAAAATAAACACATCTAACCCCACCTTGGAACCACATCACCCAATCCAACTAGGATACGTCAATGCAAGATCAGCAGTAAGCAACTCAGTAGACATACTAGATTGGATTACCACAGACAAACTAGACCTCTTATTTATCACAGAAACCTGGTTCCATAGTCCTACAGACCCCGCCATCCTACAAACATGCCCACCAGAATACAAAATCACGCACTGGACAAGAAATGGAGAAAAAAGAGGAGGCGGAATAGCTATAATATACAAACCTGAATTCACCATCACAATCACAGGTGAATCTACCTCACCACAACTCGAAATTGCATCGACAAGAATCAACCATCCAAGCCTAATAGGACACCTCAACACAATCCTATTCTACAGGCCACCAGGAAAATGGCAAGACACCCAAACACAACTCATGGATTTCATCTCGAATACCTGCGTATCAGCCTCAAACATCCTCATACTAGGTGACATCAACTTACACCTAGAAGATGACACCCTACCAAGCACACGAGAATTCAAAGAATTCCTACAACTCTGGGATCTGCAAACACCCAGCTTACAACCAACCCACGAAAAAGGACACACACTAGATATCATAACAAATAGACTCGAACCGGACTCAACTATCACACTCACCAATACAAGATGGACACCCACACTATGGTCAGACCACCATAAAGCAAACGTTACTCTTTACTGGCGAAAAACACAACTAAACACAATCAATAAACATGAGCGAACAACCTACACAACGAGAGGAAAAATAGACCCCACAACATTCTGGCAACAAATCTACCAGAGCGAATGGACTACAAACGCTAACACCATCCAATTCCTCCAAGAATGGGATGATATAAGCACAACAACATTAGACAAAATCGCCCCAGCCCAAACCAGAACATCACACAGGAAAAATGCAAATCCATGGTTCACCGAAGAACTAAAAAAACTGAAATCACAAGTCAGGAGACTTGAACGAGCCTGGAATAAAAAGAGAGACGAACAAACACTAAATGACTGGAAACAACTTCGGAGAAAATACAAATACACTATCAAACAGACAAAAATACTACATTATAAAACATTAATAGGACCAAACTACAAAGACACACATAAACTCTTCAACCTCGTGAACAAACTGTTAGACACCACACCTGTTACAACCAATGACAAAGATATACCAAGTGTCGACAACCTTGCAAAATACTTCAAGGAGAAAATTGTACTATTACGACACAAAATACCCGCCAGCCCTACAGAATACACCACTCTCCTAGACTGTCTAGACCCAGAAGAAGGAACACACCCAGCAGACAGAACCTGGACCGAATTTGAACTATTATCAGAGGACCTCATCTCCAAAACTCTCAAAAAATATGCCAAATCCAACTGCAAACTAGACATATGTCCAAATAGCCTCATGAAATCTGCTCCTCAACAATTCATAATAAACCTAACTAGCCACATAAACTACATGCTACAAAACGGACTCTTCCCAGAAGAAAAAGGAAAAATCTTACTCACACCAATTCCCAAAGACACAAAGAAAAACGCGAGCGAAATAACCAACTACAGGCCAATAGCATCCATACCACTAATAACCAAGATAACCGAAGGTGTGGTAACTAAACAACTCACAAGCTACCTAGACAAACATTCAATACTGCATGATGCCCAATCAGGATTCCGTTCGAATCACAGCACAGAAACAGTATTAGTCACCCTTATGACTAAATTCAAACAAATAATTGCAACTGGCAACAATATACTCCTCCTACAATTTGACATGTCAAGCGCCTTCGACATGGTTGACCATGGAATCCTACTACACATACTTGAATATTTTGGCATCGGAGGAAACGTCCTGAATTGGTTCAAGGGGTTCCTAACCCTGCGCTCGTATCAAGTCACATCAAACTCAACCAAGTCCAAGGCATGGATACCGGAATGTGGAGTCCCACAAGGATCACCTCTATCGCCAACCATATTCAACCTAATGATGATCCCTCTAGCAAAACTCCTATCAAAACAAAACCTAAACCCATACATATACGCCGACGATGTGACAATATACATCCCATTCAAACAAGACACCAAAGAAATCTCCAACGAAATCAATCAAAGTCTACATATCATGAACACATGGGCAGATGCATTCCGCCTGAAACTAAACGCAGAAAAGACCCAATGTCTGATACTCACCTCCCAATACAACACAACCGAAGTCAACGTGATAAACACACCAAACCTAAAACTTCCAATCTCAGAAACGCTAAAAATCCTCGGTGTGACAATCGACCGCCACCTAACACTTGAAACTCACGCAAACAACATAACCAAGAAGATGTTCTTCAGCATGTGGAAATTGAAAAGGATAAGACCATTCTTCCCAAGATTCGTCTTCCGCAGCCTAGTGCAATCCCTCGTCCTCAGCCACTTGGATTACTGCAACTCATTATACGCAGGCTGCAAAGAGCAAATACTGAAGAAGCTTCAAACAGCCCAGAACACAGCAGCCAGGCTCATCCTCGGAAAACCTAAATATGAAAGGGCAAAACCACTGCGTGAGAGGCTACATTGGCTTCCACTCAAGGACCGCGTTACTTTTAAAATTTGCACGTTAGTCCATAAGATTATTCACGGTGAAGCCCCAGCGTACATGACTGATTTAATAGACCTACCACCCAGAAACGCCAAAAGATCATCCCGAACTCACCTCAACCTTCACTACCCAACTTGCAAGAGGTTGAAGTACAAGACGATACACGCGTCAACCTTTTCCTACATGAGCACGAAGTCTTGGAATACACTACCGCGCAACCTAAGAACGATTAGTGAACAAGCCTCCTTCCGTAAACTACTGAAGACTCACCTGTTTGAACAAACTTACGGAAAGAGCCAAAACACTTAGAAACCACACTCACTGGTCACCAACTCAATACACATCCACTTCTGATCCCCCATCCCTCTATCCTGTCAATCATTCACTTACTCACGGAACAAAGTACATTATATACCTAGGTTTCTAACAATGCCCTTTTTTCCCATTGTCTCCTTCTAATGTTTCCATGTTGATGTCCCATTGTTATACTCCCATTGATATTCGAATGTCTCGCACAACTCTGTTCAATGTAATCCATAACTTAGTCGTATCAAATGTATTTCTATTATTCATGTCTTATTGTAAGCCACACTGAGCCCGCAAATAGGTGGGAAAATGTGGGATACAAATGCAATAAATAAATAAATAATAAATAAATTTTACCTGAACAGCACTGAAAGCAGAGCACAGCAGGCTGCCTCTCTGAGCGTCCCGCCCTCATTTCCTGTTTACACAAGGGCGGGAGGCTGAGAGAGATAAGGAGAGAAGACAAGAGGCAGCCTGCTGTGCTGTGCAGTGCTTTGCTTTTACTGCCCTTCAGTCAGGTAAGTCAAAGCAATAGATTTTAAACTAACAGGAGGTAGAAAAAAGTTTAATTTGTGTCGTCCTCTTATTTCATGAAAAAATGTGTCTTTGAAAGTGAGACTAAAGTGTCCTAAGGGCTCATGTTTAGGGTTATTTTTTTCTTTTCAGTTAATGGCCATGATTTGTCTTTAATATTTATAAAAAATTTCTCCTGCCTACACCCCTCAAACAGACTGCAAGCACTGAGTCTTTCCCGATTAAATGGTGCTCTGTTTTATCTCTGGCTGCTGTTACAAATGTTTAAAAAGGTCAAATGTCATTTGAATCTTAAACTGCTGTGAGAAACCAAAAGGAGATTGTGCAATGGCAAGAAAAACATTTTTTGTTCTCTGTTTTAAATTTTTAATTGAAATGCTAAAGAAGAGTTTATGGTTCTTGTAGCCAGAGAACGTAGAAAAATCACTTTGCATTGTGAAAAGTAGCCTGTACAGAAGTTTGGGCAGACATTAGCAAGGATCTGGGCAGGGTTAGTGTCTTTGTGCTGCACTTTTAATAGGAGTGGTATGTTAAGCCTTATTCGTTTACTATTGGAACTAGCTGCTCCTGAGCTTTGTGTAGTAGACTATACATTGTATTCTGAGCATAATTTGAAGAATGGTGGTTGCACCAGGGAACTATCCATAAATAGTAAAATATGCACAGTGTTTCCTTTGAAATACAATCTCAAATGAGAATAGGATGAAATGTAGAATGAAAAGCACTGAATTTATTGCTCCTCAAAGAGCTGCTTTATGTCTTGGAACATGGTATGTGGAGAAAGTGCCCTGCAAAATCAGACAGGGTTCTGTATAAATGTGTGGTATGGTTTCTCTTCACCTATGCCACATTGCAGTGAACACAGAATGATGGATGCTTCTGGTTCTAGATTGTAAGCGCTTTGAGCAGGGCCTGTCTTTTTGTGTATGGTGTACAGCGCTGCAAATGCCTTGTAGCGCTATAGAAATGATAAGTAGTAGTAGTAGTAGTATGGATGGGAGGGCAAGGGAGAGAGGAGAATTACTGGATATGGATGGGGGGAGAGGGCAGGGGAGAGAGGAGAAAAACTACATATGGATGGAGAAAATAGATGCTGGATGGAAAGAGGGAAGAGAGGGGGCAGACGCTGGATGGAAAGGAAAGAGAGAGGGGGCAGATGGTGGAAGGAAAGGGGGGAGAGAGGGCGTAGACGCTGGATGGAAAGGGGGGAAAGTTAAAGATCGAGGAAAGAAGAAACAAGAGACTGGGACCAAAACAATTAGAAACAGTAAACGGCCAGACCACAAAGGTAGGAAAAAATGAATTTTATTTTTAGTTTAGGATAAAGTAGTGTGGTAGCTGTGTTAATAAATACAGAAAATGGAAGCAATGTTTACTGGACTAATTTTAATACAAACCCTCCTTTCTTATGTCAGAACAGAATACCATAACAGCAGTATACTGTCCTGACCTGAGGAAAGAGGTTTTGGCCTTTGAAAGCTAATTGAAAAATGTATTTAGTCCACTAAAATGATATCATATTTTCCATTTTTTTTTTATTTGTATTTGTTAACCTATAGTATAGTGATTGAAGTATGTCAGTTTTTAAAATTTGCATCTCTTTATATTTGCAGAGTACAGGGGGACTGAGGGGTGGGACTGTTCAGGGAAGAAGTCCTTGTGCAGGTTGCAGGCAGCCTATAAGTGGCGCTGCTACTGCCCAGGTGAAGACTGCAGTAGACAGAATTTTAAGATGGGGGGGGGGGGGGGGAGAGAGAGACGCACTGCCTGTAAAAAAAGAAAAAAAAATTCAGCACCCCTAATCATTTTGAAAAGTTGGCTCCTATGGAAGCACGGGGAAGCCCAGAGGCAACTCATGGCAGTTCCCATTGGAACTATCGGGAGATGGGATTTTTAGGGAAAAACTTAAACTCTGGGAAGATTATGAGACCCTAAATAAACAGCATGAGGGAGACCCCCTCCTTTTTTGGGAGGCTGCAAAAGCAGTGCTCCGGGGGGAGATCATCATGTACGGAAGGCTAGAAACAGGGAGATCCTCAGACTGAGTGCACAAGTGTGCAAGGCCAGAACGGCATATGGCCAGACACATATAGCAGCCTATCGTATCAGACTATTAGAAATGCAGACTGCCTTAAATGTGCTACTGCACCAACGAGCATCAAAATCCCAAATATACTATAAATATCAGCTTCATAGGTTCGGCAATAAAGCAGTCCGCCTTCTGGCCAGACTAGCTAATCCAAGGGGCACCAAAAAACTGGTATTACAAATTAGGGGGGAACGGGGAGAGGTAGAACATCGAGAGGAGAAGATCTGTGAGATCTTTGCACGATTTTATAAAACCTTATACGCACAGGCAGGGGATGAGGGGTTACCAGAGTCTTTATACCTAGATAACATAGATTTTCCATCTCTCAGTCCCCGGGACAAAGAAAAGATGAATCAGCCAATCCAGATAGATGAAGTGCGATTAGCCATAGCGCAGGGGAAGACGCTCAAAACACCGAGCCCAGATGGCTTTCGCATAGAATTTTATAAAATGTTAGGCGATAATATCGCACCAACCCTAACTAAATACTTCAACAAAATAGTGGACGCTAAGCAGCTACCGGATGGTCTGTCCTTGGCACAGATAGTGGTGCTGCCAAAACCAGGGAGAGACCTATTACTACCGGAGTCGTATCGCCCAATATAGTTGCTAAATACAGAGATCAAATTATTAGCAAAAGTCATGGCTAATAGGAAGAAGAAAGTATTGCCCAAGTTAATCCACGAAGCGCAAGTTGGATTTGTGGAAGACAGAGCAATAGCTAAGAATCTTAGGAAAATCATAGCAGCCCTGGAGGTGAGGAGATGTAGAAATACACCGTCCCTACTTATCAGTTTCGATGCGGAAAAAACATTTGATAGGGTACGGTGGGCATTTCTGTTTGCAGTGTTAAGGAAATATGGGTTTGATGGCCGATTTGTGTCAGCTGTCAGGGCCCTTTATCATAACCCTAAAGTGAAGGTGCGGGTTAATGGGAGGGAATCGGCGGAATTCTTGATACAGAGGGGAACTCGTCAAGGGTGTCCGCTGTCACTGTTGTTGTTTGTACTTTCCCTAGACTCTCTGATCCGGGACATAATAGCTAGTCCGACAATTAAAGGGATGCAAATGGGTCACCTGGGATTCAAAATAGCAGCCTTTGCAGACGATCTGCTTTTGCTGATAACAGAACCCCAGACATCACTGAGGGTACTAATGAATACCATGTAGGAGTACGGAGACTATGCGGGGTTTCGCT
The DNA here is from genome assembly GCF_901765095.1 of Microcaecilia unicolor. Classification (NCBI taxonomy): domain Eukaryota; kingdom Metazoa; phylum Chordata; class Amphibia; order Gymnophiona; family Siphonopidae; genus Microcaecilia; species Microcaecilia unicolor. The sequence goes on from NC_044040.1 coordinate 113,626,810, forward strand.
TAAATCTGACCAAATCGGAAGCCCTGGCCTCCTCCGGGGAAGTACAGAGGATATGGGATCAGGATTTCCCATTGAGCAGGGCAAGGGGGTCATTTAAATATCTAGGGATTCGGTTAACCATGGATTTAGAGAAATGATATGCCCTGAATGTTCACACCCTGCTGGTAGGGACAAAAACTCAACTGAATCACTGGGAGGGTTTACCCATATCCTTGAGAGGCAGGGTGAACCTAATCAAAATGGTAATTTTCCCCAGATGGCTGTATCTTCTACAGACACTCTCTCTTCGCTTGCTACAGAAGGATTTAGCACGGCTGCAAGGGGCTTTTAGTAAATTCTGCTGGGCAAATAAGAAACCTAAAATTCAGATTAAAATGATGTTGGGCGGTTGCGCCACTCCTACAGGGGGGAGGGAGGATTTATACAATCAGGCATGCTTATCGAGACATGTGGGAGATTGTGTGGGTCAGACTAGTATATTCACGCCTTTGGAAACTGAGCGAGCTTATTTTGCCCCTTATGATGCTCTCACTCTGTTACACCTAGAAAATGATCAGATCCCCCTCCAATTCAAGCACTGTACGCTACTGCAGCCGATGCGTGTGGTATGGCGGAGGTTGGTTAAAAATCTGGGGGGACAGCCAACAGTATTGGAGCTCCTAGCAATTAGAGGCAATCCGAATTTCGAACCTGGGCAAAGCAATACCACATTTCTACGGTGGGAGAAGTGTGGCATTACAAAGGTGGAACACTTGCTCAGACGAGATGGGGGCCTTCAAAATTATGAAGAGATACAAGGTAAAGTAGGAAGTGCATGAGGAGACCGCTTTGCATACGCGCAGGTCAAACATTATATTCTACATCTGGATCAATCTAGTTTACAGCAGAAATTAGGACATAAAATAGAGACCTTTTTCCAAAATCTGGAGATAGCAGGAATGACAGTGTCCTCCTTATATAAGGCATTGGCAACACGAGGCTCACCTAAAAATTTCAGCAACATTAAACAAAAGTGGGAAAGGGAGTCAGGAAGGACCCTAGATAGATGGGACGTACAGGCCACATTGAAATCGATACCAATTCTTACCATAGATGAGAGATTACGAGAGTGTGGATATTGGGTGGTCATGCGGGCCTACGTGTCAGGACAGCAATGTGGACATATCAGCCCCACCCAGGAGGTGAAATGTGTTAAATGCGACCATACACCCCACACTTTATATCACGCCTTCTGGGGATGTCCGGGGGTGCGGACCTTCTGGAACCAAATTCAGGGATTTATGTCCAAAACCATAGGGGCATCAGTGAGCGGAACCTGGGATCATTTTGTGTTAGACATACAATCTGCATTTAAGACCAAGACTAAAGGTAATAGGGCATGGTGCCGTAAGGTCTGTCTGGTGGCACGAAAAAATATTCTACAACGGTGGATATCCACAGAACCACCGGCTTATTGGCAATGGCGAAACCAAATACACGAGTTAGCAACCTGGGAAGCCAGGGAGGCAAAAGGGGCCCTGAAAAGGAAAAAACAATTTTTATCGATTTGGAACCCATACTTACAGGGGTTGAGCCCCCGAGACCGTAGCTTGCTTTTAAACTTGTTGTAGACTTGGAGGGGGGACTAATGATTAAGGATCGATCCCTCATCCCGGAGTGGATTGGGAATGGGAGGGTAGGGGCTTACCCGGGCTATCAAAACACAGGCTCAGGGGGCCTTCGGGGACAGGAATGTATGGGGGGGGGGAGGGTAGAGGGGATGAAGAAGATTTTGCTTGTTAGGTACTGTATGTACACGCTGATATGTAGATAGCTGGATTTGGGTCTTAATAAGAAGGTTGGAATACATAGGGGGGGAAAGGGTGGGTTGGGGTTTAAAGTTAAAAGATTGGTGATGTATAACAGCGAGTTATAACTGTGAACTACATTCTTGACACAGAAGTTTTATATGTTTATCATCTGACTGCTAAATCTGTCATTTATGCCATATCATCAATAAAAAACGTTAAAACAAACAAAAAATTGTTGAAACGTAAATGGGAATTGTCCTAGGTAGGAATTGTCTCGGGGGAAATTGGTGGGTGGGAACTGTCTGGTGGGAACTATCTGGGTGGGAACTCACCTGATACTAGGTCAAACACAGACTGTGACTACCGGGGTTGTCACACCTCAAACACAGCCGACAAGCTGCAGTTCTCCCAGTGGCGTAGCTATAGGTGGGCCAGGGCCCACCCACTTAGGGTTCAGGCCCACCCAACAGTAGCACATGTTTAGTGGTAGCTGGTAGGGATCCCAAGCTCTGCCAGCTGAAGACTTGCCCCTGATGGTAATGAAAACGCTGCTCTCCACAATACCGGCACCAGCACATGCTCAGTTTTCACTGCATGTCTGCTGCAGACTGCCAAGGTGGAAAGAAGCGTTTTCCCGCCAGCTTGAGATTTTTATTTGGTGGGGGGGGGGGGGGGGGGGGGAGAAAACGTGGTGCCCACCCACTTCTTGCTTAGGCCCACCCAAAATCTGTTGTCTGGCTACGCCCCTGAGTTCTCCACCAGGGTTCAGGTCTAACTCCTGCCAGATCTCAGCAAAGCTTATAAGCAAAAACACAAAGGTTGGCTTACCTCAGCCAAATCACAGCAGTTAGATGTAGTCAGTCAAGGCATACACTGGGGCTCTTGTTCTTCCTCCCCCAGGGCCTCCTTAACTTCTGCTTGTCTCTGCATTTGAACTTCCCGGTAATGACTCTGCCCCTCCCATCCTGATACAGGATCTACACTCTTAATGGGGCCCAGGCTACTGTTAGAGAGACGTTTCTTAAGGTGAGGAGATGTTTCTTAAGGTGAGGGGGCAATGTCCTATAAACCCCCTCCACAGGCCCCTTAACAACTCTGATGGTAGATGATCTTTACTATGTGCTGTTATTCATACTGTTGATTATACCTTTGTCAATGTATATGCTCCTGTTACAGATTCCCTGGAATTTATTAAGAATTTATATTTGACTATATTGCAACATCAATCTGTTTTTTAATAATATCTGGTGATTTTCATCATACTCTTGATATGTAACATACCAGCTTATTTTCGAAAGTTATCGCCGGCGAAAAAGCGACACAAAAGGGACATAGCCGGTTCCGTTAGAGAACGCCGGCTAATCCAAATAATTGTGGGTCGAGACGCCGGCGTAAACGTAACGCCGGCCAGCTATGGCCGGGGAAATACGGGGCGTGTTAGGGGCGGTGTAATGAGATGGCCAGCTGCTACGTATAACGGATTGCGAATGAGTTTCACATGGCCGGTAATAGGGGCAGCACTAGTTAGAGCACAAATAAAAGCGACCAGAGTAAGGGGGAAATTGTCTTTAGACCCATTAGCGATTGTGTGGAGTTGGAGAGTAGCGAAATCGTTGTTGGGAGAGCTGAATTGGTGTTTGCAGAGAAAGCTGAGAGTTTGTTGAGTACTTGTTACCTGTGTCTGTGTCCCAACGTTTTCACCCTCACCTGCCTCATTTGTGGTTTACCTTTTCAGCTTTGCCCCTTTTACTCCCCAAACCCAGACACCCCTACTCCTTCCTCTATCTCCCCCATCCCCTCTCCCGTCAGTGTCTCCACGTTCATAATTCATTCCCTTACCTGTTTGTAGTCTCTTTTCTGTCTTTGTCCTGTGTACTGCTGCAGCTGTGTGTGAAGAGTGTCGTTTGCTGCTTGGAGAGTGAGTGGCTAGAGGGTGTGGCAGGAGAGATTGTAGTGGGTGTTTGTGGCTGGTGTGAGAGTGAGTGGCAGCTTCTGTTTGTTCCTGCTGTGTTTCACTGGTGTATTGCACCTGTAGTGTGGGGAAATGGAGGCACTAAATGCACAGGTGGCTTGCATGTTGGAGGAAGAGGGGAGGCACCGCAGGAGGTACGCACGCCCCAGAGTGTTCAGGCCCCGTAGCACTTTCCTAGACCTCACTGACCTGCAGTGCCTCACTAGGTTCCGGTTTGATAGAGCTGCCAGCGCCAACCCATCCTGCAGGCCGGGACCAGCAGGAACAACCCCATCCCTGTGCACCTAAAGATCATTGCTTCTCTCTCTTTTCTGACCACTGGGAGTTTCCAGTCTGTCCTAGCTGTCAACACGGGTCTCACCCAGCCTTCCATTTCTAACTGCCTCACCCAGTTCCTTGATGCCTTCCTTACCCACACCTCTGAGTACATCACCTTCCCCACATGTCGCACTGAGACCCCCCCGGGCACGAGAGGCCACCTACAGAAACTGCAAAGCATTTCACTCCATGAACATGCAAGTGGTGTGTGATACCCAGGGGGAGATCATAGATATGTGTGCCCGATACCAGTGTCCATTCACGATGCGTATATCCTGCAACACTCGGGCATCTTCCAGAGGTTTGAGCGAGGGGAGTTCACTGGTGGATGGCTACTAGGTAAGTGCAGCATGGCTCTGGCCAAACTATACCTCCTGCTCAACCCACTATAACCCCCCCACCACCACCACCCCCCCCCCCCCCCACTACCACAAGGTACCTGCTGCAAACAACACACACTCATCTTTCTCATTCTGCTTCTTCCCAAAGGTGACAGAGGCTACCCACAGAGGACGTGGCTCATGACCCCCATAGTGCACCCACAAAGAAGGTCAGAGGAGAACTACAACAGTAGGCATCGGACCACCCGTGTCATCATAGAGCGGACCTTCGGACTACTAAAGAACAGGTTCCAATGCCTGGACCGTTCTGGAGGGGAGCTCCTCTACAGTTCCCAAAAGGTGGCAAAGATATTCCTGGCCTGCTGCATGCTACATAATTTGGCAAAGCGCCGAGGACAGGCCCTCCCAGAAGAGGTACAGCCACCAGAGCAGCAGGCCCCAGAGGAACAGGATGAGGAGCCCCCTCCACCTCCCGCCCACAGAGCAGAGCAGAGCAGAGTGCATACCAGCTGGGGGTCAGAGCCAGGCAAAGACTCATTGACACAAGTTTTCAGTGAAGTAAGTGGACCTTTATTGATATCACATGGTATTTACACACCAACACCTCCCCCCTCCCACCACCATCACTCGCTCAGTGCATATTCCCCTCCCTCCACCCCTTACCCCCCCAGCATGTCCAATCACTTTCCCTGCCCCCTCCCCCGTCCCCATCCCCTCCTACCCCTCCCACCGTGTTCCTTTGCAGCTGGTGCTGCATGGGAACTCTGTTGAGAGTCCTCTGATGAGCTCCCACTCTCCTCCTCTGTGTCCACAAGGCAGCCTGCTGCTTCAGCTGCCCTGTGGAAGTCCGGCCACTTTGTGCTGTGGGCCTTGTCCTGCAATCTGGGCACAGGACCCAGAAGGGGAGCTGGTGTGGTGGCTGCTGGACCAGTGGCTGCGGAACGTGAGGATCGCAAGCTCCTCTTCTTTGCAGGTGGTTCATGTGCAGTGGAAAAGGTAGACGGCAGTTGTTGGGGTGGTGGCTGCTGCACAGCTGGAGTAGGTGCTCTGAAGTCACGGTGGAGGCCCTCAATGCTGTGCTCCAGCCGTTGGAGCTGCTGGGTCACAGCACGTTGAGCCTCTACCGCTTCCCCTTGCACCTGGAGCACTTCCCGGTGCACCTGGAGCGCTTCCCGGTGCACCTGGAGTGCTTCCCGGTGCAGCTTCAATTTCTGCTGCCGGTACTCTTCCATCTGCACATTGCAGGCCAGCAATTGTGTGGTGAGGCGCAGTAGCTGCCTCTGGCTGCCTGGCCTCTGCTGAGCAGGTGCCCCCCCTTCTGCATCTTCTGTTTCATCTTCGCTCTCACCATCAGCACAGTCTGCGGGTGGTGGAGGGATAGCCGGTGGCAGCAGGTGGTGGAGGGATAGCCGGTGCAGCAGGTGGTGGAGGGATAGCCGGTGCTGCTGCTGTTGGGTCGTGTGCTTCCAACCCATGGTCCTGTGTGGGTTGTTGTGCAGGCCCACTGGTTTGCAGCTGTGTGTGGTGGGGCTGGTAGCCACTGGGGCCAGCTTCTTCCTCCCACTGGCTGTCATCACCTGCATAGCAAAAGGGTAAGAAGTGTGTTGGTCAAAATAATCTGCATTTGTTTTTCAGCATTCATACACATAGCCCCACCGGCAAAGACCCAGCAAAGAGATGGTGAGGAATGGGATTGGCAGGCAAACCACAGATGTCATTGTACAGAGCTGGAGACAAGGAGTGAGTGCAGTGTACTGCAGAGACTGATGTACAAGACAGCCACACAGGCAAGTGGGTAGACATAGAACTGTGGAAGGAGTGTAGAGGACACAGTGGCTATAGCACAGAGGTGTGGGAAGGAGATATGCAGAGTTTGGTGATGGGGAAGGCAGCCAAAGATGTGAAACAGTACAAAACTACACACAGTGTATGTATTTTATTTACATTGTATATATCATAGGAGCCAACGTTTCTGAATTATTGGGGGTGCTAAGCCCAGTGGAAATAACAGTCAATGAATATTCTCTATATTGGGGGTGCTCAAGCACCCACAGAGTCAGCTCCTATGGTATATATTATATTGTAAATATATTTACATCTATTATATACATTGCTGGAAACCCTCCCCCTCGCCCCTCGCCCCCCTCCTCTCCCTCTGTCATGGCTTGTAATGAATAGTGATATGCATTGCATGCTATTTTCCCCCTTTCCCTACTGCTGAGGAGCACCACACTGTCCCCCAATTGTGTGAAACAGAGTTTAGTACAGCAGAACACATCCCCTAGCTCCCTAATGGTGAACCTACCTGAGCCCTCAGCCTGTGCTGATGTGTCCAGGGACCCAATGCCATGGATCCCCTCCTGGGGCAAGAGCCCATGGATGATGCACTCAATGGGAGTGAGGTTAGCAGTGTCTTGTGCTTGGGGGTTGGCACCAGCTTTCCTGCGGACATCTTGCCTCAGCCGGCGCCACTTTCTCTTACAGTCCTCCACATCCCGGCCACAGTGGAAGACCGCATTCAGCCTGTCCCTGACTGCTTCCCACTTCCGCTGCTTTGTGCTTGCAGCTAGCCTCTGGCCGGTGGGAGCGAACAGATACATGTGCCTCCTGTCTATTTCTTCCACCAGCAGTTGCACTTCAGCATCTGAGAAATTACCCTTGTGGGTTGGTGGTAGCTTGGGTCCCATTGTACCACTGCAATGCAAAAGGTTCGAAAATACCGAGAACGCCGCTTAAATACACTCTTATGACCAGCCATGTGAGAATGATATGGGCGGGTCTCACATAGCCGGCGTAATTTTGATTATCGTGGAAAATGCTAACCGGCCACAGCTGTTTTCGCAGATGGCCGGGCTAATTGGCAAATCAAATAGCCGGCGTAATTTTGATTATCGGTAGGGAACGACGGTGTTTTCACCTGCACTGTGTTTTGGAAAAGGCCTTTCTCTGTGCTGCACTTTAGAGGTTTCCGTTTATAGTATGGGCTGGTATTTCAAAGCATTTGTGCTTCTGTTATATTACACCTTCTTTTTGTCACTGTATAGTTTTCTATACCTGTTGTTTTGGGTTCTTCTGGGGGGGGGGAGTTTTTGGGCAGTGTTTGAAAGGGGGGGGTTGGGCACTTTTTGGAAGACAATTGATGGGTGGACTTTATTTCACACTGGGTGGTAGGTGGTAGCCTAGCATATACTCTGCATTTTCTACATGGGCCAACTCTCCATTCTGTACCCTCCAGGAGCTCCTTGCTGTGTGTGATGTGCTCGCTCTCTCCTTTGTTGAAGCTGCCAGCCTCTGTCCCTTGGAGTCAACAGATTCCTGCACCAGAAGTTCAAGGTAAGCTCATACCTCTCAGCCACCTCTTCCCTTTCTGCTATGTAGTTGCTAAACAAACACTTCTTGCATCTTGCAGGACAGCTGGTCAAGAGGATTGCAAGAGACAGCAGTTCAGTGTAATACAGAACTCTGAGAGCCATGATTTGTTCAACCCAATTCATTGTACAGATGTCTTGTTCTCTATTGGACACACTGAGTTGTGGCTGGGGTGGGGTGGGGGAGGGGAAGAGGCCCTGAGAATGGATGTGTGCATCCCTCATGGTCAAGGGTTCCCCATTCTCTCTCTGTCTTCACGGCACTCAAATCGTACCTCTATTTTCACCAGGTTCACAGGTATCCACAGCTGGTAGTTTGTGTCCCGCTTTGCCCCTCATATGTCTCCCTGCTAGATTCCATCCTTTTTTATGAACCCCAGTCCCCTGTTATGAAGTGCCCACCCATTCTCAGGGTTGTTGGCGGGGGGCATACATAACAATATATAACAAATCAGTTACCATATATGTTCTTTACTATGCCACTGCTGTATATTATTGCAAAGTTAATTTACTGCTTGCATGTCAGTAATACAGTATTCTTGATGTAGCTCTTGTAAGCCACATTGAACCTGCATCCAGTGAGAACATGTGGGATATAAATGCTTTAATTAAATAAACAAATGAATTAATATGCCTTGAATGTCTTTTCCACATTATTAAACACAGTCCTACAATCGTCCATAATTATGGAACCACAACATTTCTACATTCCAGCCTGCAAACAATTTTCAAGGTGGCCACAGGTACGTGGCTACTGAGCCCTTAAGTCATGCTGAGAGCAAGGGTTTTTACAATTCCTACTGCAAATTACGTGCAGGTAGCCACAGCCTGGTGGCTGGAGTGGCCTAGTGGTTAGAGCTCCAGTCTTGTAATACAGAGGGTGCCAGTTCAAATCAGGGGCATATCTGCGTGGGGCCTCAGGGGCCTGGGCCCCCGCAGATTTCGCCCTGGACCCCCCTACCGCTGCCAACCCTCCCCCTCCGTTGCTCGCCTACCTTCGCTGGCGGGGGACCCCAACCCCCGCCAGCCGAGGTCCGCGTCCTCCTGCCGCTGCCGGCTGCCTTTGGTCCTTTAATTCTTCCATTGAAGCTGGCGCCGACGAAAGTTTCTTTTGAGTCTGACGTCGCTGCACGTTGTACGTGCAGGACGTCAGACTCAGAAATTGTTTCTGAGTCTGACGTCCTGCACGTACAACGTGCAACGTGCAGCGACGTCAGATTCAAAAGAAACTTTTTCGTCGGCGCCAGCTTCAATGGAAGAATGAAAGGACCAAAGGCAGCCGGCAGCGGCAGGAGGACGCGGACCTCGGCTGGCGGGGGTTGGGGTCCCCCGCCAGCGAAGGTAGGCGAGCAACGGAGGGGGAGGGTTAGCAATGGCAGCGGCTGGGGGGAGGGGGATCGGCAATGGCGGCGGCGGCGGCGGGGGGGGGGGGGGCTATAATGTGCCCCCCCTCTCTGGCCCTGGCCCCCCCTACCGCCGCAGTTCAGATACGCCCCTGGTTCAAATCCCAGTGTTGGCCAAGTCACTTAACCCTCTATTGCCTCAGGTGCAAAGTGACAACCCTCCCGGGATCCAAGAAGCTGTGAGCAAACTCAAAATCACTACAACAATATACATTTATATCCCCTTGCCTAGGCCCTTCTGTACCTGTGGTATTGTATTGCAATTGTGAAAAGAATCAAACATCCATCTAATGCTTTTAACATTGGTTTCCTTGTTCTGTTGAGCACTATATAGCATTGCTCAATGTCAAAAGATGGCCCAGCTGCTTGTAACATCTTTGTGGCCCCCACCAATGTGGTTTGATTGTGGGTGAGGGTGTCTGGTGAGCAAAGAGCAAACCTTGTCTAGGGGCTACCTATAGATATCTCCAAGTTTCTACTTGGCAGGTCACTAGTGCTACACAACTCTGTGCTGTGCAGCTCTATGGTAAAGGGGGGGGGGAGAAGAGCCTGGATGGGCATTTATGTTCCTCACCACAAATACCCAGCCTCCCCCCTTACCATACAGCCATGCAGTTTGGATGGAACAAGTGGCCTTCTGTATGGCCACACATCACACATATGTACCAAAGTTTCTCTGTCACAGTTCACCTGTCATGCAATCCATATTGCTGCCTCCTCTCACTTGAACCCCAGCATTTGATAATATGTAGTGCAGAAAGAGAGACACATACCCTGGTATATGAACAAAATACAACTTATATTCAAATTTTGCAAAACAATAAATAACCGATTTACAAGTCCCCCCCCCCCCCCCACAAATGTCCTTTAACGGCGGCCACGTTCTCCTGCCTGAATGGCCCTGTACAGCAGGCTAATGAGCAGCACCAGGAGCAGCGTCACTTCCCTATGGTGCTGCTCATTAGCCTGCCACATTGCCCCCATCTGCTGCCTCATTGCTGTCACCTCCTGCAGCAACTGGTTTACCCCATCCACCAGTTGCTGCAGGAGGTGAAGTGCTGGGGCAGGAGATGGGGGTGGGGGTGGTGATGGGGATGGGGATGCGGCTAGGGATGGGGATGGGGCTGCAGCTAGGGGTGGGGATGGTGATGGGGGTGCGGCTAGGGATGGGGGTGGGATGGAGTGGAGAGGGCAGGAGGTGTGGGCCCTTCATCATCCCCCTCAAGGGAAGGCATGTCTGGCCAGGCCTCCTCCTGAAGGGCCTCCTCCTCCTGGGCTGGCTGCTCCTCCTCCTCCTGGGCTGCCTGCTCCTCCTCTTCCTGGTCCATCTCCTCCTCCTCCTCCTGGGCCGCCTCCTCCTGCTGGGCCGCCTCCTCCTGCCGCTGGTGCTCTGTGTATGTAACAGGATTGTGTTTGAGATCAGCACATCCAACATAGCTTACATAGTGCAGGAGCTGGCTGGCCTGATGGGGTGTGAGATGCATGAGAACCATGAATGCTGGTGTGACTCTGAGTATGCAGGCAGACCACAGTCATTTGTTAAATTGTTAAATTTGTTAAATTGTACAGCGCTGCGTAACCCTAGTAGCGCTCTAGAAATGTTAAGTAGTAGTAGTAGTAGTAGTAGTCATTGCTCAGCAGCATCTTTGCATGATGATTTGTGACTATGGTTGGCTGACTATTTAGGGTTTCTGTTTAATAATGTTTTTTTTTTGGGGGGGGGGGGGAGGACACAAGTTTAATATGAGGCAATGACATCCTCGAAGAGTAGGACCTCAGGCAGGAATACCATGAAACAGTATCCACCCCAGAAAGGGGGATACAGAAATGAGGCCATCTCATTCATCTCACAGGAGGTTAGTTGGAAGTTGCAGCCATACCTCAGGCCTTGATCTGGGATAGAGGTGTTATGACTTAACTAGCTGCTTATTAGTCACATGGAAACTGATATTGTACAGGACATTTGCAGTATGAAATACATTTACAAAGGAGTACAGGTGCCCTGTTTATAATACTTACGTTGATCCCTGAGGCGCCGTCTCGCCGCCCTGACCATCTGAGGGCTCTCTAGCCGGACGCGGCGGTACCTCCGGCGGAGGGACTCTAAGTCCCTCCTGATGCCAAATCTTCTGCAAGATATAATTTTTTACACCAGGAGTCAGGAGATGGGCCTTCTTGCCTTCAGCATACAAATTCATTTGTAAATCAACTAGAAGAGATTCACAACACTGGGGGGGGGGGGGGGGGGGGGGAAATGTGAGGACAGAGAGAACCGTTTGTGTGCAGTATTGTAGGGATGTGGCAAGGTTTGTATTTTCTACTAGGTAGATTATATTAATAAATGTGCATGTAGCTACAGGAGCTACAGGAAGTGCTGAAACACTTACCTCTGTAACCTGTCCCTGATCTCAGTCCAGGTTCTAATGCAGGTAGCCCTGGGGGGCAGATGGTGGTGGTAGTGGAAGAGAGCATGCCTGTGCTTGACACACAGGTATACAAGGAGCAGGTTCTCTGCCACAGAGAAGTTGGGCTCCCTTCTCATAGACATATTTGTAAGTGAAAATAGAAAAACATGCCTCGCCTTATATGGCCGGCCATGCGTGATGGCCGCCCTTACACGCAAAGCTCCATATATGGTTCGCGATTCTATATATGGATAAATCAGTACGTGCACGTCTTGCCATGTACAATGGCTCCACACGTGGCCGGCTATGACGCATGGCCGTCTTTGACGCATTGTCGTCATGCGTGCAGGGCCTACATGCGGAGTTTCCCTTATATGGGAATTTTCATATATGGATCATTATCACAAATGCGAACTTCATACACAATATATTTCCCGTAGTTGCATGTTCCACAAGTACAGTGCAGTTGCGGACATCCAGATACAGGGAAAATTTAAGGCACAGTGAAAAATATCAAGTACAGTAATATATTTCTCAAGTACCGTATTCTTAGTATACTTTAGCCGGCCCTGATTTGGCCAGGTTGGACCGCGAAAATCGAATGTATAATGGCGGCGTTTTTACTATGCTTTCGCCGGATCACATTTAGCCGGACTTGATCGCGATAATGGTATATTTATGGCCGGCCATATTATTTTTCGATTATTCCTGCCCTGTTTCCCCCGCCTGTATGAAGCCGGCCAAATTCTGAGTTCACCGGCGTTTCAATTATGCCCCTCATATGTTACTATAGTAACATAGTAGATGATGGCAGAAAAAGACCTGCACTGTCCACCCAGTCTGCCCAACAAGTTAAACTCACATGTGCCATTTTTTGTGTATACCTTACCTTGATTTGTACTTGTCTTTTTCAGGGCACAGACCGTATAAGTCTGCCCATCACTATCCCCGCCTCCCAACCACCAGCCCCGCCTCCCACCACCGGCTCTTGGCACAGACCGTATAAGTCTGCCCAGCACTATCCCCACCTCCCAACCAGCAGCCCTGCCTCCCACCACCAGCTAAGCTTCTGGGGATCCCTTCCTTCTGAGGAGGATTCCTTTATGTTTATCCCACGCATGTTTGAATTCCGTTACCTTTTTCCTCTCCACCACCTCCCGTGGGAGGGCATTCCAAGCATCTTTCTTGATGCTTTCTTGACATTTTTCTTGAGTCTGCCCCCCTTCGTCCTGTAGACCTTTTAAATCAAAAATGGTTATTGAACTGCAAAACCTGATCACTAATGCTGACTTTGTTGATGCATAACGAATTTTACATCCCTCCACTAAGGATTTTTCACACTTTTCTCCTCTGCAGTACACTTATGCTAGATTAGATTACCTCCTTATATCTTTATCTCTTTCCTATGCATTGTCCTACTCCATAATTCATCCTGTACATTTTTCTGATCATGCGGCAATTTCTCTCCACTTGCATTCTCTATCACTTTCACATTCCTCTCCTTCCTGGAGCTTAATAACACTACATTGATTGATGATGTTTCCCTTAATAAGATATTGAACTTTACTAAGGAATTTTTAATCAGAAATGAATTTACTGAATTAACTCCAACTACTATCTGGGAAGCTTATAAGGCATCTTTAATAAGAGAACTTATAAGCATCTAGGCCTGGATGCTTATAAACAAAATTTAACTAAAGAACATACTCTTGAACAAGATATGTAGGGGGTCTTTTACTAAAGCTTAGCTCGAATTCTCCGAGGACAAGCAGGCTGCTTGTTCTCACTGATGGGTGACGTCCACGGCAGCCCCTCCAATCGGAACACTTTCTAGCAAAGTCCTTTGCTAGTCCTTGCGCGCCGATGCGCACCGCGCATGCGCAGCCGTCTTCCCGCCCGAACCGGCTCGTGCTGGCCAGTCTTCTTTTGTCCGCGCTCGGTACGGTCGTGTTTCGCCGTTCGCGCCCCAAAGTTGACCTCGCGCGTCGTTTATCGACTCGTTCTAAAAAAAAAAAAAAAAGGTGTCGGAAGGAGACCTTTATGGTTTTCTCCCTTCCCGTACTTCCAGTCTTTGCCCCGGTAAGTTTTCTTTTGTCGTTGGGGTAGGCCCTATTTAGGCCTCGGTCGAAGTTTTTCTTCCCCCAATTTTTGCGGTGCCATTTTCGCCATTTCGAGTTTTGATCTCGCCAGCGCGATTTTTCTGCCCATGACATCGAAGTCTTCCAGCGGCTTCAAGAAGTGCACCCAGTGCGCCCGGGTAATCTCGCTCACTGACAGGCACGCGTCGTGTCTTCAGTGTCTGGGGGCTGGGCACCGCCCTCAGGCCTGTAGTCTGTGTTCCCTTTTACAAAAGCGGACTCAGGTAGCGAGGTTAGCCCAGTGGAACATTTTGTTCTCGGGCTCTTCGTCGGCATCGGCACTGGGAGTATCGACTGCTTCGATGTCGTCGGCGCCTGGACCTTCATCTTCGCCCCCGATTGCATCGAGTGCATCGAGGCATCGGCCCTCTGCATCGGGGCGACATCGGAAGGCTGCGTCGGCGTCGGTGGTATCGAGACCTCCTCGTCTGCTGATGTCGTCGGAAGGTGGTGCTTCGTCTGGAGTGCAGGTGAGGGCTGTCCATTCCCCTGCTGGTGGCGAGGAAGCGACGGCTGGATTCTACGTCCTCCTCGTCGGTGCCGGGAAGCTCCGGTGACATGCTTCATCCCAAGAAGTCGAAGAAGCATCGTCACCGGTCCCCTTCCCGTGTCGGCACCGAGAGCTCTGGGTCGCCGAGGGAGTCGGCACCCAGTAGGCATCGGCACCGAGAGGACCGCTCACCCTCTGTTCAAGAGGTGTCGATGCGCTCCCCTTTGGACAGCCCGGAACAGCCTCCACACCCGGAACAGACTCTGACATCGACGCCTGCATCGGCTTCCATGCCTTTTTCTACAGCCGCTCTGAACGAGAGTCTCCGGGCCGTTCTCCCAGAGATCCTGGGAGAGCTGTTGCGCCCTACCCCTCCGGTACCGGGGGTGCTTGCGCCACCGGTACCGTCGAGCGAGGCGCCGGCTGGCCCATTGCCCGGGGTGAGGTCTCCGGCGTCGGTGCCGCGTGCGGTACCGACTGCGGTAGCCTCCCAGGAAGGCTCCCCGACCACGTCGGCGGAGGGAGCTTTGCCGGTGCGGACGAGGGAGTCTACCTCTCGACGCTCCCACCGTGGCCATGGTTCCACGGAGTCGAGCCGGGCACGGTTGCAGACACAGGTCCGTGAACTTGTGTCTGACACCGATGGTGAGGCCTCGTGGGAAGAAGAAGAAGACATCAGATATTTCTCTGACGAGGAGTCTGAGGGTCTCCCTTCTGATCCCACTCCCTCTCCTGAAAGACAGCTTTCTCCCCCCGAGAGTCTGTCTTTCGCTTCCTTTGTCCGGGAGATGTCTACGGCCATCCCCTTCCCGGTGGTTGTGGAGGACGAGCCCAGGGCTGAAATGTTTGAGCTCCTGGACTATCCTTCTCCACCTAAGGAAGCGTCCACAGTACCCATGCATCATGTCCTCAAAAAGACATTGCTGGCGAACTGGACCAAGCCATTAAGTAATCCCCACATTCCCAAGAAGATCGAGTCCCAGTACCGGATCCATGGGGACCCAGAGCTGATGCGCACTCAGTTGCCTCATGACTCTGGAGTTGTGGATTTGGCCCTGAAGAAGGCCAAGAGTTCTAGGGAGCATGCTTCGGCGCCCCCGGGCAAGGACTCTAGAACCTTGGACTCCTTTGGGAGGAAGGCCTACCATTCTTCTATGCTCGTGGCCAAAATTCAGTCCTACCAGCTCTACACGAGCATACACATGCGGAACAATGTGCGGCAGTTGGCGGGCTTGGTGGACAAGCTCCCCCCTGAGCAAGCCAAGCCATTTCAGGAGGTGGTCAGGCAGCTGAAGGCGTGCAGAAAATTCCTGGCCAGAGGGGTGTATGACACCTTTGATGTTGCGTCCAGGGCTGCTGCTCAAGGTGTGGTGATGCGCAGACTCTCATGGCTGCGTGCCTCCGACCTGGAGAATAGAATCCAGCAGCGGATTGCGGACTCGCCTTGCCGTGCGGATAATATTTTTGGAGAGAAAGTCGAACAGGTGGTAGAGCAGCTCCACCAGCGGGACACCGCATTCGACAAGTTCTCCCGCCGGCAGCCTTTAGCCTCTACCTCTACAGGTAGAAGATTTTTTGGGGGAAGGAAGACTGTTCCCTACTCTTCTGGCAAGCGTAGGTACAATCCTCCTTCTCGACAGCCTGCGGCCCAGGCTAAGCCCCAGCGCGCTCGCTCTCATCAGCAGCATGCGCCTCAGCAAGGCCCCTCGGCTCCCCAGCAAAAGCAAGGGACGAGCTTTTGACTGGCTCCAGCAGAGCATAGCCGACATCCAAGTGTCAGTGCCGGGCGACCTACCAGTCGGGGGGAGGTTGAAAGCTTTTCACCTAAGGTGGCCTCTCATAACCTCCGATCAGTGGGTTCTCCAAATAGTCCGGCAAGGGTACACCCTCAATTTGGCCTCAAAACCTCCAAATTGTCCACCGGGAGCTCAATCTTACAGCTTCCAACACAAGCAGGTACTTGCAGAGGAACTCTCCGCCCTTCTCAGCGCCAATGCGGTCGAGCCCGTGCCATCCGGGCAAGAAGGGCTGGAATTCTATTCCAGGTACTTCCTTGTGGAAAAGAAAACAGGGGGGATGTGTCCCATCCTAGACCTAAGGGCCCTGAACAAATATCTGGTCAAAGAAAAGTTCAGGATGCTTTCCCTGGGCACCCTTCTCCCCATGATTCAGCAAAACGATTGGCTATGCTCTTTGGACTTGAAGGACGCCTACATGCACATCCCGATACTGCCAGCTCACAGACAGTATCTGCGATTTCAGCTGGGCACACGTCACTTCCAGTACTGTGTGCTACCCTTTGGGCTCACCTCTGCGCCCAGAGTGTTCACAAAGTGCTTGGCTGTAGTAGCAGCGGCACTTCGCAGACTGGGGGTTCACGTGTTCCCATATCTCGACGATTGGCTGGTGAAGAACACATCCGAGGCAGGAGCCCTGCAGTCCATGCAGATGACTATTCGCCTCCTGGAGCTACTGGGGTTTGTGATAAATTATCCAAAGTCCCATCTTCTCCCAGTGCAG
Source organism: Microcaecilia unicolor (assembly GCF_901765095.1). Classification (NCBI taxonomy): domain Eukaryota; kingdom Metazoa; phylum Chordata; class Amphibia; order Gymnophiona; family Siphonopidae; genus Microcaecilia; species Microcaecilia unicolor. Next base: position 113,643,555 of record NC_044040.1, read on the forward strand.
AAACTCAAATTCATAGGAGCTCTGCTGGATTCTCGGATGGCTCGCGCCTATCTCCCAGAGACGAGAGCCAACAACTTGTTGTCCCTCGTCTCGCAGGTGCGAGCGTCCCAGCAGATCACAGCTTGGCAGATGTTGAGATTGCTGGGCCACATGGCCTCCACAGTTCATGTGACTCTCATGGCCCGCCTTCACATGAGATCTGCCCAATGGACCCTAGCTTCCCAGTGGTTTCAGGCTGCTGGGGATCTAGAAGACGTGATCCACCTGTCCACGAGTTTTCTCAAATCCCTGTATTGGTGGACGATTTGGTCCAGTTTGACTCTGGGACGTCCTTTCCAAATTCCTCAGCCGCAAAAAGTGCTGACCACTCCTGGGATGGGGAGCTCATGTCGATGGGCTTCACACCCAAGGAAGCTGGTCCCTCCAGGAACGCGATCTGCAGATCAATCTTCTGGAGTTACGAGCGATCTGGAACGCTCTGAAGGCTTTCAGAGATCGGCTGTCCCACCAAATTATCCAAATTCAGACAGACAACCAGGTTGCCATGTATTACGTCAACAAGCAGGGGGGCACCGGATCTCGCCCCCTGTGTCAGGAAGCCGTCAGCATGTGGCTCTGGGCTCGCCGTCACGGCATGGTGCTCCAAGCCACATATCTGGCAGGCGTAAACAACAGTCTGGCCGACAGGCTGAGCAGGATTATGCAACCTCACGAGTGGTCGCTCAATTCCCGTGTAGTGCGGCAGATCTTCCAGGTGTGGGGCACCCCCTTGGTAGATCTCTTCGCATCTCGAGCCAACCACAAGGTCCCTCAGTTCTGTTCCAGGCTTCAGGCCCACGGCAGACTGGCATCGGATGCCTTCCTCCTGGACTGGGGGGAGGGTCTGCTGTATGCTTATCCTCCCATACCTCTGGTGGGGAAGACTTTGTTGAAACTCAAGCAAGACCGAGGCACCATGATTCTGATTGCTCCTTTTTGGCCGCGTCAGATCTGGTTCCCTCTTCTTCTGGAGTTGCCCTCCGAAGAACCGTGGAGATTGGAGTGTTTTCCGACCCTCATCACACAGGACGAAGGGGTGCGTCTGCATCCCAGCCTCCGGTCTCTGGCTCTCACAGCCTGGATGTTGAGAGCGTAGACTTTGCCTCTTTGGGTCTGTCAGAGGGTGTCTCCCGCATCTTGCTTGCTTCCAGGAAAGATTCCACTAAGAGGAGTTACTTCTTTCTGTGGAGGAGGTGTGACAGCAAGGCCCTAGATCCTCGCTCTTGTCCTACACAGACTCTGCTTGAATACCTTCTGCACTTGTCTGAGTCTGGTCTCAAGACCAACTCTGTAAGGGTTCACCTTAGTGCAATCAGTGCATACCATTACCGTGTGGAAGGTAAGCCGATCTCAGGACAGCCTTTAGTTGTTCGCTTCATGAGAGGTTTGCTTTTGTCAAAGCCCCCTGTCAAGCCTCCTACAGTGTCATGGTAGCCCAGGCCCCCTACACCAAATTTCATCATAATAGAGTAGTCCTCCGCACTCACCCTAAGTTCTTGCCGAAGGTAGTGTCGGAGTTCCATCTGAACCAGTCAATTGTCTTGCCAACATTCTTTCCCCGTCCTCATTCATGCCCTGCTGAACGTCAGCTGCACACATTGGACTGCAAAAGAGCATTGGCCTTCTATTTGGAGTGGACACAGCCCAACAGACAGTCCGCCCAATTGTTTGTTTCTTTTGATCCCAACAGGAGGGGAGTGGCTGTGGGGAAACGCACCATATCCAATTGGATAGCAGATTGCATTTCCTTCACTTACGCCCAGGCTGGGCTGGCTCTTGAGGGTCATGTCACGGCTGCGTCAGTGGCCCACTTGAAGTCAGCCACTATTGAAGAGATTTGCAAAGCTGCGACGTGGTCATCTGTCCACACATTCACATTTCATTACTGCCTGCAGCAGGATACCCGACGCGACAGTCGGTTCGGGCAGTCAGTGCTTCAGAATCTGTTCGGGGTTTAGAATCCAACTCCACCCCCCTAGGCCCATGTTTATTCTGTTCCAGGCTACACTCTCAGTTAGTTGGATAAGTTGTTAGGTCAATCTCAGTTATGTCCTCGCCGTTGCGAGGCCCAATTGACCATGTTTGTTGTTTTGAGTGAGCCTGGGGGCTAGGGATACCCCATCAGTGAGAACAAGCAGCCTGCTTGTCCTCTGAGAAAGCGAATGCTACATACCTGTAGAAGGTATTCTCCGAGGACAGCAGGCTGATTGTTCTCACAAACCCGCCCGCCTCCCCTTTGGAGTTGTGTCTTCCCTTCTCTTTGTCTTGCTACATATGAGACTGGCCAGCACGAGCCGGTTCGGGCGGGAAGACGGCCGCGCATGCGCGGTGCGCATCGGCGCGCGAAGACTAGCAAAGGACTTTGCTAGAAAGTGTTCCGATTGGAGGGGCTGCCGTGGACGTCACCCATCAGTGAGAACAATCAGCCTGCTGTCCTCGGAGAATACCTTCTACAGGTATGTAGCATTCGCTTTATCTGTAACAGGGCCCATTTTATTCCTGTGGGTCCTGCTGTAGATAACTTGAGTAAAAGACCCCCCTAAGCAGTTAGAAGCAAGGCACATGGTTGACTCTAAGACAACCACTTATCACCAAATTCTTAAAGCTATTAGTATAATTCAGTCGTTACCAGTAGAGCTAGGCATGATCTTTTTATTCAAGCTTCTGGTCACTATTTTGGTAACAAAAAAGTATGTAAATTATTAGCCAAATTTTTAAAAGGGAAGAGACGCAAAGAATACATATAAGTCTTACAAAATGACCAAGGACAACTTGTTAATTCTGCTAAAGACAGTGCTTTTTTTGTGCCGGTACGCAACGGTACGGCGTACCGGCACCTTTTTCTCCTCCTCCCCTCCCCTCCCATTATTTCCAGCGATTCTCCGCCTCTCTCCTGCCAACAGGAAGTTGTAGGCGGGACTTGCAGAGGGAAGCTACGACGCTGCCAGCCAATCGCTGCCTGCACTGTTCACTTCTGCATCCGACGCTGGCTGGCAGGCAGTGAAGGAGGACGCTGGGGGACGAAGAATTGCTGGATATGGGAGAGGTGAGGGCAGGGGAGGGACGGAAAAATTGCACGTCGATGGGAGGGCAGGGGAGAGGCAGAGAATCGCTGGAAATAATGGGAGGGAAGGGCAGGGGAGAGAGAATTGCTGGACATGGGATGAGAGGGAAGGGCAAGGGAGAGAGAATTGCTGGACATGGGAAGGGCAGGGGAGAGAGAATTGCTGGACATGGGATGGGATGGGAGGGAAGGGCAGGGGAGAGAGAATTGCTGGACATGGGAGGGAAGGGCAGGGGACAGAGAATTGCTGGACATGGGATGGGAGGGAAGGGCAGGGGAGAGAGAATTGATGGGATGGGAGGGAAGGGCAAGAGAGAGAGAATTGCTGGACATGGGATGGGAGGGGAGGGAAGGGCAGGGGAGAGAGAATTGCTGGACATGGGAAGGGCAGGGGAGAGAGAATTGCTGGACATGGGATGGGAGGGAAGGGCAAGGGAGAGAGAATTGCTGGACATGGGAGGGAAGGGCAGGGGAGAGAGAATTGCTGGACATGGGAAGGGCAGGGAAGAGAGAATTGCTGGACATGGAAGGGCAAGGGAGAGAGAATTGCTGGACATGGGATGGGAGGGCAGGGAAGAGAGAATTGCTGGACATGGAGGGGAGAGAGGAGAATCGCTGGACAGGGAGGGGAGGACAGGGAAGAGAGAATTGCTGGACATGGATGAGAGGGGAGAGAGGAGAAATGCTAGAAATGGATGGAGAGGAGAGCAGGAGATAGAGGAGAATTGCTGGACATGGATGGATGGAGGAGTTGGCTAGGAGAGAGGAGAAATGCTGACTTGGATGGAGGAGAGGGGAGAGAGAATTATTGCTTTATATGGATACAGAGGAGGGAAGAGAGATGAGAAATGCTGGACATGGATAGAGGGAAGGAGAGAGGAGAAGTGCTGGACATGAATGGAGGGGAGGAAAGAAAAAAGAAGATGCACATGGATGGAGATGAGGGAAAGGGAAGAGGAGAAAAACTGCACATGGATGGAGAAAATAGGCAAAAGCTGGATCCATGTTATACCTCCTCCAGTCAATTCCATGGAGGAGGACCCAGCTTTTACTTATGGATGCAGGGCAACAAAAGAAGAAGAAAGGAAGAAAGTAAAGAAATAAATGGAAAGGAAGCCCTGGAAATGGAGTTAAGAGAACAGATAGCAGCAGAATCAGAGACTGGGACCAATATGGATAGAAAAACAAAGTCACCAGACAACAAAGGTAGAAAAAATCATTTTATTTTCATTTTAGTGTTTGGAATTTGTCTTATTTTGCACTGGGTATACTGGAGCTGTAACAGCTTACAGAAATTATTTATAATGAAAAGAAATCACATTATTTTTTCTCCTATACTAGTTTAATATTTTCAATGATGTCTGTTTATATGCGCCATGGCTGGTATAAGGGGTGTGACTAATGTGGGTGTGGCTATAATAGGGGCGGTGCCATGTGTGGTGACCCCGCCCACAATGAGTACTGGCACCTTTTTTTCTACAAAAAAAGCACTGGCTAAAGATAAGAGTATATTTATTTGAACATTTTTACTTTTCTCTTTTTACATCTGAGGCTAATTGGTTTGCTTAGGATATCTACACATTTTTAGCTAATATCGCTCATCCTCTACTGCACAAAAGAACTTGGATTCTACAATCTCTGAAAAAGAACTACTGGCAGCCATCACTTCCCTTGCAGCGAATACGGCGCCTAGGCCTGATGGTATCACTCCAGAATTCTACAAAAAAAAATTCGATTTTTATTAGCTTCACACCTCTTAACATACTTTAACTTTATTAGAGCCCATCCTGAGAAACAACAAAGATTCACTGAAGCCACAATTATACTCATCTCTAAACCCGGCCGAGATCCTTGTAAAGTTCAAAATTACAGGCCTGTAGCCCTCTTAAATTTAGATTATAAAGTACTAGCTAAAATACTTACTGAGAGACTGAATACAATTATTGGACAATTGATCAATTCCGATCAAGTAGGTTTTATAAAACACAGATATATTGGTGATAATCTGAGACTTTTTCATGCTAGTAGTCTTATATGCCAAAAAAACGTTTGACTGTGTTGAATGGTCTTTTCTACTGCAGGTTCTCGGGTGGTATGGCTTTGGCCAGACCTTTATGGATTGGATTAGAGCTCTTTGTTGGAGCCCAATCTCCAAAGGTCTAGTTAATTATACTTTAATTATATCCCTTTACATCATGGCACTCACCAAGGCTGCTCGCTTTCTCCCCTCCTATTTATTCCATTCTATTCTATCCAAGGTATTTATATCCCGCTAATATGAATCCTGAGTCTAAGCGGGTTACAAAGATTCAAAGCCATACCTTTACAATTTTAAAAATCCTACAATATTATTAATTCAAGTACTTATTTCTTGAAAAGTTAAGTTTTCAATCCTTTACGGAACTGCAAGTAACCAAAAATTGCCCGTATTTGTACAGGTATAGAATTTCACAATTTACTACTTTGGAAAGTAAATGAGCCATCATGAAATTTCTTATATCAAACTTTTTTACCAGATGGAAATTCCAACTGTAAGGTAGAATGAAAACAGGAATTCACTCCGAAAACTGGATAAGCTATCAATTGTGGGAGAAGAGAGGAACAGTTCCTCTGTAGTATGTTAAATACAATGCAAGCCTTAGAGCCTCTTCTCTGCGATAAGGAAATCCCCTATTATAGCCAGTATTAAAATTAAATCTTGCCAAATTAAATTAGCTGCTTATGCAGATAAAGTCATCCTATTCATAACTAAACCACAGACCTCCCTCCTTGCATTTATACTCTCAGTTATAAGGTTAATTGGGAGAATTCAGAAATAATCCCTTTGAATGATTTATCTTCTCCATCAGACTTTCAACACATGAAATTTATTTGGGCACATAAAGCATTCAAATATCAAAGAACAGATTTTGTTATCTAGTTTTTTACCTTTCGATAAAGGATTTAAATGAATTAATCCCATCTCCTTTAGAAAGGTGCCCCTTTGCAACAATTGATTAACAAAGACAGATGAGGGGAGATATGAAAAATCCTGAGTGGTGTAGAACGAGTAGAAGTAAATCAATTTTTTACTCATTCCAAAAGTACAAAGACTAGGGGACACTCAAGGAAGCTACATGGAAATACTGTTCAAAAAAATAGGAGGAAATATTTTTTCACGCAACGAATAGTTAAGCTCTGGAATTCTTCGCCAGAGGATGTGGTAACAGTGGTTAAGTGCATCTGGGCTTTAAAAAGGTTTGGACAAATTCCTGGAGGAAAAGTCCATAGTCTGCTATTGAGATAAACATGGGAACAAAACAAAATCCAAGGAACAATTCCACTAATAAAGAGATGCTTAAAAACCCAAACAAGTGGAGCTAAAGTCACCTATAAAAAAACATTGTAAAAGCAATCACCAAAATTACCTTCTGAATATTTTCAATTTTAGCTTATGCTGTGGAAACAAAATCCAGTCGCTATGACAGAGATACCACAGCAGCCTGTTGACTAAGACCAGTCATTGGCAAAAACCTCCAAGAAAGTTTTTTATGTCTTTGCAAATTTCTCTCATGTATATAAAAACTTGCTTATAACCATCTGGTTGCTCTTGACAATACACTTGTGGCAATTACTCTTGACAATATGCTTCTAACAAAAACACTTGAAGTCCTATGCAAGTTCTTCAATATATCAATACAAATACAGCTCAATTTGATCTTCAATATGTGAAAACTAATATAACAGCACTTAGCTTTAGGCTTGCTTCATCTTGGACCTGATCGGGGTATAGTTTATTTATTTATTTATTTATTTATTTGTTTGTTTGTTGCATTTGTATCCCACATTTTCCCACCTATTTGCAGGCTCAATGTGGTTGGTAGATAATAGATTGGAAGATAACAATTAGTGTTACATAGAGAACATAAATAATATAGTAGAAATTAAGTAAGCAGATATAAGAAAAAAGCAGTTCTAATTATAGGTAAGGTGGAGATGTGTTACATTTACAATTGCTGATCTTTGTGGTTTGCCTTGTTGAAGAGGTGGGTCTTCAGAGATTTACGATAGTTGTCTATTAATTGGTTTTGGTAATGGTTTAATATAAAAAATTAATTGAAAAATGTGAACAAAAAATGAAAGATGTGTCAGCCCTAGAGTTCAGGACAATTGTCTTAAGCCCAAACTTGCTGATAACTTAGTATATGACAGAGCCATAGGGAAAAAGACTATAGTGGCACACTTTGGGTACCTGGTGCCTGAGAACAAGTTGGATTTGCATCACTAGCTCCTGTCCTTTGCAATACAAGAATGGCAATGGGAGGAAAACTCTGGGAACTCCCAACACAACACTTTCATACACACAAGTGCAAGGATGAAGGGCTCGGCAGCCCCAGCACAATTCTCCCACACGAGGATATTGACCAGGAGCATGGCAGCACCCAGCACAACATCCCCACATACAATAACAATGGCAAGGGCTGAGCAGCCCCAACAAAGCACCCAGGATTCATGAGAGCTTGGTGGTTCCCTCATACCTCCCATACACACAAATCACAGGGGCTTCCCATGTGCATCTCTCGCTGCTCATACTCTGCCTAGCACCAGTAATCCTTTGAATTATTTTCTCTCAGTTTTCCCAGCATCAGTTCCCCCCTCAAACTCCTTTTTCTCCTTCCCTGCTCAGCACCAGTCTTCTCCCAACCCCTATCTCTACCGTTCTATATATTATCAGCAGGGCTTTATTTGTGCCGGTACGCACCAGTACGGCATACCGGCACCTTTTTTTCCCCGGCGAGTCCTGCACCCTTCATCTCACTCCCCTACTTAACTCTTTTTTTTTTACAGACTCAGCAGCGCGAATGGTGCAGCGATTGAGAGAGGCTGGCAGTGTCGGAGCTTCCCTCTGCGAGTCCTGCCTACTTTGTTTCAACTTCCTGTTTCCGCATAGGTGGGACTCGCAGAGGGAAGCTCCCGCGCTGCCAGCCTCTCTCAATCGCTGCACTATTCACGCTGCCAAGTCCGACGCTGGCAGCCTTTATCGCTTCACTGGCTGGCAGGCAGTTAGGCAGGCAATGGAGAAGGAAGATGGACTGGGGGAAGAAGAATAGCTGGACATGGATGGGAGGAGAGGGCAGGGGAGAGAGAATTGCTGGACATGGGAGGGGAGGACAGGGGAGAGAGGAGACATGGATGGGAGGAGAGGGCAGGGGAGAGAGGAGAATCACTGGACATTGATAGGAGGGGAGGGCAGGGAAGAGAGAATTGCTGGACATGGATGAGAGGGGAGGACAGGGGAGAGAGGAGACATGCTGGACATGGATGGAAGGAGAGGGCAGGGGAGAGAGGAGAATCGCTGGACATGGATGACAGGGGAGGACAGTGGGCAGAGAAGAATCGCTGGACATGGATGGGAGGAGAGGGCAGGGGAGACAGGAGACATACTGGACATGGATGGGAGGAGAGGGCAGGGAAGAGATCCGCTGGACATGGATGGAAGGGGAGGGCAGGGGAGAGAGGAGAATCGTTGGATGTGATGAGAGGGAAGGGGAGAGAAGATAATCGCTGGACATGGATGGCAGGGGATGACAGGGGACAGAGGAGAATTGCTGGACATGGGAGGGGAGGGCAGGGGAGAGAGGAGACATGCTGCTGGACATGGATGGAGGGAAGGGAAGAGAGGAAGAAGATGCACATGGATGGGAGGACAGGGAAGAGAGGAGAAAAGCTGGAAGTGGATGGAGAGGAGAGCAGGAGATAGAGGAGAATTGCAGGACATGGATGAATGGAGGGGTTTGCAGGGAGAGAGGAGAAATACTGGATGGAGGAGAGGGGAGAGGAGAATTGCTGGACATGGATGGATACAGGGGAGGGAAGAGAGGAGAAATGTTGGACATGGATGGAGTGGAGGAGAGAGGAGAAGTGCTGGACATGGATGGAGGGGAGGAAAGAAAAAAGAAGAAGATGCACATGGATGGAGATGAGGGAAAGGGAAGAGAGGAGAAAAACTGCACATGGATGGATAATATAGGCAAAAGCTGGAGCCACGTTATACCTCCTCCGGTCAATTCCACGGAGGAGGACCCAGCTTTTACTTATGGATGTAGGGCAAGAAATGAAGAAGAAAGGAGGACAGTAAAGAAATAAATGGAAAGGAAGCCCTGGAAACGAATTTAAGAGAACAGATAGAGAGCAGCAGAATCAGAGACTGGGACCAATATGGATAGAAAAACAAAGTCACTAGACAACAAAGGTAGAAAAAAATCATTTTATTATCAATTTAGTGTTTGGAATATGTCCAATTTGAGAATTTACATCTGTTGTCTTATTTTGCACTGGGTATACTGGAGCTGTACCAGCTTACAGAAATTATTTATATTGAAAAAAAAATTATGTTATTTTTTTCTCGTATACTAGTATAATATTTTCAATGATGTCTGTTTATATGCGCCATGGCTGGTATAAGGGGTGTGGCTAATGTGAGTGTGGCTATAATAGGGGAGGAGCCATATGTGGTGATCCCGCCCATAATGAGTACCGGCACCTTTTTTTCTACAAAAATAGCACTGAGTATCAGTACCCCTACCCTGACACTGCTCAGCAGCAGTAGCCCCCTCCTCCTTTCTTCCTCTACTTGAGCCCTCTTACCTCTTCCAGACTTTTTTCCAAGTCTAACCTACCTGAAGACCAAGTCTCTTGTTTGCAGCCTTTGTTCAGCTTGCCCGCTGTCGGAGCTGTGAAGATTTAGCATTGTAATCTGCAAGATGCCTAGTGAAGAGCATAAGTACATAAGTATTGCCATACTAGGAAAGACAAAAGGTCCATCGAGCTCAGCATCCTGTTTCCAACAGTGGCCGATCCAGGTCACAAATACCCAGCAAGATCCCAAAAATGTACAAAACATTTTATACTGCTTATCCCAGAAATAGTGGATTTTCCCAAGTCCATTTAATAATGGTCTATGGGGACTTTTCCTTTAGAAAGCCGTCCAAACCTTTTTTAAACTCCGCTAAACTAACCGCCCCTACCACATTCTCTGGCAACGAATTCCAGAGCCCAATTACACGTTGAGTGAAGAAAAATTTCTATGATTCGTTTTAAATTTACTACATTGTAGCTTCATTGCATGCCCCCTAGTCCTAGTATTTTTAGAAAGCGTAAACAGACGCTTCACATCTACCCATTAAATTCCACTCGTTATTTTATAGACCTCTATCATATCTCCCCTCAGCCGCCTTTTCTCCAAGCTGAAGAGCCTTTCCTCATAGGGAAGTCGTCCCATCCCCTTTATTATTTTTGTTGCCCTTCTCTGCACCCTTTCTAATTCCACTATATCTTTTTTGTGATACGGCGACCATTTCTGGCACCGGTATCCCACCCAAATCTTCCTAGGTGAAGACCGAAGCAAAGAATTAATTTAATCTCTCCGCTACGGGTTTGCATTCCCTGATAGCCCCTTTTACTCCTCGGTCATCTAGTGGTCCAACCGATTCTTTTGCTGGCTTCCTGCTTTTAATATACCTAAAAATAATTTTACTATGTGTTTTTGCCTCCAACGCAATTTTTTGTTCGAAGTCCCTCTTAGCCTTCCTTATCAGCACTTTGCATTTGACTTGACATTCCTTATGCTGTTTCTTATTATTTTCAGTCGGTTCCTTCTTCCATTTTCTGAAGGATTTTCTTTTAGCTCTAATAGCTTCCTTCACCTTACATTTTAACCACACCAGCTGTCATTTGGTCTTCCGTCCTCATTTTTTTAATACGTGGAATATATTTGGCCTGTGCTTCCAGAATGGTGTTTTTTTTTTAGTTTAAAACAATTTTTATTGAACAAACAATAAATCTTTACAACCATAAGTCTGTGTGAATTTTTCATTTTTTTCCTTCCCCCCTTTAACCCCTCCCTCCCCCCCAATACCTCTTGTCTTATTCTTCTTTGTTACAGCATCATTTCTTCTTGTATATTAACAATTTCAATATAACTCCTTTCGCTATAGAATTTACATAATAACTTTATGATTAAAGAAGGTCTTACATACAGAACTAATCCCTCTTTATGTTAAATATGTACATATATGTCAATTATTTATTAGCTATTCTTCCCTTCTCCCTCCCCTGTTTCCTTCCCTCCCCTTTCCCTTACCCGTACTTCCACTCCCTTCCCCTCCCCCCCCCCCCAATAAAAAGGGTCAAGAGTTCTTTATACTGAGATTGACTGTCACCAGCTTGTAGCAGATATCACTCCCTCTTTCATTAAAGGGTCCCTAATCGGTTTAGAACAAAACTGCGTGCTCGTGGAGCCAATGCTTGTATGTATGGTTTCCAAACTAAGTAAAACTCTTTTTGTCTTTTTAATTTCCATTGCACTTCTCGGAGTTCCATTAAAAGTAACGCATGCAATCTATTACGCCATTGCCAATATGTAGCAGCCTCTTGGTGGATCCAATTGGCTAAAATGCATTTTTTCCCTATTAAAAACGCTCTATATAGCAAGAGATTATGATGGACAGCACCAGTACCCCCCACCGTCTCCCCTCCCAACAATACCTGTTCTGGGCCCACTGATATATGTCGATTCATTATATGTGCCATGAAATTACATATCTTTTCCCAAAATTGTTTTACCACCGGGCAATCCCACATGCATGAAAGTATGTACATTGCGGCCCTCCGCATTTTCCACATTTTGGTGAATCCACTCCTCCCATTTTATACAATCTAAATTTGGAGGTATATGCTCGAAACAACACTCTACCCTGACACTCTCTCAAGTCTGCATTACTTATTCTCTGTGGGATTTGTCTCATGCTGCATAACAACCTTTGTGCAGTGATGTTTTTTTGTAAATCCGCTGTCCATTTTTCCATCAGCTGTACATAAGCCGTTTATGTAAGTTTAAATCATTTTTATTGGTGAACAGAGCCATATAATCACTTAATACATCTATTAACCAACTGTTAACCATCCATTTCTTTTTCTCCCCCCCCTCCCACCCTTCCCCCCCCCTCCCCCAAAAAACAGTTCCCTTATTCGACATTCAGTCTCACTATACTATTGTATGCTATTGTAAGTTCAAAAGGTAACTTCGTGCTGATGGGGTTAGAGTGTTCCAGAATGGGGTCCACCGCTGCTGAAATTGTATTCCCATTTGCGAGTTGACATCAGGCACACTCATTCTTTCCATGCGTAACATCCATATCATACGTGTCCTCCACTGTTGAAGTGTCGGGCCTCTCATCGATAGCCACTCTGTTAGTATGACTTGTTTGCCCACAATAATAGCTCGTTAAGCCGTTTATGTATTAAGGAGATAGATATGGGTTCCTCAGTAGGCATATCAAACTGTGTTTCTATCATGCTAGGTACATTAATAGCAAGAGATTGGCGTGGGAGGCTGGCAACATAATGGGATATCTGCTGGTATGCAAATTTATCCATCCACATCATATCTCCTATTCCCAAAGACTCCAATTTTTTGATACTACCATCAGATTCAATAATATCCTGTAGGAGAATAAGCCCCTTTTGCTGCCATCTTTTAAATCTCTGACCCTCTATACCCGGGAGAAATCCTCCATTCCCTACTATTGGTGATAGTGTGCTGTGGTGCACATCAAACTTCAAAATCTGGCCCAAGTCCCTCCAAACCAGTCTAAGGGAACGAATCACTATGTTCCTCCGTAGTTGTGTTGGTAGTTAAGTTAACTTCGCCTGTAGCATGTAATGGAGTTTCAAAGGGTGTACCCACTCTTCTTCCATCATCCTCGGTGTATAGTGTGCGGTTCCCAAAAGCCAGTCCCCTATATGTCTGAGCAAACATGCTTTGTTATAGCGTTGTAGGTCTAGAACCCCAAATCCCCCCTCTATTCCATGGGTCCAGCAGATTTTGCCATTTGATTTGTGGACGTCTTTTATTCCAAAGAAATTTGGAAAGCAGGCCCATCAACTTTTTCCAATCTCTTTTAATCATATAAATTGGCAATATCTGAAAGCAATAAAGCCACCTTGGAAATAATATCATATTGAACAGTGAAATTCTCCCTGACAGTGATATTGGCAGGTTAGCCCATCTCCCTAACATCTGTCTTGTTTGTTCAAATAGCTGGGCTATATTTAATTGGTATAATTGTACTTGGTCTCCTGGCAGCTGTATACCAAGGTACTTAAAAGAGCCATCGGTTCTCTTAAAGGTACAACGGAGCCGCGCCCATTCCTCTTCAGACATCCATAAGGGCTGGATCTCAGATTTATCTAAATTCAAGCAGAATCCAGAAAACTCCCCATATTCCTTAAATATCTCCAAAAGAGCTGGTAGAGATTCTCTCGGATTCTGAAGTATAACTAGTAGGTCATCCGCGAAGGCAGAGATCTTGAATTGTTCAGTTCCTAAACCCACTCCCTCTACTGTCCCTCTACTGCCCATAATATGGCGAGAGTGGGCACCCCTGTCTTATCCCTCGGGCTATCGGAAATTGCTGAGAGATCACTCCATTCACCAATACCTCTGCCACCAGATCCTTATATAAAGTTTGTATGGCTTTTGTAAAGAAACCTCCCACTCCATATGCCTCCAGAACTCCAAACATGAAGTCCCACCTCACTCTATCAAATGCCTTGTGTGCATCAAAACTAATAAGGAGTGAGGGGGCTTTCACATGTTTGACATGTTCCAATGCCAGTAATATCTTCCTTAGATTCTTTGCCACGGAACGTTCCCGGACAAATCCCACCTGTGGATCTAATATCAATTGTGGTAGATACCTAGCCAACCTATTGGCCAAAATCTTTGCAAGTGATTTAGCTTCAAAAGATATCAGGGAGATGGGTCTATAAGATTCTGCCCGATCTGGATCCTTTCCTGGTTTTAATAATACAATTATCTGCGCTGTTTTCAACGAGTTTGGTAACTCTCCTCTCAAAACATGTGAGTTAAATACCTTAGCCATACAAGGCACAATGTCTTCCACTAAAATTTTATACCACTCTGCTGTAAACCCATCCACCCCTGGTGTTTTATATAGGGGACTGGCTCTTATAATCCAACTAATTTCATCTTCTGTAATTTCCGCTTCCAGGACATCTTGTTGTCTTCTCGTAAGTTGTGGAAGTTTTTGCCCCTCTAAGTATGTTATTGCCTCTAATCCCTCGTCCCCCGGAGGGGCATAAAAAGTTTCAAAGACTTTACTAATCTCTTTGTTCGTATGATAATTCTTGCCCTGTGTCTCTTGAATCCATGATACCCATCTTTTGCCTCCCTCTTGATGTACTAATCTCGCTAATAATTTTCCTTGCTTGTTAGCATGCTTGTACATTTGGTATTTGTAGTATACCTGAGATTGTTGTGTTCGGGTATGAATCAAATGGTTTAACTCTATTTGTGCCTTTATGTATAGATTCTTGTGGACAATGGAGTGTGTTTGTCCATATATTTGTCTGAGATTCCTCACTTTTGTTTCCAGTCTTAACATTTCGGCTTCCCTTACTTTCTTTTTATGGGCAGAATAGGAGATAATGTGTCCTCTCAACACAGCTTTGGCGGCTTCCCAGAAGAGTATTGGGTCTGAGTGAAAGCTGTCTTTATTTAATTCAGCATAATCTTTCCATTTATCTTTTATGAAGGAGTGGAATATTGTGTCATTGTACAGTGCTCTCGGAAATCTCCAATAAAATGGTCGTTCTGGCTCACTACTCCATTCTAATGTAATCCAGATCAATGCATGATCTGATACTTGTGTTGGGCCTATCTCTGCCTGAGTAAGAAACGTTGTGATGTTAGTAAGTAATCTATCCGGGATTGCGTTGCATGGGCTCTAGAGAGATGGGTATAATCCCTCTCTCCCGGATGTAACAACCTCCAAGAATCTACCAAATCTAAGTTCGAGCATATCCATGGTATGCCTTTGTTATAATTCACTGGAGGGGCCTGTGCTGTCCAACAATGGGTCAAAAACCATATTGAAATCTCCTCCCATAATTATGGGGAGCTGGCCAAAACTCTTCACTTGTTTAATCAGAGTCCGGATAAATTTTGTATCATATTGATTTGGGGCATACACATTTACCAACAAAAGTGGTCTATTGTGTAGTGTGATGTGTTGTAGTATATATCGGCCTTGTGAGTCAACAATCCTATTATTCAATACACATTGTAGTCCTTTACGGATCAGTATGACCACGCCTGCTTTTTTATTCAGTGCTGGACTATCTACCATCTCACCAACCCACCACCGACGTAATTTACTATGCTCCAGTGTATTTAGATGTGTTTCCTGAAGTAAGGCTATTTGCGCTTTATGTCTATTCAATGTTTGCATAATCTTAGAGTGCTTAATTGGAGAGTTTATACCCCCCACATTCCATGAAATAATCTTTACCGTTGTTCTACCTTTAGTCTTTCAGCTATCAATAGCTCATTTTGATTGTATTTTTTTGCAGGAGAGAGGTATCCCAGCTTACCCCTCTCCCCCAGCTTATTGTGCAACAGCCTTTTCCCACGTTTTAAATCCAATTTTGTTGGAAACTTGACCCTATCAGATCCCCTTTCCCCCATCTCCATCCCTCCCCTCCCCTCCCCCACTCCCCCCTGCCCTCTCCCTCCCCTATCCTCCTTGCCCTCCCTTTTCCCTTCCCACAACTGCCCTTTTGAGTTCAAAATGAACTCCTCACGTAATGGCACCCCACCTCCTTTCAAATTGGTTATTTTCTATTTAGGAGAGAGAGAGAAGTGAAAACAAAAACTAAACACTTTTTTTTTCTCTCTGTCTCCCTTCCTTTCCCCTTAACTGGAAACCTAGTCTTATATTAGCAAATTGTAGCAGTGCATGTTTAGCCAACCGGGCTAATCATGTAACCATTAACAAACAATACTACTTCTCTTTGTAACCTTATTCCTCAAACATTTGTCCAATATGTCCTTCTTGTCATTGCTGGTCTTCACTGTTGGCTCTTTTTCATCCCATAAAATAGGTGTCCATTATCTTGAAGAAATCTTATTTATTGACATAAGAAGATCAGGTTTATAAAAATTATAATACTCAGTAGTCTGTCTTTCAGCTTTCAGGGTCACAGTGATCAGTTCCAAGTTCTTCTCTATAAAACGCCATTTCAGGCCCAAATGTTGATATCGCAATGATCAAGTCTCGTTCTTGACTTCTCCTCCCCAATATTGATTTCCAAACCATTTGCATCTTTTAATCCCTTCACTCCTTTGTTTTGGGCGGTAAGGTATTAAGAAATTCTTGGGCCTTTTCTACCGCTTCAAAAGTTCTCTCTGTTCCATCATGAAACACTCTCAATTTGGCAGGGTAAACCAACGCGAATCGAATCTTCCTGCTGTGCAGTTCGGCGCACATCGGTGCGAACGCCTTCCTTGCTGCCGCCACTCTCGCCGAATAATCCTGGAAACAGAGTATGTTGTTCCCTTCATATTGGAGTTTTTGGCCCGATCGCAGCGCTCGCATGATCGCTTGTTTATGCCCATAGTTTAATACCTTCAGGATCACTGCTCTCGGTCGGTTATTTGCAGCTCTTTTCAGCCCTATCCGGTGGGCTCTTTCAATTCTTAAGGGTCCCAATGCCGTGCCGAATTGTAGGGCCTGTGGCAGCCATCGTTCCAACAACTCCACCAATTCAGAGTCTCTCAAGTTCTCCGGCAGGCCTATGAGACGAAGATTATTGCGCCTTGATCTATTCTCTAGATCGTCCAGCTTTTGCTCCAAATCCGCTACTTTTTTCTTCAACGCCTCTGTAGGCCCCGCCGTATCTGTAATTCTGTCCTCGACATCGCTGATTCTCTGCTGCATATGATCTAAGTCTAGATGGAAGCCATCCAGACGTTCATGTGCTTCCTCCGCTCTGTCGTACAGGGCTTGCAGTTTTTTGTCTAACGCAGCTTCTACTGTGGCGGTTACCTCCGCTGTTATCTCAGCTGTCCATACTGAGCCCACCAAGGAGCCTTGCTGTTGTGTTTCATCCGCCATCTTGGGCTCCGCCCTTTTTATTTTTGTCCTTTTCCTTCTTCTGCATTTTGGATGCCATTCTATATATTTTTAATCAGGTAAGCGTTATCTTTCGCTGCTACACATTTCCCCGCTGTTCCAGCTAGGTTTCCATGGCAAAACGAGATATTTTTAGCAAGTTTAGCGAGTTTGATTATCCGGAGGTTTGGGAGCTTCACTTCTCAGCGACTGCTCACTCCCATGGCACCACGTGATCTCTCCAGAATGGTGTTTTTTAACAGCATCCATGCCTGATGTAAATTTTTGACCCTCGCAGTCCCTCCTCTAAGTTTTCTTTTCACCGTTCTTCTCATTTTACCATAGTCTCCTTTTTTAAAGTTAAATGCTAATGTATTTTATTTCCTATGTAAACTTACTTCAAAGCTAATATCAAATCCGATCATATTATGATCACTGTTATCAAGTGGCCCCAGCACCATTACCTCCCGCACCAGATCATGCGCTCCAGTAAGGACTAGGTCTAGAATTTTTCCGTCTCTCGTCGACTCCTGTACTCTGGGATAAATACCATCCAGACCAGGAAATTTGCTACTCTTCAGTTTGTAGAACTGCCCCATTACATCCTCCAGGTTTACAGAGAATTCATTGTTTCTCTGACTCGTCCACTTCGAATACCATTTCTGGCACCAGTATCCCACCAAACACAGAAAGCGACTAGCTCTAGAATTTTTCCTTCTCTTGGCCAGCTCCAAGCTGCTCCATAAAGCTGTCCTTGATTTAATCAAGGAATTTTACCTCCCTAGCGTGCACCGATGTTACATTTACCCAGTCATTTACCCCACCCATTATTATTGTGTTGTCCAGTTTGGTACTACACTCCTATCACTATCACGATGGTGCAGGGAGGAGGGTTTTAGATTTGTTAGGAACTGGGCAACATTCTGGGGAAGGGGGAGCCTATTCCAAAAGGATTGGCTCCACCTTAACCAGGGTGGGACCAGGCTGCTGGAATCGGCATTTAAAAAGGAGATAGAGCTGCTTTTAAACTAGAAACAGGGTGGAAGGCCGACAGTCGCTCAAAAACGCATGGTTCGGGTTAAGGTATCTTTCAAAACTATCACCAAATCAGGGAAGATAGGGTATCCTGATAGTGAGTTTGCAAAAGAGATCGTAGTAGATCAGTGTCCTTAAATAAAAATAAAAATCAGACAAAAGATTGCAAATTAATACTGTCAAGTACTAAGCATGATGTAAATAGGAACAACAAACATAGTTTGAAATGTCTATATTCAAATGCCAGGAACCTAAGAAATAAGATGGGAGAGTTAGAATATATTGCACTAAATGAAAAATTAGATATAATAGGCATCTCTGAGACTTGGTGGAAGGAGGATAACCAGTGGGACATTGTCATACCGGGGTACAAATTATATCGTAGTGATAGGATGGAATGAATTGGTGGAGGGGTAGCATTGTATATTAACGAGAGCCTTGAATCAAATAGATTGAAAATTCTGCAGGAAACAAAACACTTCTTGGAATCACTGTGGATTGAAATTCCATATGTAAAGGGGAAAAGGATTGTGATAGGAGTGTACTACCGTCCGCTTGGCCAGGATTAACAGACGGATGCAGAAATATTAAAGGAAATTAGGGATGCAAACAAACTGGGCAACACAAGAATAATGGGTGATTTCAATTACCCCGATATTGACTGGGTAAATGTAACATCGGGGCACGCTAGGGAGGTAAAATTCCTTGATGAAATCAAGGGCAGCTTTATGGTAAGCCTGTCCTCAGCTGAGAGGTGCCCAGCTCTACCACCGGCTGCCTTTCAGGTGCTGTGGAGGACTTGCAGCTCATCTGCATATCCTTTACAGCCTTCTCCGGGGTGACTGCCAGGTCCACTCCGATCCACTCAGGGCCTCCGCTCTAGGTGCCGCACTCCTAACGGTGCGTGGGGCATTTTTCTCTTTACATCTATTTTTCTCCCAGTTACTACTTATGGCTTCAGTATTTTTCGTTTTGGCACTGTCCCTTCCTAATTTGTTTCTCCATCTTGAACCACTGTACACTGCAGGAACACATTGTCTACCATCTGTATTCATCATCTCACCATCTTTTTTTTTTCCTCTTCCTTTTTCTCAGCTCTCAACCTTAAACATTTCCTTCCTTCTATTCATCCATCTCCTTTCTATCTGAGTACATCTTGCCTTTGTCGCCTTCGTTGCTGTCATCGTACCTCTCCTACTGTTCTCCGTACTCTCTTACTCCTTCTCCTGCTCTCCGCTGGGGACATTAATCCCAATCCTGGTCCTCCACATCAGCTCTCATCCTATTTGTGCAGGTCACACCGTGATATCGCCAATCTAATTTCTGTTCCTCTCCTCCCCCATCCTTCCCTGCCTTTCTCTTGCGCTCTGTGGAATGCCCGCTCTGTCTATAACAAACTTTCCTACATCCATGACCTCTTTATCTGCTTGCCCTAATTGAAACTTGGCTTTACCCTGAAGACTCTGCTTCAGTTGCAGCCCTATACCATGGAGGTTGGTTGGCCGCGGAGGTGGTGTCGGGCTACTACTTTCACCCTCTTGTAGATTTCAACCTCTTCTTCTACCTCAGTCTCACTGTTTTTCTTCCTTCGAAGTCCACTCCTCTGCCTCTCCGAGTAGCAGTCATTTATCAACCCCCTGATAAGTCCCTTTCTTCCTTTCTCACTGACTTTGATGCTTGGCTTTCCTCCTTCTTTCTTGAACCTTCATCTCCGCTCATTCTTGGGGATTTTAACATTCATGCTAATGATCCCTCTGACTCTTATGCTTCTCAGTTTCTTGCTTTAACATCCTCTTTCAATCTTCAACTGTGCTCCACTGCCCCCACTCACCAGAATGGCCACTGTCTTGATCTTATCCTCTCCTCAAACTGCTCACTCTCCAGTTTCTGTGCCTCAACTCTTCCCCTCTCTGACCATCATCTGATAACTTTCACACTTAAACACCCTCCTCCCCAGTCCCGTCCAATCTTAACCAATACATTTAGGAATCTTCAGGCTATTGACTCTACTCTCGCCTCCAGTGTTTCAAATCTCTTCTCTACCACTATGTTATCCAAGTCTGTCAATGAGGCTGTCTCTTCCTATAATACTACTCTCTCCTCTGCTCTAGACACTCTTGCTCCTCTCATTCCCCGTTCTGTAAAACGTACCAAACCCCAACCTTGGCTGACCTCTAGAATCCGCTACCTACGTTCCTTTGCCCGCTCTGCCGAACGCCTTTGGCTGAAATCTTGTGCCCATGCTGACTTCATACATTTCAAATTCTTGCTGACCTCCTTCCAGCCTGTTCTTTTTCTTGTCAAACAGGACTATTACATCCAGTTGACAAATTCTCTTGGCTCAAACCCTCGTCGTCCCTTTGCCACACTGAACTCTCTCCTCAAAGTGCCTTCACCTCGAACCCCCCCTTCACTTTCCCCGCAGACTCTGGCTGAGTTCTTTCATGATAAGGTTCACAAGATTAAACTTGAATTCTCAACCAGGTAACCTCCACCTCTCCTTCCCTTAGTCCATTCTCTCAACCCTCCAACCCCTGCTTCCTTTTCTTCCTTTTCTGAAATCACTGAAGAGGAAACTACACATCTTCTTTCCTCCTCGAAACTAACTACCTGTTCCTCTGATCGTATTCCCACCCATCTACTTAACATTCTCCGAGGACAAGCAGGCTGCTTGTTCTCACGATTGGGTGACGTCCGACGGCAGCCCCAGATCGAAAGATCTTCCTAGCAACAAAGTTTGATAGCCCCCTTGTGGACATGCGCGGACCGCGCATGCGCGACCGTCTTCCCGCCCGTAGCGTGAGGGTGCTCCTCAGTCTCTTCTTTTCCGCGGCTCAGGACGGCTGTTTTACGGTGGTTCTGTGTCCCAGAGAGGCCCCCGCTGCGTTTTCGCCACATTTCTTTGTCGCCAAGTTTCAGCATGTTTACAAGTTTGCTCGTGTTCTTCTCTTTAAAAAAAAAAGTTTCCCTTATTTCTTTAGTTTTCCCCGTTTCCTTTTTTTGTCATGAGTGGCCATTTTGGTCGCCCAAGCGGGGTTTTTCTCTTTTTTTGGTGTCTGTTTTCGGCACAATCGCGAATTTTGACTTCGCCGGTGCGATTTTTTTCGCCCATGTCCTCAAAGCCTGCCAGCAGCTTCAAGAAGTGCACGCGGTGCAGCCGGACAATCTTGCTCACTGATAGGCACGTCTCGTGTCTTCAGTGTTTGGGGCTGGTCATCGTCCCAATGGCTGCACGCTGTGTCTTCAGCTGAAAAAGAGGACCCAGGCGGCGAGATCGGCTCAGTGGAACTTGTTGTTCGGATCCTAGTCCAGTCCTTCGACGTCGACGGAGCCAGCGATACCGAGGTCATCGCCAGTATCGATGTCGGCATCGGAGGGTGCATCGACGTCCGGAGCGCAGGTGATGGCTGTCCAGAGATCCCACGCTGGTAGCAGTGAGCCATTCAGTGGGTCTCCACCTGCCTCAAGGGCTCCTGCAGTACAGACCCCCCCGGGACCGCCCTTCTTCGGACCCGGGCCCGAGGAGATGTGTGGATTCTACCGAGAGGTACCGCTGACGTGCTTCAAGCGAAGACGAAGAAGCACCGTCATCGGTCACCTTCCCGTCACGGTATTGAGAGCTCCGGGGCAATGAGGGAATCAGCACCCGGAAAGCGTCGACGCCGGGAGGACCGCTCACCCTCTATTCAGGAGGTGTTGATGCGTTCTTTTCCGGACAGCCCGGTACCGCCTCCGCATCCCAGGCAGATTCTGTCATTGTCGCCAGTACCGACCCCACAGCCTTGCTCGACAGACAATCTAGACGAGCGCCTCCGAGCCATACTTCCGGGGATTCTGGAAGGACTCCTGCAACCTTCTGCTCTGGTACCGCCGGTGCTTGCACCGTTGATACCGTTGAGAGATGTGGCGGTTGACTCCCCGCCCATGGTGAGGACTGCGACGCCGGTACCGCTTGCGGCATCGGCATCTGCTGCCACCCAAGTTGACTCCCCGTCGACATTGCTGGAGGGAGCTTCGTCGCCGGCAGCGAGGGAGTCTTCTTCTCAACATCGCCATAGAGGACTTAGTTCCTCGGCGTCGAGACAGGCTTGGCTTCGGACCAAAGTTCGTGAACTGGTGTCCGATACTGAAGGTGAGGTCTCGTAGGAGGCAGAGGAAGACCCCAGATATTTCTCTGATGAGGAGTTTTGTGGTCTTCCCTCTGATCCCACTCTTTCGCCAGAGAGAAAGCTTTCTCCCCCTGAGAGTCTGTCTTTCTCGTCATTTGTTCGGGAAATGTCTACGGCCATTCCCTTCCCAGTGGTTACTGAGGATGAGCCCAGGACTGAGATGTTCGAGGTCCTGGACTATCCTTCACCACCTAAGGAGTCGTCCACTGTTCCCCTTCATAATGTCCTGAAGCAGACATTGTTGGCGAACTGGACAAAACCCTTAAGTAATCCCACTATCCCCAAAAAGATTGAGTCCCAGTATCGGATCCATGGGGACCCGGAGTTAATGAAGACCCAGTTGCCCTGGAGTTGTGGATCTGGCTCTCAAGAAAGTCAAGAGTACTAGGGATTACGCCTCGGCGCCCCCGGGGCGGGAGTCTAGGACTGGACTCTTTTGAGGTTAGGGTGGTGGACTTTGGTCCTGGGGAACTGAGGAACTGAGTTTGATTCCCGGCACAGGCAGCTCCTTGTGACTCTGGGCAAGTCACTTAACCCTCCATTTTCCGAGGACAAGCAGGCTGCTTGTTCTCACTGATGGGTGACGTCCACGGCAGCCCCTCCAATCGGAAACTTCACTAGCAAAAGCCTTTGCTATTCCTCGCTCGCCCATGCGCACCGCGCATGTGCGGCCATCTTCCCGCCCGAACCGGCTCATGTTCGTCAGTCTTCTTTTGTCCGCGCTCGGGATGGTCGTATTTTGCCGCTGTTTCGCGCCCCTCAAGTTGACCCTCAAGCGTCTTCACGATTTCACTAAAAAAAAAAAAGAAAGACCCCGGTCTTTGTCCCTTCCCGTGTGTCCAGTTTGTTTCCCCGACGTAAGTTTCCTTTCGCTTTCGGGGTAGGCCTTTTTTCTGGCCTCAGTATGGGTTTTTTCTCTCTCCCTTAATTTTGGTGCCCTTCATCACCATCGCGACTTTTGATTTCGCCGGCGTGATTTTTCCGCCCATGTCATCGAAGTCTCCCAGCGGCTTCAAGAAGTGCACCCAGTGCGCCCGGGTAATCTCGCTCACTGATAGGCACACATCGTGTCTTCAGTGTCTGGGGGCTGGGCACCGCCCGCAGGCCTGCAGTCTTTGTGCTCTTTTACAGAAGAGGACTCAGGTAGCGAGATTGGCCCAGTGGAACGTGTTGTTCTCGGGCTCTTCGTCGACAACAGCACCGGAGGCATCGAGTGCATCGGCGTCGACAGCATCAAGACCTTCGACCTCGGCATCGACGGCATCAAGGTATCGACCCTCTGCATCGTCGGTACCGAGACATCGGAAGGCTGCGTCGGCGTCGGTGGTACCGGGACCTCCGCTGTTGCTGATGTCGTCGGACGGTGGTGCTTCGACTGGAGTGCAGGTGAGGGCTGTCCATTCCCCTGCTGGTGGCGGTGAGCCTTCGGGTGGGTCTCCTCCTACCCTGAGGGCTCCTGCGGTACAGCCCCCCCCCCGAGACCGACCTTCTTCGGCCTCGGCCCCGAGGAAGAGATGGCTGGATTCCACGTCCTCCTCGTCGGTACCGGGAAGCTCCGGTGACATGCTTCGTTTGAAAAAATCAAAGAAGCATCGACACCGGTCACCTTCCCGCATCGGTACCGAGAGCTCTGGGTCGCCGAGGGAGTCGGCACCCAGTAGGCATCGGCACCGGGAGGACCGCTCACCCTCTGTTCAGGAGGTGTCGTTGCGCTCCACCTTGGACAGCCCGGAACAGCCTCCACGCCCGGAACAGACTCTGACCTCGACGCCTGCATCGGCTTCCATGTCTTTCTCCACAGCCGCTCTGCACGAGAGTCTCCGGGCCGTTCTCCCGGAGATCCTGGGAGAGCTGTTGTGCCCTTCCCCTCCGGTACCGGGGGTGCTTGCACCTCCGGTACCGTCGAGTGAGGCGCCGGCTGGCTTGCGGTACCGACTGCGGCCGCCTCCCAGGAAGGCTCCCCGACGACGTCAGCGGAGGGAGCTTCGCCGGTGCTGGCGAGGGAGTCTACCTCTCGACGCTCCCACCGTGGCCGTGTTTCCACGGAGTCGAGTCGGGAACCTATGTCTGATACCGATGGTGAGGCCTCGTGGGAGGAGGAGGAGGAGGACATCAGATATTTCTCTGACGAGGAGCCTTCCTTCTGATCCCACTCCCTCCCCTGAAAGACAGCTTTCTCCTCCCGACAGTCTGTCTTTGGGGGCCTTTGTCCGGGAGATGTCTACGGCCATCCCCTTCCCGGTGGTCGTGGAGGATGAGCCCAGAGCTGAAATGTTTGAGCTCTTGGACTATCCTTCTCCACCTAAGGAAGCGTCCACAGTACCCATGCATCATGTCCTAAAAAAGACATTGCTGGCGAACTGGACCAAGCCTTTAACTAATCCCCACATTCCCAAGAAGATCGAGTCCCAGTACCGGATCCATGGGGACCCAGAGCTGATGCGCACTCAGTTGCCTCACGACTCTGGTGTGGTGGATCTGGCCCTAAAGAAGGGTAAGAGTTCTAGGGAGCATGCTTCGGCACCCCCGGGCAAGGACTCTAGAACCTTAGACTCCTTTGGGAGGAAGGCCTACCATTCTTCTATGCTCGTGGCCAAGATTCAGTCCTACCAGCTCTACACGAGCATCCATATGCGGAACAATGTGCGGCAGTTGGCGGGCTTGGTGGATAAGTTCCCTCCTGAGCAAGCCAAGCCATTTCAGGAGGTGGTCAGGCAGCTGAAGGCGTGCAGAAAATTCCTGGCCAGAGGGGTATATGATACCTTTGATGTTGCGTCCAGGGCCGCTGCTCAAGGTGTGGTGATGCGCAGACTCTCATGGCTGCGTGCCTCCGTCCTGGAGAATAGGATCCAGCAGCGGATTGCAGACTCCCCTTGCCGAGCGGACAACATTTTTGGATAGAAAGTCGAACAGGTGGTAGAGCAGCTCCACCAGCGGGATACCGCTTTCGACAAGTTCTCCCGCCGGCAGCCTTCAGCATCTACCTCCTCAGGTAGACGTTTTTATGGGGGAAGGAAGACTGTTCCCTACTCTTCTGATAAGTGTAGGTACAGTCCTCCTTCTCGACAGCCTGCGGCCCAGGCTAAGCCCCAGCGCGCGCGCTCTCGTCAGCAGCGTGCGCCTCAGCAAGGCCCCACGGCTCCCCAGCAAAAGCAGGGGGCAAGCTTTTGACTGGCTCCAGCAGAGCATAGCCGGCATCAACGTATCAGTGCCGGGCGATCTGCCGGTCGGGGGGAGGTTGAAAGCTTTTCACCAAAGGTGGCCTCTTGTAACCTCCGACCGTTGGGTTCTTCAAATAGTCCGGCAAGGATCCACCCTCAATTTGGCCTCGAAACCTCCAAATTGCCCACCGGGAGCTCAATCCTACAGCTTCCAGCACAAGCAGGTACTTGCAGAGGAACTCTCCGCCCTTCTCAGCGCCAATGCGGTCGAGCCCGGGCAAGAAGGGCTGGGATTCTATTCCAGGTACTTCCTTGTGGAAAAGAAAACAGGGGGGATGTGTCCCATCCTAGACCTAAGGGCCCTGAACAAATATCTGGTCAAGGAAAAGTTCAGGATGCTTTCCCTGGGCACCCTTCGTCCCATGATTTAGGAAAACTATTGGCTATGCTCTCTGGACTTGAAGATTGCCTACACCCACATCCCGATACTGCTAGTATCACAGGCAGTATCTGCGATTTCAGCTGGGCACACGTCACTTCCAATACTGTGTGCTACCCTTTGGGCTCGCCTCTGCGCCCAGAGTGTTCACGAAGTGCCTGGCTGTAGTAGCAGCGGCGCTTCGCAGGCTGGGAGTGCACGTGTTCCCCTATCTCGACGATTGGCTGGTGAAGAACACATCCGAGGTAGGAGCTCTACAGTCCATGCAGATGACTATTCGCCTCCTGGAGCTACTGGGGTTTGTGATAAATTATCCAAAGTCCCACCTTCTCCCAGTGCAAAGACTCAAATTCATAGGAGCTCTGCTGGATTCTCAGACGGCTCGTGCCTATCTCCCATAGACGAGGGCCAACAACTTGTTGTCCCTCGTCTCTCGGGTGCGAGCGTCCCAGCAGATCACAGCTCGGCAGATGTTGAGATTGCTGGGCCACATGCCCTCCACAGTTCATGTGACTCCCATGGCCCGTCTTCACATGCGATCTGCTCAATGGACCCTAGCTTCCCAGTGGTTTCAAGCTGCTGGGGATCTAGAGGACGTGATCCACCTGTCCACGAGTTTTCTCAAATCCCTGTATTGGTGGACGATTTGGTCCAATTTGACTCTGGGACGCCCTTTCCAAATTCCTCAGCCACAAAAGGTGCTGACTACGGATGTGTCTCTCCTGGGGTGGGGAGCTCATGTCGATGGGCTTCACACCCAGGGAAGCTGGTCCCTTCAGGAACGCGATCTGCAGATCAATCTCCTGGAGTTACGAGCGGTCTGGAACGCTCTGAAGGCTTTCACAGATCGGCTGTCCCATCAAATTATCCAAATTCAGACAGACAACCAGGTTGCCATGTATTACATCAACAAGCAGGGGGGCACCAGATCTCGCCCCCTGTGTTAGGAAGCCGTCAGCATGTGGATCTGGGCTCGCCGTCACGGCATGTTGCTCCAAGCCACATATCTGGCAGGCGTAAACAACAGTCTGGCCGACATGTTGAGCAGGATTATGCAACCTCACGAGTGGTCGCTCAACTCCAGAGTGGTGCGCCAGATCTTCCAAGTGTGGGGCACCCCCTTGGTAGATCTCTTCGCATCTCGAGCCAACCACAAGGTCCCTCTGTTCTGTTCCAGACTTCAGGCCCACGGCAGACTGGCATCGGATGCCTTCCTACTGGATTCGGGGGAAGGCCTGCTGTATGCTTATCCTCCCATACCTCTGGTGGGGAAGACTTTGTTGAAACTCAAGCAAGACCGGGGCACCATGATTCTGATTGCTCCGTTTTGGCCGCGTCAGATCTGGTTCCCTCTTCTTCTGGAGTTGTCCTCCGAAGAACCCTGGAGATTGGAGTGTTTTCCGACCCTCATCACACAGGACGAAGGGGCGCTTCTGCATCCCAACCTCCGGTCTCTGGCTCTCACGGCCTGGATGTTGAGAACGTAGACTTTGCCTCTTTGGGTCTGTCGGAGGGTGTCTCCCGTATCTTGCTTGCTTCCAGGAAAGATTCCACTAACAGGAGTTACTTCTTTTTATGGAAGAGGTTTGCCGTCTGGTGTGACAGCAAGGCCTTAGATCCTCGCTCTTGTCCTACACAGACCCTGCTTGACTACCTTCTGCACTTGTCTGAGTCTGGTCTCAAGACCAACTCTGTAAGGGTTCACCTTAGCGCAATCAGTGCATACCATTACCGTGTGGAAGGTAAGCCGATCTCAGGACAGCCTTTAGTTGTTCGCTTCATGAGAGGTTTGCTTTTGTCAAAGCCCCCCGTCAAACCTCCTACAGTGTCATGGGATCTCAATGTCGTTCTCACCCAGATGATGAAACCTCCTTTTGAGCCACTGAACTCCTGTCATCTGAAGTACTTGTCCTGGAAGGTCATTTTCTTGGTGGCAGTTACTTCAGCTCGTAGAGTCAGTGAGCTTCAGGCCCTGGTAGCCCAGGCCCCCTACACCAAATTTCATCATAATAGAGTAGTCCTCCGCACTCACCCTAAGTTCTTGCCGAAGGTAGTGTCGGAGTTCCATCTGAACCAGTCAATTGTCTTGCCAACATTCTTTCCCCGTCCTCATTCATGCCCTGCTGAACGTCAGCTGCACACATTGGACTGCAAAAGAGCATTGGCCTTCTATTTGGAGTGGACACAGCCCAACAGACAGTCCGCCCAATTGTTTGTTTCTTTTGATCCCAACAGGAGGGGAGTGGCTGTGGGGAAACGCACCATATCCAATTGGGTAGCAGATTGCATTTCCTTCACTTACGCCCAGGCTGGGCTGGCTCTTGAGGGTCATGTCACGGCTGCGTCAGTGGCCCACTTGAAGTCAGCCACTATTGAAGAGATTTGCAAAGCTGCGACGTGGTCATCTGTCCACACATTCACATTTCATTACTGCCTGCAGCAGGATACCCGATGCGACAGTCGGTTCGGGCAGTCAGTGCTTCAGAATCTGTTCGGGGTTTAGAATCCAACTCCACCCCCCTAGGCCCATGTTTATTCTGTTCCAGGCTACACTCTCAGTTAGTTGGATAAGTTGTTAGGTCAATCTCAGTTATGTCCTCGCCGTTGCGAGGCCCAATTGACCATGTTTGTTGTTTTGAGTGAGCCTGGGGGCTAGGGATACCCCATCAGTGAGAACAAGCAGCCTGCTTGTCCTCTGAGAAAGCGAATGCTACATACCTGTAGAAGGTATTCTCCGAGGACAGCAGGCTGATTGTTCTCACAAACCCGCCCGCCTCCCCTTTGGAGTTGTGTCTTCTCTTGTCTTTGTCTTGCTACATAC
Source organism: Microcaecilia unicolor (assembly GCF_901765095.1). Classification (NCBI taxonomy): domain Eukaryota; kingdom Metazoa; phylum Chordata; class Amphibia; order Gymnophiona; family Siphonopidae; genus Microcaecilia; species Microcaecilia unicolor. The sequence goes on from NC_044040.1 coordinate 113,672,238, forward strand.
GGGACTGACGAACATGAACCGGTTCGGGCGGGAAGACGGCCGCGCATGCGCGGTGCGCATGGGCATGCAAGGACTAGCAAAGGCTTTTGCTAGTGAAGTTTCTGATTGGAGGGGCTGCCGTGGACGTCACCCATCAGTGAGACCAATCAGCCTGCTGTCCTCGGAGAATACCTTCTACAGGTATGTAGCATTCGCTTTGCCCGCCGCATTGAGCCTGCTATGAGTGGGAAAGCGCGGGGTACAAATGTAAAAAAAAAAAAAGGCCTACCATTCTACTATGCTCGTATCCAAGATCCAGTCGTACCAGCTCTACACGAGCATCCACTTGCGGAACAATGTGAGGCAGTTGATGAACTTGGTCGATAAGCTCCCGTCGGAGCAGGCCAAGCCTTTTCAGGAGGTGGTCAGGCAGCTGAAGGCGTGTCGAAAATTCCTTCCAGGGGTGTTTACGACACTTTTGATGTTGCGTCCAGGGCCGCTGCTCAAGGTATAGTGATGCGCAGACTCTCATGGCTGTGTGCCTCTAACCTGGAGCGGACTGCGGATGCTCCTTGCCGGGGGGGGATAACATTTTTGGTGAACGCGTCAAACAGGTGGTACAACAGCTCCACCAGCGGGACACCGCATTCGACAAGCTCTCCCACCGGACGCTTTCAGCATCTACGACGTTTTTATGGGGGAAGGAGGAATGTTCCCTATGCTTCTAATAGGCGTAGGTACAATCCACCTTCTCGCCAGCCTGCTCAGGTTAAGCCCCAGCGCGCTCGTTCACGTCAACAGCGTGCGCCTCCACAGGCCCCTGCAGCTCCACAGCAAAAGCAAGGGACGGGTTTTTGACTGGCTCCAGGTGAGCATAGCCGATATAAAAGTGTCTGTGCCAGATGATCTGCCGGTAGGAGGGAGGTTAAAGTTTTTTCACCAAAGGTGGCCCCTTGTAACCTCCGACCGGTGGGTTCTCCAAATGGTCTGGCTATGATACTCCCTCAATTTGATCGCCAAACCTCCAAATTGCCCACTAGGAGCTCAGTCCTTCAGCTTCCAGCACAAGCAGGTACTTGCAGAGGAACTCTCCGCCCTTCTCAGCGCTAATGCGGTCGAGCCCGTGCCACCAGGGCAGGAAGGGCTGGGATTCTATTCCAGGTACTTCCTCGTGGAAAAGAAAACAGGGGGGATGTGTCCCATCCTAGACCTATGGGCCCTGAACAAATATCTGGCCTGAGAAAAGTTCAGGATGCTTTCCCTGGGCACCCTTCTTCCCATGATTCAGAAAAACGATTGGCTATGCTCTTCGGACTTAAAGGATGCTTATACTCACATCCCGATACTGCCAGCTCACAGACAGTATCTTCGATTCACAAAATGCCTGGCAGTCGTGGCGGCGTCTCTACGCAGGCTGGGAGTGCATGTGTTCCCTTATCTCGACGATTGGCTGGTAAAGAACACCTCGGAGGCAGGAGCTCTACAGTCCATGCAGATGACTATTCAACTCCTGCAGGTACTAGGGTTTGTGATAAATTATCCAACGTCCCATCTTCTTCCAGTACAAAGACTTTAATTTATAGGAGCTCTGCTAGACTCCCAGACTGCTCGTGCCTACCTTCCCAAGACGAGGACAGACAATCTTCTGTCCCTTGTTTCCTGGGTACGAGCATCTCAGCAGATCACAGCTCGGCAGATGTTGAGATTGCTCGCCACATGGCCTCCACAGTTCATGTGACTACCATGGCCCATCTTCACATGCGATCAGATCAATGGACCCTAGCTTCCCAGTGGTTTCAAGCTGCGGGAAATCTAGAGGACGTGATCCAACTGTCCACGAGTTATCTCACCTCCCTGCATTGGTGGTCAATTCGCTCCAATTTGACCCTAGAACGTCCCTTTCAAATTCCTCAGCCGCAAAAAGTGCTGACGACGGATGCGTCTCTCCTGGGGTGGGAGTTCATGTCGATGGGCTTTACACTCAAGGGAGTTGGTCCCTCCAAGAAACAGGTTTTTAGATCAATCTCCTAGAGTTGCGAGCAATCTGGAACGCGCTAAAGGCTTTCAGAGATCAGCTGTCTCATCAAATTATTCAAATTCAGACAGACAATCAGGTTGCTGTGTACTACATCAACAAGCAGGGGGGCACCGGATCTCGCCCGCTGTGTCAGGAAGCCGTCAGGATGTGGCTTTGGGCTCGCCAGCACGGCATGTTTCTCCAAGCCACGTATCTGGCAGGCGTAAACAGCAGTCTGGCCGACAGTTTGAGTGGTCTCTCAACTCGAGAGTAGTACGCAAAATCTTTCAAGCGTGGGGCACCCCCTTGGTAGATTTTTTTGCCACTCAGGTGAACATCAAGGTCCCTCAGTTTTGTTCCAGACTTCAGGCCCACGGCAGACTAGCGTTGGATGCCTTTCTCCTTCATTGGGGGAAGGGCCTCCTTGGTAGGGAAGACTTTGCTGAAACTCAAGCAGGATCGTGGAACTATGATTCTGATCGCTCCCTTCTGGCCGCGTCAGATCTGGTTCCCTCTTCTTCTGGAGTTGTCCTCCGAAGAACCATGGAGATTGTTTTCCAACCCTCATCACTCAGAACTAAGAGGCGCTTCTGCATCCCAACCTCCAGTCCCTGGCTGTCACGGCCTGGATGTTGAGAGCGTAGACTTTGCCTCCTTGGGTCTTTCTGAGGGTGTCTCCCGTGTCTTGCTTGCTTCCAGAAAAGATTCTACGACGAGGTGTTATTCTTTCAAGTGGAAGAGGTTTGCCGTCTGGTGTGACAGCAAAGCCCTAGAGCCTCATTCTTGTCCTACACAGACCCTGCTTGAATACCTACTACTACTACTACTATTTAGCATTTCTATAGCGCTACAAGGCATACGCAGCGCTGCACAAACATAGAAGAAAGACAGTCCCTGCTCAAAGTGTAGAATACCTTCTACACTTGTCCTAGTCTGGTCTCAAGACCAACTCTGTAAGGGTTCACCTTAGCGCAATTAGTGCTTTTCATTATTGTGTAGAGGGTAAGCCTATCTCGGGACAGCCTTTAGTTGTTCGCTTCATGAGAGGTTTGCTTTTGTCAAAGCCCCCTATCAAGCCTCCTACAGTGTCATGGGATCTCAATGTCATTCTCACCCAGCTGATGAAACCTCCTTTTGAGCCACTGAACTCCTGCCATCTGAAGTACTTGACCTGGAAGGTCATTTTCTTGGTGGCAGTCACTTCAGCTCGTAGAGTCAGTGATCTTCAAGCCTTGGTAGCTCATGCTCCTTATACTAAATTTCATCATAACAGAGTAGTTCTCCGCACTCACCCTAAGTTCTTGCCGAAGGTGGTGTTGGAGTGCCATCTGAACCAGTCAGTTGTCTTGCCAACATTCTTTCCCCACCCTGCTGAACGTCAGTTGCACACATTGGACTGCAAGCGAGCATTGGCCTTCTATCTGGAGCAGTCCGCCCAAATGTTTGTTTCTTTTGATCCCAACAGAAGGGGAGTGTCTGTCGGGAAACGCACCATCTCCAATTGGCTAGCAGATTGCATTTCCTTCACTTACGCCCAAGCTGGGCTGACTCTTGAGGGTCATGTCACGGCTCATTGTGTTAGAGCCATGGCAGCGTCAGTGGCCCACTTGAAGTCAGCCACTGTTGAAGAGATGTGCAAGGCTGCGACGTGGTCATCTGTCCACACATTCACATTTCATTACTGCCTACAGCAGGATACCTGATGCGACAGTTCAGGCAGTCAGTGCTGCAGAATCTGTTTGGGGTTTAGAATCCAACTCCACCCCTCTAGGCCCGGTTTTATTCTGTTCCAGGCTGCACTCTCAGTTAGTTGGTTCTTTTAGGTCAATCTCAGTTATGTCCTCGCCTTTGCAAGGCCCAATTGACCAATGTTTGTTGTTTTGAGTGAGCCTGGGTGCTAGGGATACCCCAATCGTGAGAACAAGCAGCCTGCTTGTCCTGAGAGAAAGCGAAGTTACTTACCTGTAGCAGGTATTCTCCGAGAACAGCAGACTGATTGTTCTCACAAACCCGCCCTCCTCCCCTTTGGAGTTGTGTCTTCCCTTGGGCAGACTTACACGGTCTGTGCCCTGAAAAGGGCAGGTACAAATCAAGGTAAGGTATACACAAAAAGTAGCACATATGAGTTATCTTGTTGGGCAGACTGGATGGACCGTGCAGGTCTTTTTCTGCCGTCATCTACTATGTTACTATATGTTTGTCTTTTGCTTTCTACTGGACTGAGGAGCACGCTCGTGCTACGGGTGGGAAGATGGTTGCGCATGCGCGGTTTGCGCATGTCCACACGGGGGCTAGCAAACTTTGTTGCTAGGAAGATCTTCCGATCTGGGGCTGCCGTCGGACGTCACCCAATCGTGAGAACACAGCCTGCTGTCCTCGGAGAATACCTGCTACAGGTAAGTAACTTCGCTCTAGCTCTCCTACTGTCATCCCGTTTATCTGTCATATCCTCAATCTTTCACTGTCCACTGCGACTGTTCCTGATGCCTTCAAACATGCCGTAGTCACACCACTCCTTAAAAAAAACTTCATTGGACCCTACCTGTCCTTCCAACTATCGCCCCATCTCCCTCCTCCCTTTCCTATCCAAGATACTTGAACATGCTGTTCACCGCCATTGACTTGACTTTCTTTCATCTCAAGCTATTCTTGATCCACTTCAATCTGGCTTTCGCCCCCTTCATTCAACTGAAACAGCACTTGCTAAAGTCTCCAATGATCTGTTCCTGGCCAGATCCAAAGGTCTCTATTCTATCCTCATCCTTCTCAATCTATCTGCTGCTTTTGACACTGTTGATCACAGCCTACTCCTTGACACGCTGTCCTCACTTGGATTTCAGGGCTCTGTTCTTTCCTGGTTTTCTCTTTATCTCTCCCAGCTTACCTTTAGTGTATACTCTAGTGGATCCTCTTCTACTTCTATCCCACTGTCAGTTGGTGTACCTCAGGGATCTGTCCTGGGATCTCTTCTTTTCTCCATCTATACTTATTCTCTTGGTACTCTGATCTCATCCCATGGTTTTCAGTATCATCTTTACGCTGATGACTCCCAGATCTACCTCTCCACACCAGAAATCTCAGCCGAAATTCAGGCCAAAGTATCAGCCTGCTTGTCTGACATTGCTGTCTGGATGTCTCAGCGCCATCTGAAACTAAACATGACCAAGACTGAGCTTCTTATCTTTCCCCCTAAATCAACCGCTTCTCCTCCCCCATTCTCTATTTCTGTGGCTAACACTCCCATCCTTCCTGTCTCATCAGCTCGTAACATTGGGGTCATCTTCGACTCCTCCCTCTCCTTCTCTGCTCATATTCAACAGACTGCTAAAACCTGTCATTTCTTTCTCTATAATATCAGCAAAATTTGCCCTTTCCTTTCTGAGCACACTACCAGAACCCTCTTATCACCTCTTGCTTAGACTATTGCAACTTGCTTCTCACAGGTCTCCCACTTAGCCATCTCTCCCCTCTTCAATCTGTTCAAAATTCTGCTGCACGACTAATATTCCGCCAGTGTCGTTATGCTCATATTAGCCCTCTCCTCAAGTCACTTCACTGGCTTCCTATCCGTTTCCGCATACAGTTCAAACTCCTCTTATTGACCTATAAGTGCATTCACTCTGTAGCTCTTCAGTACCTCTCCACTCTCATCTCTCCCTACATTCCTCCCTGGGAACTCCATTCACTGGGTAAATCTCTCTTATCTGCACCCTTCTCCTCCACTGCTAACTCCAGACTCCGTTCCTTTTATCTTGCTGCACCTTATGCCTGGAATAGACTTCCTGAGCCGGTATGTCAAGCTCCATCTCTGGCCGTTTTCAAATCTAAGCTAAAAGCCCACCTTTTTGATGCTGCTTTTTAACTCCTAATCCTTATTCACTTGTTCAGAACCCTTATTTTATCTTTCTCACTTTAATATTCCCTTATCTCTTGTTTGTCCTGTTTGTCTGTCCTAATTAGATTGTAAGCTCTGTCGAGCAGGGACTGTACAGTAGTAGTAGTAGAGGTAATTAAATTTGCTGATGCCACTAAATTATTAAAAGACATTAAATTATGAGAGGATTGTGAAAAAATTACAAGTGGACCTTACGAGACTGGGAGACTGGGCGTCTAAATGGCAGATGACGTTTAATGTGAGCAAGTGCAAAGTGATGCATGTGGGAAAGAGGAACCCGAATTATAGCTATGTCATGCAAGGACATGTTAGGAGTCAAGGACTAAGAAAGGGATCTAGGTGTCATCTTTGTGCTGCTGCGGCTAAGAAAGCAAATAGAATGTTAAGTATTATTAGGAAAGGAATGGAAAACAAAAATGAGGATGTTATAATGCCTCTGTATCGCTCCATGGTGCGATCGGACCTCGAATATTGTGTTCAATTCTGGTCGACGCATCTCAAAAAAGATATAGTGGAATTAGAAAAGGTGCAGAGAAGGATGACGAAAATGGTAAAGGGGATGGCACGACGCAGCTAGGGCTCTTCAGCTTGGAGAAAAGGCGGCTGAGGGGAGATAGGTCTATAAAATAAATAAAATAATGAGTGGAGTTGAACGGGTAGATGTGAAGCGTCTGTTCACGCTTTCCAAAAATACTAGGACTAGGGGGCATATGATGAAGCTACAATGTAGTAAATTTAAAACGAATTGGAGAAAATATTTCTTCACTCAACGTGTAATTAAACTCTGGAATTCGTTGCCAGAGAATGTGGTAAAGACGGTTAGCTTAGCTGAGTTTAAAAAAGGTTTGGACGGCTTCCTAAAGGAAAAGTCCATAGACTGTTAGTAAATGGACTTGGGGAAAATCCACTATTTCTGGGATAAGCAGTATAAAATGTTTTGTACATTGTTCGGATCTTGCTGGGTATTTGTGACCTGGATTGGCCACTCTTGGAAACAGGATGCTGGGCTTGATGGACCTTTGGTCTTTCCCAGTATGGCAATACTTATGTACTTATGACCAAGAGAGTTATTTGGACATGCTCAGCTTTTTAAGGATACCCACAATGAAAATTTTGAAGGCAGACTGAAGGGGATGGATATCATTGACACATAGGTGCCGACTCCGTGGGTGCTGTGGGTGCTCGAGCACCCCCAATATTTTCACCCGCCCAGGCATTGGCATGGGGGTGCCAACCTGTGGAGGGCACCGCCGCAGCTTACTTCAGCTCCCGGACCCCGACAGCAGCCCAGCCCTCAGTTTCCTGTGCTGGTACCTGCCCTCGCAAGGAAATGATGTCAGAAGAAGGCGGGACACTGAGGGAACGAACAAGCGAAGGGAAGGCTAGAGACGACGGGCTGCGCTTTCACTGACGCTGCGCAGCTGCTGCGACGGAGGTAAATTTAAATACAAGATTTAAACCAGAGAAGAGGGCGGGCAGGTGGATATGAGAGCGAGAGGGCAGGGGAGAGATAAGCATTGATCGATGGACATGGATCCAGGGCCCAAGGAGAGAGGAGAAATTGCTGGACATAGGGGGGAGGGCAGGGGAGAGAGGAGAATATCTGGATATGGATGGATGGAGGGGGGCAGGGGAGAGAGGAGCATCGATGGACATGGATGGGAGGGCAGGGCCCAGGGAGAAAGGAGAAATTGCTGGACATGGAGGGGAGGGCAGGGGAGAGAGAGAGAGGAGAATTGCTGGATATGAATGGATGGAGGAGGAGGCAGCAGGGGAGAGAGGAGAATTACTGGATATGGATGGATAGATCGGGGGCAGGGGAGTTGCTGGACATAGATGAATGGAGGGGAGTGGGGAGAGTTGCTGGACATGGATGGAGGGGAGGGGAGTGGGGAGAGGAGGGTTGCTGGACATGGATGGATGGAAGGGAGGGCAGGGAGAGAATTGTTGGACTAGGATGGAGGAGAGGGAAGGGAAGACAGGAAGGAGATGCACATGGATGGAGGGGAGAGAGAAGAAATGCTGGACATGGATGGAGGGGAGGGAAGAGAGAGGAAGGAGATGAGATGAGAGAGGAGAAAAACTGCACATAGAGAAAATAGGCAGAAGCTGGATCCACTGGACAGTCAAGTCTGCGGAGGACCCAGCTTTTACTTATGGATATAGAGCAAGAAATGAAGAAGAAAGGAGAAAAGTAAAGAAATAAATGGAAAGGAAGTTTAGAGGACAGATAGCAGCAGAATCAGATACTGGGCCAGCATGATCAGAAAAACAAAGTCACCAGACAGCAAAGGTAGAAAAAAATCATTTTATTTTAATTTTAGTGTTTGGAATATGTCCACTTTGAGAATTTACATCTGCTACATCCGCTGTCTTATTTTGCAATGTATGGCAATGTGTTTCTTTCTGTTTGTCTGGTATTGTGCTGCATGCAGAGTCTAACTTCTTAGGATTTCAGGTTAATTTTTGAAGAATTTGAAGAGGGGCTATCTCTGTTCTGCATGTGTGACTGCAAGGCCAAATGTGTCTGAATAGGGATCTGTTTGTTAGATTCTGAGATTTTGCTAACACATTGTTTTTCAGAGTTGGCAAGACTTTCTGTTCTCATAATTCAGGCAGTATAAAACCCCAGAGCACAACTAGGTTAAGGAGGCCCAGAGGGAAACAGCAACACCCCACTGCATATACCTCCACTATCTATGTATGACTTGGAACCTTGCAATTTGTTATCTTTGGCTCAGCTGGTCCCAAGCCAGCCTCAATGAACAATTAATGATTATACTGGTAACTCTGGGGAGCCAGATCATAGCCCATCATCATATGTTGCATCAATGGCACAGGCGGATCCACACAGGTGGATCTGGATGGGCACAGGCCTACCCACTTTGAACTTGGGCGTATACAGCAGCATCACAGTAGTGATGTGGCTGGTGAGGATCCTCCAGGAGATCAGTGGGTCCCTTAACTCCACTCCCCCGGCCCACCCCTTACTTTTAAATACTTTAGTTCTTTGCCGGCAGTGAACAGCAACACATTCCTCCTGCTTGCACCGCCCGAGCCTTCCCTCTGATGCAAATTCTTTGTTCAGTGAAGACCTAAAAGATTTAAAAGTACCAGGTTGGGGGGAGGGTTGGTCCCCCTGTGGGGGAAGTGAGAGATGTTGGGCAGGGTTGTTATGCCCACCCACTTTGAGTTCAGGCCCACCCAAAATTGGGTGTCTGGCTGTGTCCCTGTGTTGCATGCTGTGGCCCTGCAGGAGCACTTGTATGAAAGAACTAGTTTTTGTGTTCACTTCCCCACCTGTGAACTGAACAGGATCCCTACCTGACACCTTCAATTAAAATATTATTTTGTTCACCTTAACCCACTGTGTGGCTCCAGTTTATCCTGGCTCCAGGGCCCACCCTCATTCACATTACCACTTAGGGGTTACCATCCAGCAATGGCAGATAATTCCCCAGAAGCCATGAATGAAAGTGGGAGGAAGAAAGAGGCAGAGATGGAAAAAAAACAAGAAAGGACCAAGAACAAGCTGAGACTGAAGATAGAAATCGGAATACAAAGGTTGGAAATTTGTTTTAAGTTTGATGAGGATTTCTTTGTTAGTTGGACTGTGGGAGGAAAAGGAAAGGTCTCCCAGCACCAGAGTTGGGCAAGGTTTTTGGTATCTATCCTTCTTTTCCAGCCCTATAGTGATTGTGGTGAATAAGGTGTTTTTCTGGAAGAATGGAAGAGGTTGTGTGATGCAATGTGTTAAAAATCTGCCTCTTATAAATTCCTTTTGGGAGCTCTGCTTCACATGTTTTAAACCTAGTAGGGCTGATATTCAGACTGCGGGAGGCAGCCCAGCTAACTCCGATGGTTGGTGGTGAGATCGGATATTCAATGCTGAGCCATTTCCGGTGACCAGCAATGAATAACTGGTTTATTTGTGGTCAAGCCAATTTTCAGTGCTGGCCATTAGTTTATAACCCTGCCATTTTGGCGGCCTGGTTTGGCTGCCAAACTTAGCTGGCGATGCACTGAATATTAGCAGATAGCCGGTTATATTGCACGATATAACCGGTTACCCACTAAGCGATGACCACAAATATTCAGCGGGAGATAACCGGCTATCTCCCGCTAAATATTCGCAGATAGCTGGATAAACACTTTAACCGGCCAGGAGCCATTCCTGGCCAATTAAATAGCACTGAATATCAGAGGAAAAGTTAGCATTATACTGGCATTATAACAGCTCCAAACTGTTGACTCATCAGGTCTGTAGCTTATTGTAACCCAAAACAATTTTCTGCAGCACCACTAACCAGTCATTTCCTTTCTTATCCCTCAGTATTTAAACTCTGCAATCAGCGTTGCTATAAAAGGCCAGCTGCAGCATTTAAAATTGTACCCAGATATTCAGCGTTGGGCCAATCCTGGATATCAGCGCCCGTTATCTGGGTAGAAGGTGGCAATTGGAAGTTATCTGGGTTCCACTGATACTTAATGCCAGTATCCAGATAACTATCTGGGCAAGTTAGGACAGCAGATACAGTGCTGAATATTGGTGGCACCTAGATAACTTCCAGTACCCACCTTGTACATGGATATTCAGCACCAGTATCCAGATACATATATAAATGCTGCGGGGGTCGGCCTTTTACAGCAACGCTGATTTCTGAACTGAGGATGTTTCTGAAATGGCACAGAGGAAGAACATCTCTTTTTATTTGGGTATGTGCAGTAAATTCAAAAGTAAGTTAGTTAGCTATCTCTTACAGCATTATCTACTTTGAGTCTCATTTGCTGTGATTCAGTTTTACATTGTAATCTCATTTTCCATGCAAAAATATCTGGAAAGCGTCTTATCACTGAGTTTCTGGACTGCACAAATTGCTTCTATTCTGTCTTTCCAGCTCCTTAGAGGATAGCTATGAAACAGATGAAGTTGTGAAACCCCTAGAACTACCAAGCAAGATGGAAACATTGGTCATCTCTGACCTCTCTGCATAGAGAAGGCAAGAGGTCCAGCTACAGAATAGAGTGATTGTTGCCCACCTGTACATGATTCTGTTTGACACGGGGGAAAGTTTTTGAATTATTTTTTTCTAGGAAGAAACATTTTTTTAATATATAATATAAAGATTCCCACCTTCTTCAGATGTGTGAGTACTATTACTCAGCATCAACCATTAAATTGTACAATATGTTGCCAGTGCCAAGATTATTTTTATCTTTAGACAGGAGTTAAGAATTAAGATGCCTCTCAGGTCATAAGAGGCAAGAAATGCAAGGATGGGCATTGTCTGCATCAGTTCAGGAATAGCAATCCTGAGATTCCCAAGCAGTAGTTGAATGTATGAATAAACAGATGACATTTCTAACCAGTAATTAGTTCAGGATGCCATACATAGGTAGATTCATTGCAGTTTTTTTATCAGCTAAGGCCCACTCTGAACATTTCACATGCTTTTTCTACTCAGACTTTCTAAAGTCAAATGCATTTTCTGCTCAGACTTTTGATGGACTCTTGAGACTACTAGGTTTCAGGGTATGAAGAGATGCAAAACTGCCTGCTGTCCCTAATCAATTTTCACCTCTCCCCTCAAAAGATTCTTTCAGTATATTTCTGAAAAAATTCAAACATTGACAAATTTCTGAGATGGGTGTATAGTAATTTATATAGGAAATACGTTTTGTTCATTTAGCACACATTTACTTTCTGTTTAAAGTGATGGTAAATATAGCTAAATACTCTGAAAATTACAGTAATTGGCCTGTAATTAGCACATTTTTGCCATACGAAATAATATTCTCCTAACAAGTTTACATATACTTGTATTGTGATAACATTGCAAGGCAAAGAATGCCCATTGTACAAGTTCAATCCACAACCACGTTTGGCCATTTGCAGCCAGTCAGTGCTCATTGCTTGCCTAAGTCACATACACCCTGTCCACTCTCAAGCCCTTTTAATGACATCGCATGAAATGGTCATAGGCCACACCCCAAGTCATAGAAATGTCCCTAAATCATGCCTTCTTTGATGACATATCCGTAGGGTTGCCAATTAGCTCCAGATTCACCAGAAGGAGTTGAACTAGTCCTGGGCTTACCCCAATGCATGCAGGGACTTGTAGCCGGCTTTTCTTAGGGAATCCAATGGGGAAATCAGAACCACAAGTGGGGTGAGGTAAGAACTGGATCAGCCCTGATGGGCGAATCTGGATCTAGTTGGTAACCTTACATATCCAAGATGGCGACCACCATTTTTGTCTCCCACCTTGATGACATCACATCTGGGTTAAACCACATGAAAGGAAGTGATGTTACAAACACTGCAGTGAAAGTGAAAAAGTGAGATTGGATGTACGTGAACAAAATAAAGTTTTATCTTTAAGCCTTATGAGATTCACATACAATAGAAAGGATGGATTTATGTAAATACAAAGTTATATTACCGCAGAGATCTATTAGGAAAAATTAAAATATACATGTTGCACTTATTAAGAAAAAAAAACCCAGTTCTTTCCTTAAGAATCTTTTATAGAATTACACATTACTGCAATCTGGAATTACAGATTAACCCACTAAATAACAGTTCTAATATCCAAACAGAAATTATTATATCCTGTTTCATGGTTTAAAACATTTTACAAGGAATAGCATAGATTAGAAATTCTGTTTTGTAAGTTATTTAAAAATAACCCCAAAAAACAAAGCAGAGTTCAGAATTACTGACCTCACTTTGAGGGAGTCTATGAGAAGTTACCACTCCCCCTTAACAACACTCCCTCACAGTCTCATTGCCACCTTGAAAGGCAGGCTACAGAGAAGAGATGAGCAGAGCAGGGAGGGCATGGTCAAAGCAGGATAAAAACCCTCAGCGCAGTTCAGTCAAGGAGGCACAGAGGAGAGAAGGGAATCACTCCATCTTGTCTCAGCTGCAGAAGCTGTACTCGGGTAGGCCAAGCTGAAACTGTAACTTTGGAACGCAAGGCCAAGCCTAGGCCAATTGTACTGCATTTTGAAAAACAGAATTTTAACTCCGGAACTCCAGGCCAGGCAGGTTGTTTGTACTGCCGTTTGAAAGGCTGATCCGGTCAGGCCAGGCAGGCTGTTTGTACTGCTGTTTGAAAGACAGACCTGGTGCACACTGTGGCCTTGCAGGAGCAATATAGAAATATAAAAACTGATCTTTGAGTTTATTTCCTCTTGGAACAGGTCACCCATTTTCCTGCACACACATAAAGGGTTGGATTTAGTAAATGGCACTCAAAATTTGGTGCTGAAAAATTTGGCACTAAATACTATTCTGTAAATGGCATCTGCCCTTTATAGAATCGTGCTTAGTGCTGATTCCCATGCTTAACTTTAGGCGCCAGACTTACACCTGCTGAAACTTGGTGTAAATCCTGGCACCCAAGTTAGGCACATTCCGCTAGATATTTAAAATAAAATGGCCGCTAAAACAGCACTTAAGTGGCTATCCGACACTGAATATTGCTGGTTAGCAGCTTAAAGATAGCAATATAACTGGCTATCCCCCGATTGTTAAAAGTGGACCAGCCAAGTTTAAGTAGAATAACTTTGGCTGGTCTGGCTTTAACCAGCCAGTGCTGAATATCTGTGTTTAGCAGGGACCATGGGAGACAGCCCAGCTATCTCCTGCGGTCTGAATATTGGGTGGACTGAGACTGTATTCTAAAATGCCACATATAACTTTTCAGACATGCCCATGGCCGTGCCCCTTTATGAGTTACACAGTAGTAGAGTTAGGCACCATGCATGCATCCAGATATGCGCACAAATTTTATAGTGCGAATTAACATCAATAATTGGTTAGGATCCAATTATTCATATTAATTGGCTTGTTACTCAATTAATTTGCATGTTCATCTTGGGCGTGTGCACAAATTTGGGCATGCAGTTCTGAGTTCCATACATAGAATCCAAGAGAAATTGTTTTTATTTCTGTGTGGCAAGTTTTTTAAACAGTTCAGGGACAGAAAAGTGGAGAAGTGTGGGGTAGTGTTGTCACCATGACAAAATCTTATTCCTCTTTATTCATTCACCACTCTCTTTTCTGTTTTCGAACATAACATATAAAATGAATGGCAGAAATTACATCAAACACACTGTATTTTAAAAAGTGATATCAATGTTAGCACCTTAATTAGACAACCAAAGGAATACACATTTACCAAGGCTAACAGAATATTAAGAATATAAAAACAACCATACTGGATCCAGTGTCCTGCTTCCAACAGTGGCCAATTCAGGTCACAAGAACCTGCCAGAATCCCATATAGTAGCAAGATTCATGCTACTGAACCCAGGGACAAGCAGTGGCTTTCCCCATTTCTATCTCAATAACAGCCTTTGGACTTTAAACTCCAAACCTTTCTTAAACCCAGATACACTAAATGCTGATCATCTGGCAATAAGTTCCAGAGCTTAACTATTCATTGAGACAAAATAATATTGCCTTCTGTTCGTTTTAAAAGTAGTCGTTGTACTTTTTGAAAGAGTCAAAAATAAATTTATTTTTACCCGTTCTACACGACTCGGTATTTTGTAGACCTCTATACCCCCTCAGCTGTCTATTTTCCATATTGAAGAGTCCTAATCTCTTAAGCCTTTCCTCAAATGAGTGGCGTTCAATCCCCTTAATAATTTTGGGTGTCCTTCTTTGAACCTTTTCTAATTCTGCTATACCTTTAAGATATGGAGATCAGAATTGCATATTATTCTCAAGGTGTAGTCGCACCATGGAGTGATACAGAGGCATTATAATATTCCTTATTTTATATCCCTTTTCTAATAATGCCTAGCATTCTGTTTGCTTTTTTGGCCTCTGCCACAAGCTGAGCAGAAGATTTCAGTGTGAGCAGAAGATTTCAGTGTATTGTCCACAATAACACCTAAATCTTTTCCTTGGGTGGAACCTAGCATCAAATTACTATGATTTGTATTATTCTTCCCAATGTGCATTACTTTTCACTTGTTCACATTAAATTTCATCTGCCATGTGGATACCCAGTCTTCCAACTTCCTAAAATCTTCCTGTAATTTTTCACAATCGCATGTGTTTGAACAACTTTGAATAGTTTTGTGTCGTCTGACAATTAAGGGGCCCTTTTACAAAGGTGCACTAAAAAGTGACCTGCGCTACTTTAAGCAGGTGATTTTCCCGTGCACTCAGGTCACCTCGTAGTGTGTCAGCCAAAAAGCTGAATTTCTATTTAATGGCCCGGCACTAAGTCCAAAATTAGCACATGAGCCCTTACTACCTCCTATTTACTTGGTGGTAAGGGCTTCGCTACCCCCGGCATTATGGCTGATTTGGCACTCGTTATCCACATGGTAACCCTTGCACACATTTGTAAAAGGGCCCCTTAATAACCTCACTCTTCATTCTTATTTCCAGATTATTGGTAAATATGTACAGGTCCCTGGAGCATTCATCCTCCTCCACTAAGAGAATTTAACCCTACCTTTTGTTTTTCTATCCTTCAATCAATTCCTAATCCACAGATCATTATCTCCTATCCCATGGGTTTTTTTTTTTTTTTTTTCAGGAGTCTAGATACACTACATCTACCGGAGCAGATTGTTGAGGCAAGATATCCCTTGGCTGAATCCATGTTTGTCTGTGATATTATTCTTCATAATAGTTTACACTATTTTGCCTGACCCTGATTCACCCTGGATCCCCCTGGATCCCTTTTTAAAAATAGGCGTTACCTTGGCCATCCTCCAATCTTCAGGTGTTTCGGATGATTTTAATGTCAGGTTACAGATCACTATCTACAATTTCATATTTGAGTTCTTTGCGTATACCATCCTGTCCTGCTTTAATTTGTTGATTTGGCTCAATACATCTTCCAAGTTCACCAATAATTTTTCAGTTCCTCTGCATCGTTACTCTTGAAAACCATCTGAGGTAGATCTCTTACCTCTTCTTCAGTAAAGACTGAGGCAAGGAATTCATTCAGCCTCTCTGCTATGGCCCTGTACTCCCTGAGCACCCCTTATAATCTAACGGTCCCACAAATTCCCTCATATGTTTTCTACTTTTGATATACCAGAATAAGTTATATAGTTTCTCTTCGTATTCTAGTTTGGCTTTCTTTATCATTGCTTTGCCTCTAACTTGCCACTGCTTATGTTGCTTCTTGTTTTCTTAATTTGGATTTTGTGTTCTTTTGGCTCTAGTAGCCTCTTCCATTTCTCCCTTTAACCATGCTGGCTGCTTTTCTTTCCACCTTTATTAATATGTGGAATAGGGTTTCCAAAATGGAATTTTTAAATAATGTCCATGACAGATTTAACGGTTAGAACTTAAAAAAATTAAATGTTGCTACTGCAGATTTCCTTAGTTACTAAGTAAAATTTGATCATGTTGTGATCACTGTTTCCCAGCGGACCCAACACCAACACCTCTTGTACTAAGTCCTGCATTCCTCTAAGGACTAGATCTAAATTGGCTCCCCCTCTTTTGGTTCCTGGACTAGTTGCTCCAAGAAGTAATCATTTATTATGGGTAGGCATTTTACCTCCCTAGCATTCCCTAATGTGGCATTTATCCAGTCAATATTGTGGTAATTGAAATCGCCCATTATTATACTGTTGCCAAATTTGCTAACTTTTCTAATTTCTGGGAATGGGAATACAGCCCTTTGTGTATAGTCTTTCCCTTCACACATGAAATTTTTATCCATAAAGATTCCATGTTGCTGTCTCTTTCATTCAGAATTTTTATTTTGTTGGATTCAATTCCCTCTTTAGCAACTGCCCCCTCCCCCCACTCCAATTTGATCCACCCTATCATTGGCAACACAGTGTTCGATTGATTGTCCTCCTTTCACTAGGTCTCAGAGATACCTATTATATCTACCTCTTCATTTAGTGCTATATATTCTAACTCTGTTATCTTATTTTTTAGGCTTACAAGTTGACAAGAATAATTTGCAACTTTTGCTCTGCTCTACCCTTAAACTCTCCTGGCTATTCCCTAAATGTCCTGTTATAATAGTATCCCCCCCCCCCTTTCTAATTTAAAAGCTGTTCCGTCTGCTCTTTAAAGACTTTCAACTTTCTGTCTTGTTTAATGTTTCTACCTCCTGATATTCAGTCCATAGTAATCAGTGATTTTAAAACCACTGACCGCCACAGATTGAATCTAACCTAGATATTTAATGCTGGTGGTCATGTCTGGTCACTGGCATTGGATATCCAAGTCTGGAATCTGGGAGTAATGCGGGTGGCGGGTGCTGGCTGATATTCAGTACCAGCACTCGCATAGCTAAGTGGGCAAACATAGGATTGTCTGTTGTGTAGTCCTATTTGCCCACTTAGTTATGTGGGTACCAGCTATATTCAGTGTCGGTGCCCACGTAATTATTGGCTCTTCTCCCACTCTGCTCACAAACCTCCCAGCACTAACCACACAGTGGTCAGAGGGGATATTCAATGGCACTGTGTAGTTAAGTGCTGCTGCATATACAATGAAAGCCCACTGAGTAGGGTTTAAGAGGGCAAAAACCACCTCTGCCCACTTAAACCCAATTGTAGTGCTGTCTAAAAATGTCATACCAATAAAGCTATCTGACTCTGAAACTTCCCACACTCTCAACCAACCCTTCCTTGATTTTTATAACATTGGTTTTGTATGGGGGAAAAAAATTTAAACGCTAAGTTATAGTTTTATCTTTAGGCAATATGATATTTGTATCTGATAAAATAGTTTGAATGATTTTTGTAACGACTAATTCATGTTACAATAGAGATTTGTTAGAAAAATAAAGAGTATATATGTTGCATTTATTAATAAAAACTGTGTTTCCTTCAGGGCTGTGGAGTCTGAAGCAATTTTCGATGGAGTCATTGGTCGGAGTTGGTAAAAGTGTACCAACTCCAGCTTTAAAATAATAATTAAAAAAAACATGATAATTTATGGTAAATTTATCATTATATAGTAACACAGTAAGTGATGGCAGATAAAAACTTGAATGATCCATCCAGTCTGCCCAACAGACTGTTGACTGCTACTACTGTTGATTAAATCAACAATTAATGTGATATTATATACTTTATCACGAGTCTTTCTGAGGCAGAGACAGTAGAAGTCCACCCGGCTCTATCCTTATGTTCCACCTACTGCAGTTACCATCCAAGCCTACTCCAGCCTGTCCAAATCCATCTTGTCATTTGCTGGACCCAGACCATAAAAGTCTGCCCAGCACTGTCCTCAATTCCAGCTACTGAAGTTGCCACTGAAGCCCTTTCCAGTTTATCCTAAACCGGATTTTGCCATATACAGACAGAGACCTATCAAGTCTGCATGGCACCAGCCTTAGTTCTGTACAGGTGGAGTAGCCGGCCAAGCATCACTCATATATCCACCCCTGCAGCCATTTAAGGTGTTTGTTTTTCAAATTTTATTTTGGTTTTCTACCATCTATTTTCTAAATAGAGTTCATCTGTGTTCATCCCACACCTTTTTGAATTCTGTCACTGTTTTTGTCTCTACCCCCTCCCTCAGGCGGGCATTCCAGGCATCAACCACCCTCTCCGTATATATAGTCCATGGATCCAGAAAAAAATTTAAAGCTTAATATCAGTAGGAGTCAGTAAAAAACTAGAGGAGTCAGTCAAAGGTTTGGTGTACTGACTGCACCTCACAGCCCTGGTTTTCTTAGGAACATTTGTGCATCTTTTTTTTTTTCTTGGGGCTACTGGTACTTGTGCAAAAGAATGAAATAACAGTTTATTTTGCCCCTTCTGCTACTCATACTGGCATTATTATATCTTGTTTCAAGGTTTTAATTATTTTATAAGGAGCAGCATAAATTAGAATTAGCATAGATTTCTCTGGCCGATATTCAGAGGGTGGTGGTCAGTGTTTTTTTAAATGCTGTCACCAGCTAAATTAGCCCCATAAATTTAGTGTCGGGCCATATTGGTATTGAATATCTGGGGATAATTCACAGGGCTTTGGCTACCAGAGCTTATTCTAGTCCCGGCTGAATATTGGCCGGGACCCTCAAAATTATTGCTTAGATCCCTGAAATGGAAAGAATCCCCCTACCACCTATTCCCTGAAGATACAACGTAGCCTGGGCCCCATCCCCACCAACCCCTTCCCCCATGGAGCCTCCTAGTGTGACAGCTATTTTGTTGCAATCTGAGACTTGGGCAGGAGCGAGTGAGCATTGCTCCTGCCCATTTACCACCAGTAGGCCCAGGGAGGGTCAGCAGTGGTGAGGCCCCGGGGCTATCTTGCTGTATCTTCGGGACTAAGTGAGAGGGGGATTTGGGCCTGTGGTGGTTTTTTCCATTCTGGGGAGTGGGGGATCGGGACGGGGCAGCCGGAGCTGCTATCCAGAAGATAACTGAGCAACGGCTGATATACAGATCAGTGCCCAGTTACATTCAGTGGCCTGGGCCTGGGCCTCCCCAAATTTCCTCTGGACTCCTGCTTTTGCTGGTGGGGGTCCCCAACCACTGCCAGCTGAAGCGTTGTCCATTGCCAGTGTCCGGTGCTGCCATGTTGCCTGCCCTGCTCTGTCTTCCCCTCACATCCGGCACACTCCTTTTAGTGAAATGAGCATGCTCAATTTCACTAAAAAGAGCATGCAGGACGTGAGGGGAAGGCAATATGACAGCGCCAGAGACTTGACGCTGGATAATGGTTTAGTTGGCAGGGGTTGGGAACCTTCACCAGCCAAGGTATTTGCTGCGGCAGTGGGTGGGGAGCAGCAGGGCAGCGGCGGCGGGGCAGCAGACCAAAATGTGCCCCCCTCCCACCTCACGCTCTGTCCCTTCCCACCATGAGGTCTGGCTACGCCCCTGGTTACATTCACTGCATAAACTTAAGACAACCTTTTTTCTATCCTAACTTTATATGGGTTTCTAGTCAGAGAACTGAATGTTGCCGCTAACTGGCTAGGAGTGGCCTAGTGGTTAGAGCACCAGTCTTGTAATCCAGATCCCGCTGCTGCTCCTTGTGATCTTGGGCAAGTCACTTAACCCTCCATTGCCTCAGGTACAAACTTAGATTGTGAGCCCTCCTGGGAGCTACTACTGAAAAAGGTGTGAGCAAATCTAAAAAAAAAAAAAAAGGTGGCTGCTCTTTCCATACTCTGCTCCCAGCCAGTCCCTTACCTCACTAGTTAGGGGTTGATCTTTAAGAAGTGATATTCAGTGGCACTGTCTGGTTAGGTGTCGCTGAACATTGCCCCGAGCAAGTGATTTGAATGGCACAAGTACCACAGTAAATATTAAAGCATGCATTTTATAGAAATAGTTCTGTCAAATGTAAAACTCTAAAAAGGTTAAGAGTTGAGAATTGTATTAAAGCAAAGTTCAATATCTGCTACCATGGATAAGGGAAGTTTAGGGGCTCATTTTCAAAAGAGAAAAATGTCTCTGAAAAATATCCAAATCGTGATTTTTGAAACTCGGATTTGAGATGGGGTTTTTTTGGGGTTTTTTTCTGCAGTGCATCCAAATCACAAGGGGGCCTGTTGGGGGCAGGATTTGGGCATTTCCAAAACTTGGATGTTTTTCTGCCATAATGGAACAAAGCAAAAATATCTAGGGCTGAAAGATAGATGTTTTGGACTAGATCGGTTTCAATCATGCCTAACTCACAAAAAGGTGCCCTAATTGATGAGCTGGCCACTGGATAATCAGGCATGACCCCATCTTACTCCCCCAGTGGCCACTGACCCCCTCCCATCCCCCAAAGAAGTGAAAGAAACAGTACATAGCAGCCTCAATGACAGCTTCAGATGGTATGGCCAGTCTTATTAAAGCGTCAACAGGACCCTGGAGTTGCTTAGTGGTCGGTGCAGTGCACTATAGAGAAGTGGACCCAGGCCCATATTCCACTTAACTGGTTCACATGTGGTGGAAAGTGTGAGCCCTCCAAAACCCATAAAAACATCTACATATAGGTGACACCTACAGGCATAGGGGCTATTGTAGTGGCTAGAGTACAGTTGGTTTTTGGAGGGCTCACCATACAATATAGGGGGATAATGGTGAGATGTGTACCTGGAACCTTTTATGTGAAGTCCACTGCTGGGATGTCTGTGTGACCAATCTGCTAAGAATGCTAGCCCCCCATACATCCTAATGGTTTGTTTTTGTGCGTTTTTCCTTTGGATTTTTTTTGTCTGAAAATGGTCCTAAAAGACTCACTGAGCACAATAACTTCTAACAAATGGCCATTTTCAAAACAAAAAGTTGGATGTTTTTCTGGTTTGAAAAGGCTATGTTCGCTACTGGATTTTTGGATATTTCTCCTAAAATCAGATTTAAATGTCATATCAAAAATGCCCCTCTTAATGTAAAAACAAAGTTGATTAAAATGGTTTTAAAGATATTTTTTAAAGTTGAGGTTTGCAGCTCTGCCTAAAAGATTGAGAGCTCTTCTCCGATTGGCTGCACTGCTCAGATCTTTCAAAATAGGGTTATGGTTGGACCCAAGGCACTGGATACACCAAGAATGTATATCTGTACCTGAGATGGTCCAGTTGCCCTGAGTACAATGTTTGAAGGGACCTGACTGGCCACCAGGGTTGGGTGGGCATCCATGGAGAGGGAAATCTTGGACACATCATTCTCGGGTGATTATTTAGGTGAAGTAATGACATCCATACTATAAAGTTTATGTCAGCAGGCCTCAAAACACATTATCAAATAGAGGGAGGCCCACTTGAAAGGAAAAGTTATTCTAAGAGCTATCTACAATAAAAGAGGTGTGCGAATATGCTGCTGTATCGGTACTGAAGATATCAAGATACAATGGCAGCACCCTTTTCCCGGTATTATAGCTGACCCTTCTAATATTGGGAAAATCTTTTGTTAATATTTAAATCTTTTTTTATTGAACCAGAGTGCAACTTTGAACAAGTACATTACTTCGCAAGGTACATTTACAGAGTATCTGTAGTTCAACTAGAATAAAATACATGTATACATTTATACAATTTTCCCCCCTCCTCTACCCCACCCTCTACTCTCCCCCCTCCCTCCCCCTCCCACCCTCTCCTTCTTTGTTGCCGGTTACGGAGAAGGGAACCTCCCCATTCAGGCTAGGCTGTTCACATATTTAGCAGGTGGCTACAGGTCCTAGAGGGTAAAGTGTCCAGAAAAGGGCCCCATCTGGTACAATAGTCTTTATATGCTTGGGAGTCATTCTCCCTTAGCATCCCTCTCTCAGCTTTCAAAAGATGTACCATCTGCATTCTCCATTTCTGGAGAGATGGGCCAGTTGTAGAGAGCCAGTCCATCAAGATAGTCTTTTTAGCGATTAACGTGGCCTGTTTCACAAAGTTCACTCCTCCTATTTGGCTGGGCTTGCCAAATAGGAGGAGTGGGGTGTAGATCCAGCTCGTCGACCACATCCAATAAATCTGTCGTAACAAAGTTGTCCAAAACCTTGTCAGCCCTGGGCAAGTCCAAAACATATGCCCCAAAGTTGTGCCCTCTCCTTTACATTTTGGGCATGCACCATCTGAAGAAGTGCCCATGTGGAATGCCCAGCTCGGGGGTGTATAGAGTCTGAATGCAAATCGATATTGTAACTCCCAGTGATCCGAAAATGGAGATACTTTATAGGCTGCTAGTACATGCTCTTTAAATAAGCTTGGGGATACTTCCACTGAAAGGTCCCTTTCCCATTCTCCAGCGTATCTTTTGTAGTCCGATTCTGAGATGGTGTCCTTGATGTGTTGTAAATGGTATCTCAGGGGAACTTTTTGTTGGGAACCTAGAGAGAAAGCCGAGGGTAGCTCCTCTTGCACATCTTCAGTTAGAGGCTCCCACGGTAGGCTTTTAACATAGTGGAATAATGAAAATAATCTCCAGAAGCGAGAAGACTGAGTTCCTGCAGTTTTGTAAATGAGTAGAGTTTTCCATCTCGGGTTAAGATCTGTTGTAAATACTCCATGCCTCGGTCTTTCCATTTGTTAAAGATCTTATATAGCTGTCCTGGAGGGAATTTGGGATTCCCGCATATCGGCAACATCGGGGTCACTCTAGGGGAGAAACTGTGTAGTCTACATATCCAGTTCCAGGCTTTTTGCGCTGGCGGCAAAATATTAGAAATGTTCAGTAATGGCGAAACCTCCCCTCTGATTCCGTGGAGTGAGCTGATAAAATGATATGGTTCAAACAGCTGTAGCTCTATATTTGTTGCTGAAAAGTCCGTGGATTGGCGGAACCAGTCGTTAATGTGTCTCATTGCACTTGCAACCATTATATGCCTCACACTCAACAAGCCCAGTCCTCCATATTCCCTTGGGATATACATCGTTTCCAGGGGCAGTCTCAGTTTCCTCCCCCGCCACAAGAACTTTGGCAGCACCACATTCAGGTGTCTCTCATCTTTATTGGACAGATATATTGGCAGAGTTTGGAATGTATACAACCAACACGGAATAATCATCATGTTATAGAGCCCAAGAAGGGAGATGGGAAATACCTGCCACTGACTTAGTTTCCTTGTCAGGTCAGTCAATAGTTTCTGCACATTAGACTTGTATAGCCTACTCAGGTCTCGGGGGATTTGCACACCTAGATATTTAATCTCTGCCTCTGCTTGCTGCAATGAGTAATCCTCAGGACTAGCACCAACATCTGGGTGATGCAGCCTCATGATTTGGGACTTAAACTAACCTTAAACCCTGATATGACACTAAAGAGATCTATCTCTTCCAACAAGGCCGGTAGTGAAGATCCTGGGGAGGTGGATATTATCAGTAGGTCCCCAAAGTCTTCACCCTCTCACCTCCCACCTTCACCCCTGCGATCCCCCCTCCTTTCTGCAAACATCTTAGCAATAGCTCAATTGAAAGCAAAAAAAGAAGAGGGGATGGGCGCATCCCTGTCTTGTGCCTCTTGCTATTGAAAATTGCTGCGTTCGGGTTCCATTAATGAGCACCGCAGCTTGGGGATTTGAGTATAGCGCGCTGATAGCTTCGTACGCCCATCCCTAATTCCAATACGCCTTAGCACTGCAAACATGTAGTCCCAGCCCACTTTATCAAATGCTTTCTCAGCATTGCCTCCCAACCTTTGAACTGATACTGGGCCATAGCCAATAACAACCGCCGTACGTGCGGAGTTGCGGACAAACCCCACTTGTTCTGGTCCTATGAATCTTGGTAGTAGCCCCTGGATTCTGTTGGCCAACAATTTAGCTAGGATTTTAACATCTACATTAATTAAAGATATTGGCCTATAGGAGCCCGCTTGGTCCTCCGGTCTCACAGATTTATGAAGTAAGGTGATTAATGCGTCATTCGCATAAAGGGGAAACTGGCCTTGTTCTACCACCTCCTTGAAATAAGAGTGTAGCGGCCCTACAACAGATAGGCTCAGGATTTTATAGAACTCACTTGTGAAGCCGTCTGGTCCTGGAGCAGAGTGAGTGGGCAGGGATTTCATTATTTCTTGTAGTTCTTTCCCTGTTATGGGCTTATTTAGCTCATCTACCTCCAACTCCATTATCTTGGTCATTCCAGCTTTCCTTAAGTAACTCTCTACTGCCTTCAGGGAAGGGGGAGCTTGCAACTTGTACATCTCACTATAAAACTGCTGAAATATTGCTGCTACCTCCTCTCTTCCATTTTGGATCTTCCCTGCTCGGTCCCTTACCACTACGATCGCTCTTGATCCAACCCAAGACTTGACCACCCTCGCAAGCATTGCTCCCGCCTTATTTCCATATCTCTGCAAGTTATATTTCCTAAACACTAGAGCTTTAGAAGCCCTTTCATGGAGCAGAGAGTTTAATGCTATTTGCATTGTGTGCATTTGCTCCCGCGAGTATTTAGATGGGGCAGCCATGTATCTACGCCTTGCTTTCTTGAGCTTTTCTTCCAGGTTAAGGATCACCCCAGTTATTCGGCGAGCTCTTTTTGCTGTATACACAATTACTGCTCCCCTGAGGATAGCCTTGGCAGCCTGCCAAAATAAAGTCGGTTGCCCCTTATGTTCTTTATTATGTCGCTCATACTCATCCCAACTATCTATTAGGTATCGTTTAAAGTCTGGGTCTGAAGCTAAATACAATGGGAAGCGCCATCCCACCCCTCTCCCTCTAGAGTCTTGGTCCTCCAGGTCCAACCAAACCATGGAGTGGTCTGTTATCTCCTCGGGTCCTATCTCTACTGCTCCTACACAGGGAAACACTCTACGGTCCATCAGGATGTAATCGATGCGCGACAGCGTCCCGTGAGCCCGCGAGAGATGGATGTAGTCACGCTCCCCCGGGTGCAAGGCACGCCACACATCGATCACATTTAGAGTCTGCGCCAGCTAGGAGAGTGCCCTAGACCCCGACCCTCCTCTAATCGCCCGCCTAGAAGTGGAGCAGTCCATTACGGGGTCAGCCACTAAATTAAAGTCGCCCATCACCATAAGTGGTAAAGAGTTATGTTGAAGGCATTTTGAGTGATATGATCATAGAAAGATCTATCATAAAGGTTTGGGCCATATACTGCTACCACCAGGTACTCAATATACTTTAACCATAAGTGAACAATCACAAATCGCCCATGGGGGTCCTCCTCTATTAATTTTGTCTTAGCTACCAGTATTTTCCGAGCTAGGATTGCTACCCCACTACGCCTGCCCTCCGCCAATGCCCTGTGCACTTCCCCCACCCAGGATCTTTTCAGCTTTTGATGTTCCTCTGCAGTTAGCCTCGTCTCTTGGAGACAGACCACATCAGCCTTGTGTCTCTTTAGTGCCTGCAGAATCTTGGCCCTTTTGATGGGTGATGTTATGCCACCTACATTCCACGTTATAAACCTAACCCGGGTCCTCCCTCCCATTAAAGCAAATGATTACCCCATAGAGCTGTAATTCATGATAGGAGGGGATCCCCAGTGCCCAGCTCCATCGAAGTCCCCCAAATTTGCTAGCAGTTACATCTTGGCTTAATCCCCTTCTCTTGTCCCCTGTTAAACCCCCCTCCCTCTCCCCTCCATATCTTCCCCTCCCCCCTCTCCTCTCCCCCCAACAGCCCCATTTAACCTAGCATTCTCCTTTCGCAACATTACTAGGAGAACAAGGATCTAGCTATGCAGGGCACTCCCCTCCCCCCTCCACCTTCTTACTGACCCTTCCTTATAATGTCTATGGGACCACAACAGTCTTTAACCATGTGAATTCTTACAATCTCAAACTTTCTCGCATTCCATAAAGATTGCACCTCTGCCAAATTGTCCCTGGAACTCTCCGTCGTCTCAAGCCTGGCAGATTCACTCCATCTAGTATCATAGATTTCTCCACCCAGCTGGCACTTGGGTTTTCAGCTCTGTCCAAGAGGTGCTGGTGGTTCACCCTGTACCCAAGCTTGGGCTTCTTCCGGGGTTTGGTAGGTCTTCCATCCACCCTCTGCCAAAACTTTAAGTGGGCTGGGTATAGCAGCATAAACCTTTGGTTTCTCCTGGCCAGCTGCTTGCAGATCAGACCAAAAGCCCTCCTGCGTTCTTGTAGGGCAACAGAATAGTCCTGAAAAATCTTGACTCCCGATCCATCAAAAGTTAAAGTGTCCCTCTTTGCCCGAGCGCCGCTCAGGATTTCCTACTTATGTAAAAAGTTGTGTACTTTAATGATGACTGCTTGGGGCCGGTTTCCAGCGTTAGGCTTCCTTCCCAGCCTATGTGCTCTTTTAGGCATAGAGGGCCTGCGCTATCTGAAAGCGCAAATTCTAATTTGAGCCAGCGTTCAAGTTGAGTGGGCAGTGAGCGGTCTGATACCGATTCTGGAATGCCTATAAAGCGGAGGTTTGACCTCCGAGAGCAGTTTTCGAGATCATCTATATGTTGCGCTTGCGATTTAAGAGCTAATTGAAGATCTTTTATAAGCACGTCCTTGCCTGCTGCTGAGTCCTCCAAGTCAGACACCCGCACTTCTAGCTTGCTTGTCCTCCGTGTCGTCTCTCCCAACAGTGTCTCAACACCTGCCAGCTGTTCAGATAGCTTATTCAGCTGAGGGTCTAACACGGATTTCACCGCTTCCGTTATTTGTTGCAGTTGGAGGTGGTGGAACTTCGGCGGGGACTCTGGAGTGGGGCTCGGCGCCATTTTGGATTCGACAGGCCCACGCTGTTTCTCTGCTTCTTTCTTCACCACTCTGCCTGGCATTGTTCTAGTTTCTCGTAGCACAAAGTGGTCCATCAGTAGCTACACGAACGTATCGTATCAGATTCGCTCTTGTTTTGTATTCGTTTTTTCTACTTGAAGGAAGGGGAGCCCTGGAGAGAAAGAAAATGTGTCAACTGCAGGGAGGGTAGGGAGGGATTGTGTGGCTGCAAGATCATCTGTCCAAGGAGAACTATCGTTACAGGTAAGCAACTTATATTTCTCCATGGACACACAATTGAAGACTCCCAAGCTACACAGGTAACAGTTGAAATATAAAACACTGAAAATTGTAAAAGAAACTGGTACCTGTGGCAGGAGGAGGTGGTAGTTGACGCCTCATACGCTGGAATACAAGACTGCCTGTCCAAAACTTGATGCAGCAGAGGAGGCAGTATTGATGCAGTAATGTTTGGTAAACGTATGCATCGTTTACCATGTTGCTGCCCTGCAGATGTCTTGTAAATGAGCCATTGTGGCAGCCATGGCCCTCAGATGGTGAGCAGTTATACAAGGAACTTCAGTGGACACTCCTGGAAGCTTATAGCACAAAGCAATGCATTTCGCAATCCACTGTGATAAGGTCCCCTTGGTTACCGGCTTTGGATCGTCATGATGATCTGTAACATACATTCTGAGGAATTGCTTCAGGCTTTGATTGACATGTTCCGTCTGACCGTTGGACTGAGAGTAATATCCTTAGGAGAAAGTTAGCTTCACCCAAAGGACCTGATTCAAGGCTCACCAAAACTTAGACACAAATTGCACTCCACGGTCAGATGTGATCGATTCTGGTAGGCCATGGAGACAAAAGGTAGACGTGATGAAATGTTGATCAAGTTTCACAGCTGATGGAATGGGTACAAATTGTGCCATTTTACAAAACCGGCCTACCGCAACCCAAATGGCTGTGTGTCCTTCAATTGTAGGGAGGTCAGTGTATATAGTCCATGGCTATATGGGTTCATGGTTTCTCAGGCACTGGTAACAGCATGAGGAGACCCTGGGGTCTTTGCCGATCAGCCTTATCAGCCGGACAAGCAGCAACAAATTCTTACACATCACCAAAACTTCTGGGAAATGAACCGCTTAGTCCCCAAGATACCAGGATGTCCAGCAATTCAAGAGGCATGACCCCACCGAAGTATTCCTTCTCTCAACCAAGGTGATACTGCAAGCATCATAGCTGGAATAATGGCAGCAGGTTCAATCACATGTTGTAAGGATTCGTCTTCAAGGTCCAGCTCCAAGGATCTAGAGAGAGCATCCGCCTTGGTATTCTTCTCCGCCGGGAAGTGGAAGCGGGAGAAAAATCATGCCCAACGGGCCTGTCAGGGATTCAATCTTTTTGTTCACGCAGGTAAACCAAGTAAATACTGTGAAAGGTTCTTGGGCCCCTTCCAAAAGGTGTCGCCACTCCTCTAATAGCAAAGAGTTTCTGATCACCTATGGCATAATTCTTCTCGGCTGGGGTATATTTCTTGGAGAGAAAGGCACAGGGGAGAAGTTTCCCGCTAGAGTGGACCTGAGACATAATTGCCCCTGAGCCAACCGATGAAGCATCCACTTCCACAAAAAATGTCCTGGCCGGATTAGGTTGTTGTACCACTGGCGCCACAACAAAAGCCCGTTTAAGATTTTCAAATGCTTCATAAGCCTCTGGTGACCAATTACGGGCATTCTTTCTGGTCAGAGTAATCAGTGATGAATAATTTTGGATAAACTGCCTATAATAATTTGCAAATCCCAGGAAGCATTGCAACGCTTTACGCTCAGTGGGCTGTTGCCACTGCAAATTTGCGGTAAATTTATAGGGATCCAGCCATAGTCCTTGGGTCAAAATAATATATCCAAGGAAATGCAGTTCAGATTGATGAAGCTCACATTTCTCTAGTTTCAAGTACAATTGGTTCTCTCTTAGCCGTTGCAATACGGTCTTCAAATGTTCATAATGATCCTCCGCTGATCTAGAAAATATTAGGATATCATCTAGATAGACCATTACGAATTTATATAGGAGGTCTCTGAAAATGTCATTCGTGAAAGACTGGAAGACAGCTGTGCCATTAGCCAGGCCAAAGGGCATCACCAGGTATTCATAGTGCCCGTCGCGGGTGTTAAACACAGTGTTCCATTCATCACCCTCTCGGAGGTTATAGGCCCCTCTCAGATCCAATTTGGAGAATATCTGGGCTCCTTGAAGATGGTCAAACATCTCATAAATCAGGGGTAAAGGATATTTGTCCTTCCTCTTAATCACAATACATGGGCGCAACCCACCATCTTTCTTCTGCACAAAGAAAAAAACCAGCACCCGCTGGCGATTTTGAGGGACAAATGAACCCTCGAGCAAGATTGTCCTGTATATACTGGGTCATGGCTTCTGTTTCAGCACTAGACAGAGGATACACACAGCCACAAGGGGGTTCAGCTCTGGGTATTAATTCAATGGCACAATCATAGGAGCAATGAGGAGGCAATGTCTCCGCTCGTTGCTTGGAGAAAATATCTTTATAAGACTTATACAGTGGTGGAAATAAGTATTTGATCCCTTGCTGATTTTGTAAGTTTGCCCACTGACAAAGACATGAACAGCCCATAATTGAAGGGTAGGTTATTGGTAACAGTGAGAGATAGCACATCACAAATTAAATCCGGAAAATCACATTGTGGAAAGTATATGAATTTATTTGCATTCTGCAGAGGGAAATAAGTATTTAATCCCTCTGGCAAACAAGACCTAATACTTGGTGGCAAAACCCTTGTTGGCAAGCACAGCGGTCAGACGTCTTCTGTAGTTGATGATGAGGTTTGCACACATGTCAGGAGGAATTTTGGTCCACTCCTCTTTGCAGATCATCTCTAAATCATTAAGAGTTCTGGGCTGTCGCTTGGCAACTCGCAGCTTCAGCTCCCTCCATAAGTTTTCAATGGGATTAAGGTCTGGTGACTGGCTAGGCCACTCCATGACCCTAATGTGCTTCTTCCTGAGCCACTCCTTTGTTGCCTTGGCTGTATGTTTTGGGTCATTGTCGTGCTGGAAGACCCAGCCACGACCCATTTTTAAGGCCCTGGCGGAGGGAAGGAGGTTGTCACTCAGAATTGTACGGTACATGGCCCCATCCATTCTCCCATTGATGCGGTGAAGTAGTCCTGTGCCCTTAGCAGAGAAACACCCCCAAAACATAACATTTCCACCTCCATGCTTGACAGTGGGGACGGTGTTCTTTGGGTCATAGGCAGCATTTCTCTTCCTCCAAACACGGCGAGTTGAGTTCATGCCAAAGAGCTCAATTTTTGTCTCATCTGACCACAGCACCTTCTCCCAATCACTCTCGGCATCATCCAGGTGTTCACTGGCAAACTTCAGACAGGCCGTCACATGTGCCTTCCGGAGCAGGGGGACCTTGCGGGCACTGCAGGATTGCAATCCGTTATGTCGTAATGTGTTACCAATGGTTTTCGTGGTGACAGTGGTCCCAGCTGCCTTGAGATCATTGACAAGTTCCCCCCTTGTAGTTGTAGTTTCTAACCTTCCTCATGATCAAGGATACCCCACGAGGTGAGATTTTGCGTGGAGCCCCAGATCTTTGTCGATTGACAGTCATTTTGTACTTCTTCCATTTTCTTACTATGGCACCAACAGTTGTCTCCTTCTCGCCCAGCGTCTTACTGATGGTTTTGTAGCCCATTCCAGCCTTGTGCAGGTGTATGATCTTGTCCCTGACATCCTTAGACAGCTCCTTGCTCTTGGCCATTTTGTAGAGGTTAGAGTCTGACTGATTCACTGAGTCTGTGGACAGGTGTCTTTCATACAGGTGACCATTGCCGACAGCTGTCTGTCATGCAGGTAACGAGTTGATTTGGAGCATCTACCTGGTCTGTAGGGGCCAGATCTCTTACTGGTTGGTGGGAGATCAAATACTTATTTCCCTCTGCAGAATGCAAATAAATTCATATACTTTCCACAATGTGATTTTCCGGATTTAATTTGTGATGTGCTATCTCTCACTGTTACCAATAACCTACCCTTCAATTATGGGCTGCTCATGTCTTTGTCAGTGGGCAAACTTACAAAATCAGCAAGGGATCAAATACTTATTTCCACCACTGTACATGGCTGGTAACATTAAATTTACTTGAAACAAGGGAAGTAACGGTGGTAGCGGAAAGACCTTGTCCAAACAGGCTTTATAGCAGGCTGGCCCCAAGCTGACAACTGACCCAGCTCCCAGTCGATGCAGGGGTTCTGGCAGACATGTGCACATAAAATATGATTTTCTTATGTAGAATTCCAACCTGTGTCATAGGCACGGTTCTAGCCCGTAAAACTCCTTGAACTAGACCCAATGCCGCTGACACGGAGATGGGATGAGGTAGCCTTCCTAGCCTTGATAATTGAACAGCTAGGCATAGAAAAGACAGGGAAGAATGAGACCCTTGCCTTCCTCTTGTTGTGTGATCAGAGACCATAATTTCCAACCTTTACTTAGAAGACAGGGAACAGTGAGACCCTAGCCTTCCTCGATGTGTGATCAGAGATTAGGGTAAGAATAAGCAGTAATCTGTGAAACCAAAAATATTCATAGTGTCTCTATCTTGATTCCTCACTTAAGCATCCCTTACACCTTTTTCTACACCTAGATCATTCATTTTAGCCTGTAATTTCAATTCTATTCTTCTCCATATCTATGTCCAAAGCACAGGATGTTCAAATAACTGTCAACAACAGAGAAGCAAATGATAATTAAACTGTCTTAACCGCCACATATATGGCTAATTCCTAAATCTCAATTCTGGGATTATAAAGGAAAAGGACTCAACTTCATTTTGATAGTAGTTTTGGATATTACCAAGCGCTTTCATGCAGGAAAGTCAGTTTCTCAAGAAATTCGATCTTATTCAACTACAATAGAATGTATGCCTGTAGGGCAAACGGCTGAGAGTATGGGCATCATGTTGCAGGATAATGACTGAACAGCTAGGCACTGATGCTGCCGATTTTGAAATGTGTCCTTTATATATTTTGAATCACCTCGCTTCTTTTCTTCATCATTGTTACAGAAATCTTTTCTTTTTCTTTTTCATTTCATTCAGTCATATCACCTAACTTTCAACCTTCACTTTCCTGTACATAGAGAAGACAGGGAATAATAATAATTATTATTATTTATTTCATTTGTACCCCGCGCTTTCCCACTTCAATAATGAGACTCTAGCCTTCCTTGATGTGTGATCAGGCTTATAGAGTAAGAATAAGCAGTAATCTCTGAAACCAAGAATATTCTGTCATGGTGTCTCTATCTTGATTCCTCACTTAAGCATAGAGGTTTAACTGCATCCCTTCCACCTTTTTCTACACCTAGATCATTCATTTTAGCCTGTAATTTCAATTCTATTCTTCTCCATATCTATGTCCAAAGCACAGGATGTTCAAATAACTGTCAACAACAGAGAAGCAAACTATAATTAAACTGTCTTAACCGCCACATATATGGCTAATTCCTAAGTCTCAAAGGTTGATTCTGGGATTATAAAGGAAAAGGACTCAACTTCATGTTGATAGTAGTTTTGGATATTACCAAGCGCTTTCATGCAGGAAAGTCAGTTTCTCAAGGAATTCGATCTTATTCAACTAGAATAGAATGTATGCCTGTAGGGCAAACAGCTGAGAGTATGGGCATCATGTTGCAGGATAATGACTGAATAGCTAGGCACTGATGCTGCTGATTTTGAAATGTGTCCTTTTTTTTTTTTCCTTTATTTTTATGTGCTCAATACACAAAAGTAAACAGTAAATGCCACAAAGGCAAACCTTCAATATATAAGTTACTAGCAAAGTTGTGCTAGTAACTTCAGTCACTCATGCAACCTCCCACTTATACAAACCAAATCTCATCTGTCACACTCCATCCAATCTCACACGTCCCCTCCCCCTCCCTCCCTCCATTCGCTTGAGGTAATCTCATGAGGCAAGTATGCCTATACACTTGTTCCATAACTGAGCGTAATAGCGGTTAGCTAGTCTAGGAGTCTAGGAGAATTAGAGTAGGTCCGCCTTTCATAATTACCCACTTCCCTCATTTTTGCCCTCCACACCTCCCCCAAACACCACATCAGCAGAGATGTCTCTCTGCTCCTTCCGAACCAGGAGCAGAGAGACATAGAGGAATTGCCTACAAGGTAATGTCAGCCCCTGGGTCAATAACAGAAAGAAGAGTGGCATAGTCCCATTCCAAGGTTCTCTGCAGGACAGCCGTAAACACTTTAAATGCTTCATTCCACAATAGAAGGGCCGGACACTCCAAAAAGGAATGTAAAAACGTACCTTTCTGAGTCTTACACTTATTACATTGATCATCTACCCATAATCCCATTCGGGCCCCTTTAACTTTAGATATGTATGCTCTGTGTAATATCTTATATTGTGTTTCTTGTAGTGCAGCTGAATGTACCATCCGAAATAGTGTATAAAACAAAGTCCCCATTGTTTGCCCTGTGTACTCAGTTCCCAATTCCTTGTTCCACCAACCTGCCAGTGCCTCCATATCCGTCAAGGGCCTATTCTTAACCAAGAGTTTGTACCAAGTAGATAGACTATTGAGCTGATTGGGCATGTTAAGAAGGATCTGATCAAGAAGACCCCAGGACCACGTATCCCCGTGTTGAGTTCGTAGAGAGGACCAATAATGCCTAACTTGTAAATATTGCAATAAATTAGTGTTAGTGATCCTTCACCTCACTAAAAGTAAAAAACGTATCCTGTCGGTCCGTGCACAGCTGCCCCAAGATCCTGCACCCCTTGTCCTCCCATTGAGAAAAAGTAGAGTGTCCCATGCCCGCCGGAAACGCTTCATTACCCACTATACTCAAGTACGGGGATGCATCCGGGGTTCTCCCCTGGAACTCTCTCCAGCATACCCATGCCCTCCTCAAAGGCCTTAAGAAACCCAATTTACTGGCAATAGGAGGGTTGCTACTAGATCTCATATGCAACAAGTTAAAAAAAAACCATGGGGCACACCAATCCACCAGCCCCGCCCTGGGCAAAAAAATGACAACATCCTCCCACCCCTTCGTACACAAAGCGCACCAAAGCAGCCACATTGTACAGACGTAGGTCCAGGAGGCCTATCCCTCCTATCTTTTTATTTAGGGCCAGTTTATTTTATCCGCTCTTCCCTTCATAACACCCATATGGGCGCAGCCTGCAAAGGATATAAAATCTTGGGTAACATAGAGGCATATTTTCAAAGCACTTTGGGAGGCTAAGTTCCATAGGTTTCTATGGAACTTTGGGAGGCTAAGTGCTTTGAAAATGAGCCTGATAATCATTTTCACCAAAGCCATCCTGCCCATAAGGGACAGCGGTAAGTCCTTCCATTTATCACAAAGCTTTTTAACTCTATCCAGAGGGTCAATCACATTTTGCTTATGAAATTTAGCATTGCTAGCACTGAGGAAGATTCTACTATTATTTCATGGACCAACTGCAGGGGGAGCCCCGCAATTCCCGGGTCCCCCGCTACACCGGACAGGGGCAAAACTTCCGACTTAGAGCAGTTAACCTTTAGCCCCGATATGTCCCCGAAGTCTTCTAGAAGGGAGAGTACTTTTGGCAGGTCTCTAGCTACGTTAGCTACAGCAATATATCATCTGCAAAAAGGTTTACCCGCAACTTTCTGCTTCTTATTCTGATTTCTCGAATATCTCCACTACAACGTAATGCTGTGGCTAACGGCTCAATTGCTAACACAAAAAGAATATGGGACAGGTGGCACCCCTACCTTGTGCCCCTATGCTATGCAAAATGATCCGTGAGCCTACCATGTCTATCCCCACCAAGGCCTCCAACCCCCCTTCCCCTTTACATTCCTGAACAGCCATTAAGACCCGTACAATATTAATCGAACTACATCTCCGCGGCACAAAGCCCACCTGGTCTTCATGTATCAAACCAGGGAGCTCTTGATTTAGCCGCCTAGCCAGTATAGAGGCTTAACATCCTGGTTTAATAATGAGATAGGGCGATAGGAACCCATTTTGGGTCTGATCCTTACCAGGTTTAGGTATAAGTACTACATGTGCCAAATTATTCTGCAGACTGAGGCCTTGTTCCACCAACCCATTAAACCATTCTCTCAGAGGCGATACCACCAAGTCGGCCAAGATACGATAATATTCCGGTCCATATCCATCGGGTCCTGGAGCCTTAGTTAATCGTAGTGCCTTGATACCCAGTTTAACCTCATTATCCTCAATGGGGGCATTTAACAAAGTCAACTGCTCTCTCGCAAGCCTGGGAAGCTGCACGTGACGCAGAAAATCATCACACTGAATGGCGTCAAAATCCCTAGCCTTATATAGAGAGCTATAGAATTGTACAAATTGCTGTTCAGTTTGAGATGTGGCGGAATGCAGCTGTCCTCCATCATCCTTAATACTCGAGATAATTTGCCGTTTACGTGCAGGTCGCACTAGATTGGCCAGCAACTTGCCTGCCTTATTGCCCCATTTAAACAAACAACACCTCTGGAAATAAATATCTTGCTCGGCCCGTTGATTTAAGAGGTCATCTATTTGCTTTCTAAGCTTAAGCAGGTCTGATTTATTTGCCTCAGTCATGTGAATCATATGTGTTCGCATCGTCTGATGGTACTCCCTTGAGAGGCGTAAGAGCTCCTCCTCCCTCCACTTCTTTCTCCCCGCTGTGTATGCGATAATATGTCCCCGCATAACTACTTTAGATGCCTCCCAGTACGTATCAGCGGCAATATCCGGCGTTTGATTGTAAGTTTGATATTCTAACCATCTAGTACACAGAAATTCATGAAATCCCCTGTCATTATACAATGCAGGGGAGAATCTCCACATCCACTCCCCGCTCCCATCCCCCCAGACCACTGTCATCTCAACGGCTTGATGATCACTCAGAACCTGATCTACTATATGCACTCTTGATATTTTGGAGATCAAGGAGACATCAGCCAACAAATAATCTAATGTAGAATAAACTCCATGTGGATGGGAGTAAAATGTGAACTCCTGATCGTGTGGGTGCAGAAGCCTCCACATATCCATTAACCTAACTGAGAGGATACAAAATTGACTCCCCTACCTGCTTATTTTTGAAAGAGAAAAACGCCTATAGTGCGACATAAATCGGGAGATAGACCTTTATCTCGCAAAGGCGCCCAAATCGGTATAATCGAAAGCCGATTTTGGGCGTTTCCAACTGCACTCCGTCGCGGAAACGAATAAAGTTCATGGTGGGGTGTCGGAGGCATGGTGGAGCGGAACTGGGGCGTGGTTATCAGCCGAGGAGAGATGGGCGTCTTTAGCTGATAATCGAAAACAAAAAGGCGTTTTGACCGCGATTTTGGGTCACTTTTTTTGGACCCTTTTTTTTCACGAACAAGTCCCAAAAAAGTGCTCCAACTGCCCAGATGACCACTGGAGGGAATCGGGGATGACCTCCCCGGACTCCCCCAGTGGTCACTAACCCCCTCCCACCAAAAAAACCGCACTTTAAAACTTTTTTTCCAGCCTGTATGCCAGCCTCAAATGCCGTACCCACTTCCATGACAGCAGAATGTGTTCGATCCTCTCACAGCCTTTCCCTGGGTCAGATGTGGCTCTCGGGTGCAGTACAGGGTCACATCAGCATTGCATTGTGGTGAGTGTAGGGTATTGGGCTCTGTGATTTCACTAGCTTGTGTTACAGTCTCACAATGGTGGTAGTTGGTAGGTGCTTTTCCCCCTGCCTACTGGGTCAGAGTGTGCCCTGTTGTGTTTCCTGTTGTAGTCCATGCGGTAGTGGCCATTTTTGTAAGCCGGTTTTAGTTCCCTTTCCTGTGTTAGCCACGTTACAGAACTTAGTTCTTCCCTTGAATGTGGCTAAAAGAGGGCATTGTACAGCATTCTGCCAGCTCTGACCTACTGCTCATCTCAGTACCAGGGAGACTCGTTGCCAGTGGGGCACAACCTCTGATCTGCAGTTAACTGTGAGTAAACGCGGTTATTCCAATAAAGGACGTTTTTGGAGAGATTAGTGTTCAGGTGTCAACTGGTGTGCCAGAGTGTATGCAGGTCCCTGGAGCACCTTTAGTGGGTACCGCAGTACACTTCAGCCAAGGCTTATCCCCCCCCCCCCCCCACCTGTAATACTTGTGCTGGTAAATGGGAGGCCTCCAAAACCCACTGTACCCACATGTAGGTGCCCCCCTTCACCCCTAAGAGCTATGGTAGTGTTGTACATTTGTGGGTAGTGGGTTTTGGGGGAGGGGGTTGGGAGCTCAGCACCCGTGGTAATGGAGCTATGCCTGTGGGAGCTTTTTCTGAAGTCCACCGCACTGACCTAGGGTGCCCAGTTGGTGTCCTGGCATATCAGGGGGGCCAGTGTACTACCTATCCTGGCCCCTCCCATGACCAAATGGCTCGAATTAGGATGTTTTTGAGCTGGGCGTTTTTAGTTTCCATTATCGCTAAAAAAAAACAAACGCCCAGCTCATAAATGTCAATTTTTTTTGAAAATACGGTTCGGCCCGCCCCTTCACGGACCCGTTCTCGGAGATAAACGCCCATGGAGATAAGCGTTTCCATTCGATTATGCCCCTCCACGTCTCCCAAGCTCTCCCCCCTTAGGCTTTCCTGGCTTACAATCTATAGATGGATTAGCTACAAGGTTAAAATCTCCTCCCATAATAAGTGTATACTCAGAGTAAGGGACCACCTTCGCCACCAATTCCGAGAAAAATTTATGGGAGTATAGATTAGGTCCATAGACATTACAAAGGAGGAGCCTCCTTACCCACAACTCTGCAAACGCTAAAACATATCTGCCCTCTTTGTCCTGTATTACTTTGTGAATATGAAAAGGTAATTGCTTATGTAGTAAAATGGCTACCCCCCTTTGCCTAGAGTTATAAGATGAATAGCCGACCTCACCTACCCAGCCCCGCTTGAGCTTAAGCATAGAAGTTTAACTGCATCCCTTCCACCTTTTTCTACACCTAGATCATTCATTTTAGCCTGTAATTTCAATTCTATGCTTCTCCATATCTATGTCCCAAACACAGGATGTTCAAATAACTGTCAACAACAGAGAAGCAAACGATAATTAAACTGTCTTAACCGCTACATATATGGCTAATTCCTAAGTCTCAAAGGTTGATTCTGGGATTATAAAGGAAAAGGACTCAACATCATGTTGATAGTACTTTTGGATATTACCAAGCGCTTTCATGCAGGAAAGTCAGTTTCTCAAGGAATTCGATCTTATTCAACTACAATAGAATATATGCCTGTAGGGCAAACGGCTGAGAGTATGGGCATCATGTTGCAGGATAATGACTGAACAGCTAGGCACTGATGCTGCCAATCTTGAAATGTGTCCTTATATATATATATATATTTTTTTTTTTTTTAATTTCCATAATTTTTATTGATGAAGTACCAATGAAAACAACAGGTAATCAACACTCTCGACACATTCCACTAGTGAACAAAACCAAGGCGAGTGTAAGAGAAATAACAAGTTCTTTATCCTTTATATATTTTTAATCGCAACTCCTCTTTTCTTCATCATTGTTACAGAGATCATTCCTTTCTCATTTCATTCGGTCTTATAACCTAACTTTCAACTTTCACTTTCCTGTACATAGAGAAGACAGGGAATAATGAGACTCTAGCCTTCCTCGATGTGTGATCAGAGTAAGAATAAGCAGTAATCTCTGAAACCAAGAATATTCTGTTATAGTGTCTCTATCTTGAGGACTCAACTTCATATTGATAGTAGGTTTGGATATTACCACTGCATAAAAGCCCTCATGCCCTTTGGGGGTTTAAGATAAGAGTAAGAAACATCCAAACAAAAGTCGGGCATCTATCCGCCACTTCGTCTTCCACAGTCCTGAAACCTGCGTAATCAATGCAGTCCAAAAATTTCGGATTTGCTTACATGTCCAAAGCATGTGCCCCAGCGTGGCTCCCTCTTCACCACATTTAGGGCACAATCCCCACGGGGACACCCCCATATGGAATGCTCTCCGAGGAGGTACGTAGGCCCGCAGCACGATTTTATACTGTAATTCCCAGTGTATTGAATATTTAGAGTACTTGCGGATGGACAAGGTGTGTTTTTTCAGTTGCTCTGAGGTTACTTCCGACCCAAGTTCTTGTTCCCAAACTAGCACCAGCTGGTCGAATCTCACCTCAGGGAGCTCATCCTTTATATGACAGTGGTAAAATGTCAGTGGGACTTTTGTTTGCGCTTCCAAAGTGTAGGCATTAGATAATTCCACCTGAACATCTTCCGTCTGATCAGTCCACGGTAAAGTACGGATGAAATGTTGTAGTTGAATATAGTAGAAGTAGTCAGCCTGCGGAATAGAGTATTCTCTTTGTAACTCTGCAAAGGACTTGAGCCCTCCTTCAAGGGTCAGAACATGCAAGAGATATACGATCCGTTTCCTTTTCCAACGTTCAAAAGCTGGATAGATACAACCCGGGGGAAATCGCGGGTTCCCAGCGACAGACAAGAAAGGGGTCACTTTAGAAGAAAACTGGTGTAATCTGCATATTCATTTCCATGTTGCTTTTGCAGAGGTCATGATTCCCGTGACCTTCAGAAGATCTGGAATTCTCCCACCAGACGAATGCAGATAATTACTAAAGTGAGTCTGTGAGAGGATCTGCATTTCTAACTCTGTATTGGAGTAATCAGACCTGGCTCGGAACCAATCATTAATGTGTCTCATTCCACAAGCGGTTGTTATACTTTTCATATTAATTAGTCCCAGCCCTTCGTACTCTACTGGGGTGCACAGCGTCCTCAATGAAAGTCGTGCTCCTTTTCCTTTCCAGAGGAAGCTTCGTAGCATTTTGTTCAAGCTTCTCTCTTCTCTCTGTCTCAAGACTAATGGCAACACTTGGAAAATATATAACCACTTTGGAACTATAAACATATTATACATCGCTATCCTACCTAGTAGATTCAAGGGGAGAGACTCCCACCCGTGCAGTTGCTGCTGTGTACTCTGTAACAACTGAGATACATTCTGAGTGTATAAGTGTGTTAAATTTGCAGGCAGTAGCACCCCCAAATATTTTACGCTTCCATCAGCTAGCTTAAATGGGAGTTTCCCTCTGTCGCCAGTGAAAGGGCCCATGATTTACTGTGATTCAGTAGAAACCCGGCCACATATTTGTATGCCTTGAAGAATTCTAGCAGGGGTCCCAGCGAGCGGTAGATATTGGCCACTATCACTAAGATGTCATCTGCATAGGCTAATATTTTTAAATGGTGCCCCGCCACTCGCACCCCCTGTACTGCCGCTGCTTGCTGTAATTGGCGTAAAAAAGGTTCTAGAGAGAGTACAAACAGCAGCGGAGAAAGGGGGCACCCTTGTCTCGTGCCACGCTGTATGCCGAATTCTGGTGTAAGGACCCCGTTCACCAAACTAGCAGCTCTTGGTTGATTATATAATGCAGTGACAGCATGCAAAAACCAACCGTCAAATCCCATATGCTTCAGGGTCTAAAAAAGAAAGGCCCAGCTGACCCTGTCAAAGGCCTTTTCGGCATCTAAACTTAATATCATACCGGGGTCTTTCACTTCCTGACAGCGTGCCATGGCTATTAAGGCTTTCCTAACATTCAGTGTCGCGTGTCTGTTTTTGACGAACCCGGCCTGGTCAGGTCCTATCAACCTGGGCAAAATTGGAGCTAGTCGGTCCATCAAGATTTTTGCTATCAGCTTAGTATCGTTTAATAAAGAAATTGGCCTGTAGGATTCGGGCATCTGTTTAGGTTTTCCTGGTTTCGGTATTAATGTGATTGTCGATGTGTTTGCATAGAGGGGGAACGTACCTGTTTCTATGACATCTTCAAAATAAAATAGCAGTGCACCTCTTGCTTCCGGGGGCATTAACTTATAGTACTCTCCGGAGAAACCGTCAGGCCCTGGAGCGGAGTGAAGTCTCAACTTCTTTATAGCAGATTGTATTTCTTTCTCTGCTACAGTCAATTCAGGGAGTAAGGCCTTCCTTAGATAGTCCTGGATTTCTTGTGTGGTGCCTACGGGCTCTCGCTTGTATAAGGTGGCAAAATAGGTTTGTAAAATCTGTGCAATACCGGTGGGTTTATTTGTTATCTGCCCTGTGTCATCTCTTAGACAGTCTATTACTCTAGGGCCTCCCCATGTCTTTATGACTGGCCAACATCCGTCCTGGTTTATTACCATATCTACTCAATTTATATTTCCTGTATACCCAGGAATGCGTCTCTTTCTCATGTAAGAGTGTGTTAAGTGATATTTGGATCGTTTTCAGATTTTCTAGTGTCTTTGCAGAGGGGTTACGAGTGTATGCCCGTTTAGCTTGGATTAAATCGCGTTCTAAATGTAGTATCCTAATCGCTGCCCGTTTTTTCTTTAAGGAAACATAGGCGATTATATGCCCTCTCAGTACTGCCTTCGAGGTAGACCAAACTAGCTGGGACTGGGCTTCATGTTTTGCGTTGTTTGTCTTAAATTTTGCCCACTTTTCCATGAGAAAATTCCGGAAGGCTAAATCTGTGTAAAGATAAGCCAGAAACCTCCATCCCGGCCCTCCCCGCTTATCTATGTCAGTCTCAATATTGACCCACACTGGAGTGTGGTCCGAAATTTCCTCCGGGCCAATTACCGCTCTCTGTATTCTGTGAAACCAGACTCGAGTAATCAGTATATAGTCTAGTCTTACTTGTGTCCCATGAGCTCGAGACCGGTGAGTAAAGTCTTTTCTGTTGGGTGTAAGGCCCGCCAAGTGTCCACTAGGTCTAAGGTTCGCATCAGTGTGGTGACAATTTTCTGTCTATAACCCTAGTAGTGCATAGAGGCGGGGTTTGTACAGTCTAACTCGCTGTCTTTGATCAAATTAAGGTCCCCTACTAGTAACAGTGGTACCCCTTCTTGTTGGTGGCAGAGCTTAAGTATCGACTGATAGAATTTGGGGTCCTGATTGTTAGGTCCATATAGGTTGAACTCCAATCCCTGCAGCCAGATCTTTACTAACAAAAAATGCCCATGTGCATCCTTGGCCGTGACCTCCGCTTTATATGACAGCCCTTTCCTGAATAGTATGGCCACCCCTCCCTTCCGTCCCTGAGAGGGGCTAGCCAGCACTTCGCCCACCCATGTTCTCTGTAATTTACTGTGCGCAAGATCAGAGAGATGTGTCTCCTGTAGACACGCAATGTCTGCACCATGTCTCCGTAGGGCCGTCAGTATCTTGGCCCGTTTTACCGGGGACGTAATACCCCCTACGTTCCACGTTACAATTCGTGCGGGCATAGCCTTAGAAAAATGCCTTGGTCTGTTATTCGAAGTGTATCACATTTCTCCATTAGCTCATTGATGGGATGCCTCTTAACTTTCAGATGTAGTATTTCCTTAGTAATAACAAGTCGTGTTTGGACCTTCCCTATATCAGTGTGTAGCGGGCCCAACTCAACTGGCACATCTGAGATGCTGTATGGAGTCTCTCCCCTCCCTTTCTGTCCCACCCAACCCCCCTCTCCCTCCCTTCCCTTTCCAATAGAATTACCCCAGATCATCTGCACAGACTATTAAGACTGTGAGATTAAGAGTAACACGTGTGGGTGCTTCGAGGCCCCTACCCCAGATCTCTATACATTTACATTCAGTTTAACCTTAGTTACACTTCAGACAACAAATCAAAATTCTACTCAAACATATTTAGTTACCACTCAGTCTTTCTTTCATATCCGGTCTAATAGATGTTGTTCTTCCACCATATTGTAGGCCTGCCACCGCTCATTAATACAAAGGCGTAGCTTCACTGGGTCCTGTAGTGTGAATTTTATTTTTCTTGTTGCAAGTTGGGCACAGAGTGGGTGGAATTTCCTGCGCTGTGCCTGGACTCTTTGCATGTAGTCTGGAAAAATCAAAATGGATTTAACTCCATATTTCAAGGAGTCTCTGCGGAGCTTGAACCCCTGTAATATTTCCATTTTATGTTGGTAATTTAAGATCTTCGCCACTATTACCCGCAGCCTTGCGTTTTCCTCTATGCGCAGTACCACGTGATGCGCACGTTCTATTATTAGGGAACTGCAGGAGTCTGTGAGGGCTAATTCGGTTGCCAGCCATCTTTCTAGCCAAGTATGTAAGTTGTGTTCTGAGAGCTGTTCTGGGAGGCCCACTATGCGGACATTGTTCCGCCGGGAACGACTTTCCAGGTCCTCCAGCCTCTCTTCTTGCTGCAGGCCTCGCAGGTCTGGTCCAAAGTCTCGGGTGTCATCTTTGAGTGCGGATACTCTCATTTCTAAATCGTTGGTGCGGATTCCAAATCCGTTCAGTATCAACTGGTAACCATCAATCTTCTTGTTAAGTGCTGCCCATTTCGGGTCCCACGCGCTTGCAATCGTCGTCATCAGATGAGTAAGTTGCTGGTCATTAAAACTTATCGATGGCGGAGTTTTGGGCAGGCTGTCCGCCATTTTCCCTTCCGCGTTTCCTATTTTTGTTTTTTCCTTTTTTTGCTGACCTTTGTGCCATTATAGTCCGCAATTTTTGTAAGAATTTGTCCATAGTGCCTATGGACAAATTCTTACAAAAATTGCGGACTATAATGGCACAAAGCGTTATCAGTGGTAAAGCAGTCGTTTAAGACCGGTCCAGATTCTTTAATGTTGATCGTTCGAGGGAAAGGGTCTCAGAGCTAAACAGCAAACATCCTGCCTAGCTCATAGCGTCACGTGACTCCCCAAAATAGAATTATAACAATTGGAAGCTGTCTGTGTCTGAAGTGCGAATTGAACTCAGTTCCTCAGTTCCCCAAGACCAAAGTCTACCACCCTAATCACCAATCCACCCTAATCACTCCTCCACTGGAGATCTTTTTGAAGAACTCATGATTTGAAATTTAATTTCAGTCTACAGAACAGCCAAGGAGTAGAAAAACAAGGTTTGAAATCCACCTTTGTTTCTTCCTATGAAACTGCCAGTCTAACAAACATTCAGTGCTCTGTAGATTTCAATGGAGCACCATATGTGAGAGGAGCAAAATCATTTTACAAGGTTGGAATTTACCTTGGTAAACAGCAGAATCCTCATTTTAAAGTACTGAACAAAATGTAACTAAAGTAGAATTATAACAATTGGAAGCAAACCAGCATGAAAGTAGTGTTACTTGCCCCGAGTCAAAAGTAGCTACCTGTGTCTGAATTGGGAATGGAACTCAGTTCTTCAGTTCCCCAAGACCAAAGTTCACCACCCTAACCACTAGTTCACTCCTCCATTGAAGTGGAGATCTTTTTGAAGAACTCATGATTTGTAACTTCATTTCAGTCTACAGGAGTAGCTAAACAAGGTTTGACATCCAC
This sequence comes from Microcaecilia unicolor, assembly GCF_901765095.1. Classification (NCBI taxonomy): domain Eukaryota; kingdom Metazoa; phylum Chordata; class Amphibia; order Gymnophiona; family Siphonopidae; genus Microcaecilia; species Microcaecilia unicolor. Next base: position 113,716,663 of record NC_044040.1, read on the forward strand.
CTTTGTTTCTTTCTATGAAACTGCCTGTTGAAAGTTAATTCAGTGCTCTTTTGATTTCAAAGGAGCACCATAGGTGAGAGGAGCAGAATAATGTTACAAGGTTGGAATGCCTATAATTTGGTAAACATCAGAATCCTCATTTTGAAGTACTAAACAATATATACCTAATGTAGAATTATAACAATTGGAAGAAAACCAGCATGAAAGTAGCGTTACTTGCCCAGAGTCAAAAGGAGCTGCCTGTGTCTGAAGTGGGAATTGAACTAGGTTCTTCACTTCCCAAGACCAAAATCCACCATCCTAACCACTAGTCCACTAGAGAGCTTTTTGAAGAACTCATGATTTGAAACTTGATTTCAGTCTACAGAAGAGCCAAGGAGTAGCTAAACAAAACCTTTGTTTTTTTTCTCTGAAACTGCCTGTCTAATAAACATTCAGTGCTCTGTAGATTTCAACGGAGTACCATAGGTGAGAGGAGCAGAGTAATCTAACAAGGTTGGAATGCCTAGAATTTACTTCAGTAAAGAGCATAATCCTGAACATAATATACCTAAAGTAGAATTATAACAATTGGAAGCAAACCAGCATGAAAGTAGTGTTACTTCCCAAAGTCAAAAATAGCTACCTCTGTCTAAAGTGGGAATTAAACTCAGCTTTTCAGTTTCCCAAGACCAAAGTCCAACACCCCAACCACTAGTGCACTCCTCCACTAAAGTGGAGATCTTTTTGAAGAACTCATGATTTGAAACTTCATTTCAGTCTACAGAACACCCAAGAAGTAGCTAAACAAGGTTTGTATCCACCTTTGTTTCTTCCTATGAAACTGCCTGTCTAACAAACATTCAGTGCTCTGTAGATTTCAATGGAGCACCATAGCTGAGATAAGCAGAGAAATGTTACAAGGTTGGAATGCCTAGAATTTACCTCAGTAAAAAACAGAATCCTCATTTTCAAGTACTGAACAAAATATACCTAAAGTAGAATTATAACCATTGGAAGCAAACGAGCATGAAAGCAGATGTTGAAATTACAACAGGAGCTCTAACTAAGGGTTTGCAAAGTAACTGGCATTTTCTGAAGTGGAGATCTTTACATCCACCTTTGTTTCTTCCTATGAAACTGCCAGTCTATCAAACATTCAGTGCTCTGTAGATTTCAATGGAGCACCATAGGTGAGATAAGCAGAGAAACGTTACAAGGTTGGAATGTCTAGAATGTACCTCAGTAAGAGCAGAATCATCAAGTATATTTATACCTAAAGTAGAATTATAACCATTGGAAGCAAACGAGCATGAAAGCAGATGTTGAAATTACAACAGGAGCTCTAACTAAGGGTAGGCAAAGTAACTGGCATTTTCTGAAGTGGAGATCTTTACATCCACCTTTGTTTCTTCCTATGAAACTGCAAGGATATGAAACATTCAGTGCTCTGTATATTTCAATGGAGCACCATTGCTAAGATAAACAGAGAAATGTTACAAGGTTGGAATGCCTAGAATTAACCTCAGTAAAGAGCAGAATTCTCATTTTCAAGTACTGAACAAAATATACCTAAAGTAGAATTATAACAATTGGAAGCAAACAAGCATGAAAGCAGATTTTGAAATTACAACTAATTACAACTAAGGGTTTGCAAAGTAACTGGCATTTTCTGAAGTGGAGATCTTTACATCCACCTTTGTTTTTTCCTATGAATCTGCGAGTCTATCAAACATTCAGTGTTCTGTAGATTTCAATGGAGCACCATAGGTGAGATAAGCAGAGAGAAAGACCCCAACCCAATTGGATAATATATAATATATGAATGGGGTCAGTCTCTTTCTCTCTCTCCCCCCTCTCTGGAGGCAAATGCCTGGTGGAGGTATCTATCTCAGATTAGATAAATGGCAAGTTATGCCCTCCCTGTGTGGGGCCACCCACATGGTGAAGGTGTATGTCATATGACAAAAGCAGGAAGCTAAGCATGTGCAACCCTGGTCAGAAGCAGGAAGCTAAGTAGGTGCAACCCTGGTCAGGAACTGGATGGGCAAAGTAGGGGACCAAAATCAGTGGTGTAACCTTTTGCTGTATTGTCCATCTGAAAGTGATTGGAGGGCATGAAACTATCTCAACAGCCCAATGGAGAGAAAGACCCCCACACAATTGGATAATATCATACATATAAATGGCAAGTGACCGACTCACCTGCAAATGCGCAGTAGAGACTTCCCTCTCTGTCCCGCCCCCACGTCAAGACGTGATGACGGAACAGAGAGGGAAACTCTGCGCTGAGGAGGAGTGCAGTCACTGCCACACGGACGTCGACGCTGCCACTAATGCTACTGCTCCCCCCCCCCCCCCCCCGGAGGCTGCCGCTCCCCCCCTGCAGGTCGCCGCAGCCAACCCCCTCCACCAGGCCAGGCCCTCTCTTCTACATTTAACTTACAGCGCCGAAACCGCAGGCAGATCAGCTCCCGTCGGCCTTCCTTCCCAGCCTGTGTCCCCCGCCCTCGCTGACGTTACGTCACACGAGGGCGGGACACAGGCAGAGAAGGAAGGCCGACGGAGCTGATCTGCCTGCGGTTTCGGTGCTGCAAGTTAAATGTAGAACAGAGGGCCCGGGGGGGGAGCGGTAGCAGCGACCTCGGGGGGGAGGGGCGATAGCAGCGACCTCGGGGGGAGGGGAAGGCAGGAGAAATGCTCAGAAGGAGGAGGGGGGCCTTGGAGCTGCGAGGGAGGGGAGGGACGGAGGGGGGCCTTGGAGCTGGCTTGGATGGGGGGGGCTTGGAGCTGGGAGGGGAGGGAATGGGGCCTTGGAGCTAGGATGGAGGGAGAGAGGGGGCCTTGAAGCTGGCAGGGAAGGAGGGAGGATGCTGGACATGGGAGGTCAGAAGTAGGGGGGCCTTGGAGCTGGGAGGGATGTACAGAGGGGGGCCTTGCAGCTGGCTGGGAGGAACGGAGGGGGGGCCCTTGGAGCTGGGAGGGAATCGGGCCTTGGAGCTGGGAGGGAGAGCCCGGGTGGAGGGGGCCGGTGGCAACCTCGGGGGGGGGGGAGCGGTAGCGGCGACAGCAGCAACCTCGGGGGGGGGAGGGGAAGGCAGGAGAAATGCTCAGAAGGAGGAGGGGGGCCTTGGAGCTGCGAGGGTGGGGAGGGACGGAGGGGGGTCTTGGAGCTGGGAGGGGAGGCCATGGAGCTGGGAGGGGAGGGAATGGGGCCTTGGAGCTAGGAGGGAGGGAGAGACAGGGGGCCTTGAAGCTGGCAGGGAAGGAGGGAGGATGCTGGACATGGGAGGTCAGAAGTAGGGGGGCCTTGGAGCTGGGAGGGATGTACAGAGGGGGACCTTGCAGCTGGCTGGGAGGGACGGAGGGGGGCCCTTGGAGGTGGGAGGGAATCGGGCCTTGGAGCTGGGAGGGAGGGCCCGGGTGGAGGGGGCCGGTGGCGACCTCGGGGGGGAGGGGCGATAGCAGTGACCTCGGGGGGGGGAGGGGAAGGCAGGAGAAATGCTCAGAAGGAGGAGAGGGGGCCTTGGAGCTGCAAGGGAGGGGAGGGACAGAGGGGGGCCTTGGAGCTGGCTTGGACGGGGGGCCTTGGAGCTGGGAGGGGAGGGAATGGGGCCTTGGAGCTAGGAGGGAGGGAGAGACTGGGGGCCTTGAAGCTGGCAGGGAAGGAGGGAGGATGCTGGACATGGGAGGTCAGAAGTAGGGGAGCCTTGGAGCTGGGAGGGATGTACAGAGGGGGGCCTTGCAGCTGGCTGGGAGGGACGGAGGGGGGGCCCTTGGAGCTGGGAGGGAATCGGGCCTTGGAGCTGGGAGGGAGGGAAGGAGGAAGGGCGGGAGCATACCAATACTTGCCCGTTTTAACGGGCTTAACGGCTAGTATAATATATGAATGGGGTCAGTCTCTTTCTCTCTCTCCCCTCTCTGGAGGCAAATACCTGGTGGAGGTATCTATCTCAGATTAGATAAATGGCAAGTTATGCCCTCCCTATGTGGGGCCACCCACGTGGTGAAGGTGCATGTCACATGGCAAAAGCAGGAAGCTAAGCAGGTGCAACCCTGGTCAGAAGCAGGCTGCTAAGCAGGTGCAACCCTGGTCAGGAACTGGATGGGCAAAGTAGGGGACCAAAATCAGTGGTGTAACCTTTTGCTGTATTGTCCATCTGAAAGTGACTGGAGGGCATGAAACCATCTCAACAGCCCAATAGAGAGAAAGACCCCAACCCAATTGGATACTATATAATATACAATATATGAATGGGGTCAGTCTCTTTCTCTCTCTCCCCCCTCTCTGAAGGCAAATACCTGGTGGAGGTATCTATCTCAGATTAGATAAATGGCAAGTTATGCCCTCTCTATGTGGGGACACCCACATGGTAAAGGTGCATGTCACATGGCAAAAGCAGGAAGCTAAGCAGGTGCAACCCTGGTCAGAAGCAGGAAGCTAAGCAGGTGCAACCCTGGTCAGTAACTGGATGGGCAAAGTAGGAGACCAAAATCATTGGTGCCTATGAAACTGCCAATCTAACAAACATTCAGTGCTCTGTAGATTTCAATGGAGCACCATAGGGGAAATAAGCAGAGAAATGTTACAAGGTTGGAATGCCTAGTATTTACCTCAGTAAAGAGCAGAATCCTCATTTTCAAGAACTGAACAAAATATACCTAAAGTATAATTATAACAATTCGAAGCAAACCAGCATGAAAATAGTGTTACTTGCCGAGAGTCAAATAGAGCTCTTTGTGTCTAAAGTGGGAGCTGTAACTAAAGGTAGGCAAAGTAACTGGCATTTTATAAAGTGGAGATCTTTACATCCACCTTTGTTTCTTCCTATGAAACTGCCTGTCTAACCAACATTCAGTGCTCTGTAGATTTCAATGGAGTACCATAGGTGAGAGAAGCAGAAAAATGTTACAAGTTTGGAATGCCTAGAATTTACCTCAGTAAAGAGCAGAATCCTCATTTTGAAGTGCTGAACAAAATGTACCTAAAGTAGAATTATAACAATTGGAAGCAAACTAGCATGAAAATAGTGTTACTTGCCCAGAGTCAAAAAGACCTGTTTGTGTCTAAAGTGGGAATTGAACTCAGTTTCTCAGTTCCCCAAGACCAAGGTCCAACACCCTAACCACTAGTCCACCCCTCCACTAAAGTGAAGATATTTTTAAAGAACTCATGATTTGAAACTTCATTTCAGTCTACAGAACAGCCAAGGAGTAGCTAAACAAGGTTTGTATCCACCTTTGTTTCTTCCTATGAAACTGCCAGTCTAACAAACATTCAGTGCTCTGTAGATTTCAATGGAGCACCACAGGAGAAATAAGCAGAGAAATGTTACAAGGTTGGAATGCCTAGAATTTACCTCAGTAAAGAGCAGAATCCTCATTTTCAAGAACTGAACAAAATATACCTAAAGTATAATTATAACAATTCGAAGCAAACCAGCATGAAAGTAGTGTTACTTGCCCAGAGTCAAAAAGAGCTCTTTGTGTCTAAAGTGGGAGCTGTAACTAAAGGTAGGCAAAGTAACTGGCATTTTATGAAGTGGAGATCCACCTTTATTTCTTCCTATGAAACTGCCAGTCTAACAAACATTCAGTGCTCTGTAGATTTCAATGGAGCACCGTAGGAGAGATAAGCAGAGAAATGTTTCAAGGTTGGCATCCTAGAATTTACCTCAGTAAAGAGCAGAATCCTCATTTTCAAATACTGAACAAAATATATCTAAAGTAGAATTATAACAATTGGAAGCAAACAAGCATGAAAGCAGATTTTGAAATTAAACAGTAGCTGTAACTAAGGATAGGCAAAGGAACTGGCAGTATCTGAAGTGGAGATCTTTACATCCACCTTTGTTTCTTCCTATGAAACTGCATGTCTAACCAACATTCAGTGCTCTGTAGATTTCAATGGAGCACCAATAGGGAAATAAGCAGAGAACTGTTACAAGGTTGGAATGCCTAGAATTTACCTCAGTAAAGAGCAGAATCCTCATTTTCAAGAACTGAACAAAATATACCTAAAGTATAATTATAACAATTCGAAGCAAACCAGCATGAAAGTAGTGTTACTTGCCCAGAGTCAAAAAGAGCTCTTTGTGTCTAAAGTGGGAGCTGTAACTAAAGGTAGGCAAAGTAACTGGCATTTTATGAAGTGGAGATCTTTACATCTACCCTTGTTTCTTCCTATGAAACTGCCAGTCTAACAAACAAACAGTGCTCTGTAGATTTCAATGGAGTACCATAGGTGAGAGAAGCAGAAAAATGTTACAAGTTTGGAATGCCTAGAATTTACCTTAGTAAAGAGCAGAATCCTCATTTTCAAGTACTGAACAAAATTTACGTAAAGTAGAATTATAACAATTGGAAGCAAACCACTAGCATGAAAATAGTGTTACTTGCCCAGAGTCAAAAAGAGCTCTTTGTGTCTAAAGTGGGAATTGAACTCCATTTCTCAGTTCTCCAGGACCAAAGTCCAACACCCTAACCACTAGTCCACTCTTCCACTAAAGTGGTGATCTTTTTGAAGAACTCATGATTTGAAACTTCATTTCAGTCTACAGAACAGTCAAGGAGTAGCTAAAAAGGGATTTTATCCACCTTTGTTTGTTCCTATGAAACTGACCATCTAACAAACATTCAGTGCTCTGTAGATTTCAATGGAGCACCATAGGGGAAATGAGCAGAGAAATGTTACAAGGTTGGAATGCTTAGAATTTACCTTAGTCTTTACTCATTTTCAAGTACTGAACAATATGTACCTAAAGTAGAATTATAACAATTGGAAGCAAACCACTAGCATGAAAATAGTGTTACTTGCCCAGAGTCAAAAAGAGTTCTTTGTGTCTAAAGTGGGAATAGAACTCCGTTTCTTAGTTCCCCAGGACCAAAGTCCAACACCCTAACCACTAGTCCACTCCTTCACTAAAGTGAAGGTATATTTAAAGAACTCATGATTTGAAACTTCATTTCAGTCTACAGAACAGCCAAGGAGTAGCTAAACAAGGTTTGCATCCACCCTTGTTTCTTCCTATGAAACTGCCAGTCTAACAAACATTCAGTGCTCTGTAGATTTCAATGGAGCACCGTAGGAGAGATAAGCAGAGAAATGTTTCAAGGTTGGCATCCTAGAATTTACCTCAGTAAAGAGCAGAATCCTCATTTTCAAATACTGAACAAAATATATCTAAAGTAGAATTATAACAATTGGAAGCAAACAAGCATGAAAGCAGATTTTGAAATTAAACAGTAGCTGTAACTAAGGATAGGCAAAGGAACTGGCAGTGTCTGAAGTGGAGATCTTTACATCCACCTTTGTTTCTTCCTATGAAACTGCCTGTCTAACCAACATTCAGTGCTCTGTAGATTTCAATGGAGTACCATAGGTGAGAGAAGCAGAAACATGTTACAAGTTTGGAATGCCTAGAATTTACCTCAGTAAAGAGCAGAATCCTCATTTTGAAGTGCTGAACAAAATGTACCTAAAGTAGAATTATAACAATTGGAAGCAAACCAGCATGAAAATAGTGTTACTTGCCCAGAGTCAAAAAGACCTGTTTGTGTCTAAAGTGGGAATTGAACTCAGTTTCTCAGTTCCCCAACACCAAGGTCCAACACCCTAACCACTAGTCCACCCCTCCACTGAATTGAAGAAATTTTTAAAGAACTCATGATTTGAAACTTCATTTCAGTCTACAGAACAGCCAAGGAGCAGCTAAACAAGGTTTGTATCCACCTTTGTTTCTTCCTATGAAACTGCCAGTCTAACAAACATTCAGTGCTCTGTAGATTTCAATGGAGCACCATAGGAGAGATAAGCAGAGAAATGTTTCAAGGTTGGCATGCCTAGAATTTACCTCAGTAAAGAGCAGAATCCTCATTTTCAAGAACTGAACAAAATATACCTAAAGTAGAATCTTTTTGAAGAACTCATTTGATTGGAAGCAAACGAGCATGAAAGCAGATTTTGAAATTACAACAGCAGCTCTAACTAAGGGTTTGCAAAGTAACTGGCATTTTCTGAAGTGGGGATCTTTACATCCACCCTTGTTTCTTCCTATGAAACTTCCTGTCTAACCAACATTCAGTGCTCTGTAGATTTCAATGGAGCACCAATAGGGAAATAAGCAGAGAACTGTTACAAGGTTGGAATGCCTAGAATTTACCTCAGTAAAGAGCAGAATCCTCATTTTCAAGAACTTAAGTATAATTATAACAATTCGAAGCAAACCAGCATGAAAGTAGTGTTACTTGCCCAGAGTCAAAAAGAGCTCTTTGTGTCTAAAGTGGGAGCTGTAACTAAAGGTAGGCAAAGTAACTGGCATTTTATGAAGTGGAGATCTTTACATCCACCTTTGTTTCTTCCTATGAAACTGCCAGTCTAACAAACAAACAGTGCTCTGTAGATTTCAATGGAGTACCATAGGTGAGAGAAGCAGAAAAATGTTACAAGTTTGGAATGCCTAGAATTTACCTTAGTAAAGAGCAGAATCCTCATTTTCAAGTACTGAACAAAATGTACGTAAAGTAGAATTATAACAATTGGAAGCAAACCACTAGCATGAAAATAGTGTTACTTGCCCAGAGTCAAAAAGAGCTCTTTGTGTCTAAAGGGGGAATTGAACTCCATTTCTCAGTTCCCCAGGACAAAAGTCCAACACCCTAACCACTAGTCCACTCCTCCACTAAAGTGGTGATCTTTTTGAAGAACTCATGATTTGAAACTTCATTTCAGTCTACAGAACAGTCAAGGAGTAGCTAAAAAGGGATTTTATCCACCTTTGTTTCTTCCTATGAAACTGACCATCTAACAAACATTCAGTGCTCTGTAGATTTCAATGGAGCACCATAGGGGAAATAAGCAGAGAACTGTTACAAGGTTGGAATGCCTAGAATTTACCTCAGTAAAGAGCAGAATCCTCATTTTCAAGTACTGAACAAAATATACCTAAAGTATAATTATAACAATTCGAAGCAAACCAGCATGAAAGTAGTGTTACTTGCCCAGAGTCAAAAAGAGCTCTTTGTGTCTAAAGTGGGAGCTGTAACTAAAGGTAGGCAAAGTAACTGGCATTTTATGAAGTGGAGATCTTTACATCCACCTTTGTTTCTTCCTATGAAACTGCCAGTCTAACAAACATTCAGTGCTCTGTAGATTTCAATGGAGCACCGTAGGAGAGATAAGCAGAGAAATGTTTCAAGGTTGGCATCCTAGAATTTACCTCAGTAAAGAGCAGAATCCTCATTTTCAAATACTGAACCAAATATATCTAAAGTAGAATTATAACAATTGGAAGCAAACAAGCATGAAAGCAGATTTTGAAATTAAACAGTAGCTGTAACTAAGGATAGGCAAAGGAACTGGCAGTATCTGAAGTGGAGATCTTTACATCCACCCTTGTTTCTTCCTATGAAACTGCCTGTCTAACCAACATTCAGTGCTCTGTAGATTTCAATGGAGTACCATAGGTGAGAGAAGCAGAAAAATGTTACAAGTTTGGAATGCCTAGAATTTACCTCAGTAAAGAGCAGAATCCTCATTTTGAAGTGCTGAACAAAATGTACCTAAAGTAGAATTATAACAATTGGAAGCAAACCAGCATGAAAATAGTGTTACTTGCCCAGAGTCAAAAAGACCTGTTTGTGTCTAAAGTGGGAATTGAACTCAGTTTCTCAGTTCCCCAAGACCAAGGTCCAACACCCTAACCACTAGTCCACCCCTCCACTGAATTGAAGATATTTTTAAAGAACTCATGATTTGAAACTTCATTTCAGTCTACAGAACAGCCAAGGAGCAGCTAAACAAGGTTTGTATCCACCTTTGTTTCTTCCTATGAAACTGCCAGTCTAACAAACATTCCGTGCTCTGTAGATTTCAATGGAGCACCATAGAAGAGATAAGCAGAGAAATGTTTCAAGGTTGGCATGCCTAGAATTTACCTCAGTAAAGAGCAGAATCCTCATTTTCAAGAACTGAACAAAATATACCTAAAGTAGAATCTTTTTGAAGAACTCATTTGATTGGAAGCAAACGAGCATGAAAGCAGATTTTGAAATTACAACAGCAGCTCTAACTAAGGGTTTGCAAAGTAACTGGCATTTTCTGAAGTGGGGATCTTTACATCCACCCTTGTTTCTTCCTATGAAACTTCCTGTCTAACCAACATTCAGTGCTCTGTAGATTTCAATGGAGCACCAATAGGGAAATAAGCAGAGAACTGTTACAAGGTTGGAATGCCTAGAATTTACCTCAGTAAAGAGCAGAATCCTCATTTTCAAGAACTTAAGTATAATTATAACAATTCGAAGCAAACCAGCATGAAAGTAGTGTTACTTGCCCAGAGTCAAAAAGAGCTCTTTGTGTCTAAAGTGGGAGCTGTAACTAAAGGTAGGCAAAGTAACTGGCATTTTATGAAGTGGAGATCTTTACATCCACCTTTGTTTCTTCCTATGAAACTGCCAGTCTAACAAACATTCAGTGCTCTGTAGATTTCAATGGAGCACCGTAGGGGAAATAAGCAGAGAACTGTTACAAGGTTGGAATGCCTAGAATTTACCTCAGTAAAGAGCAGAATCCTCATTTTCAAGTACTGAACAAAATATACCTAAAGTATAATTATAACAATTCGAAGCAAACCAGCATGAAAGTAGTGTTACTTGCCCAGAGTCAAAAAGAGCTCTTTGTGTCTAAAGTGGGAGCTGTAACTAAAGGTAGGCAAAGTAACTGGCATTTTATGAAGTGGAGATCTTTACATCCACCTTTGTTTCTTCCTATGAAACTGCCAGTCTAACAAACATTCAGTGCTCTGTAGATTTCAATGGAGCACCGTAGGAGAGATAAGCAGAGAAATGTTTCAAGGTTGGCATCCTAGAATTTACCTCAGTAAAGAGCAGAATCCTCATTTTCAAATACTGAACCAAATATATCTAAAGTAGAATTATAACAATTGGAAGCAAACAAGCATGAAAGCAGATTTTGAAATTAAACAGTAGCTGTAACTAAGGATAGGCAAAGGAACTGGCAGTATCTGAAGTGGAGATCTTTACATCCACCCTTGTTTCTTCCTATGAAACTGCCTGTCTAACCAACATTCAGTGGTCTGTAGATTTCAATGGAGTACCATAGGTGAGAGAATCAGAAAAATGTTACAAGTTTGGAATGCCTAGAATTTACCTCAGCAGAATCCTCATTTTCAAGTACTGAACAAAATATACCTAAAGTATAATTATAACAATTCGAAGCAAACCAGCATGAAAGTAGTGTTACTTGCCCAGAGTCAAAAAGAGCTCTTTGTGTCTAAAGTGGGAGCTGTAACTAAAGGTAGGCAAAGTAACTGGCATTTTATGAAGTGGAGATCTTTACATCCACCTTTGTTTCTTCCTATGAAACTGCCAGTCTAACAAACATTCAGTGCTCTGTAGATTTCAAGGGAGCACCGTAGGAGAGATAAGCAGAGAAATGTTTCAAGGTTGGCATCCTAGAATTTACCTCAGTAAAGAGCAGAATCCTCATTTTCAAATACTGAACAAAATATATCTAAAGTAGAATTATAACAATTGGAAGCAGACAAGCATGAAAGCAGATTTTGAAATTAAACAGTAACTGTAACTAAGGATAGGCAAAGGAACTGGCAGTA